>NC_090934.1:728272495-729472495 GCF_040938575.1 Ambystoma mexicanum
TCAATGCTATCCCTGCCTATCCTATGCCATGTATCGATGATTTAATAGATAAACTTGGAAATGCCTCATTCTTGTCAACCCTAGATTTAACCAAAAGGTATTGGCCAGTCCCTGTGCATGGACCTGATAAGGAAAAAACTATTTTCTCAACGCCAATAGCCCTATTCCAATTCAAAGTCCTCCCTTTTGGATGGCATGGGGCTCCAGCAACTTTCCAACGACTCGTGGATAGGATATTACAGCCTTATTCCAATTTCTGTGGGGCCTATATTGATGACATAGGGCCTCATTATAAGTATGGCGGTACAGTAACAATGATGTCGGTATTGCTACTGGCACCATTCCTACCGCACTGCCATGCTACGAGCTGTGCTCGCAGGTGCCTGTCAGCCCGCCAGGTCTGACCTGGTGGGCTAACAAGCACCCTGCGAGCACAGCAAGTCAGATGCACCGGCACTGTTATGAACGGTGCCCGTGCATCCGAGGTCCCCATTCCCATTGAGCCCTATGGGGCTCAAATGGGAATGAGCATGTACCGGGCCCGGCACCCACGATAGGGCAATTACCGGGTCCGGCTGGGATCGAATAGCCCGGTAATTGCCCATTCGCGGGTGCCGGAACCGGATGCGAGTTTGGAGGTAGCCTTGCCGGTTTTAACAGCAAGGCTACCTCCAACCTCGTAATGAGGCCCATAGTCATTTATAGTAAAACTTGGGAAGACAATCTTTTCCATCTTTCTACTGTTATAAGAACCTTCTGAGAGGCTGGCTTAACTGCCAACCCAACAAAATGTAAGATGGCTCAGTCAGCAGTGAAATACCTAGGCTTCTTTGTAAGGAATGGCAGTATCCACCCCCAGCAAGAAAAAGTGAAAGCTGTCCGAGACGCTCCCACACCCAAAACCAAATGAGACCTCAGGGGTTTCCTAGGATTGATTGGATATTATCGTAGGTTTATCCCAAATTTTTCAGATAGAACAGCCAGACTGACAGGCAAACTAAGAAATGCGGAACCCCAGAAAATTCATTGGACGGATGAGCATGATGCTTTTTACAATAACCTGAAACAAACATTGTGCCAGAAATCCAATATTAAAAGTAGAAGACTTCTCAAAGGAATTGGTATTACAGACAGATGCTTCCCTCACAGGGTTAGGAGCAGTATTATTGCAAATACATGACGGATTAGAACACCCCATCCTATTCACTAGTCGTAAACTCTTCCCCTGAGAGAAGAACTACTCTGTGTTGGATCTGGAAGCCCTTGCCATTAAATGGGCTATTGTCCATCTTAGATGCTACCTTTTAGGGAGAAAATTCACACTCATCACTGACCACTCACCTTTGGTATGGATAAGTCAACAAAAGGACTCTAACCCTCGAGTCATGCGATGGTTCTTAGACCTGCAACCCTACTGTTTCGCTGTGCAACACCGAAAAGGTAAAGAACAGGGGAACGTGGATTTCCTTTCCCAGTTTCCCTGCGAAATAGATGCGGCTACATTGCATAGGGGAACGGTATGTGAGAAACCAAAGGGTGTCTCACCTACTAGTTTCTGGGGATCTCTCTCTCCGGTGGACAGAGCACGACCATCACCTTTGGATCCAGACCCTGTGGGTGGACCAGTGCAGGAGGATCACCTGGCCGAGGGGTCTTCAGGAAGCAGGGTTGAGGCAACCGATCGTGAGACACAGTATTCCACCCTTTCCTGTACCCATGCCCAATCCTATTTTATAGGATTCTCCAATGTCCAAACTCCCTTTCCCTTTTTGCAAAAACACTGAGCCAAGGAAGAGGGCGACTGAGAGTAAAGCGGCCCTTACATATCTCATTGGATATGTCCCGCTAATTCGGACAGGCAAAGTCATGCACTTGACTTTAATCACATACACCTGATACCCATTAGATCTCCCCACACGGATAAAAGGCAGAGCATAGAGACACATTCTGAGCAAGGTGGAACACGAGAAGGAGCAGATCTTCTGGGGCAAAGGCAAACCTACTGGAGCAGGATGACCAATCGAGGGACTAGAGCAAAGGGTAGGGAAACCCTGAAGATCCCTGCAGAAGGTCATTGCTTCTGTGAAACCGTGAAGGAGGCGCAGAGAAAGCCAAATCGCAGACGGGAAGAAACCTGCATTGTGTTTCAATGACACCAGCGACCCTCCCAGGTGAATGACAGAGTTGGGGAGGCGAGGTCAAGCCTGTGGTATTACCCTTGATTCGTGAATCAAAGCCACAACGACAAGAAACAAACACGCACACCCATTGAGTTAGTGAAAGACAGGAAAGGCTGGTTTGTGTCAAAGAAAGATTGAAGTCGCAACAGTATATCTCACAAGTGAAAGTTGCACACATGGTGATGAGACACAAAAGCAAGCTAACCAGCGATGAACTTTTAAGTGGCTGATAACTGTGAAGCCACTAAGCCAGTGATACAGAGTAGCGGAGTGGTCCGGCGAAAGGAAGTATCCCACTCAAAAGTCTCAGCAAAATGGGAAATGTTTTTTTATAAAGCAGCAAAGTGAAAAACTCTGACATGCGTAATGGTCAAGATTAACTGCGGCAAAAGGGGAAGTGTAAAGGTGAATGCTTGAAGAGAAAGATTTCTTTGAACTTTTGAGCTTATGTATTGAACCACCGAGACCAAGAGACACTGGTGCAAATACCATGAGAGTGTGAGCTGAAGAGAAAGTCGAAGTGGTCCTGCAGAGGTCTATAGTAAAATCCTTGCACATTCGAAATTCTTCGACAGTATTGGAAGGTCTGAGCCTGACAGAGGGAGACCTTTGTGAACTGTTTGTCGAACTGTGAAACAACTTTTGAAACATTGGAAAAAGTGACTTTAACGTGGAAGGCCAGGTGGGCCTCAATCCACGTTTTGAACTGCCTTTGTTTTGAGAACCTGAGCCAGAGTGTGTCATCCTGTCTATGGGGGCTGCCTTACGCCGTGCTGTCCAACATGGGGAGGAGAGCTGACTCAGCCACTTTGATCCTTTATGTTATAAAACTGATTTTCCTTTACATTCATATTCCCCTTTACACACTTTGTGTATGAGAGATAGGGCAGGCATTAGGTTTTGTTAGTATAGGCCATGTGGATTTGACAAAGACTGACTAGGACTGTGTTTTCTTTATTATTTGATGGTAGAGACTACTCCCATCATAGCTATAGGGCAAAGCAGGAGTTTTTCCAAAGCCCGAAAACTGAATAAAGGTTTTGAAACTTGTACCTCTTGTGTCAGTGTCATACTTGGATACCATGCCTCCCTTACAAAAGATAGCTTTAAAGTCAGCTGATGAGAGGGGTAGTGGGGGTATGGAGAACAGCAATGGCCCTAGGGAGGGGGGTAAAACTTTAAAGGCAGTTGCCCCCAGGAGGGCTTGAGCGCAGTTGATTGACTGACAAGAGACCCAACCAGCACAGCCATGACATCTGATTTTCACACTTCTCTTGTGGAAAGTAGCGGGATTGGCCAGGCTCCTGGATGATACAGAAAAGCACTCCTCTGTACGTGAGTACCACATGGTTTTACTGCAGGAGACGTGGGCATGTGCATTCCCGTGTCAGTGCCCCCCGCCCCGCCACCAGGAAGGTTCATCCCTTAGAATAGACATGGCCTGTGTTTTGTGTACTTTGAACCTGAGGGCATGCAGTGGGGGGTTCCAAAGTGACCACCTGGTGACTAAAACATTTAGGGGAACCATGGGAGATTCACTTATCGATTGTATTTTAATTTTGGGAAATTATTGGGCTTAGGTCAGAGATTTTAATGTCTGGCCATGGACCGAAAGTGATCATTATCCCCTAGAAATTCAAGTGTGAGGAGGCTGTTTAGGTCTAGGAAATTCTCAGGAGGCCAAAAATGCCCACCCAATTAGCAGCATGTGCCATGCCCGCAAAATTAATAAAATGGGCCTGTCTGATGGACCAGGAACTTAAGCCTGCTATTTACGGTGCCGTCTTGGACAATTTGGTAACTATAGGTAGAGAAGAAACCTCAAACCTAGACATCCTGAGTGAGTTCGATAAACTCAAGGGCAATTTGATTCCTCACCTAACATTTGCAGTAAAGAGCAAGTTACTGTCCCAGAAAGGCTGGTTAGACCATGGCTGCAGGGAAGCGAAGAAAGAAAATTATGTTTTGTGTCAACACAGCCCCAGGGGTAGACAGAGTTAAACTAAACTCGTTAATAATAGAAAATAAAAGCCTAATCAGGACAAAGAAAATGGCATTTGCCCAGGACCAATGGAAGGGCCTCCACAATGCACTGAAAGTGGGGATCCCACACTATTTTCGAAAATGGTCACCAATAGGGACCTGAAGCGTGATTGTGCGTTTCATTGTAGCATTAACACAGATGTTTGGGAACTCCACATCCCAAATCTGCACAAAACGGCAGAGGCCAGTCCATCATTGGCCTTGAAGAGTAATGAGTCTTTATCTCTAAATGTGGGATTCCCCTCTATATTAGTACAACAAGTGGAGGAAGCCCTGAGAGCACAAAAAACAGGCAAGGCCTCCGGACCTGGCCTAATACCATCAGATCTGTACAACGATGAGTTAGGGGTATGGGCCCCGATCCTATATAAAATTTTCAACACAATTATTGCGCTGTGCACAGTCCCTTAATCTTGGCAAAGATCGGTTATAATCCCAGTATACAAAAAGGGCAGTTGGGAAAGCCCTGCTACCTACCATCCAATATCTTTACTCGACGGAGTGGATAATCTTGAGTCAACTTCAGGATTGGTTAGACTTGAACAATGTGATCTCTGACATCCAGGAAAGCTTTTTTAAAAATCGGGGCACGATTGACCAGTGTTTCATGTTGTATCTGCTACATGTAGCACTGCAAAATCGTAAATGATATGCTTTGTTTTTAGATCTTTGCACAGCTTTTGACTCTGTCTCCAGTGAAGCCCTAGGGAAGATTTTGTTAAGCGGAAAAGCAATCTCTTCCTTGGTCCTGATAGTCCGGGCACTTTGCACAAAATCCTTGGCAACAGTACGCCATGGCCTTGGGGGTGAGGAGACAAATTTGTTTAAGGTCAACAAAGGTGTCAGGCAGGGGTGTGTCCTGGCTCCTCTTCTTTTTAACCCATACATACAGGAAATCATTGATGCCCTGATGAGTGAAGGCCAGGCTTGAAACAAACACTGAATATTTTTCTATAAAAATATCAGGAGTTCTCCTTGGAGTTAAACATCGAGTAAACTAAAATAATCGTTTTTAAGCCAAGGTTTGTAAAAAGTAATACCCTGGCTATTGAGGTAAATGGGGTCCCTTTGCAGCAGGTTGGGTTTTTCGATTATCTGGGAGTCTGGTTCCATGAGATAGGGGCTGGAACCAAAAGGTGGAAAAGTTAGGAATAACCTTGGGGAAGTGCAGTGGGTTCCATGTGTAAATTCCACGGCAAAAATATTGCCACATTTATGCGGCAAAATTCACACATGGACCCTGCGGGGGACATCCCCGCAACCCCTGTATCATTTTTTCATGTGCGGGGGACACCCCCGCAACCCCCGCTCCCACATAATATCCCCAACAAAAATATTGCCTATGGCGAACCAAACAGCAATATCTACAGCGATATTTTTGTTGGGGATATTATGTAGTGATACCGTGCAGTGTGGCTATTAGAGCTTTCCACTTGCGGCATGAGAGTGTATCAGTTTCTCCAGCCCTTAACCTTTACAATTAAAAACAGTCCCATTCAGCAGCCCTTTACGGTTTGGAAATATCGGGGTATGTTGCTTGCAGAAAAATTGGATCTTTGTGAACGTAGATTCCTGAAGAAACTGCTTCTACTCCCTGGAAGTGTTCCATTGGCGTTGATATTCATAGAACTTGACGTTAATCCAGTGTCATCCCAGCAGGCCATCAAACCGGTCCTGTATTGGTTAAAACTATGGTGGAATGAGGGACTGGAGAGCTATCGGGATGCAGTGCCTTATGTGATAGCCTTAGAGGGAGCCAAAAGATTGGGCTGGGAGCTCCATGTCAAGAATATTTTGTACACCCTTGAAGTGGGCGAATTTTGGGAAAATCTCCCAAAGACTGATCAAGGGCCCAACTGGAAATGAAAGCCCAGTCTCTTAAGACTGGGAGAGAATATATTGAATTAGGCATGGAACAGGGATTTCTTTGGTACTTAGATCTCATTAATCCACCATACGAAACATTTTTGTACCTACGGATGAGACTGGGAATATTCCCGGTAGCCTCCTTCATGAAATCATGGAAAATCACAGAGGGGGGAATGTGTGCCATGTGTGGGGTAGCATGTGAAACTCTGATACTTTTTTTATTGATCTGTCTGAGTACAATAGCCTTTAGAAAACTGTACTTGCGACCAGTCCTGAGGGCTTTGGGAGTTCGCTCTGTAGTGGAAACGGTGCAGCTTCTTAGACAACCAGTGTCAACTTGTGTTGTCTTTGCAATGGTGCAATTCTTGCACATGGCTTGGCTGAAAAGAAAGAGGGCTTTGAAATATAATCTGAAGCTGTGTGATCTCACCTCTTGTATTTAAGTACAGTGATCTACTTTATATATAGAGCAGAATGTATGTATGCGTGTATGTTTGTCCGGCTATACAAATCCACATTGTTGAACCCACGTCTACCAAATTTTGCATGGATTCCTCTTTTGTCTGGGACAAAATTGTAGTCTAGGTTTGGATGCAAAAAATCTTTTATGCAAAAAAATGTTTGGATGTGTGTCTGTACATTAGTCCGGCTATACAAATCCACACAGTTGAACCCACTGCTAGCACATTTTACATGGATTCCTCATTTGTCCGGGGTAAGATTGTAGTCTATGTTTGGATGCAAAAAATTAACTCCATAGATACCTTCATTTAGTGATGCTCACCCCGATTCACTACAGTAGGTACTAGAAGGAGGCAACATTTTGAGAAGTGTTTGAAGCAAAATGTTTAGTTAAGTTCGTTCATGAGAAGAGAGCAAAATCAATCAATC
The DNA here is from genome assembly GCF_040938575.1 of Ambystoma mexicanum. Lineage (NCBI taxonomy): Eukaryota > Metazoa > Chordata > Amphibia > Caudata > Ambystomatidae > Ambystoma > Ambystoma mexicanum. Next base: position 728,279,479 of record NC_090934.1, read on the forward strand.
TTTCTTGGACATTTTCTCAAATGTGCTGAAGCCATTGAGTGACTGAAATATGCCACACAAAAAACAAACATCACTTGGAAAAGCTCCATCTGATGCAAAGCGAAAATCAATATCAAGAGCTTTTGAAACACAACAAACATCAGCACGACCAGCCGACCAGAGGACAAGTGCAGCTTTCTCCAGGGCAAATGAGATGCCAGAGCAAACTGATACAAGACTTGGGGACAATAGGACAAGAGCAACATCCTCCAGGGCACATGAGACACCACTCGATCAGGACACGGGCAACACTGGGTACCGCAGCTAGTACATCTGATAAAGAACCTGTCAAGGTCTGTTGGAAGCTTCTTAGCATGTGGTCTCAGGCTACGAGCTAAGCTCTCCCCTGTTTAGCAGTTTTATTGCTTTAACAATATATTGCTTTTATTATTGGTTTTGTTTTTAAGAATCAAAATGTGGAATCTTTTTTAGTTCATTCCCATGTGTAATGTATATTTATGACTTGAAGTTTTTATAAACAAATACAAGTTTGCAAGCAAGAAACCCACAGAAGAGGGGCTAGAGAGGTGCTGGTGACAGAAGGCACAAGGAGAAGGTGGCAAGGGGATTGGATTCAGTGGAGGGGCACGCCCTGAGCGCAGAGGAAAGAAGAATGGCTGCTAGCAGGGAACAACTGATTCAATGCCTGAAAGAATTCCAGGACTGACTTACATCATCTTTCCCGGAGCAATTTGTGGCTCTTAAGGAGAAGATTAAGCAGTCCACCAGAGAGGTGTAAACTCAATTAGTGAAGTTGGAGGAAAGAATGGCCATGATGGAGCAAGCTCTCCAGGATCTGGTGGATGATGCCAGGAAGACAGATTAAATAGTGGACCAACTGGCTACACTCTCACTAAAATGAGAGTTCCAACGCGAAGACTTCGAAAATATATCCAGATGGTCCAATGTTAGGATAAAGGGTCTCACGGAAAACATTGCGGACAGAGATCTGAAGGTCACGATTCAACAATGTTTCGGGGGTCTGGCCACTGACCTCCCAAGTGAAGTATAGGGATTGACAGAATTCATTGAAAGGGCCCTAAACGTACAGAGCTGGGGGCCAGGCTGGCAGCAATGATGTCTTACGGTAAAAAAGAGTACATTCTGAGAGTGGCCAGACTGCTAAAGCAAATCGCAGTCAATGGGGCGGAAATCTTTCAAGGTTTGGCTCAATCCATACTTCAAAAAAGGTGAGTCATGGGCCTGATCACAGGGGCTCTCACAACAAAAAGGGGGAGATACTGATTGACCTTCCCTTTTGGACTCATATTTATGTGTGAAGGAAGGCAGAGGCGGATTATAACGCTGGAAGAAGGGGAAAGTATACTGCAGTTCAATGAAGAAGGGGCGAAACTTAAATCTCACCGGAAGCCGATGCGGAGGAGCAGGAGAGGCTGTGAATGGGAGAACATCTTACGGAAGGATGGAGAGGAGGCAAGGGTGCAGCAGGACTTGAGGAGTACTGAGTAAAGGGGGCCTCGCCGCTCTTGGTGGGCATAGGACGGATGCTGTTGCTTGGGTTGGCGGCAGCTTGTAGACACGCTAGAGGGGGAAGTTGATGAAGGAAGTTCCAGCTGGCTGCAATCAGAGGGGATAGTGAGAGGGTGTTGGGGAAGGGAACGGGGTGGGGGGTATTGGGGAAGTTGACAGGGAAGGGGAGGAGGGGGTGGCTCAACCTGGGGGCAGAAGGCAAGAGGTTGGTGTGGTATGGAGATTAGGGGCAGGGGAGCTAAGTGGCAAAGCCATGGGATGATCAATTCATGGGAAGCCATGGGAAGATCATTAATTTCATAACAATCAACGCCAGAGGGATGAACTCGCCGGTCAAGCAAATGAAGTTAGCGATGTGTATAAAAGTGGAGAAAATAGGTGTGTTGATGCTACAAGAGATGCATATTAGAATACAGGAAAGACTGGTGGGGAGGCTACCACACTATTCCTGAATATATCAGGCTAGTGCAAAGGGGAAGACATGCAGGGTGATGGTGGAATTTAAGGATTCCCTGAATGTGTAGGTAGAGGATACACAAAAGAGCGGGACAACAGCTTTAGGGGTGGTGATGCCCCAATGAGATCCTATAAGAACCCATATTGGCAGTAGAGATCGGGGGAAGATCGAGCAATATTTTAAAGACTACGACACGTTGGAGGTTAGTCAAGCAATGGTGTGGGATGCCTTTGAAGGGTGGAACTGATAGCCATAAAGGCCAGGCATGAGAAGCAGTGGGGCCGGATGGAAAAAGAGCCGAAGGCCCGTTTGTGAAAGCTTAGGCAGGCACTGGTGGGGAAGCTGATGAGAGGGCTGTGAATGGAATGTCAGCATATACAGGGCCAGCTGGATTTACTCCCGACCCATAAAGTGGAGAAGACCCTCTTGTATGTGAGGCAAAAATATTACGTGGGGGCGAACAAGGCAGATCGCCTGTTGGCCCTTCAGCTCAAGCAGAAGAGGGCAGCTCAGACGATCTTGAAGGTCATGTCAGAATCAGGCGAAACGGTCACGTCACCGAAAACAGGGCGATACATGAGGTGATCGCGGCTTATTATGAGCGACTTTACTCCTCTGACCTACCGGATGAAAGGGAACAAGGGGCCAACTTGGATATGGTTCAGCTGCCACAGCTAACTGAGGCGGAAAGGGAAGATTTGGAAGGGGATATTCGACTGGAGGAGGTAGAGCATGAGGAGGCAATTAAGTCTCTCCCACTCAAGTAAGCGTGCGGACCGGACTGGTATACGGCCCTATTTTATCAAAAATACAGATCGAAGCTGGTGCCGGGGTTAGCACGTTTATATAACACATTCAAGGAGACAGGCAGTTACAGGGTCTATGGTGGAGGCAAAAATGGTCCTCTTCCCTAAACCGGGTAATGATCATACCAGATGTGGGTCAAACAGGCCCATTTCACTAATTAACCTGGATGCCAAAATGTACAACAAAGTCTTGGCTGGGAGGCAAGCCCCACTACTGTCTAAGTTTGTGGCCCCAGACCAAGCTGGATTTGTCCCGGTGAGGCAGACCTTTGACAAAATCAGGAGGGTCTGCCATATCCTTGAGAAAATTGAAATAAAGCAGACGTCTGGGGTAGTTGTTGCCTTAGATGCCGAAAAGGCATTTAACTGCATTGAGTGTTCCTTCTTATTTAGGGTCCTCACCTGCATGGGATTCGGGTCTAAATGTATACAGTCCATACAGGCTAATTACAGCTCTCAGTCAATACGGTTGGTGATAAATGGGCACCTGTATAGGGGCATCTCCTTTGCACGTGGAAGGAAACAAGCGTGCCCTCTATCTCCACTCTTATATGCCTTGTTCCTAGAACCTTTCCTGACTAGAATTTGTGCTACGGAAGGGATTAGTAGGGTCCGGTTTGGCAGGGAAATACATAAGATTATGGCATATGCGGACGACATGCTTCTGATCCTTACCGAGCCAAGGCCATCCCTAAGAGCACTGGGGCGAAGTTAGAAGAATTAGGTATGGTTGCTGGTCTGAGGGTGAACATGCAGAAGTCAGTGATATTGAACCTCTCGGTGGGACCCGAAGAAAAAGATCAGATACCGGGGAACTCTGGGGGCCTGAAGTACCTGGGGGTAGTTATCACTAAGTCGTTGGATCAACTGTATTACACAAACTACCCGGTCCTGCTGCAAAAGGTCAAAGAGGAGATGATGCAATGGAATCCCCTAACCATTTAATGGCTGGGAGGATAGGTACGGTAATGATGGCACTCCTTCCTTTGCCCTATACTACTTCCAGGCTCTCCCCATAGCGTTGCCGTCTTCCTTTTTTTACACCTCTCAAGAAAATGGTCATGGCATTTATATGGCGTAACAGATGCCCTAGAGTCAACATGAAAACAATGATGGCTCCTAGAGAGGGGTAGGTCTGGGGGTGCCGGACTTCCAGAAGTACTATTAAGCGGACCAATTGAGGGCTCTTAGGGAATGGCTAATGGGAGAGCATTCTAAGCCATGGGCACGCATCGATAGAGTGGTAGTGGCAACTCCACTACATGGAGCCCTGTGGTTAGACAGAATGAACAGTAAACTGAATATGTGCATTAGTCGGATACTCTCAGCGGTGGGGAACGTTTGGGACTCCCTCTTGGCTCATGGGGCACTATCGACTTCTCCATCTGCTTTCACGCCACTCTTCAGCAATCTGAAATTTGCACCGGGGGTGGAGGCAGGCACATTCATGCAGTGGAAGAGGGCCAGAGGCACAACGTGGGCGACATGTATGACGTACCGGAGATAAGGACTTTCGAGCAATGCAAACTGAACTTTGTGGTGATGGAAAGAGATAGGCATAGGTATTATCAAGTTAGGCACTGGCTGGCCAGAAGCAGGGTTTGAGAGGTAGCGATTAGGCCTTTCATGCCATTCGAGAAACTTATAACAACTCAGGATGGCACAGAGAAGTTGATATCTTCACTGTACAAGGTGATGCAGGCGGAGCCGGCGAGCCATAGGTGGTGGTATATGGCGAGGTAGGAAGTGGCCCTCGGGAGGAAGTGACAGAAGAATATTGGGAGGGCATATGGCAGAATATATCCAAATTAACGCGCTCGATTCAGGTGAGGGAAGCCTGGTATAGGGTAATGCTACAGTGGCACTATACCCCAGGGGTTCTACGCAAGATATTTCCAAATACATCACCTCACTGCTGGTGGGGTTGTAAAATGGAGGGCACATGGATACACTAATGGTGGGAGTGCCCGGAGAGCCAGCCATTTTGGTTAGAGGTTTTAAACAAATGGAGGAGATATTTGGGATTAAATCGGGTCTGGGACCCAGGGAGTGGTTGTTGGGACGAGGGTGGGGGGTGGGGGCACGCTAAATGAGCTTGAGTCAAGGCACCAAAAGAAAACATTTATGGTTCTCCTGATAGCTGCGTGGCTGGTAGTGGCGCAAAATTGGAAGAAGGATCATAAGCCTACCGACATTGACTGGATTCAAAAGGTATGGAAATGTGTAGCGATGGAATGGGTTACGTATAGAATCCAGGGGGCACATGTGGATTTCAGGCGGGACTGAGGCATGGTTTTGGAATATTTGCAGTGACTTTAAGTTTCAATGGTGCCTGCAAAATGTGAAGATAATGGACTTCCTCTGAACAAACTGCTTGGCAGTTGTTGTGATATGCAAGGATGGGAAAGCTTCATCTTGGTTGGGTGAGGGAGGGGGGTTGAAGAGAAGGGGGAGGACAAGTGGGGGCTTGGGGGGAGTTTTGAAGTTTCTGATGTGTTATATGCGAAAATGCCATATATATATATATATATATATATATATATATATATATATATATATATATATATATATATATATATATTAAATAGCTAGTGGCTTGTTGTTTGAGATGTAATCACATTAAAATGGCTTATGGTTGGTTGTTTGAGATGAACTCATTAAAATTAGTATTTATCATTCATACCAAGAACTATTGTGGGATTAATAAATATTCAATGATTCAGCGCAGCATAGCATAAATGTTTCTCATACTTTGAGTTTGTTGGGCTGTCAAATAGTTAACAGCCTGTATTTGGGTTAGTTGTAGTGAGTCAGTCAAGTTGACTAACCAGTGATTTAAATGTTCATTACATTAACAAAAAGGGAAGGCACACTGTTTTGCATATGACCTTCCAGATTTTGTGTGATGTTGTATATGTATTGTATTGTATTGTATTTTGGGTTTTATATACCACAAACCTATCTAAGAAGCAACAGAGCGCTGTACATGTCTTTGAGGGTAGCATTTGAGGTATGGTTGGAGGTTGCAATATGTGGTATGGGATGTTCTAGCTTTGGGGGTGGCATGTGATGCTGGAACACAAGTAGCCTAGGTGGCACCTTGCTATTGACTGAAGATGAAGGTCTTGGGTTGCATGAAACATGGTATTGTTTGAGAGAAAATGCGATGTAATGGCATTTTGATTCAGAAATCTTCCCAAAAAACATAAAGACTCAAATACAATAATAGTTGAATTAGAAAGAAGATCGTCACTGGTCACATTTCACAACTGATATTTATGACAAAAAATGTCATTTGGTAAAGCGTTAAAGCAATGTGTGTGTGACAGGTGCTACAACAAGATTGTTTAGGTGAGGGTGGGCTGTTCTTAACTTTAGTAAATAGACCTTTATGATCTCGGGCAAATTGCATATTCAGAGCTCTTGTTTCTTAGGACGTCTTTGGAAAATCCTATATTCAGGGCTCTTATTTTGATGTGGAGGGAAGCAATCAGCTCATGGAAATAGAAGGGTTCACTGCAGTGCGGCCTTATAATCCTGTGCAAACACCTCCTTTGATCATTGCTTTAACTATCTGGAAAAAGGAAATGAACCACCTACAAGAGAGAATTTCTAAAGGAACCAACACAACTTCTGAACTTTTTAAACTCGTAAAGGAACAAACCAACACTCTGGAGTACGGTCCCTGCAATATTCCCAAGACTGCACACTTCTTCATAGGCACAATTGATGACAACAGGAAAAAAGAAATCTGCACGTTGCAACTCCACATGTCCACCCCTTAAACCTTTACCAGAAACAACATCCAGCTTCTCATCCTTTGCTGAGATATCTTTTGAAGGGTTCATCAAGATGGCGCCTAAAATCTGTCTGATCTGCTGATGGCAATCCATGCTCATCATCCCCCTATCATTATAAAGCAGCCTAGGGGGGTACTTTGTCCCATATTTTGGGACATTTAATAATAGCTGTTATCATAAACAGTACTGCCGTGACTTCAAAATACCTTCCCTGGCGCACCTTCCTGACTGGAGATGCTTGTTCTATTTTCTGTAATGGAATGTAGAATAAAGCGTAATTGCATGTTTTGATTAAGAGGGAGTGAAGGAGGAAAGGTAAGTTTCATGTTTTGTTTATTTTGAAACAATCGTCTTTTTAAAATGCATTTTGTAGTGTAAGGCCATTGATAATCAAAGACCAATACGGGTGTTGTATGTAACTATGGCAGAATGTAACCGTGTTAAAGGGTTGTTTTGTCATGTTTTCCCCTGGGACACTGAGTTACTGATGCGTTCATGTGATGCAGTAGAGTCTTTGGGTCTAATTCACAGAACCTTTTGCACAGAACAAAGTGCTGCGCATCCTTAGTGCTTTTTGTGTGAATTAGGCCCATTTAGCACAGTGCAAAGTGTATTTTTGCAGTGCAAAGCCACTTTGCTCTGCGCTAAAGTGTTCTGTCCCTGCATTCTATCTTTGTCAGTTTAGGCAGTTATTTATTGCTCAACTGAGAGATGGATGCCAGCTTCCTCTGTTCCCTTTAACATGCTTTTGTTAACTGTCTGATGTCGCCTGTGACAAATAATAGAGCCACTTACCTTAAAGCTGCTGCCTCTGACTCCTTCCTGCCACCTAGATGTATTATAATGGAGTACTTTAACTAGATGACGGTGATGTAAGTCCTTTACTGAAAACAACCTTACCGGTCAAGTAGAGTACAGGGGAGGGATACACTGATGCCCACAGCCCAACTGTCCTCAACTGTGCCCAGTGAAATGTACCTCAACAACACTTCAACAGCAAGGTAAGTGTTCCACTGGGGAAGTCATCTGCATGGCATCAGCACAGACAGAAACACAGGAACTTGCATGGAGGCCCATTCATGCAGAGCTATGGTGGGCACACACTCAAGCCATCACACACCTCCGTGCTAATAGGTAAAACAATAAGAGGGGAGAGGATTAAAAATGTCACCACTTTAAATGTGAGTGAGGGAATAGAAAGGGAAGCATAGCATGGGACCCTAATCCATCCACGTAGATAGAGTTGCTCCCCATCCGGGAGGGGGATAGCTATTATTTTTAAAGCTACCTTAAAGATCACGCTTATGCCGGTAGTCCATGACTTGGCGATGGAACCTTTTTTAGTGCGCTTGGCAATATCTGCTTCTGATTTCCTTCACTTCTTCCTCGTCTGTAGTCCACCTGGTCCCTTTACGCATTTCTTGCTCCCTTTCTTGGAATTTGTGGCCTCGCTTCAGCTGAAATATGTTAATCGTATAGTGTTAGGCAATTTTAATATTCGATTCAACTCTCCTCTTGTTATTACTCTAGATCAGTTTTTTGAGGGTTTTGTGGATCTGGGTCTAAATCAACATGTTATCGAACCCACTCACCTACTTGGGGGGATCTTGGATCTAATCTTCTCAGTAGTCTCAGGTCTTGTATTTCTTCCCACAGTACCAGTCCCTTGGTCTGACCACTTTTTGGTCCAGTTTTTAGTGCCCCTTGGAGTTTCCCTGCCTGAATTTACATTCTCTAGCTGTGCTGCTTTAAGGAGGAACTGGCACGGCATGGATATGTCTTTCTTGGCATCTGTGGTTAAGACCAAGTGTCCCAGTTATATGCCACTGGACTTTGCCACGCTATCTAAGGTGCTTTTAGCTACTGCTGATCAACTGGCACCTCTGAAATGTATGCAGCTGCATGGCCGTCCCTCTCAGTCGTGGTTTACGGAAGAACTGAGAGTGGCAAAATTGGGACTGCGTCAAGCCGAGAGTAAGTGGCTCTCCTCCTACAGTTCCTGTGACAAACTGACCTTCGTTTCGCTTTCTAGAAATTATCATTTGGCTATTAAGTTAGCCAAACAGAAATGTTTTACACAGAGGATTGAAACGGCACTCAATCAATCGAAGAAGCTTTTCACTGTTGTTATATCTTTCTCATCTACTGTACGCTTTTTGCCGACAGCTCCTGTCTCCAGGGATGTCATTTCACCAAAATGCCAGGGGTAGTGGAAGTGACATCACACGACCCTTGACCCCCTGGTGACATCACAGGAAGTGATGTCATTTGACCCCAACCCGAAGTGATATTGTGGGATGCGATGGAACGCGACCTTTCACCCGTTGACAAAACAGGAAGTGCTATCACATAGCATTGTACACTACAAAAAATATGGTTACTATATCGCTATAATGTGATGTACATTTCATACAAGAATGGATCGCCATATGTATCATTAAGATCAGTGTATATAGGCCCATATTACCGAATTACTGTGAATGCAGGCAGACGTCCACGACCAAATGATAATGGTGTGTTATTATATGGCACTTACGCTTAAGCGCTTTATATAGAAAAAATATACACCCAATATCACCCAACCTGTGTTGGTACTCATTTATCGACCTCAGAAGGATTAAAGGCTGAGTTGAGGCGTTTAAAAACAGACTAAATCAGTGACTCACCCCGTGAAGTGTGCCTGAAATAAACCTTTAATGAGTGTAGCAATTATTGTATAGAATTCCAGAAAGACACATTATTTGGTATTCCTAATCTTTCTTATTTAGGGTCAGTGCTGAAAGTGTTAGACTTGTGTCACTCCTTTTCTTCTTTTTCTTCTTCTTTTTTTTTTTAAGGGGCTTTAACAAGAAAGTGAGCCACTCCAGAACTAAAGAGCCACATGGTGCTGGCCACAGCCCATGAGCTTACATTACAAAAAAAACCCCGTATTTTTTCTATTTTTTTCTAGAGGTCGCAAGGGTGACCACAGAGGTCGCAAGGGAGACCTCAGAGGTCACAGTTGCGACCTCTGGCGACCCCCTAATGACGTCCCTGCCTGACTTCCAGTTGCACTGTGATGCACTTGCTGAGTTTTTTCACTTCAAAATTGACAACATGCGTGGTTCTATTCAGCTCTCGCAGGCTAGCCCTAGCTTGACTGCCGATTGTCACAGCCAGCTAGCTACTTCCTGCTGGGCTACCTTTCCGGTATTTACTGAGAAGGTCGTGCTGGAGGCTCTCATTTGCAATCTGAAGCTCCTTCGGACCCTTTTCCCCTATTCATTTTAAAGAATCTTTTGACTGAGATTATTACTTTGGTGACTCAGGCTGTAAACCTCTCTTGTTGTTCAGGGTTTATTCCTAGAGAACTCAAGCAGACTATTGTGGTCCCTCTTTTAAAGAAGCCGTCACTGGATGCTTATGTTCTATCTAATTTCCGTCCTATTTCCTTGCTTCCTTTTTTCATGAAACTTCTTGAGGCTTTAATATCTCCACTTCTTTCTGGGTTTCTTCAGTCTTCTTCTGTGCTTGACCCCTTTCAATCTGGTTTCTGCCCTGGGAGAGGCACCGAAAGTGTCCTAGTATCAATGATGGATGACATGGCCTGGTTGGGCGATTGAGGTGGTGTGGGTTCCCTGATTTTGCTCGGTCAGCGGCCTTCGACACTGTCGACCACCCCATACTCCTACCCCGCCTGGCCTCCATCGGCCTCCTGTCCTGGCGTGAATTACCTCCTTTCTGATTGACAGGGGCCCATCAGTATCTTTACCTCCTTTTTTCTTCTCTGTCTAGTCTCTGTCTTGGCTGTCCCCCATGGCTCTGCCTTGTTCCTGATGTTATGTAACATCTTTCTGCAGCCTCTGGTTGACCTCATCTGCTCTCAAGGATTCAGGTGTCACTCTTATGCGGACGACACTCAGATCCTGGTCTGCTTAGATCGGGGCCCCCGAGGAGGCGCCGTCTCGTTTTTATGACTGCCTGGCAGCTGTGGGAGACTGGATGAGCACCAATTGGCTCAAACTCAACCAGGACAAGACGGAGATCCTGGTGGTGGGCGTTTATTCTTAATCTTGTTCCTGGTCTTCTGCTTTTTGACCATCTGCACTGGGTGAGATTCCTATTCCAGTAATGGTAGTGAAAAGTCTTGGGATCTATCTTGTTGCTTCCTTATCCATGGTATCACAGGTAAGTGCAATGTGTCAGACTGGGCACTTTCGATTGAGGGTTTTTTGGAGGGTTTGGCCTTTTCTGCCCGCTTCCCTCCGCCCTCCAGTTGTGGCCTTCCTACTTTCCATCAGCTTGGATTATTGCAATGCAATAATATTAGGCCCAGCCTTCTGGCTTGATTCATCGTCTTCAACTGCTTCAGAACCTGGCTGCTCAGACAGCCACAGCCACTCCTTATGGTTCTCATATCAGTCCAGAACTGCGTTCTTTGAACTGGCTCCCGTGAAACAAAGAATAGTCTTTCAATAGTCTGTCTTGTTCACCAGGCATACTACCGGGTTGGTGCTGATTTTCTTCAGGACAAGTTCACGCCGTATATTCCCTGCCGGCCTCTTCGGCCCAACAATGACTGGTTCCCAGATTTTGTCTTCAAATAGTAGGCAGTCTGCCTTTTTCAGTGGCTGCCAGTAAGCTATGCAATGGTCTTCTTTTAACACTGAGACAGACTATGAACCACTTGCATTTTCGCTGCTTACTTAAAACTGCTTTTTTTGTCATTCCCATTATAGTTAGCGTTACTGTCAATGAATATCCTCGCGCCAAGATGCCTTTGGGTGAATGTGCACATTATAAATTTAACAAACATAACATAACATCCCATCTACGGAAAGGACCAGGGAGGCCCAGCATGGGACGCCCACATCATCACACCCAATAATCATCCCACCCAATTTGACCATGTCCACCTCCCTCTCCTACGTTGAGAAAAATGTGCTAGATGCTGACTGTGCAAACAACATGCAAGAAGTGCAGTAAATTAATGTGTATACAGGTACTGTAACTGAGTGACAAATGCAATGAGACCTAACTTGGAATACTAGGAAAGTAGAAAGGACCAAAGTGCATTGCAAAATCACTGAATAGCCAAAATCATACCACAGAGAAGGGAGGCAATTGCACCTGGACAAATGGATTAAAATGCAACTCCCACATCATTGGGAAGTCAATAACATACCCACTGAAAGAACAAGTAAGGCACCAGAAAAGTAAATTGAACGTAGTGCTTTTTCAACATCACTATCCAGTGCACCACCAAAACAGCAGAAACAATGGTGAAACTTATGGAAAGAGCCAGGTGCTGAGTTAAGGCAGTGCCAAGTATATGAGGATAATGTGGGTTGAGAAGACAGCATTTGAGTGACTTGCGATGATACAACAGTAATAAACCAATGGGTGCAAGAAGGCCACCTGAAAAGGAATAAGCACGAGAATGCCCACAACAACCAGAAGGGGGCAAGGGAGAAATCCCACCAGCGAGGACACGAAAAGTCCCAAAACAAACCCGAAGGAAACACTGCACAAGGGAAAAAACAGATATTTTCCTTCCCTGTCAATACATGTAAAGTGTAAAGGAGAAACAATCCACTCTAAGGACGCTCACAGGTGTCTAATTAAGGGACTAAATCCGTGGTGATACTTCATCCCTCCTGATGCATTTTTGAGGGAGTCAAACCCTTGACAAACAATAGATTTGGTAGCACGTTTGTGAGGGACTCAAACCCTTGCCCAGACAATAAACCTACTGTTGTTGTCTTCAGGTGGGCTCAAACCTTTCTTGCTGCTGATTAAGGCCCTTCATCAGCAAACATTTCCAGCGGGGGTTCTTAGCACTTCTCCCCTGCATCACGGAGAGGTACCTCTTCCTCCCTGGGGAATATTTGATGAGGGACCTGCTGTCCAGGACAAGACACAAACAAAGTGTGACTGCTGCATAGCCAGAGGTACAAACCCAGGCTGTGGGGAGATATAAACTTTGCCTGGAGCTGAAGACTTGGAGAAAAGACTACTTCTGAGTGGCTTGTGCTCATTGCTATAAGGACCCTAGTGGGGAATTAGGTGCTGCATTTATTCAAACAAAAGGTTAGGAAGGGACTGTAGCTGCTCCTTGGGAACATGGGCGATGATGAAGAAACTGGGAACATGGTCATCTATCGGTCCAGGACTGCAGTGGGTCTACTTTCACTGGCAGAGTTTGAGGTCATGGGGGCTCAATCAAGTCGAGGACCCCACTGGTCTCTGTGGGTGGAGAGATTAGACATGTGTTTTACAGCCATGGGAGAAGCTGAGGATGCAGCAAAACGGTCCAATCTACTGTACATGGCTGGCCCAGAAGTACATCTTAAAATCTCCCTGGCAGACAGATCATTCCAGGCAGCCAAACACCATGAACCAATGGTCAACGCAGATTATGACTGGCTCTTGATTGGGGATACAAAATAGAGGAAGGATGAGACATTAGATATGTTTCATGACCAATTAAGACAGCTGGTGTTCGTTCACCTGTACTTTCCACAATGAAGATGAGGTGAGAGCACAATTAGTTTATGGCTGATTCTCCTTAAAATTACATAAGCAAATACTGCATGAACTTGGCATCTCTCTGACCAGAATTTTTGAACTTGGCCGAGCCCACGAGATAGCCACTGAGAGGGCTACTTGCATGGACAAAACCCTGAGCTTAGAAGAGGTGAGCGTTCTGCCAAGATGGAAGCTCAAAGGAATGAGCAAACAGCCCAAGTCAGAGACGAGAACAAGGCCTGTTGGAAGCTGCGCTGATTGTGGTGGAACACATGCAGGACGCATGCGAAAGAGACAATCTCAATGAATGGGGAGCATTTACGGGGAGAGACACCCATGTGATAATCGACACAAGCGCGTCTGTAATTGTCACTTCTGCTTCCTGTGCAAAAAAGAGTTCACTTGCCTCCCCCCAAAACGCCTGAATATATACTTTTGGAGGCACCAGAACGATTCTTTATTCCCAATGTGTAATTACTTAAACAGTAAAGGGCTAGAAGCTTTGCTTCATTACTTTTTGGTATGCAATAGAAATTCTGAGCTTGCACTTTGTAAACAGACCAATTCGAAATCGTGTGAGGGTAGGATAGGATATCTAAAGTCACAGATATTAAGAAGGAAATTACTATGGTCCCAACATTGCTCGTATATCCAAACTCCCTTAATTATTTAAACTCAGAAACACTTCTGAAAAATACTCTGCCCATTAGTGGCCATGTTATAATAAGTGCATATTGCTTGCATGGAAGCGTCAACGGTAGAGATGTTTCGGCCCCTTTACAAACAATTTTCATGTTTTGCAAAATGGAGTACAAAAGTAAGGAGTAAAAACAGGCAACATGGCATTCACTCCTTGCTTTTTAAATTTCATTTTGTATATAAAATGTAAATGCTGTCTGCAAACTACCCATTGCAGATAGCGTCTGCAATGGATTCCCATGGAATCTGCCAAATGTTGGCATAGCAATCCATTCGTTTAATTCCAGCATGAAAATGCATGCTGGTGCTAAACAATGTGTGTTTTTAAGATGGAGCAGGAACGCACAGGGGCAAACATTCTTTCCAATTCATGCCTTTTCTGGTTAGGCAACATCATTCAGGCTAGAAGTGATCTCCACTGGCTCCCAGTAGGCAGTCGATCCGCAGCCTGGTTTGCATATGTAGGATTGGACTAGTCAGCTATCTTGCCCAAATAATTGCTCATATGTGCCCACAAGACCTTTGCCATCAAAGGCTTGACTATCCTTACCGTATCAACTTAATTTTGGGGTGAAGAACAAAAAAAGCAGCATCATACATACATTATCAAATAAGTGCAAGTAAACAATTGATACAAGGAAGCAATAAATACATACATGATTACTACCTACAACATACAATTTAAGACAGTGACAATTCCTCAACTCCAATAACTCTTAAATATTAAATGCATTCAACCTCTTTATGCAATAGTCAATATTTGTACTAAAACATTAAAAACTCCAAATAACAATATTAGTTCATAATAGAAATGTGTCGGTCCAATCAATGCTAAAATGTAACAACTAAAAACCTGGGCCTGAGACAATATCAGCAGCATGACCAATTCCTTACGGCTATTATAGAAGTTGCCCATTACTACTGAACACAATCCCCCTTCTATGCCATGCTCTATGAATATACTATATACAGCGATGTGATGTAGCGTGTTAGGGTCATTACATCTTCTGCAGAATTCTAAAGCCTCTGACACCCTCCTAAGGCCTTTTTTGTCTGCATAAAGGCAACAAGTACTTAGCCATATGATCGTTATACCTGGGGCAAAGCAACATAAAATGGAGAACAGTTTCATTCTGAGCACGAGAACACCGGCAAACAGGACGGCTGGCGTTATTCCAATTTTTCGTGAATGAAGCCAGGCGCAAAGTTCCTGCTCTCAAGTCAAACAATAATGAGCGTGCCATACACGGACTGATGTCACCCAAATATCGTTCAAACCCAGATGTGTCCTTTACCTGCAGATAAAGCTGGCCACTGGAAAGTCTTGCACAGGATGACACCAGAACCTACCTATGATGATCTCTTCAGGTACCTTTGATTACTTTCTTGCTCTCAGGTCTGATACGTGCTGGTTGATCCCAGTATTGTTCGAGACCCAGAGATGTGCATATATTTTGGACATGCCTAAGCCACAGAGTTCTACCGCTCCATTCTATGGCCAAAAAGTTGACTATTAACTCCTTCAATCTTTGCAACACTACAGGCTCTATAGGGCGCACATCGCATTCTAAATGCAATGTAGCATTCAGAGTGCTTGTTGGTTGCAACATTATGGACTTTAAGAATTAGTTTTCTGCAACCCCCAAGCTTGCAGACCTTTCACATTCCTAAATCCCTGCTCCATATGATGCTGCAGACAAATCATTACACCAATATAACTCTAAAACTGGTGTTAGGGCTCCTTTGCCGGATTATCTAAAGAGCACCCCATTGCGCAAAGGGCAAATTGTGCAATTGTGCTTCAGGGTGAGCTTTCTGGTAATACAGAATGCATACTCAATTCGTTAGCAGGCAGATACTCGTGAAGAGGTGTACCTTCAATTTCATGGAGGCATGCCACATACAAATTAGGGAAAATGATACCTGTAGTGCATGGTGTGCATAAACAAATAATGCACTCATACAATCAGACCATGTGGGAGAGTGTGCCACCCGGGAAGCTGCACATTCACCCAGCGCACCCCACGGCACACATTCATTAGTCTACAGGAAGCAGCCTCTGGGGCCCCAGAGGGTCCTTCCTGTAAAGTTACAGATAGCCCCATTGGTGAACAAGCACGCAAGCTTAAACATATGGGAATAAAGTGAGTCTAGGGAATAAAGTGAGCCTCAGACTCACTTTATTCCCAATCGGAAATTTTAAGGTGCTCTTTTTTCCCACTTCTGCCCTTCGTCTCCTTTGCTGCCCCTCCACCGCACCTCCTATTTGTAATAACGGACCACTTGTAAGATTACTGTTTCATTCACCTTTTGGAAAGTTTTCTGATAAATATCGGGCAAAAAGATGCCTTCAAAAACGCACCAATCCCGGGTGCTGGGTGCGCATTCGGGAGCGGCTTTATTTTTTGCAAATGGGCCACAAAGTCCTGATTTGCACTTTGCGCGGCCTGTCTGTGCTTCACCAAATGCCGCCTGGGCCCGTGGTCAGTCGGGCCCAAGAAAAGCTTTCATTCTGTTTGTTGCAGAGACTAAATTAAAGTTCAGTAGTCGGATGATTCTTGGTATGTGGCAAGCCCTAGAGGATGATACACAGAAGCTCTACAATATCAAATAGTATCAATTAGCTCAAAATCCCTAAGATCCCACATTGCTAGAATTCCCCAGAGGCTTAAAACAGGCTGATATTGTAGAGTTGCATCTACTTTATCCTCGTGGCATAGTTCTTTGGATTGGGCCATTCATGGCCTGCTCAGTCGGTCACTCAGTCCATGCAGAGAGTTAACCATTCTTTTTCTTATCATACCACCAAGACTTTAGACTTCCATACAGATTGTTGTATGCGTTTGCTTGTACCGTGAGACGGCCAAGGTACTGCTAGGCTGGCAGAGCCCCCTTGTCCTGGAGTCACTCCTTTCAGTTTCCCATTCGGGAGCTCCTGGGCTCTGGGGTAGGGCTAAGGGTCTCGCGGGAAGGGGTAGCGGAGGGCCCTCCACACAGGTATATTTGTCATAATGTAGCTTATTTTGCCCGAGATAGATGGTCGGAGCCGGCATGTTCAGCTATGCATTAGTTTATTGCTGCAGGCAGTGTTTAAGTCCAGTCTGATTCCAGAACAAACAGAGACAAACCATCAGGCCCTACTACACTTGGCACTCAGGCCAGCTGCCAAGCCACTGACACATGATCCCCTCTAGAATGAGCGAACTAAGCTCAAATCAGTGCCTCCAGGGTGTGGCGAAAGGCTGAGCTGAGCGCATTTGTGCCCGTAGCACCTGCAGATTAATTTGGTGTGGATTTTGGCAGAGGATGGGGAACAGTATGGATTAACATTAGTTTATTTTGGAGGCAAAGGTCAAAGCAAGGCACTGTAATGGGGCAATAGAGTGATGTGGTGTGACTGTGTGGCTACAGAAACTGAGAAGTATTCAGCTATACTGTAAAAAATTATTCAACTGTGAATTTTAGGTCTCTGTTTAAATTGGGGGTAGGCACAACATTACTATTTGTTTGTCCTTACTATTTTATTTATTAGCAGGCCCTAATCCCTCTTATGACAGTGACTCTGAGATGTCAGTTTCATTGACTATTTTAGGTAACTGTATATAGCATGTTTCTGTTTAGAGTTTAGTACACTACTCTGAGACATGGTGTAACCTGGGAGGGTAGTGCCTAACTAGCAGTTGAAGGTTACTGTAGTAGCTTACACGGGCAGAAACAGCTGCAGCTGACACTTATGGAGGCAGCACGGACCGTACTGCTTCTCTCAGCCTCTCCGAGCAAGTAGGAGGTACGTCCGTTCATTTTACCCTGGGTGGTGGGTCTCTCTTCCGGGGGTGGTATCCTGGTGCTGCTACTCCACCCACAGTAGTTCAGGTTATTTTACTTCTTGTCACCATATGTTATGTCTGGTCCCAGGGGGTGTACCTTGGTGTACTTCTGATAGATTGCAGACAGGACTCAAGAAAGGAGGCCACTCTGTTGCAGTGTAGGTTGTGGTAGTTTATTCTCCTCAGGTACAGACTTAGGACATGACCAGGAATATGTCAGGAATATGGTACATGAGATAGTGGTGCCAACCACCCAGGCTGCTCTCACAGCTCAGCTTCTTCCAGTAACCGTCACAGCTGGAACCCTCACTCACAAGATGCACTGAAAAGTGCACTAGGATAGGACTGGTTAATTATTCAGACATATGTCTGAATGAGTAACTGTCTTTCCTACTTCAAAATAAACTTGGCTCACATATATCGATGTTGAAAGGCACACTTTGGGAAGCCCTCAACCTAAATCTTGTATAATTTCCCTGAGCCAAGCAGGAATAGTCAAGCTGTTTGGCACCAAATATGGCACGTTCAGTTCAATGCAATTCTGCTTAGACAAGTCCAAATGAGGAACTAGCATTTCCCATGGGAAAATCCATTTTGCTCACATATCTCGTTATTTCTCCTCGCTCGCAAGGCCTCCCTCTATGGGATTCAGGTGTATTTAGCCTGAGCCAACCACTATCTCTTATGAAACGAAGAGTGTGCCACATGCCACTCAATGTATCCCTTTGAAGGTATGTCTGAATAAGTAACCAGTCCTTTTCTACTTCAAAATTAACTTGGGCACCTGTCTCGCATGTGGGTCGACCGTCCTAGGATGGAAAGGCTTTAGCTTGGATGGAAAATCTATATCGCGGCCCGGCCAGAGCTACAGGATGGCCAGGGGTGCTGCCTCAGACCTTGGGTGCCTGCCTTGCAGGTGGATCGAATGACCCCAAGCCCAGCGGCAGTCCCATGGAGCCCTGGCATGGTCCCTGTCCCTCCCTGGAAGGAAAAGCTCTAACATGGCCCAACCAAAGCTCCAGGATGGCTAGCAGTGCTGGCCCCGACCTGGGACACCTGTCTCGCACATGGGTCATTTGTTCCCAAGCCCAGCTGTGGTCGCAGGTAGCCCTGGCGGGGTACTGTTCCTCTGCAGAGGGAAAAGCTGTAATGCAGCCTGGCCAGAGCTCAAGGATGGCTGGGGGTGCTACCCCTGCTCTTGGGTACCTGTCGGTCCTTTGCCAGGGGGGCCAAAGACCCTTCCCGTCCAGGCCCATTGGAATGCATTGCACTATTAGATGGCCAGTCTCTGGAAGTTGGCCATAGGAATGAATGCAAGGATCAGATGGCCAGGCTGTTCTGAAAGTCTGGATGGGCGTCAATTTGACATTTTTCTCCAGTTGGGTCTATAAGGAGCCTGGATGCTTTTGCCAAGAGGTTTCCCCCTGTCACTCTGGGTACACAGATTACAAGAAAACCCGGCATTTTTCCCTCGATTACTATAGACACAGTGCGAGGAACCTGTCTCCACTCCACTTAGTTCTCGTTGCCCAACCCAAGCTCTGTTGCAAAACCACCGCACCTCCCCAGGCCTACCAAGGGCCATGCCCCACACAATGTCCCAGCAGAGATTGGCCTGCTGTGGGTGTTCTTCCGAGAAGTCAACTTTTATTCTTAGGCATAAGGGTGCCTGTCCGTTAAGAGAACCTCAGCTGACTTGCACGTGGATGGCCGGGCAGCCTGCCCGTCTGCCTCCCTGCACTCCATGGGATCGCACTGTGTCCATCTAGGGTTGAGCTGCTTGGCCAGTCTTGGCTGTTGTTTTAAGCAATTAGCTCCCACCCACTTTGGGACTGTGTCAAGGGTATGCCCCATCAGAGAGGGCCCCCTAATGTGGGTGTCTCTCCCTCCAAGCAGAGCGAAGGCCGAGCAGCCTGGCAGCTCCTTGGTGGTCTGATCAGAGTGGACATGGTTTGGTGGTGCTATCCCCAGTGCGGGCCCCATAAACCATGCTGTGGCCCCTTTTGCACTGAGCATATTTCTCCAGCAGTCCGAAATGAACGATCTCCAGCAGTTCGGAATGAACGTTGCATAGGGTGCTGACTCCCTCTCTCACCACACTGGTGGAAGGCAGCAGGCGTGAAAATTATCCACTCCCGGCTCGGGGAGGTGATGACGAAAAATAACAATACAGGACTCTTTCGAGGCCCTGTAATTGGAATGAGCACACATTAAATACATTAACGATGATCCATTGGAGGGCAATTCTGGTGCCAGCAGCCGCAGTAATTCTCGCTCCATTAGCTTATATTAAAGTTGCTGTCGTTAAAAAGCTTGTAAGTGAATCTTGGAATCGAGCTGATGGTCTGCCACGAGGCAAGCGACCGCCTGTACCAACCCCTGCCTCTCGGCACCTTTGATTGAGTGTCCTAGGGGTCCAAGCATTTACTTTGAAAAAATTATAGTGTTCAAAGCAGGCCGGTCAACTGAATACTTCAGCTAGGAATAATGGAATAGGACTCTGGTTCCATTTTGTTGTTTTTTGTAACTGGGGCCATGATCAAGAGGGATTGTTCTGCTAGAGATGAAATTCTTGGACTGGCGCAAGACGAACCAAAGCGAAATTATTTGCGAAGAATGTTTTCATTAATCAAGAATTGAAGTCAGAGGTTTGAAGAAATCAGACACCATCGTAGTCCCGACAATAAACGATGCCGACTATCAATCCAGCACTGTTATTCCCATGACCCGCTGAGAAGCTTCCCGTGAAACTAAAGGCTTTGGGTTCCAGGGGGAGTACGGTTGCAAAGCTGAAACCTAAAGGAATTGACAGAAGGGCACGACCAGAAGTGGAGCCTGCCGCTGAATTTGACTCAATGGGTGAGCTGGTTTGTGGCCAGTCGTGGAAGGGCTGAGTCTTAAGGAGCGGCAGTCCTGGGCGGAAGGAAATTAGTTTTCTGTGATGGTGCAGGGTTTGTTGCTATGTGCACAGGTTTAGGGGCGAGCTGGTAGTGCGTTTGTAAAACGGCTGTTGGGGGGTATGTAATGCACGCACCTCATGCATTCTTACCTTTTTGGTTGAGTGTGAAGTATCCATTCCTGTTTTTCCAGTTTTTGCAAGTGACAGTTTTATTTATTTGGAAGGACTTCATCCTGTAGTGAGAGGTTTGTGGATGTCTTGAAGGCTTCTTGTTCATTACATCAATTTTGTGGTACCGGTGACCGTTAACCCTTACCGCCTTATTACGAGGTCCCTTTGCGGGTAGGTACTTTAACGCCTGCTTTTTGTAGGCCTTAAGAACCAACCCGCAAAGGGACCTCGGTGCTAATTACGGCACCGCAAATTTGCAGTACCGTAATTAGCACCTTCCCCATTCCCATTATGCCCTATGGGGCAAAAATGGGAATGGGGAAGGGCAATGGTGGAAGGGGGAATTACCGCCCCGCCAACCTTGGAATAGGGCGGTAATTCCCTTTTACCGGCATGAACCATGGCGCTAATAGCGCCATGGTTCACCGCCTACCGTGTAATGAGGCCCATTGTCTCTGTCGTGTTTGTGTCAGTACAATATCAGAGGGTCACATTCTGTAGGGCCCACAGGTGTGATGCAGTGTGTTATTTTGTGGTATGTTGAATGTTGTGCAGGTCTGATGCAGTATGTCATCATGTGGCATGTATAGTGTTGTGCGTTGGTACAATGCAGTGTGATATTATGTGGTATGTTGAATCTTGCATTGGTGCACACACATTGTTTGCCTTTTTTGGGATGTTTTTGATATGATGTCCTTGTACTTGCGTGCTTTATCTTAGGTTTGTTAAATTGTGTAGATACTTAGATGTTACTCTGATTTCTTGAGTGAGTGCAAAACTTGTTTTGAATTTGCTCTTCCTTCTGTACAAGGGGGAGAGGTGTTGCATAGAGTAGGATTTCACATATGTCAATGTAATAGTGATGTGTTTATAGTTATGTGCAGTGAAGGGTTTAAGGATGCATACTCACATACTTAATATTTTTTTGTGTGCTAAGTAGCTGAAGAGTCTCTACACTTGTTCATTATTTCTTTCCCTTATTTTGCGGGTGTCTCCACCATTAATCTTTTCCTTTTGTGCCTTAAGGGGGGAGGTATGTAGCGGCTAGTGAATGGGCAGTGATTCAATGCCTGATGTCATTGATGGAATGTTTCAGTGCATCTTGTGAGTGAGGGTTCCAGCTGTGACGGTTACTGGAAGAAGCTGAGCTGTGAGAGCAGCCTGGGTGGTTGGCACCACTATCTCATGTACCATATTCCTGACATATTCCTGGTCATGTCCTAAGTCTGTACCTGAGGAGAATAAACTACCACAACCTACACTGCAACAGAGTGGCCTCCTTTCTTGAGTCCTGTCTGCAATCTATCAGAAGTACACCAAGGTACAGCCCCTGGGACCAGACATAACATATGGCGACAAGAGGTAAAAGAACCTGAACTACTGTGGGTGGAGTAGCAGCACCAGGATACCACCCCCGGAAGAGAGACCCACTACCCAGGGCAAAATGAACGGCCGTACCTCCTGCCTGCTCGGAGAGGCTGAGAGAGGCAGTACGGTCCGTGCTGCCTCCATAAGTGACAGCTGCAGCTGTCGCTGCCTGTGTAAGCTACTACAGTAAGATCCTTTCCTTCATAGGAATACATTGCGTGGCATGTGGGGCACTCTTCACTTGGTAAGAGATATTGGTTGGCTCAGGCTAGAGGGATGCCTTGCGAGTGAGGAGCAATAAATAGATATGTGTGCCAAATGGATTTTCCCATAGGAAATGCCAGTTCCGCATTCAGATTTATCCCCGTTACATTGCATTGAACTGAGCTTGCCATATTATGAATTTCTGGGGGCAAACAGAGAATCCCAAAAACTACATTGAAATAAGCTAATTTCATTCATCCGGTGAATAATAAGCTGGCCGAATAAGAAGCTAACTTCAGCGTCATCTCCGAACCCGCAAGCATTATAGTGTAGATACACATGTGAACATTTTGCTTGTTTGCATAGTCAACTGTGTGTGTTAGCATTTGGTTTAAACATGGCATCGGTAAATATTAAAAACAGGAAATTGACAGAGCTGCAAAATGGGTGTTAAAAGTACAAGATGCAAATAAATACGTTGACAAATCTGAAATGGATTCACCCTGGCAATAGGTCTAGGTACTAATCACACTGATCATTGGCTGCAGGCAGTATGCTTTGCTAAAAGTGCTGCAGTCCTCCTCAAAGCCCTGACTTTGCTCTTCTGTTAACTTGGGCTGGCAGGGTGTTCAGCCTGCGGCTCTGAATGTTATTCCTTAAATGATTGTGCACCTTTAGCTTTGCCCATTAGGTTGTGCTGCAAGCGCTGCCTATGACCTGAAACGAATGGCATTGGAAGAGAAGATAGGCGAGAGATGGGTTGTGAGGAGGGAAGTACAGCGTGTGAACACTGTTTGGACTTGTACCTGCCTATAGCCTTGATAGGCATTTCCACGCACTGCTCCTGCCACTGACAGGATATCTTTGAACTAGCTTTATGCTTTTAAGGGGATGCCAATGTTAATTCTAAACAGTCTTCTGAAATGCCATTGTCTAGTTGCAGTTGTAAACTAGCTCCTGGTGTAATGGAAATGCCTTAATCAAGTGTACCTTCGTTGCCCTTAAATCTGTTGCCTGCGCAGCATTCCTGTTAAAAACAAGCACTGGAAAAGCCAGCAATGTTGACCTTTGTTCATGCATCTGCCAGGTGCTGCTATAATATGATCAAGTACTGACATCATTGGCCAGCTGCTGCCATTTTATGGCCTGGTAGCATTCTTATGAAAGTGCAAGTACAATGCCCATCCCATTCCTACACAAAAGCCCAATCTCTTGCTTTGGCAGTGATTGATTGTTAAGGGTCCGCACCGCTCTCTATGCAGATAGCTAAAGTTATTCGCAGTTAGAGGTTGAGGAGGATTTAAAACCGAAACAAGTGACTGGGTGGGCAGCAAACAACAACCCTCGATCAGTCTCCTTTAGCAGCTGAGTGTCTACAGTGGCACCGCCTATAGCTCAGACATTCAAAAAACCTCTGCCTTCAACATACTTGCCAACCCTACTGATTTAGGAAGTAGGCTACTGATTTTTAAGCAGTCCTACCACCTACAAATGTGGGTGACAGATCCTACTGCTTTTTACAGTGGCAGGTAATGTATGTGACTCTAAGGCAATTCATCTGCGCGGTGGGCGGGTAAGTGATACATTTGAGTGATGGGCTCCGATCAATCTGCTGGCCTGACAGCTACACGACTCTGCCTTGCACTCTTGCCAGGACAGGCCTTAGGTGAACCACCAGTGATATCAAGTGGCAGAGCGTACGACCATCACACAGCATCTGCCTATCAGACTGAGGAGGGTATCAGTCTTCATGTTGTTCACTGTTCAACCTGCACTGCAGGAATCCATATGCACTGCCTGGGCTGCTGCTACAGAGCAGTGGCAAATGTTCCCTACCAGCTCTGTGTGATTATTTTCTGTGAAGTTAGCTAATTGAATGTGGTGTTAACTTACTATTCACAATTATACATTTTAAACTTTGAGCATCTTTCCATGTTGTGCTTTTTGGTCACAGAATGTTGGCAGGTATGCCTTCAATCTGCAGGAAGAGATAAAAAACGGAAAACACAGTAGAAACCTGGCAGTCCAGAATAACCACTAGAAAAGCGCCAGCCCAGTCTAAATCCGGATAGGTGGTATCGCTTGTGATTTCTCCTCCGTAGTGCCCACAAATCATGCCTGGAGGAGCCTTGCAATCACTGTGATGATAAAACGCGGCAGGATATCACATCCCCCCCTTTTCCACATGCACACAGTGCGCAGGCACAGGAGGTGCGCGTGATCTCTGCGCTCCCTGCCATATACTGCAAGCATTCATTCCAATTACAAAGACAGGCGGGTGTCGCTTTTCCTCTTTTCTTGCAGTTAAGCCCCGCCTCAAGGATTGCCACAGTGGCATGGTCGGCGGGCTCTTTTCTAGGAGGGCACTAACTGAGCTGCATTCTTACTTCTGCAGCTCGGTAGATGACCTTTGAAGCGAAGCGCTCCCGGCAAGGAGCATTTTTTCCATGCCACTAGATCTTTCATGTGTCACCAGCCGTTTTCTTCGTGAATTTCTAGTTCATGTATTTACACTGAAGCAATAGTTGCAACCGTTTTTGGAGCACGTATAAACCTCGTATGCGTTGTTCGTATTCAGTGCCTCTTTGAGTTAACCTCTAATTTTGCGTCGTGCAAAGTGGGCAGCAGTGCATTCTGGGCGTTTTTGCCCTTGGTTGTGATCTTGATTTCTGGGTTATAAACAAGTGAAGACATCTGCATGAAGGGAGGGGCGATCATGGGGATGAGGACGTTTGGCCTGAGGCCTTGGAGTGCTTTGTGGATTATGCACGCAGCTGTGAATTGAATTATTTTCATCATAGGGAGCTGGTGCAGGGTACATAAGGCTGGCGGAATCTTTTTTCCTTGGTCAAGGCTGAGCAGGACTTTTGATGATGCATTTTTTAACTCTTTGTTGGCGAGCTACTTGGGTGGATTGAAAGCCCAAATTAAGACTGTTGCCATTTCTCACCACTTGACCTGATCAAAGTTTGGGGTACAGACAAGCTCTTGGATGGCCTATACAACCCTCATTAGGCAACTGGCAGCCATGGGACTCTGGCCTGCAAGGACCCATATCTCAGTATCCTTGATTTTTCCCACACACCTGATGGGCACTTCAGGTGCTTCTTCTGTCCCCTTGACCCTTCACCCCTTGACCCAATTAGAATTTGAGAGCCGTCCTTCACCCTTGAAAGCCCTGTGCCAGCCCTCCCCAACCCTCTTCCATCAATCATCCTGAGCACTAACTCCTCACACTCATTGGGCAATTGGTGGTTATGTGACCATGCCCTCCCTTTTAGCCAACACCCACTTGAGCAGCCAACAAAGGGCAGTTGTTAATGGCACCTGCTTGTGTTTTCACTTAATTGTCTTCACTACCCCTCACAGCCATTGGACACAGACCGTTCATCGACCACTTAAGCGACTGTGACAAATCCAGCAAATTCGTCCCTTCTCCCCAAGGGGGAGCCACCTCCTCTGGGACTAGGGAAGTGAGCCCGCTACGCAAAACCCTCCCTAGGGGTTTGGGCAAGCAGGATCCCATTTGCAGTGACCCCCATCAGGGCACAAGGAAGTCTCAAGAAAGGCCCACATCCCACCTCTGTCTCCCCCTGAGAGCCCAGTGTTTATAGGTTACATGAGAACTGACCAGATTTCTCACATGCAGGACCCCTTTAAGGCCGATGACTTTGTAACTGACTTCTGCTTACTCCGACCTCTTCTGAGGCATGATGACCAATGGACTTCTTTTTCTAGATCCAGGGAGGAACTTAAAAGGAGTGAAAGAACAATTCGGAGAGAAAACGTCCGAAGGAAGTCTGGAGAAGCAACCCCCACAGAGATGCAGAGGACAGTGGTGGACCCTCAGCTCGTGGAGCGTGAACCACACAAAGGACATGGTGGCTGGATCACAGGAAATCTGCAAGAATGGCCTTTGCCTCGACAAAGGCAAGGAGCCAGGAAATCCGGGACTGCTGAGGCAGGAAGCGCACCACAATGCAACCCACGGTACCAGCAAGCCGAAACACACAAGCTGCCCTACTGAAAGGGAAGAAGCAGAAGAGATACCGGAAAAGGTCCTGCGCAGACCGGCGCCAAGCCGTGAAACCACCAGGAATCCTTCACACAAGAGAGAAGGTACGTGGACGGAAAAGAGGAATAGAGGAGGGCAGTGCGACGGACAGCAATGAGGGCTGAGAAAGCCCAGAGCTCACTGGGGCCTGGGAGACACACAATCCCAAAGGGGGACAAGAGGGACGTACCCATCATGGCTGAGAAAGGCCTGAGCCCACAGGTGGCCGAGAGCAGCAAGACCCCGAATGGGCACAGAAGAAGTCTAGTAACAAGGCCCAAGAAAGCCCATGGCCTGCTGGGAGCTGAGAGTGCCAATACCCTGCATGGGAATAGTAGAAGCCCGCTGAGGCTACTGCCGAAGCAAGACCCTGAGGGGAAGACAGGAGAGACACATGCTTGGCCAAGAAGCCTGTAGCCCCCTGGGGGATGGACGAGATGAGATTCCAAAGGGGGATAATTCAAGGCTGAGCAAGCTCATAGCTCTCTGGGGGATGCACCAGACAAGACAAGGGTACCCAACGTTTGTGGCACACCATTTTGTCCCTCACATTTTGCAGGGCCCCCTTTCTTTTAGCTCTCATGTCCCCCCCCAACATTTTCAGCAAAGTTACTCCACTGATAATACACTGGGTGCTGAACCAAACAAGACCTCTAAGAGAAATAGAAAAAGCTGACTCACCAGGTCTGAGTAAGTCCAGAGCCCACTGGGGCTGAAATAACCACAGTCTCACAAGGGGATATAAGAGATTCATTAACCAGGGCCAGGAAAGCCCATAGCCTGCTGTGGGGGGTAGGGATGCGAGCAACAAGATCCCAAAGGGGATAGAGGAAACCTAGAAACCACAGCCAAGAAAGCCCATAGCCCACTGGGGTTGAACCAAACAATTAGCTCAAAGGGAAATCGAAGGAACACATTCATCAGGGCGGAGGCCACTAGGGGCTAAAAGAATTAGAGCAAGGCAGGCGCCTTTATCAAGCGGCGCGGGTCACGGAACATGACTGAAGCAGTCAAACGTTCAGGAAAGCACAAAAGAAGCTGTGGCAGTGGTTCAAGCGGACGTGTGTGGAGAACCCAGTGAGTTGTCCTATGTTGGGTATGCCCGGTATGCTCCGTAGTCAAACGCTTCCCGCTAGAACATATTTGAATACCAAACTAATGTAAAGAAGTCACATGAGCAATATACTCACTTTAAAGGGAAACCAGAAACTATACATTACAATTATTATTGCCAATACCATGAGAGGGCAATATTGAAGCCAGATAAAGACCCACATTGCAAAAGTAAAGAGGGTGCAATACTTCAGGAAACCAATAGCCTGCATTGGCAAAACAACAAGAGAGCAATATTGCAAAGAGATTGTAACCATTATTCCGAGAGTGAGGCAAAGGCCTTAGACCAACTAGTGTTGCCTAAGCCAAAGAAGGGCAAATGTGATAACGAGACATTATCAACAGTTGTTTGAAGTGGAGTGGGACAGACTCCACCAATTTGTATTGTGTCTTCACAGATGAAGTTATGAATCTTAAATGTTGTTGAAAGTTAAGGATTTGTATACAATTGTGAAGAAAGCCTAACCACAAAGTACTGGTAGCAGACCTTTTGTCCTGGCAGGGGAGTATAACAGGATAGGGATTGTTAATGGTAGTCCTGGCAGGTTAGTGGAGCAGGAAGAAGACATTAAAGTACTGCATTGTGGTTCAAGGTTATGAAGGAAAGAAAGTGGCAAGGCCACTATCGTGTTTGTTGAACTGTGGTAAAAATAATCCTGACAAAGATGTTGTTGTGAATCAAGAAGAATTGTACAACTGCTTGTTTTCCATGAAGAGAAGTGGTATTTGGATATTGATTACCAGTTTGAAGATAAAGACGTATTTGGATATTGATTACCAGTTTGAAGATAAAGACTTTTCTTTTCATTTTGTGAACTTTTATCAAATGCCAAGTGAAAGACTTTTGGAACAACAAGAACTATATGACTAGAACTTGGCTATACCAAAAGAGAGACTTTCTTATTTTTAACTTTAATTGGAAATCCTGTGTTTGAACCTGGGGCCGTGGGTCCAATTCCGACTATAAAGACACAAAGTTATCAAGATCATGTTGAGTACAACTGCTATTTTTGTTTTACTTGAATTGCCATATTCTACCTTTATCAGTTTAATGTATATGTAAGTGTGAGGGACAGATTCCTTTTGTGCCTTGCTCCTCGTACAATCTGGTGCTTGCCTGCCAGCTCGACCAGGCTCACAATAAAGAGAGTCTCCCTCTCTTACTGGACAGCCTGTCAGGATACCACGTCCCGCTGCACAACCTCTGCAATTCAGGCTTCTAGCGCCGAAGACCTCTCATGACTGTACTATGCTTCAGAACTAGCGGCGGCTCCGGCGTCTTCGTTCCACTGCTTCTGCTGCTGCAACTGTGGCTGGCAATTCCTACTGCTACTCCACCTTCTTGTTTTTATGGCCTGCACATAAGCGGGCC
The DNA here is from genome assembly GCF_040938575.1 of Ambystoma mexicanum. Taxonomy (NCBI): domain Eukaryota; kingdom Metazoa; phylum Chordata; class Amphibia; order Caudata; family Ambystomatidae; genus Ambystoma; species Ambystoma mexicanum. The sequence goes on from NC_090934.1 coordinate 728,308,286, forward strand.
TTAAATATTCAAAAGTCCCGCTCAGGTTTAGGCCATCAGAACTACTAGACCGCACATTGCAGTTTGGTGCTTCTTAGTCCCTCTTCCTCGTTTCAGTATTTAGAGCATTGTGGGATTTGAAGTCCCCAATGTTCTGATTTCTCTTTGTATCACAAATATAATATTCAACTTCATTTAATTTACTCTGTTTAACAAACACACTTTTAGGGAAGGATTTTGGAGAGGTAAACGATTGGTTTAAACTTAAGAGAGAATCATATTCATCAGAAGTCAGGGTCTTAATGTTCTGATTCCCATATATTTTACTCCCATGCTGATCACAACAGTTTTGACTACGACCAAGGTGGGTATATTTGAGAAGGGAAGCCTTACTCTCACATCAAGCCATTACATATTCTGCTATCATGGACATCTCCCCTTCTGAACAGTGGCAGCTGTAAATTATTGGAAGGAAGGGGCGTAAATCTTTCTCACTGAAGAGCGAAAGCAACTTACCAAGTGAGGATTCAGGAGTTTGGGGGCACATTTAAAAAAAAAAAATAATGATTTTAAATAGTGCACTTCATAGCACACACTTTTTGAAAAACTGGATAATAAGCCATACAATTTACAATCGGTTCTTTAGGATCACTTGAAAAACATCCAATCACTGAATGTCACAAACAGTACATAGGAGCATTTTACAACACATTTTCATGTCTTTTTCCACATGATATGGCCGCATTATCACTAAATCACACTTCATGATTCCTGTTCAGTGCCCACAAATATGCGTTTAAAGTTTGCCACCTTAAGTATATATTTGATTGCTTGCTTTGCAAATCTATGCCATTATTGCCACTGTAAGAACATATTCATGTTGTATGTACCAATTTTTTTCTATTGTTCCCACTCTAAGAACATACCATGTTGGTTGTCCCCAACATTGCAAGGTTTGCCACACTTGTAGTGGCTCTGCGTAATAATTCCCAGATTGTCACTTTAAGAACAAAGCACCTATGGTGACTGTGCCTAATAATGCCAGGAATGCCACAAAGAACATGCTCATAATGTTGTAGGTACAGAACCAAATATGAAATGTCTTCAATTGTTTGTCGTTTTTGTTAAATTTGAGTACATAGAAGTTACAGAAGTGGACAATAGCTGTTGCCATGCTGAAAACAGACTGCAAAATAAGTACCTATCGATTGCCAGCATCTTAAAACATGTGAGCTTACTGAGTTTACAGCTAATTCTGTTGAAAATGATGGCAACTGGATGTGATGGCATGTTGCACCTACAGGAAGTGGGCTCACTAAAGAAGGTTGGACTGGTCTCGGACGCTTTAAAGATGAACCATCAAATCATATCACTTCACTACGCTTACTCTCTACTATACACCATCACACAACTAGAACATAGCTATACCCCTGATAAATTCGGCCTAGCTTCTCACATATGAACACTACCCCGTGAAAACCTCATCACCCTTATAAAACGCAGCTATCCCATGACATTCCGGCCTAGCTGCTCACATAAGCGTCCTTCAGGCCTAACGCAGCCAGAACCCAGTCTGACTGTCCACCCACCAGACAGCACAGGTCCAACTGATATCTTCAGCACCACACCTAACGCTAGGATGCTGTTACCATCTGGCAATTACATCAGCTGCACACATAACTGGTGCACCCACGCACCCTACGACACTATCTCTCTCCACTGACCTGAACTGCGGTTCCTGAGGGCGTTCAACCTATCAGCGTTTTGAGATCATACCAATGATATATATAGAGCGCTATATAAATGCCAAGTAACATAATAATCTGCATTCTTATCACCACGCTGTTACTATATATCCGTATGCCCCCTCCTGTCAACGTAAGCCCACCCCACAGTCACTCTGTGTCCATGTGTCAATAAGAAGAACCATCATATCATGTCACATCATTACGCCTACTCTCCACTATACACCATCACTCAACTAAAACACAGCTATAGCCCTGACAAATTTGGCCTAGCTGTTCACTAAGAACACTACCTCATGAACACCTCAACACCCTAATAAAACGCAGCTAGCCAATGACATTCTGGCCTAGTTGCTCACATAAGCGTCCTTCAGGCCTAATGCAGCCAATCCCAGTCTGGATGTCCACCCACCAGAATGCACACATTCCAAATAATATCTTGAACACCACACCTAACGCTAGGATGCAGCTACCATACAGCTATTACATCAGCTGCACACATATCTGGCGCACCCATGCACCCTAAGACACCACCTCTCTCTGCTGACTTGAACAGCGGTTCCCCAAGGGCGTTCAAACTACCAGCGCTTTGAGATCATACCAATGCTATATAGAGCGCTATATAAATGCCAAATAACATAACATAACATATCATAACATGGTACAGATGTTGATGGGGTCACTCAGTGATAGCGATTAACTGTACCTATCGTGAGTGGACCACTAATGATGGGGAATACTTGTCTTGAATAGGGAATTGACTCTAATAGACAATAGGTGGCATTTGACAGTATATGTAAGGGCCTTTGCAGTAGTAGACAGGGGGCATCATTGATGGTAAGGGAGTTGGCACAGATAGCGAGTGCTTGTTCACTGCATACAGACGTCTATGTCAGCACAAACCAGAGCTGAGCTGGAACAAATAAAATACTCCTCCAGTATGCAATCCTTTTAATTTCATACTTTATAATTGGGGATTCGAAAATCTAAATCACTCCAGAGCATTCCCTGCTGGTGATAGTGTTGCTTGGTTGGTTATTGTCACTGAGCAGCAACAAAAGCCCAAGAAAGTCACAGGCCATTCTAAGTCTTGGCAACTCCAGCAAAAGGGAACTCTTTCCAGCCTGTGAAAACGCTTTCTTAGTCTGAGAGTGTGAAATGCCAAAGGGTAAACTGGACATTTGATTGTCAATTTACAATATGCATTTTTATTTAAAGAAAAGGCTCATTCGGTTTGAATGCAGAGAACGTTCCCATGGTAACCATTCATGCCATACGTCACCTATATGTACTACTTTGCATCTCTCTTACATCCAAAAGCAGACACTTAAAGGTTATCAAACCATCCCTACTCATGCTTCCAGTAAAGAGGCTACAGTTGACATTAGTGTGCCCATCACCGTAGGTGGGTGAGGTGGGTCTTATAATGGCAGAATTGGCACTTTCTGGACAAAATTGTGGGTGATCTACCCAATAATGACAGTACTCACTTTATAAGCACAGCCGTGGTGGCGGCTGTGAGTAACAAGGCAGTATTAGTTCTGTAACCACACAGACTCAGTTTCACTTTGTCCAATGCTATACCTGCGTTGTAGGAAGAGATTTCTTGATGCCAGTGGACAAACATCGCCAGGCACCACCGACCCTGAACCCATGCGGCCATCCCTCCTTCCAGCACCGACCCACACACTCAGCATTCACAGTCCAATGCACATATACATTTTTGCTCTCTCTCTCACTCACACAAACACACACCTATTTTTGGAGCGTCTTGTCCTTGAGGTTTATGTAGTTAATCTCCTCAGGTACATGAAATATGTAAACAAAACCATGGCCAGGCCTGGGGCACCTAAATGCCCAAGAAAAGTCAGCACGTGCCTCTGCTACTCTTCTTGAGAGTTAGGGTGAGCCTTTCTTGATAACCAGCAATGAAATGTATAGGGTAAGATTTCTTGCTTGTAGCTGACAGAAATCTTCTGGCAGCTCCCCGACCATTCACATATAAATATTCAGTGAACAAACTTGGTTAAAGGGAGGTTATGATTAAGTTGCACTAATAAAAACCTATCAAAATCAGTGAAAAAACATTGTTAAAAAGGACTTTATTTTTTTATTTTTTTATTTATTTGTGTTTGGTTTAAAGAACATAAACCTTTACAAACCTGTAAAATATATAAAAACAATAAAGAGAAAAACTGCAAAAGTTACATCAAATCATGCGACATAAAAATATCCAATGACAAAAGCTTAGTTCATTTGCTTCTGTTTCTAATACATACCATCACAAACTACTTACGAACAGCAATTACCCCTCAAAATCCAGCTACCCTCCTCCCCCTATTCCCTAGTCGATCATTATTATTAATTTCTTAGCCTGGGCGTGGCCGAGCTGCTGTCAACCTTCCCAATTATTTTAGTTTATGAAGTTCCGGTCCCTCAATATTTCTACCACAGCTGAGGTTAAGGCCATTCCATGACCTGATACCATTCTGTCCCAGAAGTGTTCTGAAACAATTCCCTCTTCCCCAGACACACATCTTCTAAATTTGGCCAGTCTCAAGGGCCAGGTCCCCTCGAAATCCATTAATAAATGGCTAAGGGATTTGTTAGATGGAAAATCACAGGTTTTGCAGAGCTTCAGTGTTTTCTCATCTTGATTATGTATTTCTGGGATCTCCCCAGTGGGCAATAGGTTCAATCTTATTCTCAGGAAATTATTTCTGGTCATATGGTCTGGAAATTTCTCCAAATAGCGCCGAAGGTGACCTAACTTCTTTTCTGCCGCCAAAAATGTATTATTCGGGATTGAGTTCCTTACTTTGGCTATTGTTTCAATCCAGTCCAACAGTTCCAGCTCACGCTTTACCTTTAAGGGATTAGTAATTAAGGTCTCTAAATCCAGGACAGTTTTTGCTAAGGTCTTTTTAGCTTTCTCTTCCAACCCAATCAGGATCCTGGATTTAGAGTGTATGAGGTGCATTTGAATGTCCTCGTACAATGAGCCTGCATTAGGGCTCATTATCTCTCTGTAGAGTGTGATTATTTTCCAATCAGCCAAGCACCCATGCGACTTTAAACCCAGTTCAAACCTCAAATTCCAGACAGTGGTGCTCAGTGGTAAACTCTTTCCATACTCTGCCTTCTATTTTGGACCAATTTATGCTCCAGAGCCCGGGTTTAGCATTCTAGTCCATACAGTAATACCGGCACTATTTTGGCTGTATAATATTTTATCATAGGCAGGATGGAAAATGTACAATACTTAGTATTGATTTTTTTCATTTGGGGTACAAGTTTCAGGACTTTGCTTAGAACGTCCGACTCCGATTTGTGCACTTCCGGAGATGCATAGATTTTGTAACCCAAGTATGTTAAATCCTCCACCTACGGAATATTCAAACCATCCAGAGTCCAGTTTTTAAAAATAATCTTTTTCCTCGGATGTTTAAAAAACAAAATCTTTGATTGTAGACGGTTTATAACCAGCCCATTTAAGTTAGCATATATTTACCAGCTTGGTCAGTAATCGTTGCAGGCCTATAGCCGTCCTGTCCAACAGACCAATATTGTCTGCATAAGCCAGCCAGTGGATCTTTTTCCCATTTTATTCTGGACTGGCCAATGCAGACGTTTCTAGAAAGTTTCCCATATCTGCTAAAAACAGATTAATGAACAGAGGTGCCCCTAGGAACCGCTGCCTCACTCCTCTCTCTACACGCACCAGTTCATAAAGATGGCCTTGATCGTCGAGGCGGACCCTCACTGAGGTATCTCTGTGCAGCTCCATCAGTATCGAAAGCAATGTCTCTGGTATACCCCTACTCCTCAGCTTACTCCAGAGCAAAGTTCTATGAATCTGATCAAATGCCTTGGATAAATCTATCCACACACCATATAATGGCTTTTCCCCTTTCCCCGTGGTGAATTCGCTTATTAAATTCAGGGTCAGACCATTCAGTGAGGTGGAGAGTCCTCTTCTGAAGCCTGTTTGGAAACAAGACAGAGCCTCTGCGTGGTCCACCCAGAGTAATCGTTTTTAAAATAATAACTTCATAAAGATTTTACTTTCAATGTCAAGGAGGGCGAAAGGACGGTAGTTCCCCGGATTTGTCCTATCGCCCCCATGAAAAATGGGATGATCAGCGCTGTTTTCCATGAGCGGGGGAATTGTTTCTCCCGCAAGATCTCCTCGTATAATTGCTTCAGCAGCTTCAACCAGAGCTCTGGATCATTTTAAGTACTTGGTATGTGAGGCCGCAGCAGCTTTAGATGATGAGGTTTTGGTAATTATTTCCACAACATACTCCACACTGAAAGTTAACTGCCATGCACTGTTTGATAAACTGCTTCTTTGGCCCCACGAAGCCCCTTAAAGATACTGGATAGATATTCTACCCACTTATCTTCGGGTACTAAGTTGCATAAAATACTGTTCGGTTGCAAGTCTAATTGGCCCATAACCGACCAAAAGCTTCTCAAGTTGGTCTCAGATAGCAACTTCAGCATTAGTTAACCATCTTTTTGTAACCGATACATCCTATGGTTGACCAATGCTTAAAATTGCACTTTATGCCTCTCACTTCCAATTAGTAAGCCTCAGAATTTAAGTTTAATGATTTTAGCCTACGTATACTCCTTCTTACTACCCGTTTTCTCAGCCAGGTTTCCTCATCAAACCCATGTGTATGTGCTGGCATTTTTGGTGGGACGGTGGACCAGATGAAGTTAACAAATTTATCTGGTTGACATTGTTTTTGCAAAGTAGAGCTTGGGATTTCTTTAGTTCTCTGTTTAACTGAATCCCTCCATGCCCATATTTTACAAGGGTAAGTTTACCCCTGTCCCCAAACAGATTCTGTTTTTGTGTGACTAAAGATACTGCAGATAAATCTGAAAATGACAGCTCAAGTCGAGAATGATCGCTATCCCCGTCATGTTTCACTTCCAGTGTAGATGGACGAGAGAAAAGACCTGAGCTGACAAATATATAATCTAGGAGAGAGGATGACTTGTCTCGATGCCAGGTCGCACTGGGCCCAATGTCTATCCCCTGAGCTCTCGTTTAACATTTTTAAGTCCCAGGAGCTCATGAAATCCTTCCATTGTTGCCCTTTTTTGAAGATTTTCCTTGTCGTTGGCAGCTCTTTCCCTTTCATTGGCAGAACACATTAGAGTTGAAGTCCCCGGCTACAACAATATTAGCATTATTAGAAATGCTTGGAGGTCGTAAGAGGCTGGGTTCCAGTAAATATCTATTACTACCAGATCAGGATTGGGGATGTCAAAATTTAGCCAGATTTTACACGCCAGGATTCCCAATATCTTTGAATATCGCGGTGGCTGCTTTTATGGTGGTGTTTTTGAATACCATTAGCAGACCCCCAGGCGGTCTACCCTTTGGTTTTGTGGGATGTTTCAACCCACTAGTCTAGGCCCTGCAACATTACTGTGCATTGCTTGCAGCAGAAACATCAGAATGGCTGCCGGAAAGCATGCCGCTCGCTAAAAATCACCAGAAAGTGCGCAGTAAAAATCTGAAAAATAGGCCGCCATCCACTTTTGCCTATGTCAGTGGTAATACAGGAGACCACTGCCAAAACCCATCATTTGGCTGCCCACAGAGCAAAATCATTGCAAAAGAAACCCAGAGCTGTTTTAAAAATCCGTTTTTCCCTGGCTATCAAATTTGCAAAAATCATGGCTCACAAACCACCCAAAAAGATCCAACCTCCTTGTTGGGTGGTGAACATCATTCTACTTCAAGAATCCACATAAATATAATGTCAGCAGTCGTATATGTTATCTGAACAAAGTACACTTTTGAAGATGGTTGCTGGAAGAAATCTGTCAAAAATGGGTGTAATACCGTTACTCACCTCTGTCAGAAGCTGGCGATTTTAAAACCTGTCATGTGTAAAGTTGTACATTGAACTCAAACTATGCCAAAGAAAGACTTGTTATCAGAAGCCTAAGAGGTGGATACAATTCAAAACTATATTTTAAAAGGCTTGAAGTAAGAAATTGGTTGATGTATTTGTTAAAAATGTAAGTTATATTTTAGGACAAGACCATTTCAGACATTGTGTTTAAAAGTTAAAGTTTCCCACACTGAGCTTCAAAGACATTCCACACCCTTTTACCCAACAAAGGAATCTCCCCTGCTCTCTGCTAAGAAACTGGCAAGCTGGTGTGAAAGGAAATGGGAGGGGCACCCTGGCATGTTGCTCTGGGTGTAGACAATGGAGTCCTTGAGCTGAATGGAAATGCTAATTCGGGTGTGACTGACAACAACTGCTCTGGCAGGAAGACAAGCCATGTGACTCTCTGACTCAGCCAAGATCTTGGAGGCGGGCCAGACTGAAAATGTGGATTTGAAATTGGATTAAATATATGTTTAAGGAAAAGATTTATAAAATATTGTACGGAACTGACAAAAATATTAAACTTAGAGATTATTAAATTGAAAAATTTGCTCACAGTTTAAAACTAATCTGGAATCTGTGCGCTGTTCAGAGACTGAACCACAAACATTTTTAATATTGTAGCTATTGTGATTATGCTAGGAACATGAAAAATTACAGAAGTATGACCAGATGGTATGTGCATGTTTATGTAAAAAATTGTGCAGATCCGAAAATGTGTAACCAACCAAAAGCGCGAAAAACTGTCATTTATGAGCCAAAACTCTTATGAAGACGGGACTTGAACAGAGACGTGCCTTAATTAATCTGTCATGTAATTATGTATTGTTAACAAGTTGTGCATATTGGAAATATGTTTTTTGGGAAAAATAGATTTTCTGGGTAAAAGCAAAGGGGAGGTTCTTCCTTAGATTGTGAATGGCAGCATCACTCTGACACATGATGACACACTGTTCCCTTCTCAAATCAGGGGACAGGGAATTCTCTGACCTATCAGATCCTTAGAGGGTTGGGCATAGACAATCAGCCTCCTCACCCACTTTGGAAAATGGATAAATAGGGACTGTTGAGGACCCACAGACGCACTCTTCACTCATCAGCTGATCCACTGGTGAAGCACCCTGCAGGAAGATCCAGACTCCAGAACCAGATTCCAGATCCAGACTCTAGAACCAGACTCCAGAACCCTGAAGCAGAGGCCTAATCCAAAAAGCTGAACCCTTTTCAGCAGGCCTTTAGAATCTTTTGCAACCTGATTCTAACCCCAAACTTCCATGGGGCCTAACTAAACCATTCAACAGCCTGGCTGAGCTGTTTTGCTTCTAGCCAAGAACCCGTGCTAGAACCCAAGAACCAGATCAGTCCAGCAGAGCTTTAACCCAGAACCCGTCAGAGCCAGTCCAGAGGCCGCGCAGACCAGAGTGCCTTGCTGATAGCAGAGTCCAGGTGCCCTGAAGCCTGTCCGGTGGTGAGTGAAGTCCAAACCGTTGACCAGATCTTTGAGGGGCCCATTCCATTCCAAAGCCATAGTTGCATGTATTTAGTGTAGAACTGTCCATAACCAACCTCTTAGTATTAAGTAACCTAATCCAACCATTCCAACCAATCCATAACTGCATTATTGAATCTCTTTTGTCTATCCTAAATTCTTCTCTCCTCCACATAATCCTTGATAATTGTAGTGATAATCATCTTGGCGCTAATATATATTTTCTGGAGAAAGGCAATTGTCTCGTACAGACAGAAACCATCCGGAGGCGCCTCTGGATAGGTGGCTGGGCTGTCGTGTAGTTTGCAGCTCCATAGGCTCTGTAGTGTTAGGAAATCTTTGTTCCAAATCTTCAACAGCGCCTCTTTCATTTTGAAATCTTGACTTTTTGAGAAAAATCTACCTTGATTACAACCTCTGTAACTTTTGAACCGTATGTGATAGGAACAAGATTTAAATGTCATTTTGAAGCTAACATCCTCAGCTTTCAAACGAACGCAAAATGACATTCCATGCTTATAGTTTTTCCGTAATCGCGTTTCCCGCACACGGGAAAGTTGCAGCGATTTCGCATTTGCTCAATTTCATTCCATGTAAAACAGCTATTTCTTGCTTTCAACTTCTGAATTTCGTTTTCCATCTGCTAATCATTCTACAATCATTGCTATTGTTGACCTGAACCAATCCAAAGCAACTCTAACTAGTTCGGAATCCCATTTAGTGAATTGAAGTCATTCTTACCATTTCTCCCATTCAATTCATATTGCATTTAAAAGCAATTGACCTGTTTTAAAATCATTACTGTTCTCCCTAAGCTTGCTGGGGGAATCGGGATTGAAACTGCAATTGTTGATTGTTATTCCTGATACCTGTGTGCCCTCATTCCATATCTCCATAGTGCCTGTTGGGGGGAGTGAGCAACAACTGGGGGAAAGAGTGATTATATTGTCTTTGGTTGAATTCATATCAAGTCTATTTCTGTGTTCACCAACACCACGCACTGCTAAGACTAACACCCAGGACATGAAAGATGACATCACAAATGTCATTGATGACCTCACTGATGACATCACATATCTAGGCCACTTGTTTTTGTTCACTGACATGTCTGGGATAGTTTTTTTTTTACTAACAGTAAGAATTTTGAAACCCAAAAGGTGCTTTATTTCTAGACGTTAACCTTGTCCTATGTTGTTAAGGTACTTTCCTTAGGGTTTGGCCTCACATTGCACATACATGGGGAAATAAGCACGCCTCAAACACAAAATTAATTTTTATACATGATAATAAACTCTAATGTTATAGTCATTTTTTGTGATGCTATTTGTTTCCTTCTTAGTGGCGTTTCACTGTATGTGCCTCAGATTCCAATGCATTGTGTCTGTTTATATGTATTGTTTGTACTAACACAAGTGTGTAGTACATTTTTTATTGTTCGCTATTCATTTCAAGTTTAACATTAGACTATATTCTGATAGCCTTGCATTCATTATTTTACTGACTAATGTTACCAGATTACAAATACTGTACTTCTGTGGTGAATGCTGCACCCATTTACTATCTGTATGTATTATTAGGTTGTTTTTATTAACAAGAACACTCCAATATGACAGTTTGTTTAACTGAGGACATTTGTTTAATACATTAAGTAGTTTGTGCAAGTATCCCCGTTTATCCGTGAGATGTTACTAACAACATTGTACACACACCCCTTCTAGCGACTTTGAATCAGAATTAATTTAATATGTGATGTCATCAATAACATTTGTGATGTCATTTTTCAAGTCCTGGGTGTTAGTGTTAGCAGTGCACAGAAGTGGTGTGAGTTATGGTTGCTTAGCTTACCATAACTGGCAATTGCAAGGTTATTTCGGTTTTACTTGTAACCATAAAGTCATTTTAACAAAATGTTTTCACTGAATTTGATAGGTTTTTATTAGTGCAACTTAACCATAATGTCCCTTTAACAACGTTGTTACACTGAATTTCATAGGTTTTTACTAGTGCAACGTAACCATAACGTCCCTTTAACAACGTTTTTTCACTGAATTCCATAGGTTTATATTACTGTAAATAAACCATAACGTCCCTGTAACAAAGTTTTTTCACTCAAATTCATGGGTTTTTACCAGTGCACCCTAATTTGATACAATTTCCTAATATTATACTCACTCCCAATATAGCAGCATAGGATGTTTCAACTAACTGTGCCATTCCCCACCTCCTATCAACATTTCTAACACTTCTATGAACATTCTGCAATTTGTTACACCTGTGTTTGGTTCTTCGATGTCAGTGAACGTCTGACGTCATCGCAGACTTTCCGGACAGTGTCACTTGAACATGCGCGCGCAGTGCGGTGACATGTTCGCGAACTTGTCAGTGCTTGGCAAACGGATCTGTGCTTCGCGAACGGGTCAGTGCTTCACGAACAGTTCGAAACAGCATTTTGAGCCGATCTAGGAAGATTCAAGCTGAAAGTTTACCCATGCGCAGCTCCTAAACCTATTCTTACTAATTTTCCATCTGCAATCCAGGAGAGAGCACATGCTTTTAAAAGTATTACCACAACTGCTATTTAACTTCAAAAATGGCCTCAGCCATGGCCATCCCTCCTCCCCAGGAGCCACCATCACCAACACCACCACCTCCTCCACAAGCTGCAAGGCCTAGACAATGGAAAAAGTGCAATGATGCAGAGAAGAATCAAGAGGACCAGGAAGATGAGATAGTGGAAATGCCTACCTCCAGCACCCAGAGAGAAACATGGGTGTGGTGGTTCTTTACCACCGTTGGGGGTGTACTGAAGGCTCAGGCTACCAAGTTTAAATGCATGTTGTCCTCAGTTGTGGACAACCTGGCCAGTACTCCTACGGGACCACCTACATGCACCACCACACCAAATCCAACCACTGGGATGCTCTGAGAAAGGCTGTTCCTTTCTCAGGAAGTAGTAGGCTGTCTTCCTCTACCTGATCTTCCTCAACCGATAGTGCCACCACAGAGGCTAGTCATTTGCGACAGAAGGTCCCACCAGCTACCTTGCAAGCCATAAAAGAGGCTGTTGATCCATATCTTTCCAAGACAAGAGTACTTGGTATATACTGCAACACACCACTTTGCAAGAGGGAGCAGATTCGAGGCTGCAATCAAGGAGCATGAGAAACACTGCTCTTTACCTTATATTTAAGGCACAACTGTTCCCCTGTCCACCTGTCTCTCTGTATCGGTGGATGGTGCCCCTTCCCTCATTTCCCTCCCCACCTTATTTCCTGGCCTCTTGTTTAAAAAACAAAATAATCAAAAAACATCCAAAAAAGGTTCTTTTTAGAGCCAGCTTTCACAGTTAGAAAATAGAACTACAAAAATATATTCTTATAGATTCCATCTACTTTACATTTTTCAATAAAGTAGTTAGACTCAATAAGATTCTCCAACATTTCCATTAGCATTTTTTTACTATGCTAATGAAAATAATGGACAATTAAATAGTAGAGAAAAAGAAAAAGGACAGAAACTATTTTCTGTCACAAATACTTTTCTCTAGCATACAACAACAACTATAATCATTGGACCTTTATAGCTATCCACAGTCTCCTCTGCCCCCTTTCCAGACCAGGCATAATTAAAATACCTGCATAGCACGTGCACACCATCGCACAAGATAGTCCTTCTACCCTTTTCAATTTTATGTTTGCAACACTCCCTCATTGCCTGCTTTAGATCCATCCAGCAGTCACTTCCAAAAATTCTACATATAACCCTATCAACATATTAAACTTCCACACACCAACTGTCACTTAACAATATTCTACAAATATTTTCCATCTACATTTCCTTTACTTACATACATCGTGTTTACACTGTACTACTATAAATGCACATATGCATTGTGCAGTAAGAGAAGTGTATTCATGAAAGGGGGCGTACGGATGGGAAAGTGCTGATGGGAGCCTGGGAAGGAAGAGCCAATGGGTGCCAATGTGGGAGGCCACTACCTAAGTGCTGTGGCGGAGGAGTCCCAAGGGTGCAGTGCCCAGCCACCAGGCAGTGGGCCTGCAAGGGCTGTGCTGAAGGGGGTGAGGTACTGGTGTCAACTACATATAGTGCCTCAAACCTGTGAAGTTAACGAGTTACCAGGCCAACACTCTGAGTGGCAGTGGGATCAGTTAGCAGAGAAACGAGATTGGGAAAGAGGAAGACAAAAGCAGAGTTTTGAAAAGTTCCCAGAATTTAAGGAAGTAAGGAAGTTTGACTTAAAGTCTAAAAAGGGCAGGGACACAATTCCAAAGAAAGGCATCAGCTAACCAGATAGCTCTACCTCCCCCCCTCTGTTTGGAGAAGCATTTCACAAGCAGACAATCAGAGTTAAAGAAGCACAAGGCTCTAGCAAAGGAGTACTTAGGGACATAAAGTTGGAAATAGCGTGATCCCAGGCCGCAGAAAGCCTTATGGATGATGCAGAGGGTCTTTAATTTCATCCTTACAGCCACCAGAATCCACTGTAGAAATGTTAGGGCTGCTGAGATACGATCCCTAGCCTTCAGGCCAAGCATAACTCTTGCATCCCTATTCTGGATTAGCTAAAGGGGCTGTACGAAACAAAGGGAGAGGTTGATGAAGTGGCTGTTGCAGTAGTGCAGCCTACAGGAGACCAGGGCTCTCGAAACATTACGCTTCTGTGGAAATGTAAGCAAATGTCGAATTCCTGTAAATAGGTGAAGCTCACAATGGCCTTTCTTCAAAAGGTGCAACATGTGAGGAGTCATGGAAAGAGAGGAATTAAAAATAACCCCAATGTTTTTGGCCTCACGGTATGGTGAGGATAGAGAGCACAAGGACAGCATCCAGAAACTAGGAAGGAAACAGGGAACAGGTGTCCCAATTAGAAAAACTCCATTTTACTAGCATTCACACAAAGATCGTTAGCCGCACACCATGCATGGATGGCGGTCAGATAATCGGCTATCAGAGAGGAAGATAGGAAAGTAGTAGAGGGAAGTTTCAAGCAAAGCTGTATATCATCACCATACCACTGGACATTAGGAGAGAAGGAGCAGATGAGGTGAGCCAGAGGGGAGAGATATTTATTAAAGAGCCACAGTGATAAGATATAACCCTGGGAGAAACTGCAGGTAGACAGTGAGGTGGTGGAGGACAAATGGCCCAGTTGCAACTGGAAAGGGCGGTTAGTCAGGAAAGAGGTCAGCCAGTCCAATACCCGGTCTGTGACGCCAAAGGTATCATGAGGCATTCAATAAACATAGAATCGTTCAACGTGTCAAAGGCGGAGGAGAGATCAACTAGCACTATCCTCAATTGTACTACAATGGAAAATACCATATAAACTTCAATTATATTATTACACCATATTACAGATACATTATACTCACCTTATACTGCCTATAATAACTTTACACATATTACAGTACTGTAAGTGGCCAGATTATTGGGGGCACAGCCTATGACCATGCCCCCAAGAATCTGGCCACTGGCCACAACCACCACAATAGCATTAAACCATATAACAAGTATGTACAATACACCTTCAAATAACAACACTCACACAGAACCTCCACCCCCAACCCCAGTAAAGTACACAGATACAAAGATTCCCAGTACATACAAAATCATCTATGCAGCTTTTTTCACCCATAAAAAAGCTCTATATCAAATTTGTTCCCCACCTCTCCCCTTCTACGGCCTCTTTCATCCACATAATAACCCCAAATATATTTCCAGACTTCTTTTCCTCACGCTGTTGTCCGCAGACAAAGCCTGGCATCCGCCCATCCAATATCGCCACCGTTTCAAAAATGATAACGGACCTCATGTTTTCAAACATCCAATCCATGTGTGCCTCTCTGCAAAGTTTAGAGACTATTCGTCAAATGCTGTCAAATTTATCAGCTGCCAAAAAGTACTCTTTCTAAAGGTGATTCAGAGGAGGATAACGAAGAGCATTAAGAATAGGTAGAGGAAGTGCCTACCTGCAGCGCCCCGAGGCAGAAATGGGTGTGGCGGTTCTTTAAGACCGTAGGAGGATTCCCAAAGGCTCTGGCTGCCGTGTTGAATGCATTGAGTGTGGGGTCACACTAAGTTGCAGACAACACGGGCAGTACTCCTTCGGGACCACTTTCATGCACCATCACACTAGATCCAATCACACAGGTGCTCTGAGAAAAGCTGCTCCTTTCTCAGGGAAAAGCAGGTTAACGTTCTCTACCCCATCTCCTCAACCGCTTTTACCACCACACAGTGTACTCCTGTGGATCAGAGGATCCTGCCAGCTGCCTCGCAGGCCATACAGGAAGCTGTTGATCCTTGCCTTTAGAGGATCATAGTTCTCTGCCTGTACTGTGACACACTGCTCTACAGGGCACAACAGTTTTAAAGTACTTTCAATGTTTCGGTCAAGGAACACGAGAAACACTGCCCCCTACCTTACATTTAAGGCTCTCCCAACATCTTCCCCTGTCCACCTGCCCCTCCATATCTATGGATGATGTCCCTTGACCTCTTGCCTCCCCCACCATCCTTCTCGCCTGTGCTACAAAAAAAAACAATGTCCCCAAAAATATAAAAGCCAGAAACAAAAAAAAGAATTCCTTTAGGAGCCACTTTTCTCAGTTGAAAAATAGAACTAAAAAGAAGATACACAGGACTTTTTGTAGCCTGTATAGTCCATGGACAGTATGATAGTCCACGGACACTAGGACACTTTCAGGGGGTGGGGGGATTAAAATCATTTTAATAGTTTTTCGTTCAAAATGGTGGCTCTTAAAAATACTTTTTTGTGTATTTTTGGGGGGTTTTATATACTGAACTAACAAATGTTCTACTGAACTTATTTCTTTTTTACAACTTTCACAAAAAATGCATCTCATTTTTATTCTCTTTTTTATTTACTACAGCTACAAAAAAATACATCACACCATATTTCACGAGTTCACAAAAATTGTTTAAGTGCATTTTGGATACTGAACAGAAAAATCTGATTTCCGACATCAGTCAAATTCACTCCATCTCTTCAAAAACTATTTACATGATCCAATTTGATATTTTCATTGTTAAAAGATGCCATTCCTAAAGCATATAACAAAGCATATTCACAAGCTGTCTACCTTCTTCCATCTAAGGACAAAACAAATGCAGATGTCTCCATATTTGTTTTCGATTGATTTCAGAAAAAATAATCTTCGCAGCTGGAAACAGTTCCATAAATCTTCTCAACATATCCTCCAGTGCAACCTGCAAAGATCCTGGAGTCACATAGCTCAAACTGTTGCCTTGATAATGCACAACAACAATATTTGGACATTTAAAGTGAGCCATTCTCTCACAGAATGGTAATAAAGTTAGCCAGTTTAGGCCACAATCTGCATACAATGAAACTTCCACTTTGTCCAATCCAATAGTAGCAGAGATGCCACGAGATTCACTATAAACCTTCAATGAATGGATCCGGGAATCTCCCACCAGCCACACACTCTGCTTCTTCACAGCCATAGTCATAGCCATCTGCACTACACACAACACAGAAAACACATCCTACCCTGTACTCCTGTACACTTCAACTCCTCCTCCAGACCCACAAAACCAGATTGACTAATCCCCCTCAAAAGACCTTAATGGCATGTGCAGGTCTGCGGACTACCGTGGTGTCCGCGGACTCAGAGGCACCTGCAACGCTTTTATTCACCTATAAAAACAGCACCCTATCAACTTTATTCTACTCCCCCGAACTTTCCAGGCCCTCTTTCGGTCACTAAATAACCCCAAATATAGTTTCCTAACTTTTCTCTCATCGTGCTGTCCGCGAGCAGTGGTAATGACCACAGACTCTGCGGGAGGAGGGAGAAGGCAGATCCAGGCGTAATAATGTGCGCATACTCGGCATACTGAAAAAACAGAAGGCCCTTGCATGGAGCTCTTTCTCGAACAATGGCTCACAGATCTGTTCGAACCAGACTCCTTCTCTTAAGTTTTTTTCCATTGAAAGAGCACATCGCATGCCTACGGGAAGGCCAGTACCCAGCGCTCCTCCATGCACCGTAATAGCAAAGATCTTAAATTACAGGGATCGAGATGCATTACTACAGCGGGCACGTGCGAAGGGCACAATCACGTTCAATGGCTCCATAATCGCCTTCTTCCCTGATTACACGAAGGAAGTGCAGACAGCCAGACAGTCTTTTGACCAGCTTAAAAGAAAACTTCATACACTGGGAGTAAAATATGGCCTGCTCTTCCCAGCCCAGCTTAAAAACTACCACAAAGGAACTACAGTCCATTATAACGACCCAAAGGAAGCATGGCGTTGGGCCTAGCAACATATAGATGGTGACTGGTCGACACCTCGTAGCATTAGGGGCAGACACCCCAGACTGCCAGCCGACCAACGTCTGATTCCACCACAAGCACAAGACCTAGCGGAAGACGTTGGTGGCTGAGCCCCGCCGCACTCCCGAGGAAGGCCCCCGGGCCCAGCAGTGAATAGAAACTAAGTTACCCAATGACCCGCAGGATGACCCGACACCTCACACAAGGCGTGACATGCTGTCACAAAGCCACCCACCCTACTTCCCACCCCCTTCCCCTCCTTTAGCTCCCTCTGTGCTTATTTCTCCTACTACAGCAGGAAAGGTATCATCCCCCACCCATTCATCGTAGGGGGCAGCTATCCAAGCTATAGCTCAGTTCAGTGCATGTAAGTTGTCCAGTTGACAGCTAAAAAGTTTTGATATTCGGGCGACCAATGCTTCTGGTTGGGAGGAGTATAGGGTTTGGGGATAGGGGTTTGGTTAGTTTAGTTAGGAAATGGACTTGTCAAGCACAACACACAACATCAACAGACAAGAGGGCTACAGCACACAATCACAGCTCAGTGAAGCCCACTAGGCCACCTTCCCTAGCACACACGTCTTCTACCACAAATGGTTATGGCAACACGTAGCACCACCACTTGTACCCTGTTACGCTCACCTGGCTCCCACAGGGGCGTCGATCTGAATTGGACAGCTGCGGTCTCCACCAACGTGAGGCGTAGTGCCGAGATGACTGACTGGACTGGCCCACCTAGCTTCGTTTGCTTGGCCCATAGGAATATTCTTCTGCAAATGGAGAAAGGGAATTATCCACCCGTGGAGTAGAGCGTACACCCCCCTCCCCCGCTGTTTTCCCCACTGATCACCTTTGATGTCCCCTCTTATAGTCTCACCTGATGGTTTGGAAAGATGAGATCTCCATCCTGCATTGAGCGCAGGGGCGCGTAGATAACCAGTTGCTTCACTGGTTCGAAGGAATTGGTGAGTTCCAGAACATGAGATTTCCGGCAAGACGCCGTAAGTATGTAGTTCGTAAAAGTTCCAATGTCTGACTTTCACTCTTGTCCAATTCCTTGTAGGTTGCAGCTTGACCCTAGCGAAGAATTCCTCGTGGCAACCGGTAATATTCAGGTAAGGATTTGTATTATCCAACACAGTTCGATAAAATAATGTCAGTATACAACCTGTTGCTTTCTCCCTTATTCAGGCGCTGAGAGAAAGTATGAAGTCTTGGGGAATAATGCCTCCGGCGGTAAAATTAGGTAAGTCTATTGTGGCGAGGAGGTTTTCCCCTTGTTTGTCCCTTTGTTTCACCTTGCTGTCCTTTTGTTCTCCTTAGGGGCCGGGGTACGGCAAGGATGCGGTGGAGGCTGCGCCGACCCGTGAAGAGGAATAGTACCCCCGGTGGTAAAATCAGGTAAGTCTATGGAGGGTAACGAATATTGCCTCTATTTATTCCCTTGGCTCACCTTGCTGTTCTTGTGTTCCCCTTAGGTGCCGGAGTGCGGCGGGAACATGCAGAAGGATGCGGTGGATAATGAAGATGTTGCGAAGGCCGGTGCAGCAGGCTAGGCGATGCGCATAAAATAACTTCTTTCTTCCAGCTCCAAGGCGCGGTGGATCGGGAATTCAGGTAAGGATCAAAGGTATTGCTCTTGTTCTAGCCTTATCTCCTTCTTTCCCCCTTTTTCTAGGAGCTCCAAACTCGAGGCGAGCGTGGACGAAGACTGGATGCTGACTGCAGGCACGGTTAGCGTTACACTGCTGGATGCAGAATAACGCGAAGCGTGTGCTGCTCTTTGGGCGTGGTTTAAATAGCCTCCAAAGTAGTCCCAGGTAAGTATTCCTCCCCGACCCCAACCTAGTAAAAAATAGTCCCAAGGTAAAGTAGTCCCTTTCAAGCCTCTTTTTGCTAGGAGCTCTTGCAGCATGGTCTACATCAGGTATGTTTGCAGCATGGTCTGCATCAGGTAAGTGTTAATCTATGAGCCTGGCACCTATGGCGCCAGGACAGACTCTCCATATGAGCCTGGCACCATAGACACCAGGACTGCACCCAAATGGCCCCTAGCAGGGGTTGTTGGCCTTGCTTGAATAACTTGATGCCTGCTTCCGGGGCTGCTGGGCTTGATCTGGTTCCCCGGGGGTAGGCATCATGACAGCACTCCCCCTCAAGGCCCCTCCTAAAGTCGTTCTTCCCCGTGGTTTTGGTTTGTCTGGGAAAGTTCGGTGACATTTTTTCACCAGTCGGGGTGCATGAACGTGGTCACTAGGTTCCCATGACCTTTCCTGTGCTCCGTAACCTTTCCAGTCGATTAAATAAAAAAGCTTTGACTTCACCAACTTGGAGTCCAGGATGTTCTTGACCTCAAATTCGGGTTCCTCGTCTATAAGGATGGGGTCTGGTGGCTTGGTTAGTCTTGTCCCTGGGTACACTGGTTTCAAAAGTGACACATGAAAAACTGGGTGAATTCGCATATTAGCAGGTAAGTCCAACTTGACGGCCACTGGGTTGATAATGGCCTTAATAGAGTAAGGTCCCAAATATCTGGGGTTAAAGGTCCGTGTTCCCTTTAGAGGTATGTGTTTTGTGGCCAACCATACTTGGTCCCCTATCTGGTATTGTGGAGTATCACTTCTATGCCGATCAGCATTTTTCTTGTATTTTTCTTTCGCTTGTTTTAAATGTGCAGTTGCTTCCTTAAAGGCTTGTGTAATCGTAGCGTGCAGATGGTCCGCTGCGGGCATTTCTGAGTGTTGAGGTGAGTCAAGGTCTGAGGTTCGAGGATGGTGCCCATATAAGGTATAAAAGGGGTTTTGTCCAGTTCCAGAATGTACTGAATTATTGAATGCATATTCGGCGATCCAAAGAATGTCTTTCCAATTACTCTCAGTTTGATGTAACATACAACGCAGGTATTGTTCAAGAGTCTGGTTGGTCCTCTCCGTTTGACCATTGGTTTGGGGGTGGTGACTGGTCGATAACCTCACATCTAATTGACAACATTTCCTCCAAAAGCGTGAAATGAATTGACTGCCCCGGTCAGAGACCAATACGGACGGAAATCCATGTATGCGAACAATGTTTTCGAGGAACTCCTTGGCCAGGATTGAAGCTGAAGGTAATCCCTTTAAAGGAATAAAGTGGGCCATCTTGGAAAAAAGATCCACAATAACTAGGATGGTGTTAAATCCATTGCATGGGGTTAGATCCATAATAAAGTCTAACGATAGGGTGTACCATGGTGTAGGCGGAATGTCTAAAGGTTGTAAGAGTCCATCTGGTTTTTTCTTCTGACTTTTGTTTTGGGCGCAAATGCCACAAGACATTACAAATGATTGAATATCCTTTCGCCAGGTGGGCCACCAGAATTCTTTCTTAATTTTAGCTTCAGTCTTTGCGATACCTGGGTGCCCCTCCATGAGGGTGTCATGATAATGGGAAATGACTAGTTCTTGTAGTTCCTTGTGTGGCAGAAATAGCCGCCCTTGGTAATAAGGCAGGTTATTGGTGACAGAGTAGTCCAGGCCTTTCTTTACCCAGTCCTGCAGAGCTGTGGAATCAAAGAGTTGCTGGATCTTCACCTGAATGTCCTCTAGGGTCTGTAGAGTAGTCATGCCAAGAATCCTTTGTTGGGAAGTTATAGGTACTGGTTCTGGGTTCACTTCTGCCTCTCCCATCCCTATTCGGGATATGGCGTCTGCTTTACTGTTCTTGCAACCTGGTCGGTAGGTTATCACGAAATCGAACTCGGCAAAAAATAATGCCCATCGGAGCTGGCGTGACGATTGGGCTTTGGCTGTCTTTAAATACTACAGGTTCCAGTGATCACAGTAATAGTATGCCTGGCACCGAGAAGATAGTGCCGCCAAGCCTTGAATGCAGATTTAATGGCTAATGACTCCTTGTCGGTAACAGCATAGTTTAACTCGGGTGCCGAGAACTTTCTGGACCAAACTGCTACTAGGTGAAGCTGGCCAGTTTCAGGGTCCTTTTGGGACAGGACAGCTCCCATGGCTAAACTGGATGCATCAGTTTCCAAAATGTATGGAAGATCAGGGCGTGGGTGCTTTAGTACAGGAGCAGACGTGAATTTTTCTTTCAGCTCTTGGAAGGCATTTTCAGCTTCTTCAGTCCACACAAAGCGTTTGTTTTTTCGCAAGAGTGCTGTGA
Source organism: Ambystoma mexicanum (assembly GCF_040938575.1). Taxonomy (NCBI): domain Eukaryota; kingdom Metazoa; phylum Chordata; class Amphibia; order Caudata; family Ambystomatidae; genus Ambystoma; species Ambystoma mexicanum. The sequence continues at coordinate 728,329,921 of NC_090934.1, forward strand.
TGTGAGTACAACATGTGAGAAATCCGGGATGAATCTGCGGTAGAAATTGGCAAAGCCGAGCATGCTTTGTACTCCTTTAACTGAACTCGGTGATGGCCACTTAAGAATTGCGTCCACCTTTCGTGAGTCCATTCGGACTCCTTTTGGACTCAGGATAAACCCAAGGAATTCAACTTCTGTGGCATGAAAAACGCATTTTTCCAGTTTTGCATATAGTTTGTGCTGACGCAATTTCTCAAGGACTGTTCGGACGTGCTTCACATGGTCAGATTCTGAAGAGGAGTACACTAAAATATCATCGATATATACGACAACACAAACGTCAATGAGTTCACGAAGGACATCGTTCATAAAGTATTGGAAGGCTGCTGGTGCATTGCACAACCCGAAGGGCATCACCTGGTATTCGAATAACCCGTACTGAGTGTGAAAAGCAGTCTTCCATTCATCGCCCTCTTTCACACGTACCAGATGGTATGCAAGCGTCCTTTACTTGGTCTAGTAGCTCGGGGATCAGAGGCAATGGGTATCGGTTCTTAACGGTGATCTGGTTCAATGCGCGTTAGTCTATGCACGTTCTGAGTTCCCCTTCCTTTTTGGGCACGAAGAACAAAGCTGAAGATGCAGGGGACTTGGATGGGCGAATTAAGCCAATAGCAAGGTACTGGTCTAGGTATTGCCGTAGTTGAAGGTTCTCAGGTTCCGTAAGGGCGTAGATCCTGCTACAAGGGGGTTGTGCACCGGGTATGAGATCGATTTGACAATCGTACGATCTGTGAGGTGGTAAGGTGTTTGCCTGTTCTTTTTGGAAGACATCATGGAATTCTTGATATTCTGGAGGTAGTTGCACGACTGATGTGGTTACTGTGGCCAGGCCTGCGTTCAGGTTTTTTTTTGGGTAACAGGTTTGTGCACAATCCGGGAAGGTTATTCTCTTCTCTCGCCAATCAATACAAGGATTATGTGTTTCCAACCAAGGTATCCCCAGTATTATTTGGAACTGTGTGGCTTTGATTAGATCAAACACAATAGTCTCTCGATGCCCATCCTGACCCAATAGTGTCATCTCTGCGGTGGAATGAGTTACAGGCCCAGAGGCAATTTCAGTTCCATCGACTGTGGTGATGACATCTGAGGTGGTCTTTCGGCAGAGAGGTAGATTCATCCTGGAAGCCAATTTGTAGTCCACATAGTTTCCTATGGCCCGCTATCAATGTATGCCCTTACTGCGTGCATACACGATGGCTGCCTTGGATCTACGAGGACCATTGGTATGATGAAATGCGAGGTCTGAGTATCCTTCTTCAAGCTTGGCAAGCGGACCTCTACGCTTGTCGGGCGTGGTCGTTTCCCGAGTCTGACTCAATATGGCTTTTATCAGCAGCTCCTACCACCTTCTTGGATGGTTTTACAGGGCAATCCCGTAGAAAATGCCCACAAGTTCCGCAATATAGACACAATTGCATTTGCTATCGCCTTTCTCTTTCCTTCTGGGTTAAGGGTCCTTTAACCCCTCCGATTTGCATGGGTTCTGAAGCATCTATTCCTTTGGGGTTAGCGTGGGTTTTGACCAACACCCGATTCTCAAACTTGGCTTGATCAGCCTTTCTGTTCTGAAGTCTGTGATCTAACTGGACCACTAAGTCTATATATTCAGCGCAGTCTTGCGGTGGGTTCACAACTTGAGCCAAGACATCCGTGAGTTCTCCTCGAAGCCCTCGATGAAATAACGTGATTCGTTTTACCTCGGGCCATCCAGTTTCCACTATCAACCTATTAAAGGTTGCGATGTAGGATAGAAGGTCCTGGTTATCCTGTCGTAGGGACAAAAGTTTGTTATCCAGGGCCTATCCTTGGGAGTGCCGGGCAAATAGTCTTTCCATGCTCATTTGAAAGCTATGAAAATCCTGAATAATTGGGTCATCCTAAGTAACTAGTGGAATTGACCAATCAGCTGCACTGCAACTGAGATATGACAATACAAAGGCTACCTTGGCTTGATCGTTTGGGAAGGCTCCAGGTCTGCATAAAAAGTGCAAGCGGCATTGGTTCATAAACACGGCAAACCTTTTGGGGTCCCCGGCAAAGAGTTTGGGCGGAGCTAATGGAATAGTTCCTGGTAGGTTTATTTGCACAGGGTTACTCGATGACACAGGAGCTGGATTTTCCCCGGGTCCTGGTAGGGGTGCTTGTCCAGCTTGGCTTTGCAGTAGTTGCCTAGCAAGGTCATCAGTTTGCTCCTTTGACAAAATCAGTTCTCTCCTAAGAGCATTGGTCTCTTGATGGGCGGAATGCACTTCAGCCCTCAGTTCCCCTAGTAATTGGGCCAATTGGTCAGTTTCTGAGGTATCCATAACATCCGGGTGGGAATTTGTGGTTAGGTTTTGCATTCTGTTTCGCTCACCTGGCTCCCACAGGGGCGTCGATCTGAACTAGACAGCTGCGGTCTCCACCAACGTGAGGCATAGTGCCAAGATGACGGACTGGACTGGCCCACCTAGCTACGTTTGCTTGGCCCGTAGGAATATTCTTCTGCAAATGGAGAAAGGGAATTAACCACCCATGGAGTAGAGCGTACACCCCCCACCCCTGCTGTTTTCCCCACTGATCACCTTTGATGTCCCCTCTTATAGTCTCACCTGATGGTTTGGAAAGATGAGCTCTCCATCCTGCATTGAGCGCAGGGGCACGTAGATAACCAGTTGCTTCACTGGTTCGAAGGAATTGGTGAATTCCAGAACATGAGATTTCCGGCAAGACGCCGTAAGTATGTAGTTCGTAAAAATTCCAATGTCTGACTTTCACTCTTGTCCAATTCCTTGCAGGTTGCAGCTTGACCCTAGCGAAGAGTTCCTCGTGGCAACCGGTAATATTCAGGTAAGGATTTGTATTATCCAACACAGTTCGATAAAATAATGTCAGTATGTAACCTGTTGCTTTCTCCCTTATTCAGGCGCTGAGAGAAAGTATGAAGTCTTGGGGAATAATGCCTCCGGCGGTAAAATTAGGTAAGTCTATTGTGGCGAGGAGGTTTCCCCTTGTTTGTCCCTTTGTTTCACCTTGCAGTCCTTTTGTTCCCCTGAGGGGCCGGGGTACGGCAAGGATGTGGTGGAGGCTGCGCCGACCCGTAAAGAGGAATAGTACCCCCAGTGGTAAAATCAGGTAAGCCTATGGAGGGTAACGAATATTGCCTCTATTTATTCCCTTGGCTCACCTTGCTGTTCTTGTGTTCCCCTTAGGTGCCGGAGTGCGGCGGGAACATGCAGAAGGATGCGGTGGATAATGAAGATGTTGCGAAGGCCGGTGAGTTCAGCGCGGCGCTGCAGCAGGCGAGGCGACGCACATAAAATAACTTCTTTCTTCCAGCTCGAAGGCGCGGTGGATCGGGAATTCAGGTAAGGATCAAAGGTATTGCTCTTGTTCTAACCTTGTCTCCTTCTTTCCCCCTTTTTCTAGGCGCTCCAGACTCGAGGAGGGCGTGGCAGAAGACTGGATGCTGACTGCAGGCACGGTGAGTGTTACGCTGCTGGATGCAGAATAACGCGAAGCGTGTGCTGCTCTTCGGGCGTAGTTTAAATAGCCTTCAAAGTAGTCCCAGGTAAGTATTCCTCCCCGACCCCACCCGAGTAAAAAATAGTCCCAAGGTAAAGTAGTCCCTTTCAAGCCTCTTTTAGCTTGGAGCTCTTGCAGCATGGTCTGCATCAGGTAGGTTTGCAGCATGGTCTGCATCAGGTAAGTGTTAATCTATGAGCCTGGCGCCTATGGCGCCAGGACTGACTCTCCATATGAGCTTGGCGCCATAGACGCCAGGACTGCACCCAAATGGCCCCTAGCAGGGGTTGTTGGCCTTGCTTGGAATAACTTGATGCCTGCTTCCGGGGCTGCTGGGTTTGATCTGGTTCCCCAGGGCTAGGCATCATGACATACCCCCAGAAACCTCAAGGTCATGACATGGAATGTTAGCGGCCTCTGCAACGGGGTCAAACGCCGATTTGTCACGCAATACCTAAATAGACACACCCCAGACATAGTATTTCTGACTGAAACTCACCTGGCAGGCACAAACTGCACCCAATTCAAGCGCACAAACTATAGACTTGCATTACATGCAGGCTTTACCATGGGCTCCCTTGGTGTCTTGATACTTGTACACAAGAGGCTTCCCTTCCTTCTTAATACCGTCACCCAAGATACGGGCGGCAGATACGTATAGGCAACGGGAACACTCCGGGAACAATCCATCGCGATGCTGGCAATCTATGCGCCACCCAGCCTATTATCTTCACTACTCACTGACATTTCCCCAGTGATCACAGAAGACACGTCCAACATTATGGTTATGGGAGGCGACTTTAAAGATGTCATGAACATTGAACTAGATCGCTCGCACCTACGCAGTAGAAATCCTAGCATGTCCACTAAACTCGCCACATTTGTAAGTGCCCTGGGCATGCAGGACGCATGGAGAGACCCCCATCCTAACAACAGAGAGTATGCCTTTCATTTTGGGGCACATGCCTCGCTTTCTAGATTAGATTACTTTTTTCTCTCGTCAATTGACATACACAAAGCTCACGAGGCATACCTACTTCCCAGAGGAATCTCTGATCACTCCCCTCTGGTACTGGCACTCAATACATCCAGACCAACCTCCCCTCCCTGCTGGCGCCTTAACAACTACTATTTGGGTATTCCGGAACTAGTGGACAAGCTCCAGGAAATGACCAAAGCATACTTTGAACTAAATGCACAGTCCGCATCAGACCCTGCGGTGCTATGGGAGGCGTACAAGGCAGTGCTCAGAGGTGAGATCATCTCATGCACTACTGCATTCAAAAAGGAACACCTTGTAAAGATACATGAGGTAGAACAGCAGGTAAAACATGCAGAATAGACGCACATGGCCCAAGACACGCCGGACACAAACTGAGCCCTATTGCTAGCACAGAAACGCCTACAGAATGTAGCCTTAGACAATGCGAGGCAGGCACATAGAACGATGTGGGCGAGGATATACGGAACAGGAGATAAAGCCAGCAAGATGCTGGCGTGGTTAGAACGCAGAGAGCAGGGCCATAGTCAAGTTAGGAAGCTTGAGACAGGAGCTCCAAGTCCACTAGTGTCAGACCAAGACATAGTGGGAGGATTTGCGACCTACTATGTCGATCTGTATAAGACACCCACCACCACTGCGGACACCTCGATCCTGGAGGAACTGACTCTTCCCACTTTAGACAGGGCACAACAGGACCTATTAGAGAAGGAAATCGCAGAGGAAGAGGTGCTGAGTGCCATGTCTGAATTACATTCCGGCAAGTCTCCAGGTCCAAACGGCTTCCCAGTTGAGTTGTGGCGGAAAATGGGAACAAACGTAATAGCCCAGCACCTACTCCACATGTACCAACATGCACGAGACCAGGGATCCCTGTCCCCGGATTTAAGAGAAGCCACAATAATAGTACTACCCAAGGCGGATAAACCTCACAAATTCTGTAGCTCATACAGACCTATTTCACTTATAAACAGTGAAACAAAAATATTAGTTAACGTGCTGGCAGACCGCCTGCAGCAAATCATCCCTTCATTAATTCACCTGGACCAATGCGGGTTCATGCCCCAAAGATCAACCCGTATGAACTTCTATAGGTTACATTCAGCCCTGGAAAGGGCAGACAGGCTCCCGGGTCCATTAGCACTATTGGCAATCGACTTTGAAAGGCCTTTGACTCAGTACTCTGGGAGGCAGTCTGGGAAATAATGAGCCATATGGGATTTGGCCGGTACTTTATGAGCTGGGTGCAATTACTATATAGCTGCCCTAGAGCCAGAACAAGGGTCACTGGCTGGCAATCAGACACCTTTATGTTGGGTAGAGGCACGAGGCAGGGCTGCCCCCTGTCAGCCATGATCTTTGCGATTGCCATAGTACCTCTGGCCATACTCCTACATAACACCCTGCTTTGGGAGGGCTTCCGGTGGTCAGATACGTGGGAAGAAAGAGTCTCACTCTATGCAGAAGACTTGTTAATCTATCTGAAGGACCCGAGTAACTCCTGCCATAGAGTCACACACATGTTAAAGAGATACGAGGCCTTTAGTGGATTTAACGTAACTTGGTCCAAATCTACACTATTTCCCATAGGAAGCGCAGTCGTCTCTATGCCAATAAGCTTCCCCTACCGCATAGTCACAGAACTATTTAAATACCTCGGCGTACAAATCACAACTACATACCCATGAACCTACACCCCATCACAATAAGATTTGCGGAGGATACCCGCCACTGGACCTCCCTGCCACTGACGCTGTTAGGTAGAGGGGCCCTGTTTAAGGTGATTGCTCTCCCTAAATTTCTGTACATTTTGCAAAACGCACCACTTCACGTCCCAAAGCACGAATTCCTTAAAATTGACCGTACCCTCCGGAAATTACTGTGGTGCGGAGGTCACACACGGATAGCTCTCCCTACACCTCAGAGGTCCATCTGGGAGGGGGGAATTGGATTGTCCAGACTGCAAACATACTACTGGGATGGACAGATGGCGGCGGTGAACGACATGCTTCACGGGGATGCAAATTTACTACGCATCAGAGGGATCAACGCTAATGGTACAGCATCTCCTTTGGAACTCTTGAACCGTAGCCTCGATGTCGGCACAAATCACCAGAATCTGGGTAGAAACACACCAGTACATGAGGTGGGACTCGAAACTAACACTGATACAACCGCTATGGAACAACAGACTCCTCCCAGAAATAAACAAACTGCTCGAATGGCCAGCCTGGAACCAGCAAGGGATAACAAGGATTGGAGATATAGTGCGGGAGGGGACGCTACACTACAATCAGATTTCTCCCTCCCACACAGAGAAAGATATCACTATACCCAAATGAAACATGCACTGCAATCTAATCTACAGAACATGAGTGATATGCCAGAATACACCCCGATGGAACGCAACATAGTCCAGGAGCAAATCAAGCACATAATCGCTTCAATCATGTATAATGCGATTACATCCTTTGCCACACCAGAACTAACCAGCCTAAAAGCCAAATGGGAATGGGATGTGGGGACATTACAACCAGAGGAGTGGGCAGAGGCGCTGATGTACCCCCGTGATGTAACCATATTGTCTAGGCTCAGACTGGTCCAATTGAAGATCCTGCACTGCACTTACTACCCGAGAGTAGCACTGTTTTGGTGGGGTAGAGCTCCTGACCCACGATGCTTGTGCTGCAAAAGGGAAGGAGGGACCTTCTTTCATATTTTATGGGAATGTGATAACATACAACAGCTCTGGCGAAAAGGTTGCGATAAACTGTCAAGAGTCATGGGCAAACCGGTATAAGGGAACCAAAACATTTGCTACTAGGTGTATCAGACGAAAGCGACTTGTCCCGTTATGAGAGGCTACTCTGGTCGACAGCCATGGCAGTACTCAGAAGGAACATTGCACAACTGTGGGGATCAGAGACAGCACCAAGCCACGAACAATGGGCCATAGATGTGGACACATGCGCAGCAATAGAGCACAGAGTATATGCAGCAAGGGGGTGCCCTCAGAAGGCGCATAAAATATGGCAGAAATGGGAGGATGCCGATGGGAGTCACCCAAGGCTCAACGGAGACTCTATTCCCACAACAGACTGTGCAAATCCACTTAGGGGCATCAGGCATGTACAGAATGGCCTACAAGAACCCGCCCTAAGTGCTTGGCGATCCCGGGGGCTGTGCCCCCCTCCCTTTTGTTTTTTCCCTTTCCCTCAAGTGAAGTGTCATTAGTAATGTTTATGCATGTATAAAAACCAATAAAAATTGTTTGATTAAAAAAAGAAGGGTTTATAGCTCTTCAGTGGACATTTCGTGTTTTAGCTTTGTCGCCATTGTAATGTATGCTCTCCCCGGGTGCCTCAGACTGTTTTAACTCTAAGCAGGGGGCCTCCAACCATCATGTTGAAAATGAGCCCCCGCACATCTTCAGCCTGGAGTACCATTCACCCAGTGACACAACAACATACCATACACAAACTTTATTCCACCCAGAACATACAAACAATGCATTATTTATCATTTACTCAGACACAAGTGTCAACACACATATGCTTGCACACACTCACATACACAGGCATCCAGCACCTCCATTGACATGCACTGTGTGCACACAACATTCATATGTACATTACATACACAATAACACGTGCAAACGGTGGTGCCGCGGCCATTGAGTAGACCAGGCTTTATCCCCCTCTGGCCTTGACCAGGTAAGAACAGTACCTGCTTAAGGACAGTGCCAATGGTTATGGTTTATTTGATTTTTGTTTGTTTAGAATTGGTTACCTATGAGAAAAGTTCCTTGAGTGGGGCAGGAATGGGAAGACACAGTTGAGGCATTTGGTTCCCTCTAAGAATCTGAGGTGAGGACTATATTGAAGAAGCAACTTGGACATAGGTAAGGATAAAAGACAGTATTAGAAACATCTTGATATTTTGTATTTAACCCCTTTAAGATTGCTGGATTTCGGGATTTGACACGAAGCCTAAGCATGCTTTGGAACATAGTACACACAGCTTGGACTGCTTTCACCAGACTATCACCACGTGAATATTAAAGATAAAATTATGATAGATATAGACATTCTTCTTGTTGTTAATGCAAACAAAGTATATAATTAACTATAGACTGATTTACTAAAAAAGTATATTTTCCTTTTTTCAAAGTTCTGCAAAAGCTGTGTACACTTTGACACATGAAAACAAAGAATTCTAGCACCCGAAGAAGGGATGGAATTTCCCGGAACGTGTAGGTCATGTGGTTTATGTATTGTGGATTTCTGTGAAACTTTTTTTCTATTAGAAACACAATAAATATAAAAAATATAACTTTGTATTAAAGAAACACATTTGTTACATTGCACTGATTTTGAAGTTATGAATATAGATGCAGTACTTGTTGAAGAAAGTGATTGTTGAGAAGAAGATTTGCAAACAATCTAGTCATCGTGAACTTTTTACATGTTGATTGTATTACATTTATAATTTGGTGTGCAGGGGACGGGAGTGTTCCACAAGTTGGTGGACACCTGTTTTTTGGTTGACACACTCTGTTTCCTGCTAGTACCAAAGGGGCCCTGGGCGCCTTGAATGTATAGGAAAAGAGTGGTCAGTATTACATTTGTGAAACTATTTTCCTTCTTAGCTAAGAATAAAGTACAATTTTGTGCTTTTTGTATGCAGAGATTGTGTAGGCAATAAATCTTTAAGCCGTACATTTTATTGAACAATAACGTATAATAAGGGTAAGTGGTGCAACGCTGTCGATTGATGACATTTCCCTATTTGTTAAATGGCTGTGTACATTTCTGTACTGAGCCGTGTGGGGCATCCCAGCCCTGAACACTATTTATGTAATGAGACAGCGCAAGCCTGGCTGGGAGCCCCAGCTGGGCTTGTGCTGTACAATTACTTAACTGATGCACAGCCGAAAGGCACACACCCATTGCCATGCCTCACCATATGATCGGGGAACAAAAAGGCATGCCATTAAAGTTAGGGGGCTCTGTTTTTTTGTTTGGCCTTCCTGTTTCTTGTCTCGTGCTGTTGAAGTCTGTTTTCAATGCCTCTATTCGACTTCTCTATCTTCTTTCTTGTCGCAATTCTTTTGCTTCCTCTCTTTCCGCCCTTGGCCGGCTCTCATATCACTCTCGACTTAAATTAAATTTCCTCTGTCTTGTCTTTAAATCTCTTCAAAGCCTTGGACCGGTCTATCTTTTTTCTCTTGTATCGTTCTATATTCCCTATCATTCTCTTTGCGCCCATTCTCAATTTCTTCTTTCAGTCCCTCATCCACCCTGTGCTTAGTCATGTTTTTGCTCATTTACCTTACTAGCTCCTTTGCATTGGAATACTCCCCCTCTTTCTCTCCATTTTACTTCTTCCTATTCTTTATTATGTGTTTCATTGAAAATCCAATATGACATACAATGCTGATTACTCTTATTGTTACTTGCATTTCTCATTTTATTGTACCATGTTTATGATTCTATGTCCAGCGCTTTGGCTTAAAGCGCTTTATAAATCCCAAATAAAATTCCAAATAAAACAAAATAAAACCCAACCAGAACCAGTACAGAGCACAGGTCTAAACCACAACAAAATACAGGCATGCACAAACTAATGCAAAGCAAAGACACTAGCCCACAGACCACCCCTCATGACCGTAACACTCAAACACACCATAAGAGACATCCGCAATAAACACAACATGCGTACTTGTCTCAGAATACACTCAAGCGACATCTGAATGTGACACAACCACCTAGAAGCTTACAACAGATGTCCCACCCATATCAGCTAGAAGAAGGACAGTCTCACATCTCTCAAATCCACCACCTACAAAGACAACATCCTTCCCATCTCCACTGTGATGGCCATCACAGGTGAAGCACTCACACCACTTCTCAATGTCAACAACACATCACTCACACAAGGCACCATCCTAGATGCATTCAAATGCGGCAGATCCTACTCCTGCCAAACAAAACACACTCAAACCGGAGCACCTGACCAACTATCACCCTGCCATACATCTCCCTTTGCACAGCAAAGTGAGTGAGAAGATAATCACTGCACAGTTGCACGAAAGGATCACTCAGCACAATATCCGACAGGACTGCAAATCTGGATTCCAAACATGATGTAGCACAGACCACCACCATCCAAGTTATCAATAGCACTCTCCACTTCATGGACACAGGGAACCTCTGATTACTCATCCTACCCAACCTCTCTGCTGTCTTCTATACCTGTGGTGAGCTGGAGGAATTCTCCACACTTCTGCATTATGGGAGCGAGACACAGAAGACAGCATTTACCTAGTCGCTAGCGCATGTGGGCCCGAGGTGATCAGAGAGAGCCCAATGGGAGCCTGGTCTATCTCTCAGAGAAAGGCTGCTTGATTCATTTCCTAAACCTCTGTCAGCCTTCATTGTGATTGCTGGCGGCACCTGTTAGAGGTGGTGTCCTTGCCACAAACGTACATGAACTAGGGGTCCCAGAGAGAGTCTGTTACATTCTTACCAGGCTATCTCAGCTTGTAATTCCCCAGCAGGACTGCAGTTCCCAGAACACCCTATGCATGGGCAAATCGGTCCAGGGACCGGAATAACAAACCTCCCAATATATGAACATGGTGGAAAGGCCAAACACAATCTACGGTATTCCTATGTTGTTCTCAATGCTGCAGACACTTGTACAATCTTACATTATCAATTAAAAACTATTAGAAGCCACTACCCCATCAAACAATCAATGCCCTTGGCCAATAATCAGATAATGAGAGGAATGAGAGGAATTAGGACTCATAAAATGAAGGCTAATTGCACCATAGCAGGTTAGAGGAGAGGGGTACAAACCACCCAGAGTTAGCCTTAGAGAACATCCCACAGCCTCATTGCTATAAAAGGTGCTGGAAAGTTAATTCAGTGTCTTGGATCTGGATGAATCAGACATACAGCTTATAACCCCTTGACACAAGGAGATCCTGTTAGGGAAAAAAGACTGGAAGAAGGCAATGCAAAACTGGGGAGGCTGCAAGGAGATTTGGAGATCTGCTATGCCCTGGGAGCTGTGGAGGAGGAAGGCTCACCAGAAGGGCACCACAGGATCTCTCAAGTCCCTGGGGGGAATTGTAAAAACAACGTGAAGGGCTTTCCACAAGTGACCCCTAGGGGAGGATTGAGTCATGTGGCAGGAGGGCCAGAGAATTGCATCTGTCTGAAAATGACTTGGAATGAGGCAGAGAAATACCAACTCAAGCCGTGCTCCAGGTGGGACCTGTTGCAAAGTCAAAAACCAAGGTCCAGGAGAGACCTGTTGTAAAGCTGCAAGCTGAGGTCCCATTGCAAAGCATGAAACTAATGTCCAGGGGGGAAACTGTTGCAAAGCCTGAACCCAAGGACCAGGAAGAACCTGTTGCAAAGCCTAAAACTGAAGACCAGAAGGGACCTATTCCAAAGGCGGAATCCAAGACTAACCACCTAGACCATCACAAAAATAATGATCATTCAAAAACACGCCCTAAGAGCAGCTTTGAACATCACAAAGAAAGAGCACATCTCTCGTGCAAGACAGACAGCCCACTGGCTGCCCATTCGTGAACGCATCATATTCAAGACACTTTCGCTAACACACAAATGCCTGTCAAACACTGCCCTAAGGTACTTGTCCAGGAAATTTGCTAAACCGCAGTCCAACAGACCAACCCGGTCCGTCCATTCGCAACTCATTTCCATCCCTAGAATCAAGTAAAAAAAGCATGCATCTTACTAGTGGTGGCAGCAAAAAACTGGAACACTCTCCTGCTTGCCTTGAGATCTCAAGCCTCATTCTGGTCCTTCTGTAAAGGCCTTAAAACATGACTTTTCACACAAGAGGCCTAACCCTTCACACCATATTGCTCCTGTATGATTGTAAAGAACTTTTTGTGATGATTTAACAATAATGTCTGTCATTATACTGTCTTCTCTTTAACCAGTGCCCAGATACCTCTGGGTTCGGTGCGCTTTACAAATGCCAAAATAGATACAAATTATGTGTGAGGTGTATAATTTTCTCTTATATCCCACATACCATTAATCATGAAGCCTTCCTCGAACACTCTTGCGTTGCACAAGGTCTTTGTCTGTACAGCCATCAGTGGTTTGCCTTCTTCCTCTCCAACACAGACCAACACCTCCATATGTGCATCAGCAGACACCCAGCACCACCTAGTAATTTGCATAATTCCACAAGCCTCCATTTTGTCCCCTGTCACCTTCAACTTCTACATTGAACCTCTGGGGGAATCCTTGCTATGCCAAGATAAAATTCAAAGACTGCAATACAATGCTTTAAGAGCAGCTTTGTATATACCCAACAGAGAGCACATTTCTAAGTTCATCCAAATGCCTGAATAACCTAGCACCCCATACCTTGCTGAAAGAATAAATAGAAGAATTGCCACACGCCCGATGAGATCTACTAATGCCTACACATTAGAGACTCCCAGATTTAAATGAACCACAGCTGGTGGAACTAGTTTCCCAGTCAAAGCAGCACAATCCTGGAACGCACTCCCATCAGATCTCAGAATAGAACAACCTTACCCTAAATTTAGACGTAATGTACTCAAATGGCTATGATCAAATGACTCTTAACCCCATGTTCAGTCTGTTCCTAGCTCTACCAAGCTCATTGTTTCTGCCACTGACTGTACCTACTACCTGCAATATGTACTACATACTATGTGACCTTGTGCCTCCACCTACTTACTGTAACCAGAGGTGCCAGTATCCATATATTCCTTGTATGTATGTGTTCATATCTAACGTGCTCTGTAACTAAGCTTTAAAATATCTTGTCCTGTTGCGCCCAGCTACCCAAGGGTTTGGCACACATTACTAAATAAATAAACAAACAAACAAACAAGATGCACCAATATGCAGATTTACATAAAGTTCAATTGCATCAGTGACATCTATGGACTTAAGCACTGTTTGTCCCTCATCGGGTGTCAAGTGCCTGCCTGGAGCTCGACCCGACAAAGCACAAATTAATTCTCCTAGGAAACCTCAACTCTCACCCAGTGCAAAATGTCTCTGCTTTACCATTGACTCTGACCTCTCATGGTAAACCCACGGTGCTTATAAGACTCAAAAAATATGGTGCCAACTTGAGCTGCTCTGCAAGGTTAAGCCTATCCCCTGCTCTCAGTTTCATGATGGGTGCCTACGGCCTGGTCCTTTCCTCTCTTCTCCTACGGGGTCAGAAGGAGCGCCTTGCTCGCAAGAGTCTCAGGTGCTACTTTGGCCCCTTTGAAAGCTGTCCAGCCTGCCACAGCATTTGTCATCACCAGACTGAGAAAATGTACCTTACATCACCATCCTCAAGGTTCTGCATTGGCTATCCCTTCAAGCATGCCTGTTGTCAAAGAGAGCTTTCATTATCTACAAAGCAGTCACAACCAAAACACCACCCTTCCTGGCTGAAAACCTCAGCATCTCCAGTGGCCAAAGCACCATCTATAGCCACAACATTGCCAGATGGTAAAGGAAGAACTGTAAGGTGGAAAACCTGGAAACAGGGCTTTTTCTGCATCTCTGGAACAGGTTAGCAACGCAGATGAGAATGGCCCAGTCCATCGCAAACGTCAGGAAAATCCTGAAGAACCTGCTCTTCAAAGACTATGTTGCCAAACGCTGATTGCTCCAATTAACCCTACTTTCCCCCATTCAGACCTCCCCTGACTCCTCTAACCATTACAGCTACCTCTTCTACCCCCAAACTCTGATTGTAGCCCCATGGGTGCGCCCCCTGTGTACAGTGCTCTGTTGCTTCCCAGCTAGGTTTGCGCTTTATAAATCTTATACATGCATACATGCTTAAGGAACCCATTTTCTTATGACCTGCATGTATAAACACAACAGAAAAGCAAACTTGTTCTAATGGCTCTGGGTCTACTAACCAAACCGAATCCATTTCCTTACAGGTCCCAAAGTGCCTACAGACATAAAGATGGTAGCAATACTGCTCTAAAAACCCAATAACATAACTGGTTATCCCTTTAATGAAATGATGGCTGCCTGTGGCTAGTACTCAGGGGGAATTAGAAGGATGCAACTGTTTCCCTTGAAAGGCAGCCTTGTTGTGCAATGTAGACTTATTATAACATAGGATTCCTGGATATATAAGCCTTATGAGTGCGCCTACCCAATGAACTGTTCTTTGAATAAATAATCTTTGGCTCCAAAAGACTACAACTTCATCAAATAAAAGGGAAATTTCACAGATGCTAAGTACATGCACCTTATTACACGATCAAAAGTATGCCTTCACAATTGAAACTGAAACTCTAGTTCAGTGCATATTTGAGGGCAAGTAACAGTAGGAGGCGGTAATCCTTTTTTGTTTTTAAAACTTTATTTATACATTTTACAACACAAAAACACCCATAACATGGAGTCCAAAAGGAACTAATGAACCACCGTAAATCTCCCCCTTCATGTAATGGCAATATACAAAATAAAGGAGGCAATCCGACATTGAAATGCTAGACAGTCAATCATCAGCAGTAAGCAAATATTGTACGTATGGTGCCCACACATCAGGTGGACAGGCATTCAAGGGCATTGCCCGAATGGACGCTGTCTCGAGGTCATGGCAATACGCAACATCCTTCAGCCACAATTGCGCGCTGGGTGGGTGCCCCTCCACCAGGACGTGGCAACCTTTCTGCGAGCCACCACTAATAGCAGGCCTGATAGGCGTCAGACCACCCGCGGGATCTTCCTCGTGCACCACCATGGTCCAGCTGTTCCCCAATGATACCTGAGATCTTGGACAACACTTCTCCCCAGTACAGGGAAACTGGCAGACACTCCCAGGCTAGATGGAGAAACCTGGCCGAGCTAAACCCATATCTAGCACACAAGTTCGGAGTGGGCGGGAAGTGCCTATGCAGTTTTTTCGGAGTATGATACACTTGGCGTAGAAAATTAAAATGTATCAACCTAAATTTGAAGTTTAGGGACATCTTTTGCGTTGATTTCAACACATAGAGTCAGTCGTCTTCCGTGATACCTTGGCCAAGAGTTCCTCCCAGCGCAATTTCAGCACCCCCCCAGCATACCACGGGATGTCGGCCATAAAGTTGTAGTACAGGCATGATACCAAACATCCCTCCCCCTGCGACTGTATCAACCGATGCAATAGTGCCCAAGTAGGGGGCTGCTGAGGGAATGAAGGAAATGCCGTTTTAAAGACATTCCACACCCGGAAGTACAAAAAACATCCAGCGAAGTGGACCCACCCCTGTCCTTCGCCTGTTGCAGCGAGAGAAACGTGCCCTCCACAAAAAAGTCACCAAAGGTTATAATACCGAGTTTATCCACCCACAGGATGTAGGTTCTGTCCCCCGGTGATCGTGATACCAGCAACGCATTTAACTGGAGGCAGCAGTGAATACAAGATGCTGATCCCCACCTTGCTCGTCAGCTTCCGCCATACCGCAAAGGTAATCTTCACTATATGCAGGGTTCCGTTAACCACCTCAGAAGCTCCAAGGATCACTGAGCGCAGTAGGTTGTGGGCAATCAGCGCCCTTTCCACGTGAACATGCACAAGAACAAAGTGCATGGAATACCAGTGCGCCAAATAATGTGCCTGCGCCATCCTACGGTTGTGTCAACATGGTGTAGGCAACCCTGGCATGTTTGCCGGCCCAAATTATGTCTAGGATAAGACCCAATGGAGAAAGAAGCCAGGGGAAAGGAACAACAGAATGTTAAGGAAAAGATATAGGCATTTTGGTAGGATAATCATCTTGACCACAGAAATGCAGCCCAACAAGTGAGGGGGAGAGTGTGCCATCACGCCAATAGATCTTGGAGAGACCCAATATCTCTTCCATAGTTGTCTCGGAACACAGTGGACTGGTCCTGCAATATCTCCACCCACTGGTACCTAACACCGCCTTCTCACACTTGAGCCCAAACTCATCGTCGAACATCTCCGTCCCCTCAGTGAGCGGGAAGACCACCGATTTGCTCTGATTGTCCTGCAACCCTGAGAACTCCCCGAACTTGACCACCTCGTGCATCACGGGAGACAGATTATGGGGAAGGTCACTGAGAAATAGAGCCACGTCATCCGCATACAACGATGATCAGTCTATGTGGACCCAGCTGAAAACCCCTTTGAATGTGCCTCTCTGGCAGGATGGCCGTCAAGGTCTCCTTTACGAGAGCGAAAGGAGCGGGGACAGTGGACAGCCTTGCCTCGTCCCGAGCCCTATATCAATGGTCTTAGACTGGTGGTGCCCCACCACTATCCTCGCAGTAAGGCCTGTATACAAAAGCGACACCAGGGACACAAAATGTGCCCCCAGGCCCACTTTCTGAAGGATGGCGAACATGTAAGGCTGTTCTATGGAATCAAATGCTTTCTCAGCATCCAACAGCACCAAGACCACCTGTAAAACCAACGCCAATGCAGACAAGACCCCAAAAAAACCTGTGCAGGCCAAATTATGTTTAGTGCTGCATATAAACCTTGACTGATCCGCCAGTACCAACCCGGGCATCATAGGGAGGAGTCGGTTGGCCAGCACTGTAGCGAAGATCTTGTTATCCACATTAATTAAGAATATCAGCCGGTAGGAGGCACAATTCTCAGGTGGATTTCCCTTTTTATGCAGTAGAATAATATTGGCCTCACGTAATAAAGGGTGCAAAGAATCCAGCACAAGACACTCGTACACCCGCAACAATATAGGGCCAAGGATGGATGCGTAAGCCTTATAGAACTCCCCAGAGAGGGCGTCCAGACCAGGGGATTTAGAGCCTGGAGCTCTTTAAAAACTGCCACTATCTCCTCCAATGAGACCTCATGGTTAGAGCCTCTCGGAGTGGGGAATCCACCCAGTACCGTTCTATGTCGTCCAGGTAACCCTGCAGACTTGCCGTATTCTGGTTATAGAGGAAGGCGTAAAGGCCCTTGTAGACTTCCCGGAACATGGGCGCTATATCCTTCTCAAAATGCAGAGGGGTCCCCTGGGGGTACCAAATGCACTTAATGTGCAGGGGCCTCCTGTCTGCTGTGAGCTGCCGGGCCAGCAAAGCCCCAGGCTTTTTCCTTTCACCACGTTGTTGTACAGTGCGGCCCCAGCCAAGGAACGTAACCTCCCTGGCGGCACTGGCCTGGAACCCATCCAGTTCCTGCTACTGCGCAGCCAGGACCTTGGGATCCACCGCAGCATCATAGTCTCCCTCCAGCCACTATAAGCGCAGTTCACTTACTGCAAGTTCTCCCCTTATCAATCGGAGAATCATATTTTCTTTAGACATGCAAACACCCTGCTCATAACATTTATAACGGTCTCAAAGCGCCCCCAACGACGAGACTGAGTGCAAAGTAGGCCACAATCTCGTCGTGGAGTTCCCAGTGGAAACCCTCATCGGTCAGCGCATCAGGCTTAAAGCGCCAGACGCTGTCCCCCCAAAACTCCCTGCAACCGAGCACTCCCAGATGACAGGAGAATGGTCAGAGAGGGTCTGGGGCAGAATCTGATAGTCACCAAGAGAAACCCCTCTGCCTCAGGACACTAGCAGATAGTCCAGCCTGGAGCTAGAGCCATATACCGAAGAGTGAAAAGTATAATCACGGATATCTCAGTGCTGCATCCTCCATGGATCCAACAGATCATAGGTGGCACAAATATCCATCATTTGCCTGCTTGCCTTGGATTGGAGACCCCTGCCACTCTTGGATCTGTTACAGACGGGGTCCATCACTGTATTGAGATCCACGCCCCACACAATAGTGGTCTCCTGGCACCTCGTCAGCTGCACCATCACCCAATCAAAGGAATTGGCACTGTCCATGTTTGACTCATATGTATTAAGCAGTGACACACTCACCCCACAGACCAATAGAGCCCTCCCCTCATCATCCCCTCGCCACTGAGATTGACCTGAAATTAACTGTCTTATTGATCTCGATTGCTACACCCATCTCATAGGATGAATACAAACTATAGTCCCTGTGGCAGCCCCAGAGGGATGCCCAGCGAGACTCTGAGGGTATCAGGTAATATTATCCCCATATACATGGTCGCCGTATATAATATCGCCGGGAAAAGGTTGTGGCTGTATTATATGGGTGACCATATATATAGGGACAGGGGCAGCCAAAAAACGAAAAAAAAAAGAAAAAACAAAGGGTTTGGGGGTTGCGTGGGTGTCCCCCACATGTTCCATGCAATAATGTCCCCACAAAAAACGGCCATTTTTCGGCGATATTTTTGCATGGCGATATTTTTGAGGGGGCATTATTACATGGAACAACTCTGAGGAGGCCGTGAGGCAGGTTTCTTGGATGAACGCTACATCCACCTTATGCCTGCGCAAGTATTGAACAATCCTCCTGGATTTTAGAGGGCTGGTTCCCTCCCCTGATATTCCATGTGACTACCTTGAAGTCCACCCCCCTTTAATTTTTAGAGACTGTAGATTGCGCCCTGCTCCCACCACCAAGCTTTTCAGAAAGTTGCCAGAAGCAGTATGCCAATAAATCAGAGTGCCCACATCGGACTCTGCAATCAAACACCCCCCCCAATCACCCAACAACAACCCCTCCACACCTACCCACATGTGCAACCCCAACCCGCCCAAAGAGTGCCTTCCCTTCCCACCCCCACCCAGAAAAATAAACATAGAACTAGTGCTGTGCTCCAGGCGCTAGTGCTTAGCCCCTTTCGAGCCATCTCAAACCACTACAGGATAGTAAAGAAACCCAGGACGGCCCGGGCTGTCAGGACATGGAATGCCTGACAACCAATGGCTGCAGGCCCCCGACACAAACTAGCCCATGGCCCGCAAAGTCCAATGTTCAGTATTCAGGGGACCTCCTGGCCTTCACAGAAATGTTTTCTCGTGCCATTCCGTGGCCTTGGAGTGTTTGGGCAGTGTGCTCTATTATATCCCATCCAGGAATGAACTGGTTGACTCTGGCGATATCAAAAATTGGGTCATCCCTTCATACTGGATCTGCAGCTTTGCAGGAAACAACATAGAGTATTGAATGTTATTGCCCAGAAGTCTGCGTTTGGCCCCGACCAAAGACCTCCTAGACACCTGCATAGCTGAGAATTCTGGAAAAATTTGAAATTTATCCCATCAAACTGCAGCTCCCACTTCTGCCATGCCACAGGAAGAATGGTATCATGGTCATGGTAGTTCAAGAGGCATGCTCTGATAGAGCGCATGGGGGGGCAGACACTGGCATCGGCTATGACACCGGAATACGGGGGGTCCTCACAAGCACAAATAAGGAGGAAAGTTCCATTTCCCCAAAAACAGCTTTGCAAAGACACTCAACAAATTCCTCTAGTCTGTTCCTGCCCGGACGCTCACAGTTGCCAACCAGCCTGATGTTGTTCCTGCAGGCCCTCATTCTTGTCGGAGACCGGCTTGAGCTGTGCTTTCAGTGTGGACACAATGGCCGTGAGCGACACAGACCCATCCTCCAATCCAGATACTCTGTGCTCCACCTCGTCCAGATGATCTCCATGACTACCCAGTCGGTGTTGTAGCACATCCACTTTCGAGAAAAGTGAGTCCAGTTTTGAGTCCAGACCTTCAATGCTGGCCTTAGACCCAGCAGAATCACTGTGATGTACAACTCTGATTCCTGGCTGCTGCTACAAAGACAGCCTCCACCTTCCCCGGTTCCCCCTGCTCAGACTGGGCATGGAGTGTCCTGGAGGAGGATCCCCCCCTCAAAGGAGAGTTTTTTCTGCGATTTGTCGATCTTCACCATTGTGGAGCCTACTCACCATTGTGGAGCCTAAGGCGCGTGGGCGACAACCTCCACTTACAGGACAGTGTTGCACCCGGAGCAACAACTGGACCCGACAGGATCAAGTCCACCAACTGAAGAAAGCTGGACACCCGACTGCACCAATGGGCCGCACGCCTCACCAAGGCCATGGGGAGCCTCAACCGGGACCCTGGCAGATCCAGGTGATAACCCAAAGGGGCCACTGTACTGAGGAAATCACTGGCTGATGTGAGTAGATGCAATGGTATCAGGCCACAAGGCCTCTGCACTGCCGGCCCACAGGAGTTGAAAGTGGGAAATCACCAAACTGTTGCTGCCCTCTATCAATGGGGTCTCACTGTGCAGGCCAGGCAGGACATTGCTCCCACCGCCTGGGCTGTGGGGGATCAAACACGCCCTTTCTCTCTCATTCCTCTCACCCCCATCCATAGAGCCCCGCCCCGTCTTTTCGCCTGCTCTCTTCACACATAAACACAGCAGAGGCTTGCATGTGCTCAGCTAGGCCAATCCCCGAGAGACACCCAGATCCCTTAGACAGCTTTCCTCTGTGCTTTAGCGTTTGAGTCGGACACCGTCCATTTATGCAGGTCCTGTAAAGAACTTTTCTCAAAAGATTCCATCTGACTGACATCTCATAGTGATCAGGGAAGCCGACTTATGAATTTCCCGGGGGGGCCCAAATACAGGAAGTGAAATCACTGGCAGTTATATGACCGCAAATCTGCATGTAGTCGCCAACTTGGTGCAACGGCGCGCGGGGGTGGGGCGCGCAGCGCAGAACAGTGGAAACATTGGCTAGCATGTACTGCATATACTGAAGTCAAGTAAGAAGGAGATTTAAGCCTTCGAGTTGCATTCCGGTAAGCCATCACTGCCCCTACTCAACCCCGGGCTTGCACCCATGCTATTGCCAAACCTTCCCGCCCACCCCCTTACCATGGCCCACCTAACAGGACTGACATGCACCCTGGGCTTGAACCCATGCTATCAGAAAACATTCCTGCCCACCCCCTAACCATGCCTCATCTAACAGGACTGGCATGCACCCCAGGCTTGCACCCATGCTATCAGAAAACATTCCCGCCCACCCCCTAACCATGGCCCACCTCACAGGACTGACATGCACCACGGGCTTGCATCCATTTGAAAAATAAATTAAAAGAACACATTACATTTAAATACATATCTACAATACATACAAGATAATACAAACACAAATACATTTAATTTCATAGGACTCATTTAATATCTTGAACAGGCTCTATGCATAGGTGCCTTAAAGTTTCAAAGGACTTACTTCATAGACCTGATCTACATATTCTTTTCATCTTAATCATACCCTGCCAGGCCCTCACCACTTCCCGGGTGTGCAAAAGATTGCAATGATCTCTTATGAAGATGCTACATAGAGAGGCAGCTGGTCAGCAGCAGGCAAGACTTTCCAGCACTCCACAAGCGAGGGACATTCTATTTAAGTGACATAACTTTTGATATTATTCATAGATGAGTATTTCACTTATATTGATCTCATCCACGAGTAATATGAACCACCCTGCTCAGCATGTGCCTTGAAGGGTGGACAGGGAATGCTCAGCGCAAGTGTTAATTCTGTTTCATGCTCTTTCTCGGCCTCCAAATGGCTGTAAAATGCCCGGGAGGGTGAAAGTAAACACACCCGGCTTTTACACCTTACTTTTGCACTTGGGGGCTTTGGTAAAGGCCCAAATGTTTGCAGAATTAGATTGGCGGTCACCCTGGCCTAGTTCCAAACTGAGCCACGCCCTGGGCCCAACAGGAGATTTGCCAACTCACAGTGCCCAACTCCATGCTGGAAACACCCCGTGCCATTACTTGGTATAACAACACCTTCTGCCAGCACCAGACTGAGCAACATTTTGCCCAGTAACAGACTGAACAACTCCCTGTGCCAAACAACAGACTGAACAACAGCCTGTGCCCAGCACCACAAAGGGCATGGAGGTATGCCCAGAAGCAGGTCGAGCCGCGCCATGCAAGTCTCTCTCTCTCTCTCCCCTCCCTCTTCATTTCCCTCTCCCTCTCTCCATCTCCCCTTCACTCTCCCTCACCCTCTCCCCTCTTTCTCCCACCTCCCTCTCCCTCCCTTTTCCCCTTCCTCTCCTCTTTCTCCTCATCCCTCTCCCCCTCCCTCTCTCTCTCGCTCTCCACTTCCTCCTTCCTCTCCCTCTACCCCCTCCCTCGCCCTCTCTCCATCTCCCCCTCCCTCACACCTCTCTCCTCCTCCCTCTCTCCCCTTCCCCTTCCCCCTCCCTCACCCTCTCCCCTCTTCCTCCCTCTACCTCTCCCTTCCCGCTCCCTTTCCCCCTTCCTGTTCCTCCCCCCTCTCCCTCTTCTCCTCTCCCTCTTCCCTCTCCCCTTTCTCTTCATCCCTCTCCTCCTCCCTCTCTCTCTCTCTCCACTTCCTCCTCCCTCTCCCTCTCTCCCCTCTCACAGCTCTCTCCCCCTCTCTCCCCCTCCCTCTCCTTCTCCCTCACCCTCCCACTCCCTTTCCCCCTTCCTGTTCCTCTCCCCTTTCTCCTCATCTCTCTCCCTCTCCACTTCCTCCTTCCTCTCCCTCTACAGTCCCTTTTATCATTGGGCAATAATTGTATTTTCGCTGTGTTGCAACTAATCAACGATCCGCGACCTTGCAGAGATAAGCCTGCCATTCAGTCCACATTACCTAAATTGGACAAGGAGGTGTACAATATACTTGTGTTTCCAATCTGTTTGGATCCATTCTGGTTTACTAGAGGTGTGGGGCCGATTGATTATTAGAAACCAATATTCATCCCTGGACCACTGGTGCCCTAGAAGTTGATTTGCCACAAGGGAACTCTGGAGATTTCCCGGTAGGCCTCAGCACTCTGGACCTCTTTTGTTTTGCATTTCCAAATTTTCCCATAGGAAAAGGGTGGGGCTTGTTGAAAATGTGTGATATGGGGCCACTTTGAAAATTATTTGCAGGTCCTCTTTTGTTTCCCAGTCCACCCCTGCTTGGAGGCACAGTTTGCAGATTATTTGTTATAGGAACTTAAAAAAATATGTTAACATATATTTTTCATTATGATCAATATTTTAAACAATAACATTTTTGAGTGAGGGTGTGATGGGAGGTCCGTAAATGAAGAATAGCAATAACTATACATGCATATATAACTCATTTGTCAGGGCTCTGGATAAACACATCTTGGCTGGCTTGGTTTTCAAGATGGCTGACAATTTTAAACACACAGTGGGGCGATTTTCTTTTCAAGGAAAAGAACAACATTGCACACATTTTAAAGTTCAAAATGCGGAAAGGAAAGCCTAATTTCAGCGCCAAATTGATTTCTAGCCATTATTAGACCAATATTTGTATCATAAATAAATAAATAAATAAATAAGTGAACAAAAAGGTGCAACACAACTATCAATACAACAATTGAGTTAAGCTGAATCCCAGGGAGCTCACACAGGCGTGCACATTTCTGTCAATACATTGGTGTGCACACTGCTCTAAAAGTCATATGAACAAAATATGCATTGATAAACGCACCCATACTGAGCTGCTGCTGTTTGTGACTCGGTCATGTGGTAATCGCAGACTCTCAAAGTCCGGTCCACAGAAGACAGGCATTTTGAAGTGGTTGCCTGACAGCTTTGATTTCGGCTGATTTAAAAAAAATCAGGGACATAAGCGAAGTCAGGAGTCCAGCCCGGACTTGATTGGGGGGGAGGGGCGGCCTGGAGCCCCCGTTCTCGGCGCCCCTGATAGTGATGGCAGGTTGCAGCCAGGTTACAAGTAGCTGCACCCTTCTTGTGTCTCTAGCTCCCACCCGATTGGTCAGTCTGCTGAAAAGAGAGAAAACAAGCATTCGCAAACCAGTACATCTGGTTTGTAAATGTACAGTGTACAAGATGTGTCTATTTTTTTTAGGTGTACTGCCTTTGCAAAAGAAAGCAACAGCAAAAAAAACCAAAAACGAACGAAACCGTACTTACCGACTGAATGAGCCAGACCTTGTAGCTTGCTAATAATGGTTGTTGGCTGCATGTTATTTGATTGTTAAGGTGGACCAGACGCACTTGACAATAACCAGCTTCAGAAATTCTACTCAGTTGACGTAATAATAATAATGTAGCATTGATATAGCGCAACAAACCTTCAGAGCTGCTTATTATTACCCACGGGGTGTGGTTTTCATTTACCGACCTTGGGAGGATGAAAGGCTGTGTTTGGCCCTGCCGGGGCTCCATCTGTCGGCAGGCTCTGTTCAGATATCAAAGCGAGCGCTCTACTGGCTGTGCTATCAGACATGAACTTCTGATAATTCTGCAGTCATCTGTGACACCATGGTATGGATGTCTGCGAAGGGGCATATCTATCCTTTGGCACACGTCACCTTCACCACAGGTGAGCATGGGGCATTTACAATGTATCAATAGTAGTAGGACAACAAAGGTGAAGCTGTGGAACAGGGTCTGTGTGTGAAGAAAAGAGAAGCAACAGACACACTGGATGGGTCTTGCCCTCCATATCGTGCACCTCGTTCTGTTACTATAGCTTTAAGTGTGATGAAAAGGGTGAGGCACATACCAGAGCAGGGTTGTGGCTTAAAAAATGAAGGGCAGAGCCTAATTATAGTTATTATGTATTTTGAAAAGCTTTCTGATTTCCGCGGCCTCAACTGTGAAGCCTTTCCGGTTTGAGAACCTTTTTTCCTTCAGTGTTCTCAGAGTTGTGATTGCACGTCTTGCTCTGTATGATTTAAGGGGGTTGAGATTGGCGCAATATTGCAGGCTTGCAGTCCTCGACACACTTTCAGGCAGAACAAGAAGTGGCCATTTTTTGTTTAGCTTTTGAATTGCACCGAATTCTTATAGTAGTCAATATTTTATGCCCTCGCACCTTTATCATGTGAGTGGTGAGAGTCCCAGAAAGATAAGTTTATTTGCCCAGGATTACACAGTTTTTGGTGATCTGGTGAAGCTGGTTCCAACTTCTACTGCCCCTATAGCAGTTTGACTGAAATTTAAATTTTTGGATCAAGTAAATATAATACCAACCTCCACTCAAATGTATGTATTGAGCATTGAGTGGATATGATTGACATTGCCATCCTTGTTTAACCGCAGGGTAGACAAAACTCCATATATTTGTGTTACTTTTGTTGTCAGTTGGAGACCAAAGCCTCGGGGAATCTCTCACACCTATAAAATGTCGTAGGCTGTCATTTGCTTGACTTTTCTCGGAAAGAACCATGACTCACAAATCACCCTGAAACGAGTGAATTAAGCACAGGGTGTTCTCTTTATAAATAATCAGTTTCATTATGTAAAGCATGGAGCAACACTATTGTCTATTAATTCATGCTTGAGTGAGGATTTGTGTATAAAGAACTGAACAGAAGCACGTCTAGGTGATCCCAATTTTAGCAGCTACAAAAAATATGGAGCATTGGCCCTCATTACAAATATGGCGGAAATTACTGGAATAATTCTGCTAGACGGAATTACTGTTACTGTGGTGTCTGGCAGTATTACTGCCAAATTAAAAGTAGATGGGAGCGTGTACAAACCATCAACTGCAACAGTAATTCCATCTGGCAAATGTTGCGGGTTTGAAGGAGTCCGACACATTAAGGACATTATGAATTCTATTTAACGAAATTATATGAAAAGGCCTGAGATCACCCTGCCTATCTAAAGAAACTAAGGGTGCTTGTCCATCATCAGAAAGTGCCAAAGTATAAATGCCCTTGGTTCAAAGCTAACTCTACCTGACCCTACCACTAGTTTAACCAACTTAAACTCAGCTAAGAGAAGGTCTGTCTTCTCCTGGCCTCTAGTAGATTCTGAGAGTCTCTGTATGGAAATGTCTCTTTCTTACACTTGAGTTTTTTTATACAATCTTCTTTGGTAAGCTGTGGACACTGGCGTAACAGGGGCCCCTGCAGCCCTCGCGTGAAGGGGTGACGGGGGATGTCCTGCCACTACATCACATGTCCTGGGAGGGGGCCCCACTTGGAGTGACAAAAAAAAGCAAAACTCTTTTTCTTCCAAACATTTTTTATACAAATCTTTTTGAATTCACTCTGCATTCATAAAGAAATTACAGAAATAATTTATTTACGAAGTAAGAGTGACTACAAAAAGAAACGTTCTTTTTGAAGTCCGAGGACTCCCCCCACCCCATGACATGGAATACCCTAGGCTGGAGGCCTCCATGTCATGGGGAGCCCTTTGACTTCAAAAAGTAATTGTTTATTTTTGAAGTCACTTTGCCTTCTTAAAGAAATTATTTCCATTATGGTACGGTCCTTAACGGAAATAATTTCTTCATGAAGTTAGATTGACTTCAAAAAGAAACTATTTCTTTTTGAAGTAATAGGGCTCCCCTAAACCCCATGTTGTGTGCGTGTGTGAGTGCATGGTGAAAGGGTCCACACTTAAATGTATAAGTGGCTGCCTGTGTGAGTGTATGGTGAAAGGTTGCACACAAATGTATGGGTGGCTGGGTGTGCATGTGTGCGTGTACAGTGAAAGGGTGCACACTAATTTGTGTGGGTGGCTACCTGGGTGTTCTTGTATGGTGAAAGGGCGCACACTTAAATGTATAGGTGGCTGCTTGTGTGAGTGTATGGTGAAAGGGTGCACACTTAAATGTAGGGGTGGCTTCCTGGGTGTGCCTGTATAGGTGAAAGGGGGTCCACTTTAATGTATGGGTGGTTGCCTGGATGTGCCTGTTTGGTGAAAGAGTGCATACTTAAATGTATGGATGGCTGGGTGTGCGTGTGTGTATATGGTGAATGATGTGTGTGCTTGTTTTTCAGGGGCGCAACAAAACCAACATTTTGGGGGAGCTAAACCTTCAAATTTTGGGAGAGGTGCTAACTTCACAGGCAGTGGGGGAGGGGCAAACCTATTTGTGTAGGGGCATCTAACTTCTTTACACATTTTAATGAGACTATTCTAGTGCAGCTTCAATGTTACAATCGGTTAACTATCTCCTTTTAGTCTGAAAGCACCCACTTATGAACTGTTGCGGCCTCTGGTTTCCCTCTCTACCCTTCCAATTACTCCCTTGGCATGCAAGTACTAAACCCACATCACGATTTCAATTGCCTAAAAAATTTGGCATTTGAATGCAGGTACTAACAGTCAACTGCTTTCTGGTAGTAATTGCTGGGCACTTGTTAACAGCGAAAGCCAGGTGCCATTTAACATCTGTGTCCTGTTCTGTCCGGCAACTGCTCTGTGGGTCAGCAGGTCGAGTCAACATAGACCAAAATTTCAGAGGGAGGGGGAGAGCGCTGAAGCCCAGTCAGCTCAATGGTGTTGCGCCACTACTTGTGTTTAATGCCTTGATTACTTATTGGTAATCTTCATTACTCCTTGCCATATTCTTCCTCATCCCAGTACTTATGTATGACGCACTGTGCCTCATACACAAGTACTGGGATGAGGAATAGGTACATGGAGGGAATGCCTGATTTAGCTACCTGTAATCTTCATTACTCCTAGCCCCACTCTTCCTCATCCCAGTACTTACTTATGAGCCAAGGAGCTTCGTACGTAAGCAAGGGGACAAGGAAGAGGGATGTGGAGGTAATTCTGCACCAAGGAGCGGATTTTGGAGGTTGGGGTAAGGGGGTGGGAGGGAGGGAGAGAGGATAAGTAGGAGCAGGATTGTGCTATAAATCATAATGGTTTTCTATGTCCAGGCTAAGCAGGCTTGATATGTGGTATTAGTGGCCAGAGAGGCATTTTGGTGCAGCCAGTCTAGTGATTCCTCAGTTTAGTATGACTTTTTTTAACTGGGCATTTCTGATAAAGCAGTACTGCTAAGTGTAATTACTTTGGGTGCTGCCAGTCTAGCCATTTCTTACTGCGGCATTGTATATTTTCTGGGCATCTGTGATAAAATTATATGATATGATAAGTCATTTATAACGTGCCTGTACACAAGTGATTTTAGGCGTGACAAGACAAGGGAGGGAAGACAGAGGGGGGATAAGACAAACGATCTTACTAGGCCTTGTGTCATTCAGCTCGGCAGGTGCGAGAACGAGAAGGGCAAGGGGAAAGGGAGGGGGGAGGTGCAAGGGATAGGGGCGGGGAAACAGGGCAGCAATGCTCTGAGTAAGTGCAGCCAGGGTAGTGCTGCTCTGGGTGGTGCAAGGAGATCAAAGGACTGTAGGGTTACAGTTACAGCCCCTAGGCGCGTGGTAGGCCCGGAGGCAGTGCAAGGGTGACTGATCAAGAATGAGCCTGGATTTAGTGACTCTGAGGGTAGTCAAGCAACCAGTCGGTACAGAAGACAGGTAGGTCAGGGAGATCGGAGCCCGGAGAATGCATTGAAGTCGTAGGTTACCATCCACGAGATTGTGGTTCGCGTTAGCTCTCCCCAAATACACAGTGCTCCGCCTAGGTGACAGCACTCCCGAAGCACATAGAGAGCCCATGTACCTGTCATGATGCCTACCCCTGGGGACCCAGACCAAGTCCAGCAACCCCGGAAGCAGGCATCAAGTTATCCCAAGCAAGCCCAACAACCCCTGCTAGGGGCTATTTGGGTCCAGTCATGGCGCCTATGGCGCCAGGCTCATATGGAGAGTCAGTCCTGGCGCCATAGGCACCAGGCTCATAGATTAAAACTTAGCTGATGCAGACCATGCTGCAAGAGCTCCAAGCCAAAAGAGGCTTGGAACGGACTACTTTACTTAGGGACTATTTTTTTACTCGGGCGGGGCTGGGGAGGAATACTTACCTGGGACTACTTTGGAGGCTATTTAAACCACGCCCGAAGAGCAGCACACGCTTCGCATTATTCTGCTTCCAGCAGCGTAACGCTCACCGTGCCTGCAAGTCTGCATCCAGCCTTCTGCCACGCCCGCCTCGAGTTTGGAGCTCCTAGAAAAAGGGAGAAAGAAGGAGAAAAGTTTAGAAAAAGAGCAATACCTATGATCCTTACCTGAATTCCCGATCCATCGCGCCTTCGAGCTGGAAGAAAGAAGTCATTTATACGCGTCGCCTCGCCTGCTGCAGCGCTGCGCTGAACTCACCGGCCTTCGCAGCATCTTCACATACCACCACATCCTCCTGCATGTTCCCGCCGCACTCCGGCACCTAAGGAGAAGACAAGAACAGCAAGGTGAGCCAAGGGAATACACAGAGGAATAGTAGTTACCCCCCATAGACTTACCTGATTTTACCACCGGGGGTACTATTCCTCTTCACGGGTCGGCGCAGCTTCCACTGCATCTTCGCCGAACCCCGGCCCCTAAGGGGAAACAAAAGGACAGCCAGGTGAAACAAAGGGACTAACAAGGGGAACCCTTCTCACCACAATAGACTTACCTGATTTTACCGCTGGAGGTATTATTCCCCAAGACTTCATACTTTCTCTCAGCGCCTGAATAAGGGAGAAAGCAACAGGTTACATATTGACATTATTTTATCGAATTGTGTTGGGAAATACAAATCCTTATCAGAACACTACCAGTTGCCACGAGGAACTCTTCACTAGGGTCAAGCTGCAACCTGCAAGGAATTGGACAAGAGTGAAAGTCAGGCATTTTAACTCTTACGAACTTCATACTTACGGCGTCTTGCCAGGAATCTCGGAGTCAATATTGTTCTGGAACTCACCAATTCCTTCGAGCAAGTGAAGCAACTGGTTATCAACGCGCCCCTGCGCTCAATGCAGGATGGAGAGCTCATCTTTTCAAACCATCAGAAGAATATTCCTACGGGCCAAGTAAACGAAGTTAGGTGGGCCAGTCCAGTCTGTCATCTTGGCCCTACTCGTCAAATTGGTGAAGACCGCAGCTGTCCAGTTCAGATCGACGCCTCTGTGGGAGTGTAACAGTACCTTTTCCTGAATAGCAGAACAATAGGGACTGTTAACACAAGGTCCCCACCTTGACTGATCCAGTTCTATGCCATTTGAGACAAATTGCTAAAGTATATATCCAATGCTTCTTTGATATTCTCACAACCTGGTTATGGTATTGATGACTAGACCAGTTTTTTGAAACTGAAGACTGTCTTGATGAATGTGGCCTGATCCACACCCATGCCATTGAAACCGGTCGACTGTGGTTGCGACACTTGAGAGGCATCAACCAGGCCTACTTTGTAGTTTGAGCAACCTTTTATTGGCAAACCCTTTCTCTACTCCGTAAACTCACTATACCAAAAGACGGCGAGTGGGGTTTGCAGTGTCTTCTTGTTGATTGTTCTCCCCTTCTCCTTTTTGTCTCTTTTAAAAAACCTCGGACCCCGCCAGGCCAGCAAGACAATCTGTAGGCTATTAAAGAAGGAAACACCCTATTTGATGTCTGGTGGTTTGACCCCGGGTGTGCTGTTTTAATTGTAATTGTCTCTTCCAAATGCATACACATAGTGGAAGAGTGTGGTTAAGGACCAAACAAGACTGAATGTATCTTGTACACCTAGAAGTTGATAGTTTACCTCTTGTTCTATCTCTGTTAGATAGGCGGCACATCATTGTGACCTAGTGGACATCTGCGGGATAGGCAGGGATACGTAGACCTTCGCTCCATCCTTTCTGTCCTTCGCCACAGCCTTGTACTCCTTTGTCCTTTGGTCCTTACTACTGAAGTTTTACCTTCATATTCTGGATCGAAACTGTCTATGACAAAATCATGATACAGATGTGTCGTGCCCAATTTTTCATGTTAAAAAAGGTCACAGAGATCCACAGAGGATGGAGAGAGAGAAAGCAGAGGAGAAGAGGAATGTTTTGAGCTACTCCCGGAACGTCAGATGGTCCAGCTCAAGTTTGAGAGGGACAGGGAAGCCATTCCAGAGGGAGGCATCTGCATAGGAGAGAGATCTACCCACCCCCTCCCCCCACTCTCTGCCTGGTGAAGTGTTTTACCCTTCGAGAGTTGGAGGTAGCTGAGCAAAGGGCTTGAGAAGGAAGGTATTTTGGAAGAGAGTGGTGGATGTAGTGCTGGGCCCAGCCACAGAAAGCCTTGTGGAGAATGCAAAGGGTCTTGAAGTTGATCCTTGCAGTCACTTGGAGCCAATGGAGAGAATTCAGGGCTGGAGAGATATGGTCCCTGGGCTTGAGGCCAACGATAAGTCCCTCAGTCCTGTTCTTGATTAGTTGCAGAAGGCGGAGAATAGGGGAAGGCAGATTGAGAAAGAGGCTGTTGCAGTACTCCAGTCTAGAGAGAACTAGGGCTCTAGAAACAGTGAGCTTCTGGGAGAAAGTGAGAAAGGGAAAAGTCCCTTTGAGGAGGTGAAGCTGGTTGTGGGACTTCTTGGCGACAACCGATATGTGAAGAGAGAAAGAGAGAGTAGAGTCGAAGATGACACCAAGGCGAAGGAAGAGGGCCCAAGGCAGGTTGCCAGAGTGAGAGAGGGAAAGCAGGAGCAGGGGTCCCAAGGTGAAGGATCTCTGTCTTACTGGAATTAAGGCCGAGATTGTTGGAGGCGCACCAATCCTGAATCGTGGATAGACAGTCAGGAATGAGTGAGAGAGCAGGGGAGGCTGAGGGGAGCCTGAAGGAAAGCTGAGTGTCATCCGCATAACACTGAACGTTAGAGGAGAAGATAGATATCAGGTGGGCCAAAGGGACCAAGTATAGGTTGAGAAACTCGGGTGAGAGGATAGAGCCCTGGTGAACGCCACAGGTAGAGAGAGAGGTAGCAGAGAGAAAGGGACCAGGTAGAGGACATGGGAGGGGTGGCAGGGCCGGTCTTTGTGTCAGGCAGATCAGGCGGCTGCCTGATGTCAGTCAGCTTCTAGGGGGCGCCGTAACAGAAGCCTGCTAGTCTGCATTTCATTAAAAAAAAAGAAGTTAAAAGTACATTTATCTTTCACAGTTTAGCGTCCTTACCTTTTTATGACACACACACTGGCTGCGCCATGTGGCACCACGGGATTTAAACTTGCAATGTGAAGGTTTGCCCTGTGTCTGAGCCTGAAGTGCTTAGTTAATTAACAGTTTGCAGTTAAATGACATAAAGATATTTGTTAAAAGTGAGGAAAGTGTCCCCTTCAGTGAAACTAAATGCTTCAAGGTAGCTTCAGCTCAATTGAACTCCCGCTGACCTTCCTTGGGAGTGAAGAAAAATTATGTTAAAATGGGGCCGAACCATGAAACCAATCAGGCATTTCCTTAATAACATTGGGTAGAAGGATGCCCTCCCCTCCGCCACAGGGCTTCCAGAACTTCAGCCCCGTCTTTCTTTGTTGTCACAGGTATCTCGAGGTAAATAAGCAAAAAGCACAATACAAAACGCAAAGCAGCAAACATTCCTCACTTCACAAATGCAAGAAATGCCCATTAATCTTCTGCAGGAAAAAGTAGAGTTGCTCTGAGTGCTAAATAAGTAAGCGTCAGCTAACATTTGTAAGAGGAGTCATTGCTTTGCTGTATATTTCCAATCTAAAAAAAGAAACACTCGCCGTCCCCACCAGAAGGAAGGCACTAGCTGGCAAGCCATTGCATGTCACGTGTGATGCCTTCACACAGCTCTAGAAGTTTAAGCCATCTGCACTTGCATTTCTGTAGTTGTCGTTTTCCATTTTCCATACGTGTGCATCTGCAAACAGATGCCTAAAAAGACAGTACCGACTAATCTCACATGACGGGACACGATCATCATTTTGTGGCTTTAATTTCACGGACAAGCTTTCGGCGGCTCTCATTACTCTGTACTGAAACCAGTGGAGACCAGTAGCTCGGCACGGCAGAGTGGACACTGAACATGGAGAGTGGAGGAAAGGGAAAAGGAGCAGAGTCACAGAGAGGGAGCAGGGTCACGGAGAGGGAGCAGGGTCACGGTCAATAACGGAACAGATGGTGGTTGAAAGACCATTGGAGAGGGGCAGTGACTGCAAGAATAAGTGGAATTTAGTCATGTTTCATGGAAAAGTGGCCCGTGAAAGCATAACCCCGATCCCTCAAGAAAGCTTAATAGGTTTGATTTTGTGGCATGAGGCACCTCTATGCAAGCAGTCATTCATCATGGCTGCTGAATCTTCATTTGACACCATAGGACTCAACAAACTCGGTCGGCCTACTACCACCAGTCATACAGGGGGCCAGTCTGAGTGGCGAGCGCATGCAAGCAGAGACAACAGTCTTTCTCTGCATTATTTCATCTCCTGCAGCCACATTCATTTTTATATAAATTATAATGTAGTGGTAGCACTGCAGTGTCAGCTGAAGGGCAGCAAATAGCAACATTTGTGGCTTCATTTCACTTCCCTGTGTGGCGCTGCCGCCATACAGCCAGGCCCCATGCCTGGGCACGTGCCCTCCTCCAGCTCATGCTCTGCACAGTGCATTGACTGCCACAGGGAGATTGATGAGGGCTGGGCAGCCTGCCCTTCCTTGACCTGCTATTTATTCATATTGAGGAGGCGTTTTGTCGCACGACAGAGGTGTAGTTTGGGAGTGACGTGAGCCAGTCAGGGGTGGGGGGGTGCCAACGATGCTTCCCGCCTAGGGTGCAATCTGGTGTAAGACTGGCCCTGAGGGGTGGACCAAGAGGAAGAAGGTCAGCCACTCCAGGTCCTGGTCTGTGATGCCAAGGTTCTCACAGAGTCAATTGATCAGGATGGCGTGGTTGTCCATGTCGAAAGCAGAGGAAAGATCAAGGAGAATGAGGACAGAAGGAATGCTGGAATCAAGGTTAGAGAGCAGATCTTCACGTGAGTTAAGGAGAGCAGTTTCTGTGCCCCTGGTAGCTCTGAAACCAGACTGAAGATCATGGAGATAACCAACAGATTCAGTGTGGAGAGTAAGCCGAGAGATGGCCATCTTTTCCAAGAGTTTGTCCAGGAAAGGGTTGCTGGAGATTGGGTGATAGTTTGCCTGGCAGGTAGGATTGGCAGACAGCTTTGTGAGGAGTGGGTGCACAAGGGATTTCTTAAGGGGAGAAGGGAAAGTTCCAGAGGTGAAAGAGTGATTACAGAAATCAGCCATGGGTGGAGTGAGAGTGTCAATATGTTCCTTGATGGTTCTGGAGGAGCAGGGGTGCACTGGTTGGGCCGACACTTTTATAGATCAGACTTGTCTAGAAACCTCATCAGGTGTTGTCAGCAA
The DNA here is from genome assembly GCF_040938575.1 of Ambystoma mexicanum. Lineage (NCBI taxonomy): Eukaryota > Metazoa > Chordata > Amphibia > Caudata > Ambystomatidae > Ambystoma > Ambystoma mexicanum. Next base: position 728,364,388 of record NC_090934.1, read on the forward strand.
GAGGAGAAAGGAGGAGGAGAGGGAGAGATGGCTAAAGGGGGGCCAAGAGAGGCAGAGGCAGAGGGAGAGGAAGAGGAGAAAGAGGACAGGATGTCCTGAGTTTTAGCAGAGAAGTGAGAGGCCAGAGCTGTACTGAGGGGCTGGGAGGCAACAAGAGAGGTAGAAACTACAACAGGACTGGCCAGTTCCTTGCAGATCTTAAAGAGTTTGGCCATGTTGTTAGAGGCCAGATAGACGTGGGCTTGAATATGTGCTCTCTTCTTGATGAGTCTTATTGCTTCAACTGGCATTTGGTGCCACCAGTCTAGGTATGTCTAAATGTGGCCTGGCATGCTTTACTGTAATGTTATTACGTGTCTACACTGGTCTATATTGTGCAGCCAGTTGGACATGTTTTCACTTTGGCATTGCATTTTTAATAGCAAAGCATTAATGCTCCTGTGCACTGTTGGTGACTTGCATGCATTGGATTGGTGTTACCCTACAAAACAATTGCAAACACTCTGGCTTTTTAACCAATTTGTTCTCAGAAAGTGTGCTCTATAGTGCATTAAGACAGAGAGGGTAGTTTGGGACAGAGTCAGTTTATCACTTTGGACATTCTCACTGACTTCAAGCACCTTAGTTAAATTTGCGTTAGGTAGGGTAAACACCATACTATTAAGGATAGACAGGCTTTTTCCTTCATTATTTAAATAAAATTGATTGCTAAAATTCCACCAGTAAATTTGTCTCCTTCTTCTGACCTACCACGTCTTGTCCTACTATTTGGTGTCCCATGGTGGGAGCTACCCAAAAAATGAAATACCACCAGAATACCAAGAGTTTAATTTTGTTTTTGACCCCTTGGAAGATGGTAAACTCTCTCCTACCAGGCTTTATGACTGTAAAATCAAGCCCCTCCCCGGAGCTACTATACCCTTTGCAAGGACATACGCCCTTACGGAAAAAGAAAACAAAATACTCAAGAGCTACATAGATGAAAACCTAAAGAAGGAGTTAATTCTTCATTCCACCTCCCCTGCCGGGGCATCAATCTTCTTTATGCCATGTGTCGACTAGCGACAGCTGAATGCTATCACAGTCAAAAACGCGTATCCTCTCCCACTAATCCAAGTCCCCTTGGACCAGGTCAAGAACTGTAGCATATAGCTCAATCATAAGGGTGCATACAACAAGATAAGAATACACACATGGGAAGAATGGAAAACAGCCTTCCGTACTTGGTACAGCCATTTTGAATACCTTGTGATGCCCTTTGGGCTGTGTAATGCCCCGGCAGCGTGCCAACACTTCCTTAACAGCGTGTTCAAAGACATTCTCAATGTCTATGTAGTTAACTACCTAGATGGTATTCTGGTCTATTCCACATCCTACTATTACCATGTCTTACATATCAAGGAAGTACTGAAGAGACTCCTGAAACATTGGTTGCACGCAAGTTGTCTGAATGCCAGTTCCATCAAACAAGAATCGCTTATTTGGGGCACATTCTTTGCTCCTGTAGAAGAGAAATGGGCCCTTCCAAGATAGATGCCATTCTTACTTGGCCCATACTCAGGAACTTTCACCAGAGGGTTATCCTGGAATACTTCAACCTATTGATTCCTCTGAAAAGGTTGCTAGTGAAAAGTGAACCTTATCTGTGGACAGATCACACTCAAGAAGTATTCAAAACCTTACAACAAAGATTTACTACAGCACCTGTTTTACGCCTTCCAGAGCCTGATCGACTGTACGTATTAAAAGCAGATACGGCCAACTATGCCTTACGGGCCCTGTTGATACAGAAAGGTCTGAGCACCTGCCCCATGCATCCTATTCCTTACCACTGCTGTACTCTTACCCAAGCAAAACAACACTATAGTATATTTGAAAAAGAACCTCTGGCAATCAAGGATGCGTTCATTATCTGCAGACGTTTATTGGAAGGTGCAAGACACCCTATCATAATGCTCATAATGACCATCCTAATCTAGAGTTACTAAAGACCGCTATGGCTATGAATCAATGTCAAAACAGGTGGAGACATTTTTCACAAGGTTTGATTTTACAGTCACTTGCAAGCCCAGAGTCACCAACAGCAAAGCTGATGTCTTATGCAGGCAGTATCCTGAGGCCAACAAATAAGCCCAAAGGATTCCTTTCATAGACCCAGAGAACATAGTGATGCTTACTAACAACCCTCTGCAACTGTGGTTACAGGGAATAAAAGATGTATACCTTTTCTATGATCACCAGATTTTTGTCTTTACACCCATCCCACCACCAAGAACACGGGTTATGCTTCAAAGGGAAACTTCTTTGGTTACTTACTAAAAATTACCAGTTACTAGTGTTACATTCGTGCCATTATCTACCGAGTGCCGGATATTGTGGGGTCAGCAAATCCCTCCAGAAATTGGGAAGACATGTCTGGTGGAAAACCATGAGAAGTGATGTGGGAGATTATGTGAAAGGTTGCGGAGTATGCGCTCATTCCAAAATCCCTCGACATCTCATAGCAGACCTCCTTCATCCATTACCTATCTCGGAAGGACCATGGTAATCCTGTTCCATGAATTTTGGCACATATCTTCCCAAGATAGAAGGATGTACTGTAATATGCACCATTGTATATTCCTTTACGAAATATGGTCATTTCACAGTCTTGCCTCAGTTACCCACAGCGCCGCAGTAGGCTGGAAAATTTGTGAAATACATTTTTCGGCTACATGGGCTACCAAGAACCATTCTCACAGACAGGGGATCTCAGTTCGTCTCAGCCTTTTGTAAAGCTCTTACATAGATACTGGCAATAACATCTAACTACTGCACAGCCTACCATCCATAAAGCGATGGTCAAACTGCAAGGATCACCAGAAAATAGGTCCATATTTGAGATGTTACTCAACCTAACACTGCAGGAATTGAGCTTCAATACTTCCCCTTGCAGAATTTGCATATAATGATGCATTCCATACAATGTTACAAGACACTCCTTTCATGCTTCTTATGTTTTTATTTCAAAATGTGTTTTTATTGGTTTTTCAGGATACATATACAGCTACATTTCACGCTTTCAATATCTGCCATATAAACATTCTCTCTTGTATAATGCATCATACTCTTTATAATAACATTCCCTTAAACTTTACCCTCCCTTCCCCTCCCCCTTCCCACCCTCTAACCATGCCTGCTTAGCTCTTATACTATGATCGCACCATACGTCTAATAGTTAAGAGCCCAATGCTCACATTTCAAAATGAATTGTCCTCTATTCCATTCTCCCAGATTTTAGTGTACAAAGTTTTTATTAATACTTCCCAATCATTAACACCTCCTACTCCCTCCCCTAGATCCCGCCACACTGCCCTCCTCCAGGCTGCTGACTCGGCCCGTCCCCACCTCTGCAGATCTTTTCACCATTCCTCTATAAGCGGGCCCTTAGGCAATTTCCATGCCATAGCAATCCTATGTTTAGCAAGGATACAGGCCAAATCCTTTAATTTACTGACATGTTTCTGACCCTTGGGACGCGAAAAGCGCTCCCAGAAGGCAGGCACTTGGGGAAAGCGCATCCAGTTCCGCTCCCCCATTTTGTAATCTATCCGCCACCTCCTTCCAGTACAACCTTATCACTGTGCATGCCCAGAGCATGTGCCGCATCCCCGCATCTATTGCCTTGCATCTGGGGCAGCCTTGAACCTCAGCTCCCGGGAACTGCGAAATCCTCCCAGGTGTCATATATGCCCTGTGTGTCACTAGTAATTGAATAAACTGTAATCTCACATTTCCTGACACCTTCTTATGGTAACCCAGTATCCCCACCCACTGTGCATCGGTGAAGGTGGTCTCAAGATCTTGTTTCCATTTGCCTCTAACCGCCAAGGGGGGCGGGGGCAGCCTCGTAGACAGAAGAGCTCATATATTCTAGATATGACATGCCCTCTCTCAGCTACATCATATAGGACATCTACTATAGCATGTTTCTCCATTAATTCTCTATATGTCGGCCACCAACCTACAATCTCTTTCTTAATAATGTTATATAGTAGGTATTGTCCCAGGTGTATGCCACTCTGCCCTGTGAACTCTGCAAAGGGTAGGCAAACAGTGTCTTGTAACAAGTCCTCTATGGTGGTTACTCCGCAAACCTCCCAGTTCTTTCATACCCCTAGCCTTGCCTGAGGCAGATGTGACACTACGGAGACCAAAGGAATCTGCCTCGAGACAGGATCTCTTAGCCCCATCACTGTCATGGCTCTGTCCCACATGTTTATTCCTAAAGACACTAGCTGTGACCCATTTCCTCTGCAAGGTTTCCTGAGCCACAGTAACTCTTTCAGGTAGTAACCCTAACCTGTAGGTTGCAAGATCAATGTGTCCGGATGGGGTCATCTGCAAGCCAATCTACTATGAATTGTAGTTGCCCCGCTATATAATAAAGTTTGAAACGCGGCACCCTAATGCCACCCTTCTGACGTGCATAAAGTTGCTAAGGCTATTCTATTCCGCTCCTCTCTCCACAAGACGCCCCTGCAGATATTCTCCAGAGCCTTAAAAAAGGGTCTAGTTATATAAAACGGGACATCCATAAAAAAGTGCAGTAGTCTGGGCAGTACCACCATCTTCAGCAAGGCCGTCCTTCCCATTACTGAGAGGGGTAACCTAGCCCAGAACTTCATAGAGCCCTTAACACCTTCTAGAGCCTGTTGTGTGTTACGTTTGTACTCCTCCGCAGGATCATGGTATATGTTAATCCCTAAATATCCGAACATACTCCCTTTCCATTGCAAGTCAAGTACTGGTAACTCTTCCTGCTCCCTCCCCCGTAGGTCCGCTATCAGGAATGCTGACTTTTCCTTGCTGATTGTGATCCCTGACAGATAAGCAAACAGCTCCATAACTTCAAGATTCTCCTCTGGATTCTGGATGTATAAAAGTGTATCATCGACATATAGGGATAACAAATGTCTGGTTCCCTCTATTTTGATACCTGCCTCCATGTATTCTGTTCTGAGGTACTGGGCAATCGCTCCATTACAAGGACATACAGCAGCGGTGATAGAGGACATCCCTGTCTTGTCCCTTTCCCCAGTTCCCATGCATACAAAATGTTCCTCCCCTTCTTCACCCTTGTCATTGGTCTAGTGCACACTAGCTAAACCCATTTGATCAATGCATGCCCAAAACTGAATCTACATAGTGTTGCGTAGAACCAATCCCATTTCACTAAATCAAACGCTTTTACCGCGTCCAACATGGCTATGGCACACAGAGTCTCCCATGCCTCCGTTCTGTCCATTATATGATGTAATCTCTGCAGGTTCCGGGCCATGCTTCAGCCTGGAACATAGCCTGTCTGGTCTGGCTGTACTAACTTGGGTATCACTCTTTCCATCCTATTCGCCAGTATGAACGTAAGTATCTTATTATCTTGGTTCAGCAAAGAGAGGGGTCTGTAGGAGCTCCATTCTAGTGGGGTTTTATGGGGCTTAAGGAGGGGTATGACAATGGATTCCCTGAGACTGAGCGCAAGGGCCCCCTTTTTTCATAAGCATCCTCAAATGTACTGAGCAAGTGGGGGGACAACTCGGAAGCGCATTCTTTATAGAATTTGCTAGGCAGCACATCTGAACCAGGCGTCTTCTCAGTCGGCAGCCCCATGATTGTGCTTTGTATATCTTCTAATGGGAGCTCTATCTCATCTAACACCTCCGTTAAGTGAGTGCATGATGTAGGACGTCCTCCTTGATACAGTTCTTGGTAACATTTTCAGAAAGTCGCATTAACTCTGTTCTGGGTATATCATACTTCCCTCTGCTTTGTGTTTATTGCATGTTTTTATATAGCCAAGCTAACAGCCAGCTAGGCTTGTCTCCCTCCATATGCTGTCTCTCTGTGTATTTCATAAAACTATGTTTTACCAGTCTCTCCCAGCAATCCATACATTTCTTTTTAATTTCCTCCATTTTCATCTCCTTGTCTAGGTGCTGTCACTGGATTATTCTAATTTCCTCAATCGATCTTCCGCATCAGACAATTCCTTAGTTAGGGACACCTGGACACTACTGGATCTCGCTATAGCAGCTCCCTTGACTACCACTTTTAATGCTTCCCAGAAAGTTCCAGCCCTGGATACACTACCCAGATTATGTGCAACGTATTCTGTAATGCTGTCTCTAATGCTGTCATGGAATAAGGGGTCTCTAAGCGATTCCCTTCTAAGTCTCCACGTGGGTATCAGGGCTCTGGGGGCTACATATTGCCATCGCAAACTCTGCGGTGCAGTGCATTGATAAGACTCTCCCTTTATACTCCAAATGTGTGACGTGATGTGTTATTTTGTGCCCTACAAAAAAATAATCTATGCCTGTATACACCTTGTTTGGTGGTGAAAAGTGTGAATAGTGTCTGGATGATGCACTCTCCAGGCATCCACCAAGCCAACAGAATCTAGGACAATCTAGGATCGTCTGTAATGTCTTTGCAGGAGTTGTGTTAGGGAGAATTCTCAAACATGTGCTAATTCCCTTCACTTTAGAGACTCCCAGCAACTTTGCTGGATTTTGAGGACTTTATTTTTTTACCTGGAGAGAATGTGACCCTTTTTCCCACTCTCTTATGTGTTTTGAAATGTGTTTTACTCTTGTATTTTCTTTGGTTATGGAGTCTAACCACCTCCATAGGCATCATCCTTTCATTTGTCACACACAGCACCCTCAGTGCAGTGGCACAGGGAAACCTTTCTAGGGTTTCCCAAGGTTTAAATACCTTCTCTGGGATAAACTACTGTTTCCCAGAGTAAGTAAAGTGAAATTGACTTTACTAGTCTTTTTAAATTCCAAGACCCAGCGCACCCTATCTTACAATAGAGTGCTGGAGGGCTAACTTAGTATCACCTGTGTCTAGATACTCATGTAGCAGTCAAATGCTACCATTTCCTCTCGAAATGGCTGGTGGCAGTGGTTTTACAATGAACTACAATGATGTTTCCCGACCGTGAACACCGGTAGCGTTAAATCGCGGGAAAAGAAATGGTGAAAAAAGAAGACCGGGACCTGTTTTTACAGAGGGGGCTCAGACGCCATCTTGAAAAACATGGCGTCTGAGCCCCCTCTGTAAAAACAGGTCCCGGTCTTCTTTTTTCACCATTTCTTTGTGGAAAGGTCCTTCTAGAGTTTTGCTCTGCGCGCCAAACCAGGCTTGGTTCCTTTGTTCATTCACCTTTGGCGGGCTTCAGGAGTGAAGACCGCCTTTGGTGCCCGAGTGTCTGGGGTGGGCAGGATGTGAGGGAAGTGCCCGGAGCTCCCTGTGCTTAGTCTCGTAGGAGACCCAAATGTACTCTGTGGTGATTGGCTAGCTGACTCTCTGGCAAGGTCAGCCACCCTGCTAGGTGAGTGACAGTTAGGCTGGAATGAATGGGAGGGAACTGAATGAAAGGTTGAGTCTCTTGGCTTGGTAGGCAGAGTCGACCACTGGAACGAAAGAACCGAAGACGCGCTTGAAGAGGACGGCTGCTGCAACTCCTGGACAGTTTGATTTGCCCGGTGCCATGGCCACTGGTCAAGGGCCATTCACTTTATCTCTTGTAGGGTCCCAATGGACCGAGTCTTGGCGCCTCTGGCACCAAGCTAATTTCAAAGTGTGCTCTGCACACAGTATGCTCAGGGCACGTGCATCTAGGCCAGGCGGGGCCATACAAATGCATGGAAGGCACGTGCAGAAGACAGGGGGAGTGGCAAGGTGGGGCCACAAGGGGGGGCCTAAAGGGAGTGGCTGTGGCCCGGCTATATAAGTCAGTCACACCCGCATGCTGGCGTTCCACGTTAGTCTGCTTGAGCAGCATAACACTTACCGCCATCTACGGATCCTTACCTTTTCAGCACAAGCATCTTCAGTCTATGGAACCCATCCAGCATCTTACCAGGAATCAGCCACGTCATCGCTGGAAGCACCGCTGTCCGGTTCCCACTCTGCAGCTACCACGCGCATCTTACCTGAGGTCAGCCACGCCATCGCTGGAAGCTCTACTACCCGCTTCCGACTCTGCAGCTACCGCGCGCATCTTACCTGAGATCAGCCTCGCCATCGCTTGGAGCACTTCTACTCACTACCAACCCAGCAGCGGCCGCACGCCTCTTACCTGTCTCCTCAAATCCACTTTGGGCGGTGCCTTGCACTTACCTGCCCCGAACTCCCAAACAACACGGGGCCATCTTCCTGTGCAGCATCCTCGCGGATCTTCTCTTCTGGCAGCAGGCTAGGAGTTCGGGGAGCCGCTTGCAATGTTTGTTTGTTTGTTTGTTTATTTATTTATTGTGCGCACCGGACCCTGAGGTAGCAGGGCGCATTTGACAAGAGGGCTTACAGCTTGGTTACAGTAGTTACAATATGCAGAGCATGGACAGAACAAATTTCCTTGGCTCCACAGGGTGGAGGTAGGGCAGTAAAGTACATATACACAACGGTTACAAAAGTTATAACTGCGAAGCATGCTAAAAGCAATTCTCTTAGCTCCACAGCTGAAGGTAAGGGCAGTAAAGTACATACACAAAACGGTACGCAGTCTGCAGGTCATCATATAGCTGACGTTTACAGGATAGCAAATCTATATCGGGTACAGTACATGTGGTGAGTACGTGGGGTGAGTGCGGGTTACACAGCATTCTCAATGAGCCATTTTATTGTGTTCTTTCTGAATTTGTTAAACGTTTGGTCAGATCTCAGAGCGTGAGGTAGGGAGTTCCACAATTGAGCTGCCCTGACTGGGAAGCTGGACCCTCCAATAGTGGACAGTTTAAATCTAGGCACTAGAAGGCAGCTGGGACTGACTGTTCTTGTTGGTCTAGTGGAAACTTTTCTGGTAAAACGTTCTGTTAGGTAACGAGGGGCTTTGTTATGTAAGCATTTGTGGATGAGGGAGGCAGATTTGAGGTTAATTTTTTCCTGGGTAGAGAGCCATTTATGTTTCTGTCTTGTTTCAGAAATATGTACTCTTCTGGGAATACTTAGGGCCGCTCTGAGTGCATTATTTTGGAGCACTTGTATTCTGTTGATGGTTTGTTTAGTTGCCCCTATGTAAAGGGAGTTGCAAGAATCTAATTTTGATAGGAAAAGCGCTCTGGAGAGGATTAGGCAACTGTCATCTGATAGGAATTGTTTCCCGGCTCGTATTAATTTACACGTATAGGCCGTGGATGAGGCCAGTGAGTTTACCTGTTTGGTGAGGGATAGGGTCGAGTTAAGGTAGAAACCTAGCGTTTTTACTTCTTTAGCAACCTTGATAGTGTTCCCATCGATGATGAATGCTGAGTAATTTGGGTTCAGTTTAGAGATGCGAGCAGCGGTGCCCATGATGATGAGCTCCGTTTTGTCATCGTTCAGGCATAGGCCATGGTTGGCCATCCATGCCTGAACGATGCTATAGACTCTGTTCACCAAGGCCAGATCTTCCCCATAATCCCCAGTAAGTGGTAGGAGAATCTGGGTATCGTCTGCGTAATTGGTATAGGTGATACCCAGATTATCAAGATCGTCAAAGAGTAGCTTGGTGAAAATGTTGTGGAGTATAGGCGATACACAAGATCCCTGGGGCACTCCACACGTAATGGGCTTTCACAGCTGATTGGCCATCACCTGCAAAGGAGACAGAGAGTACAAGGTTAACAATTGCATAAACTCTAAACGCTGGGCAGCGCAACTCGCGAACTTGCCGCATCATCCGGAAAGTCAATTTACCACTTGTAGGTTTTCCGGATTGGACTCTCTTCCGTCACCACGCACTCGTGGGCCATCTTCATACCTAGAGAGAGAGGAAAGGACAATATAACATTAAGGACAGTAATCATTGGGGAAAATCACCACAAAGGATACGGACAATAATCATTGTTATAAACACCTACTTTTAAGGCGGAACAGGTCGCAGCCGGTCTGGACCTCCACGCTAAGGACCAGTGATGCAACTAGGTCCATTCACGGTGCCCCAGCTGAGAGAAAGCAGGACGGAGAGCTCATCCTTACATTAAAACAGGTGCACTTGCATGGGCAAACTCTTGCTCACTTCAATCTGGCACCAAAGGGTTGAGGGGATCATGACACCACCACGCCACTCTCACTGCCTCTCATCTTCTCTCAGGGGCAGTACCAGCATCTCGAGTCTTCGATTTCACAGCAGCTAGGGGAGAGAGTCGATCCAAGGGAGCCAAGTCCTGGGAGGGCTCCAACCGCGCCCCAACGTTCCCGCAGAGACCAGGTGAGCATAACACCTGGTGAAGCCCTGCTGCAGGTCCGAATCGCCAAGTTCACCACGACAGAGAAGCCCCTTCAAGGACGACTTCCCCCTTTGAGTTGGTGGGACCAATCAACTCGACAATAAGCCACCTAGACACCTCATCTCGGAGCTGGTTGAATTTCCTGAGAGTGCTGCAGGAAACCGTATAATCATGGAGTAGGACACTAGTTTGTGTGCTTTACTCACAGGAACTGAAATTGAAGTTTTGTAAGTGCCAGCCTTTGACTGTCCCGGTGCAGAGCAGGAGTCCCCTGACTTCCTAACTCTTGTCCCCACGAATGAGGCCGAGGAACAGCGAGATCTGCAGGAACTGCCAGGAACAGAATTCTTCAGCTACATCTTTTTCTTCATTTGTAAAGTACTGTGAAATGAGACTGACAGTACTTACCTCTCGCGGTGAAAGTGCTTGAAACTTTTGCAACTCGCAGGCCTAATCAACTTGTGACCCAACATATGATTCTTCTTTTTACAAACTACTTCTGAGAACTTTGGCAGAGACTTTTCCGTTTACTTACCAGAACTGCTTTATCCTACCCAAGACATTAGCCCATTGACTTTGGCCTGGCCTATTGAATTGAATTGACTCTTCTGGTGAACTCAAAATATCTGCAGTGTCTAATAAATAATTGTATTCTTTTTATGTTCTGATAACCTATGCCTTTTTGCTCCTCCTTCAAAGTATTCTGAATGCCTCAGAAACTTGGAGTGTACTGTACTGAAGTATATTTGTGTGTGATTATATTGCCTCCTTCTTATGAATGTTTTATAACTGACAGTTAAATAAATTAATAAGTATTTAACAAAGAAACCTAGACTGTATGAGTTTATTTGAACACCTGTGATTGTAGACCTCTGTGTAACATCATTACTGCTCACATTCCCCTCTTGAGATAAGCTTGGCTGCTCAGCTCCACTACCAAAAACTGTGTAGTACAGACTTATACCAAAGGTTGGTTTTGCTTACACCTGTAGCCCTAGTTGTGTGTAGTGGTCGCAAAGGGTACTGCATGCAAACTTTGCCTAACAAGTTGCCACTCAGGTATGTCTAGTGTCTGATGTATCTAGTGTAGGGTTCAAGGTGCAAATAAAATCTACCCCCCCATATCATATCACTATCCCTATGTGAACCCAATCGTGGATACAGAGTTTGAAAAAACCTAGCAGCATTATGGTTGGGGGGTGTACATTTTAACCAGACATGCATCTCTATGCTCAAGGAGGCCCTGTCCAATCACCATTCTACCCTCATAATCAGCTTTAACATGCGTGACCTTGAAGGGTACTGAGGGTGCAATCCATATGAGGACTCCACGGGCATAGGTAGAATATGTGTAACCGAATACTTGTCCTTTCCATCTCCTTACCAATAATGCTTGTTTTTACACTATGAGGTGAGTTTCTTAAATCATACCTATATCCACTTTGCACCTCTGGAGGTACGAATATACTCTATTCCTCCTCACGTAGTTATTCAAAGCCCTCACATTCCAGGTAAGCACATTTACCGTACCTGTCATTTCCGTCTATTTTGATTCTCGTTCCCCACCTTTGGTGCTCTATTCCCAAGTATTGTGCTGTCATTGTCTATCAGAGTATATGGAGGCAAAACCTCCCCCCCATAAACTATGCTAACTTCCCCAACCACACACAACAGCCCAGCTTTGTTGCTCTTGCTCAATCGTGACTGCTTCTCGCATCTGCCCCGAGCCGTCCAGCCCGGGGCTAGTGCACAGCGGTTGGGCAAACAAAAAAATGCCATTAAAAAATACAACTCAGGGGTTAATGATAATGATGTGTTATTTATATAGCGCCTTTACCCAAAGCGCTTTACAGAGCCCATATTTACATATAATATCACCCAACCGAAATTGGTACTCATTTATCTACCTCGGAAGGATGAAAGGCTGAGTTGACCTTGCCGGGATTCGAACCTTTGACCTGCAGATCACGCTCAGATCGCAGCAACGAGCGCTCAAACCACTGAGCTATCTTACCGGGTTGTGACCCTTGTAGCTGTAAGCACAGTCTCCTCTTCTCTGTTATAAAACATTAACTGTTAGCTAATCCCGCTTTGTGTAAGGAAAGCACAAATTCACTTGCCCATTCTCTGCACCGTCTGGAAAGTTTCCCATATTGCCAAGACTTGTAGCCTCATATTGTTGAGTTCAGTGCATTGCTGCTAATGTACATATCTGTTTGCGCCATTTAACAAATCATTTCCTCAAACCTTTTTGGCCTCAGGGCTGTCCGTGCTTTCTTTGTGTCTACCTCGTAAATCCTCATCACCGTCTTCGCAATGCCCAATCTTCTCTCTGACCATCCATGCCTGCGCCTCTTCTGGTTGGTCAAAGAACCAAGTCTTATTTTTATATATGATTTTGAGTCGCGCTGGGTAGATCAGCATGTAATTCAAACTGGCTGTGCCGAGCCTACTGTTAGCTGCTGTAAAGTGAGCCCTATTCTTTTGCACCTGAAACCTATAGTCAGGGTAGACCGCCAAGTCTGCCGAGGTTCTCTTCAGTTCTCTTCTTTGTCTGGAATAGGCCAGTATCTTCTCCCTGTCTATAATTCAGGAGCTTGACGATAATCGGTCTCAGAGGTGCTCCCAATTGTAAAGCCCCTTGTGAGATTACCAAGCCCGATTTCCTGGAGTAACATGTTTTCTATGTATGACGTCGGGTCAGTTCCTTTCTCGCCTTCCGGCAGGCCCACTATGCGTATCTTGTCTCTCTGAGCTCGTCCCTCTGCTTCTTCCATTCTGTTTTCCAAGAGGCTGACTTTCTGTTGCAACACATGTACTTCCAAATGCGTGTTTCGGAGCGCTGCTGAGTTCTCTTTAACCTGCGACTCCAGTGTAGTAGTGAGCTCTGCTAGACTCTGCATGTCCTGCCGCAATAACCCCTCATCCGGCTGCACTGCTTCAATCTGTGATCCCAAGGATCCCAGGAGGCCTTCAAGTCTTCTATTGCTAGCATTACCAGATTGTGCAATTCCATGACGCCTTTCTCTTTTACTGTCACTTGTTCCACGTCCCCACCCGTGGTCTGCAGCTTTGGTTTGGCGAAGCTGCACAAGGTTGCTTGTCTCCATTTACTTTTGGTCTGCTTGGCTATCTGCCTGTATCTTCAGTTTGTAACCTGGCATGTGTGACTAAGTGTCTCTACAGTAATGTTCCCTGGTTATATGTTGCCTGAATCACTGTTCCTCAGCTTTTGTGGTCATTGCTTAGGGACAAGAGTGGTCCTCTAGGTTTCGATGGCTTCCCGCTACTCAATATTTATGTGCTTGAGGTGCCGCCTCTATCTGTCCGCGGCAGGAGCTTGTCCCATGTATATTTACGAGGTGTGGCACTGGCTCTGCAACCTGTGACTTCCCTTTTGCACAGCTGCTTCTTGCGTGGCTTTTATATATCTTTGCAGTTACTTCAGTGCAAGTACAGCATATGCCTGTATGTGCACTAATTCTTTCAGCCCAGCTTTACCCATTCTCTCTACACTTTGATGGGACCTACAGAATGTCAACGCGCCTGTCCTGTGCGTTTCCGGACAATTATGGTTGGGGCTTTATTTTAGTAGCACCCCTCCCTCCAGGTGCATATGTTGAACACCTCTATGAGTCCGGGGCAGTGTATTGTTGGCCTATCCAATCTCTTCCCCCTTAGTTCTACATGGGCTTCCTTTGTGCTTACGCCGCACTTTCCAAAATACCACATTCCTTTTTGCATGTTGCTTAATACTACTGCTCCCACGTGTACTTACGCATCAGCTGTGCCACCACAGTATGCACAGGTCCCTTTGTGGTTTCCTTGCCTCATCCCAGGCTTCCAGGGCATTCTCCACGAAGCTCCTGTTTACCAGCAGTCCTTTACTTAGTTTACTGAGGCTCACTGCCCACTTGCAGTAGGGGCCGGGCACTTACAGTCCCCGACCGTCCCAAATTCGCTCGCGCTCTCCCCCGTGTGCCTTGTCTGCGCAATGTTTATCACCAGTCTAGCCGGGTGCCATGGAGAGCGAATAGTCTTGCTGGCTGTGCCACGCTCATACGGACATAACGTTTAGTGCTCCTCTGTGCTCTGTTGTCCCCGGTGACTCTGGTGTGCAGATCACTGAGCGTTCTCGGGTTTTTGGGGGACCCGGGCCCTATTGGAGGGGACGCGAGGCATGCCTTGTCATGGTAGCCTTGTCTCCTGATCTCGGGTGGTCCACCTCTGTCGCTCTCCACTTGCTATCTTCACGCTGGGCTCTCGCAGGTGACCATGTCCCTCTTCTTACTTCGTTAATACCGGCACATTGTGCAGTTCTCTGTTTTACGTGTGCTACCCGTCCACCAGCTCAAACTCCGTCATCACAGATCCACCAGTCGTTGCCCTCAGTGCTCTGACCCCTTTGTTAAGTGGGCACAACCTTGGGTACGGCACCTTCCAGCAGCCTCTGAATTTCGGTCGTTGTAACTCCGTGTTTGGAAAACCTCTGCTCTCCCTCTTTTAGTCGAGTGGTCTAGGAATACTCACACATGGAAACATTTGTTTGTGGACTTCTCATCTTGCTTAACGCGTGTCCATTTCACAGATCTTTAAGGGTCTGGCGGGTACAGTCACGCAGGCACTCCTACTCCATCGGCTGCAGGCCACGCCCCCTCATGCTTCTTATGGTTATCACCCAGTTCCTTTACCTTTTGGTTCTGCTATGATTTCTTCCATCCCATTTCCAAATTCCTGCTTGCCCACTGTGAGAAACCAGAAAGTCTCTCATCCACTAGTCCCCGGGATCTGTCATCCAGGTGGCCAGGACACAGCCATCGCTTTTGGATCCTGTTCCTGGTGGTGGACCAGTGCAGGAGGATCACCTGGGTGAGGGGTCTTTGGGGAGTGGGAGTGGGACACCAGATGGTGAGATGCAGTACCCACTTCTCTGAAACACCTTTACCTCATCCTACCAGGTAGGATACTTAGGAATTCAGCCCCCGCCTGCTTTTACAACACAAACACTTTCTCACAGACAGACCTCTATGAGAGAAACCAGACTAACACCCGAGCAATATATCCGACGTGTCCCAATACAATAGTCAGGCAAGGTCAGGCATTAACTGACCAACACACACACCTGACTTCCATTAAGTTTCCCCACACGGATAAAAGGCAGAGCACGAGAGCACACTCTGAGCGAGGCAAAACACATTAGGAAACAGCAGTTTCGAGATGGCAGCTGAATGAGAGAGGAAAGATGGCAAAACAGAAGGGGATCGCAAGGAGGGAAGTTCCCTTGACCTTTTTGACAAGGAATCGTTACTTTCCAAGAACCTCGAGAATTGAAAGCGTAAGACCAGGAAACCAGGCTGAAGAATCCTGCGTTGTGTATCAGCGATACACGGGGCCCTCCCATATCAATAATCAAGGCGGGGAGAATCACCAGCAGCCGTGGTATCACTCTTGGCTCCAAGAACAAAGCAGCATCAGTTAAATCAACGTTGGGGAGACCGATACGAGACTGGTCTGTATTGAAGCCAAGGTTGCAAGCAGCAACATTGTATGGTGAGTGCTGGAACGCACATTGTTAAAACGCTTGTGATAAGAGATGCAAGTAAAGTTGAACTGCTGATGCTAACTTTTATATCGCTAAGGTTATCAATCCTGTGGCTATGAAGTTGACCCTACCTTCATCCTACCGAATCCACTCCGTGTTCCACATATCGTTGAATATGAGAGGAATATGAGAGGAATATGAGATTTCCAAGATATATTAGATTCAAGAAGAGCCAGCAAAAGAGAGGATTACTTGGTGGATTGGAAGGGATACGTACCAGAAGACAGATCCTGGATCCCTGCCATCCATGCCCCTAGACCTTTACGTAAAAAACATCCACGAAAACCAAGAGAGAGTACTCTTTTTTTAAAATTCCTTTTATTGTGCAATATTGGTTAAAATAAAACGTATACACATTTATTAATAAAAAACATAGAAAGAAAATCTAAAATACGTATATAAATACAAAATACAAGTACTCTTTTATGCTCAAGGGGGGGACATACAGGGGGATGTACGGTT
Organism: Ambystoma mexicanum; assembly: GCF_040938575.1. Lineage (NCBI taxonomy): Eukaryota > Metazoa > Chordata > Amphibia > Caudata > Ambystomatidae > Ambystoma > Ambystoma mexicanum. The sequence goes on from NC_090934.1 coordinate 728,380,708, forward strand.
AGGAATTTCCCCAACAGGAATTATTCTCCCCTTCTGCCAGGTAGGATTTGGCAGCCTCGTTGGACTCGCTGCTACCTCGCGCACTGGAATGAGTGTCCCGTGTTCATTATTAACAACAATCTGTCTCAAGATGGCTGACTTGTAATACCCTATCGGACCCAATCAAAGATGGCTACTGGGTCTCTGCATGTTAGTTCATTGAATCACGTGATCCACGCGCACTCAAAACAGTGCTCAGCTCCGATAAATAGCAGAGTCGCGCAGTGCACCCCATTTTGCAAACCGAAGGAACCAGGATCCGAACTACCCCCAACACCTATTAGGTATTTAGTATATGTTTGTCTTGTCTGCTTGTTGTCCTGTTCTCCTGTTCTTCGCACTAGAACAGGCGACATAATCTGAAACCTGCAATCCCTGTAAACCCTTCAATTACATGATTCTAATCTCCTTTCCGTCTGTGAAGAAACAAAAGAAATCCCTAATTTAATCCAGGTGGTTCAAGAGAGGAACAGGATAAGACAGGTAATTCAATTAGGTTCGTAACGTTGGGGTAGCCACCTCAATTGAGTCCAGATAGCACTGTCAACCTCTGTCCCCTTTTTTGTTGTTGTTTTCCTTATGCAGCTCCTGATCCCATTACCAGGATTCTATTAGAGAAGGTGTAGCATTAAGTCGTTTCCACCCCAAAAAAAGGAAACTGCCTGCACTGTATTGTTTTATAAACAATGAGGGCTTCCTTTTTGTGAAATTGGCAGACACTACCCCTGTTGGTTCCTAGTAGGATCTGGCAGTTCATTTTAATTCCCAGGATCTGACAGCACCTAAATGTAGATTAGGAGGTGCAGGATCCCAAGAACCGCAACTGCTAGTGTTGTTATGATGTTGGGAAGTGTGTTGGCTGAAGGTGCTACCCTTATGTATCCTTTCTGAGTACATTGGGTTCACCTGTGGCTCTATTTGACTCTGAAGTAGAAGAAATCATAAATAACCTTAAACCGTCCAACTGTCAAGGTGACCCTTGCCCAGCTCCTATCGTCAAGGAAGCATCGCATGACTTAGGGCCTCATTACGACCCAGGCGGTAAGTTACCGCCTGGGCCGTGACTTTACCACCATGGTGTAAACTACGTTTACGCCATGGTGGTTGGCGGACTTACCGCCCCATTCCGACCTTGGCGGGGCGGTAAGTCCCCAATCCCCATTTACCCTTCCCCATTCCCATTTTTGCCCCATAGGGCATAATGGGAGTGGGGAAGGCGTTAATTACGCCACCGTAAATTACGGTGGCGTAATTAACTCCATGGTCCCTTAGCGCCATGGATTTTAACACCTGCTAAAAGCAGGTGTTAAGTCCGCCATGGCGCTAAGGGACCTCGTACTCAGGCGGTAAGGGTCGGCGCTGTTAACGCCGCCGTAAAACCCTTACCGCCTGAGTCGTAATGAGGCCCTTAGCCCCGTTCATCACCGCATTCATAAATGCTTCCTTCAAGTCGGGTATAGTCCCAGACAACCTTAAGGATGCATGGGTTATCCCTCTTCTGAAAAAACCCTCCCTTGACCCTAACATCCCAACCAACATTAGACCCATCACGACTGTCCCTTTCCTGCTCAAGATCTTGGACTGTGCAGCCTACCTGCAGATTCAAGAATACCTTGAATCCAACAATCTACTGGGGCTAAGACAATCAGGCTTCCGTCCTAAACACGGCACTGAATCAGCCCTGATTGATCTGAAAACTCAGTTGGAGACACTAAAGGATAACTTGAAGTTAGCTCTACTCCTTCTCCTTGACCTTTCAGCAGCTTTCGATTTGGTCAACCACCAGATACTCTGCCAACACCTTAAATCCGCGGCTCACTTCTCCGATTCTGCCATTGCCTAGATCCATTCTTTCCTGAGCAACAGATGCATGAGGGTATTCTCACCGACAGCATCTGCGGACCCCGCCCCCATCCACTGTGGCGTTCCCCAAGGCTCTTGTGTGTCCCCTACGTTGTATAACGTATTCACCAAGCCCCTTTTCGATGTGTTCGACTATCTGGGTGTCTCCTACACAAATTATCACGGGCGATCACACCATAGACACCAAAGCACTGAATGATGTCTATTTGGTCATCCAGGCCTGGATGGCACAGCATGAACTCTGCTTTAACGATGATAAGACTGAGCTCTTACTACTTGGATCCAGCCATCGCCTCAACAAATTGGATCAAACCTACAAGTCTTTCATCATTGACGGCAACAACATCAAGGTCTCTAAAGATACCAAAACTTTAGGCGTTTACCTTGATTCCACGCTCTCATTGAACAGAAAAACGAATCCAGTAAGGTCGGCTTCTGCCTATAACTGCAAACTTATCACGGCCTGCAGACCCTTCCTAAACCCTATGAAGTGCATCACCCTCGCTAGAACATTGATTATGGCTAAAATCGACTACTGTAGCGCCCTCTACCTCGGGACCAGTCAGTCCAACCTTAATAAATTGCACACCATTCAAAATAATGCCATAAGGGCAGCCTTAAACATCCCTAGACATGACCACATCTCCTCCGTCAGATCTCACCTACACTGGCTCCCGATAAAACAAAGAATTGCCCTGAAGACACTAGCCTTGACCCACAAATGCCTGAACAATAATGCCCCACCCTACCTCTCCTCCCGCCTCACACCCCACATCTCCGCTCGTCCCATAAAATCGGCACAAACTCACAGCCTTGCCCTGCCCAGATTCAAACTCAAAAAGCGGGAGGCGTGAGCTTTCCAGTCTTAGCCTCCAAATTTTGGAACACTCTACCCACCCTCATCAGAGCTGAACCGTCATTCCAAACCTTCAAGAACAACGCCAAAATGTGGCTATTCTCTCACACTCAGTGAGGCGCCTAGCTAAGATCTGCCTGCCTTCTGTAATATAATCTGTGTATATACTGTATCTGTATTCTCTGTAGTATTGTAATTTTACTGTGCATTTACTGTTTACTGTATCATTCTCTGTAAGATTATGCTCCCGGTTGCCCGTGGGCCTGGTTTTGCGCTTTACAAATAAATAAACAAACAAACAAACAAGCAAACAAACCTATATGCATTTACCTACTCATTTTAGGAAAAGGTAACTGCACTGTTTTTGGCAGAATTACCACACATTTTTGGCAGTATTTCAGTGGTATTTCAACTTATAATACGATAATATGGCACAATTACTATTTTGAATGCTGGCGTTAATTCCATTGGCAGAATTAATGCTGTGCTGCTGATTTTCTGCACCAATTTCACTAGTGTTAATTCCGATTTTGCTAATTGTGCCGCTGGAATTAACACCAATTTTCAGGGACTCGCCCATTTGCTTGAGTGGTAAATGTGACGGTAATTCCGTTACTGCAACTTTTACCGCTTACCATGGAGCTTGTAATGCGGGCCATTGGGCCTCATTACAAGTGTGGTGGTCCGGAAACAATATGCCGGTAATTTTGATTACCGGCACTGTTTCCAGACTGCAACACTACGAGCGGGAATGCCGGTAACACAGGTGCCGGTAACATCAGACACTGTGGTACCGTTGCTGGTAACACAGTGAACCGAAACAGCGGGACCCTCCAGAAGCCATGCCGAAACACTGGCACCCCGGAAATAAGGTGCTATCACAACAGCGGTTTACGCAGAAACACCAGCATGAAAATGCCGGTGCACAAAAAGGCAAGGGTAGGTGCTCTGAGACCAATATGGGGGTGATGAGCAGTATAAAGTCCTGGGTGCGAGCCCCAGCCAGCCAATGAGGGTTTGGTGGATTCTCCCTCAAATAAAATGTTTTAAATAATGGCTTCAAATTGTGCATTTTAAGCACATTTTCTGTGAAATGCGGGTGAAAAGCCCTACACTTTACAATCCGTTTATGCAGGGTAACACATGACAAATTCCAATAGATGGCAAGTCACTAACAGTGCAGAGCAGCATTTTCCAATGCATTTACATGCTGCATTTGCCCGTAATATGAGCCAGTATTCTGCCAGTGAAAAGAACCATTTACATGCTGGCTGTGCCCAAACATATCCATGTTTGCTGCACCATTATAGGCCAGTAATCCCACTTAAGGATATTGTGACATGGCCAGTCTCCTGACCTTAAAAGTCGGGGATACATACCCTTCTCAGCTGGCTGGTGGAGACCATTATGGGAAGAACCCCAGGTCCATCATATCCAAAAGGGTGCAGCGGCAACAAAGAGGGGCCCCATTCCTTTGCCTTTCACCATGTGCCACGTTCATTACGAGCAGCATATCTGTGCGTCACCCCATGCCTGTGACCCAAAATGCTGGCCAAGTGTGTTCTTTTCCTTGCATAATGACCACTGCTATGTGGGAAGAACACCTACGGAGAAGGGAGACATCAGTGACCCACATTCTGGTGAGAAGAGGCTTCACTGGCAGTAGTGAGGCCGTACTAAATTTACTGAATGCCAACATACTAACGAAGAACCTAACATGTATAGGATGTATAGCTAGAAGCCGAGAGCATGAGTGCTGGGAGGCCGAGCTCCTACGCGTGACCCCTGCATGCCCCGCAATGCAACCCACAGCCCATCTGATGTGGGAGTGGGAACTGACACAGGCTCTAAAGATCAGCAGGAAGCTCTCAAGCCCAACAAAAGACTTACCTCAGGGGCGGTCAGGACAGACCCCATTACACAAACTGGGACACTGCTCAGCCGCTATTGCTTAGCAGCGGCAGCACTGCATAAGGCAAAGGGGAGAGTGCAATCTAATCCTTTTCATATTTTTAACGCTCCCTGGCTGGGAAAGACAGGGCAAGATTGGCCATGGGCAGAGAAACAACCCAGAGAGGCAGGAGTAGGGGCAGGAAATAGAAGTTGTGGGTTGTTTGGGCGAGGTCAGAAGAGGTAGTGGTGATGGACCAAGAGACCATCAGGAGAAAGGAGGGCAGAAGTTGTTGGAGGGTGCAAGTGACACTCTGGTGTGGTTTTGTATGATAGTGTGCAAGTGTGGTGTGGTGAGTTAGTGTAAGGAATGAATCGATGTACCAGAGTGAAAGGGGTGTGACTTAGTAGATTGAAGGGTGGAGTAGTAGAGTCGAGGGTAAAGTAGTTGTGCAGAGAGGGGGATTGTACTGTGGAGAGGAGAGCTGGAGTGCAGGAAGACGAGTTGCAGAGTGGAGAGGGGAGTTGGAGTGTGGAGAGCGGTAACATAGTGTGAAGGAGGAAGTTGCAGTATGGGGAAGGGAGTAGGAGTGAAGCAAATATCAGAACTAAGATCAAAGAGTGGTGGCTAAGCATAGAGGGAGTCAGTGACATCAGAGGCACAGAAGAAGGACACAGAGAGTAGAGTGAGTGAATTAGGGTGGAGTTGGGAACAGGAGAGTATAGCAAGAGAAGGGAGCATCAGAGGCAGAGAGAAGGGGGAGGGGAGTATGTACATTTGATAAAGAACTGAGCACATCAGGCAGAGTGTCTGGAAGGTGTGACCCAATAAAACATAGATCCCTAACCCCTGCTAGAGTAGGGATAGCCATAACCTCCAGACTAAGGAAGATCCACAGAATGGTTCTTCCAGGGGTCATCTTTTCCGTAATTAGCCGTGGTCATCTTTTCTAGCTACTAACCAGGGTGTCAGGGATGCCTGGGTTAAGAAGGTTTCTTTCGAGAAAGAGAGAGAGAGGGGGGATCATAAGGCCCATTACAAAAATGAAAATGAAAACTCTTGAATCGTCTTTGGGTCTTGGAGTATTCTTTCAGAAGTGGAATCATCATCCCTGATACAGAGGTTACCCATAGTCTAGAAAACATGGGAAAACATGGCAGGATGACATCAGGACATCAGGGTTATACCAACCAGGGTTATACCAACTGGGAACTACCACCAAACACCTGTGTCTTGGGGTTGGTCTTTGATATGATCTGATATGTCATTTACAACACACCTGTACACAGGTGTTTCTAGGCACAACAAGACAAGGGAGGGAAGACAGAGGGGGGACAAGACAAACAATATTAATAGGCATTGTGTCATTCAGATCGTGCAAGTGCAACAACCCAAAGGGCAGGGCGAAGGGAGAGGAGGAGTGCCAGAGAGAGGGAATGGGGAAGTGTAATCAGGGCAACATTGCTCTGAATAAGTGCAGCCAGGACATTGCAGCTCTGGGTAAGTGCAAGAAGGCAGGGGACTGTAGAGGTTACAGCCCCTAAGTGTGCGTTAGGCCTGGAGTCAGTGCAGGGGAGACTGATCATGGAGGACCCTGGAACCCAGTGAGACTCTGGGGGTAGCCAAGCAACCAGTTGGCTCAGCAGACCGGTAGGTCAGCGGGGGAGGGAGAAAGAGAAAGCAGAGGATAAAAGGAAGGTCTTAAGCTGCTTCCGGAACTTCAGGTGGCCAGGCTCAAGTTTGAGAGGGGCAGGGAGGCCATTCCAGAGGGAAGCACCTGCAGAGGAGAAGGATATACCCCCCACTCTATGCCTGGAGAAGCAACTGACCCTCAGAGAGTTGGAGGTAGCTGAGTGTAGGGCTCGAGAAAGAAGGTATTTTGGAAGAGAGAGTTGGATGTAGTGTGTGCCCCGACCCCAGAAAGTTCTGTGGACGATTCAGAGGGTCTTTAACTTGATCCTTGCAGCCACCTGGAGCCAGTGCAGAGATTTCAGGGCTGGAGAAATACAGTCCCTGGGCTTCAGGCCAAGGATAAGACTTGAAGTCCTGTTCTAGATTAGTTGCAGATGGCGGAGAGTAGAAGAAGGCAGATTGAGAAAGAGGCGGTTGCAGTAGTCCAGCCTAGAGAGCACCAGGGCTCTGGAGACAGAGAGCTTCTAGTATGACCAACAAATTGAGCTCACAGAGGGGGTAAACCGGGAGCTGGTGGTCTGAGATCAGGGCAAGGAAATGTGGTAGGGGCTGAAGTGTTCCCCAGACCAGGCACAATCTGGTCAAAGGTGAAGTCCCTGGTTGAATATGCAAAAGAGGGAGTGCATTGGCCAGCATGGGGCATGGAAGTTTTACAGAAATTGGGCACAAAGTACACTAAGCTCCTGGAGAGGTTTTTCACAGATCAGGCATGGCCTGATTAACTTGAAATCCCCAGAATATTATCCAGAGGATGGCGGACATTTGTCAGCAATTGGGATGCAGCTCTTTTGTGGGAATATCTGCATGAAACTCTTGGAAATGTAAAATGAGGAAAGGGGGCAGCCACGGGGGACGCTAACCCACCTGTGGCAGGGCGGTGTTTGGGTGACCAAGCACAAGAGACAGACTCCGGATGAGACAGGAGAAAGCCGGAATGGTCTTCGCTCTTCTCGGACCAGCGCCTCTTGGGAGCCTAAGCGGGAGGGGCGTTTGGTGGTAACAATAAGGGCTCCGCTTCCGCCAAAGAAACGGCGCTCTTCCCGCCAAGAACACCTGCAAGGGCAGGCGAGGCACAGACACAAAGGGTTGGGAGAGTTGTGCCTACGGAGGACTTTGTGGAAAAAAAGGGGGAAGCAGATTGTTGCACACGGAGCAGTCTCCGCATCTTCAGAACTATTTTCACTAATGTATGCAGTGGATTTTATGATGTTGTGAAAATAAATCTGCGGCCTTTTTTTGCCAAAAAAAAGAAGACAAGTCTCATTCTGCACATTACTGGGGGAACAAAGAATGAGTGTGTACAATGTTATCAGTGCAAAATGGACAGATTCACTGGTTATGCAGGTGGCGATGGAAAAACACAGCAATGGGGGAGGCACCCCGATAACCCATGCGGGGTCCTCCTCCTGCCCCCCCTGGTAAGGGGGAGGGTGCCCGCCAAAGCGCGGCAAGACAGGCAAAAGCCCGCGAAGGGTGGACAAAGGAAAGGGGCGGGGGATGCCCCTTATAACGGGCGGGCGTCCTGCTGCAGGAAGTATCCAGCCCCTGCAAAAGGATGCCCGCCGGGAGACAAAGGAAGGATTTTGTTTTCCACCCACCCACTCGACAAGAGGAACAGAGGCTGGGCAAGGCCTGGTCATCGACGTTGCAGGACGGCGAGGCGATGTGGTAGTGTTTGGGCGACCAAGCACAAGAGACAGACTCTGAATGAGCCAGGAGAAAGCCGGAAGGGTCTTCGCTCTTCTCGGACCAGCGCCTCTTGGGAGCCAAAGTGGCAGGGGCGTCTGGTGGTAACAGTAAGGGCTCAGCTTCCCCCAAAGAAACAGCGCTCTCCCCGCCCAGTAACATCTGCAGGGGCAGGCGGGGCACAGACATGAAGAGTTGGGAGAGTTGTGCCTACGGAGGACTTTGTGGAAAGAAAGGGGGAAGCAGGTTGTTGGACACGGAGCAGTCGCCGCATCTTCAGAACTATTTTCAGTAATGTGTGCAGTGTTTTTTATGATGTTAAAATAAATCTGCTGCCTTTTTTGCCCAAAAAAAGAAGACAAGTCTCATTCTGCACATTACTGTGGGAACAAATAATGAGCGTGTACAATGTTATTGGTGTAAAATGAACAGATGTACGGGTTATGGGTTTCTCTTCCAATGCGTCTGTAGCTTCAGGGTGGATCTATAATGGATGGAATAATACTTGCGAACAATGTGCAGTATCTCTCAATTGGAGTGGTGGAAAAGGGTGCTTTATACTTTCCCGGTCCACACTTTCCATGGGGCTAGTGGTGACTGCTTTACTTTGTGGGCTGTGCATGCATTTCAGCGGGAAGCGGGACCTTCCTCTCATAAGCCAGTTTGGGCAGAATGCAACCTGGGGCTCATTAGAGGAAAGCACCATGCATGCTGCACACTCCACTGATCAGACCTGAAAGGGCGGCTTTAGGCATTTAAAGCACCCCTGACAGAAAGCCTCACGTAAGGAACCAAACAGGTTTTCTGTGTGTGCTACCTTGTATCGATGGGGCTGATGAGGAGTGGGAGGAGAGTATGCCCTTGGGTGAGTTTGACACAGAGGGAGAAAGGGGAGGTGTTATTATCTGAGAAAGTGGTCTGGCAGAGTCCCCTTGTTTCTTGTATCAACACTTCCCTCTACCATCATGCATGTTGTCAGTCTTCCAGGACCGCCGCACCGTGAGCCCCCCCAATCTCCAGACACAAGATACAGAGACTCTGTGTGGTTCGTGCGGGCTCCCCGGTGGCTCTGAGGCCGCCGGGAACACCCCATTTATTCATACCCGATGCGACGGAGTGAACATCACTCTGTTGTGTGCGTGCCCTTAAAGGGCCAGCGCCACACTCCTCCTTTTCCATAACATCAAAATTGAAAAGAGAGGATCTAAACTAACAAACATTAACAACACACATTGGCAAACCCAACTGCCCTCGTTTATTGGTGCCCACCCTGGATCTCTAGATGGTACCCCACATAAACGGCAGGAAAGTCTTTACCACGCAGCACTGCCTTCTTAGTCCATCACATAGTCTGTAAAACGAGCAGGTTTCCCATGCCCTGTTCTCAGGGGGTACCTCCTGCCTGTCTCTCTGATCGGTGTTCCTTTGCCTGGCCCACCGCGGGCCGGAGACTCCACTTGGGAGAGACGACCCCCTCCTTCGTCCGATGCTTCCTCTGGGTCCATGTTCCCCATAGTCTCAGCCCTTGGCTCACCCAGCCTCTTAAAGAAGCTGGCGTTTCTGGTGACAGATGCTGTTCCGTTGGACCCGGTCACCATAGATCCCTTGACCTCCACCACGTCCAACAGAGCCGGTTCATAGGTGAGAGACAGCTTGCCTTGCGGGTGACGATTCCTCAGTAACACTTCATTGCCCGGGGCAATCCTTGGCGGTCTTAGACCTCTTCTGTTGTTTTCCATTTCTGTCCTTGCCCTTCTCTCTTCCTCCACCTGGCCATTATTGATGACGGCCGGCTCTCGCTCACCCACCTCAGGTATTATGTCCCTCGGACATCGCTGAAATAGTGCCTCTGCTGGTGCCATGCCTGTAGACGAGTGTGGTGTGGTCCGATACCCCCGTAGGAACAAATACAGTGCCCTTTGCAGGCGCTTGCCTTTTCCTTGAGCGATCCTGAACACCTTATTCAGCGTGCGCATCATGCGCTCTGCCTCCCCATTCGCACGAGGCCATAGCGGCGTGACCTTCCTGTGATGGATGCCATAGTCCTTCATGAGGTCAGCGAAACTGTCTCCTTGGACCGGAGCCCCGTTATTGGAGCATAAGATCGTGGGCAGTCCGTGGGTGGCAAAAATCTTCTCCAGTGCCACCAGAACCTTATTAAAGGCTACCGACTCCACAAACTCTACCTCCAGGTACCATGACCATTCGTCCACCACCACTAGGAAGTTGGTGCCTCTGGTTGTGGATCCAAAGTCTGCGTGGACCACTTCCCATGGCCTCGTCCCTCGGGGCATCATCTCTATGGATGGCTCACGTTGTACTGGTGAGGCTGCCTGGCACCACACACAAGAGGCCACAAACTCCTCCACCCTCCTTTCTAGTTCAGGGAACCACACCTTTTGCCTAAGGCGAGCTTTTGTTTTGGGGGCACCTTGGAGTCCTTGGTGCGTCAGAGCGTTTTTTTTGTTGAACTTTGGCCTGGGGGACCACAATCCTGTCTCCTCTTAGCAACAGTCCTGAGTCTGAGAATGTTAGTTCTTCATGAACCCTCCAGAGCTATTCCAACGCCACCTTTGCCTCATTCGTTCTATGGCCCAGGGATTCCATCACGGTTTTCCAGGCTCCCTGTTCCATTGCTGCCTTCAGGATTCCAAAACACTTGTCGCTCTTTGATGCGTGTTCTAGTTCCTCCACCTGCATTGAGTTTGGGGTGGCTGTCTCAATCACCAGCCGGAGGTGCTCATCCGCCTCCTCTGCGCATGTGGACGGTTGGAAACCCCCTCTCTGGTGCCTGGAGAGGTAGTCGGCAGCATTGTTGCTCCCCGTGGCGGTAGATCAGCGACATTCCATACTCAAGGAGCGCCAGCATCCAATGCTCTATTCTCACCGGTGGTTTGGATGAGGAGCCAGCCATTATGGGCAGTAGGGGCTTGTGGTCCGTGATTACAGTGACTGGCCTTCCCAAGATGTACAGATGGAAATGCCTGCAGCCCCACAGCACAGCCAGTGCCTCTCGCTCAATTTGCGAGTATCGCTGTTCGGTCTCGGAGAGGGCCTTACTGGCGTAGGCTATCGGGCGGACCTCCTGGTCATTGGCCACCTGCGTGAGTACTGCCCCCAGGCCGTAGAGGCTGGCATCCACAATGATCTCAGTCTCTAGCCCCTGGTCAAAGAACGCCATAGTGTCCTCAGCAGCAAGGGCACCCTTGATGTCATCGAAGGCCACCTGCTCGAGCGGCCCCCACTGCCATGTGGTGTCCTTCTTCGTCAGTGTCCTCAACGGCTCAGATCAGACACCAGGTTCCGGATGAAGCGGCCACAATACGTGACCATGCCTAGAAAACTCCTCACCTCGGCTACATTCTCTGGTGGTCTGGCCTCCTTTATGTCTCTCACCTTGCGCGGATCCGGTGACACGCCATCCACCTTAAAGACAAATCCGAAAAACTCAATTGTTGTTTTGAGAAATTCGCACTTGTCCCTGTGCAAAGTGAGTCCCAGGGAGTGCAGGCGCTCGAATGTCTTAGCCAGGCATGCCAGGTGTTCAGCCTCCAACCTCGTAAACACCAGGATATCATCGCCGATGTTGAGGATTCCTTCCAGGTCCTCAAGTGCCCCTCTGATGATGTTTTGGAACACCTCAGCCACTGAGGAGACCCCAAAATGCAGCCTTTTATATCTGTATAGCCCCCGGTGCATCGTGAATGTTGTTATATAGCGTGATTCTGGGTACAGGACCACCTGATGGTATCCAGCTCTGAGGTCCAACTTGGAGAAAAACCTCGCCCCCTACAGTTCTGTTATAATATCATCAATGGTGGGGGTTAAGTGCCGTTCCCGCTTTATTGCCTTGTTGGGAAGGCGTATGTCCACGCAAATTCTCACAGCATCGGGTTACTTGGGCTTGTGGGCGATCACAATAGGAGACACCCACACTCCACCTTCTCGATGATGTCCAGCCCAAAAAGGTTATCTAATTCCTGATCCACCAGATCTCTGAGGTGGAAGGGCACTCGCCAATGTTTGAGCGCCACCGGTTGAATGGACTCATCTATATGTAGCCGTACAGGTTCACCCGCCATCTGTCCTATGCCTTCAAACAGAGGAGCGTGCTTGCCCAATAACACCTGTATGTCGTCCAGGTACACAGAGTACACAAATGTAATGATGCCAAGGGCCTCAGCCGCAGCACAGCACAGCAGGGTGTTGTTGCTCACCGGTGTGATTTAGAACCTGGCCCGGACCAATGTGTTACCATACTTCACGCTTGTCACAAACGCACCATCCAGGGGGATCAGCTGTTTACCCCCAAAAGTGAAGATGCACGCTTTTGGTGCGGCCAGGACCAGTGGGGCTTGCGTAGTGTCGTAGTGCTCCCTGGCTATTACATTTACTGACGCACCAGTGTCCACCAGCATCGGTATTGAGTCCCCATTCACCAGCACGTTGCACCTGGGCTGTCGCTTGAAGTTAGCTTTCAGGACGCCCACACTGGACACGAAGAACACGTTTTCTTCATCTTCTTCTTCCTCTTCGCCCTTGGGAGGGGCACCATTGTCCCCTTGGTCAACTTGGGCCACGTTTGATGATCGCTGGGGGCGGAAAAAACCAGCCCGGATGGGCCCTCTGGGAACAACTGCCGGAGTCACTGCCCTACACATCCGGGCGTTGTCGTCCACCCCCCACACCGGCCACACGTTTTTCCAATGGCCGGGCATTCCGCTGGATGCGGGAGATTGTATCTGCATTTCAGGCATGAACTGTTCACTGCTCGTACTCTTAGACCTTGGCCACCCGCCGGGCGTCTAGACCGTCGGCTTCTGCCGACAGCGCAGATGTCGTCTGCCTTGCTGGGGCGCACTCCGCCCTCCATTCTGGTCGCTTGCAATTCAGAGACCTCATGGCACCTCCCCAGTTCCAAGATGTGGGGAAGGGTGATGCCCGGCTCGCGCAGGATTTGACGGCACAGTTTGCCATGCACACACCCCTGGATGAGTTGATTTCTAATCATGGTGTCCGGGTCATTCCATGCACATGGTACTGCTAGTCTGTGCAGCCTCTCATAGAACATGTCTAGAGTTTCATCATCCTTTTGGCGTGCTGCACCCATCAGGAAAGGTTCGTAATCTGCATTTGCCATCAGAAAGTTATTGTGGAGCGCATCCTTGGCCGCCGTATACGACCCATCTGCTGGTTGCAGGGACAGGAATATCTCATGTACCCCAGGGCTTGCACAGTACAGGAGGGTGGCCAACTTGCTGTCATCACTAGTCTCCATTGAGGCCCTGAAGTACATCTCTAACCTGTCCATCCACATTTTCCACCTTGGCCCCAGACTCGATGGAGTGCCCGAGACATCAAACTCAGGCATTGGCTGTAGGGCACCAGGTGGCTTGGGTAAAGGTCTTGGTGGCAGGATGGGTGGCTGCTGTTGGGCTGCTGCAGGACCGGCTGGCTGTTGGGCAGCGGCCGCAGCTTGACCTTGGCTCATGGTGGCAAGCGCACAGGCACCCCAGGGATGTAAAAGAAATGGGGCCGCAACTCACCACCACACCAGAAGGTAGTCCTCTGCAGTAGATGGGCCATGGATGTGGCCACTGGCAATCCCACATATACCAATGTTCCTCAGGTGCAGAAAGGCATCAGCAGTTCCACAATGTCGCAGGTCAGAAAAACCAGGCAGTGTAGAGGTTCCAAAAATTGAGCAGGTTGGGCCCCAAAGTGTGTACACTGCAGGCCTTCCTTGGTTCCACACCCAATCACTCAGTGAAAAACAGTGAAACTGTGAAGAAATTACTATGAAAATAGCAGGTGCTGCTTCTAGTGGCTGTCCGCCACAGGATTATCCAAAAATTAAGCCTGGATGACTCACAGACGCTTGGTTATGAAGCCGTGACCTCCCAGGGCCTATTGTGCAAAATGGCCACCAACCGCGTGTCTCATTTCCCGATGCATATTTCATAAGGTGCGCCTCACATAGGATCATCCGCGCACCTTTAGAAGATCACTGCCTGTCCCGGGTGAAGATCCGACGCTCGTCGCCACTGTTGGCAGTCTTCCAGGACCACCGCACCGTGAGCCCCCCCACTCCCCAGACACAAGACACAGAGACTCCGTGTGGTTTGTGCGGGCTCCCTGGTGGCTCTGAGGCCGCCGGGAACGCCCCGTTTATTTATACCCGCACACAACGAAGTGAACGTCACTCCGTCGCATGCGCGCCCTTAAAGGGCCAGCGCCACAATGCAGTGGACAACCCTGAATATCAGGTTTGTGTACATCTCTCATTCTTTGCATGGGTCGTCAAACATGCCGGCTTTAAGGAATCCTAGCAACGCCACCCACTGCAATCAGGATTATGGGACTGCAACGGGGTGCGTTGCGGTTGAAAAAAAGCACCCCTAGAGAAAATACCAGGAATAGCGTTCGATACAGAATCCTCATTCGATACAGAATCCTCATTAACTGGCTGGCTGGTTACTTGTTTACACACCTATGGCTGTGCGTCAGTACTTTCATCTTTTTTAGCATCAAGACTTCACTTCGGCAATACTTTATTTCTTGTCCTTCCAGCATATTCCCTGCAGCCTCTCCAATAGTACAAAAGGCTGCTTTGGAATAAGCCACAGGGACAACATTTCACCAGCGCGGAGGAAGCGGCATTGGCTTCCGGTATGGGAAAGAATTATATTTAAGATACTCTGTATCACCCACAAAGTTTTGTATTCCCTGAGTGCTACATTAATTCAGAACAAAATAGAAATGTATTTACCCAGCCTTAATCATTGCTTTCAGCAGGTCACCTATTGCAAATTCTTTACCTTTTGAAGAAAAGAATGGGTAGTATTGCATTTTCTGTGGAAGCGTGACACCTCTGGAATGCTCTACCTTTGGGTTGTGAGCTGCTAAAGGTCAGCTAAGATTTTGGAAGGGCCTAAAGACCCGGTAGTTTGCTAAAAGGTTATAATATCCATTATCTCACAGTATATTCCGGATCCTAATTCGGCAATGCTAAGAAGTGTTAGGTATACCTGTGCTTTACAAAAACTCACACCAATCAATGATTTGTTGTGGTTTACCACAGCCCGGCAATCCCAGGGCAGGTGTGATGCTGGCAATGTCCATGACAGAGCTGCAAAGCGTGCTCACGTGACCGTCTGATTTGGAGGAAGACCAGAGCAAGGGTAAGAGATCCAAACTTTGGGTGGGTCTTGATCTGTCACCCAGGGAGCAAGCAAGAGCTAAACTCTCCTCTCATTATGATTGTGGCTGAGGCCACAGGGGAGGACCCCCTCCCCTGTGCCCCGGATTTGGCCTTTGACGGCAAGTGTCTGTATGGCTTTGATGATACTTCAAGGATACCTATTTTTCGCCCAAATTGTAATTCTCACCCTTGTAATTCTAGGGAACGGTGTCCCTTTCAGGCAGCCGCGGGATACACAGGGACATTCCGCGCTGTTAGATGGATTCTAGAGACATAAGCATGATGAGGGCAGAATTCTCTGGACCCTCTCTCCTGGGAAAGAATGCAGTTACTCCATCATAGACCCTGAAATGATTATGTTCTTTTTTAGATTTGGGTGGGATGAGTCCAAAGCAGGGCTTGGAATTCATGTCAGGAGGGCTCCTTATAACGTCATGATTATTATTCGGGATTCTGGACATAGCCGAGGAGGCCAGTGCACAGGGCTTGAAGAGGTCATTAGTTGGGCGCAGAGGACTCTTTGTTTCTTAGGAGATGCGAATGCTACCATACTTCAAGAGAGATGGAAGGGCATCGGGATCCGAAGAAATGTGGCCACTTTTGTATCTTTGCACAGGGTATTTTCTTCTCAGCTCTCTACAAGGGATGGGCGTGGCTGTGGCCATTCGGCTTGTGTCAATCCCCATTTCGCAGGCCCCTCATGGCAAAGGCAGTGTGTGTACCAGCCTCCCCCAGCACACCAGGCAGCCATTTTCCCAGTGAGCCCTGGTGCCAGGTCACAAGGTTTCCAAGGCAGCAGAGATCGATTTTGGGGGTTTTGCTTTTCTAACTACTGATTATAAATAAAGGAGCAGCTGATGCACAATACTCGCCTCTGCGCCATTAATAGAATTCCGACTCTCCATCAGCAGCTATAAATGATCGACAGTCCCCCTGAAAGCAGGATTGAGCACAGCCGAGACTACATGTTTGCAAAAGGCAGCTCAAGAAACCAGTGCATGAATAATGCATACATGCTGCTCTCCTGAGTGCAACCTCAAACGCAAGGAGGAGAAATGCTGTCAATAACTATTTGAGAAATTGACAGGCGATGAAATAAATTAACATTCCACATAAATATAGTTAATAAATTACTACATTGAAAAAACAATGAGATCACAATTCATTTGCTTTGATGCTTTCAGGTTTACATGCTTGCAAATGTATGACATTTTTTTTATTTTTTATTTTTTTTTATTACTTGAATTTAATTGTTTAACAAAAAAAAATTTTTTTTACAATGGTGCTCCCGATAGAAGAAAAAAAACGTAAAATTCAAATCCTGCCAGCCTCTGCTACTGGAAGAGAGGGAGGTCGGAGGGGGGGGGGGGGGGGGCTTCAAATTCAAGGGGGTGCTGAGAGGAGGGGAGAGGGTTAATGGTCTTCCGAGTACCATCTACTCCAGTTGCACTATCTGCTTAGCCCTGCTCCGGGCAGTTCAATAGTCCCAGACTTTCGTAAAAACCCATCACTGCGATGGTCCATTTGATGTTCTCTCCGCTCATCAAGTTGTTCCATTTCCTCTCTTCGCCCACAAAATCGAATTTGCCAAATAAATGTCCCAGATGACGAAAGCAAATTTCGTCCACCCCTCTGCAAGTTAAGAGCAAGTGTTTTAGAGTTTCGATTGCATCTGGTTGGCAGCAGAATCGGCAGAGGCTGGTGTTTACTTGTTTTCGCCTTTCTAATGTCTCGTTTGTGTGTAAGATGTTCAGGCGAATCCTCATGAAGTTTTCATGAAGCTTCTTGGAGGGGCACTTCAATAAGTAAGTCCTTGTTTCGTTGATTTTTACTGGGTTATTTGGGCCATTCTTCATTGATTTTACTAACTGAACTTCGTCTATAGTTTGTATCCAGTCTCTCTCCATCACTCGCTTTTTTACTTTTCCTGGATTGAGAATGAGATCCTCGCAGGAGCAACCTGCCCAGTCTAGGCGTTGGATGATTTTCTCTTCCCATTGTTTGAGCATCTCACACGTCCCTGCTCTGATTTCTTGTTTTATTGCCTTAAGCACCAGCGATGGATTTGGCAAAGACATTTTGCGATATATCATCAATTCGTTCCGGGCTACGATGGAGTTAAGAGACTGTAGAGTAAGTTCTTTCCTGATGACTGCCACAGGAGTACATTGCGGTAAATTGAGGACTTTACGCCAGTATTGGCCCTCTACTTTCTGCCAAAAGCCTGATGTGATATAGGGCATAGCTTCCACCCCATACGTTAATGTAGGGATGACTTTCATCCTGTAGAAAGTCAACAATGGGGCAATTGAGAATCGGCCATACTTCCTGCAGAGGATTTTGGTCTGAGTTATTAACAGGCGTAATTTTTTCAGAATAATTTCACACATCGGGTTTTCTTTGATGCTTTTGCTGAATGTAATTCCGAGGTATTTGAACTCCTTGACGATTTCCAGGGATTCTTCCCAAACCTTCCATGTGAACTTCACCTTTTTGCCCACACCTTTCCCCAGAATCATAATATTGGTTTTATCTTGATTCATTTGAAGATGGTTTGCTTGAAGATAAGAGTCCAGATTCGTAAATTGTCTTTGGAGACCTATTGGTGTTTGGTCCATCAAGATGATGTCGTCTGCATAAAGCATTCTTGATATTTTCTCATCCCCTGTTCTTGGGGGGAAGGATCGTATGTTGGCCTCGCAATCTTTATAGTCCGAGGTATATGCATTGTAGAGAGCTGGGGCCAAAGGACAGCCCGGCTTTACTCCTCGCTTGATTTTTATCCAAGTTGACAAGAGACCTTGTTGGTTTAGGCGTACACACATCAACGTGTCGGTGTGCAATTCCTTGATAGGATTTAGGACTACAGGTGGGAAGTTATGTTTTTCCAATTTTTCCCACAGCATGGTTCGATCGACGCAGTCAAATGCCTTTGTTAGGTCGATAAAAGCCATGTAGAGTTTGGAGTGGCCTTTGACAACTTTGGCTTTCAGGGTGCTTAATGCTAAGATGTTGTCAGTCGTTCCTGAATTTTTTACGAATCCTGTTTGTAACGGGTCCGTCATGTTGCCGAGGGCTACCCAACTTTTAAAGCTTTCCAAGATGAATGCAGCAAAGAGTTTGCCTATCGAGTCTAATAATGATATCGGCCGATAGTTATTCGGGTCGTCACTTGCACCTTTCTTAAAAATGGGCACAACAATCGCCTTCTTCCAGGATGGTGGAATGGTTGAGATAGTATTGCAGTTCTTGAAGACTTCTCCTACAAACTTGGACCAACTGTTGGCCTTTTGTTTGAGGTCAAAGTTGGTGATGCCATCCGGTCCTGCCGCTCGTGAACCATTAAGTTTTTTTATTTTATTAAAAATCGTCTCTTGGTCCGTTGGCACTTCCCATTTACCTTTTTCAACAGTAGAGTGTAGTGTCGGAAATTGTCAGGCGCTTTGTAGAGTTGTTCAAATTGCTTCACCCAACTCGATTCGCCCACTGCATTGGTAAGTGGCTGATTTTCTTCCTTTTTCTCATTAATCAGAGATCAAAAGTCCTTTGTTTTTTTGCTGCAGATCGTCCTCAGCATCAATTCTGCATCGTCTTGATTTCTCTGGTTTCTGTTTGCTCTGAGCCACTGTTGGTATTTTTTTGTGGCTCTGTCTGATTCTACCATGCCAAGTTTCAAACCTGGTTTGTTTGCTCTTCTTTTTAATTTTCTCACCAACTTCCTCTTCTCTACCAGTTGTTTATTGTAGACATGAATTGCCATTGCTGGCCGTTTGGCACCCTTTTTTGCCGTTTTTTTTGTAGACTGCGAGAACTGCAGAGTAATCAGGTGTATTCTCAGAGGGGTGCCTACCTCGACTGATTCACTCAGAATATTCTTTCGTAAGAGCGCTGATTGCAGTGTCTGAGAGTCGAATACGAATACCCTGCATATCAGCATCCAGAGGTAGGAACGTTCTACGTTCTTCTTTTGGGCTTGTCTGCCACTCATGAAGTAGCAAGTTGTGATCACTATTTTACGTTCTTCGTACCTTGAAGGAGGCAAAGTATTTTAGAAGGCTTCTAGACACGTGGATGTAATCGATGACAGCCTGTTTGCCCTTTCTCTCCCATGTTGGAGTAAGGTTTCCTTTTACATCATTTATCAGGTGCAGATTGTGCAAGTCTCTAGTTTTAATGAGGTTGGACCACAAAGTGGCTCTTCCACATTGTTTTCTCTTGTTGGTGTTTGACATCTTCTTTTATTAGGGCTGAGTCGATTGTCCTTTCCACTTCCATCAGGAATTGCTCATTCGATATTCTCAGAGGATTCTAGTAGATGTTGAGTATCAAGATCTTATCTTGTATTTCTATTTTGGTACTATTTTCCGGGGCCGACCAAGAGATTACTGAAGCTAAGATGAATTCCGATCTCTTCGTAACCTTGGTCAAAGACAGGGTCCTTCCTGATTTGACTGCTGTTAATAAGCCTGATCGTGGCCTTCCTTTTGGGCCTTTCTGGGCCGGTGCATGCGCCAATTCGAATCCATCTGAGCTATGTTTCCTGTAGACAAAGTATGTCGAAATCGGACAGTTGCACATCAGATCTTGCAGTCAAATGAACAAAGCCCCTAGTGTTCCAAGATACCAGTGACAATGTGGGAATGTTGTTTAATCTTTGAGGAACCCAGAGTTTTCCCGAGATGTCCTTGTATGGTGGCTACTTCTTAGCTGGTTCACTTGCTTCTCGAAAGAGTCGCTGTTTTAATCGGGATTAGTTGGCACCTTCTCTCCAAAGCTCCACCCTTGTTTACCATCATTAAAAGGACCAGTTCTTGTCCTTGAGTAGGTCCTCTTTGGGGGTACAATGTCCCATTGATCCTCTTTCCCATGATGTCATTCTGCTGGTTTGAGCTTCTTGTCTTTTATCTGTTTTCTCAGTTGTGTTAGGTCGTAGCTTCTCCTCAGTTGTCTAGCTGTTTTTTCCCCTGCCTCTTTCGAGAGCTGATGACAGTCTCTGACGGAGCCTGGAATGATTTTGTGTAGAGGGGCCGTCTACTAGGCAAATTGTAGTTTAATGGTGTTCTTACAGTTCTTCCTTTGGTCAGTCCTGTCAGACTTCTTAAAGCTTTCTCGTCCCTTACTTTGTCTCTTTGATTCAGTGGCGCATTCATTGTGATGGTGAGCTCTAAACCCAGTTGTTTTAGTTCATCCTTTGAACTCCACCATAGTTTTTGAGCCTTGCTTGAGTTGATGTGGAGGTAGGAACTATCCTTCCTTCCATTTGGGTTGGGTTCAAGGATGTCAATAACACTTAGCGGAGCCACTTGGAAGGACTTTGTTTGCTTAAAGATGCTTAGTAGCGCCTTGTAATTCAGGGTCCAGTTGTCTCTTACTTCAAAGCATCTTTGAAGCTTGAATGTTCGCATCGGAATTGATTGTACACTCGGACTGGACTTGCTTACCCAAGCGTTTTCTTGCCCATTAGGTGGTACAGGGTTTTCTCTTACATCTTGAACCCTTGACCTATAATGTGTTTTTACTTGAGGTTGAGGGAGACGCGAAAGCGTTTCACCCATTGGGCGGTGGCTATGAACTTCAATTTTTCCTTCTTTGTCCTTGCACATCTCAGTTTCCCTGTTATTTCCTTTGTTGTAGAATTGAGGAGGAGGGCTGTCTTGCCCTGCCAATGAGTAATTCGCTTCAAGCCTTTTGACTGTAGTGGTTCCCAAGCTCTTTCCCCAATTTTTTTGTTGGTGTTATTGGTTCGTATCCTGGATTCTTGGGGTTGCGGACTGGAGTCAAAAAAGAACACTCTCTTGTTTGCAGTTTGCGTCTTGCAATTTTCTGCACAGTCACTTTTGGTCTTTTTTAGTTGCGGCGCTTCTGGAATTTCGGTATCAGAGTCTTCAACAGTATATAAACTTAAGTTCATCAAGTCTATTGAGTTGTACGATTGCTCCCCGTCTTGCTGCTCCTCTTCTACTAACTCGCCCTGAGCTGGTATTAAGGAGGTGTTTTCCCGGTTAGCACTACGAGGACTTGACACAGCTGGCTTTTTGCCAACTGAGACTTTGGTGGTAGGATGGCCTTTCGCAAGTCCTAGTTTGCCCTTAGCCTCCTTTGTTGTGCGGCTTTGCTTTGGTGCAGGCCTTTTCATCGACTTATTTTGAGATGGTGCTGTCTGCGAGAAGATATCGAAGGTGGGAAAGATGTGGTCTGACTTGAACGTGAAGATAGCCGGCACAGCTTTCACCTTTGAGCTTCCATTTGCGTTTTGTTTGGGCTCTGTTTCTTCTTTTTTGCCCAGGGTCTGATTTGCTTTCACCATCGTCATCCTCTTGTGGCGAAAGTGGTGTGGGGGTAATAAGGGAGAACCGATCCATTTTTTTAGGCCTTGCTGGTGCTGAAGAGGCTAGGGACTGGGTATCCTTTGCTACTATTGATGCACTGTTAACGGTAGTACCCCCAGCCGTTTCGGTTTGAATATGTAAGGATCTTGTATGGTTTGCCTCTGGTTCCCCCCTGATGTCTTCTTTACTTGTATTCCCCTGCCTTGATCTTTTGTTTGGATTAGTTTGTGAGTCCACATTAGTATGTTTCTCTTTGGCAGTCACGAAACCCTCTAAGAAGAGTATTTTTGTGTACATCATGGCAATCAATGCGTTTTCTTCCCTCATTGCGTCGCTTAAAGCTTCGTATAATTTTCCAAAAGGTGCCAATGCTACTGTGACAGTTGAAAGAATGGCCATTGCATCCAATTTCTTTTGGGGGGAGTCTTGCACATATGTACTGGCAACCTCACTCAAGCGTCTGTTTGGTATAGGAGACCTTGCCCTTGGGTCTTTGGTATTTGTTGTCTTGTCCACGTATTTTTTCTTTTCTGCACTATTTAAAGGCAGGGGAGTTGGGGTAAGTTGATTCGCCGGAGATTTCTCTTGAGGGATTTTGCTGCCATTTTTTTCCTCGGTCACCATGCAGCGTCTCTTTTCCTTTATTGAATTCCCCGAGGTCATTTGAGGTTTTCGGTTGTTGTATCCTTTCCTCATTTTTTGTTTCTTTTCCCTTGGGGGGATCACTTTGATCATTTGGTTGTGTTGTAAGGTCCTCCAGCAGGAGGACGCCCTCTTTTTCTTTACTGGGTGGGGACACGGAAGGCTTTAGAAGAGGGTCCAATTTTGCACTTGGTTCCAATGGACTCGACTTAGTTGGATCTGCTTTTTCTTGACCCATAGTGAGTGGCACCAATCGGCCAGTATCTGGTACATTTTCAACTGACTTCTTTTTACCCACCAGATTTTTCTCTGGACAAGTGACTTCCTTTCTGGACACAGGAATAAAGGGGATAATTGCCTCTGTCAAGCTGTGTCTCCAACAATGGGTAGCAGTTCAGCGTCCGAGATGTCGTGGTGCAAGGCACCTTCTAGGCGACCTTTCCTGCCAAAATACTCCTTTAGCGTGTTCATAGAACTAGATGGCTTAAGAATGTTTAATTTGTTTTGCATTTTGCATTTTCTTTTGTATGGGCCTTTGCCACGTAATGCTTTTCGGGCCGACGTTTTAAACGTGCTGGCCACTATTTTGCTTGTGAACTGGTGCTTGGGAGATGACTGGTCCTCTTTTGCAAGCTGGTGCGCTGTAGGCAGTGCAGGGCGAGCTGTTATTTCGCTCTCTCTTACTAGCGGGGTTGCGGTGTCAATCCCAGGGGAAGTCCCTCCCACCTCCCCTCCCTGCCTCGGCCTCTCTTCCCGAACGTTGTCCGGGGAAGGCAGGCCTCTCAGAGGGGACTCCCTTCCCGGCCCCACGGACTCAGGACTCGAGGGGGGGCCACCCGCCAGCAAGCACTCCTTTCCCAATCTCGCTGGCTTGCATGGCGCGGTCGCGGACCGCGGTGCCTTGTATGCTCCCGAGGGAGGGGAGACAAGATCCTCCAGCTGCGGGTGCACGTGCACCACCGTCAGAACTATCGAGGAGGGACGCTCTCTGCCCATGCTCGACACCTGCATGGGGGGCTCCGCCGTCGCAGCCACTATTTCCACCTCCCCAACACCACAGGTGAGATTTGGGGAACACACACTGTCATCGTTATTGTGAATGGGGGTCGTGGCGGCGAAAGGCGTCCGTTGGTTCCCACAGCCATCTGAATTTAATTTGTTTGGCAACATTATGCCGGAGGTTGCAGGAGGATTCTCATTCAAGGAAGGGTGTTGGACGTCCCCATTGGACGATTCTGTGCATGGTGGTGATTGTGGAGATGTAGTTATTAATAAGTTCACGTGTTCTGGGAAATCTGACGCCGTGTTATTGGGAGTAATTGCACTCACCCCTCCTTTAGTTCTTTCTTCGATAGTGGGGGGGGCTTTTGATTGAATTACTTTTTCCCTCCCTTTTTCCCTCTCTCCCCTTCTTCGTTGCTTGTCGAGGTCGATGATGGAGTTGAAGTGGGCTCGATGGTTCATTGTTCGAATTGAGTGGGGGAGCCATTTTTAGATCAAGTGCTGGTTGTGAAGTGTGATGTCTCTTCTCTGGAGTACTTACTCCTGAACAACCTAGGCAACGCACATGTTTACTTCTGGTGTTAATCCCCTCACCTTCTTCATCCAAGGAGTGCCGTTTTGCTGTCGCTGCCATAGACTGCAGAGACTGCTCTCGACTCTGCCACGACTCCGTGGCCGCTCCGCGGTGTTGATTGGTTTAAGAGTCCTCCCAAAAGTAAACAGCAAGAAAAGACTCTTGCACACTGGAACTCGCCGAGTAGAGACTGGACTGCAGAGACTGCTCTCGACTCTGCCACGACTCCGCGTATGACATTGACAGATCCCAGATGTGAGAGTATGCCTTTTCTGGGCCCAGAATGAGGTCCAGTGAGTTCCCAAAAATTGAATGAATCAATGCTTCTGTCAGAGAGAAAATAAGGCCTGTGTTGGGGGCAGCAAGCAATGAGTGCAGCCCAAACTGGAGAAAAGCGAAAGGGGAACCTTGGGCTGTCACTACCAGTGGCGGTCACAGCTCAAATTAGGGACTCAGCAACCAGACCTTCTGGGATATTTTTTTTTTATATATATTTTTGCAGCATTGCAGGGACTAGGTGGGACCAAGCACACTTAATAGTATTTGACACCATTGAGTGAATGGTCCTATCGGGTTTTAGGCAGAATCCTGTGCAGTGCCCTTAGGGACCACTACACATAATTAATACCACAAGTGGTAATACAAGTTCACCTTTGGTACAAACCTGTACTACACTGTTAAAGTGGTAGCAGTAGCGGAGCAGCCAGACTTATCTCGAGAGCAAATGGGCAGTAGTAGAGATTACACAAAGGACTGCAATTACTGTGACTCAAGAAAACACTGTTCCCCTGAATGTGACATCATAGGTGCTAGCTGGGAGGTCCACCCAAAGCCTGGAGACCCTAAGGCCCCCACTGGGGTTCCTTCTGGAAGTCCAAACATGTTGGGTGACCTAACCCGGAAGCGTCCTAGTGGGGGTCACCTGAAAGACTCACCTCTTTGAGGTTATGGGAATGTGTGTTGACCATTATGCCCCGGATGTCCCTCACAAAGACCCAGAAGTGTGTCACAGTTTGTGTGCACGGTGGGGCGCTCTGGAGATGAAGTCGGGGAGGTGTCACTTTAGGGGTGTGGCGTGAAAGGTGTATATATACAGGGGGTGTTCGGGTGGGAGGTACATGCGCTCCTGAAGCCCGGGAAAATCCGATAGCGCAGTGACCGCGATACTGGGGATTATAAAGCGCTACAGCTACTACTCTAAGAATAATCCAGCGGTCGATGATTTGAACACCATTAAAAAATACTGCAGCCCTGAAAGTCCGCCGGCAACAACTACAGCCGTCAATGGGGAACCTGATTACGCTGCGGCTATGTATAAGCTGTGTGAACGCGATGATGTGATGGCTTTTGATGACATGGCACAGGCTGTTTCTACTATCAAGGCCTCTGATGAGTGTGGGGATGGTGTAGATGCCATCCCCACACTCATCAGAGTTATAATGGATGCGGGCTACACCTGTGCAGACTATGTAGATATGGATGAGTCTACTAAGTCTCTTAAAGAGCCCCTGTATGAGGACCTAGGTGTTTTAGAGGAACTGTTTCCAGAGGCCGCCATGACACCGGAGTTAGAACCAGCTTCCGATGAAGACAAGTTGTTTATGGACGTCGCTAGTGCCTGTGAGATGGAAAATGCTGGTTCTTAAATGTCTACGATGGTATGTAATAAAGTATGTCTGGGTGTGTGGGGGTGGGTGCGTGAGTGTGAAAAAAACCCTGTAAAAACACATGTTCAAGAGTTAAAATTCTTTCTTTTTTGAATTGCAGAAAATGCCAGATAAACTTGACAGAGCTGAGAGCCAGAGCTCCTCATTCAATACCGTACATTTTTACTGTGTGTGTTGTTAAAAAAAATGATCAAAAGTACAGCAACCCAGGGCCATGATACGTGTAAGAAATGTGACGTTTTAAAATGCTTTGAAAGTTCTGATGAAGAAGAAGATGAAACTATGACCCTTTTTGAGTCTTTAACAGTTCAAGCTTTTGTGGCATGTGTTGTGAAAATATGCTTGAAGTGTGACAATTACAGGTGGTGCTACGGACATAAATGGGAAGACCCGCAGCAGGATGCTCATTATTGTTTACTCCCGCAATATCATGCTAGAGCACTACAGCAGATATGATTTATGCTGAATTCATATAAAGTTTTTCAAATGCTTAAAGGTATTTATAAAGCCATGGGTATGTGTGTACATGCTAGTGTGGAGGGGCTACTAGCAAAAATATTCCTAGAAATATACACATGTTGCAATCCTGAGAAACAAATGAGATCTTTACAGCTGGCAGGGCCGTGGTTTTTAGAAACCGTGTAGCCTGTTTAATGCACACAGACTTTTCTAACGTTTCTGGAGGACAAGCCGGGCGTGTGGAGCGTAAATTGAAGCCTGGACGTATGTGTGTAGAAAAACTGTTGTACGCTATGCTGAAAGAGAGAATAGCTGTAAACATCCCACACATGTTGAAATGTCTTGGGATACTGATACTCCGACATGAGCCTATTTATAAAAGTGCATCTGTATAATGTACATCTGTACCATCATCAAGATGCCGGCGGGGGATGAATATGGTTATGTATTCCGATACGATGTGGGGTCTTTATATCTGTATCCTAGAACAGTGTTGCAGCAACACGTGGGTGAACGGTATGCAGGATACTTCCGCCTTAAAGGTCATGTTTTACAAGCCTCTGAACTATCTGAACTCTTAAATGCTACGAGTATCTGGTGTCTGCAGAGTTATAGACATAGCACCAGGGTGGAGGTGTATAGTGTACTTTATAAGACGTCCGTGAAAATATCAGAGCTGGTAACACTTCGTCACGCCCTACATGTATAATACCATCTTAAAAAATAAAGCGTCTTATACCAGTCTGGTCTCTGGTTATTTTTTTGTATTTCTTCAGTGGATAACAATACATGTTCAAGATTGCATAAAAGCTATTATGATAAAAGAGGAGTTGGGAGTTATGGAGGTGTTGATGCTCTTTATCGAAAATTACATTGTGATAAACAGCCCGTCACATGTGGAGCCTTTAAGGCCTGGTTATCTGGTCAGGAGACATATACCCTTTATAAAAATGCCAGAAAACTTTTAAAAGGAGAATGACCGTGGTATCTTCCAGAGACCATCAAATCAATGGCAGGCTGATTTAGTTAATGTTTATCCTTTTGAAAAGCAGAACAATGGTGCATGGTACATCTTGATGGTGATAGATGTTTTTATCAAAATATGCTTTTGCAGAGGTCTTGAGGGTTAAGACTGGTTCAAGAGTGACAGCGGCTTTCAAGCATATCTTCAGCAAGGGACGAGTACCAGTAAAATTACAAACTGATGCCAGTAAGAAGTTTTTAAATAGACCTCTCCAAAACCTTCTAAAACAACATGGCGTGCATCATTTTATAACACACACTGACGTTAAAGCAGCAGTTGTTGAACATTTTAATAGAACCTTGAAATCTAAACTATGGAGATATTTCACAGCCTAAAATACACAACGATATGTGGATATATTACAGTCTTTTATAGATATGTATAATGACAGCTATCACCAGTCTAGTAAAATGACTCCAAAGTCTGTAACGTCTGAAAACGCATTAGCAGTGTCAAGAAACCTGTATGCTGAAAAGTCATCGGAGAAGATCAAGAAAACCACCTTAGGCGTAGGGGACAACGTCCTAGTATCCAAGATAAAAGCTATCTTTACAAAAGGTTACCATCAATCCTTATACAATGAAATTTTCATAGTAGCAAAAGCATCTGTGAAAGAGGGAGTATACATATACCAGTTGACTGATTATGCTGTTTCAAGTTGTAAGCGGAAATTTCTATACCAAGTAGTTCCAAAAGGTGGTCGACGATCCCTAGCGTCTTTATAGGGTTGAGAAAATAATTCAGAATAAAAGGTAAGAGGTCTAAGAAACAGCACCTGGTAAAATGGATGGGCTGGCCTGAGAAATGCAACTGTCGGGTCAGAGCTGCATCTCTAGAGGATCTAAAAAGCAGAGGAGCTCCCTGAGAAGAAAATAGAAAACACTGGTTTTTATATCACCTTGCCCAGTAACGCCTCCTTAGATACATTCCCCAAAAACAACATTTTGAATTATTCTGTTCAATTGACTAAGCCTGTTAATTTACAAGGACTGTGGGAAGCGAGGGTGATGGAGATTCAGTATCCCCAAACGTGGGACACCTTGTACAAAAAAGAGTCCTGGTATACCATCAAATGTGGAGATCCTGCTGAATTGTCACACGTGGGTTTTCCTCGTGGCTTTTATCCCACAATGCAAGTGCTGCTAGATACTATCAACAAATCGATCTCAAGCTTCAAACACTATGCAGATATACACCTGTTTCTGAATAGCTCACGGGGGAAAGTATGTGTAAGATCGCCCGATTTTACTGTGGAGTTTGTGTAGCGGCAAACTTGCTATGATGTCAGGGACCTTTCAACATGTAAAAAGTATTAAAGGTCCAGACAGAACACCTGCTAATATTGATGGTGGATTTTACAGTCTCATGATCTGCAGCAATATAGTAGAACACCAGCGGGTTGGTGACTCATATGCCCCCCTGATGAGAACCACCGGAGTCAAGGGTGAAAATAATGGCATTGTTAATGTACAATACATTAAACCTGATTATATTCCCGTTTCTAAGTGTCATTTTGACACCATAAATGTACCCATAAGGGACGATCAGGGTGAACTGGTCTCATTTAAATACGGGAAAGTCTTAGTGAAACTACATGTGCACCCTAGACGGGAGAAAGACAGCTAGAACATGGTAATCATGAAGAATTACGGGGAGCCGCACGTTTATAGGGATTATTACCGCCGATAGGCCGGTTATAGAGATCAGCCCTATTTCCAAGGAGTGCCGATTATGTGTGGCGAGGGTCTAGGAAGTATTTTCAGAAGCCTTTTTCGAAGAGCCATGCCCTTCCTGAGCAAAGGGTTTTAATTAGCCAAGCCACATGTGAAAACCTCTGCGACAAACATTGCTAAGGATGTGGTGTCTAATGCAAGGGCGTCCATAGCAAATCCCTTCAACCAACCAACACAAGAGGGTTCTGGCCTGGTTTACGTGGGTGAAAGCCTGGCAAAAAGAAAAAGGAGAGCTTCGAACAGACTGGGGCCTCCGAAGCCGCATAAAAACCAAAGATAAAAAACTAGAACCTCTCAGAATAGAAAACGCACAACAAAGAACAGACGGGGCAAACGAAATAAAAACAGACACAACATCAATATTTTCTAAAAGATGGCCTTTATCCATTTTGCCTTGGGGGAATGAGTGAAATCGGAACAAGACCTGTTTTTCCTACCCACGACACAGACGAGCATCGAAAACAGTTTTTTCATGGAAGTTGCGCCCCTAGCTGCACTATTTCCTTTAGCGCCCATAGAGTTTTACATATCGGGATCAACAGAGAAGTACCTGGATCTGAATGACACTTTACTCTACCTATCCTGTAGAATAACAAAGGCAGATGGGACTGCTATTGCAGCAGCCGCTAAGGTAGCCACGATTGCCTATCCCATGGCCACCCTTTTCAACCAGGTGGACATTACTCTAGGCGATCATCTGATTACGCAGAGTGACAACATGTACGCTTATAGAGTGTACATGGAAAGCATTCTGAACTACAGCAATGACGCTTTGGATACACAGCCCAATGCTGGGCTTTTTTTATAAGGACACGGCAGGACATGTGGAGGATTATGCTCTAGATGGCACCAACGCACGCTTTGTAAAGAGCATTGTATGCAACAGGTAGCAGACATTTTGACTTACTAGGACGTCTACACACAGTTCTGTTTTTCCAGGAGAAACACATGGTGGATGGTGTTGATCTGAAAATGAAACTGTCTCGAAATAAAGACGCCTGATGACGCAGAAGCCTACATGCTGGTAATAGTATCAGCAAGTTTATTTACGGTCAGACTCGCGCATGCTGACGCTCTACAAGTATCTAACTTGAAATACCCAGTGGAGAGGACATCCTTGAAAATCTTCAGTGTACCAGCGGGCAGTCGTGTCGCCAGTCAGGATAACCTATTCCTAGAAGCTACCTAAAATAATCATCATTGAATCCTTTTAATTTTAAACATTACAATATTAACTACGCTGCTCTTTTTAAGGATGGGGTTGTCATACCAGCCAAAGAATACAGTCCCAGATTTCAACACAAAAATACGATTAGGGAATATCTGGGGCTAGTCTCCATCAGCGGCAAGCACATGCGTGATAAAGGCTTTGTGATACCTCATGACGACTACGACAGAGGTTACACCTTGTTGGCTTTTGATTTGAGACACGATAATGCATCATCAGGCCATTATAATCTGATTAGGAATGGTAATTTACGCATAGAGGTCCGGTTTGCTGCAAATTTACCAAACACTCTGAATGTTATTATTATGGCTCAATTTGACTTGGTCATAGAACTCAACAATCAGTGTCAGCTGCTGTATGATATGCAATGGATACCCACCAGATGATGTGTTTCCTTCGTAAAGACAAACAAGCTATGAAAACATTCTGGGGTGTGTATTCGTGTGATAACATTTCAAGGGATATACCCAGTGAGTGGCCTGTCAGTCTTGTGGTGAACACAGACCCCAAGCATCAAGAAGGCACACATTGGATACCTATTTTTATAGACAATGGTTTAATAACTGTCTTTGATAGTCTGGGGTACTTTCCAAGCCACCCTATATATGGAAGCACTCTATTGGACTATGTTAAACATATAGCACCTGTATTACATTATAATAGAGCCCAGGTGCAGCATTCTGAAGCCGTGACATGTGGATAAAACGCTTGTTAATTTGTATTTAAAATATCTGAGAGACAGTCATTGCGGGGTGTTATGCAAACCTATTCTCTTGATCTCAGACAAAATGATCGGATGGTGGCGGATTTTGTGAACAAGAGCAAATATAGCAGACCCCCTGTAAATGTATTTAGCTTTTGTCAGAAATGCACTCTTGTTACTAAACAGTAGAGATGTGTACATGTCTAAAAAAAACATATTGTGATTTTAAACAACGTTCTTTTTCTTACTTGTGTAATTTGTAACTAATATTTTAAAAAACAAAATGCTGTGCTAGACATGAATGAAAGGATTAGACGCAAAATGTTTGATTGGTATAAATAATCAGTGTATTTTATTACAAACAGAGCCTTTGTTTACACAGCTTGAAGGGGTATACATATACAAACATTTACAGAAACACATATTTTATTACAAATAGAGCATTTGTTTAATCCAATTGGAGGGTTATACTTATAAAAACGTTTACATATACACATATTTTATTACAAACAAAGCCTTTGTTTAATCATCCTGGCGGGGTATACTTATAAAAACATTTACATAAACACAATTGAAAAAAAGGCAGATCCTTCTTCACATGCTCGAAGTGCTCGAAACGATCGGAGTACTTGGAACAGTCGGAGTACTTGAAACGGATGGAGTACATGGAACTATTGGTGTGAAGCACCAAATGTAAACCACATTATTCTCATCTCCACGCTTACTCTCTTCTTTACACCACCACTCAAATAGAACACAGCGATACTATGACACCATTCGGTATAGCTGTTCTCATACCATCATTTGCCACATACTCTCCATCACTCTAACTAAACACTCCTGGTTACACACCCTCCAGCCTAGGCGTTTCTCCCCAGGCCTAACGCAGCCAAAATCGGTCTGGATAACAACCTGCCAGAACAAACACATACTCTTGATCTCTCAACCTCCACACCTACCGCTAAGAAGCAGCTATCGCACGAATGCCACACCAGCTGCACACATATCCGATGCTCACATGCACCTTTTTCACTCTCTCTATTCTCTCTACTGGCCTGAACTTCGGTTCCCGCGGGCGTTCAACCTACCAGCGCCTTGAGACCATACCAATGGTACATAAGGCGTTATATAAATGCAAAATAACATAACATAGTAGGCAGCGCCATTAGTAAATAGTCAACAGGCGATAAAGCTATAGTAGATGTGTATTTTTATGTCCTTTGTGAGACACGTGTTTTGGCAATTCCTTTGCCTTTTTCAATCAGGGCTATGGACATTTATGAGTTATAATGAATTACAATGCCAACATAAATAGTGGTTGTGCAAAGTACAGAAAAAAGCCAAAAGTTAAAAATAAAAGGGATTTGCATCAGAAAAACATTTTTTCAATTTATAGATATACGTTGGTACCACAGAGATGTGGGAGGGGGGATAAGGGGTGGAAGTTTTGAGGAAACAGAGGAGAGAAACAAAACATTTTTGGAAAAAATAAAAGAACACAAATTATAAATTTTGGTCATAAGTAAAACAGTATTATTTGGTTATCTTTAATATTAGTAGCAGTCAGTTAAGATTGAGGTTTTTGTCCTTACCTAATAGGTGTATGATGTCTGTTTAGTTTGCAATTCAAGTGGTTGCCCTATTAACGGGTTAAATCCCACCTACAGGAAATATAGTTTACTCAAATAAGGTCATATAAACAAGTACACGTTGTTACTGCAGTTTGTTTTGTTAGTGATGTTTTGCGACTAGTAATTTGAAACATGCCCAAAATACAGTCTTTTCTCATCTAGGTATTAATTTTACTTGAAAAGTAGTTGACTTAGTTCCAATAGTCAAAGATAAGCCTCATAAGCAGTCTCTGCGCATTAATAATTCCGAAAATCAGTAAAGCTATGAGACATGTGTTTCATGTCTGTAAAACTAACAGTTCTACTGCAATGGTGGTTAGTTAAAATAGTGAAATTGTTGCTGACGCTTGGAGACACTGTTGATACTTTCCAGGTAAGCCCTAGGTCATACGCGGCCGACACCTGCACAATTTACGGGGTAATTCATAAAATTCAGCGCACAATTGGCGCATGCGGCTGGCGCACAGTATGCGCGTGCGAATCCCTGCGCCAGCCGCGTGCGCTAAAATACATTTCCACGCACAGCGTATTCATGAATTCCAGCCACCAAAACCAGCCGTGGCGCACAGTGGCGCAGCGAGCCTGCAGCAGCGCCAGTTACGCCCCCAAGAATGCCCCTTGCGCAGGGAAAAGCCATCAAAATCCCCAATCCAGCGCAAAGGGCTGCGCTAACCCTGTACCAGCACGGCAAGCGGGGTACGTGTATCACTGGGGTGCGCCGCAAGTTTCTCACGTGATTTCAGCTGGGTACGTGTATTTCAGGGGTGCGCAGGAAGTTTCACACGCGATTCCATCAGGGTACGTGTATATCAGGGGTGCGCGGGAAGTTTCACACGCGATTCCATCAGGGTACGTGTATATCAGGGGTGCGCGGGAAGTTTCACATGCAATTCCATCAGGGTACGTGTATATCAGGGGTGCACAGGAAGTTTCACACGCGATTTCAGCTGGGTACGTGTATTTCAGGAGTGCGCAGGAAGTTCCACACGCGAATGTCCTGGGTACGTGTATTTCAGGGTGTGCGGGAAGTTACACACGCAAATTCAGCAGGGTACGTGTATTTCAGGGGTGCGCGGGAAGTTCCACACGCGATTCCATCAGGGTACGTGTATATCAGCGGTGCGCGGGAAGTTCCACACGCGATTGGCCCCGTGCGAGCGGGGTACGTGTATTACTGGGGTGCGCGGGAAGTTTCACACGCGATTTCAGCTGGGTACGTGTATTTCAGGGGTGCGCAGGAAGTTCCACACGCGAATGTCCTTGGTATGTGTATTTTGGGGTGCGCGGGAAGTTCCACATGCGAATGTCCTGGGTACGTGTATTTCGGGGGTGCGCGGGATGTTCCACACGCGATTCCATCAGGGTACGTGTATATCAGGGGTGCGCGGGAAGTTCCACACGCGAATGTCCTGGGTACGTGTATTTCGGGGGTGCGCGGGAAGTTCCACACACGATTCCATCAGGGTACGTGTATATCAGGGGTGCGCGGGAAGTTCCACATGCGAATGTCCTGTGTATGTGTATTTCGGGAAGCGCGGGAAGTTTCACAAGCAATTTCAGCAGCGTACGTGTATTTCAGGGGTTCCGTGGAGTACTACACGTGAATTGGCCGTGTGGGTCCTCCCAGGTGTTCGCTCTACAACCTCCACGGCCCCTGCAGGCAGCCCACACCACGGGGGACTACCCTGCACCCCTGCTCATGTCCCGCAGGCAGCCCATCCACCATGGGCATGCCCCCCAGCCAAGCCTCATGTCACCTTGCACTACTGATCAACAATGCATGTCTCCCAGCACCCCCACCCCCCAGCAGTGCAGGGCACCCTGCACCAGGCCCCCACACATGTCTCCCAGCACCCCCACCCTCCAGAAGTGCAGGGCACCCTCCACCAGGCCCCCACTCCGGTCTCCCTGCACCCCCACCCCCTACCAGTCAGGGGCACCCTCCACCAGGCCCCCACTCCTGTCTCACTGCACCCCCACCCCCCACCAGTCAGGGACACCCTCCACCAGGCCCCCACACATGTCTCCCAGCACCGCCACCCTCCAGCAATGCGAGGCACCGGCCAGCAGGCCCCCACTCCTGTCTCCCAGCACCCCCACCCCCCAGCAGTGCAGGGCACCCTCCACCAGGCCCCCATTCCTGTCTCCCTGCACCCCACCCCCCCCACGAGTCAGGGGCACCCTCCACTAGGCCCCCACTCCTGTCTCCCTGCACCCCCACCCCCCAGCAGTCAGGGGCACCCTCCACCAGGCCCCCACACATGTTTCCCAGCACCCCCACCCCCCAGAAGTGCAGGGCACCCTCCACCATGCCCCCACTCCTGTCTCCCTGCACCCCCACCCCCCACCAGTCAGGGGCACCCTCCACCAGGCCCCCACTCCTGTCTCCCTGCACCCCCACCCCCCAGCAGTCAGGGGCACCCTCCACCAGGCCCCCACACATGTCTCCCAGCACCCCCACCCCCCAGCAGTGCAGGGCACACTCCACCAGGCCCCCACTCCTGTCTCCCTGCACCCCACCCCCCACCAGTCAGGGGCACCCTCCACCAGGCCCCCACCCCTGTCTCACTGCACCCCCACCCCCACCAGTCAGGGGCACCCTCCACCAGGCCCCCACTCCTGTCTCCCTGCACCCCCACCAGTCAGGGGCACCCTCCACCAGGCCCCCACTCCTGTCTCCCTGCACCCCCACCCCCCACCAGTCAGGGGCACCCTCCACCAGGCCCCCACTCCTGTCTCCCTGCACCCCCACCCCCCAGCAGTCAGGGGCACCCTCCACCAGGCCCCCACAGATGTCTCCCAGCACCCCCACCTCCCAGCAGTGCAGGGCACACTCCACCAGGCCCCCACTCCTGTCTCCCTGCACCCCCACCCCCCAGCAGTCAGGGGCACCCTCCACCAGGCCCCCACCCAGTCTCCCAGCACCCCCACCCTCCAGCATTGCGAGGCACTGGCCAGCAGGCCCCCACTCCTGTCTCCCAGCACCCCCACTCCCCAGCAGTGCAGGGCACCCTCCACCAGGCGCCCATTCCTGTCTCCCTGCACCCCACCCCCCCCCACGAGTCAGGGGCACCCTCCACCAGGCCCCCACTCCTGCCTCCCTGCACCCCCACCCCCACCAGTCAGGGGCACCCTCCACCAGGCCCCCACTCCTGTCTCCCTGCACCCCCACCCCCCACCAGTCAGGGGCACCCTCCAACAGGCCACCACTCCTGTCTCCCTGCACCCCCACCCCCCACCAGTCAGGGGCACCCTCCACCAGGCCCCCACTCCTGTCTCCCTGCACCCCCACCCCCCAGCAGTCAGGGGCACCCTCCACCAGGCCCCCACACATGTCTCCCAGCACCCCCACCTCCCAGCAGTGCAGGGCACACTCCACCAGGCCCCCACTCCTGTCTCCCTGCACCCCCACCCCCCAGCAGTCAGGGGCACCCTCCACCAGGCCCCCACCCATTCTCCCAGCACCCCCACCCCCAGCATTGCGAGGCACCTGCCAGCAGGCCCCCACTCCTTTCTCCCTGCACCCCCACCCCCCCACCAGTCAGGGGCACCCTCCACCAGGCCCCCACTCCTGTCTCCCATTACCCCCACCCCCCAGCAGTCAGGGGCACCCTCCACCAGGCCGCCACACATGTCTCCCAGCACCCCCACCCCCAGTATTGCGAGGCACCTGCCAGCAGGCCCCCACTCATGTCCCACTCATGTCCCCCTGCACCCCCACCCCCCAGCATTGCGAGGCCCCTGCCAGCAGGCCCCCACTCATGTCCCACTCATGTCCCCCTGCACCCCCACCCCCCAGCATTGCGAGGCACCTGCCAGCAGGCCCCCACTCCTGTCTCCCAGCACTCCCAACCCCCAGCAGTCAGGGGCACCCTCCACCAGGCCCCCACACATGTCCCCCTGCGCCCCCACCCCCCAGCATTGCGAGGCACCTGCCAGCAGGCCCCCACTCCTGTCTCCCAGCACCCCCACCCCCCAGCAGTGCAGGGCACCCTCCACCAGGCCCTCACTCCTGTCTCCCAGCACCCCCACCCCCCAGCAGTCAGGGGCACCCTCCACCAGGCCCCACACATGTCTCCCAGCACCCCCACCCCCCAGCATTGCGAGGCACCTGCCAGCAAGCCCCCACTCCTGTCTCCCAGCACCCCCACCCCCCAGCAGTGCAGGGCACCCTCCACCAGGCCCCCACTCCTGTCTCCCAGCACCCCCACCCCCCAGCATTGCGAGGCACCTGCCAGCAGGCCCCCACTCATGTCCCACTCATGTCCCCCTGCACCCCCACCCCCCAGCATTGCGAGGCACCTGCCAGCAGGCCCCCACTCATGTCCCACTCATGTGCCCCTGCACCCCCACCCCCCAGCATTGCGAGGCACCTGCCAGCAGGCCCCCACTCCTGTCTCCCAGCACCCCCACCCCCCAGCAGTCAGGGGCACCCTCCACCAGGCCCCCACTCATGTCCCCCTGCACCCCCACCCCCCAGCATTGCGAGGCACCTGCCAGCAGGCCCCCACTCATGTCCCACTCATGTGACCCTGCACCCTCAACCCCCCAGGCATTACGAGGCACCTGCCAGCAGGCCCCCACTCCTGTCTCCCAGCACCCCCACCCCCCAGCATTGCGAGGCACCTGCCAGCAGGCCCCCACTCCTGTCTCCTTGCACCCCCACCCCCCACCAGTCAGGGGCGCCCTCCACCAGGCCCCCACTCCTGTCTCCCTGCACCCCCACCCCCCCACCAGTCAGGGGCACCCTCCACCAGGCCCCCACTCCTGTCTCCCAGCACTCCCACCCCCCACCAGTCAGGGGCACCCTCCACCAGGCCCCCACTCCTGTCTCCCAGCACCCCCACCCCCCAGCATTGTGAGGCACCTGCCAGCAGGCCCTGACACATGTCCCCCAGCCAACACGTCATCACAATCTAGATCCCTGGCCCTTATGGGCAGCCTCCACATGCCAAACACTCACCCAAGTATTGCATCCACCCATTCAGAATTGCCAATTACATGATACAACCCCAATGGCAAGTATGTAAATGAACACATGTCCCTCACATACACACAATGGGTGTAAGTGAATGTCAAAACCCATATCATGACATGCATGAAACCAATGATATGATACTACACATTGAAGTTTGATGGAAAAAATGTATTAAAAGCAACATAAATGGGATTAAAAATAAACAAACGACAATGGGAATTAAAATCAAAAAAGCAGCATGTCCGTAAAATAATGAAAAACCACACATCATAATCCAAAGGAAAGGTGTCCAAAGTCACAGTTCAAAAAAGTACATCCAAGGGAAAAACAAAACCAAAAACCATTGCTCCATGGGTAAATCAAAATAAAAATCCATAATCCAACAGTCAACTATATACAGATAAACAATCCAGGGTCCATGATCCCAACTGAAGAAATGGAACCTATCTAAAAATACTACGTAATAAAACAACTATATACAAAAATGTTGGCCATTGTCCAAAAGGTCCAAAATCAAGAAAAAAGCAAAGGAAACCTAACACTAACTACATAACTATTTGCAAGGGCAGCGGGCTAGTCCAACGGCTCACTGGATGTTGTCATGGGCCAGGGCATCATCAAACTCCTGTTCAATGGCTTGGAGGCGGGCATGTTCCCTGGCCCCGAGGTCTCTCAGGGATAAAGCAGTGTCCAGCTCCAACTCCCTGCGAAGACCCTCGAGGCACTCAGCCTGCCTCAGCACCCTCCGCATGGAGTTCTGCGCCCTGACCATTGTGAGCCGTTCCTCCTCTGCCCACTGCCGCTCCGCACCTATCTGCTGGCCCAAACGCTCCCACACGGAAGCCACTCCCATTCCAGGGTTCTCCTGGCCTCCGGCCAATGCCTGCACCCCTGATGTTGATGGCCCCGAGCCATGATGCCTCCCACTTCGAGCCTGCCGCTGCCTCCGACGCAACTGCCTGTGCCAGCACGACGGCATCCAGGCTGATGGAATCCACCAACGCTGTTGTGCACGTGCCCTGCCCGATGATGCCGTCACATCCTCCATCTGCTGGGGTCCAGTTGCTGGTGTGTCCACCCCTGCTGGACCTCCGACTCCCGACTGTGGCAGGGATAGGATCCCCACCGAGTTGGCTGCATTGGTCGGGGCAGGTCCACAGGGGGCCCTGGTGGCATCTGGGCCGGAAGATGGCATGGCGAACGACTGGCGCATAGCCTCCACAGAGGAGGAGAGGGTCGCCAAAGTGCTCGACACATGTATGAGACCCCCGACCACGACCGCTCCCAACTGGGCCACGTTGGCACGGTGCTCTTCGTGATGACGTGCGTGCTCCCTCCGGGAAGCACGCACCTCATCACGAATGACACCAGTGCGCAACGCGACACCAATCAGGACCTTCTCCATACGGCCAGGGGTCCCCTTGTCCGCAGGTGGAGGGGAGTCAGATGACATGGACAAACCCCTACCTGCGGACGGGCCTGGGATGGGGCATCCCTGCTGGTGCATGGTGGTGCAGTCACAGTGTCAGGGACAGTGACATGCACAGGCACCTCCACGGCGACCTGTGCTGCCTCCTGCCCCTGGACTGCACCACTTGCATCAGCAGGGATGCCCCCACCAGGCCCCATGTGCGGCTCAGTAGCGGCCTCCTCCTCCTCTGTGGAAACCACCAACCTGGATGGCTCCACACCGTCTTCCGCCATTGCAAGCCCCTGTGGGGGCTCACCCACCCCTTCCGCTGCAGCCGTGGGGGCATCCCCGCCGCTTGGCTCCACAGCGCCGTCTCCGCCCTCTTCTTCACTTTGCGCTGCGTAGAGGGAGACCTAGAACACAAGCATCAGGGTACTGTACAATGGTCCCCTAGACAGGAAGCAATAACAGATGAGTGGCACTGTCAAAGATCACTTCCATCATGCCCTTCCACACACATGGGTCAGTGCAGGCAAAACACATGCAGTAACAGGCATGGCGCATGCTCTGGACATAAGCAAACATGTCCAAGGGACTCTTGAAACATACAATGTTGTTTTTGAACTCACATACATCATTGGTCATGCCTATCACATTCACACACTTCACCGTACTTTCATCCATCTGGACTCGTACACCCCAGACACAGTGGATGCAAGGATCGCTAGGCTGCATCAGTGGATCTGAACATTGACACAGACATGTGTCATGCATCCATGGCATACACAAGTCACAGACACGCAGGTCAGACACACAGACATGGAAACCATACATGTACATGGCATCATCACCCATCCCTCACCCCCACCCATGTCCAGGAACAGAGACTGGCATGCTCTCATGTGTCCATTCCGCATAGGGCTCCCCATGTAGCATTTAAACACATACACCAACCGTGTGCTTCACACATTACTGGTCTCACATGCATGACCATGATGTCCCTGCACACACACATGCGTACATGGCCTATGTCACACATACAGGCAAGTATCAGACAACCAGCACACTACAACATGCTCTGTCTCACACAGCCTGCCACTTACCACTCCACTCCAGACGGGTCTGCCTCTCAAGGACCTGGACGTGGAGCGCTGGGGATATGCGTTCCAGGACCCTCATCTGATCTTCCGACAAGTGGCCCCGGTGTCCCTTAGCATCCGCTGCCTTCAAGAGGCGCCGGACCTTGTTGAGGGTCCTGGACCTGAAGTCCTCCCAGCGCTTCTTGACATGCTGGAAGTCGTGGACTGCCACCCCCTCCACGTTGATGGCAGTCACGATGTCCGTCCAGATCCTGTCCCGTCCATCCTTGTCAGCGCGTGATGATCCGAAGAGGGTATCATAATGCCCCAGGACATGCTCCACCAGGACACCAACTTCCTGCTGACTGAAGCTGGTGGCCCTCTGCCCCTCTGGCTGGGGGTCGCCAGTGGTCTCGGATGGTGTTTGCCCCAACATGGCGACCCCCGAGGCAGGCGTGGGTGGGCAACTGGGTCCTGGGGCTGGGCTGTGGAGCAATGGTATCCCAGTCGGGAGTCTTCTGTTCCAGCAGGGGTGGACACAGCAACTGGACCCCTGCAGATGGCTGATGTGCAGGCACCAAATGGCAGGGCACGGTGGCAGCAGGCAGGCAGGCAGGCAGCAGCAGATGGCTCGTGGGAGGCTGCTCAGGTGTCTGGGGGGGAGTAATTCGGCCTTTTGGGCAGGAGCGTGGTCTTCCGTGTGCTTATGCATGGCCAGCTTGATACGGAGTGATTTGGCACGTGAAAATTCTGCACATCAGCGTGTAATTCGAGGAAAGGCCCTTAGCGCGTAAGAGCGTCTGCACGCATATGCAATTTCATTGGACAGAAGGCCCTTCAAGCGCAAACGCCTCTGTGACGTGACGCGCGCCCGCGTGCATGGGCGTTTCAGCGCGCATGAAAAACCGCACATCCACATGTAATCCGAGGAAAGGGCCCATGCTTGTAAGTGACGTGACGCGCGCGGGTGTTTCCCTCAGCACGGGTTAAAGGTGAGCGGGGCCAGCAGTTCGCTGTACGTGCCTTTCGTGGAGACTGACGTGTGTTGCTGCTTCCTGTTGTTTTGCGCGCCATCACAACTTCACAGCTATCAAGGACGTATCTCTTCTTTTGGCGGGGGTATTGGCTACGCGTGTTTTTCTGCATCGCGCTAGTCAGACGGTGAGTCGCACACGCTATTTTTCCCACTGCGGGTGCCCCTGTGTATCGCACCCTTTTTCAATGTCATAGTAGCCTGCGTGTCCCACGTGTATGCGTTATTCGTGTTACTGGGTGCCACCGCGTACTGCGGGAGGTTGATTCCACGCAAGTAGGCTGCAGGGTTGCGTGCACGGTTTTACTGCAGTTTTGGGGTGCCTGAGCGTTGCGTGACCTGTCACTATATCACCGGGGTCACATACAGCCTTGCAGGTGCAGGGGGGCTGTTAACATCTTGCTTCCCACCCCCTTCACCCCAATTGCCCAGGTCAATTGTGGTGTACACCTCCCATTGGCACTACTCCATCTGTGCCGGCACTACTACATCTGTGCCATGGTTGGGAGGACACCAAAGGTGAGGGGCGCCTCAGCTGGGCGTACTCCTCGTGGTTGGCGTGGTCGGAGACGTGGCCGTGGTGACCAGGGAGTAGGGGGACTCCAGGGTGTCCAGGGCGGCCACAGAGGGGGAAGAGGCAGGGGTGCGCCCATTGAGCACAATGTTGTACCATGTGTCGGTGCAGTCATGCCACCACCCCCTGTGGTTCCGGGGGGTGCAGCTTCTGCATCTGGCACTGGGGCCCGTGTGACCCGGCAGTCCGTTCCATCGACTGCCACGGGCCCAAGGGTAGTGGTAGCTGCAGGTGCAGCTGTGGACACCGCCACCCAGGCTCAGGGTCTGTCAGCGCAGGCTGCGTTG
The DNA here is from genome assembly GCF_040938575.1 of Ambystoma mexicanum. Taxonomy (NCBI): domain Eukaryota; kingdom Metazoa; phylum Chordata; class Amphibia; order Caudata; family Ambystomatidae; genus Ambystoma; species Ambystoma mexicanum. Next base: position 728,422,290 of record NC_090934.1, read on the forward strand.
GCACTTGAGGAGCCCTTGGTAGATTTCCAACAGGCCAGGAGGGAAGCCATAGGGGCAGGCAGGGCTGCTCAGACCAAGACAAGTGTCCCTGGGGCAGTTATGTCATCTGCTACCCCGAACAGCCGGGTGTTGGCAAGTGCAGGGGCAGATGCACCCAACAACACCCCGGTTCTGAGTCTGCCAACCAGGACCGTTGCGGTCAATGACCCTGCCACAGCTGATGTTGCTATGCAAGGTCCATTAGAGGGCACCCAGATGCCACTGACACAAGTCAGGCCTTTGGTCGTCCCTCCACCTGCCACTCCCTTGGCTCAATCCACCGAACCCACTGGCCATACTGGTCAGGGCGGCATTAGCCAGCCAGGGTCTGCGCCACAGTCCAAGAGGAGGAAGGTTGCACCTGCAGCACAGGCCGGGACCCCACACACAGCCACGACCTCCTGCACATCGAGGAAGAAGCCTTTCTGCAAGCAGGAACTGGACTTCCTCGTGGGCTATGTGCGGGCCACAGCCGTGACATGCTAGTGGGTGCCAATAGTCAGACTACGGCTGCCCAACGTGACACCCACTGGAAGCATGTTGCGGAACATGTCAGTTCATTCGGCCATGAGTTGGGCACGGCGCTAAAGTGCAAAAAGCATTGGAATGTCATAAAACGAGCACTAAGGCTAAGCGTGCCTCTAATTACAACTTGACTCTGGTGACTGGCGGTGGGCCTGCACCAGAGGAGGAAGAGCTCACTCCGCAAGAGGCACTCGTTGCGGAGTTCATACCACCTGAATTGGTCGAAGGAGTGGGAGAGATGCTGGACTTTGATGCCCAGTCCAGTGAGTGTTGATGCGTGTTTGTTGAGGACGTGTGTGTTTCACTTGTGGGATGTGTTGTGCATGATTACCACTACATGTGACGTGTACATGGTTCTGATGTGTAAGTAATGCAATGCTTCCGTGATGCATGTCTGCTCTGCTGGATGGTGGACATGTGGGACGGGGACTGTCCGCATCACCACTATTGCACCCTACTGACATGCTGGTTACAAGTATGCCCCTCCGGTCCATGTTACAGCTCACTGACCCTTCTGCATGTGGCGTGGGGTGACCTTCCTCTCAGCCCAGGCACAATGTCATTGCATGACTGACGTGCATGTCTCCTATGCCTGCATGCGGGGACTCCATGTAGGCATGCTCCCTAGCCCCTCCTCTGCCACTCTGCACTCCAGTTCCACCTTTGCACTGGTCTGCTTCAATCTCGCAATGTGTACTTTCCTGTTCATGTGTCCTGTGTAGATGCTAACTTCCAGCGTACAATCTGCCAGACATATGCTGTGTGGTACAGCCTTAGTACTTGATGCAGGGTATCTCACTTGTACTGTGCATAGGTCAGATGTCCCGCAGGGACATGAGTGCCCATTCATTCTCCATGTGCATTGCACGCATGCCCCTACGTGTCCTTGACTGGATGATCACTGTAATACAAGTCCTGGGTGACATACATTGCATAGCATCTCATCAGCCTTCCCATGTCAACTGTGGGTCAGTACTGGTTGCACACATGTTTAGGGTCTGACAATCTGTGTGGCCTCAGCCTGTTCAATGGCCAATGACTCTGTCCAACTGTTGTTGTGTCTTCTTCACACGTGGGCGGCCTCCAGAGTTTTCATCATGTGTCCTGCTTACTGTCCCATCATCATTGCCTGTCAGTACACAGGTGTATGGTCAGCCTTTTGATACCATGCTAGGCATCCCTGCTTTTGTACTTGGGTGGAGGGGTGCTTGGCTTCTAGATATGGTACACATTGAATGCACAATGCATGTGATGCCTGAATTTGACCTTGCACTGCCTTCACATTTCCTGACACACACCATGGAGTCCTTGCACATGTAGGTAGTGAGTGGCGTACACATTTTCTGCACTGCATAGACCCACTTCCATGGAAACTGCCACCTTTCAACAGGTCTGATCACAGAAGCAATTCAAAGTTGACCCAGCATGCATGCCAGGTTATATGTTGTGTGTCACATGTCTGCCTGATGCGTTTGTTGTCGGTGTGTGTGTGTGTTGTGTGCTTCTGACATGTGTAGTGACCTTTTTTCTCTCTATTTTTCAGGTGATGACGCAATGGAGGTGGAGGATGGTGTTGTCATGCCAGACACAGGGTTGTTACCACTACATCAACCCGGCACAAGTGGGGGTTGTGGGGTGGTAGGCCACGAAAACCCCCAAGTGCTACAGTCCATCTTGTCTCTGGCTGCCTATGAGTCCAGCCTTGATGACGACTCTGACGTCCATGTTGAGTTGGATGAGCATCAAGTCCATGTATCAGGGGTGAGTGATTCTGATGTGGACACTCCTCTGTCCGCGACACCTGCACTGAGGGATCAGACAGTCTTGGTTCCTCCGCCCGTGGTGGATCGGGACGCAGGGTCACCGTCCACACCAGTCACTGATGTGCCTGGGACATCACGTCGACGGGGGCATGTAGTCGTGCAGCCGTGGGCGGTGCCAACACAGCGAGGACTCCCGGTCCTTGGGTCCCGCAGGGGTCAAGCCCGGCAATGCGGTCGCCGCGCGCAACCGCAGTATACTGAGTGGGAGCAAGACATGACTGCCAATTCAGAACGGCAGGGGGCAGCAATGGAGAACATCGCTGAGAGCATGGAGCGTGTGGCCCGATCTGTGCTCCCCCCTGCTAGGCAGGTGCTTCTCCAGCAGCAGGCGGCACGGTCCACGGCCCGCTCGCTCAGGCTGGGCATGGCGGCCTCAGACAGGGCACGCCAGGCTGAAATGTCGTCTCTGCATCAAGCAATTGCTGCTCACGCAGAGGTGCACATGGATGCCCTGAGGGAGGAGTATGCTTCCCTCAAATCCACTCTGGGTGTCCTTATGATGTCCCAGAGGCAGCAGGCAGAGGAGAGGTTTGCACAGCTTGAGCGTACCATCTCGGCTGAGCTACAGGCTTGCCGGGAGGTGCAGCGGTTGTCCAGCCAGGCCTTGCAGGAGGAACTCCATGTTACACGTGCTACCTTGCAAGAGGAAGCACGTGTATCACGTGAGGTTCTGCATGCAGACCTACGTCACATCGCCACACAGAACCAGGCTCACCCGTCCAGCAGACTTGCTGCCGACGAGGGGCAAGCTGCGGCTAGGCGTGGCCAGGCTACTGTGCCACGTCCTCCTTTCCAGGATGAGCCAGACTCGGACGACCATCTATCTCCCACATAGGTCGGGCTGTGCAGGGGTTGAGCCCATGGAGGTTTTTTTTTTGGCTCAGCATCATCGCATGTGGGTGTTGAGCAGCACCCTGTACCTCCCCCCTCCTGGGTGCCTCCCCTCCCCCCGGGTCGTATGTGGCCATTTTTGATTTTTCTTTTAGTTTAGTTAGTTAAGTTTCTGTTTGATAGTTAGTTTAATTAGGTAATGTAGGTTTTTCATAGTTAGTGTAATTAGTTAATATAGTTTAAAACTGCTTGTCTGTTGTGCTTTCATGTGACGGTGCAGTGCTTTGTGGCTTTTGAAGGCATCCTCTGTCTGTTCCAGCTGGGCCCTTCAGGCTTGTCTTGTGTATGTGTTTGCTGCTTGGGGTCCTTGACTCACATATGCCACTCCTGCCTCCCTTATCCATGGGCTCGCAAGGATGGTTCGGTGTTACAGCATTTTACACAAGGGCTTTGGACTGTCATATCTGTGGCATGTCTGGTGCTGTGTGACTTGTGTTGACACCCCTAGTGGGGATGATTGCAGTGTTATTGTCCACTGCTCAGCTTTTGCTAGATGGGGTGTTTCATGATTAATGTGTACATTCATTGCTATGCATTGTGTAGTATGTTTCTTATCTTTACTGTACACGTGCTTGTTGCAATTCATGCCATTGATAGTGCCATCCACACTTTGGATGTGAAAGACGGACTGATGGTGTGATTTCTGATGTAAGTCTCTGACATGGTCCAGTAATGAGATGCCTGAAGAGACACACACAGATGACTTTAAAGCATTAATCATGTGTTTCATGCCCTTTCTGCAGGGGGATGAGCCTCCATATCACCTTTGCCAGCAGACATGGCCCATTGGACATCTGAATTCTGGACACGTTTGTTGGTGCCCACATGCACATGTGTGCACAAGCAGAGGCACAGGGATTGCAGACCTACATCCTAGAACTGCTGACGTGTTCCAAGGAACTCCAGGCAAGGTGAGTAGCACAGGGGGGCCACAACACAACAAAGCTTGCACCAGGCGAGTTGCACATGCAGGCTTAGTAACAGCACTGAGGGTGAGCTTGGACGAATATTGGTGTTGAAGCACACAATGCAGCTCAGATGTGTTGGTGGACTGATGGCTGTTGATTGTAAGGTTGTTTGGGACACCTGCAGGGGCAGTGGCACATACCCTCCGGTACACCAAGGTCCATTGAGGCACTTGTATCAACCATGTAGCCTTCCGAGACATGGAAAGGGGCAGCTCACAGGGACATACAGCAAGGGACATACTCGGGTGCAGTGCATTTCATTTCCATGTACATTTTGATACATGCACTACCTACTTTGTTTCGGTCATGGTGGAACACAACTTGTTCTGAAGTCATGCCTTGCTATATGGGTCTGTCTGCTTACCCAGGGAACATTGCATGTTGTGTGAATTGTGACACATTGGTGTTCCATTTGCCACGCACCCACCGGCGGCTGACTTACTGCATTGACTGTGTATGACCCACCACAGGGGTAATGTTACATATGGGTACGAAGCATCTACATCAGATTGTCTGTTTGTAGAGTAGTTTGTTGCTATGGGGCATGTTTGGTGGTGTGTTTTTGTGTTATGGGCATGGACAGAGTATTAACTGTGGCTCTCTTTGCAGCATTGCAGTGCTCCTGTAACCGGACCTGAGAGTGCGCAGGCAGGAGGCCAGCACTTAAACCAGAGCTAAGTGTCTTGTTGTTTTTCTTTCAAACTGCTCTGCATGGGCTTGCTGGGGGGTGCACTAATACATGAATGAATGTGTAATTCAATTTGGTATGTTTGTTTTCCCCTAATCACCCAGAGTCCTATCCAATTTTAAAACCTGTACCCTCTACCCGGTGTTCCTGCTTCCCGCACCTATCCAAGCAACGTTCGCTAACCCTCTTTCCCCGCTGGGGTTGCGGATGCCTGTGTAAGCCCCAAACTTGCAGGCGCCAAAACACTAGAGGGGGTGGTTGGTTTGTGCCACTCCTAAGCCTGGACTACAGAAGGCCATGACAATGATGTCCAAGTTTGTTTGGATTGTGTATGTGTTCATGCAGGTAGTACATTTTCGTGCATTCCCTACTTTCATGTGTCATTCCTCCTCCCCTCTCCTGCAACTCATTCCAGTTATCCAGTGTGCCAACACCTGTCCAGACTGCATATCCCTGACCCTCCTTCCCCATCAGGGTCTCAGAGGCCTGTGTGAGTTTGACCTTGCAGGCACCCGGGACATGGTGGGGGTGGTTGTTTCATGCCACTCCTGCGCCTGTACACGGGACCTGTGACAGTACACATCCGTTTATGGTGCATCATTCTATGTTATGTACCACACATGGTTCACATCCTGTTGTGACATTGTTTTACTGTGCTACCTTGGTTGTTACATCATTGTGGTAGTACTTGGCCTTTGTGAGGTACTGCTACGTCAAGTCATCTACTGGAGGGTGTTCCGGTTCGTTTTTCTGGCTTGGATTTTGTGATTTTGCAAATGAGGGTGGACTCTGAGGGTGCAGGCACCTTTTTACACACAAGGTGGGAGATGGTGACAAAGGGGAAGGGTGATCCTATGGCCAGGTGAAATTGAGGGTTGAAGGCTCCATGACCCAGGTGCAGTTGTTCAGTGGGTCATGGTCATTTGTGAGGGAGGGGGGGTTGTTGTTGATAGTTGCCTTGCCCTGCAGTGTGATGGGAACCCTGACATTGTAATTGTGGTATCCTATGTACATGTTGTGTTCTGCTGATCAATGCCTGTTCATGTGTTGTGTTTACCTTTCATGTGTGAGGGGATAGTTGTGTTTTGACATGCTGGGGTGTACACATGGTGAATGTTCACATGTGATGTGTAGAGGACACTGATGGTCACGTGATTGCACATGCATATGTTGAGTGCATGTCCTTACTGACCCACACACTTGCACTATGATGCACTACATGTACAACCACCCTTGGATATCCACGTGTACACTCTGTTTGCTTTCTGGTGCCCACTGTGTCCCTGCAGCTCATGTTCTGTGACCAATTATGGATCCTGTACATACCTAATTTGCTTTTGATGTGGTTTGTCGCTTGGATGTGATGCTCAGGGTGTGCATCACACACAATAGCTGTTCACTGTGCTGTGCGCAGAGCAGTGTGTTGCAGGAGTTGGACACAGCACACAGAAGCTGCAGTGTTGATTTTGCAATGCACAATGTGCATGTAGACAGGCATTCATTGTTATGTTACATCTACAACTTTTGTAATGCATCTGGGAATGACTTATTTTGGGTGGGAGGTTGTTGGTCAGTCATTTCATCTGATTACATGTCAGGCATCATTGTCTGATGCCACTGTACATTTTTGACATGGCAATGTGTACCTTATTGGTACTGTGTTGGTGTATGGGTATTGCTTGCCATGTCATGTTGTGGTTTGGGAGGGTTTGAGTGACATAACAGTGATGGTCATGGTCTGTTTTGCAGGTGTGTGTGATTCACACCTTGCGTGTCAGGGTCATCCGCTTCTCAAAGCAACTAGCTGTGGGTAGATCTCTCTCCGCGGCAGGGGCCTCCCTCTGGAACAGCCTTCCTGCCTCACTGGAACTTGAGGAGAACCATCTCCGGTTCCCGAAGCACCTCAAGACCTTCCTCTTTGCTTCTGCTTTCTCTCTCCCTCTCCCTTGCAAAATTCTTCACTGGATCTGCAACTGGGCCACTCTCACCAACCTCGGTCCCTGGCCCAGCCACTCTCCACTTGCACTGCCTCCCTGGCAACCCCTGCACTGCGGGACTGTCTTTCTATCCCTACAGCCCCCCCATTCTCAGCACTTGTCTGCACTTACCTTTGCAGTTGCCACCAGCTGGCCTATTTATTTGTTTTTTAGTCTACTTACCCTGTACTGCACTCCCCCCGTCCCCTTCCCCTTGCACTTTTCCCTTCCCCCTACCCCTGCACTTGCACAATCTAAATGACACCTGGCCTATTAGTTTTGTTGTCTGTCTTCCCTTGTTCCCCCCTCCCTGCCTCGTCGCACCTTGAAACACTTGTGTATAGGCACGTTACAAATGCCATATCATGTCATGTCATATGTGTGCCTTTTGGTCACACAGGATAGCTTGTTTTTAAGTAGCTAGGGATGAAGACAATGTGGCACTTCCATGGCAACTATCTCAGGGTGGTAGGGTTGTGACAGTTGACTGTCTCTTTGTCATCATCGATTGTCACCTGGTATGTGCCAGGCCTGTGTGCACTCCGCAGGGGTGGGAGTTTAGGTGAAAAATGTGGCCACAAGCTGGGTCCGGGCTTCCTTGCCACGTGCCCTGTCCCCTCCCATGGGCAGCGCCTGTGCCTGTGGTTGGGGATGTGGGGGCACCACCATGTCCACTGGTACGCCCTGCCGTGTTGCAACATTGTGCAGGACACATGCTGCCACAATGATCCTGCACACTACTGTGGGTGCATAGAGTAGCTGCCCACCAGAGCGGTCAAGGGAGCGGAAACGTGACTTGAGAACTCCGAATGTGCGCTCCACTATGGGTCTGGTTGCAATATGGGCGGCGTTGTATCTTACCTGGGGTGGTGTGGTGGGGTTCCGGATTGGCGTCATCATGTGGTTGCTCATAGGGTAGGCACTGTCCCCTGGGGAGGTGTAAATGGTTGTGATTATTGGGGTTTGTGTATTTGTGTGTGTGTGTGACATGCATGCATGTGCAAGGGCATTTGTACTCACCTAGGAGCCCGGTGTCGCCATGCTGCCCAGCTTCCAGGGCCCGGCTCAGGGCGGACATTCTGTATATGAAACTGTCATGGATGGAGCCAGGGTAGTTTGCATAGACAGAGGTGATGATTCCCTTTGCATCGCATACCACCTGTACATTGATGGAATGCCAGTGCTTGCGGTTTCGGTAGATGTGCTCAGTGGCCGTAGGTGGACGTAGGGCCACATGGGTGCAATCTATGGCACCAAGCACTTTGGGGAAGTGTGCCACCCTGAAAAAATCCAGGACAATGGCCTGCCTTTCTGCGGGTGTTCTGGGCATGTACATGTGCCTGCGGACTTAGGGGCGCGCTGTCATGATTGCCAGTACCTGGTGTAGGCAGCGTGACTGCGTGGCCTGTGAGACCCCCCAGTAGTCCGCTGAAATGACCCAGTGGCCAAGAAATGCAGGACATTGAGCCCCTTCTCCAAGGGGCTCAATGCTTGGTAGCAAAGGGTGGGGGATGTAAGGTCATCTTCCCACTCCCTGACCAGGTCTAGGATGATATGGGGTGGAAACCTATAGCTGCCGTAGACCTGGTCGTCAGGCATCCCAAAAAGGCTTGTCCGTGGTGCAAAAATGCGTGCCCTGGCTATTCTCCTCCTCCTCCGATGTCCCACGATCAGTGCTGCGACAAATGGGGCAATCATCGTAGCTGTATATACGTGTTTGTTGTTTGCGCGCACTTTTATACTGTACGTGGGGACGCTTCCGCCTGCCTTCGTGTGGCGGACGCGTTGACGCCTGTGTGCGTCTTTTGCCGTGCGCGGGTTTCCCGTATTTGAATCCATGAATACGGGTTTTTCGCGTGCGTGTGGGCGTTCCGTGTAGTTCCCTGCAGTACTTCCCCAGTTACGCCTTCTTTTTCACGCGTTATTCCCCATTCCGCGTGTTATGCCCATTGTTCCGCCCACTTTGGTTGTGTGCGCTGCACTATGTGCGCTTTTGCTGTGCGCGTAGCGCACGCCGTGTGTGCCCGCGTGCGCCATGGCAGGATTTGGCGCATGGACAGCGGGAAACACGCGCAGCGTCTTCCTTGAATCGCACGCGTGCGCATGCGCTGGGTTTCTCACGCTTGCGCCACCTTGCGCCTTCTTGCCCTGGGATTTTCGGGGCACGTTTGCTCCATGAATCGACCCCTAGTGCCTTAATAGTGATACGTGCGTATCATGCATATTATCAGAACGCTGATGTTTGCATTTGAGCATTCAGCATTTGTCATCTCACATTGGAAAAACTTTATTTTAACTAACCCCCATTGCAGTAGAACTGTTAGTTTTACATACATGAAACACATGTCTCATAGCGTTACTGATTTTCGGAATTATTAATGCGCAGAGACTGCTTATGACGCTTATCTTTGACTATTGGAACTAAGTCAACTACTTTTGAATACCCGTTAATAGGGCAACCACTTGAATTGCAAACTAAAAAGACATGATATACCTATTAGGTAAGGACAAAAACCTCAATCTTAGCTGAATTCGCACTAATATTAAGATAACCAAATAATACCTTTTTACTTATGACCAAAATGTACAATTTGTGTTCTTTTATTTTTTCAAAAATGTTTTGTTTCTCTCCTCTGTTTCCTCAAAACTTCCACCGCTTCTCCCCCCTCCCAAATCTCTGTGGTACCAACGTATATCTATAAATTGAAAAAATGTTTTTTCTGATGCAAATCCCTTTTATTTTTAACTTTTGACTTTTTTCTGTACTTTGCACAACCACTATTTATGTTGCCATTTTAATTCATTATAAAGCATAAATGTCCATAGCCCTGATTGAAAACGGCAAAGAAATTGCTGAAACACGTGTCTCACAAAGGGCATAAAAATACACATCTACTATAGCTTTATCTCATGTTGACTATTTACTAATGGCTCTGCCTACTATGTGAAGAAGGCTCTGCCTTTTTTTCAATTGAATTTACAATGCGGGGCAAGGGGTAGCCTCCATACCTTCACACGGCAGACAACATTACCTCAGGCGCAGTTCACTCATAAGTTGATATTCCAAGACCCCAATCTTGTTAAAAATGTACATAAACACATATTACACAGCCCGCAGTAGCGGCCGTGTAGTTATCGTTAAGTTGCTCATCTCATAGGAAGACCACTTTTTGGCCGGCTTTTAACTTTGCTACCCCTGGACGAATTTGCATCAAACTTTGCATAGAACGTATATGGGCCTCTCTGAATTCTTTTGGGAAGTTGGGTGTGGTTTTGTGGCGGGGGGGGGCAAAGTTATAGGGGGGTTCCACAATGTTTGTTTCCCATAGACCGAATGGAGAAAAACTTTGCACAGGCCTACGGGGCAAACGGCTGGATGGATTTTCACCAAATTTGCGACAGGAGCAGCGGCTTAGTCCCGAAAGCGTGCTTTTGTAAATTTGGTAAAGATCGGTCCAGTACTTTCTGTAAAACCAGCTCAAATGTACCCCTCTAAAAAATAGTGATATCTGGGTCCGCGGTCCCATTTCCCTGTTCACTCCGCGGTCCAAAGTTTCATTGGCCTGGAGTGCTGCGTGATGCTGGCGAACATTGGACACGCCCGCTGGTGGGCTGGAGGGAAGCGTGATGTGCGTCACAATTTAGGGAAGGTGCGTTATGTTGTATCAGAAGATACTGCAGCACCAAAAGGGGCTGGAAAACATGGTTTGCAGCATCTGGTGCTGAGAAGATGGGATGAGAAGGGTGGGGGACTGAAAAGCGGGTAATATGATATATATGTTTAGGTGCAAGAAGTCGGTGGTGTGCGAGCAGTGTCCGCGAGTACTGCGCCAATTGGCGGGTAGCTCGTCAGGCGACAAGCTTCTGTGGTGAATTCAGGGAGGCTAAATTGAGGGTGGGGAGTGCATTGGAGATGATAGCAGGATATTTGGATTGGGTGTAGTGTGCTGTGTTGACTGTGGTAAGCACCTAGCACCTTCGGTGCATGGGCGGAGCCCTTGCAGCGAAGAGTATGCCCATTGGTGACAAGTATGTTTCACACTGTTGGCTTTTGTGTGTCGTTTGGGGCTAGTGTACACATTGTTGGTTGCATGGGTGTGGTCACTTTTAGCACGTCCTAAATTATCGGACCATGGCTGGAGGTGAAGGAGTTAATTGTCCTGTAGCGTGTCTACTGGGTGAAGTGGTGCAATACTGTGTGTATAGAGGTAGCTAGGGTTCCGGTGGATGGATTATGTGTTTGGGTTCTGCCCATTGGCCAGATGACTGAGTCCTTTTCTGTATTATGATGTATTGGTTATCAGTATGTAATACAGTCGGGGATGCAGGGGCAATGTTTGCAAGAGTTTGTGGTTTGCTTGGAAGTAAAATAATAGTGTGTAATCGTAAGTGCGTAGGGGTGCTGGAAGTTGTGCTATGTTTGTGGGTATTACTAAGTGGCTACATGTTTCCATGTATGGCTGTATTATATTTTGGGGTTTGGTAGGGGTGTCAGTGCCTGTGTGATGTTTGCGGGTTGTGGCAAGTGGCAACATGTTCACATGCATGGCTGCATTGCGTTGTGGTGGATGTGGCCAAGCCCTATCCTCTTGGGTGCATGGCCTGAGGACTTAGGCATCCACATGCACCCAAGAGGCTAGACCTTGGCCACACCCACCACAACACAATGCAGCCATGCATGCTAAAACTGTCAAACTGATATATGGATTTCACTAATCGGTTTATGGAGTGCAATATTCTTTCCTTTGCTGGTTTCGGTAAGCACCTATAAGCATAGGTTGCCCCCTTGCACACTTTTGGAATATGCATCTCTCCTACGGGTGGTTATTAGTACAGAATGGTTGTGGAGGACATTTTAGACTTTGTAGAAAGCCAGAGGTGACCATGACAGCATTGCCTCAGGGAGTGCAGTAAGATACTGTGATATCCAATGCGTTCCTTACCATCACACATTTCAAATATGGATAATGCACACAGCTGCTCACATATAATGGAAGGTGTACTTCACATACATGTGTATACAATGGTTGCCTGATAGACATGGTTTGAAAAGAAAACATATCCCAGTGCAAGAAAAGGAAACCTTCACAATCACATAATCTTGCGGTACACAATTGGTAACAGAAATATGTTCATGCAAATCAGTATGCTGTTATTTCTTTACCCCCCTCCCACCTCCCCCCCCCCATCCACCATGAAGGTACAGCAGTACTGACCACACTGTTGGGGAAAAGATGGAAACTCTACTCTGCAAATTATACTTTTAATTGCCGGGCACCATGTTCCACCGTCCCTTCCATTCACTCTGAGTGCATTTTTCCTATGGGACAACAGTCCCTGCTAATATCCCTCTCTGGCCCTTATTGATGTTCATCTGCTGACATTGCAGTCCTCTGTTTACACAGAGAAACATGCTCAATTGCAGCACATTCTCAGAGAGCTCCCGTACTGCCTTGTGGGCATTTTCCACTGAAAGAGTGGAAAGACCCTGATGCCGTCCATACCTTTGAGACATCACTTGCCAAATACTTTTTGGAAAATATGGCAGTGTGAAAAGGTAATGAGGTGATAACACTTCTACATACACAAAGGGAAGTGACAGCCGCAAAGTTTCCTGCTGAGAACATGGGACAGTTGGTGTACCCCACACCCCTCGGGCGGCTCAGGGCTTCTTTCAAGCGAAAGAATGGAAAGGCCCTGATGCTGTACTGACAGAGAGCACTGGTTCAGAGTTCTGAACATACAGTATGCACGGAAGAGCTCAGACAGGCAGCTCTGAGATGCACAGGATCATTGTGACCGGAGCTACTACAGGAGTCTTCACCTTTTGGATCGCCAGATGTTTTGGACTACAAATTCAACTATCCCTTTGCATTGACAGTGACAGCTAGGGCATATGGGTGTTGGAGTCCAAAACAGCTGGAGCACCAAATTTTGCACACTTGCACAGCATTGTATTCTATGTGCAACAATTTTAAGAAATTGATTTACAAGACAGAATCGTTGTTACTGTGCCCTGGAGTTGGGAAGCATTGCATTACCAAATTGTTGAAAAAAACACATATTAAAGCATGCTTTGTTGGTTTGTTGTTTTCATTTTAATTTTGTGGCCTATGTTTCGTTAAAGAGAAACAGAACTTGTGCACTGTAATGTCGCCCTCATGTAGAAACACTTACCTGCTGAGCAACTGACCAGGGCAGAGCATGGGAAAAGTGTCACAGAAAGCATCACAATAGTGAGAGTGACAGTGGCATACAGTACAACAAACCAAGGGTCCGAATCAAGGAGTATTTGCACAGTTGAATGTTAGTCTACGTGGTTATGTTTGCTGTACTGAACAACTTTGTACTGAGTTTACACTGCAAAAACACACGCTGCACAGTTCCATGAATGAGGGTTTGTGTCGGCAGTGGAAAGTCATTTTTAAGCAGTGCTAAAGCACTTTGAACCATGCAAAATGTCAAGGAATCGGCCTCAAAGTTCTGAATAAAAAGTAAGAGGAGTTGAATGAAAAGTACTGTCTGACATTACGTAACCAGGTACCTGAAATGTTTTTACACTTGTTAAAAAAATGTGTGTATGTGGTACTATTGTTCTATCGCTTTCTATGTCTGAAGCCGAATGTACTTTTCCAATGTATTTTAGAACGCTCTGTTACGTAAACAAAATTGTCCCAAAACATAAGCTTTCCTACTTCACTTTTCCACATATTGGGGTCCTGCAAAATTGTATGGTGAAGGTAAAGTTTGTCAAAAATTCAACATTATAGCAGTGTACATACTTTTGCTAGCAGCCAATTACAATAGGTATTACAAAGCGTGGGCGGGGATTTCGACACGCATTGGTAATGGAAGCCCATGAGATTACCTCGCCCCCAATATCGTTTCTATTGGCTGCTTTTTGTCTGCCAATAAGGCAACTGGAAACAGGTTGCTAATAACAGTACAATACGAAATCCAATGTATACATCCAAGGTTTGATATACTATTTACACAGAACTTGTGCAGTGGCGCTGCTGTATGTCTGCATTTGTGAATACGGCCAACAGGTTCTCGCAGACATTACACTGCAGCATACTGCATGAAATTTGTTACGCCAAAAAATGAATAATTGTAAGTCTTCTAATACAGCAATATGTGGATCGAAGGGAAAGTATGGTCAGTTGCTGGCACGCAATTTGCTGTAGCTCCAGCATTCACTGAGATGACTACATTCTGAAATAGAAGATCGCTTTGAACAATGAGAAACACAGCTTTATTACCTGGAGCAAGAAGATAATTATTCAGGTAGCTCCACGTGGCCACAGTACCTTTCAAAGCACCACTGACAATCTTGCAGATCGGAAGACTGTGCTGTTTACTTACTTGTGCATACATTCTGTGGTATGTAAGTAAGAAAGTAGCAAAGCGATGCCATTTTTCAGACTGACTACAGACTGGCACACTTGAATCAGTGGGCAAAGTGTATGAAAAGAAGTAGTGGAAGTATGTTCCCTGCTGGCCTGCACTGATTCCCCACAAACAACATGAACATGCCCCCTCTCACACACAAAAGAAACCCCCAAACACATGCAAACGTTGCTTAAGGGAACGTTCCATGCAGTGCACATTTCAAGTTTTTCCTACACTTTTATGCTAAAATTAAACCATTCTGGAACAGTTTCTTTTTCAAATGAAAGTATATAAACAGTAAAACTTAATTTACAAAAGTAGTGGAGCACTGCTCCCAACCGCTCCCGCTCACTTACAACACTGATTTGCAGGGAAATATTTTCCCCAGCTCTACAATCCGCAGGCACACTTTACCTCACTGTGCTCATTGCAGAGATGGTGTGTCAGTGTCACGGGTCATGGAAGGGCTAGCAGATCATCAATCAAATTAATGAGCCATTTAACACGCTCATTGTACACTGGAGGATGCTGCTCCTTGCTCCCACTGGGCCTCAGGCAGCAGCTGTGCTGCAGTCATAAATGGGGAGGTTTACATAGCAAAATCCGTAGGCAATAGGTCTGTTTGAAATGCGGTAGCATACCATAGGAATCTGTAGCATTGGCAAGTATGAGTTAATATTAAGTTTCTTTTGTGTACTTTTTGAGATGCACAAAGAACGCGGTCGGCGTTGCAATTTTGGGCTATTGTTATGCGTGCATGCATTGCACTAACTTTACGTGTGGGCGCGACAACATCACCACAGTGACCTTCATAGCTGACATTAGTTGTTGACAGCAGTTGCTGATAGCATGTACTCCAGGTATTTTCATAACGTACATGCCCAGTGTCGCTGAATTTGTCATGTGAGGAGGTAGGTCAGAAAACGTGGTACATAAAGGGAATCTACAGCAGATATGCCCACACATAGCGTACGGTCACAGTGTTCTTGTATACAGTAGTTGCTTAGAGACCATTTGAATAATTTTCCCACACCACTATGTACTGTTGGAAGTGGTTTTATTTTTGTACAATGTTCACAAGAAAGTGTAAGATGCTTGCAACCACTGCTTTCTTCATTTTGCAGATACATTGCAGCATAGAATGCCATCTGTGCCTTTCTGCACTTCTTTTGTTGTCTGGCAAAGTAGTAAAAGAATTACTTTGTGGTTCTTGGTGGTTCATGTGGAAGAATACAATTTTTATGTAATATAGGAAAGGAACCACCTGTTGTTTCTGTGATGCGTTACATCGTAAAGGTTGGCAGGTGCTTCTTATTGCCGGAAATGCAAATGGACATACAGGGCCGTAGCAGTCATCCCAGATAAGAATGAGCGAAAACACACAGCTTATGGTAATTTTGCAATGCTTGCTCCACAACCCGTCTGTTGGGAGGTGGAAGGTGTGCCACTGGCCGTAAGGTGCAAGATACCTGTGAAGAAACAAGGTATAAGAATACATTTAAGTAGCCGTTCTCAGTGGTAGCATAAAAGAACAAAGTTCTGCGGGGAGGATGTCGTAAACGGCCACTAGGTGGCCGGGCCATGGACTTTTGGGTGACATACTGTGTGTTATTGAGTAGCATCATATGGTCACCCACTGCCTTCCTCTCTGTTTTGTAGGTGCCACTGTTATTGTATGGCTACACACCTACGATTCGTCTTTCAAGTGTTGTTAACACCCCCTCATTTTATGTGTTTACTTTTCGCAAAAGATGTCAGCGGCAGGGAGTGCCATCAGAACATCAGCACATTTTGTGTGTGTCCAAAGAAACATAAAAAAAGAAATCTTCACGGGAGTCCACCCCGATTATAGGTCTATGCAGGAGCTGTTTTGCGAAAACATGCAACACTACAATATTACCTGTCAACGTATGTGTGTCGGTCATCTGCTATATGGACCTCTGGTGGTTATTAATTTCAATACAATGAAGGCACGTACAACTCTTAAGTGCTTGAAAGGTGATTGTAAGGACAATATAAGCAATGTAGCAGCACATAATTGATGATATAGTGTGCTGTTTCAGTGCACAAGTTGCGTTCACTGTCAGTGTAGCATTTTATGGATACTTGTCTTGGGAGGATAGTTTAGGGGAAGCGTGCTCGACTTGGAAGCAAGACGACACGGAGCAGCACAGGTTAGATCCCCGGATACGCACTTAGTAACCTCTGGGTATTAACCGCATTATAAATAACCTTTTATATCATATCATACTTTTGCATGGGCTGGAGAACTGTATCAAGTAAAGAAAGAACACTCATATCTGCCTTTTTTATGCAGAATGGTGGAGACATAGCACTGTAACACAGTGTGACCAATGCTGTTACAAACCCCTGTACGGTGTACACGGACAAACTCTACAGTCTGGTAACTTCATAATTATGCCTTGTGACCTGTGTCATATTATCATTGTAATCCCACTACACATGTACCATAAAGTTGTACTTACATCACTTCTGCAAATTCCATGTTTATACTGTGTAGACGGGTAATTGCCCTGTGCAGTGTATTCAACAGTTGCAGAGTACATTTGCGGAACATGTGCACAACCACTGCACTGTACGTTATGTATGATTTTTTAAAAACATTTATTTCAATGTCTGTCCTTGGAGCAAACCATGCGTCCCACTCTAGACTGTTTTACAATGATATGATAGGTTATTTATAACGCGCTTAATACCCAAAGGTTTCTAAGCGCGGACCCGGGGATTGAACCTGTGTTGCTCCGTGGCGTCTTGCTTCCAAGGCGAGCACGCTGCCCCTGAGCTATCCTCTGGAGACAATGAGCCTTTGTCCTGTTGATAGAAAGGTATGTTAGGTTTTGCTTTCCCGAGATCATGCAGCAAAAAAAAAAAAATCAGCCGGCAAAGTGTTTCGATTTCACTGTGCTTTTCCGAATGGTAGTAGTGTGGTTAAACTGTAGTTAGTATGACGTACATGGAGAGATGATGGTATCTTACTCCTGCTGCACTGAATGTACAGATGACAAAATACAGAAATGTAAAGTGAGAGGCCCTATGTACTTTTTATATGTGTAGTGTCTTACGAAGCAATGGTGTATGATGGCAGACTGTGTGTGTGATGGCTGCACATAGGTCGGTGGCAGGGCCATCTTAGGAGTTTGGTGTCTTGCTGCACGAAGATTTTTGGGCCTCTCGTTCATCAAAGAAAAGGAATTATTTAACACCTTTTTCAAACATTGTAAAGGGGTTGTGGTTTTCAAAATCTGTCTCCATTACACATTAAAAAAGAGAAGCAGAAGTTTGAAATTTTGAGGATTACCGCACAATTTACAATATGGTTGCCTTGTTCTGCACCATGTGCTGCACTGTATTCTGTGTTCTATACATTCCAGGGAAATGGTGTGCATAACAA
This sequence comes from Ambystoma mexicanum, assembly GCF_040938575.1. NCBI lineage: Eukaryota > Metazoa > Chordata > Amphibia > Caudata > Ambystomatidae > Ambystoma > Ambystoma mexicanum. The sequence goes on from NC_090934.1 coordinate 728,440,004, forward strand.
GAAAGATGAACTAAAGCCATAAACAGTGCTAGTGGTATGCGTGGAGGGAAATCTTATAGCACATGGGACAGTTCCATAACACATATGGATGCATTTTTCTGTTTGGGTTGTTGTGATTGTGCACATTATTGGGTAGGTTACTGTTCTATACTGCATTGAATGGGTCCACTTATTACAGGCTTAGGTGAAGAGGATATTCAGGAAAGAGGTTGTCCATTGTGTGGAAGTAATGTAATACAATGTGAACTAAAGTGGCTAAGGGTAGGTGGTTGTGTTATGTGGTGGGTTTGTGGCCAGTGCCTACATCTTTGCATGCATGGTTCTAAAGTGCAGTGGTAGTTGTGGCCAGGGTGTGCAATATTGATTGCATTGTTGGAGCCTGCACACTGTACATTGTGTAGTGAAGTGTGTAGGTCGGGGGCACAAGTAGCACAGTGTTATGTAGCTCTACATTGAAAATTGTGGCATTTGTATATGGTTTGTAGAAATATATGGACACATTACCCATTGCGAATTATGAAGAGGTATGACACCTATAATTTCATACTTACTGTTTCTATTGTGGAGGGTGTGTGCAGTTTTGTGTGTATGGGATGTGAAATGCAGTAATCGTTCCTTTCTTATCTGTCGAAAAAAGAGAATATAACATGTTAGAGCTGGTATGTCATCATCTTGCAGTTCCTTACATTGCAGACATTTTTAGACTTTGTGGACCCTCATAATGAGTACATCATAAGTACTATGCATTAAACAAGTGTACTGTGCAATGTGCACAGTTCCTGTGTTCCTTTGCATAATCACCTTACACATTTATTTGCTATTACTTGGCACAGTCCATTACAGTACCGTTTGCGCTCATTATAGCACTGTGTAAGGTGCACTGTTGTAGTGTGAGGAATCGCAATGTCATACGACTTCTGTTTTGTACGTGTTCCTACTATGGTTACAGTTGTATGGCAGTTGGTGTATTGGAACTGCTTATCGGCTTCCTTTTGTTAGCACTGTTTCTTTATGCGTTTGGTTGCTGCTGATGTTTTCCAAGTATTGTGCTATTGCACTGTGTTACTGCAGAATTGTGAGGGTACTTATGTACCTACTATGGTTACAGTTGTATGGCAGTTGGCATACTGTAACTGTTCATACTTTGAAAGTGTTTGAGGATATGTTTGTAGCACAGTGGTTGGTGAAGGTTGAGTTGGCCTGTGTCACTGCTGTAAGTAATATTGCAGTATTCTGGTTGCAGTTGGATACCAGTTTGCGTATTCTAACTGTTAACAGTGTCCTGTTGTATAGGGTACGTTTGGAAGGTTGTGCACTCCTGCTGGTAGTTTGACATCTTTGCACATTTTTAAGTGGTGGTGCACCACTATGGGGTTATGTACTGATGCTTGTATCTAGAATTGAATTTGTATGGGCATTGTTAGACAGGTGGTGACGTAGTTGCATACTTGGTGGTTTCTGAGGTTACGGAGGATAGTTTTGAACCCTTATACTTAGTAGTTTTCCTTTTCCGTATCATGTAGGAAACAATATTAGTGTTATTTTTGTACACTTATTGTTTCTCTGTGTGTAATCATTGGGTTCATTGGGGAAATAATTGAATAACAGACATTTTCATATAGTTTCTGCAAACTTACGGTATGCTAAGTTGTTCTAGTTCCACAGTGTAGAAGGTAATTCCTTTTCTGTGCAATTATGTAGGTACTGGTGGGTGTTGGGGAGTAGGGTATTCCAATTTTGAACATCAATGCGTACATTCTGGCTTTAGAAATATTAAGTAGGCATTTGCAAGATTTGCAGGTAATCTCTGCTTTGGAATACTGGAAGTATCATTGCATTCCCACCATGACCATTGCTTTCTAATGTATGCAGTATAGTGGCCTGCGCTGGTTGTGTCGCCTGTGTGGTAGATTATGGCTACTGATGTGAAGGTTTTCTTGCCAAGTGATACTTGTCCGTGTGTGAAGGTAGTTAGTTTGCAGTTATTCTTGGTTCGTTTGCAGTTATTCTTGGTTCCATCTGCTTTGTACCTTAAAAGCATTAATATTACATATTGACTATGTGATTGTGTATGTAGCATCGAACGATTATCGGAGTTGCAAGAAGTACACAATATGCTATGGTTTGCATTTTGCACCAGTTGTTGAAATAGAATTGATTCACAGTTAGGTATTGATATATAGACAAAGCGCTCGTAAGGGACTTGCTCCTGAATGACATGGTTGCAGAGAGTGCATGTATGTTTCCACATGTAGGAAAACTGAAAATTTCATTTATGGGTATGTTTTTGCTTTCCAGGATTTGTAGCAAGTACATTAGAAATTCCTGTGAATCTTCTTGTCTGTTTAATGTGAATGTCACCATTCCAGCACACTAGTCCAATTCCTGCCTTATTCCTGAGACACTGTAAGTGTTGTCAGGCTTATTTGTTACATTTCCGTGAAGGATTAGCTTTTGTAAACACAACTGGTCCTAGCCATTTAAATAAATGTTTTCAACAATTGGTAGCATTTGGAAGAGAACATTTATTGCTACATTAGCATCGCAATTTACTCTAGTTGTATTGGAAAATTTGAAGGGACCAGGTAGTTCTGTGTCTGAGTACTTAGATGGATGTGCACATGCTTCCTTTGCATAGGCACTTTTCTGTGTTGTTGAGTTGGGTATGTGTTGTCCTTTCCAGTCCTGTTTTGTGTGTTTTTGGTAGTTGATGCAGTATGAGCTGATTTTAATTTCTCTGGTGGTACTGTTGGCAAATCATTTAGAACTTCTGACTGCATGAGTTTTTCTTTAGAACCTTTCTGTTGTTGAGGAACAGGGTACATTTTGAGATGGGGTGTGTGCACTGCACATAGTCTATTGTACTCTATGATGCAAGGAATGTCAGCGCTGACTGCACTTGCATCAAAAATGACTAGATATAGTCCTTCAAGTGTACATAGGCGTGATAGTGCTACGTAACTCATGCCTTCTTTAAAGACTGTGCTGCCAATATCAATTAATGCTTGACCTAAGGTTAGACCTTCCGATTTATGAATAGTCACTGCATAAGCTAGTGACAGAGAAAACTGCTCTCTGCGTACATATATGTCTTTGAAAAGAAGGAATTGCACTGTTGTGCGTCCTTTTCTTTTAACATCTGAAAGTTTGGGAAACTGGACATTGACAAACTGAATGCTGTTGTCACGTGGGTATGTTTGAAAGCCAACAACTGTTCCAAGGGCTCCATTAACTAAACCTTGCTCTATGTCAAGCTTACGCTTTAGCATTACTCTACACATAATGTTAACATTTTCTCCAAACCAGCTGTGTTGGAGATAGTGTTTTCTAAGGCTTTTAGTCGTGCTATGGCTTGTTGTCACATAGGTAGTTTCATACCGTGTACGTCCAGTTTGTCTGTGGAGTGAATTTTCAGTAGTGGTTGCATTTCTTTTTTCAGCATTGTTGTATTGAATTGTGCACAACTTGCTAGAGTTGGCATGAAGGCCATACAGCTCATATTTTTGTGAGCTAATTGCTCCATGACATCAGTAGCACATGAGTTATTACTATATAGCTCATGGATGCATCTGATATTTAGGGTAGACTGCGCTTCCTTTGATAGTACAGCAATCCGCATGTTTTTTAAAATGATGGCGTAGGTGTGGTCTGCAGACTGACACATGTTTTGAGTTAGTTCTCTGTATTGGAAATGTTGCCAGAGATTTACATTCCCGATGCTGCCAAGACTTTTACGGCCCTGTTTGTGTCCTAGGGTTTTAAAGATAGGTCTGCCTTTCACTGGTGTTAATTGAAGGAGATCTCCAAAAACAATCACATGTTTTCCTGCAAAGAGTTATTCGTAGTCTGTTTTGAGGAACTCTTGTAATCTGAGGTGAACCAAAGCTAACATTAGGTTGGAAATCATGCTCACCTCATCTATTAGGAGCACTTTCATTTGTTTCAAAACTCTGCATACCTCCATAGTAGCTTCTGCTGAACGTTTGTCGTACTCTAATTTGTTTTGGTGTTCTACTGGAAGCAGTAGCAATCGGTGTAAAGTGACACCACCTATGTTGTAGGCAGCTAAACCTGTGGGAGTGGTTACAACAGCTGAAAGGTTGCTGTTTGTTAATTGTTAGAGGAATTTACTGATAATTTTTATTAAGAGTGTTTTCCCTGAACCAGCTTCAGCACTTACATATAGCTGTATGTACAGGTTTGTAGTTTTCACAGGTACACGTTTTAGTTTCATGCTGTATACCATGTTGAATTTGTTTACTGTACAGCAAAGTCTTCTGCAGGTTGCTCATACTGACACATGGTGGTCTTTACTTCTGTCATGGCTAATTCTGCCTCATTTCTTATGACTGGCTGTCCAAGTGGTTCTTAGCTTCCTGTTACAGAAGGTTTACTGCTCTCAGGAGTGTCTACATTTAGTTGTGCTTGAAGTTATTCTTCCTGTTGGCATTCATTGTCCAATAATGTTTTGTACCGTGTATAGTTCATATCTGTTATGGTACTTTCAGTTGCATTGAAAGCATCTTCATATGAGGCGTGAGGGCCTAACAACTCTTCCTCTTTTCTCCATGGTTTGAAAAGTTACAGTAGAGCCATGTAGTATAGTTCTTTGTGTTGAGGAGTTGATAATTTTATATGATTGATCAGGCTGTGTTTGGTAAGTTTCACCAGGCTGCGTTCACAACCTTCCACTCCGTATCTACCTTTTTTCTCATCTGGTTTAATGTTATTTTTGTATGAGAAGTTTTGGGCTATGTGATACCGGCACATGGTTTCTAAAGTAACACGCCTGTTTGGGTAGTATGTGTCTAATGAGTTGTTTTTCAAAATGCCCTGGCTGTTGGGATCGTTTTTGGCTATTCTTTCTATGTCCGCGTACGATTTCAGAACTCTTTTTCTGGATGCAGCAGGTGCCAAGGCTTAGCCACACTATGTTTTCAGATTTTCCATAGCAGATGGTGCCAGTTAAATGGTCTGCCACTTCGTAGCTGCCACATTCTCTATGGGGCAGTATGTGTATGCCAAAGCTGTACAATTTCTGTGCCAGTGTTTTGTAAGATGATATGTCATCCCAGAGGTCTTTCAGCTCTCTTTTCTCTGCTTTGGTTAAGTAGGCTGTGACATATCGTGCAACTGCAGTGGAATTGTCTGCAATGTACTGTTCATCTATATTTGCATTCCATAGGAGAGCAATTATTGTATTGTAATCATTGATGTACTTTGATGCTTCGGTTCTTTTTATGCAGTATGTGTTTTTAGGAGATTTACCTTTCACACTGTGTCGAACCGAAGACACGAAACTGTTCCCTTGCCCTGTTGCTGAAACTGGTCTAGGGAAACCAAAGCTGCATTTGGTGTAGTATTTGCCTTTGCTCTTGTACGTGCGCCGGCAATACTTGCCACACTTGTGTCTTTGAAACTGCTAAATTTGTGCATGTAGGTCACTATGTGTACTTTCTCAATGGATTTCGCAAGTAACATATTTGTGAATGAAGTGCAAAACAGTTGCATCACTGTCCTCACCAAACATAGGAGCATTTTTAATCCACAAAAGCATGTGGATGTGTGGTGCTCCTCTGGATTGATATTCTTTTCTCTAAAAGAAGTGTTCCACTTCTCCGAGAGGAGGACATGCGTTATTGCAAATGAAGTGGAGCATGGCAATGAAGCGATGATAGAAGTACCTTGATACATTTACAGGATCCAGAGAGCATAGTTCTCCTGGTGTTTTTATGTCTACACCTGTTTTGTTTTGGTTTGCTATGCGTAAGAAAGTTTGCAAGTCTTCCCAAGCATACTCTGCACAACTTAAAGTAACAAACCATGTGGGTGGGCTAAGGTTGCATAGCAAACAGCGTACATCTTTCTACCGTCTGAACCAGTACTCCTTTGTACCACAAATGTTTGCAAAGAGATTTGTATTACTTGACTGTAAAACTTTGTCGTTGTCTTGCACCTTTTGAAGTAGCTGTGTAGCAGACATGTTTTGAAAATGGGAACCGGTTTTCAATGTGTGCAACTCCATAACATAGCGTTGCTAGGTCACTTTCTAAAACGAGGTGAAATATGTATTCCACGTTTTGTGTAAATCTAGGGTCTTCACAATACATTCGTAAAGAGCGGTATTCTGTTGCTGTTATTTGTGCGCATCTTTCATCGTATTTCCCATCTTTTCCAGTTGGGAAGAGTAGAGGGAAGGCTCATGCTTCTACATCCTTTGGCTTGCCGCATTTGATATGTTTCTAGTGCATCATCTACGGTGTCTTTGGAGTGCAGTGGGTGAATTGTGTAGTGATCTAAAATATTGTAGGCTGCAGTAGGATCTAGAAGTTCAAATTTGCCAGTTGTTGAGGAGTCCTGAATTACTTTGGTGGTTTCACTTAGGTTTTTGTCAACGTTTATTTCTTTGTAGTATTCATTGCTTTCTTTAAGGCACTGCAAGGCTTTCCTAACTTTGTTTAAGTCCACTAGTTGCTGCTAATGTTTTATCTTTTGTAGGTACACCATTTACCAGGATAATCAAAGATTGTTCTAATGGCCTTTGCTCTCGTAGAGTGTCTACATTTTGTTTCGGATCTAATGGTAAATAAACTACTTTCCCATGAATGCTTCTTAGTAATTCGATGGGAGGCAATTTTGCAGTTTTTGGTTAAAGTCGTACTGTGGGATATTTTTACCCATGCCAATGTGCCCCACTGCACCACTTTACCAATGTGGAAAGAAACAGCCAAAAATGGATGCGCTAACCCCTGTGCATGCAAAAATCTGTAAAACTGTGCATGATATGATATATGGCATTTATAACACGCCTATACACAAGTGTTTCAAGGCACGACGAGGAAAGGGGGGAAACAAAGGGGGGACAGACAGCGATCCTACTAGGCCAGGTGTCATTCAGATCGTTCAAGTGCATGGGAAGGGGGGAAAAGGAAAAGTGCACGGGGGAAGGGAGAGGGGAAAGTGCAGTACATGGGAAAGTGGAATAAATAAGATAAATAATACGGCCTGCTGGTGGCAAGAGCAGGGAATTGCAGACATAAGTGCTGGTAGGGGGACTGTAGGGATACAGAAAACAGTCCCCAGGGGCAGGGGTAGCAAGGGAAGCAGTGCAGGTGGGCAATTGACGGGGCCTGGGCCAGAGACCAGAAATGGTGGCCAGGTAACCAGTGCAGTTTCAGTCAGGAATTCAGCAGGGGAGAGGGGGAGAGAAAGCAGAAGCAAAGAGGAAGGTTTTGAGGTGCTTCCGGAACCAGAGATGGTTCTCCTCGAGTTTCATAGAGGCAGGAAGGCTGTTCCAGAGAAAGGCCGGTGCCGAAGAGAGTGATCTGCCACCAACTCGTTGCTTGGAAAAGCGACTGACCCTGAGGGAGTTGGAGGCGGATGAGCGAAGAGCTCGAGAAGGAAGATATTTAGGAAGAGAGAGTTGAAGGTATTGTGGCCCAAGACCCCAGAAGGCCTTGTGTACAATGCAGAGGGTTTTGAACTTAATCCTCGCAGCCACTGGGAGCCAGTGCAGAAATATCAGTCCTGGAGAGATACGATCCTGGGCTTGAGGTCAAGGACAAGTCTCGCAGTCCTGTTCTGGATAATTTGCAGAGGGCGGACAGTAGAGGCAGGCAGATTGAGGCATATTTAGATAGAGGCTGTTACAGTAGTCCAGCCTAGAGAGGACCAGGGCTCTGGAGACAGTGAGCTAAGGAGGTGCAGCTGGTAGTGTGACTTCTTAGAGACGTCAGAGATGTGAGGGGAGAAGGAGAGTGCAGAGTAGAAGATGACCCCGAGGTTTTTAGTCTTGCAGGCGGGTGTATGAAGAGGGCCAAAAGAGGCCTGCCAGAGAGCTGCAGGGAAGGAGGGAGTGGGTGTGCCAATGAGTAGAATCTCAGTCTTACTGGCATTAAGGCAGAGGTCGTTGGCGGCACACCACTCCTGGATGGCATACAGACAGTCAGAGATGAGGGAAGGAGAGGAGGAGGCCGAGGGTAGCCTGAAAATGAGCTGCGTATCATCCGAATAGCAGTGAAAGTTGGGACAGAGAGCAGAGATGCGGTGGGCAAGGAGTGCCAGGGATTGGTTGAACAGCCAGGGAGAGAGGTTAGATCCCTGGGGGACACCACAGGTAGAGAAAAAATGTCAGAGAGGAAGGACCCAAGTTGGACCTGGGAGGGTCAGTTGGAGAGGAAAGAAGCCAGCCATGCCAGAGCCAGACCAGTGATACCAAGGATATCACGGAGACGGTTGAGCAGGATGGCATGGTTGACAGTGTCAAAGGCAGAAGAGAGATCAAGCAAGATGATAACGCACGGGGTGTTAGAGTCAAGGTTGGTGAGCAGGTCTTCACGGATGTTCAAGAGAGCAGTTTCCATACTTCTGGCAGCTCTGAAGCCAGACTGATGGTCATGAAGACAACCAACAGATTCAGTGTGGAGATTGAGCTGCGAGATGGCCAGTTTCTCCAGGAGCTTGCCCATGAAGGGAGTGATAAAGATTGGGCGATAGTTAGCCGAGCAGGAGGGGTCGGCAGAGGGTTTCTTAAGAAGAGGGTGCACAGGGGAGTGCTTCAGGGGGGAAGGGAAGACTCCAGTGGTGAAGGAGTGATTGCAGAAATCAGCCAGGGCAGGAGCCAGGGAGTCGATGTGGTCCTTGATGGTTTTGGAGGAACAGGGGTGAACCTGTTTCGATTAGACTTTCATAGATCGGACTTGTCTAGAAGCCTCATCTGCAGAGAAAAGGGGAAAGGCAGAGAAGGAGGGGTGGCTGCAGAAGGGCCAGAGGAAGAGCAGGGAATAGCGGGAGGGAGGTGAAAGGAGGAGAGTGAGGACAGGTCCTGAGTTTTAGAGATGAAGTGAGAAGCCAGTGCTGTGTAGAGGGCCTGAGAAGGGACAGGAGAGGTAGAGACTGCGGCAGGATTGGCCACTTCCTTGCAGATTTTAAAGAGTTCAGCCGAGTTGCTAGATGCTGCAGAGACACATGCTTGAAAATGAGCTCTCTTCTTGGTGAGGACGGAGAGCTGGTATTGCCTTTGCAGCATGCGGGGGGCCAGTTTGTCAGAGGATGTACATGAAGCACGCCATTTCCTCTCGGCCACCCTGCACTTGTGTTTTAGGGTGACGAGGTCTGAGTCATACCAGGAGTTACACTTGACTTTGGGCTTCAGGTGGATTCTCATGACAGGGGCAAGGATATCAAGGGTATCAGATATAGAAGAGTGGAGCATGTAGAGGGCTATATCAGGGTGAGAGTCAGCCAGAGGGGGAGGAGGGGGCGAATGCCTCCATTGACACGCGCTTCATGGGTCGGATGACTGAGAAGGTGGGTGGCAGTGACAGAGGTGGCTTGGCCTGCGGGGTAGGGAGGGTGAGGTGGCAGGATAGGAGAAAGTGATCACTCCAGGAGAGTGGAGTGGAGAGAGGGACAGAGGGGAAGGTCTGATGAGATCAGAACATCGAGAGTGTGCCCTGCAGAATGAGTAGGGCCAGAGGGGAGAATGGTGAGTGAGAGAGAGTCACAGAGGTCGCGAAAGAGTCCAGAGGGGGGACGGGAGGCATCCACGTGGATGTTGAAGTCTCTAAGAAGGAGGAGTTGAGTGGTTGAGGCCAGGAGTGAGGAGGAGAGGTCCGCCCACTCAGAGAGGAAGGAAGAAATCTGACCGGGTGGCCAATAGATAGTAGCCACAGTAAGGGAATGGCTAGGCGAGAGAGAGGGCCTGCAGACGAGGCATTCAAAAGAGGAGTAGGCCTGCGTAGGAATGACAGAGGCAGGGATCTACTCAGGGAAGATTAGGGTTACGCCCCCACCAGAGCGGTTGGGCCTGGGCGCAGAGAGGATCTTGTAGCCATCAGGTAGGAGCGTATCAAAGCTGGTGACAGAGCTGGCCGTAAACCATGTCTCAGTGAGACCTAGGACATCGAGGTCAAGTTCTTCAAGAAGGCGGCAGATATCAGAGGAATGTTTGACAGCGAAGCAGGAGTTAAGAGTGGCAATGTGGAGAAGGTTGCCCTCCTTGAAAGACTTCCAGGAGGGGTACAGATCAGAGATACGCCCTGCCGAAGTGTAGAAAGTGCCCAAGAGGGGGCAGAGAGGGAGGGGGAAGGCAAGGTAGCCAAGGAAAGGGGAGAGGGGACAGCAGGAGAAGAAAGGAAGTTGATGAGGAACAGAAAGCATCTATCAAAGAGATGAAGGTTGGCCTGAGAGCCTTGGACCAAGACGGTCACATGGGTCACAATCACAGAAGGCTGCACACCCCTGCCACACACAGTCAAAGTGGGGGGGGGAACAGAATTCTCACTGCAGGAGAATGCCAGTAGGTGCTGTTACATTTAACATGAAGCAAGGTCACAGAATTGGGCTAAACACCGAAAATGCCTTTTAAAATGCAGCTTTGCAACCTTCAAAGTGCTGTTTGGCGCTAGATCCATTCATTTTTCAGTTAATCATTCAAATTAAAAGGGGTAGAGATCATCCAGTGTGGCCAGAGAAGCCGGGCCTCATTGACTGACAGCAGCTAAGAAATGTATCTCATGAAAAAGGCAGCCCAGCAACATTTCTTTCAGTTGCACGGGAAAGATGCGGCTAAAAATGGCAAAACATGTAACAATTTCAGCTGTGCAAAACTCCAGCCAAAGGCTGGATACTTACTCCAGACTGCAAACAAATCTCAGCACTTAAATGAAGAACTGGTGCTGAATACAATGTGTGTGCTGCAGAGGAAACTCTGATGTAAAGGATTGAGTTGAAATGTGCTTTTTCTATGAAGAAGTACAAAATTGCTTGTTTAAAAGCATGGATTTGTGAAAGGCCTAATTCTTTAAATGTAAAAATCCCCTATAAAATGTGTTCATTTTTATATGTTTTAAATGAAAGATTTAGGTGAATCTTAAAGTCAAAACCCAGTCTGGAGTTAATTAAATAATTAATTCTGACTTGACAGTGCCCAGCCTGGGAAAGATGACACTTCAAGTTGATACTCCACTGCTAGCAGGAAGGATTAATTGCTGCAGGAGGTTCTCGCATATTTAGGACAATGAACTCATTAGACATTCGTCTGGGGCCCAGCCAAGGAAAATGGCAGGCTGAACACTGATCCCTTCAAGGGAGGGGCAGGAAACTTCCCTCTGGACCCCCACCCTGATCAAAGGAATTTGACAGCTATTGCCAGTTGAAAAAATAACTGCTAAAATACATTTGTTGTTTAAAATGGCTATTTGTGATTAAGCTTTGAAAACCTTTAACATTGCAAAATGAAGGAGGACAAATCTAAAAATTGGGAGTTGTAAATCTAATTTTATGATCTTTCTGTTAAGACGTGAGTGAACCCTGTACTACATAACGAACAAAAGTTACACAAAAAGAATAATGGTGGCAAAACTATTGATGCTGCAAATATAATATTGTATACCCGTGTTATGGGGGTAATTGCCCAGATTAGTACTGAATTAGGAATTGTTAGGCCAAACCATTATGATTAAAATTGACAATATTCCACAGAACGACAAGCTCTCAATGAGATGGGAGTTAGATGTAAGGATAACCCCCAAAATATGTAACGTATGTGTCTGATTTTATTAGAGGGCATCATTATAGAAATGTGCATTTGTGGGAAAGTTAAATTGTGGTTCAAATCAATGTGAGAGTTCCCAAATCACATCATAAAATATGACAGCTCTTTCTGATTTCCAACCAGAAAGAGGCAAGTGCCTTTGACCTATCACAGACATGTGGGTGTGTTTTGAAATTCTGCCCCTACCATAAACTGAGTGATGTCACTTGGCTTGATAAATATAGGAACTTCACCACACACAGGCACTCTGATTCCTGACTACATCCTGATTCCCGCAACTTCAGGGAAATAATTCTGATCCAGTTTGGCTTTCTGCCATTCATGCTTGCTGGCTGAAACTTACGATACCACTGATCTGAGCTGCAGTCCAATTGACCAGAACCGCCCAGCTTATTCAATTCTGCCAGAAGTGCTCTGCTGCTTGTAGACCTGTTCCGTGATGACCAGAACCTGACGGTCCAATCTTAAATTACAGTGGACTGTAAGTATCAATAGGAATCCTAGTGACCCATAGTATATTTGCATTGTCCTATTCCAATCTATAACCCATCCTCTCTTTGACCTAAGAACCTCTAATATTGTCAGAACCATTTTTAGAACCATGTTTACAATCCCAAGTGTTAGCGCTGAATTTCTCTCATTTGTTTCATTAAACTATAAGCCATTAGTGATTTGGATTAAAAAAAATAATTCCCATAAAGAAAAGGTAATATCCGCCACGTGAAGAGTTATAAGCGGCCGTGCATAACTGTGGAGATTCACGGGTGGCATTCTCTTTTTCTTAGTCATTTAATATAGTTTAAATAAATCCAATCTGTCAGTTTTAAAAATGTCTGCTTTTCTCTGTTCTATTCTTTTCAAAAACGCCCCTCATTAAAACTTACATAACTTCTTCAATTTTATAGCTAGAGACTTAATTTCAACTCTCAGTTAAACCTAAGACCACATTGTGAAACAGTGTATTTTTATTAAACATTGCATAGGTTTTACACATGTCTTTTCCCATTCAAAGTGTTTCTTAACTTCCATTCTGGTTTAAAGTGTGTATTATTGCTCATCTTCCTAGGTCATGTTGGTTAGAATCTGTTTAGTATTGCTCTCATAGGAATTTCTATCAATTTAAGTATTTATGCACACTTTTCCTTGTTTCACAAAGCCATTTTCAACTGTCATTTTAAAATGTGTAAATTTCCCAAAAACGCTTTTCTCTCTTGTTTGGGGAGGGAAGATTATATTCAAACACTGTACTCTGTTATTCATTCCTAAATACCTGCTGCTTACTTACATCTGTGTAGAATTGCACATTTGTGAATTAAGAACTTGGCAGGGGGAAACCTTAACCTAAGCGCTATCTTTTCACAACCCAAAACTGTTCTTTTCCTGTGTTTTTTATTCTGTATTACTATAAGTGAATTCAACTGCTTTACTTACTTTCTGAATTGTGTTGTCACCACATTGCTGATTGCTGCCCCATATATATTTTAAAATTTGTGTTGATTTGAATTTTAAAGAAATAATTAAATATTTACCTTTACCAACCAGCCTGATTCCTGCTCCACTGGGACCTGGGGGGTATTTTGAGAAGGGTGTAATATGAGTGGTATATCACTCAGAATATTGAACCTATAGACACAATAAATAAGTATTTCATCTGTGCATTACATGATAGGCGAGACCCAGGTGTATTGCCTGACTGAAATCCTTACCAGTACTGTTTCCTGAAATGGGTGCACTGTTTGGATTATAATACTCTCATACAAATTAAGCTGCTGGAGTGCATTTGGCAGTAGAAATAATTCCAAATTATTACTGATTGCCCATGAAGGCATTTGGTTATTGTCAAGTTTTGCAGTGCAGTATGTGCACAGTATGGAGGAGTTAGTAATGTTGTATTTCTTTTCCGCTATAAGGTACAGAGCTTATTGAAACCACTGGGATTCCTCATTGTCTTCTATTTTGTGCTTTATGTCTACTGATTTGGTGCTCTTTCTATAGAAAGTTCTGCGACAACACACACATACTTGGTTTGGCACTTCAACAGATGTGCTTTTGAAGTTTCATATTTCTTTTTTGTATGTGTGACATAGAAAGTTGATATCTGCAAAGTTGTCACTACTGTTCTCTGAAAGTGTTGGAGTTTGTAAGTGCTCTTCAGTTCCGAAATATTTCCTTTGGACGTGCTCTATTTCTTCAAGCAGGTCTTAGGCAGTACCATGCAAGAGAATATTATTTAACTGTTGTAGTGTTGAAGCTGGACATTTTGCATAGTAGAGATTGTAAACAATATTTCTTACAGTGGAATGGTGTGAAGCTATAATTTTGATATGGTGGAAGGTGCTTTTGCAAATAGGTCCAGAAATAGAGGCTAAGGAATGTCCTCATAGTCCTGTGTATTTGCGTACTGAACAGGAGTCCATAGTTTGTATTATTTTCATTTTGCCTTTGTTGTTGGCTTTCACATAGTGATTGAGGAACTGCTGCAAAGCTTTGATAGAGAATTGGTGAACATTACACACTGATGTGCAAGGCCATTTGTACGTAAGGCGTACTGGTTTGGTGGAATGGACAGTGGCATCTAGGTTTGATGGGGATATTTGTGAGAGCAGTGTTTCTGCTTCCGTTATGGTATTGCGTACCTTTTCATACCCTCATCCACTGGTATTTATGGCAATTTGGTTTGTTTGCTCTTGTTTGTATGATTCTTCATTGAAGTATGGCTCTGTGCTGGTGGTGTGACTCCACTCACCTGCACAGATGGCGCCAAAGATATCTATGCTGACATTGCATTGATTTCGAAGTACTGGCTGTAGTTTACCAATTCATTTGTTTAGTTGTTTCATTCTGTTTAAAGGTAATATAAACAATTTCCGTTTCAGGACCATTGCACTGTCTACAAGAGCTTCCATGATTACTTTTCTGCAGTAAGTTTTCAGGGTTGAGCGTGATTTCTCATCTCTACTTAGAAGGTTCTGACGGACTGTGTGGTGGAACATTTTTTGTAAAATTCATTTTTGGGAATGCTTCCTTGTGGTGACATTACCATTTGTACATGCTCTGTTAGCAGTAGTGGGCGATGCATTCTTTTTAGTGCATTTCTTTTACATTTTGACAGAGGAATTGCAGTTTCCTTGCTGATAGATGATTCCCTTTTTGTTATTGACTGTTTTAGCTCTTCTGTTTGAAGTGTTCTGCACAAATTCTACTAGGGTGGATGGCTATTTTCTATGCTTTTATGTTGCGCTGATCTATTTCTGCGTTGTTGTCTACGGAGTTGCTGTTTGGGAGGCATTCTGTAGTAGCTGTTGGAGAAAAAATATATATGTGTGCAATGTGCATGAGTGGTTAAATATGAGGGTAGGCATATAAATGGAAGTGTGTCACTGTGTAAGGGGCTCTAATTTTCGGTTGGTAACACTAGATTACTATCTGGGGTTTTGTATTATAGTGGCATGATGACAATATAAAGTGCGGAACTGTAGAGGTGACATGAGTAAGAATGAAGCACATACCGGTCGGTTGACACACTTGTGCAGCTTACAATGCAAGAACACTGCACTCTCTTAGGAAGACGTAAAATACTATGATGGTACTGTACTTACTCTGTTGGTTGTTGGGAGTACATTTATTCTTGGTTGTATTTTGAAATTCGCACAGGATAGAGGTGGGTACAGGAACTGTATAAGAGGATGGTAAGAAAATATGTTTGTTAATGGCACAGTGATTGCATTTGGAGAATACATTCTTTGAAAGTGTAAGAGGTAGCGTGTGTGTAGAAATGGATGGCTTACTATTTGAATGGGGACTTGGGAGCATGAGCATGTTTTAGAAAGGGGGTAAGTGGGTTATTTGTAAGTGTGTTGTATGACATGCTCTTCAGCAAGTGTCTGTATTGGTGAAGGACTATTTAGTTTGCAAATGGATTACTTCTCATTGTAGAAGGATGAGGAAAAGGTTTGGGAAGATGTACAGATTGCAAATGAGAATGTTTTCGTGTGTCAAAGTAATTTTACTTTTCTGCATGTATATGCAGAAAATGAATGAATGCAACAAGTGTTTCAGTTGTTTTATTTATTTATGCACATTTATGCATGGTACTGTTCTCCAAGCAGACATAATTTTTTTGTTTTCTTAAGTAATATTGCAATCTGTGCTAGGTTAGTGGCAAGCAGGCTGTTATGTATGCAATGCATGCCCTTGCCTTAGCTTGGTAGGATATATTCACAGATCCTTTTTTTGTGAGATTTTTACGAGTTTAGTAGGCGCGTTAATGGGGAGAAGGTCACAAGAAAGAAAGAAACAAAGAAACAAAGAAAGAAAGAGGAGAGTAACCGTTTGCATTTTACAATGGCAGATATGGGTAAATGCCAACTTTACTGGCGCATAGCAGTGTATGACAGTATGATTTTTCAGTATGCTATGGAGGTTTAGTGCCAGGTACCCTGTTGTGAGACACTTATAACATAGTTGCAAATGTATTGTATGAAAACTATTGATACCTTCAGGTTGTGGTGATGGGTGGAGATGTGGATGAATGTGGATGCAGAAATCGTAGATAGCTTTATAGTACTTTGCAGTGGAAGTGCTCCTCATTCACAGGACACTTGGACTCTGATTGTTTAATGGTTAGTATGGAGTCTTGAACAGAGATGATACTGTTAGATGCAGAGGTCTTGGCTGTGATTGGTAGATGCGTGTGTGATTGCTTAACAGTACCCAATGAGGGAGGGCTGGAAAAGGAGTACGAGAAAGGGAAGAAGGACTGCCTCTGCTTTACTGGGCCACGGCCCTCGCTGTAGTTTGGGAAGGGCACGTTCCACATGATGTCCTTTTTACTATGCTTGGTATGGAAATGGGACTGTGGATTATCTATGCAGTTGTTGAGGGTGTCTGTAACAGGAAGGGGTGGCAACATTTTGTTTTCATTGCTCTTTCCCGTGATCATGGCAGAGATGCAGAGAGTGAAATTGCTCATCGTCGGTGATGCGTTTGTGGGTGACCTGTATAGATATGCCGGGGTAGTGGCGTTGATGAAAATATTGGTGTGGAAGAAGTGCACGCTTTGTGGCGTAGTGTGCCTCTACCCATTTTGCAAGCTGTGCTTCCAGAGTGCAGGGATGTGGCCACTTGGAGTACTGTTGACATAGTAGTTCTGCATTGTGGAGCACTGCATGTGCCTTTTCGCATTGCTGCAAGTTTGCTTGGTGAACTGAAGGAGGTGCTGAAAGCAGTGATGTGCCTTTTTCCCACTGCAACATTGGTTTCCTCATGCATACCACCAAGACCAGTGTGGAACTATCCAGACGTACTTTCTTCCGAGGTAGAGAAGGAAAGGTGTCTTGTGAACGGCGGCATGTCTGCTTTTCAGTTTGATGCAGGAATGTTCTTTTGTGCCCATGAGAACTTTAGTGCTTTTAATGTGAGGTTTTTTGGTGGAGCTCATTTATTTTTGTCTCCCATTGAAAATGCTGTTGTGTTCCTGAATCTGCAAGCTTATTGGAGAAGCTCATGCAACAATGTAAGGAGGAGAAGACGAGAACAATATGCAATAAATAGAAAACAACTTTTTTTGTTCTGAAGCACTTTTACAAAAGAGAGGATATTCTACCCAGCTACACATGTGTTACCACACCCGCGCTCAAAGGACAATATGTCCGCCAACACTGCAGCATTTGGAGGTGCGCACATGCCATATGCATGTCTATTCACGGTTTATTGATATGGAAATGGGACTGTTCAGGCGTGCAGATTGGTCAATAAGTTTTGCTGCATGTGGTGTGCAAAGTCACATTGTGCCAGAAGGTGTGTTTGCAAACACGAGAGCACATGGATATGGTTATGGCTGTGCCGTGCAGGAGGCAGAGTGTATGGCTTTTTGGCGACTCTTGGATAGATTGGGTAAAAGTGTACACAGAACGCTGTGGAGTGGCTGCATACCTTAGGTTCCATAATGTGGATGTCCACTGGTATGGAGTCCGTGGGATGCAGTGGCTGCATGTGGCTCCTCTTTGTGCCATTTTGGTGAGGCAGAATCATCCAGACATTATTATTATTCATTGTGGTGGGAATAGTTTAGGACGTGTCACTGACATCTCACTGCAGTTTTCGATGAAGGAGACACTTAGGCAAGTCATGGAAATGTTTCCAAAGTCGCAAGTAATTTTTTCTCGCATTACCCAGAGACAGGTGTGGTTGCGTCCTTCCTCATTTGGCCCACAAATGGAGAAAGCGATGCGCAATGTCAACAAGGCTGTTTGTGCCTTTTTGCGCGACTTTGGCATGTTCTCATTCCACAATGAAAACATTACGTTTCGTAGTACCAACATTTATCTATCAGATGGAGTCCATCTTACTGATGCTAGCAACCAGCTATTTCAGCGTAACATCCAAAATGTAGTGCAGCGCTTCTTAGAAGTACAGCAAACATTTCCCCAGTAGGTGCTCAGCACTTTAAACCTTCCACCCACAAATAGCATAAAAAGGCACTTTTAAGAGCCACCGCTTACTTATAGGTATTTATTTATTTATTTATTTGTTTATATAGCGCTAAAGCCCGCAGGCATCAGAGTGCTTCCAAAAAGACAAGACAATAAAGATTAAAGACGGGACAAAGATGTGAGTCGGGCCGTTAGTTCAACATAATAGAATTGACGTAAATTCCAGGATTTATTTGAATAACAGTGTTTTCAATTTCTTCCTGAACTGAATATAGTTAGATTCAAGCTTCAATGAGGTTGGCAGTTCATTCCACTTTTTGGTACTTATGGTCGGAAAGGCCTTGCCTAGGCCATTTTGCTTTTTCGTTGCGGTAGTTTGCAGTAAACCTATATTGGAAGATCTGAGGCACCTAGATGGCGCATGCCACTTAAACTGTTTCTTAAGGTAAGCCAGAGCTTTGCCATATAGGCATCGATGGACCATGGTGAGTGACTTGAAGATGATTCTCTCTTCCATGGCCAACCAATGAAGAGCTTTCCTGTCTCCAGTAATATGTTCCTTTCTTGACCTGCCTGTAATTGTCCTGATGCCGTTATTTTGGATCACCTGACATTGTTTCAAACATTTTCTGTTAGCTCCTAGGAGCAAGGAGTTTCCATAGTCCAGTCTGGATAATATTGTTGCTCTGGCAATGATGGTGCTGTTCTTTTGATCGAGCAGAGGTCTGATTTTTTTCAAGAGAATGTGATGGTACTGGCAATTTTTCTTTAGGTAGGCTGTATGTGCCTCTGCTCCTAATGAGGCTTGTAGATAAACTCCCAGAGTCTTCACTTTTTCAGATGTTGGAATTTGGGTGTTTTTGATACAAAATGCAGAGTAAAGGGAATTCAGTTTCTTTCTGGCCTGTGTGGATCCAAAGATCATGAGCTTGGTCTTAGAACCATTAAGACACATCCAGTTGTCCTTCATCCAACTCTCGATGGTGTTGTATAAGGTTGAAAGTTTGTCGCTATCCTTTTTGTGATCCCCGCTAAGCTCAAAGACCAGCTGGGTATCGTCGGCAAAGTTCGTAAAAAATATACCCATTTGGGACAGCATGGTGCAGAGGCAGTGCATGTACAGGTTGAACAGCAGTGGGGAGAAGCTATCTCCCTGTGGAACTCCACAGTCCACCGGTTTGGTATTTGAGGCTTTATTTCCCCAGACAATCCTGGATTGCCTATCATGTAGAAACAATGCTATCCACTCAGTTGCCCCTAGTGAGTAGTTTCCTGAGTTTTCGAGGGCCTCTCGGAGTTTTGTATGATCTAGCAGATCAAATGCTGCCGAGAGGTCCAATAAAATTAACAAGCCTGTTTTACCCTTGTCCAAGATGGACAACATTTCGATATGCATGCACTCTTTGTGACGGACCCAGGCTTCGCATTTTTTGTCACGCTGCCCGGATAGCTTATAGTGTACGTGGTGACATGCATCGTTTCATTGGCATTGTATTTTTGAACTGTGAAAGGTGGCTCTGAAAAGAGCATTTTTTTTCTTTTCCCTTTTTCATTGTTTTTGTAATTATCCTGTTCTTCCAACACACAATACTGAAGGAAAGGAAAGGGAAGAGGGGTTAGGGAACGGGCACCAACCACAGGGATAAGAAAGGGCAAGTGGAGACAGGAAGATTTTAGGTGGTCGTTACTTAGGTAGGGGGCGCTCCTTCTCATGCTCCCAGACCGAAGCCTCGAAAGCACTTCTAAGTTGCTCTCCCCTGCACAGCGCCACGTCGCAGTACATGCACAGTACAGTGACCTTTGAAAGGTACGGGTCTGCTGCTTTGCAGATGGCCTGCAAAGTGGGTATGGGGATCTGCTGCCCCACTGGAGTGTCCCTAGTGGTGGCAGGAGCAGATGCGCAGAATGTTGTAGAAGAAATTAACCTACTGCCTTGTTGGAAGGGGACAACCCTCCGAACTGCTGCCTTGTGGTTTGCTTTTAGATGCCGTCGCATGGTGGTGGTGCCGTAGCTGCACAAGCCAGGTTTTCCGCGACTGAGTACTGTAAGTGCATCTCACCTGGTTCGCACGTGATTTGGGCACGTCTCCTACAGTGGTAAATAATTTACACACCCATGACTCACGCTGGCTGTGGGCAATGGGGAATTCCTCTACTTTATCCCCGTTCCGCTCTTGATCTCCCCTTACATTACCTGTTCCCTTGTCCAGGCCCTTCGGAAGGAGGTGTTGGTGAGGATGAGGGTGCGGGTGCTGTTAAGTTGGCGGCAATAGGAGCATCCATGATTGCTCATAGTTGCAAAAGTAATATAGCAGAGCAGAATTGCTCACAAAGCTATTTGAGCACAAAGCAATATACACTGCTGGTCTGCTCCAAAAATCAAACACAGAATGCAGAGAACTTGACCTCTGGGGTGTGGGCTTTTATAGGGCTGCGGTGCAGTACTTGAAACCGGACAGCGGCCCAAAATCTTTCCCAAAAAAAATTATATGTAAAAGGGTAGAGTATAGGACCGCTGTACGGCTGCACTTTCATAGTTACACTCCATAGATTACAAAAAAACAGTAATTTCCAATGTGCAGGGGCTCTGATCGTATCTGGAAAATAAGGGCCCAGGTGCAGCCTGGGTGCGGTCCCATGGTGATGTTGCAAATGTTCTCTATATGGATGGCTGTCCGTAACACGAGTATTGGGTGGAATACTCAGTTTGTTTGTGCATATGTGTCCTATGGATACCGTTGGGATCCCCAGACTAATTCACAGTGCTACACACGTGCGCCAAACATTTTGGAACAAGCTGGATGCTTGTAGGGTACAGCAGGGGGGATGTTGAGGTGCACAGCTACCCACAGCACGTGGGTGGCCGCCTTGAACTACTAAACATGTGTTACACATTTTATTGGATATGTTGCACAGGGGCGGTGTTACCAGGACACAGAAGAAGAGATATGCATGCGTCTAGTTGTGCAATGGACAAACATGCGCACCCACACCTAATTACAGGTGGTTCACAAGATGCAGACATGCGGCCCGTAGTGGCGTCCTATGGAAGCCTTCATTGTGATTGTAGATAGGCCGGGCAGGAGCAGTGTCCATAGGACACCTCCATTTTGCTTACTTGGGGTCATCTCAACCAGTACTATGCCCTGTTGAGTAATAACGGGACTTTGACAACAAAAGAAAAACCACATGTACACTCTGTCACAATTTACATATGAACCTTTATTTCCACACATTCATAGACTCTATTAGGAAAGGGAAGGGGTAGCAGAAAGGGATACATATGCAGGGGAATTGGGGATTTGTACATGTTGGTCCTGAGGGGAGGAAGGGATTGAGGTCTCATCAAAACGTCTCTAATGACACGGAACTTGAGGGGATGGCGGACTGGGAAATGGGGAAGGGGTACAAATGCAGGTCGGGCAGTGGTATTTTATATTCTCCATAATATGTCCTTGTACCAAATCTTTTAAGGCAGCAAAATTGTTCACTAATTCCTCCATTTTGGCATCCAGCCTGTCCAGATTCCGATTTACAGCGTTTTCTTCAGTTCCTGTGCCTGTATGTTGTTGTGGAAGAGGTGCAGTATGTCCTGCATTCCTTTAATTCGCCGTATGTTCTGTGAAAGAAAAACAAATGTGTTTGGTATACATGAAGCAATATATCGTAACTGTACGTTTCGCACTGCAGTACCTACCAATGGGGTTACTATCATCACTCATTTCATCATGTGGAAAATTGTCTTCCAGCCATCCTACGGAGCTTGCCATTGCAGTAATTGTTTTACTTTTCACACTGCAGTGCCTACCAGTGGGGTCACTATCGTCGCTCATTTCGTCATGCGGGTATTCTCTTCCAGCCATTCTACGGTGCTTGCCATTGCTGCGTACAAACAAAAAAAAACATGCTTTTCTACTATTGTACACTGCAGGACGTGTGCAATTATAACACACACTTTGGTGTACTTACCACGTGGCAGTGGCATTCTGTTCTCAGTACTTTGCAGTCCTAACTCTGGCAATTTAGTATTCTTTCCTATGTAATGCAGCAGTGCGATAAGCTTGCAGAAGGCACACGTAACTACTCTTGTTGGTGCATTACATTATACTGCAAAGCGTATGCCTTTGCTTTGTTTCTTTCAAAAGTACACAATTTGCAGACCTGCAGCATTTTCCCTTCAAATTCTCGTACATGGTGCTGTTTGTATATGTTCCTTGTCTTTGGTGCATGGTACCACTATGTAACCCACCCCTGCCTTTCTCGGCACGTTGGATGCCACCCGATGTTCGCGAACAGGTGTATAGTCCACGACACTGTGACCATTAACATGGAGCTAGCGGGTTAAGTATGCTGTATAGGACATCCATACAAACTACAAATATCCTGGTAAAAACCTATGAAATTCAGCAAAGGGACGTTATGGTTAAGTTGCGTTTCTAAAAACCTATCACCTTTACTGAAGAAACTACAATGCAGAAATGTTACAGTTAAGGTGGCCTACTAAAAACCTACCAAATTCAGTGAAAGAACGTTGCAGTAACAATAACCTATCCATCTTATGCTTACAAGTAAAAGCGAAAAACCCCAGATATTCGCAAGTTATGGTAAACTAAGCAACCATAACTCACTCCACCAGTGTGCACTGCTAAGATTAACACCCCTGACATCAAAGATGACATCACAAATGTCATTGATGATATCACTGATGACATCACATGTGCATTTAGTGTTCATTAACAGCCTCACCAAGGGATTGACATTATCATGTTGCCAAAAAACTATCACATTTCATTGGGAGAACTATCATGACATACAAAGTTCATTAAGCAATGCATCGATGTACACACCATTGCATTCCACTGTTCTTTCCAGTACATGACCTTTGTCATGTCGAAAAATACCCATTGTCTGCAGCATGCACCATAGTGGTCCAATATTGAAAATCTTGCCATGTTGGATGGTAAAATGATGAATGCTTTCATTTCACAGTTTTGCATACTGTGAAACATGTAATAAGTAGCTACCAATGCCTCACTTCATGCATACTTTTACTACTACACAGAAAACAGACACACACAACAATTACAAATATGCGCATATATAGAACAAGTAAAGAAGTAAAGTAAGCAAAAAAGCAGCAGTATTACCAGAAAGTGTTCATAACCTAGCTGATTATCTTCCTGCACAGAAATGATTTCTATGTTTCACTCTTGCTTCTTCCCCTATGTTTATGTATCATATGATGTGCATGACCCCTAAGGAAAGTAGTGTAAGAACACATGAGAAGGGTAAGGTCTAGAAATATGGTACCTTCTACTTTTTTGTTTCCTAACTGTCAGTGAAGAAAACCACCTGGCCTAGATATGTCATTAATGACATTTGTGATGTCATATTTGATGTCATGGGTGTTAGTCTTAGCAGTGCACAGTGGTGGTGCGAGTTATGGTTGCTTAGTTTACCATAACTTGCGAATTTCTGGGGGTTTTCGGTTTTACTTGTAAGCATAATATGGATAGGTTGTTGTTCCTGCAAAGCAACTATAACGCCATTCTGAGTTGTGGTTTCTGGTTATTCCCATTTGATATAGCGTCCTACTCGATTGTACGAGTGAGTATCCGATTTCTTTTCTGAATATAACTTTCACTATTCATACGATTCAAAGCTGTTAGAATCATATGAATGCTTTTGTTGTTACTGTTTTCCAGGTGATATATTTCATTCGGCCACCATGGCTTTCCTCGGCCTGTTCTTTCTTTTTTTTTTTTTTTTTATTATTAAGTTTATTGAATTTTATAGAAAACATACAAGCAACAAACTTATCAGCATTGTAATCGTAGAACTCATTGCATAGAATCCACACCCCATATCCACCCCCAACCTTCACAGAATCTAAAAAGCAAAACAGGCCAACTTATTATGACATGTCATCCAAAAACCCACCCCACATATCATCAAACAATTTCAACTTTTTGTTCCTGCGAAGGATAACCTTCTCAATTCTGGCCACTTGCCTCAAGTCCTCCACCCATTCTGAACAGGTCGGTCTCTCATCACATTTCCATTTTCTCAAAATAATTTTTTTCGCGGAATTTGTAGCCCTAAAAAACCAGCATTTCTGTGGATAAGTGAGATCTTCCACTTTATCATCCTCACCCAAGATGATAGTGTTAAAATCAAAATCCTCTTGCAGTAATAGAACCTCATTAATCTTCTCAGTGACACTCCTCCAAAATGTCCTCAGTTCATAACAGTCCCAGATCAAGTGTTCAAAGGAGCCGACATCATGCTTACACCTCCAACAGGACTCTGAGTCAATCATCCCTCTCGCATAAAGTCTCTGGGGAGTCCAAAACACTCTATTAAGAATTTTGATTTGGCGGCATTGTTCTCCAAGATTAATGGATGTCAGAGTTACGTTTTTACAAAGAAACCTCCACCTCTCCACAGTCATATCGGAGCCAAGGACCTCAGACCACTTAGTTAACAACCCCTCTGCTGGCGTGTACTGTTGGCTCAGATTTCTATATACTTTGGATGCCATACCACCTAATGTCTTATATTCAGGTAGCCATAACTGCCAACCACCGCCATCAACAGTTCTCTGGTTCCGCAGCAAACCTCTCAATTTTCTGTATTCACCCATTGTACAGTCTCTGAGATCTTTAATTTGTGAAAGTCTTCTATAGCTGATCCATTTGCCGTCTTCCATCAGATCACTCAACCATAGTACACCACTCAGGAGCCAGTTCAACCACAATAGCGGCCTCCCATTCAGCAAAATACCTGGATTCAACCAGATAGGGATGTAATCATTATCACATACCTTACTCTTACTTTTCTTCCATAGTTCCCTCCAACAAGTTCTCAGGAATCTTGTCGGCGGAAATGAGCGATAACCAGATCCATCCACCGTGGACAGTATGGCCCTAGGCGGCAACGGAGAAGAACTACTTGATTCCGCCAGCGTCCAAACATCCTCCGAATCTTCAATAAATGCAACCAGATGCCTGGCTCCAAAGGCCAAATGATAATTCTCAAACTCAGGAACCCCCAAACCTCCACAGTCTTGGGGCAGCTGCAATTTCCACAAGCTGAGGCGTGGCTGTTTGTTCTCCCAGGGAAAAGACTGGATTAAACTCTCAATTTTCCGCCAATGGCCCTTCTTTACATCCAGGGGAAGCACACTGAGCACATAGTTGATTAGCGGTGTTGATGTCATTTTGATGGCATTCACTCTCCCCCAGAGACTCAATTTAAGTGCATTCCATCTCTTCAGGTCCACCTCCAAAGATTGAATCACATGTGTAATATTGACATCCATTATTTTCGAGACATCATTCGTTAGCCAAATCCCAAGGTATCTCATCTTATTCGGACACCACTTAAAGGGAAAACCCTGCATCTTCAAAACAGTGCAAGTGGTTGATGCCGGCAGCGCTTCCGACTTGGTCCAATTGATCTTGTATCCAGAAACCTTGTTGAACACATCGATCAACTCCATCAACACAGGAATGGAGCTCTCCACATTCTGAACCACCATCAGCATGTCATCCGCATACAACCAAACTTTCTGGGAGGCTGCACCAAAGCGTACGCCCTCAATTCTATCCTCTTCTCTTATCCTCACAGCCAGCAATTCCATGGCGATCACAAACAGAATTGGCGACAGTGGACAGCCTTGCCTCGTCCCTCTCCCAAGTTCAAAAATGCCCGAGTCCATGCCATTAGTCCGAACACAAGCAGTCGGCCGGGAATACAGCAGTCTTATCCATCCGATCATGGTATCTCCAAAACCAAAGCCTTTCAATGTACTTAAAAGATATGTCCATTCAATATGGTCGAAAGCTTTCTCAGCATCCAAGGACAACGTCACCACATCATTATGGTGTTCTTTGCTTTCATACAGTGTCAGCAACAATCTTCTCACATTTTCTGAAACATGTCTGCCTTTTACAAATCCAGATTGGCCTACATCTATGATATCCATCAGCGCATTCTCAATCCTCAAAGCTAACGCCTTGGCGAAAATCTTGTTGTCCGTGTTCAATAAACTGATCGGCCTATAGCTGCCAGTTTTCACTGGTGATCGTCCCTCCTTCAGAAAAACGGAGATTGAAGCATGTCTTGTTGAACTTGGAAGGCACCCATTCCTCAAAGAGGCGCGCAGCATCTCTAGCATCAAAGCAAACACCTCTTCTGGGAAAATTTTGAAAAGTTCAGCTGGTAGCCCATCCGGGCCTGGACACTTACCAGAATTCGGCGCATAAGCAGCCAACCTGAGATCCTCCATGTTCAAATCTCTTTCCATACTACCTTGGATGCAAGGCCGTAGGCCGTAGGCCAAAGGCCATACTTCCAAGACTGTACGCCCTGGCCACTATCACCGCCGCATGTCACAGCAATGGATACACCTGTAGTATTGCTTATAGATCAGATGGTTGTGGGGAGTGTGTAGAGTCTTGGCTACTGGAGGAATAAGCCACTGCACACACATACATTGTAATATCTAGGGACATACAGCTAGGAGTGTAGCCTCTGGCCACAACCACTGAAGCATACCACACTTATAGATACACCCATACTACCGCACATCACTGAGGTGGTTGTGGGAAGGGCCTGCAGTCTTAGGTGCATTTTGGTTGTGGGCATGTTTCCTGCGACCAAATTCATACGGTAAAGTGGAAGTTGGTGCTCAATGTACAGTGAGCAATGCCTGCATCTGTGTTGTAATGTTTTCAGATTAATATTGAAGTCTGAATGGCGTCCTATGTTTTGAAATATGAGGCGGCCACCTTGAGTCTTTGATGGGGATTTTCATATGTTGTTGCAAAGTGAAAATGTAGGTGCCTTCTGAGTGAAGGTCAGTTCATTTGCTTTTTTGGTTGCAAGCTCAGTAGGCCCACGCATAGTGAATTCATAAGGGGCTATTGTTTTTTGACCTTGAGCGAAAGTGAAACTTTAAAAGCTACACAATGAATCAAAGTTTGAAAAAAAAACTATTTGATAAGGTTATAGTTTAAAAATGCTTGTAAGGAAAGCGCGAGTTATGGTTGCTTAGCTTACCATAACATGTGATGTCATCAGTGATGTTATTAATGATATTTGTGATGCCATCTTTCATGTCCTGGGTGTTAGTGTTAGCAGAGGAGAGTGGTGCGGGCAGTTATGGTCGCTTAGCCTACCATAACAGGTGAATTTCATGGGTTTTTCGGTTTTAGTTTGAACCATAATGGCACGTTTCAAAAGTTTTTTTAGTTAAGTGCATAGGTTTTTCTTAACCATAACGTCCCCTTAACAAAGTTTTTTTTAATTGAATATATATTTATATATATATATATATATATATATATATATATATATATATATATATATATATATATATATATATACATATTACAACTGTTTAACATGGTTCTTAAAATTCAAAAAGAAAACACACAGTTACACACTAAACTAGGCTGAGCGTGTGGGTTTCTTTTTCCTTTTCTTCAAGGCAATATCTAGAGAATCAACATCGTCTGACAGTGTTTTAACACCAGAGTCTTTCAATGTTTCGAGCAGCTCACAATGTCCCATATTACCCACTAGAGTAGAGGGGATAATTAAATCAGCAACGGACTGCATGAACAGATCCCATCCTCTAGGTTTTTTGTGTCTTCCAAAGGCTTGAGGATTGGTAATGCTGCAAACTAAATTGTGGACGGTTGAACCTTTGACAACCACTCCTTTATATACAAACTACCCTTTTCATTCCAGGGTACCACCCCCGTGACACCCGTCATCTTGTTCAACAATTGTTCAGCATTTTTATGATAGTGTTACGCTCACCTGACTCCCACGGAGGCGCTGGCCAGGATCGTGCTGCTGTGACCTCTTCTAAGGTGTTGCGCGGGGCTCAGAAGATGGACTGGACCGGACTCCCAACTCCTGCTTGTCCGGCTTGCAAAAGTATCCTTCTGTAGGCGAGAATAAGGGATTAACTGTCTGCAGGGAATGCTACCAGCCTCCCCCTTTCCCCTCTCACCCTCCTCGAAACCCTTCTGTACTTCCCGTGGCGTCTCACCTTAGGGTCTTGAAGGGCGAGCTCTCCTTCCTGCTTCTGATGCAGGGGCGCGCTGGTATCCAGTTACTTCACTGGATTCTTGGTTTTATGAGAACCAAACTTGCTTGGCTTCCAGGTAAGTTCCTTGAAAGGTTCCCCTTTTGTCCTTGCATCAATATGCTAATGTCAATGTCTTTTTCCCCATAGGGGCCGGGGTACGGAATGCCGGAGAAAAGGCACCGACCCGAGATGCGAGGTGCAATCCCTGTAGAAATCAGGTAAGTCTTGATGAGCGTTTTTGGGTAATGTCTTTTCATTCGCTCATTGACGCTAATGTCTTTTTCCCCATAGGGGCCGGGGTCCGGAAACGCCTGGATGCGGCGCGGACCCGAAATGAAGAGGGAATGACCCAACAGGTAAGTCTTAACATGGAGGTTTAGGTTTCCTCATTCCCTTCTCTCTCTCACCTTTGCTCTTGTCTTTTTCTCCCTAGGCGTGGAAGCGTGGCTGCGAATCCGGGTGATTGCTGCTGAACATGGAGGTGCCCTGTGAAGGTGAGTGGAATGCGGCGCTGCGGCGGTCGATGCGATGTGCTTTTAAATTAAGTGTCTTCCTTTGCAGGATCGTCGGCGAGCTGACTCCGGAATGCGGATCTTGCAGGTAAAGTCTTTTCCTTCTCCTATTCTCTCTTTCTCTTCCTTTGTAGGTGATCAGGATGCTGGCAGGCGTGGCAGAAGTCCGAATGCAGGAGCAAACACGGTGAGCGTCCAGCTGCTAGATGCAGAACAACGCGAAGCATGTGCTGCTCTTCGGGTGTGGTTTAAATAGCCTGTAAAGTAGTTCCAGGTATGTATCCTTCCACTCAGGTATGTATTCTTCCTCAGACCACACCCGAGTGATAAAGTAGTCCAAAAGATAAAGTAGTCCCATTCAGTCCTCAAGAGGGCCTGGATGTAGCAGCACGGTCTGCTTCAGGTAAGTGCACATTAAAACACTTAGACACATGTCTTGCTTTATGAGCCTGGCGCCTAAGGCGCCAGGACTGGGGTCCAGAATGAGCCTGGCGCCAAAGGCGCCAGGACTGCGTCCAAAAGGCCCCAACTTGGGCCCGCTGAGACGTCCTTGGGGAAAATGATGTCTGCCTCTGGGGTTGCTGGGCTGGGCCTGGCTCCTTGGAGGTAGGCATCATGACAGATAGCAGGGATTAATGGTGTTCAGGACTTCCACCACCAGGGGGTCTGAAACGTGGGCTCTGGGGGCTGGCTGTCGAGACTAGCAAGCTCTTCAGTGGCATGTACAATATTAGTTTATTCTTCTATTTTTTGGTTTGTCTAAAGTATGTTAAGTATTTTGGGAGAATAGATGAATAGAGGTTAACCTTGTCGTAGTCCAATTAATCATGGCGCTGGAGGACCTCTTGCATTTCAGAATCAAACCGCAGGGTGGCTGATTTTCGAATATCAGGTTCTTCATGGTTCTGGGTGCCCAGCCCCTCCATCTGACATTTATCAACCAGATACATTTTCTGAATGTACTCCATTAACTGCGCCCTAGAAGCCTTGTGATCAGGGGCAATGCAAAACCTAGTAGCAAGCCTATGAAACCACCGGACTGCTTTAAATGTTTTCTTTTAGCTTTTAGGGAAGCCCTCTTGTTACCCGCTTGAGGATGTGCTCTTTCTTTTTTAAGGCTCCTAACTGGCGACTGGATAGTGGAACATTCCCCTTTATGGTATTGAAGGCAATCTCGGCTATAGCCGATACTAAATCATCAGTAGCTGAGTACAGAATGGCCTTGCGTTGCTGTGGTGGTGCTGTTAATAGCATTTTAAGGAGAGCATAGTTCCTACGTATACGTGCCGTC
Organism: Ambystoma mexicanum; assembly: GCF_040938575.1. NCBI lineage: Eukaryota > Metazoa > Chordata > Amphibia > Caudata > Ambystomatidae > Ambystoma > Ambystoma mexicanum. The sequence continues at coordinate 728,469,900 of NC_090934.1, forward strand.
ATGATGCTCGGTCGTGGGTACTAATGAGGGAAGCTTTTCTCCTCATCGGGTTTTTCTAGAGGCCTTCTGTATGTAAACAGCTGGTAAATCATGATAGAAAAGACCAGTGACAATCTGTGGTCCTCGAAGGTGTTTGTTTTTAAATTCACAATAAGTAACCATAAGGTTTCCGGGTGGCGTCTTCAAAGGCCTCCATGAAAAACCAGCTGTTACCCAGATACATCGGTCTTGCTAGAACAGAGAGTTGTTGTTTATCTCTGGGGTTCTTAAACAGAGCGATATATCTGGCGTTTAGTGTTATTGATTGGTTGCCCTTGTAGAATACATCCTGAACAATGTAGCAGAGACTGAGGTTACAATGATGCAAATACTGTTGAATGCTTTTTCCAGTTTAGAGCTATGCCCACCCTCCATCATAAGATCATCTACGATGATCATATTAACAAGGTTTGGCGGTAGCAAGCTGTCATCATTCAGAGAATCCGGTAAGCCCTCCACAAACTTCAGGTGCTGTATTTTAGAAGACAGTTCATTATACAGCGGTTGCCAGCAAGAGTAAAACCAAATGATATTATCTAGCATGGCAGACATTACCATGTGAGCATTTTCTAGGAGCTGTTTAATAAAATAGCTTTTACCGCAGCTGGAAAGACCCGCTAACACGCATGAAAAAGGGTGTGGATATTGGTTATCCATCTTACGCGATGCTTCCTTTTCAATAGCCGTAGCGTAATGACTTATAGTCATTTGTGAGCACACGCTTATCAAATACCACCCTCAAAGTTTTCTGCAACGTCTGGGTACTAATCTCCCAGCGCTTTTTCTCACGCACTATGGATGGTTGCTGCACCACAATAGTCTTGGTAGTGTTTTTTAAAGTGTACTCCCGCACCGCCTCTTTCAGACTGTCAACATTGATTTTCATGCTGTTGCTGACATTCAAAGTGATGCCTTTTACTTTCATGCAGACCGGCCCTGTTGATGCCCGATACAAATAGGTTTTGGGCCCTGCAGAAACAAACTCTATAATGTGCTCACCCAATGCTAATTTGTTTGTTAAATTACCCAGATAATCAGCAGGAGGGGGGTTCTCTTGGCCGGGGGTGCTAACTAAACTGACCGAATCAGTGTTGTGGTACAAACACCGCTCTTGGAGAGCGTCCATGACGGTATACAGTTCCAAACAGGCATGAGCGGTTGTGAAACATGCAATAAATATATTTATATTGTTGGAACATGTTGGGTAATCCTCAGCGTACTTCCAGTAGCGGCACATAGTTTCCTCATCTATAAACTAAAGGCTTGAAATGTCATAACAGGCATCAAAAAGATAGGCTGTCAGCTCTTCAGGGTTGGTTATGATGGCTGTGTTTGGTAAATTGGTTCTCCGAGCAAACTTACCCTCTAATTAATTTAAACATAACTTTGCTAGTTGACCTCTGGAGGGGTTATTCTCAATTAATTCTGGTCTTAAACGTATACCCTGATGCTGTTACACTCACCTGGTCTCTGCGGAGGCATTGGGGCACGGTTGCAGCCCTCCTGGAGGTGAGGTTGCTCGGGTCCGACTTCGCCCTCTGCGCTTATGTGGTGACTGGTGGTAATAGGTGATGCTGCTCCGGACTGCTCCTGCGTGGAGAATAGGGGGCATGAGTATGCCAGCTTGTGCGCCTGATCCCCTTCCAGACCCCTTCTCCCAAACCATAGTACCCGTGGGATGCGCTGTCCCTGGAAAGCTCACCTGTTGATTAGTTTTGACGAGCACTCCATCCTGCTGCTTCTGGCAGGGGCGCTTGTATGATCTGGACTGAGTTCCTTCACTGGTCCCTTGTACGCGGTAGTCCAGTTGTGCTGCGATTAGGCCACTATACTTCAGGAAAATGTTCCTGTTTGCCTTTGTCTTTCCTCGTCTGCTTTTGTTGTATTGTAAAGTTTGTTGTCTTGTATTGCTGTCCGTTCCACTTTTGATGTTTGCTCTTTTGCTTTCTTCCCTTGCAGGTGATGTTGCCGGCCCGGCAGAAGCTGCGGAGCTCGTGGCGGCAACCGGAGGGAATGAGGAACGAAGCTGCAGCAGTACAGTAGCTGGTAAATTGTTAACTAGGGGGCACGCAGGCTTCAAATGCGGTGCGGCCCTAGGACAGATATTCTAACCTTGTCTTTCTTCTTCTTCACAGGGTCCAAGCTCGTGGATGCGGAGTGCGGTGCTGCAGCATCGGGATCAATATCACTGGATGTCAGGAGAGGAGTCTGCAGATGAAGCAATGAAGAACAGGTTTCCTGGAGGTGAGTATGCAGGAGAACGCTTGGTTTATAAGGTAAGTAAACTGGTCTAAGCGGGGGTGAGCGTCACATTGCACACGAGTTCACAGTAACGTGAAGCACCGGCCTTAAGGATGGAGCAGCTTATACAGCTGAGCTTCTGAAGCCACGCCCACCAGGCTGAGCCTGCCTGCCACACACTGCCACACCCGATGAGTCAGCACATGAAGACCAGGCCTAGGGAGCCACACCCGATGAGTCAGCACATGAGAATGCTCTCTGGAACTTTCAGCTCCTGGAAAGTTCTTGTAAAATAAAAGCACTCCTGCACTGAAATAAAGTAAAAGCACTCCTGCACTGAAATAAAGTGTTCTTGCTAACATCTCTATATGACAATTACAAAGTAGGGGATTGCCCCAAATGTGGTTCAGCTATTGAGGGGGTCTCAAATAGTCACACAAAAAGATTCAAACGCTGTAAAAAATAAATTAGTAGACTATAGTCCTAATTTGCGTGGTATCAAAAAAAGATATCCTAATCATTCTTCCTTGAAACAACCTGAGATAATCGGAGAGTAATCGAACACAATATAAAGCCAATTTTGAAGAAACATTTTCAAGAGTTTATTTCACAGAAACAAGAAAAGAAAATTGTAATAACAAACTCACATGTAATTTACAGTGATAGATAGGGGGCACATAAAAAAAATGGATGGAGGCACCAAGATTAGTTTTCTTTGGAAAAAGAATTATCAAGAAAAACATCAATGAAATGTTCAGTACATATAAACCAGGGTATAAATGAACACATTTGCCAAAGTTAAACATTAAATGAAAACAAAAATTGAAATGACAAAACAACTCAATTCATTTGTGCAAAAGTATAAATTCACTTGTACAGGTCTGCCTACGTAAACTTTTCACAATTGTTCAAGTTGAAAAGAAAGGTCTGCAAGAAATGGTGTTGGAAATTAAGTTAAGGTTCCAACAGAAAAAGACCACAATTACGTTTCGGTGGGCCACCTGTAAGGTCACTGGTGTTAGGAAAACGCCTTCCTCGGGGCAAAGTAAGTAATGATAATCCCTGCAGGGAAGGGGACAAAACAAAAAATCAAACAATTAAGTATAAAATAGCATATAGCTTGTTGTGTGATTCTCAAATGAAGATCTCAGGTTGTCAAGTTACCTAAACAGTTACTACGACAAAATTATTTGTAAAGACTAATAAATAGATCTGCCCCGAAAAGAAACCTTACCCAAATAAATGTGGGGAGAATTTTTCAAGACAGGGTTTCGAGACGTCAGAATCACCTCGGTGCCAAACATGAGCCCAGGTGTCTAGTGGAGGACCAAGGACCAGCACTCAATTCAGAGACCTATAGATCAAAATGTATTTATACATTTTAGACTCTAGGTAGCATCATATCAATGCATGAAAATATTAACAGGCATGTGCCTACCTTGGTAAAGACATTGCCTTCAAGTCTGGAAAAAGATGAAATCCTAAGTCATTGGGTACAAGATCAATCTTGAAAGGATAATGTCAGCTGGTGAAGAATCATATAAAAAAATGTATTAGTGTTGTGCATTAAGGGCATTAACAATACGGAACATGAAGAAAAGGTGCTTACTGTTGTTAATCTTTTAAATCTTTGCTGGCAAAATGGTGCCCAGAGTTGCTGAGTCCTATTCCAAGTTACAGGTTCCCCATGGGTAAACAAGGGCTTGTTCCATTGGCGGTTAAGAAGACCTGCCGAGAAAACAAAAGGGGCCCTTTCAGTTTAGAGCTAGTAGAACTCGTAATGAATAAAATGCAATTTTACGAGTACATACAAAAAGGTGAAATGAATGCGGCGGCAAGGCAGTATAAAATACCTGTCCAATAAAAGTTTGGACGTGCTAGTGACTTTGGAAAGATGTGTGAGACGAATACACTTACCCTCAGCAATGGAGGAGTTAAGGCTACGCGTAAAATGCTGCAGCCAATCTGTACGGGTGCGCACGGAGGTCTGGCAACAAAAGTGTGTTCCAGTCACTCCTGCGTATATAGTTAGAAAGCCGTAGCAACACCCTCCCTGGAAGCAAGAAAGTTGTGCTAAGACGAGGTTCGTCCTGATAGGTCAATGGTTGAATACTATTACACAGACCGACACATCCCCTGGTGTAGGCTAGCAGGATGTGGCCAACCCATATGAGGTGCTGGCGACACACCCTTGGAAGGGGAGTGTCCGATGCCCGAAAGTACGGGCTCGCACAGACAAAGTGGATGTGTCCAACGGGGCGGTGAGGGAGGGGAAAGAGACGGGAGAGGAAACCCACCAAGGAAGGCAATAAAGACAACCTCCGTAAGGTACGGAGTAAGAAAGGAGGCCGCACATGAAGCAATTAATGTAATGAACCACTCAAAATGAGTGCATCAACGATCCAGCCCATAGGATAAGTGTTCGTGTGTTTTGCAAAGGTGTTTACTGACAAGAAAAGGAGGGCCAGAATGAATACTTAAAAAGAAGTTAAAACAGATGCATTGGAAATTGCTATCATTTTGCCTGCAGGGATGATGCCTGTATGCGAAAACAGAGGTAAGATTGCAAAAATCTGAGGGGGCTGGACTAAATAGGGCCCTCTGGGGGTGCAAACGGAAGGCACTGTAGTATTGGAATTTTGCCAAGTTACAAAGGTGGAATGAATTCCTCATTTAGTCTGTGAGTGCCTAATTGAAAAATCCACACTGCCTCTTTATCCAATAAACTTTTATGTATATTGATGGAATTTTTAACTGTTTCCAAAATCCACCATAACATGTCATTTGGTGAATGTTTCAGAGTCATATAATGATTGACAAGGGGTGCCGTAACCGTCTTGCATCTAATGCGCGAGCGGTGTTCCGCAATTCTAATATGTGCTGCTCTGCTTGTTTGCCCAATGTACCTTAGTCCGTAAGGACATTCAATGCAATAAACAACATTTTTGGTTTTGCAGTTGGTAAGGTGGGACAAGGTCCATACCCGTTCCCCTATTTTGAAATCCTTCATCTTTTTGGTAAAGGTACACACACTACATGAACCGCATGGGTAGTGACCTTTAACTGAACACAGATCCCATACACCTGTTTTAGGTAGGTCTTTGCGGAAATTCGAGTGTAACAGTTTGTCTTGAATGTTTGAAGCCCTTTTAAAGGCAAAGCGAGGTGGGGGTTCCTCTGGTAGATCCAGTTTAACAATGTCCCAGTGTTTCAAATTAATTTTCTTAATTTGAAAAACTTTGGTTCCATGTGTAAGGACACAGGTCATTTTATTGTTCCCTGGCTGCTGGGTTTTGATAGTAAGTAGAGAGTCTCGGTCCGTAAAGCGAGCCTGCTTACCTGACCATTTAATTAGTGTTTTCGGATAACCTCTCTCTTTCAGTCTGGTATCTAACTCGTCTGCTTGCTGATGGAAATCACGACTGTCAGTGCAGTTTCTCCTAATTCGCAAATATTGCCCGTAGGGAAGATTTTCCTTAAGATGCCGGGGTGATCACTCATGTAGTGCAGCAATGTGTTCCTAGCACTGGTTTTTCAGTGTAGACAACATTTGAGTTCACCATCTTGGTGCTTGATGATGAGGTCCAAGAAGATGACTTGATTCTTAGAATGTTCGAGGGTGAATTGGATGTTAGTATCAATCTGGTTAAGCCAGGAAAAGAACTCCAAGAGTTCATTTCCGGTCCTTCCCACATAAAAATAATGTCATCTATGTAGCGCTTCCAATTCAAAATAGATTTATGGAAAGGATTGGATTCACACAGAATATGTTCGGTTTCAAATTTAGCCATGAATAAAATAGCCAAACTTGGCGCGAAGGCGGCACCCATAACGGTGCCTTTAGTCTGTAAAAAGTAGGTTCCATTAAACTCAAAATAGTTTTTGCGTAATGCTAATTCCATCAATTCCATGATGAAATTAATTGGCACCCTTGTCAATCATTATATGACTCTGAAACATTCACAAAATGACATGTTATGGTGGATATTGGAAACAGTTAAAAATTCCATCAATATATATAAAAGTTTATTGGATAAAGAGGCACAGTGGATTTTTCGATTAGGCACTCACACTCATGGACTAAATGAGGAATTCAACTTTGTAACTTGGCAAAATTCCAATACTACAGTGCCTTCCGTTTGCACCCCCAGAGGGCTCTATTTAGTCCTGCCCCCTCTGATTTTTGTAATCTTACCTCTGTTTTCCCATACAGGCATCATCCCTGCAGGCAAAATGATAGCAATTTCCAATGCATCTGTTTTAACTTCTCTTTCACTATTCATTCTGGCCCTCCTTTTCTTGTCAGTAAACACCTTTGCAAAACACACGAACACTTATGCTATGCGCTGGATCTTTGATGCACTCATTTTGAGTGGTTCATTACATTAATTGCTTCATGTACGGCTTCCATTCTTACTCCATACCTTACGGAGGTTGTCTTTATTGCCTTCCTTGGTGGGTTTCCCCTCCCGTCTCCCCCCCCATTGGACACATCCACTTTGTCCGTGCGAGCCCGTACTTTCGAGCATCGGACACTCCCCTTCCAAGGGTGTGTCGCCGGCACCTCATATGGGTTGGCCACGTCCTGTTAGCCTACACACAGGGGGTGTGTCGGTCTCTGTAATAGAATTCAACCATGGACCTATCAGGATGAACCTCCTCTTATTACAACTTTCTTGCTTCCGGGTAGGGAGTTGCTACGGCTTTCTGACTATATTTGCAGGAGTGACTAGAACACACTTTTGTTGCCAGACCTCCGTGCGCACCCGTACAGATTGGCTGCAGCGTTTTACGCGTAGCCTTAACTCCTCCATTGCTGAGGGTAAGTGTATTCGTCTCGCACATCTTTCCAAAGTCACTAGCACGTCCAAACTTTTATTGGACAGGTATTTTATACTGCCTTGCCGCCGCATTCATTTCACCTTTTTGTATTTACTCGTAAAATTGCATTTTATTCATTACGAGTTCTACTAGCTCTAAACTGAAAGGACCCCTTTCGTTTTCTCGGCAGGTCTTCTTAACCGCCAATGGAACAAGCTGTTGTTTACCCATGGGGAACCTGTAACTTGGAATAGGACTCAGCCACTCTGGGCACCATTTTGCCAGCAAAGACTTAAAAGATTAACAACAGTAAGCACCTTTTCTTCATGTTCCGTATTGTTGATGCCCTTAATTCACAACACTAATACATTTTTTTCATGATTCTTCACCAGCTGACATTATCCATTCAAGATCGATCTTGTACCCAATGACTTAGGATTTCATCTTTTTCCAGATTTGCAGGCAATGTCTCTACCAAGGTAGGCACATGCCTGTTAATATTTTCATACATTGATATGATGCTACCTAGAGTCTAAAATGTATATATACATTTTGATCTATAGGTCTCTGAATTGAGTGCTGGTCCTTGGTCCTCCACTAGACACATGGGCTCATGTTTGGCACCGAGGTGATTCTGACGTCTCGAGACCCTGTCTTGAAGAAGTCCCCCCACATTTATTTAGGTAAGGTTCCTCTTCGGGGCAGATCTATTTAGTAGTCTTTACAAATAATTTTGTCATAGTAACTGTTTAGGTAACTTGACAACCTGAGATCTTCATTTGAGAATCACACAGCAAGCTATATGCTATTTTATACTTAATTTTTTGATTTTTTGTTTTGTCTGCTTCCCTGCAGGGATTATCATTACTTACTTTGCCCCGAGGAAGGCGTTTTTCTAATACCAGTGGCCTTACAGGTGACCCGCCGAAACGTAATTGTGGTCTTTTTCTGTTGGAACCTTAACTTAATTTCCAACACCATTTCTTGGAGACCTTTCTTTTCAACTTGAACAATTGTGAAAAGTTTAGGTAGGCAGACCGGTACAAGTGAATTTACACTTTTGCACACATGAACTGAGTTGTTTTTTCATTTTGATTTTTGTTTTCATTTAATGTTTAACTTTGGCAAATGTGTTAATGTATACCCTGGTTTATATGTACTGAACATTTCATTGATGTTTTTCTTGATAATTCTTTTTCCAAAGAAAACTAATCTTGGTGCCTCCATCCATTTTTTTTATATGCACCCTATTTTTCACTGTAAATTACATGTCAGTTTGTTATTACAATTTTCTTTTCTTGTTTCTGTGAAATAAACTCTTGAAAATGTTTCTTTAAAATTGGCTTTATATTGTGTTCGATTACTCTCCAATTAACTCAGGTTGTTTCAAGGAAGAATGATTAGGATATCTTTTTTTGATACCACAAAAATTAGGACTATAGTCTACTAATTTATTTTTTACATCGTTTGAATCTTTTTGTGTGAACATCTCTATATGAGCCTGGCGCCAAAGGTACCAGGACTGAATCCAGCCAGGGCCCCTGTGTTTATGGGGCCCAAAGGGACATAAGTGAGTCAAGTGACCCATTGCCCTATCACTAGATGGTGTGGTTTTTGTGTTCTGGGGCCTGTGGCCATGACAGATGCTTGTAATACTCATCTATGTACTTCTGACGGGAGGCAGGGTCATCGCAGCCTTCGGGGGACCCTGAAGCTTCCTGTTTAATTTGAAGGAACATAGGAATGTATTCACAGAAGAGCTCTACCGTGATATTATCAAAGTGCCATATTTCATTAATCTTGCCCAGACGATAACCTTTCTGCAATGCTACTTCTAACTCGACGGTACACCAGGTACCTGTGATCGAGCGTTCCTCATCACGGTGTGTGAATTTAGCAGTCTATTTTGACTCTGCACATGTCATACATAAAGGGAATAGTAACTTTCCCGAAACCCTCTGGGGAGCATAGGGAAACAAAGCTTCTTAGGTGGGTACACCTGGCATTTGATCAGACCGAAATACTTATTAATATCCCCAAAATGTTCATAGATGATACAGGGATGCCCTAACGGGTAGGGTTTTGAATGGTTGACAAAGGGGTAGAGGCTGGTAAAGTCGTAGTAGTATATCTTCTCACCCGGGCTGTTTCATAATAGAGCTTGACAGCATTAGTCCTGCCTCCAAAAAGCATGTGACGCAGTACTAGGGGTTCTGGTAAATTCTTCTGTTTAAAAATCTTAACTCAGGATCGTTTTTCAACATTTCTGACCATTCATGCTCCTAAAGCGTAATAACGCGCAGACCTTGGGTCTCAAGAAAATTATTTTTTAAAAGCTTTCTTCTATATAGATGGTCATAAGTACACCCCGTCAAGGTGTTATAGTCATATAGCACCGGGAACACACGTGGAAAAAAACACCTGTTAAACTCATAGGCCTGTTGCTCCCCATTTAAAGAAGCATAGCCATCTAGAAAATAGGGACCAATCTTTTTTTCACCTCCCCGCAGGGCACGCTGTATACGTTTCTTGACCTGCTCCGACATACACATCAACCACTGGATGCAGGGTGTGGAGAAGCACTTTTGTTTACCGTGGCACAAGGGCTATTCTTTCAGACTTTAGAAACAGCTGTTTGTATATATTCATATATATCACACAACAGACAGACAATATTTGAGTTATTCAATATAACTTCTACCTCTAAGAAAGCCCTACTGCTTACTGTATTTCCTTGCAAAGAGACTAACTTCCCCTCACGTAGGTGTAATCTCCCTAGTCAGCGGTGTTGTGCACCTACAGAGATTCTTTAAAAAAAAATCTTAGTATACATGTTATGCTTTTCTTTTCACCGTTCTTATTATAAAGAAACATACACTGCCACTCAATACTAAATACCCTCTTTAGCACACTCGCACACTCTAGACCTTAGAGGTTAGAAAACATTATAGATTTATGTAACATTTGTACAGCTACATGTTCAGACATGGTGTAACAACCTGAGCGTCAAGATACCTAAAACTTCACCACTGTGTATACCTCCCCATAATGGCTGATATCACGGGAGCTGGGCAAACGGGTTTTCCCCGGGGTTCAGGAGCAGCTTGTACCACCCTCCCAAACACCCCCTGTATATATACACCCGTCACACCACACCCGTAAAGGTGACACCTCACATACATAATCTCCAGGGTGCTCCACCGTACATAAACTGTGACACACTTCCGGGTCTTTGTGGGGGACATCCGGGGCATAATGGTCAACAGACATTCCCATAGCCTCAAAGAGGTGAGTCTTTCAGGTGGACCCCACTAGGACGCTTCCTGGTTAGGTCACCCAACATGTTTGGACTTCCGGGGGAAACCCCAGCGGGGACCCTATGGTCCCCAGGCTTTGGGGGGACCTCCCACCTAGCACCTATGATGTCACATCCAGGGGAACACCCCCAATAGGACCTAAGTTCCGGTTAAACACCACTACATCACTTCCGGACCGGGACTTCCAATAGGGCGGGACATCCGGGGTCACGGGGCGTGGCCACCTATCAAGTTTATATGATGATGGAAGATATTATCCTTTACTACTCACATTCATTGATCATTTCCAACCACCTGTTTCTCATGACAAAGACAATTTCGGGTACAGATGGATGCCCAAAGGTATTTTACACACAGCTGCTTTACTCATCCAAAAATCGTTTGCTCCAAGAACCATTCATTCTCACGCCTTGAAACACTTGTGTATAGGCGTGTTATAAATGCCATATCATATCATTTCACCTATACCTGGAGAGCATGGGCTGGCCAAATAAGTTTGCAGACATTTAGCTCCAAAATTGTTGTATCTCGTTTTGAATTAGATGATGTTGAGAATAACATATGTGAGATATGAAAGGTAATATCTTTTGGACTAGTATACTTCCAAGCTTTATGTTGAGCCCTTGCACTGTGTCCAAAACCTGTGGGTCTTTTGAAATGTAGTGTAAGATATGTGTCAGGCAAGCTTCAGTCCTCTGTTGGAAACCACAAAGACGCATGCATAAATGCAAACTGGTGACGGGGCCCTTCTCTAAAAAAGAATATACCGGAAGCACTAGCCCCCACCAGGTAGGATTGTCTTAACTCTAGGTGCCTGACAAGAACAATGTGGCCCTTTGACACACGAGCCAAAGAAGCGGAGAACACATACGCACTAACTGTTTCACTGAAGGGTCCCCCCTCCACCCTGATGGCTCGTAATTTACAACTTCTACCTTGATGCCTGATGTTTACGAGGTAAACACAAGAGATAGGCACTGGAATCAAATCAACTCTCGCAACACTTAGAAATTGTTCAATAGTATTTCAACTATAGCTCGATGGAGTAAGCCTGCTGCAAGATCACAGAACTTGCGCTGGTTTACCCTAATAATAGTCACATAGATTGCAATAAATGAGCAGAGAGTAACATTTTAACTGCAAGATAAGGGAATCAGCCGTCGTGTTTCAATCCTCACAGGTCTTTCTGAAGTGTGAACAGATATAATAACCAATCAATTGAACAGGTATAAGTGAAGTAGGTGATATTTAATGAAGGATTGAAAATGAAATTGAACATTCGCCAAAACAGTGAAAATCATTGGAAAGTCTTAGGTAAACCACATGATATGTGCGAGAAATAGGAGAGTAGGGGTGGGGAGATAGAGAAGGACAAACTGTTAGTATCTAAATATTGCATCATCACAAATGTTACTCGAATGAAAATATGTGCCTGGCATCAACTGCCACTTCAGCAACTAAATGGACAAATGATATCTTGGAAGTCTGGGTGTCGCTCTTGGTGTCTATCACAGGACAAAGAACAATACTTACTCTCTATTGCTTTGGTTGTGAGAAGGCAGTTCCAGCATCTATCCGTCTTTTATAGGAAAGCTTTGCTAAGTGCCGGGTTCATGTCACAGAAACCCAATTATGGGTGCTGCCAGGCCAAGTTTTTCTTGCATGGCCTTCAGTAATTCCTGGTGTGGAGTTCAGCAATGGAGCATGATGTGTCAGACTTCCACGATTTGGCGTATCGTGAAGATCCCCCCTGGAGGCTCAGTCAGAGAGACTGGCTTAGTTTGTTGTGCTTGGCATGCTTTTTCCACCTCATGATGCCAGAAGGGCCTCCGTATTGGTGACTACAGAAGTGCTTGTACAGCTGCCCTGTCAGGAGATGCCAATTTCCCTGATGGGGTGCTAGATGGGCCCTACTGTCTTCCTACTTGAGTCATGGTTTGGGACCTCAGATCTGATTTAGGAACAGGCTATGTAATAACATATAGCCAATTTGTTAAGCTATGTCACATGCCACCCCTTACTCGAATATGCCTATGCGGAACATAAAATATAGACATGTTCAGATTGGGGTGTCACAACCGCTCTGTTAGGAAACCCCATAAATATTGTTTTCCTACTTACTATTCCAATGCTCATCGCCTTCCTTGGCAAGAGCAATCACAGCGGCAACCAATTCCGCATCCTTGTCCCCACTCCCTTGTCTAAACTACACATCCCTGCGACGAACATGGACGAGCTTGGTCTGCCTCGTAATCACTTCCTCCTTCTGGACTCATGCACACATGACGCCACAGGGTCCTTTCCTCGAAAACAAAGCCGGTCACATGATTTAGTATGCAATTCGGCAGGACTATTTAAAACATTGCAAATCGCAGTACTCTCGTTCTCGCAATGGTTCCAGAACCGCTATGGACCCCTGATCCAGGACCATGGATCGTAAAATATCTTTCTCCATTACTTTTCAGTTACTTATGTATTTAGTTAGGGTCCTTATTTCAAGACATTGGGCCTCATTACACGGAAGGCGGTGAGCCATGGCGCTATTAGCGCCATGGCTCATGCCGGTAAAATACTGGCACCGCCTTGGCGGAAAGGGGATTTACCGCCCCATTCCAAGGTTGGTGGGGCGGTAAATCCCCCTTCCGCCATTGCCCTTCCCCATTCCCATTTCTGCCCCATAGGGCTCTATGGGAATGGGGAAGGCGCTAATTACTTTATTAATTAGCTCTGAGGTCTCTTAGAGGGTTGGTTTTTAACGCCTGCAAAAATCTATTAGTGCAACGACTTAAAGCATCAACCCGCTAAGGGACCTCGTAGTAAGGCGGTAAGGGTTAACGGTCACCGTTGCCATTAACCAGGCGTTAAGGAAGCGACCCGCTAAGGGACATCGGAATAGGGTGGTAAGGGATTGCCGGCACCGATGTCCTTACCGGTGTTGGTAATCCCTTACCAACTAGCTCCATGGCTACCTCCAAACTCGTAATGATGCCCATATGCAGCAATCACTTAAAGAAACTCTACATATAGCCTATCAACATATTAAACTTCCACCCACCAACTGCCACTGAAAAATGTTCTACAAATCTTTTGTATCTGCTTTTACCATATTTATACCAAAACATTGTACATAGTGCTCCTATAAATGGACATATGCATTATGAAGCGAGAGAACTCCAGAAATAAAACGGGCAGTACGGATATACAAGTATTAATTGGCGCATAGGAGTAAAGTGTGAAAGGGATGTCAAGGAGGGAGGCTTAAAAGATCCTAGAATGGCTGGAAATGCGGCATGCCCCCATAAGTAAATCAGAGTAGGCATTTGTCCTTGCCGAGGGCTTGGACCATTGTCCATGTACCAAACATATATCACTATTTACATTTGGATAATTTGGAAAAATAAAACACAAAACAGATTTGCAAAAGCATGCTTTCAGGTCATGGTGCATGCCCCAATAATCAGAGTGCACAATCATAAAGTAATTGCAGAGCTTCATCTAGTACTTTAAATGGATTACCCTGCTGCTAGTGATGGGGTTCTTTTGTGAAGGTGCCATTCCTTCTTCAAGTGTTAGGCTTCTAATAGGAAAGTGAGCCCTGTTCACCTTAGCACTGGGTTATTCAATAAGTAACTATTGCCGTAATAAAGCAGTCTTCAAATCCATTGTTGGTGCTATATTTATGGTTAGAAGTCAGCCAACAAGTGTTTTGACTCTCTAGGGTCTTTCTCAATGCGTGTGGATTGGGGGCCAGTCATTGCTGCAAGGTTGTGGAAATGAGTCCGGCATGCAATCCCAATATCTTGTGCTGATATGGTCGCAAATAAAAGTGGTTAATGATTTGAAGGGGTAGACTGGTGACCACGTGGGCAACTACAACTGCGTCTTCTGTAATTATCTGCTGATTAGCATTGTCTCCGAGTGTATGCAGCGGTAGTCACTGTGATCTGTTGATGCAATCCTGTGCAACACTCGAGCTGTAGCCACGGGCAGAATTTTTGCCACAGGCAAACTAAATTCCCATTCAAATCTATTGCAATTTAAAAAAACTTTACCATATAGCCACTCCCTGGTGGCCATGCCCACTTTAACCCCATTGCCAGGCCCTCGTGGTCAGGGTCACTAGCCAGATTGTCCGAGCAATCTGGCCACTGCCAATGGCCACAGTACAGGGGCCTCATTACGGGTCTGGTGGTAACTGTGCCGGTAACACCGCCGGGTTGCCGCTGGACCCAGAAATATTTACTGGTGCCTGACTGCCCGGTAACACCAGGTGGCAGTCAGGTAACAAAGGTGGCCTGGAAAGTCAGGCGCCGGCAAATTGTAAGTTCCCATTCCCATAGAGTCCTATTGGACTCTATGGGAATGGGGACCACGGAAGCAACCGCACCATTGTTAACAGTGCCAGTGCTTCCGTAACGGGTCTGCCTACCATGGCTGCTGTGCCCGGCAGGGTCAGACCTGTCGGGCATAGCGGGTCTGGCAGGCAAACCTGTAGTTTGCCCGGTCCATAAACAACAGTGCTGGCAAACTTAGAATGAGTCCCCATGACTCATACAATCTAGCCGCTCTAACTCAGTCATCAAAAGCATATACCTATATGTGGTACCTAAATTATGACACTTTACAAAAAATAAAACAGACACATTTGCAAAACCATGCTTTCAGGTCCTTGCCAATGCTCCTTGCACGACTTTGCTGCAAATCCACCCATGTTTGATTTTTTAGAAAGCGTCAAAATATACGTACATAAAATAGTCATATGATTTAGCTCCCACTTGACAAAATCCATTCACACTTTGCACAAACATTCAAGGTTGGGTCTATAATCTTTCTAAAATCGTTTGTACACATTTGTCAAACAGCAACAAAGTTATAAGCCATCTGGAAATGTTGAAACGCCCCCTCTAATGTAGCCCCCTTTGACAAAATCACAACAAACCTTACAAATACATGTATATCTAGATCTGAAATCTTTTTGCAATTTTTTGTGTGGATTTGTTAAATGGCACCACATTTATAAGCCTTTACAAAGTTTTGGGATCACCCTCTAATTTTGCCCCCTCTTGACAGAATCCCACCAAACTTTGCAGAAACATTTATATCCAGATTTACAATTGTTATGCGATCTTCTGTGCAGATTCGTTAAATGGCATCACATTTATAAGCCTTTATAATATTTTGGGACCCCATCTCTAATTTTGTTCCCTCTTGACAAAACAGCTCCTCACTCTCCAAAGCCATTCAGCATCAGGCCTAAAATAACATTCCAGAATTTCATGCAGTTTCATTGAGTGGCGCCAAAGTTATAAGCCATCCAAAAACTGCTTTTCACCAACCTGTAATGCAGAAATAGGCATAGATGTCCCCGAACATCTGATGTGTTCAAGAACATCACAGGACTGTACCCAAACATCAGGACTGTTTGTGGACTTTGGGATGAAATCCACCTGTTTTTTGGCTTCTTACGGCCATATGCCATCCCATCCTCATCACCCCCTACCTACCGAGAGATTGTTTGATGAGTTTGCCAAGTGCAACGTTGTGTTTTTTAATAGGTTTTTACTGCGATGTCCGCGGACAACGGCGGATGTCCGTGAATCCAACATGGCGGGCGTTTCAAAAAATCTGACGCATCTCAGGCTTTTAACCATCCAATCACTGGGTGCGCCCGATGTCCGTGGACCTCATGTTGCCTTCTTAACCAATCAGAGGAGTGTCCGCAGACCAAACAGGGAAGTGAGTTCGCGGACCGATCCCAGATATCACAAATTTATTTTGACCAGTGGTCGAAGTGTATGAAAAGACGTAGTGGAACTATGTTCCCTGCTGGCCTGCCCCTGCTCCACTCAAGCCCCATCGATACGCCCGCTCCCACACACAATACATACCCCCAAACAGATGTGCCTTCTATTTAAGGGAACATTGAGTTTGATGCACTGAATTGCAAGTTTTAACTTCTTTCTACACTTTTATTTTAAAACAAAACCATTCCGGAACAGATTATTTTTAAAATAAAAGTATGGGCACAGTAAAACCTAATTTTAAAAAGTAGAGGAGCACCGCTCACAACCGCTCCTGCCCACTTCGACCACTGGTTTTGACCTACTTGTGGGCCGTTTAAAAAAAAACCTACTGGACAGATTTACACCAAATTTACAAAAGCACACTTTCAGGACCAAGCCGCTGTTCCTGCTGCAAATTTGGTGGAAATCCATCCAGTGGTTTGGGCTGTAGACATGAGCAAAATATTTTTTCCATTGCGTCCCTGGGAAAAAAAACAATTTGGGACCCCCCCTACAACTTTGCCCCCCCCCTTGATAAAACCTCACCAATTTTGTCATAAAAATTCAGAGGGGACCATATACTTTTTTGCAAAGTTTGGTAAGAATTTGTCCAGGGGGAGCAAAGTTATAAGACACCCAAAAAGTGCTCTTCCTATGGAAACAGCAACTTAACCATAACTACAGGGCCACTACCGCAGGCCCTGGAATATATGAAGAAACTAGGACATACGTTTATGATAAACAGCATCAGTTAAACTTCAGGCAGTATAACTCCAGCCTAAGGTGCTCCCCTCAAGTACACTACTCCACACACAGTATTTAAGTGAACCTCAACAAATTGAGTCTATCATAGACCCGTAAAAATGTGGTATTTGTATTTTGCATATGACTTCAGCGTCCAGATTGGGTGCTGCCACAACCCTTCATCATCTTCCCTCAATCAGACTTCCACCTTATGAGCCGATCATGTGCACTCTCGAGCAGTTTGTCAGAGCCAAAACGTCCACCCATTATATCGCTGCATTCTCCAATCCCTTTTAACTGGGATTCTAAAGGAATGCAGCTGCTGAGGCCTACATAGTTGTTGGCATGCCAGATTCCTGACATTGCGATCTGCTGAACACTGTGGAACTCATTTTCGAATTTCTGAGTAATTAAACGATGGTCCCCAACGTAGAATTGTCTTCATTTGCTTGGAGTGCAAAAGGGGAGTGTAAAAAGACGGCATACACACTTGTACGCAGACTCTTTGTACACCAATGTGAAAAGTGAGTAAATGCCACTATCCTGCACACAATTTCAGTTACAATGGATTCCCATGGAGTCCGCCAGATTTTTGTTGGTGCAAAAAGCCGGCATGCTCCATATGAAGCCCTGGCATTTACGCCAGTATGAAAATGTCATGCTGGCGTAAATGCTGGAGTATTTGCATGGCCGTGAGGAAGGGGAGGTAGAATCGTAAATTCCGACCCACCCCTCCTCTCTGCCATGCAAATACTTGAAAATGAGGCGTGACATAAACGAAATGCAGAAAATCCCTATGCAAGGATTTTATGCCTTATTGAAAATTAGCCCCTGTGCCTTTTGTTTTCCATGACTCACTTTTCATGTCATCTAAGATTCTGCCCCCTTGCAGAATATCCTGCAGGTTTCTTTTTAAACCTAAATCTGGATACATGTGCCCTGCACCTGTCATGACAAGTGCAGTCCCTCTGAGCTGACAGACGCTGACACAGCATAAGCCATTACATTATTCTCTTTATCTCAACGGAAAAATGGCACTGTGATACCAGCCCAATGAGATAGGCGGGACAATACAGTCCCAGCTTAAATGCAACACACCACATTAAACCTAATCCAGTATAACTCCTCTGGCTGCAAAATAAGAGTACCACATTTGGAACGCCTATTACAATCACAGTAAAACTCCCAATTGTAGCTTTGTCATCGTGGGAGATAAAATATGCCTTTTGTACAGATAAACAGACCCTTGTGCAATGGTCAGGGTTTCTGAAAAGCCGACTTGAAATGGCCTGTTGTGCATGCGGTGCGATTCCTAGTGGCTGGGCCAACAGTTAAGTATATGGGAGGGTTGTTGTTGACAATGTGGGCTGGGTCCTTCATTCATTTTTACTGTAGCTGGGTCAAGGAGCAGGGCTGTGCTTGGCAAATACGAGTGCTCGCACGCAGATAGCGTGGACCAGGCTCACAGTTATGCATGAGCCCTATCAGACAAGATTCTGTGGCTAGCTGGTACGTGTCTTGCATGCGCTGCCAGCCTGCCGGTGTGTGCTTGTAAGCACTGCACACAGATTTTTCACAAGGGCCTGCCCACGCTTATCCTTTTGTATATGACCCAACTGTGGCATGAGCTAGACTGAACAAAGAGGGGGTGCATCATCTGAGTTTGGTGTGCTGCTTGTTAGTCCTGCACTCAGGGCCGGCCTTAGCGCAGGGCCGCCCGGGCAGCTGCCCGGGGTGCCATCATACCCCCACCATGCCAGCTCGGAGGAGTCTTTCAAGGTCTCTGCAGACCTGGCGTGGTGTGAGAAGGCGCAACAAGCACCCTATTGAAATTAAATGCGCCCGGAGCACATCTAATGACTATAGGGAATTGATGCTTTTGCAGCTGCGCCTTTTGAAAAATTGGTACCTCTCCATGACCCGGGGCGTGTGGGCTGAGCCACATTTTTGTTTTGTTGCGCGGGGCACTGCCGACACTAAGGCCGGCCCTGCCTGCACTGACTCCCGGCCAGCAGGCCAGGACAATATGGTGCGCTCCTTTGGGCGCTGACCGCTTCCACACAGCGCGTTGGCTGCATTGGTCCTTTTGGCACGTTGTGTTGCCGCTGTCAGCAGGATGCAGAGGCCTAGCAGCACTGTATTTTTTCCTAAATATGCTATCATCCTAAACAGTAAACAATCTAGTGGTTAGGATGACAGTACACCTAAGGAATAGAAGGCGTTCAGTAACAAAAGAAAAAGCTGTACTTCAACACATAGGTTGCTGTGTCCTGCATGTTAGGAAATGTTATTTGATATTTGGACAGCACCTACTGCCATTGCTATACCTTCGAAGCGCTGTGGGTTGGAAGGCTCTTCGGAAGGCTGTAATCTTTGCAAACACGAAAATAAAAAGAGCATTACATTGCATACAAATAGTAATTAGAATTACGTGAATTTTCAATTACTAGCAGAGGTGACTAGTTTAAAACCTTATAAATATCATGCAGAGCATTGTGTTCAAGTGCAGAGATGACTGCTATATCAGTGACTATGTGACAGCTGGATCAAAGTTTTCGTGGGACTCAGCTGTATTCCATGGGTTGCAGCACAAGGGGGTGCATAGGTATTATAAATAGTCTGCCATCCCCTAGGGCAACTGTTTACAGTTGAGGGCTCTGCTATACTTTATATGGAGAACACATGCACACTGAATAACATACAGTCAAATGCAAATAACATGCACGATTGTCAGATATGTCAAAGATGCATTCAATGCATTGTCAAGCAAGGCAGCGCACGGGCCTGCATACCTGATTGATCTGTTGGTAATGATGAGGTAGCCAGACTGTCGATGATGGTAAATTCGTTGTCAGTGTGATGCGAAGAACCAATCCAACTCCCCCCCACCCCCCGCAGGATTTGACTGGGAATTTCTGAATCAGCTCCCCAGGCCATGGGACGGCTCTTGCCAGATCTGCGTATAGCAGGAACAGTGCAGGCACTGACAGGGAAGGACAAACAAATGCAGTGGGTATGCAGACAAACAGGATGGTGTAGTACAGAAAAGGAATTCAGACGGTAATTACTGCTGCATATCCTGAAAGCAGATAAGACTCAGGCTGAAGGCAGACACAAACTGGTGACAGATTGCATTACTGGTTGGAGACAAAGTAGAAGGCTGATGGTGGACAGAGATACAGGAAAATGGTAGGAGTGGTCCAGGAGAGTGGTGGGTAAGATGCAGTCTGAAGGATGACCAGAAAACAATCTGGGGAAAACAGAGGCCCAGTCTGGGCAAGGAGGACCTGGCTGAAGGGGGAAGGCAAATTGAGATATAGCCAAGGAAGGGACAGAACGAGGTAGTACAAGGGAGTAGCAAGAACTGGAAAGGTCAGACAAGGAACTGCAATCAAGAGACTACAGGAGCAAGACACGGTTCAGGGCAAAACTGCGTTAAGACACGGAAAACCAGCAAGTTTTAGGAAGTAATATAGGTCTCACAACAGGAATGAGGCTTGTACGGCAAGCCGTGGTTGCTGTAGGCCACACTGTACCGCGCATGCTCGGATTGAGGCATATGGACATCCGCGCATGCACGGTCCTCGAAAAATGGCTTCACCCATAGGACTCTGCGACCTCGCCAAGCGGACCCGGGACATGCACCACCTACGATACAGCCGCCAAGACGGGGCCGGGAGGCAGAGACCACGTGGAGCAAATGAGAACTTGTGCGAGGAAACCCTCGATGTAAGTGTAGGACGGCTGGTGGGACCCCCGAGGACGGGTGCCGTAACATGCATATCCTATTTATCTACCTTTGGGTTATTGGAAATGTCTATTCCTTGGTTTCCAGCTACTTACATCATGTAGAAACCTCAAAGTTTGTTTTGTATATGGTCTGTCAAAGTCATTTTTAATCAATCTTCTGAGATGTAATGCCTCAATTTTACATGTAAATGTGTTCCTGTTGTAATTAAAATAATAAACATGTATGCCCTGGCACCTGTTCCTTGCACTTAAGTCCTGGTAAAAACAATACTAAGAAAGGCAAAGGTTTGGGCTTTTGCATAGGTATTATGTAATGTAATATAAGTGGTCTGCTATTATTGTTGGCCTCGCTGCACTTGACTATGTGAGAAAAAGTGTGGGTGGGGTTCATTAGTGGGACAGTGGGAAAGGCAGATGCGAAACCTGTGGTGTTGATGGGTGCAGCTCGGATGTACCCGGTTCCTGACTGACAATCTGCTTACTGTGGGTTTGTAAGAGAAACCTTGGAATATGTTATCCATAGTAAAAACCCCAAGATATGAAATATTACACCACTTTGGATCTGGTTAGCCGCTGATGTGGGAGAGTGCAAAAGGGCTAAAGCCTAGTCAGAGCTCAGATAGAGTCCATGTGATTATGGCTAGACCTGTGGTGGCCATCTGTGAGGGGTTTGTGTGTGCTGTTTAAGGTGGTAGGAGATCTTAGTGGGAGACGGTTAGTCAGGGAACCGAGGGAGTAGGACTTACAATGCAAAACAACCTGCAACCCTTCACTCCCACCACTGGCCTCTTACATACAAGTCCTATTTCCTATAAGTTCCTTATTTTTTTTTATTTTATTTTTTTAATTGTATTTGGTTGAAAAAACCTTTTACAAAAGAGCAATGAACACAATTAAATAAATATGCATAACTATTGCAATTAAGTAAAACAATTTCTAAACATACTCATAATACAATTTCAAAACTAAGATCCAATAAAAATTCCTAGACACATAACATTCAATCAAGTTTCAAGAAAGCGCCACAGCTACTCAACTTAGTCTGATACAGTGAATCAATCCAACCCTACTGATCATTGGGACTGGCATGGCAGTTTAGAATACTATATTGCATCTTTCCAGCTCCTGTACCACTGCTATTGTCAATGCATGGAACTGACAATATCATATCATCGATATCATCCTGTCCCAGAAGATTTCCAGCATAAAGCGCTCTGAGACAATTCCGAATCTAGCAAAAAGCAGAGATCTTGCATGCCATGTGCCCTCACAGTCCATTAGAAGATGTTTGAGAGATTACTTTTCTGGGTTTTTACACACATTACACAGACTAATGGTGGTGTCCCCCAGTCCCGTTTTGGAGAGTATCTCCCCAGTGTGCACTACATTGAGACAAATTCTAAGGAAATTTTTCCTGATCTTCCAATCAGGAAATTTCACCAGGTATTTTGCAATGTATCCCTGCTTTTTATCAACCTACAGGAATAGGTTTGGGCTTTCCATGGAGCGTAGTTCATCAATTGTGATTATCCAGTCCATTTCATCTCAGGATTTCCTTTCCTTCACTGGGTTCTGGATTAGAGTTTGGAGATCCACTTCTGCCTTTCCCAACCATTCCTTTGCCCAAGTACTCAAGTTCACTAACATTTTGGATCTGATGTTCTCGAGATGAACTTTACATATGCATAGAAACACTTGTGTATAGGCGCGTTATAAATACCATATCATATCATATCATATAATGTCCCCTCTTGCGCTATTGTTATGAGCCGGAAGAGAGGATTAGCTTCCATCCTGCCTGTGCCTTTAATGACTTTAAGCCCAATTCAA
Source organism: Ambystoma mexicanum (assembly GCF_040938575.1). Classification (NCBI taxonomy): domain Eukaryota; kingdom Metazoa; phylum Chordata; class Amphibia; order Caudata; family Ambystomatidae; genus Ambystoma; species Ambystoma mexicanum. The sequence goes on from NC_090934.1 coordinate 728,492,425, forward strand.
ATCTGATGCTTGACATGGAGGGACTCATTGAGAGACCAAGAACCTTCTTCCAGATGAGTCCCTCCCATCTTTGCCAGTTGCCATTCCACAGGAGGGTCTTTGCCTCTAGTCCATAAAGGACGATTGGGATTACTTTTGCTTGATAGTATTTAATTAGTGGCAGGAACTAGAATCTGCAGTACTTCACAATCACTTTTTTCATCTGAGGGATGAGTTGCATGATTTTTGTGTGAACATCTTGCTCCACCTTACATACAGCCGGGGAGGCATCGATTTTGTAACCCAGATAGACCAGCTCTTCCAGCCCTGTGATACACTGGCCTCCAATCTGCCAATGGGGAAAGATGACTTTTTTTTCCTGTGTCTGAAAACCATTATCCTGGTTTTGTTGGGATTTAGGGCAAGTCGGTTCTCCTTTGCATAGCAATGAAATGTGTTCAAAAGACGCTGCAGCCCCACCACAGAAGAGAGCATATTTCAGCACATAGTCAACAAAGCAACTGGCTCACTGTCAATAACAAAATCCTCCTCAAGACTGCCTCACTTACACACAAATCACTCAACAATGATGCCCCTATCTATCTTATCGACAGATTCCATAGACAGACCTCTCTGAGACCAACAAGAATACCATATAAAGACTGCCTCTCTGTTACCGCCTATGGTGGAGTGTTTAAAGTTTGGGACAGTTTCCCAGTCAAGGCAGGACAACTGTTGAACTCCCTTCCACCACCCTTCAGAATGGACCTGCACTATCAGAACTTCCGAGCGAAGGTCATCTCATGGCTGAAAACGTAGGCCCCCCACTACAGCTAGCCGCCTAATCCTCTCAGACTCATCTTTACTGCACCTAATGATGCCCGCTTGCACATTTGTATATACTCCTGCTGTTACTGAATATTGTATATTCTGTTGTATCTTGTTCTTTTGTCGAAACTAAGCCTCGCAATCTCCTGTAAATGCTGCGCACCATTACCCTAGGGTATGGATTGCGCATTACAAATAATAAACAAACAAACAAACAAACTGCAATTCAATCAACATTGCCAGAATCCCTTCTACACCAGGCACTTAGCCTACTTGATCGAACGCCTTTGAGAAGTTCATCCAGGCCCTAAAGAGCTGATGTTCTCCCTTGTACCCGGTATTTTCACTCAGGATGTTTATTACCACTCCATTTAGAGCTGTGGAGAGGCCTCTCCTAAATCTTGTTTGGCACTTTGATAAGATTTTCGATTTCTTTACCCAATTCTCCAGTTCCCCCAAAAGGATCCTCATGAACAATTTACTTTCTATATCTAGGAGAGCGATCGGGCGATAGTTCACTGCTACCGACCGATCGTCCCCCCTTGAATAATTGTATTATTAATCATGCTGATATCCACAAGGGTGGGAACTTCTGTTTTATCAGGATCTCATTAAGGAGCCAGTACAGAAGTTTTGCCCAGAGAGGGGATTGTTTTTGAACACCTGGTACGTTAATCCATTTGGACCGGATGCTTTTAAAATCAAGCTATTCCCAATCAGATCTATTAAGGTCCGTTCGCCAGAAGAAAGATTCCATGCTACATCCTTATTAGTATGGATGATGGTTTTTTGGGGGTTCCCAAAAACCTCAGACAAGTGATTGATCCAGCCTCTTTCCCATACCAGATTGCACTGTGAGTTTTTTGAGTTGCCCTCTAGTTGGGGTATAGCTGACCAGAACTCTCTAGAGTCTCTATTGCCGACCATATTCAACATTTATTCACTGTCATGTTGAAGTTGCAGCATCTTTCTACCCGCTGACCAATACTTATAATTATGCAGTAGAGACCTGATTCACTTCTTTGGACCTCCTCACTTAGAGTCGCTTTTTTCAGCTGCCTTAACCTTTGGTTCCGCAGTTTTTTCCTCAGCATAGTTTCCTCATCGATTATGTGGCGATGTATCTGCTTTCTTCATCCCTCCCCGCTCTCACTCGAGGGGCAGGTGGACCAAATACATTTAATGAAACTGTCAGGCTGGCATTTTTCATATTGCATACACTCTGGTATTTACAGGAGACAGTTGTTAAGAGCCCTCCACTCCCATTTATATGTATGTAGGCATATTCTTCCTTTCCTGCTTGAAATAACCTGATTATATCTATCTTGTGGACTAAGGGGAATTTATGGGAAGGTCAGCTCTAGACGTAGATGGTCACTGCTCTCTCCCTGTTCAACATTCAATGAGACACTTTGCGAAAAAGAAACCCGCCGACATAAAGATGTAATCTAATGTAGAAACAGCAGGCCCCTGGCAACGGGTTGGATTTGAGGTATATATTTGAGGCAGCTTCCCATTTGTCATTTCCAAGCCCCATCCTGACAGAAACTCCACCCAGACTCTACCCTTCTCCGAAACTCTTTGTGCGGCCTGATTAGTTGTCTCTTTTGACAGTGGAATACATTAGGTAATTAGACCCCCCCCCCAAAATTATTTGGGCTCCTCCTTCCATTGTGGAATTTTTAAAGGTCAGCAGCATACCTCCAGATGGCCTGCCCTTAGCTTTTCGAAGAGCAGACTGAGTAAATACTGTATAGCCTTCTACAATGATCGGATTTATCAACCATGTTTCTTGTAATATCAGGACATCTCCTTTACAGAAGAGATCATCTTTCATTTCCTTAGAGGTGAATGTATTTAGACCCTGCATGTTCCAACATATCACATTTACACCTGATTGGTTTGAGCCAACCCCCAGTTGTTGAAGGACATAGTATTTTCTTGCAGATTTCCTCCACTGTTCTCAGTCCTTCTTTGTGGTGTGTTGGGTGTCAGTATGGTCTCCGTATCAATCCCTTCCCTATAAACCCATTTGGGGCTATTTTGGGTCCCATTGCCCTTTCCACTGGTTGAGAGACGGTAACCAGAAGATCTTGTTTCTGTCATGACCCATAGAACTTGCCCTTTCTGGACCTCCGGGGCTTGTATTCCTTGTTACTCCCAACATGGCCGCAACAAGCGACTTGCCTCACACCAGCTTTCACGTCGCACACGGCACGTCCTATAAATTGGCCACGCCCCCACGGCCCTGCGCGTCTCAACGCTATCATTAGGTAGTGACTTGACGTGTGTGTGCTGTTCGGCGAATCTTCTATCCAAGATCCTGGTTTCCTTCCTCCTTTCTTCTCCCTTTCCCTCTATTCGACTCCTGGAATCCCCATTCATTGCGACCGCTACCTACTTTCCTGGACATCCTGGAACAGCGGCCTTCCCGGAACTCTGAACGCGCTCTGCAGCCGGACGAGACTCGAGCGAGTCTATACAAGACCCGATCCGTCCACAAGAGGAATCCTCCCGCGGAACAGAGCAAGAAGCGATCCCAGGTGAGACGGGGGGAGATTTACGACAGTTTGAGATGCCAAGCTACCGACACTAATACTGCTATGGAGAAAGCAGTCCAGGACCTTATGCGTGGCATGCAAGAGCTCACAACTGAAGTACAGAACTTAAAGGCTGAGAATGCTGCGCTAAAGCAGCTAGTTTTGTCTCGCGACCACGCTAACAAGGACAGTGTGTTACTTGGTGGAGTGGTGGACAAATATGATGGATCGGCAAAATCCTTACGTGGATTCCTGGATTCCTGCTTGGTGCATTTTACCTTTAAGCCCTATTATTTTTGAACTTCTAGGGCGAAGGTGGGCTTCCTTATCTCGCACCTCACAGGGAACGCGTTAACCTGGGCTACGCCCTTAGTCAACTCAGGGGATGGCCTCCTGGATGATTATGATGGATTCATTCAGGCACTCAAGACTATGTTCGACCGCCCAGAACAGGTTTTTAGTGCTCAAGAACGCTTACTTGATTTCCGACAGGGTACCCAGGATATGCTAACATACGTTACTAGATTCAAACAACTGGTCAAGGAAGTAGATTGGTCCTCTGAAGCAAGCTTCACTCTATTTCGCAGGGGTCTAAACGAGGACATTAAGGATGAATTAGCCCGGGTGGCTCGTCCTAGTTCCTTCCAGGCTCTTATGGACCTAGCCCTGCAGATAGACTTTCGAATCCAGGAAAGAAAGGCTGAAAGAAGAAAGACCAAGACACTGTTTCAAAAGAATTCCCTTGAGAGCTCTGTTAAAACTGATTCTGACCCAACCCCTGACACAGATCCGGAACCCATGCAAATCGGAGCCTTCCGTGGGCCTATTTCCCCTCAAGACAGGATGAGAAGGATCCACACAGGCCTGTGTATGTATTGTGCCTCGGATAAACATCTTGTTAGAGAATGCCCTCTAGCCCCTCCACGGCGTTCGGGAAACGCCAGCTCCCGATCCTAGATGGAGCGAGGTGTCGGGAGAGAGATGTTTGCTCCACATCAATTCCATCCTTGAACTCTCCTGGACAAAATAGTTTGGTGATACTACAGGCCTTCCTCTCGCCCTCCAAAGACAAGACCTATCCCATTCTGGCCTTGGTGGACTGCGGAGCTATGGGAATTTTCATTGATCAAGACTGGGTTGTTAGTCATCATATTCCGTACGAGACACGAAACACCATGCAGCCGGGGGAAGCAATTGATGGAAGACCCCTCTCTTCAGGACCCATAAGCCTGCAGACTAAAGAGATCCAACTTTCCATAAATCATCATCAAGAGCGGATTACATTCGACATCATTAAGTCAGCCCATTACCCCATGGTTTTGGGTATGCCCTGGTTACAAAAGCACAATCCGTATATCAATTGGACAGCAGGATCATTATTCCTGGGCTCAGAGTTCTGTATGTCCCACTGTCTATCCCTGGACCCTTCCTCGATAACTCCTAAAGAACCTCCTAGAGACCAAGAAACACCATTCATGGTTTCCAATATCATACAAGTTCCAGAGTGCTATCAGGAGTATGCTGATGTATTTTCTACCGCCATAGTCCAAACCTTACCACCTCACAGGCCTGAAGACTGTGCCATAGATACAGATCCCTCAGCTGTAATTCCCTTCGGCCGAATGTTCATCCTTTCCGAACCTGAGAAAAAGACCCTTCAGGAATACCTCGACACCAATCTTGAAAACGGCACCATAAGACCCTCGAAATCTCCAGCGGGTGCTTCGCTGTTCTTCGTTCCCAAGAAGGACACCAAGGAACTCAGACCTTGCCTCGACTATCGAGGCTTAAACCAATGCACCCTCAAAGATCGATACCCACTGCCCCTGATTTCGGATATCCTGGAAGCTGTGAGAGGAGCCGTAATTTTCACAAAGCTGGATCTCCGGGGTGCCTACCATTTATTTAGAGTCCGGGAAGGGGACGAATGGAAGACAGCCTTTAGAACACCCTTTGGTCACTTTCAATACCTAGTCATGCCTTTTGGACTAGCCAATGATCCCGCAGTCTTTCAGCGTTTTATGGACAGGGTGTTCTCTGATATGTTGTTCCTCTTCGTCATTGTCTATCTGGATGACATATTGATTTTTTCCAAAGATCCTCTAAAACATGAAGAACACGTAAAGGCAGTACTACAACGACTTTGTGAAAACAAACTGTTAGCCAAACCTGAAAAATGCTTGTTCCACGTTACTTCTGTTCACTACCTAGGATTCATCCTTAGCCCAGAAGGAATTGGCATGGACCCTTCGAAGGTAAAGGCCATACTGGCTTGGCCCGCTCCCACTTCTGTGAAACAGGTGCAATCCTTCCTGGGGCTCGCCAACTTCTACCGGAAGTTTATTTCTACCTTTTCCGAGATTGTTCAGCTGATCGCAGCTCTATTGAAGAAGGACAACCCCTTTATCTGGTCTACATCGCAAGATAAAGCATTCCAACGATTGAAGACAGCGTTCACGCAAGCCCCCATCCTGACCCAGCCTGACACAAATTGCCCATTTCTAGTGGAAACGGATGCCTCTAACTACGCCATAGGGGCAGTCTTGAAACAGGAACTTGAGGATGGACTAGAACACCCCATTGCTTACCATTCACGAACCCTGACCCCCAGTGAGACTCACTATTCCGTCCTGGAAAAGGAACTCTTGGCCATCCGCCAAGCCTTCACTGAATGGCGTCACCTACTTCTGGGTGCTAGATATCCAGTTCAGGTCCGCACAGATCATCGGAAGCTACAAATCCTACAGTCATTGGAGTGCAGGAACAGTCGTCAGGCCCGTTGAGCCTACTTCTTTGCCCAGTACCAGTTTCAAATCACTCACATTCCCGGATCACAAAACATGATTGCTGACGCCTTAACTCGACGTCCAGACTACGCAGCCACTGAGGACAAGGTCTATCCTAAGATGTTTCCCCAAACTATCTTTGTAGCTCAAGCAATCAACCTCCTGGAAGAAATCCGAGTGCAAAGCCAGTACTCTGACCTCTGCAAGGAAATTTCAAGGAAGAATCCATGGAATCTAAGAGTCAAGGAAGAATATCTATTCAAGGACAATGCACTGGTCATTCCTACGCAGAAATTACAACACAAGGTAATAAACCTCTGCCATGATACCCCTCAGTCCGGTCATCGTGGTATAACTAACAGCCTTCGTCTTATACAAAGACAGTTTTGGTGGCCTCAAATGAAGACCGACGTACAACAGTACGTGAAGGCTTGTACTGTCTGCAGTCAAAACAAACATGATAACAAGAGACCGGCGGGTCTTCTACTGCAACCATCGCTGCCAACAAGACCATGGGAGTTTATTGCTACAGACTTCATTGTGGAGTTACCACCTTCCTGAGGGTACACGACCATCATGGTAACCATAGACTTGTTCACCCATATGGCTCATTTCACACCTTTGTATAAACTACCATCCTCCTCAGAACTTGCTGGAATCTTCCTGGAACATATTTTCCGTCCCCATGGACTTCCTTCCAAGATCATATCGGACCGAGGACCCCAATATGTCTCACAATTCTGGAAACATCTCTGTCGTATTCTGGGGATCCAATGCGCTCTTTCATCAGGTTATCACCCACAAACCAACGGAGCCACAGAACGTGTAAATCAAACTCTGGAGCAATATCTTTGTTGTTTTGCCACCAAGGTTCAGGATGACTGGTCTCTCCTCATAACCCTGGCCGAGTTTGCCTACAACAATTCCGATCACTCAGCACTCAAGGTCAGCCCTTTCTATTGCAGTCAAGGTTTTCACCCGTCTGTTTTACCTTCTGTTCTTCCACATCCCACTCCAGTACCTACTCTCGACTCTTGGATACAGACTCTCATCAACATTCACAAAGAAGCCAAGGAACAATTGAAAGAGACTCAAACACGCACTAAGCTCTATGCGGATTCCAAGAGAAGACAATCGCCCTCTTATTCTGTTGGTGATCAAGTCTGGTTGTCCTCGAAACTATTACCCCGACATCTACGACCAAACAAATTGGCTCCTCGGTACTATGGACCATTTTCCATAAAGGAAACCATCAATCCTGTCTCATTCCGACTCAAGCTACCCGATTTCTGGAAGAAAATACACCCAGTCTTTCACACCTCCCTATTGAAACCTCGCATCCAATCCTCCCGAAAATCCTGCAGACCCAGTCCTGTTGTTGTGAATGATCAGCTAGAATATGAAGTGTCCCGAATATGCGATTCCAGGTATAAACATGGTCTACTTCAATACCTGTTGAATGGAAAGGATACCCTCCTAGCGAGAGAAACTGGAAACCAGTTTCTAACTTAAATACCCCTCGACTGCTTAGAAGATTCCATCTCATACACCCGGGCAAACCTGGTGGAACAGGTCTTCGGAGGAGGCATGCTGTCATGACCCATAGAACTTGCCCCACGGCCCGCGCGTCTCAATGCTATCATTAGGTAGTGACTTGACGTGTGTGTGCTGTTCGGCGAATCTTCTATCCAAGATCCTGGTTTCCTTCCTCCTTCCTTATCCCTTTCCCTCTATTCGACTGCTGAAATCCCCATTCATAGTGATCGCTACCTACTTTCCTGGACATCCTGGAACAGCGGCCTTCCCGGAACTCTGAACGCGCTCTGCAGCCAGACGAGACTCGAGCGAGTCTATACAAGACCCGATCCGTCCACAAGAGGAATCCTCCCGCGGAACAGAGCAAGAAGCAATCCCAGGTGAGACGGGGGGAGATTTACGACAGTTTCTCCAGTTCCCTTGCGGCTCCTAGTATTACATCATAGCCTTCCCTTGATGAAAGGCCTACTTCAGCCACATATGAATAATCATGGTCCGGGAACCGTACAAACTCAATATCTTGGGAATTTAAAAGGTACAGACTTGGTAGTTTTGTCAGCATCGATAGAATCACACCCCTAAACAGAGATTTAATTTTGTTTTTATTCAATGTTAAAGTCAGCCAAATTATTGGCATTGCAAAGGCTGACCTTTCTTCGTCCTTCTTTTTTCCTTGAACCTCATTTTGATCTTGATACTTCTGTGTTTTATCATGATTAATGGGTGAATCATCCACTCTAGTTGATTTCCCTTTTCCATTATAGTTCATTTCCAACATTCTGCGCTTCCCTTCCCCCAGTCTCACTTCTTCAGATGGATTTGTTATTTCTAACTTTGTTGGGATGCATTTCAGGACTATTTGCTGCAATTTTAAGCTTTTCCCCCAGAGCTTTCTCCCCAGTCCCATTAGTACTGGTTCCTTCTGGCCCCAGTTTCTGTTTATTCATCAAAAAAATTGGAGCTATTGGTAATACTCCATTAGTTAAAGGCCGGCAGTTCTTAGGGTTCAACTGATTTGTTAACCCACTCCGGATCTGGGTTCCTCCGGTCTCCTTGTTGTCCTTTACTGGCTCCATCAAGGTCTTATTCTCAAGGTTGCGCCAGTTCGTTTGGAGTCCAACACTAACATTTATGATTTTAACTCCTTCTGGCAGTGCGATAGTCGGATTCTGCACCTTTTCTTTTTGGGTTTGTTTTCCTAGCCTGTACTGAGTCTCATTTGAGGGCCCTTCTCTTGGATCCATCCTTGGAGTGATGGTAAAATTAAGAACTTCACCTCCCTCTATAGTGGTTGCCAATGGAACCTTAGATAGGGATTTCAAAAAGCATTTGTCTATGATTTATTTACTTTCAAAGTTTTGTGTTTCTTTGTTTTTTTCGGAACCTCCTGATATACCAATGAGTCTTTACGCCTCCTCTTTCTTTGTGCTTCTCTCTTCCTCACTCTTCTTCTGCCTTTAGACAGATGGTGACCAGTTTCTGCAATATTTTGCATGGATGAGTCTTGATCTTGTTGTGGGGATTCTCCGACTAACTGCGTGTGAGGTAACTCTACCTCTTGGGACCACTCACCCACATTTGCTAATCTTCTAAACTCCTCAAAGACTGATTCTGAAAGTGGGGTATCGTCGAACCAAGGCTTAGTCTCTTCCACTCCGATTCTCTTTCTCTCTTCCATTACCCCCTGGGTCACTAGATTTAGTTGTGTCAAAATATTCTGCATCAGTACATTGCTCGAATTCTCTTCTTTCCTTTTTGCAGAGAGAGTGTGTTGAACTACTGATAAATCCAATCCTTGTTTGGTTATTTCTAGTCCAAGATCCTTCAGGGAGGGTACTAATGTGGAGTTTATTGCATTACTGCACCCCCCTACAGCAGACTCAAGAGTGGACATTTCTTTTGTTAGTTCCCGAAGAACCCCAGCTTGGGATTGAACTTCTGCTTTTAATAGTTCAAAGACTGACAGCAGGGAATTTAGGACGAAGTTAAGTACTGTAAGGGTGTTTTCATTTGTTTGTGGTCCAGACATAGCTTGGAAATTGCTCTGAGATGGGAGGGGTTCAGCTTCCTCTTCCCCAACTCTCTCTGCTACAATAGAATTAGCCAATGAGCAATTGCTTGTTCCCAGAACCATGGCGGGCGGATGTATCCAATCTTTCTACCTCCAATGAAGTTTTGTTTGAATGAGAGGAGATTCGGGTCTCCCCACTAACACTTATTTCCATCCTTTCTGAAGACTTCAGATTTTGATTGTTGAGTGACACTTCCTCATCATTTATACTCTTACTTAATTTTTTTCCAAAGTGATCTTCAATCTTTCTTTGAATTTTTGTTGTTGTCACTGTGTATTCAGGACTCCATTTCCAGGCGTGTCTAATTGATTGTTGCCTGGTTCCAACGCCAGCCCTACCCCAGGTGTTTGAGGTGATAACTCTGCGTTTACTTGGGCCTGCATATTATGGGTGATAGATGGAGCAAAAATATTTCCTTCTCCCTGATGGGCCGAAACACTTTGTTGGGGTCCTATCCTTGAAGACTTGGCCAAGGTATCATCCCATTCTGGGGATCTTATGGCATCTTGCAGGAGGGTACTGCGCAGTCTCATTCCTGCCATAGATGTTTATATAGACACTTAAGAGTCGCTCACTGAATGTACTGGTTACGAAATTAGAATGTGCTAATATAGCAAATTGGGTGCTCGCTCTATGCTTTACTCGACCCTCTAGTGAACTCCTGCTGCTTTTCAGATCTTCTGAGGTTTCATTATTAGCCATGGGCGAGAGCAGTCGTGAGCTGTATACCTTAAGCTTAGGCTTGTGGTTTATCACAATGCAACACTCTACAATTGAACAGCAAGTCCTTTCCGGATAAAGACAATGGGCCTCATTATGACCCAGGTGGTAGGGGGTTAACAGCGCTGGCAGAGCTGCCGGCGCCGTTAACCGCCTACCGCCTCAATACGAGGTATGCTGACGGGACCCGCTAAGGACGCCTGGTAAAATCAGGCGTCCTTAGCGGGACCCGCGAGCAGACCAGGATGCTAACAACGGGCCCGTCATTAACGGGCCCGTTGTTAGCATCCTCCCCATTCCCATTGAGCCCTATGGGGGCTCAAATAAGAATGGGGATGTACCGGGTCCAGGTTCCTTGAATGGGGAAATACTGGGCCCTCCAAAGTCGAAATGGCCCGGTATTTCCCCATTCAAGGTACCCGGTATGGGGTTAGCCATGCCTCTAAAAGCGGCATGGCTACCTCCGTACTCGGAATGAAGCCCAATATGTTCACAGTTTTTATTTTGTCTCAGTTAATTATAATCTGTGGAAATGTTTGGCGGGATCAAAGGGGACGTGCCCCGACAGTCTCCCGCTTGGCAAACCTCAAAAGGAGTAAGGTTTTATCCCCCCCCTCCATCGCAATCTTGGCTTCCAGTCTATAAGTGAGATCTGATCTTCTGTTTAGATCCTTTCGACGACTGATGTACCATACGCCTTCCATCTCTGCGGGCTCCGACAGACCACGCTCTGCGCAGCAAATGGAAATATGTATTCTCTCGTTCAGCAAGGTGATCCAATGACTCCTCTTATGCATAAACACTGAAAAAATACTGAGGCTGACCACGACTGACCACTTTCGCCTCCACTTGCCCTCCACGCGCTTTCACGGCCTCACACTGCCCCAGCCAATCCCTCTCTCTCTCTTTTTCTCTTTCACATCAACACATTGTATCCAATGTGCAACAAAACAAGCTTCTGCAAATAGGCAGACGAAGGGGAAGGGGAAACTCCAGTCAATTACCATAAGCTGCAGCTAAGGGTTATGTGAAGAAAAAACCTTTGTTTCAGAGAAAAGGCTACTTGAAATCTGGGATTGCAGTCACCCATTTTCCTTGCTTAGCATGCTGGATGGCAGGCTGAGAGATGCCTCAAAGCTCACTCTACCATGTTCAGGTGCTGTGCTCAGTGGCTTGCTGAGAATTCTGCCCATACGGTCAGGGCAAGAAGGCAATTGTCTGCCGTTCATCAGGCATTGGTCCAGGCAGGGGCTAGAATGCCTGCTCATTTCGCCCAGAGGTCTACCTTGCTGTCTCACTCAAGCCCCAAACTCTTCTCACACAGTCCAAAAGTGAAAAGCACCCCGCCACCACCAGACGCATCAGGTTTGACGTGACACCAGGCCTTTGGTATGAGAGTGATGATGCAACCTTGCAGGGGATTCTTAATGATGAAAGACAGAGCAGAAAAGATGGAAGGCGAGGTGTGGATTCCTCTAAAATGTGCTGCACCGTGGTGTAAAAAGGGGACAGGGAAGTGTGGCTGAAGAAGGATGGGGAAGAGCAGCATGTTGGCAGTGACAGACAGGGGTTATGGGGCTGGTGGATGTGATGGACTTTCCAATAAGGCTGAAATCAAGAGTTTGCAGTCATTCTGGCCCCTTTCTAACTAAAGGCCTGAGGGGGTTTTCCTTGCTTGTGCCACAGCTAAAGGGATGTGAGCAGGGCAAAAATAGACATGCTTTATTCACCCAGATTCTAAGGGCTGTCCTACCAAGAGCAGGGAGCACATTTCAGGGATTAGCATATGAAGAAGGTGTGAGCTATTCCCAACAAGGCGTCTCTTGGAGCCAAGGAAGGTTTCGTATGACACATTAACAGTTATTTACACTACAGAAGAGAGGAAGGAGGAGGCTGTGGATGGCTCTCTGTAGTACGTGTGGTGTAGACTGAATTGTGCTCTTACATGTACAACCTTAACACAAGTTGGTAAGATGTCGTGAGGGAATGTCAGAGAAGGCAGCACAAGAACCCGACACTCACTCGTGAACTGGGCACCTGCTGTGTGTGCCCTCTGCGATCAAAAAGCAATGATACATTGCTCTCCCTCAGGCTCATGCCAAATTAGCTGTGAATTGTAAACAGGGGATGTGCAACAATGAGATGAAGCTTGCAGCTACCTGAAAAGTAAGTAAAATGGCCTTTTCGTGGATAGGATCAGGCATTTTGTAAATGCTGAGGCTACTGTGTAAGATGAGTTTAAGGTTGTAGAATGCTGCACTAAGAGCTCCTTTAGTCTACCCTGACCTGTGTCTAGACATACACACACACACACACGCACACACAGTATTGGCACCCTTTTCCAGCTGTTGGTCATGTTTTGGCCAGGTCCAAATGACGGTGCTTGGGAAGTGTCTATTCCTTGATTTCTAGTTACTTCTATCATGGAGTAATATCGACGTTTGTGTTGTATGGGGCCTGCCAGTGTTAATTTTAGGGATCCTTCTAAGGTATAATTCCCTTAAGTATGCTTGCAAATGAGTGCCTGTTGTAATTAAAATAAGACAGATGCATGCCCTTACATCTGTTCTTTGAACTTAAGTCCTGTTAAAAACATGTACTAACAAAGTCTAATATTTTAGACTTTTGTGTAGGTGGTAGGTAGGTATTTGTGAGGTACAGACATCCTATGATTGGGCATGCTGCATGCATGACATATGGGACAAAGCTATCTTCAGTTAAAGTGCAGCTTTATTTTCTGTGCGCTGTGTATTCCTTAAGTTTACTGTTATGCTGACCACTAGATTTATTAGTGCTTAGTATGACAGTGTATTTAGGGCACATCCAGCGCTGCTAGGTCCTTGCGCCCTGCTGGCCGTGGCCAACAAGGCGTACCAAAATGACTAGTGCAGCCAAAGACTAGTGCCGAAATGGGCAGTGCCCAAAAGGCTGCACCGAAAGAAAGCACACTGCCCAGCCAGACCGTCAATACGGCTTAAATACACACAAGCATAGCCAAGTCAGCCTCGTCAACCCGATTGGTCCCCTGCTGAACACAGGAAGTCCCACCACCAATGACTGGGTAGATGGCCGGCACCTTACTCTCTCTGTCAGACTCTCTGTGATCTGTGCAGTGTGTAGGATGATTAAAAGCTTCCAGGACCACTGTATAAACCAGAGAGCCTTTCCCTACTGAGCGGCCTATGGTGCTGCGTCCAGAGAGAGGCAGCTGAAGTGCTGGAGGCCAAGGACAAGTGCTTGTATTGCCTGCGGTAGGGGGTGTTGACTGAATTGTGCTCTTACATGTACAACTTTTACACAAGTTTGTACGATGTCTTAACTTTGTTAAAGGGAGTTTATGGCTGCAAGGTAAAATTGAAAAACCAAAGAGATGGGTCTGTGTGTGCGTATCTGAGTATATGTAGTATTTGTGGGCGTGTGTGTGGTTGTGGTAGGTCAGAATGAGAAGTCGGACACTGAGGCATGATTTTCAACTTTTCTTTATTCAGTTTACACAAAAGGGAAAAACCTAATCTTTCCATGCCTTAGAACTTGAAGTGCTACTCTAAATAATAAGGAATTCAAAGGGTGTTTGTCAGGATGTCAGAGTGTACACATAATATCAAGTCCCCTGTCCGTCAGTCCTAATCTAACCTAGTTCGTTTCCCTATCGTCTAAAAATGGGGAACAAAAACACTTAAACAACCAAAACATGTTTGTGGAAGCTCGTTCTCCTCCTTCCCTGTTTTTTAGGTCTCATATGGGCCTCATTACACGGACGGCGGTAACCATGGTGCTATTAGCGCCATGATTGCCGCCGGTATTTTACCGAGTCCGCCATGGTGAATGGCGGAATTACCACCCTCTTCCAAGGTGTGTGGGGGCAGTAATTCCCCATTCATCATGGCACTTCCCCATTCCCATTTTTGCCCCTATAGGGCTCAATGGGAATGGGGAAGGCGGTAATTATGGTACCGCAAATTGGGTACCGTAATTACCTCCAAGGTCCCTTTGCAGGTCCCGTCCTTAACGGCTGGTAAAACCAGCCGTTAAGATAGGGTCCCACAAAGGGACCTCGTAGTAAGGCGGTAAGGGTTTACCGGCACTGGTACCCTTATCTGTACCGGTAAACCCTTACCGCCATCCGTGTAATGAGGCCCATAGTCTTTCTCCCTCCTGGGAGCATGTCCTCTTTTGGGTTTCCTATCCCTGGGTTTCTTTTAGCCTCTTCCTCTCTGCCATGGGGCTCTGCCCCTTCTGATTCTCCGCGCAGGGGTTCTTCCTTTCACTCCTCCACTCTAGAGCTTCATGCAGTAATCGAAGTGTACGACCAGAAGTAGTGGAACTATAGTGCCTACTGGCTTGCACCACTCCCCACAAACCCAATCACCACACACCCTCCCACGCACAATACACACCCCAAAACACAAGCGCCAGCTGTTTAGGGGAACGTTCAGAGCAGTGCACTGGAAGTGCAAGTTTCAACTTCTTCCCATGCTTTTATTTTAAAATGAAACCATTCCGCAACAGTTTCTTTTTAAAATAAAAGTATATGAACAGTACAACTAAATTAAAAAGAGTAGAGGAGCACCGCTCCCGACCGCTCCCGCCCGCTCCCGCCCAATTCGACCACTGGCTTTATGGTCCTTTCTCCACTCTAGAGTCGAATGTCTTCCCATTTGTCCCTCTGGTGCTCCTCTGTTTTCGTATACTCTGAGGTCAGGCTCCTTAGCTTTCCCCAGTCTGGAGCTTCTCTGTGCTTTTCCGATGCAGGTGTCGGTCTCTTGCTCTCACACCACAATGGTGTCTCTCTGTACACTCCCCACTCTGGGGTTTCTCAACGCTCTTCCCACTCTGGTATTTCTCTCTGCTCTCACCACTCTGGGGTCCTTCTATTCCTCTCAGCCTATTCTGGCGCTTCTTTGTATTCTCCCCACTCTGGCCTTCCTGGGATTCACCCCACTCTGGGGTCATTCTTGGTGCTCTCATCCCACTCTGGGGCTTCTCGGCATTCGCCCCACTCTGGGACTTCTCAGGTTTCTCCCCAGTCTGGGGATTCTCAGTTCTCTCCCCACTCTGTGGTTGTTCTATTTCTCTCACCCTGCTCTGGGACTTATCTGTATTCTCCCCACTCTGTGGCTCCATGGCTTTCACCCCACTCAGGGGCTTTGCTTCCTTTTACTTGTGTTTCCGCCCGCGTCCTCGTTCCCTGGAGCCGCCGCGTAGCTGTCTCTGCTGAGCAGGACTCCTTGGGAGGGGAATGGAGTAGATCTGCCATGGAGCAGCTTTCCCTGCAAGTCCACCAGTTTCTGTGTTGGCAGCTACTGGCTCTCTTTTCCCACTCACATACAGCTTTTTCTCGGGCCTCTGCACTATGAGGGCTTCCTTTGCATCCTTGAACTGGCCTCTTCTGGTTGCTCTCCCAGTATGCCCCCATGCACTACACAGCGCGGACTGCGGGTCAGGATGCCACATCCGCTCTCTCTGACTGGCCACATTGCCACCGACTCTTCCAGCTCAATTAAACTCTGCAGGCTTTGCCCAGCCCCTCCTCTGATTGGCTTTCTCCATGACAATACTCAAGGGGGCTCAGCTATTCACCTTTCATCCATTTTCCAGCAGGACTGGGGCCGGGGCTAGAGCTAGAAGGCGAATCAGCCATTCAAATCAGAGTTTACATATTGGGTTATAGGGTTAACATACACTTTACTTCCCACATATCCCGTAAAGGTGTTGGTATCTGGTGGGAAGGCATGGTGACTTCTGCCCCGTCTGTCGTTTTGCTGTTCCCCAAGGAGGGGTTACCTCCAGAGGTATCCCACTTACCCTATCCCCTAGGGGGTGTTAAGCATGGCAGGCTCACCACCTTAGTCCCAACGGGGGTGGCTCCCTCTTGTGGAGAGGTCACAAACTCCTGGGATTCGTCACAGTGCACATGTGTGGGCCTGGCTCTGCCTATCTGCTTGTCTGCACCTGCCACTGTGCATGTGTGTGGACCTCCCTTTGTGTATGCATGCGTTTATGTATGCTTGTGTGCATGTCTCTGTGGTTCTGTGTATGCTCTTGCGTTTGCCTGTCAGAATCACTTCCAGCCTGCTGAGTAGTGTACACTAAGTACAATATCTGTGCCTGGGTGCTGCGGTGTAGGCAGTAGTTATTATATGTGCATTACTGCTACCTAGGAGTGCCATTCAACAACTCGATGTCAGATGTCATTTTTCAACAAACTCTAGATCTAAAGTTAACAACATTGATCCCACAGGCAAGGGTTCTGATGTATAATTCTGGCAAATTCTCCTGTACATATCTAATGATGTTTTTCAAACAAAATGTTGTCCCAAATCTTTTGCATGGAATCGAAGCAAGAATCCCGAGAGCTCGAAAGACTTGGGATCTCCTCGAGGTGAGATTTTGGAGACAAGTATTAAAACTTCCAAATTGTTCGCCATTACCAATTATACGTTTTGAACTAGGTTCAGCTTCCCTACATGTTCATGTTTTTATGGAAAATTATTGCATTGTTACGCAAATGTCTCTTGGGTCTCAGAACTAATAACATCCTGAGTGTAGTTGCATATTATCTTTTGGAATCTGACCATCACTTCCCCCGCAAATGGCAAACTTGTGTTTTGGACGCCTTATCAGATGCCTCCATCACACTGGATCTCCTATTAGAGAAACCTATTCGAGCAAAGAACAAACTGTTTGATTTTGATTGGATAAGCAATTGTTCCAAATACAAGTCCTACAAAGATTTTAACGTGGCCCCCTTTGGACATAAAAGATTTCGTAACATGGCAGATTACCTAGTAAAGTGTCCAGCCCCTCATATCCGCAACTAATACCTATATTTTAGGCTAAACGTATGGCCTACAAACGTTGTGTTAGCGAGAAGGGGTCAGATTTCAAAGGATTTGAACTTTTGCTGATTTTGCATCGACACTTTGCAACAAGAAACACTACAGCATCTCATTGTAGATTGCCCTGCCTTGGCAAGCAAACGCCATTTATACTTTAAAAATGTAATCTCAATCTATCGCTCTTTAGACTCTAATTCTATATGGCAACTTATTTTCTCTAATACCAGGCTAGCCATAAAGATAGCTCTAGTGCATTTTCTTGAAGCAATTTTTCCACCATCGCTGACCGACAAGACTTTATAAAATACTAAAGTTCTTATGCACCTAATGTCTTTTGCTCTAAATGGGTCTTATCCTCATGGTCACATTCCTGGTAAACGTCTAGTTAACAACAAGTCCTTATGTTTTTTCATCAGATATCAACCATTTGATAGATTGTGTAATGTCTTGTGTTGTTTGATACAATTTTGTTTACATTTCTTTTGTCATATTTTATATATCTTATCTTGTCAACGCCTTGAAACAATTGCATTGAAAATTGTATCTTGGTTGTAAAAGAATGTTTGTCACTTTTTGTACAATTTAAACAATTTCAACATGTTTCAATTATGTTGAATCATGTCAACCAAATAAAAAACATTTTTTTTAAAGTATGTGCAAAGCTACTGTAATGTGGGCACTCAGCAAGCAATGCGCATTATTGCAAAAAGGTGACCATCAGTGTAACTGACAGACGACGAAATTGAGCAGGATATGATAGAGGCACTGTGTGATCTCATCCCGGAAAATGATGAAATTCCAATAGCACTGAATTAAACACAACGGCTAAAAAAGAAATGGAAAACATGCAGAAAGGAAGATCTAAATGGAGAACCACAGCAGAGGACATGTGTTCAACCATTTTGGCTAATGGGATGTCAGAAAAGACACCCGCGCCTTAGATAATGAGACAAACACAGAAAACAAAAAAATAGAAGAATGCAAATCCCAATAGAAAATCGTCCAGAAAATCCCTGAGAGCTTTAAAACTGCAGGAAGCGTGCGCAAACGTGGCTCTGACAAAGAATGTTTTGCAAGACATGTTACCTAGAAGAAAGCGTAAGTCCAATCCCAGTGGTCACCAACAACTAGACATGAGCATTGTGGGAGAATGTGATGAGACTGCCTCAATGATAACGGAAGAACCAGTCACTCATAAGGTGGCTGAGGGGGTTTATGAGCAGAAGGACTCATTTATAATGGAGACTCGAAGTATGGAAAATGTCGATGCACAACAGGGATGCAGAAAGGTAAAGGAGATTGGCACACACATATGGTCCCCTGTGAATAACTGTAAAAGCCTGTGTGGGGGGCAGAGAAGAGCAAATATCGACCAGTAATACATCAACACGCAGGGATGAAAGAATTGCCCCACTCAATTTGGTTTTAAATGGCAATGGTAACTGCCGAATAGCATTAACGGTTGGTTGCTTGTTGGATGCACTAGTAATGATCACAGGGGATCGCCAAGAATTGCGTTGGAATTTGTATCACCAGGCAACAAGAGACCACTGCTCAACAGGGCGAACATTTTGACTCTATTCTATGACATACCCACGTTGCTGCTTATTGATTCAGGGGATATTAAGTTGGTTGAATTTCCTGAGGATGAGAGGAAAGACTATGGGCCTCATTACGAGGAGGGCGGTAGAGGGTTAACGGCGCCGGTAGAGCTGCCGGCGCCATTAACCCTTTACCACCGCTACCGCCTCATTAGGAGGTCTGCTTGTAAAACCAGGCGTCCTTAGCGGAACCCGCTAGCAGACCAGGATGCTAACAACATGCCTATCATTAACAGGCCCGTTGATAGCATCCTCCCCATTCCCATTGAGCCCTTTGGGGGCTCAAGTGGGAATGGTGATGTACCGGGTCCGGGTTGCTGGTAAAGGGAATTGCCGGCCCCTCCAAGGTCGGAATGGCCCGGTATTGCCCCATTCCAGGAACCCAGACCCGGTACCTGGTACCCGGTATGGGGATAGCCATGCCGCTAAAAGTGGCCTGGCTACCTCCATACTCGTAATGAGGCCCTATTTTACCATCAAATACCATGTTAAAATATAAGAGAATTGTTGTTGGCCAAAACATTTTTGCTCTATGGATTGTAATATTGGTCCCCTCTTGCAGAGGGCATGGACTCAAAGGTGCCTATCCACCCTTGTGGTAAATACTATCCTCAAGTCACTTGGGGTGTGGACCCTGAAACTGTATGTACCAATAGTAGGGATCAACATAGGGCGAGGGAGGTAAGCCTAAAAAAGAATAACATGGGGATCAATTTGGAATGGTCCTGGCTACCGGAGGCTTTAATGAGCAAGGGGGGTCGGGGGGAGTGATGTAGGCACTCATTATGAGCTTTAGTGCTGAACAGTTGCTGAGATTGTTTGTATGGAATACCTGTGACAATAAGGAACTTATGTCTGAATGCAAATCGATGTGAGGAAACACGAGAGTATTCCAATATTATATTGCATAAATTCTGGCTTACCACTACCATACAAGTGGACAGAATCCAGGTACAAATCAATTGGCAGTGAAAACTACCTTGGGCCACCCCTTGGGGTGACAGCTATTAGCAGTAAAAAAAAACTCTTTGGATTTTGCGATGGGCAGAAGTTGGGATGCGCATTACTATATTCTAGAGGTAGAATGGAGATGTGTGTTGGCGTCCGCAGTCCATGCATTTCTTAATGTTTCTTGTGGGTCTGAGTAATATTCTTAAGGAATGGTACTTGGGATCAGAAGGGGTCACGCTATATTAGTTGGTGATTTCAATATAGCGGCACAAAAAACAAGGGGGACAATGGTCAGCAGACACAGAACAATCTTCTAATGCACAGGGCTGGTCCCATTTTTGGGAGAAATGCAATCTAATAAAATTGAATGACAATGTTGTGGGTGATCTGAAGGGTTCTGCCATGTGGCATAGGAGTCCACTCTCTTAGTGTATTGATTAGATTTGCGACATTTGTGATGTCATCTTTGATGTCCTGGGTGTTAGTATTAGCAGTACACGGTGGCGCGAGTTATGGTTGCTTATCGTACCATAACTGCCGAATTTCAGGGGGTTTTCGGTTTTACTTTGAACCATAACATCCCTTTAACAAAGTTTTTTCACTGAATTTCATAGGTTTTTAGTAGCGCAACTTAACCATAACGTCCC
The DNA here is from genome assembly GCF_040938575.1 of Ambystoma mexicanum. Classification (NCBI taxonomy): domain Eukaryota; kingdom Metazoa; phylum Chordata; class Amphibia; order Caudata; family Ambystomatidae; genus Ambystoma; species Ambystoma mexicanum. Next base: position 728,512,924 of record NC_090934.1, read on the forward strand.
TTTAACAAAGTTTTTTACTGAATTTCATAGGTTTTTAGTAGCACAACTTAACCATAATATCCCTGACTTTAAATACATGTAACATAGAACATACTGAACCCCTAGCTAGTGATTTCGATGTCCGCGGACTACCGCCATGTCCGCGGACATATCGAAAATCTGAGCGTGGTGAATGTAAATTTAAATAGTGTGCCCCATTTCCCCTTTGAGGTTGGCTCTGAAAAGAGCCGTTTTTTTTGGTTTTTTTGCAGATGCTTGACAGACACCTGTTATTTTGTATTTTTTTTTTCTTACTTTACTCCTAAAATCTTCACATAACCTTCTCCAAAGCAACCCTTACATTCCAAAACAGTATGGCATTTCCCATAAAAGATAAGGAAATGCCATCTTCTTTAAAATAAACAGCATTACTGGAATCAATATTCTCATTATTACAGAAGAACATACCAGCTCTAAGCATGAAGGCACACATGCCTCGGTTGATTAGATACCTAGCATTGTTTTTCTGAGGACAAAAACTGAACTATTGTCCCATATTGCCCTAGGTAGTAATCCAGAAAAAATTACTTTGGTACTTTGGCATTTGGAAGGATGTTGAACCAAGTGTTCCAAATCTGCCAACAAAGTAGGGGCACTGACATAGCCCAAATGGAAAGCACCATAGTGCAAAACTACCACATGGGGACTGTTCATCCTGCCCATATCTTCACAAACTTGTACAATTCCCTGTACATTGCAATCAGGCACAGTGCTCCACACCACCTCCACTCCTTTAACATCAAAATTCTTTGCAACATGCCTGCATTGAGCATACTGTTGTAAACCATGCACAAACATATCTCCAAGCACCAACACCCTGACTTTCTCCACTTCTGCCATCTTCACTACACACAGTCTCTTTCAACACAAATCAACAACCTCAACATCTGATTGGCTGATCCCTACAGTCTTCTTTCCATGCTGGATTTGCTGGAAAACCCAGGATGTACCACGCCTGTCCACGGACAGCCGCGGTGTCTGCGGACCGTGTAACTCTTGGACAGCCCTCATTGAATACAGCTAAGCAGTCACACAATACGGAGAACGTCCTCAGAACACCCCCATTTTGTTTATTTTTGAACATTTCAGGACACCGCGAGTGTTCTTATAACACATGCAACATGCAACTTGCCAGCGAACAAAACAGACAACGTCCTCAGAACACCCCCATTTTCTTTATGTACGAACATTTCAGGACACCACGAGTGTTCTTCTGGCTCACTCTTTTTTCTTTTGCTGACATATCTAGGCCACATGGTTTTCTTCAGTAACAGTCAGAAACTAAAAATTGTATTTTATTTGTAGACGTATCCTACAAGTAGGTTCTTATAGTAATTCCCTTAGAGTCCAGTCAAATCATATGAAACATATACATAGGGGAAGACACAAGCTTTAAAGACAGCATTATTTCCATGCAAATAAATGATGATTTCTCTGTTTCAAAGCTGCTATTTACCATATGTATATGTATATTCGTATGTGTTCTTGTCTCTTTGTGTATTCTCTATAGTAATGCAATTATGTAATACATGGGTTTTATTAGCTACTTATTACATATTTCACAGTACACAAAAATCTATTAAGAAAACAATTATCATTTAATTATTCATATTATCATTACGAATATTATACCTTCATCTTGTACGCTGCAAACAATGCTATGTTTCTGCATTAGTAGCTTAGTATGCTAGATAGAACCCCATAATAGAATGCTATTTATATCAATGCATCGTTCAAAGCACTAATTAGGGTATGATATTTATTGCAATGATCCTTGACACTTTTTTCGCAACATCCCTTGTACACATATTTCATGAAAAGCACATACACATGTGATGTCATCAGTGATGTCATCAATGACATTTGTGATGTCATCTTTGATATCGTGGGTGTTAGTCTTAGCAGTGCACGGTGGTGGCGCGAGTTATGGGTACTTAGCTTACCATAACTGGCGAATTTCAGGGGTTTTTCGGTTTTACTTGGATTCGTAACGTCCCTTTAACAAAGTTTTTTTCACTGAATTTCATAGGTTTTTAGAAGCGTAACTTAACCATAACGTCCCGTTAACAAAGTTTTTTTATTAGCACGCAAACAATATACAAAGATGGAGTGTAAAAAGCAATTTCTCAGAGATGGCTGTACACAGAATGTTGCAAACTAAGAATTTATGGTCGTTTACAGTGAAGGTCAGCTGCTTCCATTTTTTGCTTGCGTGCCGGAATGGCCCACGACTCGCACTATAAGGTTCTATTGTTTTTTTACCTTGACAGACAGGAATCGTGCTAAAAGACTTCTTTTGATGGAGTGTTGCAAAAACGTAAGACACGATAAGGATGAAATTTCTGAAACAAAACCACTTTTATGTATTATATCACTATGAGAAAGATCGTTGGCACAGACAGAGTCGTATTTTGGGACTGCACTACGCTTATACAATGGAAAATGCCAATATAATGTAAGTAACCCTTTAGATTATTTTATACCGGAATATAATAACAATAGCGTGGCGTTAAAGCCCGGTTAAGTTGTACTTGTTCGTTCAATGTGGCATAGTGTTTTCTACCGCGCACTGTCACCGCCGAATTGGTCCCCTGTCGGTTAGAGGGCTCTGAAAAATGCAGAGGACAGAGGGTGGGTTAATGGGAATAAGTTAACATACTCAGTTGCACTATCCTCGCTAGCAAATAGTTTCACGCCCTAATAGTTAAAATTAATATTTTTAATGAAGATCGGTTGGTGAGACTAATTTATGTTTTTTACAACAGGTACGTCCTTCCGTATTGTCAATGCCACGATTTTCAGACCCCAGCCGATGGTTTCTTTAACTGCCAGGTGTAGCTCCATGTAAGCAACTTCCTGACCCTCACCATTTTATGGGACAATCGCCAAGGACCAATATGCCCTTACGCAGTACTAGCGGCTAGAAGCAACATACCAACCATTATGGTGGTCTAATGCCTTGTTGTTGGAGCAGCCTTCCAATTATCAGTGCGACCATTTGCTTCTTTTATCATAAACCAACAGCCTGTGTACCGCAAAGGAATAGCGCGTGGCTCAAGATTAACTTTTGCTGATCGACAGCAAAGACAAATGCAAATCGCTGAATATTCTCTAAACATTTGATGTGAAATAAATGTACTTTACCAAATGTACAATATTGCTGTTTACTTTTAAACCACAGTTTCATATTCCGAATTGTGGCGCACTGTGTTGTAAGCTGATCTAACACCCTCTGTACCGCAAAGGAACAGCGCGTGGCTCAAGATGAACTTTTGCGGATCGACAACAAAGACAAATGAAAATCGCTGAATATTCTCTAAACATTTGATGTCAAATAAATGTACTTTACGAACTGTACAATCTTGCTGTTTGGACTGGAGACGACTGAGCGCGTTTGGCTACACACCCTGTAATGTCACGGAGAGAGGCGGTGAATATGAATGCTTTGATAATGTCAGGCTCATGGGCGGGACATATGATTTAGTGTTGCAAAAGCACGTCAGCCAGGTCGATGGCGCAAGTGATAGGATTATCACATAATGTTGGCGCACAGCAGCCTGATTTATCGTTTCTTTAGTGAACAAAAAGTCGAGTATGGCCCATAGGAAATTGTACTATCAGCGGACATAAGGAGGGTTCTTAGAACACTTTCAACCTGACAACGAACAATACGAACAGCGTTCTCAGAACACCCCCATTTTGTTTAATTGCAAACATTTCGGGACACCGCGAGTGTTCTTAGCTCAATTTTAGCTTGCTTGCGAACAAAACAGACACATACTCCGTCCTCAGAACACCCCACCATTTAGTTTATTTACAAAATTTCAGAACAGCCGTGTTGTCCGCCGACAAATCGAACACAACAAAAGCGTCTAGCACATAAAAAAACAGAACATTGAACCTATCTCATACTCCCCCACCCTCCCCAAACACTCTTACACACCAACACACTCCACTAAATACAATTTTTAATCCAAGTTTCACCGCGCTGTCCGCGGTCGACGGCGAATGCAAGATGGCGGGCGCCACAGAAAATCTGATGCGCTCCACGCCCCACACGTTGCATGTCCGCGGACATCACGCAAGCCGCTCGGCCAATCAGGGCACTGTCCGCGGAGCGAACCGGGAAGTCCGTCCGCAGAGCGAACGGAGATATCACACATTTTTTTGCCTTACGTTTTGGTCATTTTAAAAAAAACTACTGGACGGATTTACACCAAATTTGCAAAAGCACGCTTTCGGGACCAAGCCCCCGCTCCTTCCGCAAATTTGGTGTAAATCCGTCCATCGGTTTGGGCTGTAGGCGTGCGCAAACTTTTTTTCCATTATGTCTATGGGAAAAAACAAAAGTTTTGGGACCCCCCCTATAACTTTGCCCCCCCTGGACTAAACCTCTCCAAACTTTGCACAAATATTCAGAGTGGGCCATATACTTTTTTGTGAGGATCCGTCCAGAGGGAGCGAAGTTATAAGCCGCCCAAAAAATGCTCTTCCTATGGAAACACCAACTTAACCATAACTACATGGACGCTCCCGCGTCCATGTAATATAAACTAACAAAGGAACTATTGAATACAAAACAGCAGCCTCCACAAAATGTAAGCAAAAATATAAGAACTGGCTCAAGCAGTACAAATACTTGATGCACCAAAGGGATTCGGAAGCTATGATGGCGGCTATGAGTTCTGATAAAGATAATATGTTTTGGACCCTTAGAAGTAAAACTGAACAGAGCCAAACGGAAATACAAATTAATCCTATATTGAAATCTGAATGGGTGGAATATTTTGGGTGTATGCAAATCAGAACATTGATCGTTAAATTGGGATAGTGTTGAGAATGTAACTAAATTCCAGGTAAAAAAAACACTATAGCAAATATATTTTCTAAAGCCATCAGCTTGGAACTCAACGTTCCTACCTTACCAAGCTTTCTGATGGTAAATTGAAAAGGTTTATAGTTTACTTGCAAATATACTGAAAACGCAGGAAAACCCTACACTCTGGACCAGGGTATTACCATAACAATGTATACTGAAACATTATCCAGAGGGCTGAAATAAAAAAAATCTGTATCAAAAATATTGATTTAACTTGATACAAAAATCATAAATGACAATTTTTTTAAATTGATTTAATTGCATTTGCAATTTTTACAATTTATCATCTGTAAAATGCATCTTATCCTAGTCATTTAATTAATTCCGAGAAGCTCATATTCATTGTCTTACAGTATGCAGTGTGGGGGCTTTTGGGCCTCCCTCTCACTGTCCCTTTTTGTCATTCCTGTCGGATCTTCTCTATTTCTGGAAATTAAGGTTTTGCAGAAACTGTGTCACAGCAATCACATCTTTCGTTCTTTGTCCTTCTATCCAACGGTTCCACCAGTCCTCTTTGTTATAAAATGGTGATAAATCTTTGAGCAGGTGGCCCATATGAATGTTTCTTTCTTTAGTTAATCCCTTACATGATAGAAGTAGGTGCCTGACGGTTTCAATTTGGTTCGATAGTTCACAGAAGCGACAAGTGTTGGTTTGTAAAATTCCTCTGACAGCCCTTATTTCAATGATCATTAGAAGGTGGAGACGAGCTCTCATAAATATCTTTCCTAACACTTTGTTTGGGAATTTTCCCATGTACGGCATTATTTCGTTAAGTCTTCTACTTGCCGGTGGAAGGTGGGATGTCAGTTTATATCCTGCTGCTTTGTCTAATGTTGTAATCCAATCCCATCTTTCCAGTTTAGTTTTTACATTATTCGGGTTGTTTTTTAAATGACAATCATGTATGAATCATCACTAGAGATCACAATTAGGTTTCAGATAAAATTACATATAAAACAGTGTAGATGACTAAACTCATTTCTACACTGTAAATTCAATCACTTATTCAATACACATCTTCATACAGACATACGCATACAAAAGTGCTTTTCCGTGTGTTACAGAAAATATTCAAAAGACAACATAGAAACAATTTCATGAAATTTAACAGGTTAGAAATATGTCATCAAGCTTTGGAATGGATCTTAATAGTAATTGCAATTTTGCTCAATCACATCTCCAACTCATTTTAGTTTCTGACCGGTTTCGATGTGTTGGATTATTTTATCCACATCTTCATCAGGGAATCCAAATTGTATACTAAAACAAAGTATGCATGACTTACCATTAGTAACAGGAATTAAAAAAAAAAAAACTATTTTAAAAAAACGCACAAAATTACAAATACACCTAAACCAATCGCTGCACGTGCACAGAGAAAAAATCAATTACCAATCGCACATGCCAGGATGCACCCATTATTGTTAATGCAATGCCCCAAGTTTCTGAGTGCCTGCAGGTTAGTGAAGTTCGAAAAATACCCATGCCCCGTGATGGTTGGAAACTGACACCATGCCCATAGAAGGCCCCATAAATCAATGGCGACGCTGTCCCTCCATTTATTTATTTTTTCCTTTTTTTTCCCTTTTTTCAATGAAGGAAGGAGAGAAGTGGCTGTCCCCCACTGGGGAGAGAATGCAGCTGGCGGCAGCCATTGCTGATAGTGAAAGGAGGAGGAGCTGCATCCATCGCCGTCAATGTGGTGAGGGGAGATCATGTTGGGAGCCCTGCCAACAGTTCCTCCCTGGTCGCGGCCCTATGAGAAGAGGATGCTTGTGTGGCCAGGGGAGAGTCAGCCTGCAGCCCTCCCCTGCAGAATCCGCCACTAGGAGAGCGGGAGAAGGAAACTAGGCACCCGCTGCCGCTTAACACAAGGTGCATGTAATACCATTTACCCCAAGAGGAAGGGAGAAAGGCTATCTCCGCGGTGGAGCACAGACCGCCAGGGGGAGGGGAAAGGAAGGAGCATGGCTGTCTGTGCATCCACAAGGGTGCCGGGGCCGCTAGGCGGTGATTAACATATGCTCCGGTCCAGAGCAAAAGAATAGAGCGCCTGCCCCCCGACAACCAGAGGCAACATTGCCTGCGTGGCTTTCCGCGCCATGGTATGCAGCATCCGCTGCAAGAAAGATTGAAGGGGAGTGCCCGTCCCCAGTGAGAAGCAGAAGCCCCGCCAGCAGGAGGGAAGTGACAGCGAGTGCCGGATCGGCCCTCCCGCAACTATGAAAGGATATGAAGCGACCATAGTCACGAAGAAATGGAGCGGCCGCAGCTGCAAGAAAAAAGGGACCTCCTGCCTGGGAGAGAGTTGCGCTGCCCCCAGGAGAAGAGTGAGGAGGTGAGTGCCCGCTCCCGCCATCGACCGGCGGTGTGCTCCCAACACCGGAGCGTGTGGGGGAGAGAGTAATGTCCTGGGCCGGGCAGTAAAAGAAAGTACTGAGGCTGCCCGCTCTACCTATCCAAAGGGGCAGCACTCTGCTAAAAGATTAGGACGGTGCCAGGCATTCCACCGTAGCACCGGCCCTTACCCTGTGTATGGAAACCACAGTGTGGGGAACAGCTGAAGTCAGCTGCCCACCCACCCACTGGCACTACTAACAACAGGGAGTGAGAACAAATGTGCACTTCATGCATCAGAAAAGGCAAAGGTGTGTGTGCCCGCCTGACTGCAAGTACAATGTGGCACACAACAGCTGAAGCTTCAACTGTCAAGACGGCAACTGGAACATGTCGAAAGAGAAACAAAGAGGTGTGTGCCACCTAGCACCGAAACACATGGCACAGCTCATGCTGCTGCTGCTGCACTGCCCATTCTAAAACTCCTGCCTGGGGGAGTGAAGGAAGTGTCAAGGACCAGACATCCTGCCACCAGTGTTGCCCTGCCTACCTAGGAAGTGGCCTCATTGCAATGCCACTGGTGTGTGCCTTCTACTGCTGGCAGTGCAATGCCAACTACTCCTGATTGGGGGAACTGAATAAAGAAGTGGCCCTAACACCCTACCACCAGCGACACCCTGCACCCAATGTAACCATACCACTTGTGGGCGCCCTCTGCTAATGGCATCTTCCTGCCCACACTCCTACCTGGGGGAGAAAACTATTCAAGTGGCCGCATTGCCCTGCCACTGATGTGCGCCCTGCCGGGCCCACCATCCATGGACCAGGCTGATGTGGCCCTGGGTGCGATTCCTGCCACCCCGAACTAGGACACCACCTGCCCCATCAACAGCAGGGACTCCTGCCTGGGGTAGGGGAAGTGTCCCAGACACCCTGTCATCTGTGTCCGGCCAAACAACGTCTCGCAGCCCTCAAACACACCACCCAGAAGAAGTTCTATGAGCAAGCGTGGGTTGCAGCTCTGTACAAGTGCTTGTGCGCCCTCCTTTCCCACTACAGTGAAGAGGAATTCCTGCCCGGGGGAGCATAGCCAAGGAAAAGGGGAGCGCGTAATATGCTGACACCCCCATCCTGTCAACATCATGTGGCGCACATTGGACGCCCTGATCCCTGTGTCTCGCTGCCTGCCCCAACATCAAGGACTGACTGAGCCGGAGCCTGACGCACCTGGAACGCCCTGCTGCCTGCGTCTCGCTGCCTGCCCCAACATCAAGGGACTAAGCCGATGTGGCCCCTGGTGCCCCCAGGAGTGGCCTTACCGGCCTTTGAACTGTAACATCAATGAACCTGGACCCGTGAAAATGACTATCCTGAACGGGCACTGAAGCGTGAAAATGACTATCCTAAACGGGCACTGAAGCGAAGTGAACTAGTCTCCTTCAATCCTGCAAGTGCTCAGGGAAGACGCAGTAAACATGTGTTTATATGATGTGAGCCTGCATTTTTGTGATGTGTTAAAATGGTCCTAGTGAAATGGATGTGAAGCTGTGCTCCCGTAGTTTGTAGGCATGCTCTAAATGGTACCAGCAGCTAGCAATGGCGTCATTTAGTGGTGGAAGTTCCACTTACCCCAGGTTAATAAAGGGTTTTGTAACGTGTGGTTGAACTGCTAACATTTCACAGGTGGTTCGCCAACCGCGACTGTCACCCACTGGTTATGTTTACATTGTGTTGGTATGTGTTGTATGTCTATAGCTATGTGAGCCTCATGATATGATATGATAGGTTATTTATAACGCGCTTAATACCCAGAGGTTTCTAAGCATGGACCCGGGGATCGAACTTGTGTTGTTCCGTGTCCTCTTGCTACCAAGGAGAGCGCCTTACCGCAGAGCTATCTTCCCGAGACATGTGCATAGCAGTGGCATATCCTATTTGTTGTCGATCCTACCATTCTGAAGTGGCCCAAGTAATGTCGTTCTGTAACAAGGGGGGGGGTTATGTTTCAGTAACATTTGTTTGTTTGTGTGACCCTCCCAAGTGTGTTTCCCCTTTAAGGGAATGTGTCCCTCCCATGTGCATTGCCCTTTTAACATGAGCGCCCAAGCAAATAAAAGGAGCCCCTGCAGGCACTTGCACCAGAACGGCTGCAGACTCCCAAAGAGGAATGACTGAGTCCGTCTCTCATTTAGGCCTGCAGGCCCAACCGTGTGAGCACGGGCCTGCAGGCCATGATGCAGTTTGACCCTCGAGCCAGCAAGGTGGAAAGGGTCCACGGGGTCAAGGGTTGCCCCACATAAAACTGGGTATCCCCCTGCAACCCCCTAAGGCACTGGGCCTCCAAGCAGCTGTTGACCGTAGCATCCCTGGGGCCTGCTGGATGCCCATAGAAGGCACCATACAACACTGTTGCATGCTGGAAGTTGTAGTGACTATCTGGTGAATTGGACCGTTCAGTTGACCAGCTTCTACTTGTTGACAGAAAATAACACTCCTTGTTGTCAGGGAAAACACATCATGACTCAAATTCTTGCTGAACGTTGGAGGAATTTTTATTTAGCCCATAGTTTTCGTTGATCGTCACAGGTAGGTTTTAGATTGTGACTAATCAGCCAGAGTGTAATCTGAATGAATTGTGGGATTGGTTGTCTATCTCTTGTGGTAACGTTGGGTAGCCCTGCTGAAGATACTTTAGACTTTAAAGAGGATTATTTGTTGATTCTTCTTAGTTTTAAATATTTGAAGAGTCTCGAAATACTGCATCAATCTGTGGGTAGATTTGAGTACACCGCTCAGTAGTTTGGTATTTTGTGTACTGAACCTCGCTGTTCATATACATCAAGCGATACAGCATCTCAATGAGTTCAGCTTACGTGTTTTCATGCATTAATGCTTTCTCATACCCCTTTTAAAGCTCTGATACCTTGTACCCCGATGGGCTTCTCCTCACCTCCTTCTTTGTATCTTGCATCAGACAGAGAGGGAGCAAGCTGCAGACATCTCTATAGAGCGCAAGTTATGCCATCCTTCCCCCAATTTGTGAAACCATGATGCCATGGAAGCATGAGGACATGAGCTTATGGCAAGGAGTACTTGAAGGAAAAGGTGGATGCAGGTAGGCCCTCACCAATTAGATGGACTTCGTTTGAGACTTGGCCTGATGCACAGGCACACAGCCAGCATGACAAACATGTCCTGAAAGACAAATACACAAGCATTGGCAAAGCCAAAGGTTTTCTCTCAGACCTATCGCAGAGTCAGTTTCCTGGTGAAGGCATCCAGGCCAGCATTCAGGTTTTATACGAGAGTTGGTGGCCCTTAAGACTCGACCCCAATTTAAGGGGCTCTACAAGCAAGCTCTCCAACATACACACTGAGGACCATCTCAGCAGATGATCAGGGCACCATTTTACCCCAACACCAGCTTCGCGGAATGGTCAGGTTTGGAGTAGGAAGGAGGTTTCAATGCGGATTATGAAGATTATGAGTGGGAAGATCACTGTGAGTACCAAGAAGGGTGCTACTATCAAGCAGACCACTGTTATCCAGCTGGAGCCCTGTCTATCCACTTTAAAAAGGGCCCTAGGTAAGTCCCTGGACCAGATGGTGAGACACACCGTGTCAAATCTTCTGAAACTTGTCAGGAGATGCTGGATGGCATGGAAGCTCATTTGCATTAGAAGAGCTCTGAGGCATTGAGCACAGAAATGATTTCCTCGGTAATGCTCCAAGCATTTGGCCTAACCAGCCATTACACCCTAGGGAGTCAACCAAGGGGAAGGTTCAAAAACCCAGCATAGACCTGCCTCATCTAGCCCACTTAGCATCCATGAGTTACAGGATGTCTTCCTAGCTGAGGCCAGGTTCTCTTTCGAAAAGGCTCATAGCAGCCTATATTGTCAAGGGTAAGTGTTCCTGTTTGCCTTTGTCTTTCCTCGTCTGTTTTTGTTGTATTGGAAAGTTCGGTGTCTTGTATTGCTATCCGTTCCACTTTTGATGTTTGCTCTTTTGCTTTCTTCCTTTGCAGGTGATGTTGCCGGCCCGGCAGAAGCTGCAGAGCTCGAGGCGGCAGCCAGGAGCGAAGCCGCAGCGGTACAGTATCTGGTAAATTGTTAACTAGGAGGCACGCGGGGTTCAAATGCGGCGCAGCCCTAGGACGGATGTTCTAACCTTGTCTTTCTTCTTCTTCACAGGATCTGAGTTTGTGGATGCGGAGTGCGGTGCTGCGGCGTCAGGTTCAAGATCACTGGATGTCAGGAGATGAGTCTGCAGATGAAGGGTTTCCTGGAGGGGAGTATTCAGGAGAACGCCTGGTTTCAAAGGTCAGTAAACTCGTCCAAGCGTTGATGAGCATCACATTGCACGCGAGTGCACAGTAATGCAAAGCACCAGCCTTAAGGATGAAGCAGCTTATATAGCTTAGCTTCTGAAGCCACGCCCACCAGGTTCAGCCTGCCTGCCACACCCTGTCACACTCGATGAGTCAGCACATGAAGACCAGGCCTAGGGAGCCACACCCGATGAGTCAGCACATGAGGATGTTCTCTGGAATAAAGGCTTTCAGTTCCTGGAAAGTTCTTGTAAAATAAAAGCACTCCTGCATGGAAATAAAGTAAAAGCACTCCTGGCCTGAAATAAAGTGTTCCTGCTCACATCTCTATATGAGCCTCGCGCCAAAGGTGCCAGGACTGCGTCCAACCAGGGCCCCTTTGTTTATGGGTCCCAAAGGGACATAAGTGAGTCAAGTGACCCATTGCCCCCATCACTAGATGGTGTGGTTTTTGTGTTCTGGGGCCTGTGGCCATGACAGCACTCCCCCTCAAGGCCCCTCTGACGGGTGGTTTCCCCCCTGGCCCTGGCTTAGTGGGGTTATTGCGGTGGAACTGCCTGATTAATCGTGGAGCGTGGACATGCTCGCTGGGTTCCCAGGTCCGATCTTGTGGTCCATAACCTTTCCAGTCTATAAGGTAGTATAACTTGGACCCGACGATCTTAGAGTCTAGGATCCTTTTAACTTCGTATTCTGGTTCTCCTTCACCTATTTCAGGATCCGGTGGAATATTGATCCGCGTACCTGGTTTCAATGGTTTTAAGAGGGAGACATGAAACACCGGGTGGATCCGCATGTGGGCCGGTAATTCTAATTTCATTGCCGCAGGGTTGATCACAGCCTTGATAGTGTAGGGTCCCAGATATCTGGGACGGAACGCCAGTGGTCCTTTCAGGGGAATGTTTTTGGATGCTAACCAAACCTTGTCTCCGACTTGGTAGTTGGGAGCTTCCCTTCGGTGTCGATCCGCAAACTGCTTCTGTTTCTTTTTGGCTCTGGCAAGATGCCCTGCTGCTTCCTTAAAAACCTGGGTGATGGTTCTGTGTAAGGTCGTTACAGCGGGCTTTCTAATGATTCGAGTGGGTCGACAACAGATGTCCGTGGATGTCGACTGTACACTATGTAGAATTGGCTTTGTCCCGTACTGGTGTGAATGGAGTTGTTACATGCGTATTCTGCTAGCCAAAGTATGTAATTCAAGGTATCCTCGGTTTGTTGCAGCATACACCTTATGTATTGCTCGAGGGTCTGGTTAGTCAGTTCAGTCTGGCCGTCAGTTTGGGGGTGATGGCTCGTTGATAACCGGAGGTCGATTTTGGCAATTTTACAACAGCTTTTCCAGAATGCAGAGAGAAACTGAGTTCCTCGGTCTGATATCAATATTGATGGGAACCCGTGTAGCCAGACGATCTGTTCCAAAAACACGGTAGCCAGAGTAGAAGCAGTTGGGAGACCTTTCAGGGGAATAAAGTGGGCCATTTTGGAAAACAGATCTACGACGACTAAGATGGTATTGTATCATTTACAGGAGGGAAGGTCTGTAATAAAAATCCATTGATAGCGTATGCCAAGGAGCTGGGGGTAATTCTAAAGGACGTAGCAGACCTGCAGGACTTTGTTTTTGGGACTTGTGTTGTGCACAGGTGCCACAGGTTGCGATGAACTGGATAATGTCCTTTCGGCAAGTTGGCCACCATTAATTTTTCGTTATTTTAGCTTGGGTTTTGGCTATTCCCGGATGCCCTTCCACTAATGAATCGTGATAGTTTGTGATTATTTGATTCTGTCATTTCTTATCCGGGATGTACAATAGTCCTTTGTAGTATGGTAGGTTGTCCACGATCGTATACCGGTCTCCCTTCCCTAGCCATTCCTGTTGCGCTGGTGGACTCATCAAGTGTTGCAGGTCAGATTTTAAGTTGTCTAGAGTGGTGGTTGCGACAATCATGCCCTGGATTCGTCCTTCAGGGATGATGGCTACGGGGTCTGGTATACTAAATGCCTCTTCTCCCTCACTCATGCAAGACAGGGCGTCCACTTTTCCATTGCGTACTCCGGGTCTATAGGTGATGACGAAGTCGTATTCCGCAAAGAAGAGAGCCCAGCGGAGTTGGCGTGATGATTGCGCTTTAGCGGTCTTCAGTTATTGTAGATTGCGATGATCCGTGACGACGGTGACTGTATGTCTAGCTCCAAGAAGATAATGTCTCCAGGCTTTGAACACTGCCTTAATTGCTAGCAGGTCTTTATCAGTGATTGCATAATTCAATTCAGGGGCTTAAAACTTGCGAGACCAGAATGCCACAGGATGCAACTGACCTGTTTCGGGTCCCGTTGTGACAGGACTGCTCCCATTGCTATGTTGGAAGCATCAGTTTCGACCACGTATGGTAGTTCTGGTCGTGGATGCTGTAGAAGTGGTGCTGTGGTAAATGCTTGTTTTAGTTCATGGAAGGCTTTCTCTGTCTCTGGGACAAATTAAATTGCTTTTTTTTCCATAATAAAGAGGTGATTGGGTAGACGATCTGGGAGAAACAGGGAATGAACCAGCGATAAAAGTAGGCGAACCCGAGTACACTCTGTACTTCCTTTATGGATGTCAGTGAGGGCCAGTTAAGGATAGCGTCTACCTTGCACATGTCCATGGCTGCGCCCTGTGGTGTGAGAATAAAGCCGAGAAATTCTACCTCTGTCACATGAAAGAAGCATTTCTCCAATTTGGCATATTGGTGTTGTCGCAGTTTCTCCAAAACTGCCCGGACATGGTTGACGTGGTCCTCCTTGGTGGTTGAATAGATAAGAATGTCATCAATATAGACAAGAGCGCAGACATCCAACAGTTTGCGGAGCACGTCATTCATGAAAAATTGGAACACCGCCGGGGCATTACATAGTCTAAAGGGCATAACCTGATATTCATAAAGGCCATATTTCGTGTGAAAGGCCGTCTTCCACTCATCTCCTTTTTTGACTCTTGCTAGATGGTAGGCCCCTCGTAAGTCTAGTTTTATATGTATCTGAGCATTTTTGACTTGATCCAAGAGCTCGGGGATAAGCGGTAACGGGTACCATTTTTTTACAGTGGTCTGGTTAAGAGCTCTGTAGTCAATGCAAGTTCTCTGCTCTCCCTCCTTTTTAGGCACAAAAAAGAGGGGCGAGGCTGCAGGGGACTTGGACGGACAAATTAAGCCGTTTGCCAGATACTGATCGAGGTAGGTTTTTAGATGCTGGTTTTCCTGTTCTGTTAGGGCGTAAATCCAGCTGCAGGGAACTTGAGCTCCAGGTACCAGATCAATTTGGCAGCCATACGGTCTGTGCGGAAGTAGGGTGTTTGCTTTCTCTTTTTGAAAGACATCTTGGTAATCCAGGTATTTAGGTGATAGTGAACTGGTGAGGCCCAGTATGGTTTCATTCTTCGACGATCCTGGGTTTGGATGACCTTTTAATGAGAATCCCTTGCTATAACAGGTGTCGGCACAGTCTTGGGGAAAGGTCAGAACTCGTTTACGCCAGTCAATCCTGGGATTGTGGGTCTCCAGCTAGGGCATTCCCAATATCATCTGGAACTGAGGAGAGCTGATGAGATCGAAGATGATGTCCTCTTGGTGACTGGCCTGACACAGAAGCGTGACCTTCTAGGTGTAATGCGTCACTGGGCCGGATGATAGCTGAGATCCATCAACTGCTGTGACGTTTTCTGAAACCTGCTTCTGCCGGAGAGGAAGGCCTATCCGGGTAGCCAGATCTTGGTCCATGTAATTTCACACAGCCACACTGTCAATGTATGCCTCCAAGGCATGTATTTTTCGACGGTTGCTTGTGGTTTGCCTAAGAACATTGAAACTAGGTCTCCCTTGCTCATCCCCGTCGACCGTTTTCATCCTGCCGGAGAAAGTCAAGACACCAATGACCTAGGAGAATCTGCCGGTGTGTTTCCCGCCACCCGAAGACCGCAGAGATGCTGACGACTTCACGCCCTTGCTGGGCCAAAGTTCTTCATTGACTCCTTGCGGCAACGAACACTCGTCGTCGAGGTGCACTGCACGCCTCAGCTTGCAGGACATTTTTTCCACTGATCGTCAACGAGCACCGCAAGAACCGAAGCTGCTGCTGCAATGACAGTGTTCACCTTTTTTCCTCGTGGGATCTCGACGATCCGTGGCTCCTGCCTTAAAGGGAGCCGCTCAAGAAGGATACGTCGACGACCCAACGTCAAACTCTGCTATTCCAGGTACATCGGGGTTGTAGAATTATTTAGAAGGAAACAATGTATGGACTGGGCTTGTACAATATATCTTTTATCTTTATTTACAGGTTGCGCAGGTGGGGGGGGTCTTCATACAGAAGTGTGCCTGGTGGTAGGGGCTCAGTATTCTGCCAATTGTTCTAACCAACTGTTTTTCCTCCTA
Source organism: Ambystoma mexicanum (assembly GCF_040938575.1). Lineage (NCBI taxonomy): Eukaryota > Metazoa > Chordata > Amphibia > Caudata > Ambystomatidae > Ambystoma > Ambystoma mexicanum. Next base: position 728,528,921 of record NC_090934.1, read on the forward strand.
TGTCTATTGTTGGTTCTTTCATTACTTGATTTGTGTGACATTTGACCAAAGTACAGTTTATGCACTTTAATGAAATCTAATAGTAATTGTGGTACCACGTAGAACTGTGTATATTCTTGCCAGTGTAGATTAACTGAGCACAAAGGGAGTTATTGTGATTGTGTATATAACCTCGAACCTTAATTATATAAAGACTGTGTTTTCACTAATACAGTGTGTGGACATTCCTTTGTGGGTACTTGGGGACTACACTGTACTTAAGCACCAGCCTGCAACACCTCCTGACGGCTAAGACTTGATTGCTCGACTACGTTACCAATAATAGAGAATCTTGGCTGGGGTCCTCTGTGCCTCTCCTCTGCCATATAGAGAGCAGGAGTACAGATACCCCCTGCCAGTCTTTATACAGTACACATGGACTTCGAGTCCATTGCCGGGAGAACCATTTAATCGTGCTGATAGACCTATGGTCAAGATACCCTGAGGTGGAATTTGTGCAGTCTACCGCACTAGAGGATGTTGCCCCCGGTCCTGGAAAGGATCTTCGCCACTCATGGGCTTCTGGAAGAAATGTGCACGGACAATGGCCCGCCATTCCAGGGCAGAGGATTCTCAGAATATCTCACAGGGCTACAGATTCGTCATTGGAAGATAACTCCTGTATGGCCTCGTGCGAATGGAGAGGCGGATCAAATGTCCACCAATGAAGATCAACCAACAGAAGAAGAAACAGAAGAGGAGGAAGTGTTCTTCAAGTCGAGTGTGTCGGCGATGAAAGCCTCAGGACGTTGACAGCCAAATTGCACCATCGGCATTTGTGAGTCTCAAATCCCTGCACTGGTAGACACATGGGCATATGTGAGAGTCATGATCCACCCTACTGATGAGGTCCAACCAGACCGAAACACGTGTCTGGGGTTTCTGTTGGTACTCTTGTTCAGAGGAGAATTGCCTAGCATTTCGGTGCTGGACTGCCCCAGGGCAGGACAAAGACTGATATGTTTGGGATATTTCTTCTCTGTGAAAGATAGTGAGCTAAAGACTCTGGGTAAGTCCCCTCGTAACCAGGACTAATGTCTGGCAGAGGGACTCCCAGGACCCCCTTGTTAATTTGCATATTAAAGTAACTTTGGGTCTCACCTTAAGTTACTAGGGGAATCCAGACGTGGACCCCTTGCTCACTATTCTTAGAGAGGCACAGATCCACCCTACTGATGAGGTCCAACCAGACCGAAACACGTGTCTGGGGTTTCTGTTGATACTCTTGTTCAGAGGATAATTGCCTAGCATTTCGGTGCTGGACTGCCCCAGGGCAGGACAAAGACTGATATGTTTGGGATATTTCTTCTCTGTGAAAGATAGTGAGCTAAAGACTGTGGGTAAGTCTCTCGTAACCAGGACTAATGTCTGGCAGAGGGACTTCCAGGACCCCCTTGTTAATTTGCAAAGGGACAGAGGAGCAGAGCAAGACCGAAGTAAGTAGCGGGAGCACCAGGAACAACTCCACCAACGACTGGGTATGCAAGTAGCGGTTGCCCTGCCTGGTGTGTGGCAGAAGAAACTTTCAGATAAGTGCAGGCGAGTGGGTCTGTGGCATGGTGAAGCGATGTGCATGTGGCAAGACATGGGAGCTTGCTCTATTGAGCCTTAAAATCCCACCCATCGGAGGTGTCAGCGGCACTCCAGCTGCAGAGCCGCTCGCTAGCCTGTGCTTTGGGGTGTCCTCCTGACACTAAATGGTGTGGTAGGCCAAGTAATAATACACCTGGCACCAGAATGTGTGGGTGAACAGATGTAGGTTTCATTTGCTGTTTTGCAAGTATGGGTTGGATCAAACGCTTATAGGAACTAAGGGGTTTCGCTAAAAATAATAAGGCTTCGATAAGGCAAAACATTGTCAGGAGTGGATGAACCAAAAGTGGATCTCTTGAGGTATTCACTACCTTCTAGGTCCAAACCATGAAGCAAAACCTATCGTAAGGAAGTCATGGTTATCAGATGTGCAACAGACACAAGGAGTTTAATCCAGTGGTGTTTGTTGAACAGTATATGGGTGAGAAAAATGCCTAAACTAACCCTAAATCTGAGATGGTTGCAAGCTATGACCATCAAAGTGAAGAAAGCGCTGTCCTAGTGGTATCGTGTCAAAACAAAATGGCCTATACTAATAAACCTATTGCCAAATCCTTACTAAGGCACCAGGAAGCTGTCTCTTCCAAAAAGGCAGGATCCCTCGAATCAATGTCTTTTGCCTGGCAGCATAAGACTTTCCCCAAGCTCTCACCATGCAGGATTCCCTTCTTTTGCGGCTTTCTCGTGATACCCCTTTGTTGGGTTCACCTTCGTCTTTACACCACTGTTCAGTTATTTAATCAAAATGCAGTATTCACTTTCCCTTACTTTCACTTGGCATCCCTCTGTTGGATTCACTGTAGCCTTCAAATCACATTTCAGTTAACTATACCAGTTCTACTAGCTTATAGCATTCAGGAACTCTTACTGTCTTTTAAAACAAATATTTGGTTCACTTTCACCAGTTCACTCAGGTCCCCCTTCTCCTGGCTCAGACCATCCTCTGTAGGCAGTTCTGGCTTCCCTCGATCAAGACGCAAGCCTTCAAACCACCAGCATCCCACTTGTTTCTTTGCAATCTTTCATGCTTTCACTTTTACGTACTTGCTTTCACTTTTACGTACTTGCCTGTTTGATGCAGTCGAGGCAATCGTGTCTCGCCAGGCCAGTCTTTTATATTGTAGCAAGTGCAATTGCTTTTCACAATCAAGCTTCTCTTTCTTATGGCTGCCATCCTACGCACAACCCACAATACTGGATACAGTTCAAAGGTTTATACCGGCCTCCTCTCACAAGGCCATCTGGTATCTGCAGTTCTTTTTACTTCTTTGTCAAAGACTTTCGAATGTACGAGGGGGCTTGTACCCTGGACTTTCTCCTCGTATGACCACTTTGACTATTCACCTCCTTTCTTAGTTATTTTCTTTTGCGGCTTCTCTTACACGCACAATCTTGGCATTCTTCATTCTTGCTACCATGTGCTTTCGCTCGTGGCTTCTTGACAACCCAACAAGCGATTCACATCTTAATGTCCTTTTCATAGCATTCATCACAAGCCAGTCTCCCATTTCACTCACCGGCAGCGGCTGATGCGGTTTATCACGACCTTCCGTTCAGTCAAAACTTTCAAGTCCTCATGCCGCACATGAAGGAGGTACGGCTATGACCTTCTGCAGTGGCAGGGAGTTGCCCATTTGGGATTTTGTAGCGACTTTCACCTTGCAGCTGGTAGGACAATCGCCTTTCGTTCGCCTCCTGGTCCCATCTGCTCTGCTTCCATATTTCTGCCGTTCCATTCTGCTGGTCTTGCTCACTTTGGTTGCCCTTCTCACCTTGATCCCTGGGTGCTCTCATGCTCTGCCTTTTATCCCAGTGGGGAAAGGTAACAGGGTTCAGGTGCGAGTCATTAAGGTTAAGTGCTTGACTCTGCCTGACCCTGATGTTGGCACATGTCAAACTGAGTGGGTGTGTGTGAGTCTGTCTTTCTCTGAAGCGTTTTGTCCATGCAGCAGAGTGCATATAGGAAAGGGGGGGTGATAACGTTCCTAGATAGTACATGGAATGAGGGTGTTCTATAGGGAAATAGATATAGGGATACCACGTCTGTCCTCTGGGTGCCCCATTCCCACTCCCCAGGGACCCCTCATCCAGGTGATCCTCCCGCACTGGTCCACCCCCAGGGTCTGGATCCAATAGCGATGGCCGTGCCCTGGCCACCTGGATGACAGATCCCAAGGGACTAGCCGGTGAGGCACCCTTTGGTTTCTCACACTATCCATAAGAGTCCATCTCCCTTTTGGGATGTCTTATTCTACAAATAATCTTCCATCCAAAAAATGGGAAACAAAAGGAAAGTCCCAGACCTACTCTTAACAAGTGTTTTAGCATCAGGGCCACCCTAATCTAATACAAAATACATATTCCAATGTGTGGCAAACTAAAGAGTCTTACCCCTAGTCTGTCCTTAAACTAATCAAGACCAAATTAATAAAAGTTCTCATGGAAAGGCTCCTCCAGGAGCTCTTAGCAGGATCGCCTTTCCATCAGCCTATTTGCTTTTGTCTCACATTGTAGGATCTCTCCCAAGCCTATGACCACTTTCTCTTCCTCTAGCTTTTCCAGGCTTCATTCTCATCATTAATAGGTTTCTCCCCGCTTTCATGGTTTCAGCAACTTTGAAGATTTGGTCTCATCTAGGCTATACGATACCCATGATTCTCAGCACATCTGTCTGGATCATGGCTTTCTCAGGATTCACAACAGATTTCTCCTCGAACTTTGCTTTTTTTGGATTCACAACATTTCCCCCCAGGATCTTGGTTTTCTTCAGGTTCACAAGACTTGCACTGCCTTCGTCCAGGCAGCAGTCCTTCTAGTACTCCTCACTTCAGTAATCCCTCTTTGTATCAAGGGAGCCTCAGTACTTATGTGTGCTTCCTTCAGGTCCAAGATACTGCGGGAACTTCCTGAGCCATATTTATACCGATGGGGCTGTGGAATATTTTCTAAAGTTGGCTCTGACTAGTTATTTCCCAATTACTCTTATATCACGCTGACAGAAGCTTGCAAGGAGCAGTGCCCAAAAAGCTGAAAGGGAAATAATACATAGAATACAGAAATGTAAGGAGTTCTGCCGACAAGAAAGGATAGGCTATAGCAACAAGGACCATAAACAGAAAGGGTCAGGGAATGATGCTATGAAAAGCATGCTTGGTTCCCACTTGGGGTTTACACAGAATGCAGACAGGAATTGCAGAGTGTCTTGGGAAACTCTAACCTTTTGAGCAGGTCATAACAAGGCCTCACTCTGAATGTAGCAAAACAAAAGAGGTGATGGTTGGAAGGTTTAGAATAAATCTTAACTTCTGGCATTGCTCTGGGCAACCCTCCAGACCATCGTTCTATGCCTGCCAAGCCATTACAAAAGGGGAAAGACCATATGCAAATCAGGCTAGGTCCCACCCCCAAAGGGGTAGTCCAGCCCGAACTGCTAGGTCACATTCCCTTCTGCACAAGACCACAAGAATCCCCTGACATGTTTCATCATTTTTGGGCATCATCAGTGAGGAGTATCTTGGGTCTCTAGGCCCAGCAGGCACAGGACCCACGTCTGGGCATACCTGTCCCACTTGGGGTGGCAATAGAAAAACAAAAGAGGTGATGGTTGGAAGGTTTGGAATAAATCTTAACCTCTGGCATTGCACTGGGCAACCCTCCAGACCATCGTTCTTCGCCAGCCAAGCCATTAGAAAAGGGGAAAGACCATATGCAAATCATGCTTGGTCCCCCCCCAAAGGGGTAGTCCATCCCGAAGTGCTAGGTCACATCCCTTTTGCACGCGACCACAAGCATCCCCAGACATGTTTCAGCCTAGTTGGGCGTCATCAGTGAGGAGTAGCTTGGGTCTCTAGGCCCTGAATGTTGACAGAAAAGAGCAGTTTGAGTCGGATCAGTGTCTGGACTCTTAGGCACGAATATGGAAACAGTACTCACAAGAGCAAAGTTTGTATGGGTGCAGCATGGACAGAACAGTGACTACTCCCTGAACACAGGAACCGGAACACTGTTAGAAAATTGTACACAATGGACAGTGCAGAGATGCGACAAAGGAAAGGGATAGAGATTGCCTTCTAGAAAACCCTGAAGTCAAACTCTGGACAAGAAGCACTGGTGAGCACAAAATTAGTAACAAAAATCTTCACAGAACTGTCCGGGGAAGAACAGGAAGTTGAGGAAAACAAGGTTCAATAAAGTGAACAGGAAGTAAGAGCATAAGCAAGATGACTGAAACTAAGCACAAGGGTACTGAGGACTGGAAAAAGCAGTCTGGAAACTATGAAATAAAATCAAGGATCTGAACACTGAACTGCAGACAAGAAACAAGGAAACTCTGGATAGAAAGCCTGGACTAAGATAACAAGGAATGAAGTGCAAACTGGCCCTAGGAATTAGGAACTAACTCTGGACTGAAATCACGAACTGAACTACAGATTGGAAACAAGGAAACTACAGGCAGATAGCAAGGACTATGAGGATGGCACAAAGAACTGCAGGCAGGCGACAAAGAAACTGTAGATAGAGAGCAAGGGGCTGAAGGCATAGAAGTAGGAAGACTGCAACTAGGGGATCAGGGGACAACAGGAGGGCAGAAAGCAGGCACTGTAGGTCAGAGAGCAGAGGGCTGCAGGGGAGAGAGCAAAGGGTGGTAGCACAGAGGGAAATGGGTGCCGGAAAAGAAGCAGGTTCTGGAAACAGCAACCATAGTAGCAGAGCTCAGTAGCCAATTGTGGTTCAAAGAACAATGTGCTCCTGTCGACAGCTGCAAAAATACTAACACACCCTGTGCCGAAGCAGGCCTGTCAGCAGCACCTGGAGACCCACACCTACAGGTAATCTTCACCTCCCTCTATGAATTTGTGAAAGTGAAAGCAATGCTGACCTGTAGGGCTTCTGGGATTGCAATTACCAGACTGCTGCATAGGAATATACATGTTTTCTAGAATTGCCAAATGTTGGATTATGGGATATGTGGTTTGTGCAAAGTAATAGTGAAGTTTCATAATTTCAGAAGAGTCAGAAATGTGCTTGAATATAGTTCAGGATGAATTGTGATAATGAATTGTGAAGCCCAACTAGTCCTTATAGTGACCAGGTTGCAAAACGGTGACACCCTTCCCAGGATTGGTTGTTTCTAAAGACGTAACTACTCTTGCTCTGTTTTTATTATTCAGGACAAGTGATTGGTTAATTGGGGAAGTATTTCTATTGCGATTTCATAGGGACCGCAAGGTTTCATTAGCATTCGTTGCATCCAGCACCATCTTGAAATTTCCTTTTAGGCATTCAGTTTCTCCACTGTGTCTTAGTGTGTGGTTGAGCCACACCCAGCAGTCTGCTTCTGATCGTAGGAGCCTGCTCATCTTTGTTTGGGACATTAGCAGGTTAACAGAGTATCATTGATAGCTCCTTCTTGGTTCTGTATTCTGGTCTGCAGACTGGCCTGTTCATTGGTGATGTGCATTGGTAGTTGAAGTGTGCAGGTGTTAGGCGGCCCCAGATTGTCCTTGAGGTTAGGAACAGCGTCTCTGCGAAGGTGACAAGCTAGCGGATTCCACTCCATCCAATCTGAGTGACGCAATGGGTAAAGTCTGGATCAACCCCCCTAATGGCTCGCCCTCTGAAAGAAAGTGGGGGGAGTTTCTCCAACTCGTCACATTTGCCAGCTTAGGTTTCTGGCACATATACAGGTGGTTCCTAGCATGGGTGATGGTGCTCACTGTAATGAGAAGGCGTTGATGTATACCAATTACAAACATTGAAGCATCATGCTCAAATTACATTTAGAACACTACCCAATTGTCATTGATGATTTGGATCAAATGTACTTCTCATTACCCTGTTTGATACTCCTCTTTCTGAATGTTCATTTGGGGGGAGGATGGTGACGAATGTACCCAATAATTTTAACCAATGTCCTAGCCATCCTTTTTAATGCACTATTTGCCATAACCATCGTTCCCTAAAGTCCTTTCGAAGAGAACCCATAACCTCTTCGTAAAAGTGTCATCATAGCCAGTCTATATCAATATCACTGGTCCAGTGTGATTTAAAATACACAATTTACAACAGCATTTCCCCAAAACGTGTTGGGGAGTACCCCAAATGCCCCTCTATGATTTTCTTTAAATACCTTGCACGTTCACCAGCCATACAAGACCAGAGTGCTTTTGAAAACACTATTTAGCATTTTTTCTAAAACGAAATCTCACAGAGAACTCACAAACCCACTGTAAAATTGTCTTTACATAGTACTACATTTGTGGCCAGAGATGATACCCTTTTGGTGTCCATGTCTATTTTGTGTCCTACTCAGACCCTGCTGTAAGACAGGCCTGGCATTCTTCATACCTACATGGTTCCAACAAATTCAGGCTTCACATTTGTTCTTCATTTTTTTACATCGCTCCTACTCTAATTACCCCTTTCCCCACCCTCCTTCATGCTTTGGCACACTTTCTAAATTGGAATTTCAAATCTTATTTCGAAATCAGGGAGTTTTTGCTCATTATCGTTACTACTCTTTTGTAGTAACAGCATAGTCCTCCCTTCTTCACCATAATTAACTGGGAGAGGCTGTTTTTTGCACTCACCAACGCACAGAATAGGGTGTTCTTGTGAAGCAGTGCTTTGTCAATATGCTGCACCTGCTCTTTTGTTCAAGAAAGTGTGAAGGCTTTCCAGCCCAATTCAAAAGGTCTCAATAAATACACTTTTCAGAACTTCTCAAAGCAATGACCTACTTTAAAAAAGAAATATTTTAATATTTATAATGCTCTACCCACCGGTAGGCCTCAGAGTGCACATAAAGGGCACAGACTGGACAGACTACATATAAAATGAAAGAGGCAGTGAGTTGTGTAAAGCAGGACAATTACGTCGGATTAAAGTTAAACAAAGGGGTCTTAACACATTTCTTAAATTCTCTGATGAGTTTGCCTTTCTAAAGACGGGCGGAACTTGTTCCAAGCCCAGGGGGCCTGGACATCAAACGTGAGTCCTCCAAAGCTTGTGAGCTTGAACCTTGGTTGCACCAGTTTGTAGGGACTGACATACTATGAACGGCACGAACCACGCCATTCTGCGAAACTTGAAGCGCCCGAATATTAGCTTTCAGGTACCAGACAGCAGGCTGTTGCAGTAGTCAAGGCGCAAGTTTATCAAGACAGTGGCTAATAGGGATCTATTTTTTAATGAAATATAGGGGCAAATGTAATTCAACAATTTGGTGACATAGCCGTATGAGGCTCGGACGTGGGCAACCTGAGGCTTCATGGAGAGCTCAGCGTCCAGAATGACACCCGAGGTCTTAACATTTTTGGCGACTTTGATTTTGTTCCCTGCAATAAGAAAACTGTCATATTCTGAACCAGGTTTTTTGATTTTCTGTCCTGATGCTGTGATCAAAAGTTCACTTTCTCAGCGTTCAAAGCCAGGGAATTAATAACCATCCATTCATGAATGGACTCATAGATTGAATTGATTGTGTCCACATCCTGCCTGACAGTTCCAACATGACCTGGGTGTCATCTGCATAATTGTTGTACCGGACACCCACGTTATTTAGGTGGGTAAGGAGGGGCACAATGTAGATATTAAAAAATGTAGGGGATATACAAGATCCCTGAGGAACCCCACAGGTAACCATTGTGGGAGCAGAACTGATATTGGGCCTCATCACGAGTTGGGCGGTATCCCGACTGGGATACCGCCCAACTTTATTTGCGTTAGCGCCTACCCGTCTGGCATTGTTACCGCCGGATCATGGGTTGGGTGCTAACCGTTACTCCCCATTCCGAATTGGGTCAATTTTTGATGCAATTACTTCACAGTAATACACTGGCGGTAATTGGCACTGAAAAAGGGCATTTTCCCAGCGTGTTTACCCCCCAGCTCTGAGCAGGGGGTAAACACGCCAGACTCGAGATTGGGCAGAGCGGTAATGTAACAGTAACACTGTTAGCGCCACATTTAAGGGCTACCGCCCAACTCGAGATGAGGCCCTTTGTCCAAATCCACCCTGGCATTCCTGGGTCAGAGAAAAGATGAAATCCACCGGGAAGTCAAACTGAAGCAATATGCCTGCACGCCTAACCTAGCCGCTAACAAAGAATGGTCAACTAAATCAAAAGCAGCGAACAGGTCGAGCAGCATAAGGAGGGCTGGCTGGCCTTCATCTACGATGCTGACAAGATTGGATTTCAAACCAGCAACGCAGTCTCCGTAACGTGCCTAGATCTAAAGCCCGTCTGTTGAGAGTTGAGAATGTTATTGCTCTCTATAAATTCCTGAAACTGCACATAAGCGATGAGGACCAAGATCTTAAGTAAAAATGGGATGTTCTTTACGGGACAATAGTTTTTCGCTATGGTACGATCGAGGTTACTCTTTTTCAAAAGAGGAGTGATCCAAAACTCCTTGAGAACCAAAGATATGTCTGCTTCAGTAAAAGAAAGGTTGACAAGTTTGGTCACCCATGGAGCAAGAGTATCCACACAACCCTTAAAAATGTTAGAGGGACAGCTGTTTCATTCCTGCAAAATGTTGCAAATATGGGCCTCTGAGCAGGTTTTAAACTCAAATAAGGACCGTGCATGTTCCTTGTTAAAGGAAAATACTAAAGGGTTAATGGACCTCGACTGACCTTTCATGCGCTTGGGGCATTGGTTTAGCTGAACCGTTATGGATTGTTGATGCCTGGATATTTTATGATTGAACTCATCATGGATTGCCTGACACCAGGCAGAATCTTTGAGGGGTGTTGTTTTGGGGGGAGATTTACCCTCAATCTCACTAAGAATGGAAAAAAGCTCACATGTATTGGATTTAGCTAAAGCTATGATATTTTGCAGATATAATAGCCTGTTTCAAATCTTTTACAGTTGCTTATAGAGGGAAAGCGAGAAAGGAGAAGGGTGCCTCCGACAATCCCTCTCTGCTTTTTGTTTTGTGCGCTGAAGGGTGACAATTGTATCGTCAAACCAAGAGTTCTTATAAGATTTAGCATTACTAATTTGCATTTTTTAGGTGCAAGATCTCCAACAATATCGTTAATAACTGAGGTAAAATGTAAAGCAAGACTATTGGGATTATTGAAAGAAACCACCGGAGTAAACCTGGCTAAATGTTCAGCTGACAGCTTTTGTGACAACATTTTTCAGGTTTCTTGCCATTTTAGTTTGTTTAGAACCAGAAGTGGGTTGAAGGTGGACACCTAACCGGGGAAGGGTCCAATTCACTCAAAAATTGTCAGACCAGCGACATTGGCTGATACTAGTATCAATTGCAGATATTTGATGTTTCCGGACCAAGTCAAGAGTGTGTCCATCTCTGTGAGTAGGGGCTGATACTTTCTAGGTGAAACCAATGGCATTCAACGCCCGAAGAAGAGAGACTGCTTGTTTGTCTTGGGGATTGTTACCACAGTAATTGGAATCTCCAAGAACAATCACAGGGAACTTTGCCTTGGTAATGCTATTGAGTAGGTTAATAAGTTGTTCCTCAAAGAGAGGAGTGTCTGATGGTGGGCAATAAATTACCAGGAAGGTAAGAGAGCTATTTAAATTTAGCTTTATTTTGGCTACCATTCTTTCGCAGCCATCTGGAGACAGATGAGGATTACATGAACATTAAAGCGTTTATTGATAATAATGGCTACACCCACAACTCTCCGATCAGAGCAATCGACTCTAGAAATGGAGAACTCAGGAGGAACAGCCAGTGTGTCAGAAGTGGATGTGGAGTCAGTGAACCAAGACTCTGTTATTGCAGATATAAAATCCCAAGTAGACTTGTTGAGGAAATCATTAATTTCTACTCCATGCCTCATAAGTGACCAAGTGTTCAACAGAGAAAAACTTATAGCAGTGTCCTGTAGATTAAATCTCTGTTTAGATGTATGATGTCTCGGGATGATAAGGGAGGGAGGGGTTTTGAGGATTCTGGACTCAATTTGCATAGATTGGGAAGCTGTGCCTAAGTCAGAACTTACAGGATGACAAAAGACGGGCTCCGGCCTTGACATATCGCTGTTTAACTAAGGAGCGATAAAATGCTCAATCACCCTTGCAGGGAGATAGGAGGTTAAAGGAACTGGAGTTTTCCTGGGCGGTGAGGTTGAGTGATGGTTCTTCTTCACACAACATCTGAGTGAGAGCATCATGAGACACAAAGTGCTGGGGCACAGAAGGGGTCTGCGTTGCAACAGGCAGTGTGCAATATTTAGTCAGAATATCTTCATTATACCTCATATAGGAAGACGTATTTTGAACAAATGCAGGCATGGGGGTATTCCGAAAAGTATCTATGGTATTACGGATAGACTGCATACAGATGTAAATATTACAAAAGAGATTAGTAGCTGAAAGTTTTGTGGACACCAGTACAAGCGTACGGCTGTAGAAACACTCCGGACACAAACCGGCACTAACTGGCTTTCTCCTAACACGCCGGTTGCTCAAGGCATGAACAGGAAGTTAAGGGGAGTGTCAGGTTGGAAAAACTGTTTTTGCTGCTATAAAGCTTATCTTGGGTCATTGTCCTTTGCTTTCATTGCCTTTATTTTTGGCAGCATGTGAAGACCTGGTACCTGTGAGGAACCTGAGGGTGTCCTCACTTCATTTCCTTCGGTATCCTCTTCTCAGGTGGCCAGGGAAAGGCCATTGCTTTTGGATCCTGACCCTGGGGGTGGATATGCGAGGGAGGATCACATGGTGGAGGAGACTTGGGGAGTGGGGAGAGGACGCCCTCAGGTGCGACATGGTATCCCCCATTTCTTTTTCACAATGAAACCTCCATTATAGGCTTTTGTCAGCCCTTTTCCTGTGCCCCCCCCCGCACCATTCCCCAAAACACACCAGTATGCTACTGGTATGAAGAAGAGGACAAATAGAACACCACATCCTCATTTTATTAATGCAGAAACATATCAAACTCATTTGGGTACTGGGACGAAGAAGCGGACACCTAGGGCACCACATCCTCACTTTGTGAAAGGGAACACTTATCAACTCCAGTCAGATATTGTGACACGTAGGAGGACCACAAGAGTAAAGCAGGACTACTGCTTTTATCGTGAGTGGACTAGTACTTGTTGGAAAGAGAATGGAGGCGGGAGCTTTAAAAGCTGGAATCCTGATAGAAATTGAGTCAGTTGTGGGAGAACGCCCGCAAACTGCTGCGTGCAGGCCGACCTCTCCGATGTGGCGGTGTGACAACAGGAGCGCTCGAGACCCCTGAAAATGTGCAGAGCGTATGCAGCAGAAAGCAAAGCTACAGGACGCTGCAGGCCGGTGGCAAGCCGTAGGAAGGAGGACGGCGAGACTGAGGCAAATTGTTGTGTAAGTTCTGCGTCGCAAAGTAAGCCCTGCTGGATGTGTGCGAGCCACAGAAGACCACTGGGAGAAGACGCGAGGAACAGCACGGAAAGAAAGAAACCAGTGGCGGCGGAGGACCTCGCAAGGAGCCGTAAGTCTGACCGGTGAGTGAAAGCAGAAGGGGCAACACAGGGCTGGCAGGCAGTGAAAGAAATAAGAATACAGACATTAATATAAATGGAAAACACGTATTGCTATGCAAGTAAATGCATTTTTAATATTGAACGAAATGAAAGCAAGTTAAACCAGAAGTAAAGGCATTTTTGAATACCAACCAAAATGAAAGCAAGTTAAAGCAGATCTAAAGGCATTTTGAATACCGGATAAAATGAAAGCAAGTTAAAGCACATCTAAAGTAATTTTGAATACCGAATGAAATGAAAGCAAGTTAAAGCAACTCTAAAGAAATTTTGAATACCGAACGAAATGAAAGCAAGTTGGGAACACTCTTGCATCTTGAGAGGAGTGAAAGAAAGATTGTGAATCTTACTGAAAGGAAGTTTTTGAAGAGCATTGAAATTATGAACTGCATTAACTGAAAACTAGTGCTAGTAAAGCCAAGCAAGCACCAAGAGTAGTTTTCACAATATGAGAAATCCAGTATTGACTAAACCCAAGAAAGTGCAAAGTATTATATGTTCTAAGGAAACAAGCATGGGTAAGAGCCAAGGGAACATAAGAATGTGTAACAAGTGCATGGTGGCCAGGCAAGCAACAATACAGTGTCTGGAGAGTGAGAAACATATGACTGAAGCAGGCCTCACTGCTAAGAAGAAGCAGTGGACTGGTATTTATGGAAAACAAGTCAAGGAGGGGTACCATTTTCGTGACCTATAATGGGATGACCGTGTGGTCCAACAACTGCACCTAGACCGGGTGACCCCTGAATAGAAAAGCCACTAAAAATACTGTAAGAAACCTGAGGGTCTTCTCTCTCCCAAAACCCCTGGATCCTCTTCTCGGGTGCCCAGGGAAAGGCCATCGCTCTTGGATCTCGACCCTGGGGGTGCAGAAGCAAGGGAGGATCACCTGGGTGGAGGGTCCTTGGGAACTAGGAGTGGGGTACCCTGAGGAACGACATGGTATCCCCTTATACTGTTGAGACAGAACCAAAATCCTCCCCGAACTTTAAAGGTTATTGTAAAACTGTTCCCTTCATTCCCCATATATGACACCAGACAGTACTGAGACGAAGGTGAAGCAACTAAGAGTAATGAAGACTATACCCTTTCACCACTTTAGTACTGGGGTGGGGTGAGTAAGATGTCTGCAGGGGGCTATGAGGGTCAGGCATTTCCCTATGGTCAGGCAACTCTCATAGATCCAAACCTGCAGCCTGTCAAGGGGTTGCTGGTGCATAATAAGAGACCAGTGCAGCAGAGCAAGAATGTGGACTGTGTGGAGGAAACCAGAAGGGGACCGTGCTTTGGGGGAGGCAGCCATGGTGGGAGCAGGATTCCAGCAAACTTCCCAGAAGACTTACACAGCCATTGGGCTGTGTAAGTATTGGCAGTCTGGGAGCCTCTGTGGTGAACTGTGCTCAGCAGCAGGAGCTGTGAGAGAGCACCAAGAGAAAAAGACACTGGCCCTCATTATGAATGTGGTGGAAAGGCAACAACGGCGCTGGTAGTGCTACCAGCGTCGTTGTTACCTCTCCGCCACATTATGAGTTCTGATCGCGGGCGCAGGAATGCACGCCTGGTCTGACCAGGCATGCAGACCGGCACCCGCGAGCAGAACTCATGATTGCACCAGCACCGTTATGCAGCCATGCTCCCGACCCCTATTCTGCCCTACGGGGCAGAAAGGGGAACGGGAGGCCGGCCATACTGGCACCCGTGAATGGGCAATTACCGGGTCCGCCAAACTCGGCATGACCCGGTTCTTGACCGTTCGCAGGTGCAGGAAGAAATGTGACTCCGGCGGCAGCCGTGTCCTTAATAAGGGCACGGCTACCGCCAGAGTTGTAATGAGGGCCACTGTCTGCATCCAGAAAGCAGCATTCCGGGAGCTGGCATGCTGAGAAACACATGCGGCAGGCAAGCGGAGCGCCACAGAAGGAGATACCACTAGCCGGTAAGTGTCAGGGGAAGACGCGTGAACACCAGGGCGCTCCTACAATGTTTTTGAATACCAAATTAAATGGAACTTTAAAAATTGAACGAAACAATGCTTATTGAATATTGGGCTAAATGGAACTTTAAAATTAAGTGAAACAATGCTTATGGAATACCACACTAAAGGGAACTTAATTATTTAGCGGGATGAATGCTTATCAGACACTGACTTGAATGAAACACTGAAATTAAGCATTCTGAGTGATGAATGAAATAAACCCAAGCAATTAAAGTGAATAACCCAAATGCCCAAGTGAAAACCAGTTACAGAAGAGGGCACAAGGGTGACAGAGGCATAAGAAGGTGGGTGTGAGTAAAACACCCTCAACTGAACTTTTATGAATGAATGCAGAGCGACAGGGCCTAAAAGACTGGAAAGGATGTGTGACAAGTGATGGCAGATCCAAGAGGATTATTAGGCTAGACCAGTGAGCCCTAAATGTTGAAACTCCAAAGATATTGTTGTCACGACCTGTGACCCAAAACCCCACTGGCATGGTCACATGCCAGGTAGGGTTAGGACTCAGGGTTCACTTGGGGCCCCAAGGGCCTTGCATTATCATCATGGACTCTCATGGAGTCAGTCCTGGCGCCTTTGGCGCCAGGCTCATGTTCAGGTTGGGACATTGTCTTGAAGGGACTACTTTTTCTGTGAAGGCCTGCAGCCAACATGGAGGCACCCACACAGTCTAGTTCCTAAGAACCAGACTGTGCGGTGCAGTGTTTTTGGGCATGGTAGCCCAGACTACTTTACCTGGACTACTTTACAGCGGGCTAAATAAACCACACCCAAGTTACAGAATGTGCTTCGCGTTATTCTGCAGCCAGCAGCGTGACGCTCATCGTGTCCAGAGACCAGCACCCGGCGATCCTTGAACAGCAGACCTGCAGAGGAGACAAAAGAACATCATTAGCAGTCTCTGCTTACCTGCAACTTTCCATCCGTCGATTCCTGCTGCTCGTGGTCTTCCATCCAGTCGGCAGCATCATCAGGACACCACGCACTCACCGGAACTAAGCACCTGGAGGGAGAGAGAAAGGAGGACAATGGTAAAACAGGTTACTCACGGCATTTACGGCAGTAATCACGAAATCCTCACCTGGCTGGGCCTTTCTTGGCCGGTTCCGCTCCAGAAATCTTCACACGCACAGAAAGACCATCGCGACCTGAAAATGAATAAAGAATACATGTTAGCAAGAAAAGACATTACCGCGCCGCACTTTGCACATAACCTACCATCCATCATATGATCTGCGTCCATCATCCTGGCAGGAGCCTGATCCAAGCATGCACCCACCGAAACTCCGTGCACCTGAGGTGGAATAAATAAAGAAAAAACATTAATAGCAAGAAAGGAAAGCAAGGACATTTTAAGACTGCCATAACCAGACTTACCTCCTTAAAGACACTTGAATGGGTTAGCACCAATAAAGTTAACTTGGTCGCTCCAACCTGTAGAAAAACTATGCGCCCTTGCACAGAAGGCAGCGCAGAGAGCACGCCAGACATCACAACAAGGTGAGGAGTGGGCCATCAGATCGAGTCCAGGGGGCTTGTGGGAGGAAACGAAATCTGTCCCTAAGTTCAGTCCTCCTGTGTTTTCAGGCCCGATGTCACGCCTCTTCGAAGGCGTTGGTCTTTGTGGCATCGATGGTCCCGGGGACGACGAGTTCGGCCATTTTTACTTTCAAGATGGCCGCCGCAACTAATGATGCGGGTCTAGACAATACACGACTCAGTATCCAGGAAGTGCCGTCCTCCTACTCGAGAGAAGGTTTATCAGTTCCTGTGAACAACACACGGGTGCGTTGCTACTCCTTTCTAACAACGCTACGTGAGTTTGTATCTAGGATCCTTCTAATACGTCTTTCATGCTACTGAACTGTACTATATCTAAAACTGTCCTTCGTCTTTCCCAACTTTAGTGCCTACCATACCACGCCTCCCTTTCCCGACTTCAAGGACTCCATCGCTTTCTCACTCCAGACCGCTCACCGGTTCCGTTCCGGACCTCGGTAGGCTACAATCAGGGCTCTTCGCGATCAGTTACAGTGACTTACTTATCCTCCCACCTTCGGATTGTAATCCGTACTTAACATCCTTCTCCCATTCTTACATATCCAGGCATACACAATATGGTTTATGCACCCACTCGTTCCAAACACATCATTGCGGGAATACCTTCAAGCTCCGCCCTTACCTCATTCCAGGTAAAGATCCCTCCTTGATCAAAGCCCGATTCATTTCAGTCTTCTTCCTAGTGCTAATCTCACTATTTCCATGCTACCCTAGGGGTTTCTCAGAAGTCTCTGGGTTTCAATTTGACACACCTCCTACTCCTTCATAAGGGTAATCTGAAATAAGACCTCTGTACACTGTCTATCTCTTACTTACCTGCAGAATACTTACCATCTTCTTTCTCTTTCAAGACCGCCTTTCACCGGACTTCACCTGA
Source organism: Ambystoma mexicanum (assembly GCF_040938575.1). Classification (NCBI taxonomy): domain Eukaryota; kingdom Metazoa; phylum Chordata; class Amphibia; order Caudata; family Ambystomatidae; genus Ambystoma; species Ambystoma mexicanum. The sequence continues at coordinate 728,546,498 of NC_090934.1, forward strand.
ACCTTCGCTGCATTGAAGACAGCTTTCCCGCAGCCATCGACACAGGGTTTTCTTCCCCAGAGGGTTTCCCTGAGATCTTTTCTCCTCTCTAGTTTTCTAGTGGTGAGAAGGGGTATCGGGGAGGCGTTCATTTTCATCCCCCCTGTTGGAAGCGCGCGTATTCATCCTCCTGTTGGAAGGTGTCATCCACAAGGAGAGGAAAGAAAGTATTGGTGAGTCTTTGGGATAACCTGCCAGTATTCTAGTGGTATTTTTCCCGTGAATTGTTACACCCGACTGCCATAGAAGGCATCGTCCGGAATCGGGAAGGGTCCAGGGTGAATCCGGCAACCAGGGCAGAAGGGCGTCCCCGTGGATACCAGGTGAGCATAACAGAACGCGAAGCCTCATAACATTATCCACCTGGGCGCCATGGAGACTTCAGAAATGTACCAACTGGCTCAGTTATTAGGACAATTACGCGCCAAAGTGCATTCGGCTAGGCAAGAGACTAATGCCCTGCGAAGGGATCTTGTCGTCACCAAGGATCGCACCGAAGGAATCAGCAGGCAATTACTGCAATCACAGGCCGGACAAGCTCCATTACCCGGGACTAATCCACCGGCACAGACAAACACGTTGTCTGCCGTTCCAGTACATATCACCTTACCCGGAGCAATACCGCTAGCACCGTCAGAAAGGTTTTCAGGTGACCCAAGGAAGTATGCTGCATTTATGAATCAATGTCGTCTTCACTTCCTCTGCAGACCGGGCACATTTCCTAACGATCAGGCACGAGTAGCATTTATTTTGTCATATCTGAGTGGTCGTGCAGCAGACTGGTCAGTGCTGCTTGTGAGCTATGATGATCCATTACTACGTGACTTTGGGGGCTTCGAAAGGGAAATGGAAAAGCTCTTTGCTCGACACACCCATGAACAAGCTGTAGACAACAAACTCTTATCCACTCCGGCAGGGGAATCAGGACTTACTAACATACATAGCAACCTTCAATAGTTGATCCACCTATGGACTGTAGTGAATTTATCAACCTGGTGGTGCAACTAGATCATCGACTACAAGATCAGAAAGCAGATCGGTCCAGATCAGATACACGGGCCGTGTATCTATGAACCAAGGATGCTACTCCGCGCACGTCAGAGAATACCACAGAGCCAATGCAAATCGGAGGCATACGACCACAGTTAACAAAAGCTGAAAGAGACAAGAGAAGGCAACAGCAGTTATGTTTGTACTGCGGACAATCGGGGCACTTCCTAAAAGACTGTCCGATAGAACCCCCAAGCGAATTGTGGGAGTTACAGAAAAGGATGAGAGTAAGGAGTCGGAAAACTGCCTAGCTCGACAAAAGTAGAGGTCAGTTTGTCGAGTGAGAAGAATGAGCCTCCGACCTCACATTTTGCAATACCAGTGATCCTAATCAATCACCAACAACCATCAAGGATGCATTCCGTTGAAGCTTACATAGACAGCGGAGCAGTTGGGAATTATATTGATCGGGATCTAGCCGCACAGATGGGGCTTCCCTTAAGTTTTAAGCCGAACACAGAAAAGGTAACCACAGTGGATGGGACTGAAATTGCTTCCGGACTGAAATGTACAGCAGGAATAACCCTACTGTGCCAGGATGGACACTGGGAATCAATTTCCTTTGATCTCATCAAGGCACCTCAGTTTCAGCTAATATTAGGGATGCCATGGTTAATTGCTCATAACCCTCGGATAGATTGGTGGGCAAGAAAATGGACTTTTCCTCGTGATTGCGCTTCCACCTGTTATCCCCAAGAAAACAAATCTAGTTTCAAGGTTCCTACAAGTCCTAGAATTGGCATATCTACACTTGCCGCAACCAGTACTCTCCCTGAAGAATATCAAGATTTCTAGGATGTGTTCCAGAAGCTAATACACTACCGCTGCATAGGTCCTATGACTGTCAGATTGACGTCATACCTGGTACACAGATCCATTGTGGCAGAATCTATGCGCTCACAGAACCAGAAAAACCAGCATCTAAAATCCTATCTGGACCAGTACTTGGCAAATGGGTTCTTTCGCCAACCAAATCACCGGCAGCCAGCCCCCTATTCTTTGTACCAAAGAAGGAAGGGGACTTGAGAACCTGTATTGACTATCGCGCCTTGAACCAGATCACTGTGAAAAACCGTTACCCCCTGCCACTTATTCCCGAGATGCTGGATCAAGTGAAAGATGCCCAGATTTATACTAAGTTAGACCTCAGAGGAGCGTACCACCTGGTCCGAGTTAAAAAAGGAGTTGAATGGAAAAACGGCCTTCCGTAACAAACATGGGTTGTTTGAGTACCAGGTAATGCCTTTCGGGCTTTGCAATGCCCCGGCAGCGTTACAATACTTTATGAACGACGTCCTAAGGGAATTGATCGATGTTTGCGCCCTGGTCTACATAAACGACATCCTAGTGTATTCAGCCTCGAAACAAGACCATGTCAAGTATGTGCGCACTGTCCTTGCCAAACTGCGCCAACATCGACTATACGCGCCACTTGAAAAATGCTTTTTCCACGTAACCGAAGTAGAATTTCTTGCTTTCGTTCTTACTCTGAAAGGCATTTGAACGGATGTACACAAGGTGGATGCCATTCTTAAATGGCCCTCTCCAACCTCGTTAGAAGGGGTCCAGAGCATGCTGGGCTTTTCAAACTTCTACCGTCGGTTCATTCCAGACTTCTCTCAGATTGTGCATCCGATCACATTACTTCTACGAAAAAACAATAAAAAATTCATGTGGACAGAAGACGCCGAAAAGGCCTTCCAAGAACTTAAGGAAAGGTTCACCTTATCCCCGATTTTACGACATCCTTGTCCAGATCTTCCTTACATCGTGGAAACTGATGCTTCCAGCATGGCCATGGAGGCAGTTCTTTCTCAGAAAGACCCTGAAACTGGCCAATTGCACCCCGTGGTCTTCTGGTCACGAAAATGTACACCCCCTGAACTCAATTATGCCATGACCGAGAAGGAACTGCTTGCTATAAAATCCGCCTTCAAGGCATGGCGACATTACCTCTTGGGGGCCAGGCATACAGTTACTGTAATCAGAGATCATCGGAACTTACAATACTTAAAAACAGCAAAAGCACAATCCTTGCGCCAATTACGATGGGCCCTTTTCTTCGCCGAGTATGACTACGTAATCACTTATCGACCAGGCGTAAGAAACGGGTAAGCTGACGCACTATCACGCATGGGCATCGATGAAAAAGTATATGCAACCCCAGATCCAGTAGCCATTAAACCTGAGGACAAGCTTTTAAGCCTCACCACAGCTTTAACACAAACTGAGCTTAGAGACGTGATCCAACGTGAAATAACCCCGAGTGAATTGCTGGAATGGCATACCAAAGGAAAACAATACACCGTTAAAAATCAACTGCCATATTTTGATGAACGCCTGTATGTGCCTAAAACTGAGCTAATACAACAAATAATTTCGGACTATCATGAATCTTTGATGGAAGGTCATACCGGAATTGCCAAAACCCTAGCCAAAGTGAAACGCAATTATTGGTGACCCACTTGGCGTTGAGACGTCATCCAATACGTTCAGTCATGTGGGGTGTGTGCACAAAACAAGTCATTGAAGTCATTGAAGCAAAAATCAGCTGGTCTCCTGCAACCATTAGAAATTCCTCCGGCACCATGGCACACACTTTATCTCGACTTTATTACTGATTTGCCTCCCAGCCAAGGGTTCAACACCATTTTAGTAGTAGTAGACTTATTTTCTAAAATGGCACATTTTATCCCTTTCAAAGGCCTCCCCGATGCATCCCATCCAGAAAAGGTGTTTTTGGAAAACATTATCAAACTGCATGGATTCCCTTCAGACCTGGTCTCTGATCGAGGCAGCCAATTCATATCCAACTTCTGGAAAAGGTGCTGCGCTATAGCTCAAATCGACATCCAGCTATCCACCAGCCATCACCCCCAAACAGATGGTCAAACACTGAGGACCAACCAGACTCTCGAACAATACCTACGGTGCATGCTGCACAAAGTCGAAGGAACCTGGTGTCATGATCTCTGCTTCCAAAAGGTCAGGGTTTTCCCAACTCCCTTGGAAGCAGATCCATAACCCAGGTTCCGAGTGCCAACCAGTCCCAATTGGGACCTTTTGGACCCAGTCCTGGCGCCAGTGGCACCAGGCTCATAAATATGCCCAGTCCCAGCGCTGGAAGCGCCGGGCTCATAATGCTTGGGTGGACTTACCTGCAGCAGACCATGCTGCTTACTTGCCTGCCAGTTGAGCCTCTGATCCTCTTCTGTTTGGAACTACTTTTCCTGTTGGGTGGGGCAAGAGCCACTCCCTAGATTCAGAACACTGGAACTCTTCTGGAAAGCAGGAACTCTTTTCTTACCTAGGCGTGGCTGTGGAAGGAGACACCTAAGCACTACAGGAGGCTATTTAAACCACACCCGATGGATGAATCTTGCTTTGCGTTATTCTGCATCCTCTGCAGCAGAACGCTCATCGTGTCTTCTGCATCTGATCCTGGGCCTAAGGAAAAAGGCTTACCATCCTGAATCCAGTCTTCAGCAACACCTATAAAGACAAGAAAGAACAGGTTAGCATTACGGTCTTCAGTGACAGCTCTTCACTTACCTGGTCCACCGGCTGTCACCAACGCCTCGCGCTGCATTCCGGCATCTGAAAGACAAAGGCTTACCTACTCTTCGTGCGCTCCGGAGGTCTTCACACTGCATTCCGGCATCTGAAAGACAAAAGCTTACCAACTCTTCGCACGCTCCGGAGGCCTTCGGCGCTGCATCCCGCATCTGAAAGACAAAACAAGGTGCGTTTAAAGACATTGGGGAACTTTAATACTCACGTGCCATTACTCCTTTCCACATCTAACCCAGTGGGTATTCCGGCACCCTGCAGCCGCTCCGAACTTGTACCTGCAAAATAAAAAGACAGTTAGAGCGCATCGTGAAGCAGGCAACAAGCGCTTACTTACGTGCTTCCAGGCGCTTCTATTCATCACACGGGCTCCATCTTCAACTCACTTCAGCCCGTCATCCGCCATCGCCGGAACCCTGCAAAACAAGAGACATCATTACTAAAGACTTTAAAGACATTAGAATTACTCGAAACTTACCGTTCGTGCAGTAAACGACGGACAGCAGTCCTCTGAAGTCATGAGGCCTGCTCCCCTTATCCAGTGAAGAAACTGGTTACAGCACCCTGCCCCGAGGCAGATGGAGAGCACAGCGTTCACTTACCTAAGGTGAGAGCGTTAACCTTTGGGGTTCTACAGGAGAAGAGAAAGGGAAGAAGAGAGAGACATTCAATAACCCAGTTCCTTAATCCCATATTTTCTATCTGCAGACATCTTACCCTTCGAGTCAGACATACAGTGCACAGAGGTCCAGCCCAAAGAGCCAGCCGTGTGTTACACATCACCTTTGAAGATACAGTATACGCCCAGTCAAGACCGGCGCCTCTACGGGAATCAGGTGAGCGTTACAGAACGCAAAGCCTACCACAAAACTCCCGTCCAGGCGCTATGGAAACCTCGGATACTGACCAGCTAGCCCAGTTACTTGGGGAACTAAGGGCAGAAGTGCATGCAGCCCGTCAGGAAACGAACGCTCTAAGAAGGGAACTGATTATTTCCAAGGAGCGAACAGATGATCTCGCTAGACAATTGCTACAGTCACAAGTCGGACAGACCCCGTTACCCGCATCTGGGGGAAATCTTCCTTCTACATCCTCTATGAATCCAGTGCAGATCAACCTACCTGGGAATGTACCTCTGGCTCCGCCCGAACGATTTTCTGGTGACCCAAAGAGGTTTGCAGTATTTATCAATCCGTGCCGGTTGCATTTCTTATGCCGGCCAGCAGCCTTTCCAACTGATCAAGCTAAAGTAGCTTTCGTGCTTTCGTACCTTAGTGGCAATGCGGCAGACTGGTCGATCCCTCTAGTAAATCAAGATGATCCGGTCCTCCATGATTTTCAAGCTTTTCAGCTCAGTATGGAAAAACTGTTCGCAAGACATTCACAGGGGCAGGCCTTGGACAATGAGCTTCTTTCGTTGCGACAAGGTAATCAAGACCTTTTGGCTTATATTGCGTCTTTCAACAGACTGATAGTGGAAACTCAATGGCCTGAGGACAAAAGGATTACGCTGTTTTATAGAGGTCTACGTGGAGAGCTCAAAGATGTGTTAGCCCAAGTAGTGAATCCCCCACAAGATTGTTCGGACTATATAGACTTAGTCGTTCAAATAGATCACAGACTGCAGAACAGGAAGGCCGATCGTTCCAAGTTTGATGCTCGAGTATTTTCCAAACCGCCAACTCCTTCCAAAGGAGTAGACTCCGGGGAACCCATGCAAATAGGGGGTCTGAAAGGTCCTCTAACACAAAAGGAGCGGGAAAGGAGAAAACAGTTGCAATTATGCCTCTATTGCGGAAACTCAGGGCACTTTCTTCGAGACTGTCCGGTGAAACCTGCCAAGAAGGCAGTAGGAGCTGCAGTTACCAAAGTTACAAACTCTGAGCAGGGAAACGACCTCGCCCGACAAGAATAGAGGTCCTCTTGCCGAGCGTGAAAACCAGTTCCGTGACCTCGCATTTCGTGATACCTATGGTCCTCATTAGCCCTGATAATCCGGATCGATTACATGCAATTGAAGCTTACGTCGACAGCGGTGCCATCGGCAATTATGTGGATCATGAAATGGTTTTGAGGATGAATCTAACTCTTTGTCCCAAGGCTGTAAAGGACGTCATTACTACGGTGGATGGTACGGAGATAGCCTCCGGGCCAGTAACGCATACCACTCAAGAGGTGACGCTAGTAAGTCAAGATGGACACCATGAGAAGATCGTGTTCGATGTGATCAAGGCCCCTCAGTTTCAGATTATTCTAGGAATACCTTGGTTAGAGAAACACAATCCTCTGATCGATTGGTGAGCAAGAACGGTCCAGTTTCCAGAATGTGTCTCTACTTGTCACCCTCCACCTGGTGTTGCACTGGCAGCAATTTCTTCAGAGACTCCCCAGTTACCTCCCGAATACCTAGAATACCAAGATGTTTTCCGGAAGGATCAGGCTAACTCTCTACCTCCTCATAGGTCTTATGACTGCCAGATAGACCTGATACCTGGATCTACTCCTCCTTGTAGTAGAATTTATGCCCTCACCGAGCCTGAGAACCTTCACCTTCGACAATACCTGGATCAATACCTGGCAAATGGGTTTATTCGTCCTTCCAAGTCCCCTGCTTCTTCAGCTTTGTTCTTCGTTCCAAAAAAGGAAGGAGACCTTAGAACTTGTATAGATTATCGCTCCCTGAACCAGATCACTGTTAAGAATAGATATCCGTTACCTTTGATCCCTGAATTCCTGGACCAAGTCAGAAAAGCATGCATATATACAAAGCTGGATCTTAGAGGAGCTTACCACTTGGTACGAGTAAAAGAGGGCGATGAATGGAAGACGGCCTTCCGCACCAAGTATGGGCTATTTGAATATCAGGTCATGCCCTTCGGACTTTGCAATGCCCCGGCCGCCTTTCAATATTTTATGAACGATGTCCTCAGAGAGCTCATAGACGTGTGTGTTGTTGTTTACATTGACGACATCCTCGTTTATTCTTCATCGGAATCTGAACATCGGAAACACGTGAAAATGGTCCTCGAAAGATTGCGTCAACACAAACTTTTCGCTAAGTTGGAAAAATGTGTTTTCAACGTGACTGAAGTTGAATTCTTGGGATTCATATTATCACCTGGCGGAGTGCGTATGGATTCAAAGAAGGTCAATGCAGTTCTCAAATGGCCATCACCATCCTCCGTAAAAGGTGTGCAAAGCATGTTAGGCTTTGCTAACTTTTACCGCAGGTTTATCCCCGAATTCTCTCGAATAGTCCAGCCCATCACTGCCTTGTTAAAGAAAAACAAACGTTTTGAATGGTCTACCGAGGCGGAACAAGCTTTCCAGGATTTGAAGACTAAATTTATCTCTGCACCAATCTTAAAACACCCTCGCCCCGAACTCCCCTACATCGTGGAAACTGATGCTTCAAGCCTTGCCATGGGGGCAGATCTATCACAAAAGGACCCGGTAACCAATCAGTTGCATCCCGTGGCATTTTGGTCCCGCAAATTCTCGCCTCCTGAAATCAATTACACGATTACTGACAAGGAACTTCTGGCTATCAAGTCTGCCTTTAAGGCTTGGCGGCATTATCTGCTGGGGGCCCGACACACCGTTACTGTGATTACGGATCACCGAAACCTGCAATATTTGAAAACCGCAAAAGCCCAATCCTCTAGACAACTCCGTTGGGCATTATTCTTTGCCGAGTTTGACTTCATAATTACCTATCGACCTGGTACAAAGAACGGTAAAGCTGATGCCCTTTCTCGGATGGGAGTGGAAGAACACTTGATCAACCCTAAACCTGTACCAATCATTCCCGAACAAAGAATTCTGGGTGTAATCGCCACAGAATCCATAGAGGAAGTTAAGGATAAAGCCAGGCAACTTGTAACTCCAGCAGACATACAGAATTGGCATCTGCAGGGAAAGGACTTTGCAGTAAAGGACAACTTATTGTATTTCCAAGAACGATTATACCTACCCAGCACAGATTTACAGAAAAAAGTAATCTCTTGTTATCACGATTCTTTAATGGAAGGACATCCCGGTATGGCCAAGACCTCAGAAAAGATCAAGCGCTACTTCTGGTGGCCGTCTTGGAAAAAAGATATCAGAGACTTTATAATGTCCTGTGGAGTATGTGCCCAAAACAAGAGTCAAAAGGAAAGACCAGCAGGCCTCTTACGCCCTATTGACATCCCACCTCGCCCTTGGCATACGCTTTCTATGGACTTCATCACCGATCTACCTCCATGCTCCGGATACAATACAATTCTAGTAATCGTGGACTTATTCTCCAAGATGGCACATTTCATTCCGCTCAAAGGCTTGCCAACAGCAGCAACTCTGGCCCGAGAATTTCTCGAAAACATCGTCCGACTGCATGGTTTTCCTTCGGTTCTAATTTCGGATCGAGGTAGTCAATTTATTTCTCATTTTTGGCGAAGTTGCTGTCGGTCGGCTCAAATTGATGTGAGACTATCGACCAGTCACCACCCTCAGACCGACGGACAAACCGAGAGGACCAATCAAACTCTGGAACAGTATTTACGCTGCATGCTGCAACAAACTGAAAAAACTTGGAAAGACATCCTTTGGATAGCCGAATATGCCTCTGTCCATTCGGGAACTGGGAAAACCCTGTTTTTTCTTTTGTACGGCAGTCACCCTCGAACCTCGGAGTTGGATCCCCTCCAAGATCTTGAAACACCAGCAGTAGACTACCTGCATTCTACAATCACCCAAGCCTTTAAGGAAGCTGTTTCTCACCTTCAAAAGGCTAAAGAACAATACAAGAAAGGAGCAGATCAACATCGGAAGGAAGCCCCTCAATATCAAGTAGGGGATCAAGTCTGGTTATCCACCAAATATCTACCTCTAAAAGGGCCACGCACATTCAACCCAAGATACCTTGGTCCCTATTCCATCACTACCATAGTAAACCCAGTAGCGGTCAAGTTGGACTTGCCCCCGCACATGAAGATACATCCGGTCTTCCACGTCTCTCTATTAAAACCTGTGCAACCTCAAACCCGACTAACTAAATCTCCAAAACCTATCCTAGTTGATGGAGAACTCGAGTTTGAAGTCAAAAGCATTCTGGACTCCAAGATCTCCAAATCTAAACTATTTTACCTAATTGACTGGAAAGGCTACGGCCCCCAAGAGAGATCCTGGGAACCTGCTGAATATGTCCACGCTCCTCGCCTAATCAAAAGATTTCACCGAAAACATTTCCTGACAAGCCAAAACCCCCGGAGAAGCCCGGTTTGGGAGGGGCCTTGAGGGGGGGGTACTGTCATGATCTCTGCTTCCAAAAGGTCAGGGTTTTCCCAACTCCCTTGGAAGCAGATCCATAACCCAGGTTCCGAGTGCCAACCAGTCCCAATTGGGACCTTTTGGACCCAGTCCTGGCGCCAGTGGCACCAGGCTCATAAATATGCCCAGTCCCAGCGCTGGAAGCGCCGGGCTCATAATGCTTGGGTGGACTTACCTGCAGCAGACCATGCTGCTTACTTGCCTGCCAGTTGAGCCTCTGATCCTCTTCTGTTTGGAACTACTTTTCCTGTTGGGTGGGGCAGGAGCCACTCCCTAGATTCAGAACACTGGAACTCTTCTGGAAAGCAGGAACTCTTTTCTTACCTAGGCGTGGCTGTGGAAGGAGACACCTAAGCACTACAGGAGGCTATTTAAACCACACCCGATGGATGAATCTTGCTTTGCGTTATTCTGCATCCTCTGCAGCAGAACGCTCATCGTGTCTTCTGCATCTGATCCTGGGCCTAAGGAAAAAGGCTTACCATCCTGAATCCAGTCTTCAGCAACACCTATAAAGACAAGAAAGAACAGGTTAGCATTACGGTCTTCAGTGACAGCTCTTCACTTACCTGGTCCATCGGCTGTCACCAACGCCTCGCGCTGCATTCCGGCATCTGAAAGACAAAGGCTTACCTACTCTTCGTGCGCTCCGGAGGTCTTCACACTGCATTCCGGCATCTGAAAGACAAAAGCTTACCAACTCTTCGCACGCTCCGGAGGCCTTCGGCGCTGCATCCCGCATCTGAAAGACAAAACAAGGTGCGTTTAAAGACATTGGGGAACTTTAATACTCACGTGCCATTACTCCTTTCCACATCTAACCCAGTGGGTATTCCGGCACCCTGCAGCCGCTCCGAACTTGTACCTGCAAAATAAAAAGACAGTTAGAGCGCATCGTGAAGCAGGCAACAAGCGCTTACTTACGTGCTTCCAGGCGCTTCTATTCATCACACGGGCTCCATCTTCAACTCACTTCAGCCCGTCATCCGCCATCGCCGGAACCCTGCAAAACAAGAGACATCATTACTAAAGACTTTAAAGACATTAGAATTACTCGAAACTTACCGTTCGTGCAGTAAACGACGGACAGCAGTCCTCTGAAGTCATGAGGCCTGCTCCCCTTATCCAGTGAAGAAACTGGTTACACCACCCTGCCCCGAGGCAGATGGAGAGCACAGCGTTCACTTACCTAAGGTGAGAGCGTTAACCTTTGGGGTTCTACAGGAGAAGAGAAAGGGAAGAAGAGAGAGACATTCAATAACCCAGTTCCTTAATCCCATATTTTCTATCTGCAGACATCTTACCCTTCGAGTCAGACATACAGTGCACAGAGGTCCAGCCCAAAGAGCCAGCCGTGTGTTACACATCACCTTTGAAGATACAGTATACGCCCAGTCAAGACCGGCGCCTCTACGGGAATCAGGTGAGCGTTACACCTGGAGAGATCTATTATGGATAGCCGAATACGCTTAAAACAATTCATTGCATTCCAGTACTGGTCAAACACCTTTCTACACCCTCTACGGCAGACATCCATGTACTTCCGAACTAGACAGCCCTCCCAGTCTAGAAATGCTGGCTGTAAAGACTCTTCATGCAAACATCACTCAGGCCTTTAAAATGGCACAGAACAGTTAATCCAAGCCAAGAACAAGCAAAAAAGGTTCGCTGACCAACATCGGAAAAAGGCCCTGACTATCAAGTAGGAGACAGAATTTGGCTAGCCGCAAAATACATACCGCTAAAAGGAACCCAGACTTTTCGCCCTCTCTATTTGGGAACTTATTCTGTTCAAACCAGCAGCAGTTAAACTAGCATTACCAGCCAACATGTTGTCATGATTCCTGCCCCTCATGTCCCCAGCCCTCCAAGATGTCAGGCTGGAGCCAGGCCACGATCCCCTACATGGCCCTCAAGGGCCTCTCCATCCCTCCAAAGACCCACTTGGAGTCAGACTTGGCGCTTGTGGCACCAGACTCACTCACTCCCATAGGATAACATTGGGGATTGGACTTGTAGTGCATTGCTGGGGACAAGATGGATGCCCCCACATATTTTGGTTCCCAGAACTGCATGTGCAGTCTAGTCTTTTGGGTGTGGTTCAGCCCAGAGACACCTGGGATACCCAGAGACTATTTAAGCCACGCCCAGGCTGAGAAACATGCTTTGTGTTTTCTGCACCTGGAGCGTGACACTCACTGTGTTCGGATCGGTCTCCAGTAGGCCTGCATCTTTCTTCTGCGCTCAGCTCCTGCAAGAACAAGAACACCGTTAGGAACAGCCTTACCTTGCAGCGCTTCTGCCCATCATTCATCGCTTCTTCTGTTCTGCGGGCATCTTCGGTGGTGTCATTCCCATCCCGGCACAGAAAAAAGGCATTAGTAAGCATTCAGCAAATCTTCACTTATTTTTAAAGACTGTACGAGCTTCAAGCGCTTACCTGAATCCCAGCCACTCTGGGGGAACTCTGTCTCCGGAACTTCTCATCCATCTGCAAGAGGGAAAAGACACTCCAGGTTAGCGTGGAAACATCTAGAGGCGCTGCATACCACGCTTACTCACTGCATTTCTTCTTCATAACCGGCATCCACGCTGAAAACGTCGTGGCACCTAAAAGACACAGAAAAAGAACTCAGTTCAATACAAATAAGAAAGGGTTGCATCGCGCATCGAGCTCTCACTCACCTTCAGCGCTACTCATCTCAGCAGCACGTCGCCATCCCCGGACGCCGGCCATCATATAAGGAAGGAAAGGAACGAAGTTAGGGAACTGTTCAAAAGACTCATTTTACTTACCTGTCGGACTCTTGCCAGTGAAGTAACTAGGCAGCAACGAGCCTGCATCAATCAACACGCCCCTGCGCTGAAAGCAGGATGGTGAGCACACTTTCCAAGAAAACAAGGTGAGCTGTGGATCAAAGGGAAGGGTTGGACCCCGGGGAAGAAGGGGTTCAAGCACACAGAGACAATAGGGAGTTAAACTCTACCAATCCTGTGTTTCAGGCCCAGTCTCCAGTCGTCCAGTCGAGTAGACTCCAGGGAAGGGTTCGAGGTCGTAAGAGGTCAGAACAGGCTGAGTGACGTCCCCGTGGATACCAGATGAACGTTACAGAACACAAAGCCTCACATCAAAATCCACCTGGGCGTCATGGAAATGTCAGAAACTGACCAGTTAGCCCACATGCTGGGGCAGCTACGTTCCGAAGTACACGCAGCCAGGCAGGAGACCAACACCCTGAGGAGAGAGCTGATAGTAGCCAAAGAACGCACTGATGATTTAAGCCGGCAACTTCTCTAGTCACAAGCAGGGCATGCACCATTGCCGGGAAGCGTGCCCTCGATGCCAGCACCATCAGCCAATCCCGTTCAGATAACCCTTTCTGGGGCAGTTCCCTTGGCCCCGCCCGAACGATTTACGGGGATCCCAAGAGGTTTGCAACGTTCATGAACCAGTGCCGCTTGCAATTCCTTTGTAGACCAGGGGCCTTTCCAAATGACCAATCACGGGTCGGTTTGTGCTATCCTACCTGAGTTGTAGAGCTGCGGACTGGTCTATACCCTTTGTGGCCCAAGACGATCCTTTGCTGCATGACTTCAGGGGCTTTCAGGAGGAGATGGAAAAGCTGTTCGCCCGTCGTACTCATGGGCAGGCATTAGACGACGAACTTCTGTCCCTACACCAAGGGAATCAAGACCTAGTAACATACATAGCCACGTTCGATAGACTCGTAGCTGAAGCAGAATGGCCGGTGGAGAAGAGAACCACGTTATTTCATCGGGAGTTGCGAGGGGAGCTCAAGGATGTTCTCGCACAAGTAGTGAACCCCCTGAAAGACTGCTCAGAATTCACGACCTTGTTGTTCAACTGGATCATAGGTTGCAGAACCGAAGAGCAGATCGAACCAGACCGGACCCTCGCCCTATGTATGTGCGTTCATAAGACAATATTGCCCGCACAACGGAAGGTTCAGGAGAACCAATGCAAATTGGGGGGGTGAGATCCCCCTTGACTAAAGCGGAAAGGGACAAAAGGAGACAGCAGCAGTTATGTCTGTACTGTGGAAGATCAGATCATTTCCTTAAAGAGTGCCCTGTGGAGTCACCGAGGAGGACGGTAGGGGCCACAGACAAGGAAGATACCATCAAGGAATTGGAAAACACCCCAGCCCGGGAAGTGTAGGGGTCCATTTGTCGAGCGAAGAAAGTGAACTACAGACCTCCCATTTTGCAGTGGTCTTGATCAATCACCAACAACCATCTCGGATGCACGCAGTAAGAGCGTACATTAACAGTGGAGCCGTTGGGAATTACATCGACCAGGATCTTGCGGCAAAGAAGGGGCTTCCGTTACGCCCTAAATCAACCACAGACACTGTTACCACTGTCGACGGCACGGAAATAGCTTCTGGTCCAGTATCCCAATGCACTGCAGCTTTAACCCTTCTGTGCCAGGATGGACACCAAGAATCTATCGTTTTCGACCTCATTAAGGCACCACAGTTCCGGTTGATTTTGGGAATGCCATGGTTGGTAGCTCACAATCCTCAAATCGATTGGCGAGCAAAAGAATTGGCCTTTCCCAAGACTTGCGCCCACACATGTTATCGCCAAGAGAAACAACCAATAGACACCAGAACCTCCACGCTTGCGACTGTAGCAATCGGCACCCTACCAAATGAATACCAGGCCTTTCAAGACAGGCTAATACCCTGCCACCACATAGACCATACGATTGCCAAATCGACCTGATACCCGGCACACAAATCCCTTGTGGGCGAATTTACGCACGCACAGAACCAGAAAACCACCACCTGAAGGCATATCTTGACCAATACCTAGCCAACGGGTTCATCTGTCCCTCGAAGTATCCAGCAGCCAGTCCTCTATTCTTCGTACCGAAAAAGGAGGGGGACTTGAGAACATGCATCGACTATCGCGCACTGAACCAGATTGCCGTAAAAAAACGCTACCCCCTGCCACTGATCCCTGAATTGCTTGATCAAGTCAAAGATGGCCAAATCTACACAAAACTAGACCTGAGGGGGGCATATCACCTTGTTCACGTAAAACAGGGGGACGAATGGAAAACCGCTTTTCGCATCAAATACGCCCTTTGGCCTTTGCAACGCGCCTGAACCATTTCAATACTTCATGAACGATGTCCTACGGGAATTGATTGATGTCTGTGCTCTAGTGTATTTCAACGATATTCTAGTATATTCCACATCAAAGCAGGACCACGTTAAACACGTCCGATCCGTATTGGAGAAACTCCGTCAACACCAGCTCTACGCCAAGCTTGAAAAGTGCTCATTCCACGTCTCCGAGATGGAATTCCTGGGCTTTATTCTCAGCCCGAATGGAATCCGAATGGATGTACACAAGGTAGATGCTATCCTGAACTGGCCATCCCCAAATTCATTCAAGGGGGTTCAAAGTATGCTGGGTTTTGCAAACTTCTACCGCTGGTTCATCCCAGGATTTTCGCAAATCGTGCATCCCATCACGTCATTGCTAAGGAAAAGCAACAAACATTTTCAGTGGACAACAGAAGCCAAGGAAGCTTTCCAGGAACTCAAAGCAAGATTCACATCTGCCCCAATCTTACACCACCCTCGCCCTGATCTCCCATACCTGGTGGAAACGGACGCCTCAAGCATGGCTATGGGAGCTGTCCTCTCACAAAAGGACCCCGACACGGGCCAGTTACACCCTGTTGCCTTCTGGTCGTGTAAAATCACACCCCCTGAACTAAATTTCGCTATCACAGACAAAGAACTCCTGGCCATTCAGTCAGCCTTTAAGGCATGGCGGCACTACCTCTTGGGCGCCAGACACACAATCACTGGAATAACTGACCACCGGAACCTCCAGTACCTAAAAACAGCAAAGGCCCAATCCTCACGACAACTACGTTGGGCTCTTTTTTTTGCTGAATATGACTATATTCCAACCAAGGGTGAAAAACGGGAAGGCCGATGCCCTTTCCCGTATGGGGGTGGAAGAGTAAGGGTATCAGACTCCTGACCCAATAGCAATCATCCCGAGTGACAAGCTCCTAGGAATCACAGCAACCATAACTCAGAAAGAATTACATGAAGAAATCCAAAACCTGATGAGTCCAGAGCAATTACAAGCGTGGAGTGCACAAGGAGAACATTACATGATAAAAGATCAGTTGCCCTACTTCAGGAATCGTTTATTCTTACCAAACCAAGAACTACAAGAACAAGTCATGTCCGGTTATCATGATTCCTTGATCGAGGGCCACCCCGGAATCGCTAAAACCCTAGCCAAGGTAAAACAAAATTATTGGTGGCCCACGTGGCGTAAAGACATTATCCAATTCGTCCTATCTTGTGGAGTGTGTGCTCAAAACAAGTCATCCAAGCAGAAACCGGCTGGGATATTACAACTATTGGAAATCCCACCAGCACCCTGGCACACGTTGTCCCTCGATTTTATTACTGACTTACCACCCAGTCAAGGGTTTAACACTAATCTTGTGGTTGTGGACCTATTTTCAAAAATGGCACATTTCATTCCTCTATTGGGGCTCCCAAATGCTTCCACTCTGGCAAAGGTATTTCTTGAAGGCATCGTACGGCTCCATGGGTTTCCTTCAGTTTTAGTCTCAGACCGAGGTACTCAATTCGTATCTAACTTCTGGAGAAAATGCTGCTCTATGGCCCAGATCGACATCCAGCTATCCACCAGTCACCATCCCCAAACGGATGGTCAAACTGAGAGGACAAATCAGACGCTCGAGCAGTATCTGCATTGCATGTTACACCAAGCTGAAGGAAGATGGTTCGACCTATTATGGATAGCTGAATATGCTTATAATAATTCCCTACACACCAGCACTGGGCAGACACCCTTTTATACCGTGTATGGCAGGCACCCACGTACTTCTGAGTTGGACGTTCCTATAACCCTGGAAATGCCAGCAGTCAAAACCTAGCACACGACCATTTCTCAAACCTTTAAAAGGGCATCTGAACACCTACTTCAAGCTAAGAATTGCCAAAAAAAGTTTGCTGATCAACACCGAGCAAAGGCCCCCAACTACCAAGTGGGAGACAAAGTCTGGCTGGCGTCTAAACATGTGTCCATTAAAGGAACCCAAACTTTCCGTCCAAGATACCTGGGTCCATTCACCGTCACCTCTGTGATAAATCCTGTGGCGGTCATACTAGCTTTGCCGTCAAACATGCAGATTCATCCTGTGTTCCACGTGTCTCTCCTTAAACCTGTTCAACCTGGGACCCGGGTAGCAACACCACCGCAGCCGGTAGTAGTTGCGGGCAGCCGGTAGTAGTTGCGGGGGAGCCAGAATTCGAAGTCAAGGACATCCTGTATTTAAAGTACATCAGATCCAAATTATACTACTTAGTAGATTGGAAGGGGTATGGTCCACAAGACAGGACATGGGAGCCTTGTGAGTACATCCATGCACCTCGCGTGCATAGACGATTTCATCAAAACCATCCAAACAAACCAGGACCAGACAGAAGAGCCACCTTGAGAGGTGCCTTGGGGGGGAGTGCTGTCATGATTCCTGCCCCTCATGTCCCCAGCCCTCCAAGATGTCAGGCTGGAGTCAGGCCACAATCACCTACATGGCCCTCAAGGGCCTCTCCATCCCTCCAAAGACCCACTTGGAGTCAGACTTGGTGCTTGTGGCACCCGACTCACTCAATCCCATAGGATAACATTGGGGATAGGACTTGTAGTGCATTGATGGGGACAAGATGGATGCCCCCACATACTTTGGTTCCCAGAACTGCATGTGCAGTCTAGTCTTTTGGGTGTGGTACAGCCCAGAGCCACCTGGGATACCCAGAGACTATTTAAGCCACGCCCAGGCTGAGAAACATGCTTTGTGTTTTCTGCACCTGCAGTGTGACACCCTGTTCGGATCGGTCTCCAGTAGGCCTGCATCTTTCTTCTGCGCTCAGCTCCTGCAAGAACACTGTTAGGAACAGCCTTACCTTGCAGTGCTTCTGCCCATCATTCATCGCTTCTTCTGTTCTGCGGGCATCTTCGGCGGTGTCATTCCCATCCTGGCACAGAAAAAAGGCATTAGTAAGCAATCAGCAAATCTTCGCTTATTTTTAAAGACTGTACGAGCTTCAAACGTTTACCTGAATCCCAGCCGCTCTGGGGGAATTCTGTGGAAACATCTATAGAGGCGCCGCATACCTCGCTTACTCACCGCATTTCTTCTTCATAACCGGCATCCACGCTAAAAACGTTGCGGCACCTAAAAGACACAGAAAAATAATTCAGTTCAATACAACTACGAAAGGGTCGCATCCCGCATCGCGCTCTCGCTCACCTTCAGCGCTACTCATCTCAGCAGCACGTCGCCATCCCCGGACCCCGGCCATCATATAAGGAAGGAAAGGAACGAAGTTAGAGAACTGTTCAAAAGACTCATTATACTTACCTGTCGGACTCTTGCCAGTGAAGTAATTAGGCAGCAACGAGCCTGCATCAATCAACACGCCCCTGCGCTGAAAGCAGGACAGAGTGCACACTTTCCAAGAAAACAAGGTGAGCTGTGGCTCAAAGGGAAGGGTTGGACCCCGGGGAAGAAGGGGTTCAAGCACACAGAGACAATAGGGAGTTAAACTCTACCAATCCTGTGTTTCAGGCCCAGTCTCCAGTCGAGTAGACTCCAGGGAAGGGTTTGAGGTCGTAAGAGGTCAGAACAGGCTGAGTGACGTCCAAGTGGATACCAGGTGAGCGTTACACATGCAAATTCACCCTTTATTCCACGTCTCACTGCTAAAACCAGTACAACCCGGTACACGAGTTAAGCCACCACCTGAACCCATAATGATTGATGGAGAACCCGAATTCGAAGTGAAAGAAATCCTGGATTCCAAATATACCAGATCCAAACTATACTATCTAGTAGATTGGAAGGGTTACATCCCTCAAGACAGATCTTGGGAACCTAGTGAGAACATTCATGCACCGCGTTTGATTAGAACATTTCATCGAAACTTTCCAGACAAGCCTGGACCAGGCAGGAGAATAACCTTAGGAGGGGCCTTGGGGGGGAGTGCTGTCACAACCCGTGACCCAAAACCCCACTGGCATGGTCACATGCCAGGTAGGGTTAGGACTCAGGGTTCACTTTGGGCCCCAAGGGCCTTGCATTATCATCATGGACTCTCCTGGAGTCAGTCCTGGCGCCTCTGGCGCCAGGCTCATGTTCAGGTTGGGAGATTGTCTTGAAGGGACTACTTTTTCTGTGAAGACCTGCAGCCAACATGGAGGCACCCACACAGTCTAGTTCCTAAGAACCAGACTCTGCGGTGCAGTGTTTTTGGGTGTGGTAGCCCGGACTACTTTACCTGGACTACTTTACAGAGGGCTATATAAACCACACCCAAGTTACAGAACGTGCTTTGCATTATTCTGCAGTCAGCAGCGTGACGCTCATCGTGTCCAGAGACCAGCACCCGGCGATCCTTGAACAGTGGACCTGCAGAGGAGACAAAAGAACATCATTAGCAGTCTCTGCTTACCTGCAACTTTCCATATGTCGATTCCTGCTGCTCACGGTCTTCCATCCAGTCGGCAGCATCATCAGGACACCACGCACGCATCGGGACGAAGCACCTGGAGGGAGAGAGAAAGAAGGACAACGTTAAAACAGGTTACTCACAGCATTTACGGCAGTAATCACGAAATCCTCACCTGGCTGGGCATTTCTTGGCCAGTTCTGCTCCGTAAATCTTCACACGCCCAGAAGGACCATCGCGTCCTGAAAAGGAATAAAGAATACAGGTTAGCAAGAAAAGACATTACCGCACCGCACTTCAAGCTTAACCTACCATCCATCATACGCTCCTGTGTCCATCATCCTGGCAGGAGCCTGATCCAAACACGCACCAACCGAACCTCCGTGCACCTAAGGGGGAATAAATATAGAAAAGACATTAATAGCAAGAAAGGAAAGCAAGGACATTTTAAGACTGCTATAACCAGACTTACCTCCTTAACGACACTTGAATGGGTTAGCACCAGTGAAGTTAACTCGGTCGCTCCAACCTGCAGAAAACTATGTGCCCCTGCACAGATGGCAGGACGGAGAGCACGCCAGACATCACAACAAGCTGAGGAGTGGGCTGTCAGACTCCAGGGGGCTGGTGGGAGGAAACGAAATCTGTTCCTAAATGCAGTCCTCCTGTGTTTTCAGGCCTGACCGCCATAGAAGGCATCGTCTGGAATCGGGAAGGGTCCAGGGTGAATCCGGCAACCAGGGCAGAAGGGCGTCCCCGTGGATACCAGGTGTGCGTAACAATTATGATGATGAGGTGAAAGTCTTGGGGAAGGGAACCCTGAGACTTGAGGAGCAACATTGTGTGGTCTTGAGAACAAGGCCTCAAGACCTTTTGTTTTCTGTGAACTGTGTTGCTTGGAACATGGAGAAAGGTAACCCTGAAACCTTTTCATGGAACTTTCCTATAATTTGGGAAGGGGAGCTGGAAAAAGCTCAGAACTTTGAGTTTAACACTATTCTTTTTGGTTTTGAAATCCCTACACTTTGGTTAGCTTTAGTCGGAAGGACAAGGATCGGTTTTGGACACAGACAGACTTTTAAGTTGAACTCTTTGACTCAGACTTCCCTTAGTTTCATTCAGGTAGGGAAATCCCATTTTAGTATAGGGCAAGTTAGGCCTTCTACCATCCTGACATTGGATTGAATAAAGTATTTTACTTTGAACTTTAAGTCTGTTGCCTGTGTCTTACTTCATGAAGACCTTTTGTGATTTTAAAGTCAAGTGTTGCTTTGAAAGCTGGAAGATTTGAACTCTTGCGGGAGGAAATCCCCTGTGTGGTTTTGTTTGAAAACTGCAAGATGTGAACTCTTGGGCAAGGGAACCCCTGTGTTTGATTAACTATTTTGCACTTGGGGAAGGGGAGCTGAATACAATCCAAGGAGCCAGAAGAAGCTTTGAACCTTACTTTGAACACTATTCATTTTGATGCTGACATCCCTACACATTGTATGCAGTTAATTGTGAGGGCAGGTATAGTTTTTGGACACAGAAAAATGCTTTACTTTGGACTTCCTGACACATACTATCCTTAGTTTTCTTTAAGTAGGGACATCCCATCTGTGCATAGGGCAAGTTAGGCATTACTGCACCCTGACTTTTTGAAATTAATAAAACCTTAGCCCAACCTCCAGTGTCTTGAGGTGGGCAGGAACAGTACTTAAACCCTGGTATGTTGAGAAATTCGAACCATAAGAATTACAGGAAATTGTGCTTTCATAGAAATCATCAGCACAGAGGACTTTTTTTGACACCCACCTAAGACCAGTTCAAAAATCTTTGCTCACCAAGCAAGTACCCTTGAGAAAGGACATTTTTGCAGGAAGTTGAACATCTGCTGCATTCTAGAAAGGTCTCAACCCAGCATGGCTCAGTTTACAGCTGGGATCCACAGAGGTGCTTGAGCTGCGTCCAAACTTTGACAGATATAGACTTTAATGAGACATACATTGGCTTTGTCTAGACAATACATTCCCTATCCTTAACTGTGTTGTATTGATGCTTGCTGTTTATTGAATCGTTCAGCATGCATTGCAAGATGCAGCCTTGAGTTTGCCATCACTACTCAATGTCAAGCCAAGGGTACCAAGAAGAGCCTTTGCCACACCTATGCATTAGAAACGTTGAGTTTGAATGCAGTGAAAACTCAAATATTGCACACTAAGCCTTTGCTCCTCTTTCACTGCAATGTGGCCTATCATCTCCATGCGTTTAGGGCCCAGATCATTCACCAGAATATTGCTCACCAGTTAGTCTCCCAGCAGTAAAGCTCCTGAATTTGTGCTCTTAATGCATTATCCTTTACTAGTGTAAGAGCCGGTGTACAAGGACCAATATGCAGGTTTTCATTGACATAGAAGGAACACTACATATTATAAGACAACTGCTCCCTCTGGAGGTAACAACAGGTGCAGCTATGCAAAATGGCATTGTCTCTATGTATCCTAAGGCAACAGCTTCCTCTAGTGGTGACAACAGGGGAAGCTATGCAAATTTGTCTCTACTGCGCATGACTGCATTGGGCAAACATACAGGGACAAACATACATCTGGCCTTTTATTATATTGTTAGATGAGCACAGAACGCAGCTGAAAGCCTTCCAGCACCTTGGCCTCTCTGCTGAGCATTTCACAAACTGTGGTTGTCCCGCATAATGCTATCAGTAACTCAAGCACAAGTGGAAGGAGGAGAAGTGGGGCCACTGCTGCAAAGCGGCACAAATCACCCAAAATTCAGGGCCTGTGCATTGAACATTTGTCTATAATAATCATTATTTTTGTATACAGAGCTTGTTGCCACAGTATAGCTGTTCTTATTCCAGTAAAGAACAGTTAGTTGTGTCACTGAAATTTAATGTTACGATGGAAGAGGAAACTAGAAGCAGACATACCCCGGTGACTCATGCATCACAGAAGCAAGTGCTTCCTGTAACTCACTAAGACCAGTGGTCGAAGTGAGCGGAACGGCCAGGAGCGGTGTTGCATTACCTTTTTTTACTGTTAACAGCACCACTACTTTTTGCAACCATTTTCACCATTGCAGAACTGTTCTTTGTGAAGTTAAAGCACACTTCTCCATTTTGCCACCAGACATCATTTAACGCTAAACTGAAATCCGTTTCAACTCAATTGGCTGTCAACCAGCATGACTACAACACTTGAAAAATGTGTTGCACGTTGCTCCCAACCTTTCTACTCTGTCTCCCGCTGGAGTCACAGTTCCACTACTTTTTTGGTACACTTCCATCACTGACCAAGACATCATCCTAATAATTTGTGTCTCGACACCCTGACACCCACACAGAAATCGAATGCAGATGGCCACTTGAGCATTACTCTTGAATATGATTGCTCTTTTTACCCTATAGGATTTGACAGAGAACACTCGCAGAGAAGTTAAGCACCTGTTTCAAAGGGTTGAACAGAGTTCAGGGTGCTTTCCTTCACAGGGTTCACCCTGCTCCCAGCAGGGAATGCAGCTGGAGCAAAGTGATCGTTAAGGGCAAGAGATGGCAAATCAACAGAAGTTTCCCAGAAGCGTTGATGATTTTTAAAATGAGCTTTCTGCCAGTTCCCAGATCTTACAGGTAATCGGGACAAGGCCGGCTTAGCTCTGGGCGAAACAAAATGTGGTGCCCTTCGTTGAAGGCGCATCCGTTGCCATCACGGGAGCAGGGAGCTTTTTATTTAACTAGGGTGGTGCAATCCCCTGGCTTCGGAGTGCTTAAGCATCCCACTTTGAGGAGGGTGCAGGAAGAAGGCAGTACTCTGCCTTGATGTCCGAGTGCTAATCCCTGACATCTGATGGAAAAGGGCTGCTGCTACCAAGATCCAGTCAGATTTCTCACAAAGGAGAGCAGACAATTTACATTTAAAAATGAATTAACGTGGAAGCAAACATACGGTGGCAGATCACAAAAGCTCGCCTAGGCGATTTCAGTATACCCTAGATGACAAGCTTTCAAAACTGTCATTCAGCCCCCCTCCGCCTCCAAACAAATATGAGGCTGGCTGCACCACCGCAGCAGCTCAGGGAAGCTCTCCAAGGCTCCCCCATCCTGGCCGGACCCTATGTAAAAAGAAAGCTCACAGCACCGAGTGCCAAGGCTGCCCCAGAACACTTCCAGATCTGAATCAGAAGTATTGCTACGAGACTGAATGCCGAAACAGCCAGCCTCACATCCTGTGCCTAAGATGTCCAAATTGGAATATATTACTTACAATGTACAGATATTATTTTGTTAGGGTGAGTATTGTGGAAAATGAGAACAAACTTCCATTCCTCACTCAAAAGGATTTTTTGCTGAATCACTATCACAGACATGCTTCAAATTTAAAATGGTCGGCATTCGCAATAAGAATGCCCACCATTTTAAAGTTTGAAACATACAATTTGCAAAAGTAAAGAGCATTTTTGGAACATGAGAATTTCTTATGTTGCCAAAATACTCTTTGCTTTTATACAAAATGCCAGGTTTGGCCACGACCCTCAGCTCCGGAGGAGGGGGAGCCCGGGTATTTTTGTTTCCCGCGCAGAGGCACCCTATTAAAGTGATAATCTTTCCACTTCAGCACGGGAGTGCGTAGCTTTTTATTTTGATAGGGCGCCGTCACCACACCAGCTTGGGGAAGCCTGTGGCTGCCACATGCTGGCATGGCTGCGGCTCTCTATTCACATGAAAAGCTCCCCACTTCCGTGCTGGAGCAGGGAGCTTATCACTTCAATAGGGTACCGCTGTCAACAGAGGATAGCACAGGGGCAATGTGCTGGCCTTAGAAGCAAGACCACGCAGAGCAACAGAGGTTTGAATCCCCGGTTCGTGCTTAGAAGCTCAACTTGGGTATTAAGAGCGTTATAAGAAAACCATTAAATAATTAAAATTAAATAAATAAATAAACTAGCAACTAAAAGCCAACCGCACACCACATCCCAACCACAGCATTACTGTGCTAGCAAATACCAATAGAAATGTGCATTTTGTCCATCAATCCCATCATGCTTAAAGGCAATGTCAGGTGCTTCATGTGCTTTAAATTGCACAATTTGCTGCTAGCTTGACACTAGCTCCCACAAACATGGCTTGGCGAGAACGCTCCAACACAAGTTTGTTTGCCCCTCTCCCGACAGTCTCTAAAGTTAGCCTCTCTCCATACATTTGAAGGGTTATCTCCCCCTCTGAAGTTTTAGTTTAGTTGCACTCCTGAATGCAGCTACTGCAGTGGCTGCGGCTACGCATTGTGCAGTGGATGACAATTCTATGGCATGACAGGAGGCTTCATATTATGCATTTACAATCTTTACTCTGAAACCACAGCAGCAAAGAAAAAACTTTTACAAACAAAAAAGTTTCAGTAACAGAACTAAATAGAGTTCAATGTCAATGCAAGGGGGACTCCCCGATCCATCATGGAGGACAGGTCATGCCCTGCAGGGAACCAATGAGCAGGGACTCTCCTCTATGTATGTCCTTTACTCTAAACCCAACTCCTCTTTCTTTGCTGCTGACACCACAGCTAAGTCACTCCTTTTAGTTGTGCTTTGCATGTTAAGTCAGTGGTTGCCTTATGAATTTGTGTTGCATATATAATATGTACTTTACGGCTTTCACCTTGGAAGTTGGGTTTCCTTATTTATGTTTAGCTTGCTGGATTGTATGAACTGCCACTTACTTTTTGGCGTCTAAAAGAAATAATGGGCCGAGAACGCCCGTGCTTTTTTCTTGCAGTGTGTTTCCTTTCTGAAGCGAGCATTTTGCTTTTCAGTCCCAACGCTTGCGGGCCTGTCTGAAGCTTTAGCTTCAGGCCTGTCACGCATGGGTTTGTGACGCCTGGCAGCGCCAAGCTCTTGTGTGTTTAGTTTAGTTTATTTTATTTAAATTTTCTTCATAAGTTTTGTGCGAGCTGCGCACAGGCTTTGGTTGTCAGTTGCGTGCAGCCCTTTTGGAAGCTTTAGCTTCAGACCTGTCACGCGAGAGTTATGTGAAGGCTGTCAGCTGTGGCGTGTGGGTCTTTGAAGCTTTTGCTTCAGACCTTGCACGCACAGGCTGATGTTTGTGCTTCCCTCCGGCTTCAGGCCGACGCGCGGCGGGAAGCATTCTTAATTGACACGTTGTTGGCTAACCGCCGACCGGCCCTCCCTCCCCATTCAACTCGCGCGCGGGCATTGAAAGCTTTGCTTTACTCCCGTCGCTGCAGGGGTAGGGGGGGCGGCTAGTGATGGGAGTTTTTCCCTTCTTTGACACTGCCCCAGGCCCAGGGGTAAGGTTGAGCACCGTTCTGATACCTGTGGGTTGTAGCCCTATATAAATGCTGGTTTATGAATGACAAATTATTCAATTTATTATGAATGCTAAATTGTTCAGTTTATTCACAATAAGGTGCAAGAGTGTTGGGAATTTTTCCTTTCTTATACGCTGCCCCAGGACCAGGAGTAGGGTTGTGCAGCGCTCTGATACATGTGGGTTCGTAGCACTATATAAATGCTGAATTATGAATGCTAATTTGTACAATTTATACCCAATGAGATACAAGGGTTTTTCCCTTTAAAGGAAACATTATGGGAAGAGTGCAGGCTTTCCACATATGAGCCACCTACTTCAATCCCCACGCGCGCCCAGGCGACAGCTTTGCTTACTGATGCGCAGGTGAGAGGAGCGCCATGTACCACCTTTACATTTTAGAAATGAAATACAAAATACTACAAAGTGTCTCTCACTATTTTTGGGTATATTGCGTCAGAATCTCAGCACATTTATTTGAAGTGCTGCTGCCTGCTCGGCTTCAGGTTTCACCTGAGTTTGGATGCGAGGGTTGTTCCCTGGCGTGCTGCTGATTTCCATACCCTGCTCGGGTAAGCAGTTTGTGGTGCGCTTGCTCAGCGTATTCCTTTGTTAGAGCAATTGTTAAACTGTGTGTGAAGCATTACCACTTCCCTTTGTTCAAAGAATTATTTTAGTTTTATTTGTTTTTCTCATTTGATCCTTCAAAGAAAAGACAGGGGTTGGTGGAGGAGGTCGTTAAATGACGTAGAGGGGGCTTGGGCCTTCCTATCCAGCCATCATTCAGGAGCAATCCTGTACTAGCATGATATTTCATGTGCCTTTACGGGGAAAAAATGTCTGGTTAGTTTGCCCTCTCTTTTTTCCATTAGGTAGGTTCAGGACAACTCATCCGTTTACTTCCCTTATGTTTTTTCTCCTCCCCTGAAGGGGTCAGGTACTGAGGTTAGGAGGAGTACCCACAGTTCTGGTCTGTTCCTCATAGCCTGTTTACTTAGTATATCTCTGCTACTGCATGGTCCTTGTTTCTGCGACAGATAATTTGGAGGACCCTACTTGCCTTCATAAGGCGCTAAGGAGCTTAGCCTTCTTTCCCTCATCAAAGGGACGGTCCTGGGAGGCAGTGCCATCCTTTTTTGTTTTGTAAGCTAACCCTCTCGACATTGATTGGACAGTCCTTGGTATCCTTCTTTGCCCTAGGGAAAAAGGGGAAGGACCCTACGAAGGAAGAGTGGTAGCTGTGTATTTAAGCCATATTTAACCCAGTTTGCTCAACTGGCTGAAGAGGGATGTAACCTCTATTTTCCCTATTCGATGTTCAAGTACGGGGCTACTTGATTGAGATCTGTTTGCCTGCTCGGCAATGACAACGCCTCTGCTCTTACGGAGCGGCGTAATTACCCCTCATGTGAAGGGGAATGGCTCAGGGGCAACGCATTCCTCAGAGGTAAAACAATGTAATCCAGGTTCGGTTCATAATACTAGCACTTGAAAATGTGCAGATCTTGAAGGGCTAGATTATAAGAGCGTTTACCTGCTCGGCATCGATGAAACGCCTTCATGGCCACAGGATGACGTAAACCCTTTCTCTTGCGACTTCATCCCAAATTATTTTGAACAGGTGACTTTTATTAAGATCTTTGCCCCTCTGGAGAAGGGAGCCCGCTCCTTTGGGTGTTTTTTTCCTAAAGTCTACCTATCCAGTAGAGGGCGCATCAAGAGTTGCGCACAGTTACTCCTCTGCTCGAGGGGCTTCAGCACGGTGTTTTTGTTCCTTTGAAGGGATTGTGTGACAGGAGCCCAGCAAGTCTTAGGATATCTCCTGTAAATCCTCAGGTATTCACCAGGTTTTCGTAAATGATGTTCACCTCAAACCCCTGGGTGCTGCTGTGGGTTAACGAGGATTTATTTTGCACACTTTATCAGTTTTCCCTTGCCTCCTTACTCAGTGGTCACTAACGTAAGTTACATTTTTGGAAGGGGCGATGATACCAACCTCCCTCACGATTTTTCAATTGTGAATGAGAGAACTCTGCTCCCACTTATTGGGAGTGGGCATATGGAGTACTTCCATTAATTAGCTTGAAAGTCTTAACATCTATTTGTGGCACCTTTTAAAAATGCAAGAGTTATTATGCTTGTTGTTTCCTGTCTCCTGTCGGAGGGTATGGTCATGTTAGACCACGAGGATGAGTGCTGGGGGTTCCTGTTTTTCCTCCTTATCAGGATTTTCCTCTTCATTTCCACTGATGGGTTCACTCTTATCAATGTCCCTCCCTTTCGGTTTGGCCTTTCCCATCAGCCCCCTGGTGCGTTACCAAGTTAATGAAGAAGATGATAGCTCCCCTCAGTTCCAAGGGGTTCTGGTTAATATTGTTTCTTGGATACAGTTAGAGGTGTCCCTTCCGCGATTACGGAGTTTGTTCTTGGTTATAAGCACGACATTAAAGCTACATCTTATCCTTCGGGATGATAGACTCTACTTTAGTAAGGAGGTATCCGTCTCCTCCCCTAGAAATGGGGGGTTTGTTTCCCTCAGCTAGCTAGCCTGGATGGGCAGCTCCTTCCGTGTCATGGTTCCGAACATCTTCACGAGAATGGCGTTCTCGCATTTAGATCAGCCTTTTGGAATTGTTAGCGCCTGCTGACGCAGGATCGAATCCCAGCAGGGCAAGTTCAGCCTTTCATCCTTCTGAGGTCCATAAATGAGCACCACACTCTGTGTGTAATAACAAGCAGTGCTCAGATACCTGAGGGTTTGCAGCGCTATATAAAAGCTAAGTTATTGACTCTCTTTGCCACTATCTTGTTCGGTTGGAGTTCCGATTGAGTGATCTTTTTTCCCGTGTGAGAATGTGGGTGCCAGTGCACTGTCTTCGGTCTGTTCCTCCGGGATTGCTCAGTTCCTTTTGGTGGGTCTTTCCTCCTTTGCCAGGATGGCAAGGGTTGTGAGTTAGGCTACGCAAGCAGGCAACGAAACTAGTGTTGGCCTTCTTGGGGGAAGTGGTTACCATCCCTATAGGATTTACAGTGCATATTTTTCTAGTACCATCCCTCTCCACCCGTGGCCTATCTTTGCCTGACAGTTTTCTCTAATGAATGCTTCCTTCAGGGTTCCTCTCTGTTATTCATTAGAATATATTTTCATCTCTTACTGGGGTTGCCAAGGTTTTTTTGCAGTGCTCTATCTGTGTCATCAAGGACTTTGGGATAGCCTTTAATAAGTCTGTTCTTTTAGCTGGCAACTGTTTGGGGAATAGGTATGTGACTCAAATTGTTCACTTCTGTTTCTCCCTTAGCAGAAAAAGGGGTTTCTGGGGGAGCTGTTTACAAAGGGTAACATTACATGTTGATCATTGCATTTAACTGCCATTATCTCAGCGAGACATGATCGCTAGGGGTGAAAACAGTGGTTTGGCAGTACTTGGTGCGCAGGACCTGCAGGTCCATTGGCTTTGGGGTTCCACCTTAACTACGTGTTTTCTTATAGGCAACGATCACATTGTATTGGATTGACACATTTTTGTCTTTCCAAGGAAGGATTGTCTGTGCTACAACTGTTTTTTTCAAATTTATCCATGTGGTTTCTTCTTTCCTGTTAAGGTGCGTCTCCTGTATCAGTCCTTTAGATATGGACAGTTGAATGTTTCTCACGGGGGGCGGGGAAATCACCTTTTTATTGCCAGAAGGGGTAACCGTTGGGTTTCCTCCATCTATTATCCATGTTTCCAGGACATTTTGTAATGAATGAGTTATTAAGTGTTTTAAAATGCTTAAATTGGACTTAACCCCTAATACCTCTCAGCTGCTATTTCTGTGAGAACACTATCACGGGGTCTCCTGCCCTTGGACCTTATGGATTAAGTAGGTTTTGCAGAGAGAGGGAGTCAATTGCTCCTTTGGTTCTTCAGTTGAAGATGCTATAATGTTTAGGACGTTCTCCTGTGGGGAGGGAATTATCAAAGCAGCTGATTGGTCATGGGAATAATAATTGGAATAATTTTATTGTTTCACAAGTGTATTGCTCAGGTTGGGTTTGGGATTGGGATGCAAGGGCTTTAATCTTGCATAATATGAAGCCTTCTGTCATGCCATAGAATGGAAATCCCCCTCACTAACGTGACAGGGGGTTTACATTGTTTTAAAGACAGGAGGTGAGTATTATGCCACCCACCCTCCCTTTGTTTTTTCTGTTTCTTATTCCACCCACCACCCTGTTCTATTTCGTATTGTTTCAGCTTTCGGGTAAGAAGTTCTATCCAGAAGAGCTTTGTCATAGCTTTAGGATGCGGAAAGGTTGAGATCCCTTCAGTTTCGCTGGATCCTTTCTCCGCGCTATGCAGTTGAATCGTTACATTGGGCGTCTGGTGCAAGACAGCTGCAGAAAGAGGAGTTGGGTTTAGAGTAAAGGACATATATAGAGGAGAGTCCCTGCTCATTGGTTCCCTGCAGGGCATGACCTGTCCTCCATGATGGATCGGGGAGTCCCCCTTGCATTGACATTGAACTCTATGTAGTTCTATTATTGAAACTTTTTTGTTTGTTAACAATTTTTCTTTGCTGCTGTGGTTTCAGAGTAAAGATTGTAAATGCATAATACTCGCCTCCTGTCTTTAATAGAATCTAAACCCCCTGTCACGTTACTGAGGGGGATTTTCCATTACACCATAACAACACATGCCCTTACATTGCGCAGGCCCAGCGACAGTACCAGTTTCACGAGCTTCCACTGTCACGTGTTGAAAGAAGCCAGCCACGAGCATGCTGCGTAGGCAAGCAGCAGACAGTGGTCTCATCTGTCCCGGC
Organism: Ambystoma mexicanum; assembly: GCF_040938575.1. Classification (NCBI taxonomy): domain Eukaryota; kingdom Metazoa; phylum Chordata; class Amphibia; order Caudata; family Ambystomatidae; genus Ambystoma; species Ambystoma mexicanum. Next base: position 728,577,128 of record NC_090934.1, read on the forward strand.
ATTCATGCTCACTCAGCCTGGGACATGCCCGGTCTTCCAAGATAGGGCAACTGGCAGTGAAAGAAATCAACGCAGAGAGCCGACTGAGATGAGAGGGCCGGGGATGGCAGGTGAGGGGAGGGCGCGTGGGCCACCCGATTTCAGACTTCAATTGGTGCCCCTTTAGAACAGAAGACAGAGAAGAATAGGTCAACATTCCTTTGCCTCTAAGTGTCTGCTTTTAGATCTCATCTCAAGACCCGTACACTAGTAGTTAGATGACATTCCCTACCATGGTGTTGCTGTCTGTATTGCAGCTGTAAAAGTGAAGCCCCAGTTAAAATATCACCACCGCCTCAGCGCCTGCACCCCATTTAATCAAGTGGCACGTGTGACTGAATATGGGTAATTACGCTGTTTCCATGTCTTTTTAAAGAGAGCTAAAAAACGGGCTATCCACTGCACATTTTACATGACTTTATAGTAGTTGTTCCTTCCGGCTGATGGTTTAGTGTGAAAGAAACGTGTCAGCTCTTCTTTCTAAAGAGAAAGCATGAAAGACAACCACATGGATTTTAAAGTGGGTAACTTTGAAGTCCTATCAGTGTTTGTGGCAGTGTGCTATTGCTACCTTGCTATTCAAATGAGCAGCTCAATGTATATTCCACAATTGCACCACAAGCCCGCACCAAAGAGAATGTTTCAGCAATACATTTTAATACAGCATGGCACAGATACAGGGTCACTGAACTTCCCGATATCAGATGGAGCTGCCTGCCCTTACATTCAAAGCACCTTCTGAAGGACATCCCACTCTTCCTGGCTTTTTAGAAGGGTATTCTTGTGGCACTCCTCCAGTTTTATATGTGCGCTAAAATCGCTCACAGATATGGTGGCATTTTGGCGCTGTTATACTGGAGGAGTGCCACAAGATTAGCAAGAATGTGCTAAAGGGCTAACAACCTTTCTGGTACTTAAGACCTATTCTAAAGGTGGCGCATTCTTCCAAAGTCGGTAGGAATGCGCCACTTTCCGAATGCCTGTAGCGGTTGCTAGGATGGGTTGGAAACCAACCTAGCAACTGCCACATTTGTTAACTGGCTTTTTAGAAGGGTATATTGTGGCACTCCTCCAGTTTTATATGTGCGCTAAAATCGCTCACAGATACGGTGGCATTTTGGTGCTGTTATACTGGAGGAGTGCCACAAGAAGCCTTTTGGTACTGGCAGTGCAGGATGCATATGAAGACTTTCATATACACCAAAGCAAGCAGCTTCAACGTTAATGAAAGTGTTCATATACACCCGTGGTGTTATACACACCAAAGTAAGCAGCTTCAATGTTGCAGATTTCAGGATTGGCCAGTTATAACTAAAACAGGTGCAATCCTGAAGGTGCACTGTCGTGCACCTCGAGGACGCCCAGGCCCACTTCAGAATACAGGTGGAGCCTGGGCGTCCTGATTTGACGCAGTGAATCGTGCCCTTTAGCACGTTCGCTACACCAAGTTAACAATCAGGCCCTTAGTGTTGCACTGCGTATTTAGTTATCTCACTGAACTTCAACTCACTCAACAGAAATGACAGATCTCATTCAGGTGAGAAAAAGCAAATAAAAAACATATCCCGTGGTGATGGCTGGTCGTTCTATACACAAGCGTTACTTTTATGTTAGCAGTTAGGATGCCAAGATTATGGACAGAGACAAGCCTTGTCTTAAAACCATAAACACTGTGTTTATTCATGTCGATAAACTGTTGTGTGTGGATTACATTGTTTAGCTTTTTTCTAAAAAGAACATTTTTTGAAAATATGCTGCCTTAAGTTTTTTAATATGTTTGCATTCTTGTTTTTGATTTTCAGGAACTTTGTAAACTCTGTGATACAACTACATAGCCATTTGACACATTGTATGTGCACTGTTCATTCAGTATAAAATAGTGTACCCGTTAAAATTGAAAAGAGTTTTCACTGCATGTGCATACAGCTCTGTGAGTCTTCCCAGATAGGCGAACACTTCATAAATTCCTTTTGATGCAAAATCAAGCCCTACATTGCATGTAACTACCATCTTTTTTATATTCTTTGAGGGAATGCCTACCAAACCCTCATAGTAGTTGTATATAAGTAAAAGGCCACCAAATAAACATCAAAAAGATATGTCGACATGATTTAGCCATGCCCCTAACATGCCTCCACCAACAACACCCTTTTTTTCCACCAAGTCCACAGCTCCACTACTTTTTCCCTCCACTTCAACCACTGTATGGTCGTCCTATGTAAATGATATTAGTTTGGCACCATGGGCAACCACCCAGGTCGCCAATGCCTAAGACTGGTAACAGAGCGCCTGCCTTCACATCTTTAAACATTGTTACAGGAGTCCCGGGCTCACAAGGCAGTGCAGCAGGGCCATCATGCCTTACATTGGAGAGCCACAACCATGGCTTTCCCCCTCCCCCCATCAAGGGGAAGATTTGTGCTATGGAGGGAGTTGTTTCCAGTCACCTGCCAGCAAAATCAAGTGTGAAAAATACAAGTACCAGAATCCTCAGAGCTAATTAATTTGTTTCACCTGAAACAGAAATGCAGACCTGCCTGAAAAAACACAGAAACTCAGCCTCCCTGAAGATTGATGAAGTCATGAAAACGTGCGTTAGGAGGAGAAGCTAAAGACTGGTAACAGAGCGCCTGCCTTCACATCTTTAAACATTGTTACAGGAGTCCCGGGCTCACAAGGCAGTGCAGCAGGGCCATCATGCCTTACATTGGAGAGCCACAACCATGGCTTTCCCCCTCCCCCCATCAAGGGGAAGATTTGTGCTATGGAGGGAGTTGTTTCCAGTCACCTGCCAGCAAAATCAAGTGTGAAAAATACAAGTACCAGAATCCTCAGAGCTAATTAATTTGTTTCACCTGAAACAGAAATGCAGACCTGCCTGAAAAAACACAGAAACTCAGCCTCCCTGAAGATTGATGAAGTCATGAAAACGTGCGTTAGGAGGAGAAGCTAAAGACTGGTAACAGAGCGCCTGCCTTCACATCTTTAAACATTGTTACAGGAGTCCCGGGCTCACAAGGCAGTGCAGCAGGGCCATCATGCCTTACATTGGAGAGCCACAACCATGGCTTTCCCCCTCCCCCCATCAAGGGGAAGATTTGTGCTATGGAGGGAGTTGTTTCCAGTCACCTGCCTGCAAAATCAAGTGTGAAAAATACAAGTACCAGAATCCTCAGAGCTAATTAATTTGTTTCACCTGAAACAGAAATGCAGACCTGCCTGAAAAAACACAGAAACTCAGCCTCCCTGAAGATTGATGAAGTCATGAAAACGTGCGTTAGGAGGAGAAGCTAAAGACTGGTAACAGAGCGCCTGCCTTCACATCTTTAAACATTGTTACAGGAGTCCCGGGCTCACAAGGCAGTGCAGCAGGGCCATCATGCCTTACATTGGAGAGCCACAACCATGGCTTTCCCCCTCCCCCCATCAAGGGGAAGATTTGTGCTATGGAGGGAGTTGTTTCCAGTCACCTGCCAGCAAAATCAAGTGTGAAAAATACAAGTACCAGAATCCTCAGAGCTAATTAATTTGTTTCACCTGAAACAGAAATGCAGACCTGCCTGAAAAAACACAGAAACTCAGCCTCCCTGAAGATTGATGAAGTCATGAAAACGTGCGTTAGGAGGAGAAGCTAAAGACTGGTAACAGAGCGCCTGCCTTCACATCTTTAAACAATGCCTAAGACTGGCCCTGGGTCGGGATCAGACATCTTGGCTTTGATGTTCGTTGTGTCTCAAAGCCGCAGACCGAGGCCTCCCCTCATTCGAGAACGGACCGTCTAGCTAAAGTGCCTACATGCCGGAGGCGACTCAGGGTGTCAGAAGTCGATGTGTGGAAGCATGAATTCTACTTACTCTTCACTTGACAGACTTCCATCACAGTACCATCTCATCCAGCCGTTCAGGGTGGAGCCCCAAAGACATATGATGCACATCAGTCTCGAGAGCCCTCATTACAGTACCTTTCGTCTGTAAAAAATGTACTTAAGGCACACAAACTCATAGCAGACAAGAGTGCCATGACCGCACCAAGACACCCATTCAGTCAGTGTTGCCACACTCTTACGCAATTGTGCCCTTCACCTGCTAAACATAACATTTACAAGCAACGGTTAATGGTTCCTGCAGAGTCCAAAGTCTGAATATGGACATGATCTTATTTACCTCCTCATCCACATAGACTTCATACAAATCGTGAACTGCTGCACTTTAAGCATGGATGATTTTATTCGAAGATCTTAAAGGATCATCATCTATGCATGCTAAAGTGCTATAAAATGGTATTGTATTAAAAAAAAAAACACTTATTGCCTTCAATAAATGGTGCCATCTGGCCCTTCCATACCAGTAAACACTCCTAGATGGGTCCAAGCCCACAGTGCGCTCTTCTGGAGCCAACCCATGGAAAGAGTCTTCAGTAGTGGGCAATGTACATGACTTCAGGGTAAGCCAAGCAACAATGCCAGGAATATACAGGCAATCACATATCGGTATGCCAAATTGGGAATAGTCCAAGGAGGAGGTCCTCAACATGCAGTTTGCCAGATGTTTTGAACTACTAATTCCATAATTCTTCAGCATTGAATATGCTGACATGGGCTGATGAGAGTTGTAGTAAATAACACCAGAGAGCCATAGGTTGCAGACTCCTGGTCTAGGGAATAGAAAAGGTCAAATAATATGATGTTGAATTAGGTGCACCTGGTGGCAGTGATAACGGAAAAGGAAGACATAAACTGCAGCAAAAATAGTAGCTTGACCATTCATAAGGACACCTCCACCCCCGTGGATCTTCAGGAGAACCGTGCATATGAAGCTGAAGACAAGTTATGTTGGACCCATCATTCATCATGGACAGAGACCAAATAGATTAAGAATAGTATTAAACATCGGTGAAACCACCCCCCAAAGTTGCAAAGAACGGTATGATGAAAGGGGTGGGTGATGTACCGGACAAAGGAACTATCCCGGCCATGATTGGGAAAAGCACTCCAAAAGTGACCCCCCTTGTGGATAAAACTGCATCTGAAGATGGGAATCGCTCATCCCCACATAATAACAGTGGAGCTTTTGACTCTACTAACTTTATTGATAATAATTCACTATTGGCTTATCCATTCAAAAATCAATGGCCACAGTAAATAGGCCCCCTACACCAGCAAAAAAAAGCCCAATAGTGGCAGAAGCGCAGGCCCTGAACCCTGCAAATGAGTATCCGCAGAGGGTTGGAGGGACACAAAGCCCCAAACAAACGGGTAATTCAACCTCAAACCTGTCAGGTATTCACCCTATTCACCCCACTCCTATCTCACCAGTAGTACCTCCTACCATGGGGCGACTATCGGCCTCCCCTAATCTTTTCATAGATCCTGAGGTGCTGGAACACTCTGATAGGGGGAGGGTGCGGGGCCCTTGAAGGCCTAAATAGCACAGCTATAGTCGAATTGCAGGCATCTATGGCTTCTGTACAATTTGTGTTAAAGATTCTACTCCATTATCCAGTTAGGGCTACCCAACCCGAATGGGAATATGGAGCGGGTGCCACGAACACTCTCTGCACCAATGCGGGATCCTGAACCTGTGGCTCCGCTGGAAAGGGTTAATCAGGAGGAGCTTGATGAGGCCAGAGAGAAAACTCCTCTGAATAAAAAACAACGTCGGCAATTGAAACGGGAAGCCGCGAAAAATGCGGTGGTTGAAATTGCTTCCCCGTTACCAGCCACTAATGTGCCTGCTGTTCGTTCTAAAAAAGCAAAAAAAGGGTCCGTAAAACAAAGAAGCACACGAATAAAGGATCTGGAACTCTGACAAGCTGGATAATCCCAAATACAACACAGGATGCCACAAGTACGGTCCTGGAAGACGCAGAATTAGAACTTTCGGCCAGCATAATCAGTGAATCCACAAAATGCTCAACACCTTGTATGAACGGGAGAGCTGAGGAAGAGGAGCATCGGGAACCTCTAGTGGAATTGAAATTAGATGACCCCAATGCAAGCAAAATCTGCATTATTAAAAATCTAAATCAAAAGAAAAGGGACAAGTGGCTGAACAGATCTGAGGTCTTGACCAAATTACATCTGATCCCACAGTTGCGTGTTATACGCTCAGAAGACTTTTCCTTCGTGGAACCACTTAGGGTTTGTAACCCTAATGTTACAGCCCTACATTGTCGTGTTCTGGCTTCAGCCCAATTGATCCGGACCAATAAGGACTGTTTAATGCAGGTGGGTATGGAGGTTGATGTCAAAAAGGAGAAGGAAGACCCCACCCCCCTAGTGAGGAATATGTGGCATCTAAGAAAAAGGGCTGTAGACCAGCTCAACTATCAACAAAGAAGGTTTGGATGGCTGACATTCAGAACACTTTGAAATGGCTGGCAGATTCGCTGCCTATGGTATTACAACAGCCATGAAATTTTTCCTTATTGAGTTGGAATACTCACGGCCACCAACATTTTCTCACGGATAAAGGCTCTCTTGCCCTTATTAATAAGTATCCCATTGTTTTGTTGCAGGAAACTTGGTTGTTATCTACTACGGCCATAGACGGTTATTCTATGCACCATATCTTGGCCCAGAAAGGTCCGCGTGGACGCCCTTATGGGGGTTTACTCATTGGGGTTTCAAATAAGATTCACAGCAAAATTATCCCATTGGGTAATAACAACTTTATATGTGCGGTGGCAGTGTCCCTCAGAATAAAAACTATATGGGAAGAATTGTTGATAATAAACATATATAACCCCCCTGGTGCTAAGTATAGAGACTATATCCAAGAAGCTTTGCATGAACTCCTGGGCAATTGGAAACTGAGTAATGAGAAATATCTTGTTATTGTGGCTGGGGATCTAAATTGTCAGATTAACTGTGGGGGTGGCACTGGTAATAGCCCACATTTAAGTCATGATAGCCTCTGGAAGCATACATTTACCAATAGGGAGGGGGATTGTTGGAGGGGCTTCTTCAATGCTGGGATCTTGAAATAATTAATGGGCCAACAGGAAGCGATAGGCATGGTAAGCATACCTGGAGTAATGGGAAGTCTGGGAGTACCCTTGATTATATTTTCACCAGTGCGGAGGTTGCATCCAATGTCTTAGATATGATGGTCAAGGAAAGCGAATGGAGCGGTCATGATCCCCTGATTATGAATCTGGGGTGCTCCGCCCCTTTGGAGCGTGAGGCTAACCTGGGTGATCTGATAGTAAACCACTCATTAAATTGCATTTCCTGGTCAGTGCAAAGGGTTTCCACTCTAGCGATACCTTAGCCACTAAAACGCGGAAATTGAAATCTAATTACCAATTATGGTTAAAAATACACAAAAGGCAAAAGAAACTGGAGAGTTGGCAGTATATGGTTAGAACACTATGTAGTAAGAATACCCGGAAAATCTGGTCTGTCTTGGGGGAGGCTAAGGGGAAAAAGACCACCTATATGTTGAACCCTATAGGTAGTGCCAAATGGACTGCCTATTTGGAAAGTCGGAACGGTGGGATAAGTAACAAGAGCTATTGTCCCATCTTTACAAAACCCCTATGCCCCCCTGTTCGGGGTTTCTATTGAGGAGCTACAAGGGAGAATCGAAGAATTAAATTTGTCACGTGCCCCAGGGCCTAATGGCCTTTCCAATGTGGTGTTGAGAAACAACCCCCCTTTCTGGGCTGGCCTCCTTAAAATCCTATTTGGAAAAATATTGACCGAGGGTCAAATTCCTACTTCTTGCCAGGCCACCATCCTCATACCAGTTTTTAAAAAGGGCAACAGATCTGAACCCGAGAATTATCGGTTGCTCTTTATGCTGGATTGCACTGGTAAATTGTTTGCTGCTCTTATACTTAAAGAACTGCAGAAATGGGCTGAAGGTGCGGGTGTATTAGATACATTCCAAAGTGGCTTTAGAGCTGAATATTCGACCTCTCATAATTTGTTTGTTATGAATGCACTGAGGTTGAAAGCCCTGGTTCATGCTAACCCGCCGTTATATGCACTCTATGTGGATTTCAGGGCAGCTTTTGACTCTGTAAACCGTACCCTTTTGTGGAATAAACTGAGGAAATTGGACTGCCCTGAATCCCTGCTGTATTACCTGGAACTCCTGCATACGAACAATACTATACAAGTGCGGCTTGACAATAAAGGTGCCTCGACTAAACCTATCTCGCAGTTGAGAGGGGTAAAGCAGGGGTGCGTGACTGCCCCCACGCTCTATAACCTGTTTGTATCTGACACCCTGAATGTTTGCAGGGGATTAATAACTCTCCCCAAAGATAGGTGCCTGCCACTGTCCTATACTGGCGTACGCGGACGACTTAGTGATCTTAGACCACACTTTTAGTGGGATCCTAAGATCCACGGAGCAGTTATGGTGTTATGCTGAGGCCAATGAACTCGTCATAAACCACAGTAAAACAAACCTCCTATTATATTCTGCTGGAAGAGTGGCCAGGCCTCGCATTATGGTGGGACTGAATGAAATTAAATATACTCTTACTTACAAATATTTAGGTGTAGAATTTGACCACGAAGGAAATTATTCCACATGCATCCAGGTGCACAGAACCAAAGCTGCCCAACTTACAGCACTAATATATAAGTGCACGCGCGAACATAGTGGTTTTTCAATTTGGGCAGCACGCCAATTGTATGTCCAATGTTTGGTTCCCATGGTCACGTATGGTCTTGACCCCCTTATTAATATGAATCTAGGATGGCTACAACTTGTGGAGGGTAAGTTCTGGAGGAAAATCCTAGGCCTCCCCCAATGCATCCCTATGGCCATGATTAGGCTGGAACTTGGAATCACCTCTCTCAGGACTATTGTTCTGAGAAAGCGGGTGGAATTTTATATTCGGCTTAATAACAATTCTACAAACAGGCTTCTCTTGACCATAAAGGAGGATTTAGTGGCTGGCAGACAAAAAGCACTGGAAACACAGATGAATGCCTTGATTGAAGAAATTAGCTGGTCTCCTGAATGGGACAGGGAAACTGAGCGTCTGTTTGCCAGCATGCGCAGACGCTTGAATCTGTGGGACTGGCAGAATAACTTTATCCATCTTGAAAGTTTGAAAAGCTACAACTTTATCACACGTGTTCTTTATATCTTTATGAAGGCGCGGCCCTACTTAAATCTTTGCCCGTGGGACCAATTGAGCCGTTTTATTCTACTCTTACGCTTCAATTATCTGCCTGTTTTGGCAGCTAGAGTTCCGGGAATGGGTTTAGTTGTAGCAGAAAGGTATTGTAGAATATGTGAACTCTCTACTGAACCGGAAACTGCTCGTCATATCCTAACATTATGCCCCAGGATGAGAATAAAGTGTATTAAATATCTAGGTGAGTTTGTCCATAATCCAGAGTTCATAGAGCAGGCGGATTTCTGGAATCAGTGTGTGAATACTCTTAACTCCAAACTGCATTTAGCGCTTTTCCAGGTGTGGCGGGAGGCCTCTACTTGCATGAAAATAAGTACTAGGGTGGCCCCTGGTGCTCAGAGAGCCTCTCTTCTTTATATGTTGTTTAAATCTTTAAAATGTGAGTATGTTAATCTGAATTGTGTTCAAGTGTGTCTTCCTGGCCGGAATGTACGTTTATGAGCATCCAGTTGTTTTAATTAATGAAGGAATGATTTCAATGATTTCAATTGATGTGCATATTAGGTATATAATGTTTTTTTCTGTACATCTTTTAAATTTTGTAATTTTTTTTATAATTTATTGGTTTAACTATGTGTAAAGTTTTTTACGTTTGTACAAAACTGTAGCACATTAATAAATATATATAGATTGTGATTGGTCAATCTGTCTTTCCCAGTTGGGAATCCTGCTTCTCTCCCTCTGCGAGATTATTTAAAGGTGCTGGACTTTGGAGACAGGGTTCAGGTGGAGGGTTGTTGCGGGGCTAGAAACGCAGTGGCTTGGCAGGGTTGTGCAGCAGGATTCCCAACCTCAGGGGGATCCTCTTAAGCACTGCAAATATCCCACTGATACTCAACACCCTGCAAGGCCAATCCTCCATACCCATTTGTGCCGCAGCACTATCTGAGCCTGCCTGAAAGCGAAATCAAAAATTCTCTGATTCATCAATGGATTACACCCTATATGAAGAATATTTTGTGTTGGGGTGAAGTTGAAATTATTTCGATCTGACCAATCCTACTACTTTTCAAAGATCTGCCACCATTGTTGGCCCACAACACATACGGTCCAAAGCTGTTCCCTAATGATAGGCACATAAGTTCAACTCAAACTTCATTCGTGGGTTTCTTTCTCTTCCCCCCTTTTTCCGACTTCTGCATACATTGGTTGTGTCTTGATTACACAGTTCCTGTGAGAAATGTATCTGGTCCATGTTAGCTCACGTTATGATAATGATGTGTTATTTATATAGCGCCTTAATCCAAAGCGCTTTACAGAGCACATATTTACATACAATATCACCCAACCGAAATTGGTACTCCTTTATCGACCTTGAAGGATGAAAGGCTGAGTTGGCCTTGCTGGGATTCGAACCTGCGACCTGCAGATCACAGCAGTGAGCGCTCACACCCTACTATTACTGACCCTTTCTGGTTTCCAATGATCCCTACTGGATTTTGTTGCCCCACCCTGGAAATTCGTTCTCCTTTTTTCACTTCCTGGAATGTTGCTGGCCCACTCCTTACATATGCCACTCCTTCTGTATTTTTCTTCTGTTGGCATCCTGGGTTTTAACCAAAGGGATGGCGTATTAATGCAAACCACTTGAGCAAGCCATCATTAAACAGTATCCAAATCTAAACATTGGCAGACATTTTAAAAGCAGGTGGATACAAATACCGTCCACAATTACTTCGCACAACAAAACTCCATGTTGCCATCCTGGTCCACACACCCACCAACCGGATGCCCCAAAATACCAAAGTAGCCCTAATGCTTTTGAGCGCAATGCTTGTCGACTTCACCAAGCACCATGCTGGTCTCATGCCCTTCAGATGACCTGCTGGTGATAATGCCACGAACTCCTTCCTCCCTGAGCGTGATGTTCAGAGATAAGGTAGCACAGCATAACCACATGTGTTATCTGCATAATGCAGACGTCATCTAGAATGCCCAGAAGAAGAACACTAACCAGAATCAGCTATTTCTCATGTACAAAAGTTACAACCGCTTTGAAAAGCTGCGGAATTATAAAATGGCAACGTGGTTTTGCTAAAAAACATTCGGATTCTGCGTTTTCAAATGTTGCATTTGTAGTAACCACACACATGGACAAACACTGCACACCTGCAGTAAAAGTGCATGCAGCACCAGGTGAAGATTCAGAGGAATTCGAGATCAGTTCATCTGAGCAGTCTGTGCCTAGCTATGCTGCATCAGCAAAGACCAGAAGCAATTCCACAATTTGCAGTTTGGAGTCAAGAGATACAAGCGCATACACCACATTACTGCACCACACAATACGACAACAGTTGGCCTGTTTTCCAGGGACGTTACTGCGGTTCACTCCTCTCATGTGTACATTTATTGTTTATATGAGCTAGAAATTATAAATCCCCTTTAGATAAATTATAAAGACCCCCTGAGATATGGGATGCAGAGGAACGTGTACTTTGACATGCATCATAAACTAAGGGTCAGAGGCAGCTGGCAATCTAGAATCATAGGAGGAAGGCAGGGGTTGAGTGATAGATTTTTGTTTTGTTAAATAGGAGCAATTAGGACAGGAATCTGCAACATGTGGCTCGCCAGATGTTCGGGACTACATCTCCCATGACCTCTCACCATTGACTATGGTGGCAAGTGCTGATGTGAGTTGTAGTTCAAAACATCTGAGAGCCAAAGATTGCCGACCCTTGAGCTAGGGTGTCTTCAGTTCTCTTCGGTTTTAAGACTATTGTCGAGTGACGCTTTGTCACACAAATGCAGACTTTTATACAGAAGTTTTTGTGTAAGTGTGTCAGTTGTGTGTGCAGGGGAAAAAAGATCTCCCTAACAACATAACCCTCCACGGGTGGTGGTAGACCACGTCCTTCACCTTGTCCAAAACTGGAAAGTGTATGTCCAACTTTGATCACAAATATTATTTTGCTCCATTGCGTTTTCCACTGTGATCTGCTCTGGAACCTGAGCAAAGCGCACGCTTGACATTTGCCTCTCTGTGGTGTGGAAACACTGGGTTTCTGCAGTGCTGTAAAGGGCCCCGAGAGCATTAATATTGAATGCTTGTTAAGCATCTTTTTAATCTTTATTTTTCACTAAGACGTATTCTTGACTAGGTTCCTTAAGCCAATTTGGGGGAGGAAGACAGAAAACTTTGTTTGAAAGGACGTTTTAATTAAAATCTACACTTACTGCCAGAGGTTTTTTTTTTTGCCAATCCTTTAATCACGTATTAGTGCCAAACCTGCAGAATGGGGTTTGTAATATAAGTGAAAATAAAACTTTATTTGGAAACTTACATATCTTAGATTGTTGGAAAGAGTCCGGCCCTTTGTAGTGTGGTTCTCTGTACCTGGATCAGCCTTAAAATGTTTAAAGGTGGCGATTTCTATTGAGGCAAGTTGACAGGCCTCATAGGAAGCATATTTTAGGATTTATAAATTAACTAGCAACAGGCACAAAACATGGCGAGGAAGGAGGCTCTTATGAGAGACAAGTGCACACTGCACTGCTTGCTCAAAAAAGAAATGTGCATTCTTTAAATGCCTGCATTTGTCCACAGCGTTGGTCAAATCCGATGATGGCAGCTGAGCAGGTAATGCAGATTACCCAAGCTTACAGTGCAGGAAGTCTTGATTCTATTAAAGACACAGAGGTGAGCGTTATGCTTTATCTCTTTAATGCCACTCTACACAGCAGCCTTCTTTAAATATTAACTAGTATTTATTTATGTATTTACAACTGTAAACACCCAACGTAAACAAAACTTTCACAAGGGACTACAAATCGCCAGAAGTCCACTGTGTCTCTGTAGTTTTGTGTCCTTTTCCAACAATCAATCCTCTTCCAGCACACCTCTCATGGATGTCCTGTCTACTACTTCTCCTCCTTCTTTGATTATCCAACGAGAAACAGTTCAACCAACAAACATAACTGTACAGAGCTGCCACACGACATCCACTGAAACGTGGAAACTCACTCCGGCCTGAAACACATTCACTCCAGCAGGGCCTGTGCCAGCTGCGGTTAAGCACTACGTTCAGTTGTTCTTATGGTCATCACCTAGGAACCAAACAAAACCCACAATTAGGGGGGGAATACATGGCCACAAATTAGCACATCCACAAATCAGTGTATCCGAATATCAGTTCTACATCAACACATTGGACCTTATTATGAGTTTGCCAGTCCGGTACGCTTGCTGGTACCGTAGTTCCCGGACCAGAAAACTACGAATTGTGCTTGCAGGTGCAGAAAAGCACCCGCGAGCACAGCCTGTCGGATGTAAAGGCACCGTTATAAGCAGTGCCTGTGCATCCGACCTCCCCATTCCCATTCAGCCCCATGGGGCTGCAGCAAAAGCCTTGGACGCCATCGCCCCTCTGACTGAATGGGCACCCAACAACACCAAATCTATGCACGCCATATGCATGACCTCTCTAACCCACCTGGCTTTGGTGGCAGAAGCTACCGCACAAAAGGTTTTCCTACGCATGATCAATAACTGATGCACTTCGCGAGGCCACACTCCTTTGGTAGCCCTCTCATAATCTGTAATGCTTTGAGCCACACACAACTTGGGCTCATCAGGGAAATATGAGTATGAGATAATGGATGACCCGCTCTTAGTCCTTTTAGTGATATGGAAAGCCACCCCTTCAGGATAGAAGACTTTCCTGTTAACTTCTAGAGCCCTAACATAGGATGCTCTCCTACATGACAGCAACCACACAACAGCATCGCTAGCTTACTCCATAGCCGGTGGATACACACTTGGGCATTGGCCGGCCACCATTTGAAGCGACGGGATACTGCAACTACATCCCAAAGTACTGGACACTTGGCCGTGGGTGGGGGGGGCCTTGCACAACTTTACTCCTTGCAGTAGTCTAATCACGGCCGGATGTTCCTCGATTGACAGAGCGTCACATTTCTCGTGCCTCACAGAAATAGCTGAGCTATATACTCCTATGGTGCGGAATGCTTGACCATCCATAGACAATTCTGCACCACTCATCCCCCTTGGCCCAAGTGGCGTCATAGCTCCTAAGGGTGGAAGGCACCCAAGAGTCTCTGATACAGCCTGCAGCGACTGTCGAAAGGCCTGGCAAAGTCCAGTGTTGCCTGAAATTCTGCATGCCAGAAGTTGCAGCATTCCTGCCAGCACTAGCGGATGCTCCTGACCCCCCAGGCTACTCCACAGATTTGGCTGAAATGGAATCACCCTAGGAAAATACGAAAGTTCCATCAGAATCGGAAACCACGCTTGCGATTTCCTCTGCGGTATCACAATCACCATCTCTGTCTGCTCCCTGCGGACCTTTGCTAGCGTCCTTGCCAGCATAATAATCGGGGGAAAGGCATAGTGTAGCACACCTGTCCGACTGTGGAGGAACGCATCCATTACCAGCGCCCTCGGATCCAACCTCCAGCTGAAATACCTCAGCGTCTGCGTGTTCAACCTGGAGGTGAAAAGATTGGTGTCTAATGGCCTGCAGAGCTCCTGCACCTGTAAGATCACTGGTCTGTGCAATCTCCAATCGCTGGCATCCTCCAGGTACCTGGAGTTCCAGTCTGCTATTACATTCTGCTTCCCGGGGAGGTCCTCTGCCACTAACGCTATCCTCTTTTCTAGGCAATAATGGCAGAAGTCTTTTGCCAGCTCCACTAACATCTTCAACTGGGTTCCCCCTAACCGATTTATGTATTGCACTGCCAAGATTTTGTCCATCTTCAACAGAATGCAACAATTCACTCTTTCTCTGGCAAACGCTTCTACCGCGAATGAGACTGCTAACAGCTAACAGTTTATGTGCATCTGCAAATCTTCTGTGGACTACTTTCTTCCTGTTTGCAAATGCCTGAATCTTGCACCATAACTGCACTTGTTCACATCCCATTCTATCACTTACTCCGGCACATCCCAGAAAATGGCCCTGCTTTTTCAGGCCTCCATATTCTGCAACCGCCAATTTAGCTCTATCCTCGCATCTTCATCCAACGGTATCAACTGGTGATATCGGACTCACCCTTGCAAGTGTCTGATGTTTAGTGTTTGCTGCACCCTGTAATGCGAGGGGACGGAATATGGCTTGAATCAAGGATGCCAGAAGCCTGACTATCCTGGCTATATTCCAAAGTGAAATATGCATCTTCAGAAGCACTGCTCTCAGCTCTTTCTTGATCGCTCTGATCTTTTGCTGAAGCAAGTCCAACGTGGCCTTTCTGGTGTCTATTACAAACCTGAGAAACTCTGCGCGCTGCCTTGGAACTAACTCTGACTTCTCCTGATTGATTAGGACACCCAGGGAAAGAAGTAGGGTGCTCACCCATTGCACCTGACTAGACTCGCTAGCATTGACTGGTCCTGTGCTACAATCTGAATGTCATGCTTGTAGACAATAATACTGATTCCCCTGTCACTGATGGCCGCTGCTTCTGGCCTCATAACTTTGGTGAATGCCCAGGGGGCCCATGCTAGCCCGGAGGGTAGGCATGTGAACTGCCAGCTATGCCCCTTCCACAAGAATCTGAGGAACTGGCTGTGCTCCGACGGCACTGGGATGGTCAGATAGGCATCTTTCAAATCTAGTCTCGCTAGCCAATCTGAGGTGAATACCCTCCATCTTGAAGTGCCTGTAGACAAGCCAACTGTTCATCTCTTTCAAATTGATCACTGGCCATGACTTCAGTTTCCTGTGGACCAGGAACATATTGCTGTAGAAACCTGCTTGTCCTGACGGACACAGTTCTATCACCACTTTCTCTAACAGGCTGCTCAATTCTGTATTGAAGAGCACTTTCTCCTTCTTTGACTTCCTGAGCCTTGCAGTAATATGCCCCTGCTGCGTGTAGCCCATAAACTGTAGTCTGAAGCCTTCCACTGTTTGCCAAACCCAAGCATCACCTGATAGCTCCTGCCATTTGGCTATATGCTGTAACGTTCTTCCTTTCACCTTGGAGTAATGGTCGCAGTGCGCACTTACCGCTGGTAGTGCTCTGTTGTCTATAGACCGTGTGTCCTTTGCGACTGTGCAGACCTCTCCATCTGGATGGGAAAAGGGTGTCATGTTGCCGACTCTCCCAGCATTGGGCTCTTGGTCCTTGGGGCCTTCTCATAGAAATACAGTGACCAAACGAGCGTCCCATGTGTCGGCCAGTCCCTGTGAAAACCCGACTATCTTGCAAATCGATTCTGTGCTTTTTCTAGGGCATTATATGCCCCCACAAGCCGGGACATTTCCTTAGCAAATGATCCTTCAAAAAGGTTCTTTGAGCAGATTCTCCAGCCTCATAGTTGGCGAGACCCCCAATTTGCTGTCGATCTTCAGCAAAAGGCTGCGCCGCCTCTCTGAGGAGAGAGCGCAGCTGCCGTTGCCAAGGAGGCATACTGCTCTTTGCGCCCAACTGGCTTGGGTGAGGGCGTCCACTGGCTCGCTAGTGTCCTTAGCTCTCTCTGATAAGTCTGTTCTTTTTCCAGGGGTTGGTCCGGCTAGGTCAAGGACCTTGTCCTGGCAACTGTTCAAAGCATGGTCAATGCCCCTTCTGTCATCTTTAGCTGCTTTGGTGACAAAGTGACCATCTTGGCATCAAGCTCTGGCGTGTCCATATCTTTGACAGGGAGCTCTGGCCTCAGGCACTCCGCTTTCATTCTGAAGCGTACTTCCTTTTCCAGCGGCTTCCATATCTGATGTGCCATATATTGGGCCCTTCTCGGTGATGGAAGCCACTCCATAGATTTCGGGTGTCTTATGTCGTTGGGGTCAAACATGTCTCCTGTGTTGTCCCGTCCTCTAGTGTAGAGACTTTTGAATGAGCACCCACGTGGTACCGGACCATTCTGTCTATGGTATCGTATCTGGGCTTCAAAGTTCAATCACTCATCTGCTGTTTCATTATGTTCGCATTGCTTGTCACATGTGCTTCATACACTGTTTTCTTTAGTTTTCATTCACTATACAATGTTGCCACTTGCAACCTTGGCTTCAAAACAGATCGGTTTGGTATCGGTCTCCGAAAATCAATGGCTGTGCTGACTTCACTGGTGTTGCTTTGTTGTAGGAGCCAAGGACAGTACCACGGTGGCAAACAATTCTCCCCACAATGACTATTGATGCCGGAGAGCCCCGGGTACCACCAACACACAATGCAGGATTCTTCAGCCTTGATTCCTGGTCTTATATTTCCTGCTCTCGAAGGCTCATGAAAATAATGGTCTTTAGTTGAAAAGCTAAAGGGCACTTCCCTCCTTGCAATCCTCTTTGGTCTTGCAGTCTTTTGCCTTGTTTTAAACTGCCATCTTGGAACTGCTACTTCCTTGTGTGCTTTGCCTCGCTAAGAGTGGGCTTTTGTGCTGCACCTTTTAATTGAGTGGGGAAGTTGAATTGAAGTCAGGTGTGGGTTGTCAAAGGTAATTGCCTGACTCTGCCTGACCATGGCATTGTCAGGTATACAGCGTGGGTGTTAGTCTGTTTTCTCTCACAGTGAGTTGTCCGTGCAAAAGTGTTTGTGTTGGAAAGGGGGTGGGAGGTTGAGTTCCTAAGTATCCTTCCTGGTAGGATGGCGTAAAGGTGTTAGAGGGTGTGGGATACCACCTCTCGCCCTCCGGTGTCCCACTTCCACTCCCTGAGGACCCCTCACCCAGGTGATCCTCCCGCACTGGTCCACCCCCAGGAACTGGATCCAAAACCGATGGCCATGTCCTGGCCATCTGAATGACAGATCCCTGGGGACTAGCGGGTGAGACACCTTTAGGTTTCTCACAATGCCCTCTACCCATCTATGGTAATTACTGTGCCTCTCTATTACTACTGGTCTCTTTATCAAAGTATGCTCACTGCGATCTGTGGGAATGTTATATCTGACAATCCCCCATTGCTGGCTGTGTATTTTTCAAAATATGTTTCTCCAACTGCATTGGCCTTGAACTGTATGCTTTCTGTGAATATTGTGGAAATCAAATCCAGACATTTGCTAAAAAAGTGCATTCCAACTGAATTGTGTTAAATTAGAACCTTTGATTTGAGGAGTTTTTTGTGATATCACTGTGAAACCCCTGTGACCAGTATTTTAATTTAGATTTGTAGGTGCCGCATTGGTGTGTGAAAGACGGAGACTAAGAGATCCCCCACTCTGTTTGAATTATGTGTGAACAAAGTTCCACAATCACATGTGTTGGTGATCCAATTAGTTTTGTTTATTGGCCCTTTCCGATTACACGTGTTTCGGCATTGACTATGCCTTTTTCAAATCAGGGCATATCTATAATCTCCAATAAGTGAACGAATGAGTAAGAACAAAGTAAACATTCATGCCATATTGTAAAACCAAAAATATAAACGATATAATAAAATGAGAATGTCAGAATATGAATGCAAAATAAAAAATAAATAAATAATGATACAAGACAACCCCCCCCCCCACCCCAATGGAGACAATGTCCAACACCCCCATGGGGCAAAAATCCCAAAACATGACAGGCAAATATAATAAACCATCATATTTTCATCATATGATCATGTTAAAAAAAAAACATACAATAAAAGTAGCAACAATAGAACAAAAAACATGAGAAAATCCCCAATGGGACCAGAAATTGGCAATGGAGAGACCGAGATTAGGGGGGTGGGGGGTTCAAGAAGAAAAATGAGGAATTGGAGAAAAATATGTAACGAATCGGGAAAGAAACATTAAAAAATACAAAAATAACAATTAGTGCATTGTCTTAGTGATTATAAAAAGCATGAGGGCATTTTACATGTTGCATACATATCAAACATTTCCATAAAGAATTGAGACTAGGTTCATTTGCAAATTGTATATATATGTGTTACTCTATCTGTCCCACAACTCCTGTCCTGTCCCACTTTACATAATGGAATAGTTCAAAGAGTTCCCTTACCCTTCACCGTTATTCATATATGCATGTTTGTAGAGATGTTGAAATAGTACTGGGGTAAATCCCATCTGCTGCAAAACAACAATAAAAAATAACACTTAAAAGCCATGTGGCGTATGATGGTATTTACTGACTTATCCATCTTGACATTGTGTTGTGTGTCCCTCTATTGATTTTAAGCCGTGTGTAAGCTTAAACACTTGTGGCTGTGTTTAATATTTGCTGCACCTGTTTCCACGTAACTTTCTATTTCATCTCTCTCATGCAGTTGTGCACATTTAGGTAAATAGGGGAGTGCGCTTGGGCAATAAATTAAATTGAAGTAATTGCTCCTCTACTGTTTATTGTTCGTGCAATTAAACACGTGTGGCTGAGTTAGGAATGCGCAAATGTAAAGAAATTAAGTTGGAGTAATAGCTTGTGTTTAATATGAAATTGTTTAATGCAGCATTGTGTGAATTATTGACCTAGCATCCAGTGCCGCTTAGAGCACAGATGTTAATCTAATTGGGTAATGTGGTGGGTGTGCTCGCTGAGACCCCTAGGGCTTACCCGAAAATGTTTGTTTCTTGCAGCTCGCGTCATGTGTAATGGCCGCCGGACCTCTGGTAGGTCATGTTTATCTCCTGTTGCCATGGAAGCA
The DNA here is from genome assembly GCF_040938575.1 of Ambystoma mexicanum. Taxonomy (NCBI): domain Eukaryota; kingdom Metazoa; phylum Chordata; class Amphibia; order Caudata; family Ambystomatidae; genus Ambystoma; species Ambystoma mexicanum. Next base: position 728,596,852 of record NC_090934.1, read on the forward strand.
TGGTAGTCCTACCATTGTTTCCATGGAATGCTGGAGCTTGCCTGCAATACTTTGGGAGCTCTAAGCATGGGAAGTACTCTCTGCACATTTCTCATGCTCTAGGTGAATCATTAATATCTATCACAATAGCACTGTCATGGCTCAAGGTTCTCAACCCATTCTTCTCCTTCTTGACCAGAGCCTTCCCTCTCTCATTAACTTCCTCCCTTCTCCTACCACTCCTCCTTCATCATCTCTAACATCTCCACCACCACTGATGGCAGTACCACGCCCCTGTACCCCTTCTCAGAAAGCTTTCAAAAGTGGTAATCAGCTTCACGTAGCTACTTTGAACGCTCGTTCTGCTGTCAAACACTCCTCTAACATCTGTCTCCTTCTTAACAACTTTATCCTCGATGTCCTCATCCTTACAGAGACGTGGTACAATGTGAGCTCTGTCACTGCACTTGACACTGTTCTCCCTGAGGGTTACAACCTCCTCTCTAAACCCATGCCTAGCCGGTCCGGAGTTGGAGTGGCCTTGATTTTCCCTCAGTGGGTCCCTGCTTCTATCACACCTACTCAATCCTACACCTCTTTTGAATGCCTTGTCTGTGGGCTTGAGGTCTCTCTTACACTCTCACCCACCCTCGCTACCATCTACAGGTCCTATCCCTCTCTTCCTCTGTGAATGGGCCGACCGCACCTCCTCCCTCTTCTTTTGTATTCACATTTTAATTGAACGAAATTTATCAGTAAACAAGACATTACAAGTTTTAGTATGTAAATAGAGCTTAAACACCCAAAACTCTCCCACACAAGAATGGTGAACTTAAAGTACAGTATTGACAGTGTTAACATAAATCTTAACATCACATTTTGATCCAAACAGTCCACTTATAACTCCATAAACCTCTCCCATATTTCTTCATAAAGGTTGCCTTTCTTATTCCTGTAAAATAACACCTTTTCCATTATGGACATTCTCTGAAAGTCTTCCAACAAAGCGATTTGGGAAGGTTTTCGAAAACTTCTCCAGTCACATAAAATAATTTTCTTCGCAGACAATGACGCCCTGAAAAGCCAACACCTCTGTGGGTAAGACAAATCTGCAGTCACATCCTCCTCACCCAGGACAATCGTCGTATAATCATAGTCAATATTAAGTAACAGAACTTTTTCATAGTTAATGTAACATATTTCCAGAACAGCCTCAATCTATTGCATTTCCACATCACGTGTTCAAACAAACCCACCCTATGTTTACATCTCCAACACATTTCAGAGTCAATCAAACTCCTTTCATACAGTTTTTGTGGTGTCCACTGTCCAGTAAACTCTGCTCAATATTTTTATCTGTCTAACTCGTTCACCTAGGTTTAGAGAAGGTAAATTAGTATTCCTGCATTTACTGCTCCATCTATTTTCACTCATTTCTGAGCCTAAGACTTCTGACCATTTGTCTAGCAGAGTGTCATTAAGTTCTCTGTATCTTGTCAGATGTTTGTAGACTCTCTAGGCAAAGTGACCTTTCGACTTGAACTCAGTCAACCAATTTGCCCAATATTGCTTCTTCTGGGATCTTTACACCAACAGCACTCGTCCATCTCTGATACTCAGTAAATGTGCAGTCCTTCAGGCCCCTTTCAGATCTCAGGCAATTAAAAGCCAACCATGTATTATCTGAAAATAGATCACCTATCCATTAGATATTACTCAAAAACCAATTCGGCCAGAACAGCATTTTCCTATCTAATTTTATATCAGGGGTCAGCCATAGAGAAGATGTTCTCGAACAGAACACTTCAACTTTAGTCAATTTTGCTAGACTATGCCAACATTCCCTCAAGAATCTCGTTGGAGCATGCGATTGGCAACCAGTAGCATCTTCCGAGGTTAGCATCTCCTTAGGTGACAGAGGTGTACACCTACTTTTTTCTGCTTGAGTCCAAACATCCTCTGAGTTCTCAATAAAAGGAAGCAGATGTCTTGCTTTAAAAGCCAGATTGTAGTTCTTGAAGTCTTGGACTCCCAGACCTCCTTTCTCCATTGATAATTAAAGTTTCCATAACTTCAGGCGTGGTTGTTTCCCATCCCACAATAAAATCTGAGTCATACTCTCAATACTCTTCATATCTTTATTCGGCGCTGTCATAGGGATCATACTAAGGATGAAGTTAATGCGAGGAGCCGGAGGCATCTTAATCGCATTCCCCGTACCCCAGAGGCTCAGCCCCAATTCACTCCATCTTCGGAAATTCACCTTCATCCTTTCTATTATATTCTTCAAATTCACATCCATAATGCGATCAACATCCTTCGTCAACCAAACTCCCTTCAGACACACCGAAGGCAGGGTTCTGCCTTGAACGAACCCGTAATGACTTTATGACTACATACTACTTTAAAACTAAATAAGTGGATGCACGGCAATACAGGACAAGGGATATGGGGGGTGTGGCTTGATGGCTACGTGAGAGGACGTTCCTTGGAGGAGCTCCCGATGATCCAATCCTGGGAAAAAGTGATGGTTGTTGGCGGACTTTCGAGCCCACGGTGCATCTAAAGGCGTATGAAAGTGGGGGGCACACGGTGCATGCCCTCCCCAACGGCGAGACTGCATATTCACGGAACCAGACCCCGAAGAAGGTGGCGATCGTGCAAAGTTAGGGGAGCACCCAAGATGGCCGCCTGTGGACAAAGGGCCATAAAAGGTCCGATGAACTGAGGAAGACAAGGTTGGTCGGAACGTGGGCGAGCCCAACCAGATAGACAGGTTGCATGCGCCTCGGGCTGAAGGCAAGAACATAAGGGCGAGCCCCCACTGCAGAGGCCATGGGTCGTGGCGAGCTAGCAGAGTGAATCCAGGTTCAGCGAAACTTCGCTGTGAAGGGGCCGTCGAGCGAACCCCGCGAGGATACAGTGGGGCGCATGGGCCCAATCCACGCAACAAGATGTCTTCCAAGGTGGTGCGACCCTGGATCAAACAGCCTACGATGGAGACCTATGCTAGGTCGCCCTCGGGCGCGGAAGGGGGCAAGAGCAAAGAAACCCCTGCGGCAGCGACAGACCCACCGGGTACTATCCAGGAGGTGCTGGCAGCAATTGCCGACTTGAAGGTGGCCTGGGAGACGAAGCTGGGCCTGGCCATGAAAGAGTTGCAAGAGGGCCTAAACCTCAAGATAGGAGTGGTCCGAGAAGAAGTGAACCTGTTGCGCCAGGATGTGCGAACGATTACGGAGCGCACTGGGGAACTGGAGAAGGAGTTGGCCCCGACCGTGGAGGCGTGCAATACAAACGCCAAGGAACTTCATGCCCTCGTGCAATGTGTGGGCAATTTGGAGGACAGAGCAGAGCCGGCGGAGGGGCGCGCCAGGCGCAATAACATTCGCATAGTGGGGGTACCGGAGGGAATGGAAGGATCGAACCCCACGGATCTCGTTGAAACCATGCTTTTACAGGAGATTACAGGCGGAGAGCTGACCCAGGGGTTTGCGGTCGAAAGGGCGCACAGGGCCCTGACCAGGAGACCGGCCCCAGGAGCCCCCCCGCGGCCGTTGATTGCAAAGATCTTGAACTATCGTGACCGCAAGAAGATTCTCAAATTTTTCCAGAAAGGGGGCACGATAGAAAGGGGGTCAGCGAATATAACAGCGTATCCGGATTACACGCTGCTTGTACAACAGAGTCGAATGAACTTTGGAACGGTGAAGAGGAGGCTCAGAGAGGCAGGCCACCGCTACATGTTGCTTTACCCCGTTAGGTTAAAGGTGATTCATAAGAACAGATCCCTCTTCTTTGAGACGCCGAGCGATGTGATGGAATGGCTGGATATGCAAGGTCGACCACAGGAATCGGATGCCCAGACAGAAGCGGATGGAGATAAGTAGCACGCTGCAGAGACACCCGTGAGGCCATAGCTATGTCATTGGGACTAGAATATAGTTTGATATTGTGCTTGTGTGGGGGAAGTCACGGCATCTGCCGGCGGGTCCCGTTGAATTCACTTCTCCTAAACAGATGATTGGGAGCTCCTGGGGAGCAACCTCTGCACCCGATAGTAGTACACTTAGTTAGGTCACTGTTAGATTGGTGACACCCCGCGGGGTCCTTGTTCTTGGTCACGAGAAGGGTCCAGACGTGGGTAGGCCTGAGATCCAGGGATGGAGCTGGGCTGTTGTTGGGGGTTGGTGGGGAGGGGGGGAGTTGTGTGCAGTGGTGTGAGGTTGGGGAAGGGGGAGGGGGGCACGGTTCGTTAACAGATGGGAAAGAGCCAGGAAGCGACCCTACATGGGGACCATTATGGGGGGGGATGGGACGGAGATAGACCACCTAGATGGCATCGGGTAATCTCAGAATTGTGACCTGGAATGTACGGGGCCTCAACAGCTACCTTAAACGTAACAAAGTGATGATGTATTTAAAGAGGATGTGCGTAGATATAGCCCTGCTGCAAGAGACCCACCTCAGTAGGGAAAGGCTGGAGGTGGTCGGGAGGAAATGGAAGGGCAGCGTTGTGGGGGCGGCGTACTCAGCGTATGCCAGAGGGGTTTTCACTTGGGTGGCACCCCACGTGCCGTTTCGAGTGCTTGATTCCACAGTGGACCCGGAGGGTAGAATGGTGGTGGTAACGGGTCTCTTGGAAAACAGAGAAGTACACATCATAAATTTGTACGCCCCCAATAACGATACAGCGGCCTACTTTAGGACCCTCTACGGTAAACTTGGCCCCCTGGCGGGGGGTACGGTAGTGTGGGGGGGGACTTTAACTGTACCGTGGACCCCAGTATGGATAGGACCAAGGACAGGGCAGGAAAAACGACACCGGCGGCTAACGCGCTGAGTACCCTACTGAAAGACCTAGGCCTAGAGTATGCGTGTAGAAGGCTGCATCCCACGGATAGACAGTACTCACACTACACAGCGCCACATGATTTGCACACAAGGTTAGGCTACCTGTTTGTAACAGCCGGGATAGTGAGAGAAATAGAAGGAGCAAAATACAAAGCCCGAGTGCTGTCGGTCCACTCGCCCTTGGTGGTAGACTGGAGACACCAGCCCCCACGACCGCAGATCCCTACATGGAGGCTTAGGACCGAGGCTCTGCAGGATGAGGAGTTTCGGGAGGGCCTGAGGGACGCCATTGAAGAATATTTTGATACAAACACGGGAAGCGTAGGCTCTGTGGGCACATTGTGGGAAGTGTTTAAGGTGGTGGTGCGTGGGTTAGCTATCTCCCAAGTTAAGGGGCTCCAGGGGGGGGGTCGAAAGGGAGCTCCGGGAGGCGGAAAGGGAGCTAGGGGAGCTAGAGGAGCTCACACGTTGCGTGAGCACCGCTCATGATAACAGAACCAAAGTAGAGGAGCTACAGTTGTCCTGCAGTGCACTCTGGGATAGACTGTGTAGACTCAGCTACAGGAAATATACGGAGAGGATACACGCAGGGGGCGACAAGCCGGGCAGATTGCTGGCTTGGCTGTACAAGAGTGAGACCCCCCGCTCGGTGATTAGTGAGATTCAGGGCGAAGGAGGTAGCATATGCAACACCCAGAAAGAGGTAAATGAGGAATTCCTTAAGTTTTACAGACACTTGTATGAGGACACGGGGGAGGATATGGGCCAAGACATACTAGACACATTGGGGGACATTGAGCTGCCCACCTTAGATGATCTAGAACGTTCTGAGTTGGACGCACCCGTCACCTCGGATGAGCTGGAGGTAGTGATTCGGAACTTGCCCACTTGTAAGGCGCCGGGTTCGGATGGGCTGCCCAGCGAGTTCTACAAAACGTACCAGCAAGAGTTGCACCAGCCACTGCTTGCCACTTTCAAAGAGGCCTATGAGAAGGGAGAACTCCCATTGTCCCTCCGTGAGGCTGTAATCATCCCACTCCTGAAACCAGGCAAGCCGGCCGCGGAGCGCGGGTCCTACAGACCGTTGTCCATGCTCAACCAGGACAGCAAAATACTCACGGCGGTGCTGGCTAATAGACTGAAGAGGGTGATTAAGAAACTGATACACCCAGATCAGACGGGATATGTTCCGGGTAGGAACATCACCGATAACCACCGGAGGCTACACCATGTCATAGACCAAACTGAGGAGGACAAGGGCGAGCTGGCTATAGTGTCGCTAGACGTGGTCAAGGCCTTCGACTCGGTACGATGGCCCTGGCTGAAAGCGGTCCTGAAGGGGTACGGAGTGGGACCCGGATACCTCAGATGGGTACAGTTGTTTTACAGCACCCCGATGGCGAGGGTCAAGAGAGGGTCCACGGTCTCAGATTCTTGGCAACTGGGCAGGGGGACCAGACAGGGATGTCCCTGGTCACCTATGCTATATATACTGGCATTGGAGCCGCTGGCAATATGCCTGCGTCAACAATATGGGGAGTTGGGCATAAACACAGCCAGTGGAGAGCATCTGATATCATTATATGCAGATGATATGCTCCTTTATTTGTGCTACCCAGAAGAAAACCTACAGTACGTCCTAGAGGTGATAGAACGGTACGCCATCCTCTCCGGTATATCGGTGAACCCTGGAAAGTCCAGCCTGTTCCCTTTGGGTAGATATAGGAATGTCCCGGGGCAGAGGCTGCCTGTTTTGCCAATACCATGGCAGCCCATAACGTTTAGGTATTTGGTAATAAACGTTTATCACAAGATGAGACAGAACACAAGCACAACACGGAAAAAGCGATAGAGGGGATTAAGAACAGTATGGTATTCTGGTCCAGATTGCCCCTGAACATGATGGGGAGGGCGGCCTTGCTCAAGATGGTGGTCCTGCCTAGACTCTTGCACTTCTTTATAAACGTCCCGTTTCTGATACCCAGGAGCCTATTCGCGAAACTTCACAGCGTATGTAGGGGTTTTGTGTGGGGCAGCTCTAGGAATAGGGTGGCTCTGTGGAAGCTCCAGAACCCGTGTGACGGGGGGGGATAGGCCTGCCCAACTTCGAACTCTATTACCTGGCGGGGCAGCTGCAGTACGTGGCCAGGTGGCTCTCGACTGAAGATTTGGCGGAAGCCAGGCTCCTGCGCGAAGATACAGCCCCATACTTTCTGATGGAAGTGGTGTGGTTGGGCAGAGATAAACTGGTGGGCAAGGGGCGGCTACTGAGGTTGGGCTGGGAGATCTGGCACAGGACATGGAAGATTGCGGGGGACTCGGAACCATACTCCCAGCAGGCCCCTTTGGCGACTCTGTGTGGGAGCGACTCTCAACTACTTGAATCGGTCCGGAGATACTGGGAACAGGTAGGCCTAGCCACCCTCGGGGACATATGGCAGGAAGGGGAGGCGGTGGACTTTCAGCGGCTGCAGGAAGAGACGGGAGTACGTGGTGGCCAATATATAACCTACACTAGGCTGGTGAAAAAGACTAGAGAAAGATGGCCGGAGACAGTGCTCGCGGGGGATCCAGATGCCTCCCTGGAAACCATGTATGATGTATCGGAGGGCGGGCACGAAATATAGAGGATATATGAACTCCTGCGAGCAAGGGCAGGGAAGGAGTTGCTCCAATTGAGACAAGATTGGGAGGAGGAGGTGGGGGGACCCATGACGGATGGGCAGTGGGAACGGGCCCAGAGGTACCATAAAAAGGTGTCCCGTAACGCGAGATTCCAACAGCTTCAATTGTATGTTACCCACAGGGCTTATTTAACCCCCGGGAAGATTGCAAAGTTTGGGGGATCAGCTATGCAGCAATGCCCCAGGTGTGGGGAGGTGAACGCAGGACTGCTATACATGTTTTGGGCTTGCCCGGAGGTGCATAGATTTTGGAACGAGGTCAAGACGAGACTGGCTGGCGGGGGGTGTGGTGCCGGATGTAGAATCGGCTTGGTCATGCATGCTTGGGACTATTCCCTAGACCCCGGCATTTGAAACACATAAGCAAGATGAAGGACCTGGCCTATGTCTTGGCCAAACGTAGGATCGCAATGGGCTGGAAGGCGGCCCACAGACCTAGGGTGGAGTTATGGTGGACAGACCTATTGAGGTGGGCGGAAGCTAAATCCGTAGTCTGGTTTGAAGCGGTCACCAGGGGGGGGGCGAAGAAGAAGCAGGGCCCTTGCTGGCCTGGCGGCAATTGGTGGCCTCGTTATAAAACCCTCACCAGGGTGACAACGAAACAGAGGACCCGATTGATGGCTGTCTAGGTAGTGTGCCACCCAATGATGTTCCCGCAAACAATATGTGAGAACCGGCTCTAGTTTAAAGGGGGAGGTGGGAGTTGGGGAGTTTGAAAATGTGTTGGAATATGATGCTCTCTATGTTTTGAAACAGTTGTAGTGTGTTTGTTTGACCTTAAAAATAAAATAAAAATATATTTAAAAAAAAAGAAGTAGCACAGAGATTGGCGGAAAAAGGGATCACTATTGTCATAGATACGGCCTGGGCCTGCTTGCTAGGGGGGTTCCCCAGAGCACAGAAACTTAAACATGTCAGTAAACTGAAGGACCTAGCATATGTGCTTGCAAAAAGGAGGATTGCCATGGGATGGAAGACATGCCACAGGCCACGGGTAGAGTTGTGGTGGAAGGAGTTGCAGAAATGGGCAGAGGCAGAAACCACGGTATGGCAAGAGGCGAGCAATGTAGGGGGAGAGGAGGAGGCGGGAACCCTGATGGCATGGAAATCATTAATAGCGGAATTGTTTGGAACAACACAAGATCTGTCGGAATCCACGGAAAGTGAGACCCCACCACGTGTGGCAGACACAGTGTTTGGAATAAACAGGCTCGTAATGAGGGGTGGGATATGGGGAGCAGTGACCAGAATTAAACGATGAACAATTGAACTGTTGACATATGCACTGCGTGTTTGGTTTGTATTATTGTTGGTTTGAATAAATTAATAAAAATTATTTAAAAAAAAAATACAGGACAAGGGATATTAAAGGAAATAACCACAGGACATTTATTCTCATAACACACCGCACATGAAATATATACCGGTGGTAAAAGTGGTACTTTTATGATAACATAGACAAAGTTATCTAATCAGTTACAATCGATAGGGGTCCTGCAAAATCCCAATATAAACAACAAATAGTCCCATCAGGACACCTATTTGATTGTCATTGCCTTGAAAAGGACTTCATAGGTCGAAACACATGTCGGCAAGAAAAATGCACTATTTTCACTGCTGTGATTAAAAGAACTGTTATTCTCTTGATTGTATGACAGTTTTCTTAACTTGGACAAGCACATGGATTGTGGCACACCCATGTTTTTCCCAAACTCCCAAATGCTTCATTTTTTCTGAGCACAAACCATAGCTTCTGACTTGATGATCGGAAAACATGCTTCTGAAGCTGGCATAGCTTCCAATTTTGACCAATTAATTTTGTAGCCTGAATGGTCATGGAACGTATCGATTTGTTTCATTACTGCAGGAATTGATGAAACCACACTTTGAACAATTAGCAACATGTCGTCTGCATACAGCCACATTTTCTGTGTGGCCTCCCCAAAATTGACTGCATGAGACTGCATGAATCTTAGGTTCCTTGATAATTTTCTCAGCCAAAGGTTCCATCGCTAGAACAAACAACAATGGGGATAGAGGACAGCCTTGTCTCATGCCTCTTTCAAGCTTGAAACCTGCTGAAGACAGACCATCTGTATTTGCACTTGCTGTAGGTTTTGAGTATAGCAGCTGTATCCAGTGAATTTGTTTCTCTCCAAACCCAAAACCATCTGAAGTTTCCCACAGGTAGTTCCATTCATTCCGGTCAAACGCCTTTTCTGCATCCAATGACAACACTGCCATGTCTGCTGATAACTTTCGACTCTCACATAGAGTAAGAATCATCCTACGCATATTCTCAGATACATGCCTCCCCATCACAAAGCCTGTCTGCTCCTGGCCAATGATATCGGCCAACAAAAATTCTAGCCTCATTGCCAGAACCTTTGCGAATACTTTATTGTCTGTGTTGATTAGGCTTATTGGTCTGTAGCTACTCAGGTACAATCGTTGTTTGTCTTTCTTCAAAGTCAATGGATTAACTGCATGTCTCGTACCCACCAGAAGTAAACCCTTACTTCTCGAAGAGTTCAGCATTGCCAGCATCAAATCAAATGCTATATCCGGCATCACATTATACAATTCTGCTGGCAGACAATCTAGCCCTGGACACTTCCCCACATTTAGGCGATGAGCTGGTCTCTTTAGTTCTTCCACACTTAATTCAGCATCCAATTTCACTCTCTCTTCAGGTTTGATTTTCTTTAAGTTACAACCTTCAATATAGACCCTGTTAGCTTTCCTACTCTTCTTCAGCTCTGGAGTGCTCTGTGAAATATTCTCTGAATTCCTTATTAATTTCCTTCGTTTCATATGTCAGCAAACCAGTCTTTCCTTCAGTTGCAATATTGGACTTTTCACTATCCATAACCTTCAGCCTATGTATTTTATTTATTTATATAGCGCACCAGGCCCAAGGGCATACGGGCGCATCATTTAGCTTAGGACATAGTACAGAGCAATGTAATGATTACAGACAAGGCATTTGAACAACAGAAACAAACAATATACAGGTTATACAAGAGATGTGCAGATGTACAAGAACAGGTTATAACCGTAGGTCGATGACACTCTTATTATGACTGTAGGGACCTCGGAGCAGAGTCACGCTAAGTCTTGGGCAGACAACCAGACTTTGGCTTTTCGCTTGAATGCCGGGAAGGAGGATTCAGCTCTGAGAGTTCTCAGGTAGTGAATTCCATAGCTTTGCTGCTAGGACAGGGAAGCTGTGTCCACCAGATCTCTGGAGGTTGAAGCGTGGGATAGCTAGGCAGTTGGTTTGGGCACTTCTGAGTGGTCTTGCAGCGGTATGTAGTGTGAATCTGTTGTTTAGGTAGTTAGGTGCTTGGTTGGCGAGGCTTTTATGTGTAAGCACAAGTGCTTTAAGAGAGACTCTTTGGGAGACTTAGAGCCAGCGCAGGCTCCGTCTGGAGTCAGAGATGTGGAGGTTCCTACGTATGTTTAGAGCCGCTCTAATGGCATTATTTTGGATGATTTGTAGTTTTTTAATATTGCCTTTGTTTGTGCCCAAATAGAGGGCATTGCAATAATCGATTTTGATAGGACCAAAAAGTCTATGGGCGAAAAGTCTATCACATTTTTCACCGCCTTCATAGTAGTTGCATCTTTTTCTGAAAAGAAGCCTCTCAGTTTCTTCTGTGAGTATTTTTTCTAAACTGTTTTTTTTAAAAAATGGAAATCAATGCTCAAATCCTCAGTGCTACCAGCTGAACTCCCCATTCATTGTGTTTCCATTTTACTGATATCTTCACCTCAGCCTCCCTCATCTTTTTCTTTTTTCTCAAGAGGCCAATAAGCATACCCATCATATAACACTTGAATGCCTGCTAGAATGACTCAACTGATACTTCATCTGTCCAATTATTTTCAACAAAAAATAATGCCTCCTTAACAATTTCATCTAATGACTCCACATCGTCAAGTAAGGATACATTAATTCTCCACATATTAGTTTTGACCATTGGGAAGGCAATGACACCTCAATTGAAACTGGTCATGATCAGAAATAAAAATAGTATTAATATCACTTTTCTTAAAACGTTGTGTACACAGACCAGATGTTAGGATGAATACGTTTTATGTCTAACTGAATGAAATGTGTATTTCCTTTCTTGAGGATGTTCTAGTCTCCATACATCATGTAACATGAACGCATCCATTAAATTATTCAAATTCTCTCATTTCCCCTTTAGTACTGAACATGGAGTACAACCACTCCTATCCAATCGAGCGTTCAGTGTGATGTTAAAATTTCGCACCAATGGGGGTTAGTTGGACCCAAATTCTGTACGAATTGAGCCAATTTTATAAAGAAAATAGAGTCACCCCCGTTTGGAGCATAAACTTTTCAAAAACTGTACAACACATTTTGCACGTTCATAGTGACACATAAAATTCTTCCGTCATTGTCCTTTTTACATGATACACATGATACAGGTAAGTTCTTCCGCACTAATGCACCTTGCCCTCTAGAACTGGACAAAAAGGAGAACCGAAGGTCCTCCCTACTCAACCTCTCTTTATCTTCTCAGCATCTTTCTCAATCAAATACGTCTCCTGTAAGAGGGCTACATAAGCCCCCATATCATTTAGATGACTCAAAATCCTCTTTCTTTTGTTTGCCCAATTTGCGCCATTTACATTCAAGGAGACCAACTTTATGCAACCTTTTGTATTGTTGACCTTAGCTGACTTGTTCAAATCACACACTTTGAGGGAGCATGGACACAACACAGATTTATAGACAAACAAACAACACACAGACACACAGAGAAAAACACAAAACAACTAGGGTACAGTTAAATCTAATACAAAAGCACCTTGCTCCCGTTCTTCTTTGATAGATCACCAAACCCCTCGCTCCCCATTATTTCTAATCGCAGTCTGATTTCTTATAAAATTAAGTCACCTAGCCATATAACCCTATTTCTCTATTCTTTAGATTAACTCAGTCCTTCTTTTCAAATCATCCTGCACTTTCTATATTGCTATTTAAAAATGGATAATTCGAGGCCACCAGTGGGTGCAGGCAAAATGGAAGCCCGAGCTCTGAGCTCCGTCCCCTGCCCTTGCAACTTGGAGTTTTCACAGAGTTGGAATCCTGGGACCCGCTACGACTGGGTCTCTGCACTTCAGAAACAGTGGTGCACTAGCTTTGCTAGTGGCAGGCGCCTGCAGCCCGGTAAAGAGGGGGAATGGAGGTCCTGGAACAAGGCCCACCGTGGCGAGGGTGATCGATCACCATGCGGCCTGCTGAAGGAGGTACGGGCCGTTGACAGCGCCCCTGCAGGCACAGTGTGTTAGGCCCAGTGTGGGTTGTGGAAGAAAGGGTGAGGATGCCCCGGTGATGACAGGAAGAGGAGCATCCCGTTGATCTAGGGCAGTAATAGGCGGATTAGAGACCCCAGCGAGGGAATCCACTGCAGGTCCGTGAGGGCTTCGAAGCAGGCTGCAAAGGCTGCTCCCAGCTGGGAGTGCATGGGGGACTATACCTAACTGGGACCTTGCAGAGGAGGAGCGGCGGGGTCATTATAAACACTGCCTGGCCCGGAGCACACAATACACATCAGCAGGTGGATTGGTGCTGGCGGCCCTGCTCTGCAGGGGAGGTGAGGCGAGAGACACTCTGGACCAGAGCAGAGGAGAGGAGCTGCGGCACACAGGAGGAAGTGAAGAGCACTGTGCAATGGACCAGGTATGATCTGAGCCTGAAGGCTTCCCAGCGTGTAGCCCTCCTGCAGCACAACGGTCTGAGCATACTCAAGCAGGCCAACACATCAGCAGAGGCCCTAGGGATGCAGTATAATGCACCTCGGACCCTATCACAAAGAACTGCTGAAGGTGAGGAGGTTCGGTGGGCAAGAGGAGTGGAAGAGACTTTGCTGGAAGGAGGTGGACACCACTGAGGCCACAGAGATGCCACAGGAGAACTGGTGGAAATAGATCAGGGAGGATGGGGTGGAGAGGAGCAACAGAAGCAACGGAAAGTGGAGTGAGGCAGACATGGGCCCCTGTCAAATGGAGAGAGAGTGTGGGGAGTGGCAAGGATGCCCTTAGGAGGTCGGACTGTGTGACAGTGAGAGGATGTCAGGGCACAGGGGTATACTGGGTAAATGAGTTGGAGAAAGAAGATTTCTCAGTACCAGTACCACAGCCGTGTCAGAGGAGATATGGAGAAGGAGAAGGAGGTCGGCACCACCCCAGCTCTACAGAGATAGGGACCATTAAGAGCGATATCCAGATGATCCCGGAGGAGATTCATGGGATGAGAAGTGATATTGGTGCCAAAGTGGTCACACTGGTGGAAAGGCTTGGTAGCGTGGAGGTGAATCAGGCCTCCGCGGGGGTGCTCGAAGCACAGATCCAGGTCTGGTTTCGGGACATTGAGAGGAGAGAGTTGGAGTTGGGCCTCAAAGTGAACGACATTGACAATAGAGAGAGGCAAAACAATCTCTGTTTCTTTGGCCTCAAAGAAAGGGAGGGGTAGTCCCCGGCTGGACTTGAAAAGAAAATCCAGGAAATCATCTGGATGGTCTTGGGGTCGAAGGAGGGAGTACATATATGACCCTGGATAGAGTGCACTGGGCAGGAGGAGGGAGCAGAGGACCCCCGCTCGGTGCTGGCAAAGCTACACTACTATCATGATCAAGTGGACATCCTTGAGAAGGCCAAGCGCATGGGAACTATTGAATATGAGGACTCCATAGTGGCTATATTTCAGGACCTCTTGGCCATACCCACCTGAGACGGAAAAAGTGTGGCTTTCTCACGAGGTAGCTACAGAGAAAAGGAGTTCGATATACATGGAGATACCCCTTTGCACTAATATTTGAATGGAAAGGCAAACAATTTCACCTGGTGTCTGAGGAGGATATTGTGAGGGCCACGGAGGGTCTTGTGGAATCCCGAAGGAACAGTGCCAGTTTGGAAGGAGAGGAAGGGATACAGGAGAGGCGAGAGATTCATGGCCCATAGATGGAGCAAGGTCGCCGGAGAACGCAAGAGGCCAGGAAGTTTCTTAAGCTAAACACCCCCTCTCCCAGAAGGGAAGTGACATGAGGGGCACAGACCAGTTGGTTTTCTGTTAAATTGTTCTGAGGGGGTGATGGTGCCCAATAACAGAATCTCTGAGGCCCTTTACATGGTCCTGTGAGGAAGGCTTGGCATCAAGGATAGATACACACAAGTGATCACAGTTCAAGGGTGTTTATTAAACTGCAAAAGTGGGTGAGATAAACGCCTAATTTAAACCTAAATCTACGATGGGAGCAAGCTTTGACGATCAAATGAAAAATAAGGCAGTTCTTGTGGCGTCTTATCAAATCAAAAAGGGTCTATACAAAAAGAAACTATTGCCAAACCTTACAAGTACATACACACTAGTGTGGGATAGGATTCATAAGAAAGAAAGAAGTGTTCACAAATAATATGTCAGAATGCAGTAGTCAGGGTCTCCCTTCCCCACGTTTTGAGCAAGGGATAAGGTGGGACCTTTGAGCACAGCACACTTCTTGAGCTTCCCAAGCACGAGATGACAGTTCCGTTCCTAGCTTAACAGGAGGCTCAGTGGCCAAGTCTCTTTTTACTCAAAGGTCTCTTGCCTGCAAGGGTCAGAAAATAACAAAAGAAAAAGTTCCTTTCGTACAGTAGTTGGGGTAATAATGGTTCACCTCTGGGTCCCCCTCTTTCGAGCGCAGACTCTTCTCGATTCTCAGCCTCCCTCCGCCGGGTTCACTGTGGCTCTTGTTCTCTCGTTTTTTCCTTTTACATTCATCAGTCTTTGGGGTGATGACTTTTCACCCTAGGATCCCCCTCTGCCAGGCTCAGACCTCTTCTCAACTGTTTGCTTCTATTCAGCACACTTGTACCCTTTTCCGTTCACAAATCTTATTGTCTTTTAAACAATGAACTTTTGACTTCCCTTCATCGGGTTCACTCTTGTCACGCATACAGTTCTGTTTCCTTTTCCTTTAAACGTGATTCGTCTCCCGTAGCTTTCACTGGGTTGCTGGTCAAAGACTTTCGACTGTACAGAGGCTTTGGCTAGACCCCCGTATGAACACCCTGACCGTTCCTTTGCGGCCTTCCCGAGGCCTTCTGGTATTAGCAGTTTCAACAAACACGGGATTGACCAGAGTCTCTCGAGTAAGCACCCACGTGGTGCTGGATCCCTCTGCAGCTGGTCTTCCCTTTTCTAACAGTTCTTTGAACTTCCCTTTGCAATTTACAGTTCTTTGAACTCTGCCACTTTGCGACTTTCATTCAACACAGTTCGTTTTCTTTATCGGTTCTCCCCTCAACTCACCGACTGTGATGAACCGCTTGGCTTTCTTCGTATCCGGAATAAAGGCCGCTACCATGGTAGCAGACACCTCACTCTGTCCTGCTTATCAGCGTAGGCACGCTCCGTGTGCCATTGACATCTGCTGCAACACACTTCAGCTTTGTCTGCGGTCTTATCATTCCTTCTGCTGAGGTTTCGCGGATCTGGATCGGAAAGGGCAAGGTTGCGTATCTCCATGTGGGCCTCACGATATTCACCGCCTTTCTCCTTCTCTTTAACTGCCGTGCCTGGATAGCTGTCTCGTGCGGTCTGCCTTGCTCGTAATGTGCTTTCATGCTCCACCTTTTATCCCTGCGGGGAAGGGAAAGGGCCATCAGGTGTGTGTGATTCTGGCCAATTGCCTGACCATGCCTGATCCTTGTATTAGGACACATTAGGTAATTGGCTCGGGTGTTAGTCCGTTGTCTGTGGTGTGCGAAAGTGTTCATGTCGGAAAAGGCGGGGGGCAGTGTTTGGGAATTTCCTACCCATCGGTGTCCCACTTCCACTGCCATAGGATCCCCCTCCCCCATCCAAGTGATCCTCCTTCACTGGTCCAACCCCAGGAACTGGATCCAATAGCGATGGCTGTGTCCTGGCATCCTGGATGACAGATCCCGGGGACTAGTCAGGGAGATGCCCTCAGGTTTCTCACAGTCCCCCAGGATGGAGACTACCTGAAGGGGGATGGGTGTATGGAGCAAATCTGTTTGTTATGATGGGCTTGGCATACTCAGTGTTGGGGGGCAGGATGGGGTGGTCCGCTCGCAATCGGGGGTTGGTTGGGGGGAGGTACGGGAGGTGTGAATGGACTGGCGTTGGGGGATTTGTTCTCTTGTTGTCAATGTTCAGGGTTTGTGGGAGATTGTTGAGTTGCATGGAGGGTAGGTCAGGGGAATGGCTGGGTACAGGGGGGGAAGTACCATGGGGACCGCAGGGGCGGGTGAGGTAGTTGAGGAGGACTGGAGATTATTAGGGATGGCAAGGGGCACGTGATCATGATGGTTTGGCCATTTGAAGGTCTCTGGAAACTCAGAATGGAGTTGAATGATAGTTGAGATGTGGTCATGAGCACGGTTGTAGGGGCACCTGGGCTTTGGAAGATATGGAGGGTGACAAACATTGTGGCAAGGGCAGGGGCGGCATTCCTGGTGGTTCGACTGGCATGACCAACATGTTTGAGGCACACGGTCAGTGGCCTCAGTTGGGGGCTGGGTGTGGGGGGATGGAGTGGAGGGAAGGTCTCATGCAGCAGGTTTTAGGGAGGGCAGTGAGGGGGTATCTTGTGAGTGATGTGAAGGGCATCCGTCAAATGGTAAGGAAGGGCTATGGTTGAGGTGCATATAGCCATGTTAAACGTAAAAGGATTAAATTCCCGAAACAAGAAATCACTCACAAGCAATATGTTTCGTAAGTAGCGCTTGGCAGTCCTCTTTTTGCAAGAGACGCATTATAAGCAGGGGGCGGTATCTGCTGTACGGGGAAGGAAATCGATAGACATGTTTGGGCTTCACACACAGTTCGCAAGAAGGAAGGGGTGGGTATTGTACTGGAGACCACTTTCAAGATGACAGAGATACAGACCAAGAGGGGATTTGGAGGCCAATTTCTGGGGATAAAGGGATTCTACAGGGAAATGCAAGTTATTCTGGCTGCCTTATATGCTCCGAATGTGGGGCAGTTGAGGTTTTTGCTCCAGGTATTCGGGATGTTGGAGGGCTGGGCAGAGTGGGCCAGAATACTGGGGCGGGGGGATTTCAATCAGGTGGCTGATTCGTTGCTAGATTGGTGGTCGGCTAAGGGCAGAGGTCCAAAAGTGGCAGGACCAGAGAACACTGCCTTCAGGAACCTCTTGCAGGACCATTATTGGACTAAAGTATTGCAGGGACACTTCCCAGGTCCGGGGGTTGCACCTTTTTTTCACCCCCACACCAGACCTATACCAGGACAGACTTGTTGCTGATTCCACTTGATAGGGAGGCTGAGGTGGGGGCGGCTGTGGTTGAAGCAATTACCTGGTCAGACCACGAGTTGGTGGTGGCGGAGTGGAGGATAAGGAGCTCCAGGTGGCAATTCTGCTGGAGGTTTAATGACACCCTGCTGAGGGAGAGGGTCTTACGGGACTTTCTTGGAAAGGAGGTGCAAGCATATTTCGAAGTTAACGACAATGGAGAGACAGGTATGACAATGGTCTTGGAGGCCGCCAAGGCCATGTTCCAGGGTTTCTTCATAGCTGAGGGTTCGGGTAAGAAAAGAGAGAGAGGGCTGATCGATGAATTGTCTTCTCGGTTCGCAAAGTACTACCAAAAGCTCTATGCCAGACCGGCAGAAGCACCAGGGGATGAGTTGCGGGGTTATCTTGCAGACTGACGGCATCCCAGGAAAGGAAGGTCCTGGAGGGGGAGGTGATGTGGGAAGAGGTGTTGTGGGCGACCCAGAGACTAAAGGCTGGGAAGACTCCGGGGGAGGACTGGTTCACAGCAGACTTTTACAAACAGTACCAACCTTTACACGCTACGCCCCTGGCAAAGCTTGTTAACTCGGTCGTGGGGCAGGGCACGATTCCAATGATGTTCCTTCAGGTCTTGATAACCGTCACCCCGAAGGCGGGGAAGGATTTGACCAGCAGTGTCTCGTACAGACAGATATCTCTGATGAATGTAGACGCTAAAATCTTTGCCAGGGTTGTCGCTTCTTGTTTGGAGTCCTGCCTCCCACGACTGATCCACCCAGAACAGCAGGTTTTGTGATGCAGTCAGGGCACTGACAATATGCGCAAGACGCATCACGTTCTTAATACTGAGGCAGTGAAGGAGGGGTGGGGGGGGGCTCTGCTGCTGGCCCTGGATACGGAGGAGGCCTTCGATCTGTTGAGATGGCCCATCATAGGGGAGGTCCTTGCAACCATGAGGATGGGGCCGAGATGGATGGGGTGGATGTCGGCCCTATATTCCAGTCCTACAGCTAAGGTGGTGGTCAATGGGAGTGTGTTGCAGGCCTTTCCGCTACAGCAGGGTACGCAACAGGGTTGCCCACTCTCCCTGTTGCTTTACGCACTGGTCATTAGCCCTGGGCGGTGGCAGTTAGGAAGGACGAAAGAATAAAGGGGGTCCGGATAGGGGCAATAGAGTGTAAAATCAGTTTCTTTGCAGACGATGCCCTGCTTATATTACTGAGCCGGAACGATCGCCCCCCTCTCCTATTGGAAAGCTTGGTGTAATATGGGAAGCTGTCTGGCTTCAAAGTTAACTTGGAATATTCGGTGGCCTTCAGGGTAGGGGGGCTGTGGGAGGCAGTAGTGGGTTACATTAAAAGTTTGCCATTTCAGGTTCAGGAGGACTCCTTTCGGTACCTGGGGATTCAGGAGACGTGCAACTATGGTGATCTCATCCCCAAGAATTTCCTGCTGTTGTGGTCAGCCGTGAGAAATGACATGGAGAGGTGGGCGAGATTAGTGCTCGCTTGGATGCCGCGCCTAAATTGCATAAGAAGCTGGTGCTGCCCAAATGTTTGTTTTTATTGCAGATGCTCCCGGTGGTAATCCCACCATCAATTCTTGCTGAGCGGAAGGTGGCTATGCTAAAATTTCTTTGGGCTGGGGCAAAGCATAGGGTGGCCTACAGGACCTTGGTCTTATCAAAAGACGAGGGGGGTTAGATTCTGAGATCTTGAGACCTACAATAAAGAGGCCCAGCTTCGGGTCATGGTGGACCACTTGAATCCGCTCTCAGACAAACAATGGGTGTCAATGGATAATGCAATAATGGCCCCAGTTTCACCAGGAGAATGGTTGTGGGTGCCCAAATCCCGTCAAGGGTTTTGCTCCACCCAGTGTTGGAAGTTTTGTGGGTTACATGGAAGAAAGGAGGAGGGGAGAACAGATGGCTCTTCTCTTGGCCATTGTCCTTGAACTGCATATGGGCCCCACCCTTGTGGGATGGGATAGGGGAGCCACTAGCATTCCAACTCTGGTACACGGGGGGGGGGGCTCAGTAGAGCTGGACAAATGTGGGAGTAGGCTAGAGGAGGCTCTGAACATGGGTAAACTGTCACCTTTCCAATACCTGCAGCTGAAAGGGGTCCTCATGGACCCCCAGTGGGGTGAGAACCTGAGGAGGGAATTGACAGACTTTGAGTGGTTCCTGTTAACAGGTAGGGGTGCTAAGGGACTCATTGCAGGATTATACAAGACAATCTTGTTGGCAGAGCCCAGGGACCCATTTCCGGCCAGGATCAGGTGGTGGGTGGACCTGTGAAGACACATTGAGGATGCGATGTGGGCGCAGATCTGTAGAAGGGTTGTGCGGTTAACAATCTCCCTGCAGCAGGGGTGTTGCTAGGTCTGGAAAAGACCCGGGGCTACACTTATGTCGGAACTGTTGGGACTGGGGGCTAGCTAGCCTTTTGGCTGTAGCTCCTGAGATTCTATCCAGGGCTACAACCAAAAGACCCGGGGCTATAGCCCCCTTAGCCCCCCCCAGCAACGCCTCTGCCCTGCAGTATAGGGACCAAGCGTTGAAGTTGATACACAGATGTCGTTACCCGCCGGCTAGGATAGCTAAGATGTGTTAGGGATATTACCCACGCTGTTGGAAGTGTCAACAGGTGAGGGGCGACTATATACACATGTGGTGGGGCTGCCCCAGAGTGTAGTCATACTGGAGGGAGGTTAATGGGAACCACGGGGAGCTCTCACTGTGGCTTCTTCTTTTAGGGGTATGGTTAGAGGAGGAAGGGGAGGTTGATGCTGCAGATTATGTTGGTTTCTGCAAGATATTGTTTGGCTCAACTGTGGAAGAACCCGCGTATGCCAGTGGAGAAGGAGTGGGTGGCAAAGATCAGGGCGCTCTATGATATGGAATACCTCACGCATGCACTGGACGGGCCCCGGTCTAACATTGAAGTCCTATGGCTCCCTTTTTCCGAGAAATATGGACACTGGGGGGGAGAGAGGGGTAGGACGGTGAGGATTTAGTGTTGAAATGGCCAAGAGGGGAATGTGCCTTGTACTGTTTGATACCGGGGATGTCGTGAGGAATCGAAACGTACGCAAATTGGACTATGCTCTTGACTCGAAGTAGACAAAATGGGCTTGTTTTTTGAGGAGGGGATTTAACAATGGTTTTTAACACAATTTTCGAAATGCCAATAAAGTTCAATTTGGCGAAAAAAATGGATAATTCAAAGAGGTAATACTGATTGTCTAAAATAACTATTGTAAAACTAATTAGCCTGAAATAAAGGAATCTAATTTGAAGTCACCATAGAATAAACACTACTATACTCCACAGCTAAGGGCTGCTCACACTGTAGGTAAATAGACATATGGGCTTGATATGAGCTCCCTAGGAGACATGGAAGAACATGGAATAGCTGAAAGTTCCATGTATAGCGACAAGTTCTGTTTCCGCAGAAGCAGCAGAAATGATTCATCTTGTAGGTGATATTCTTTAGTGCAGCATATGAAAACGAATGAACTGCTGCCATCTAGCGGTCAAACATATTTTCACAGAACTAGATTGTAAAACTCAAATTAAGGAATTCTTGGGTTGCGGAATCTATTACGGTCCCAAACCTAACTAACTGCAATCATCTAGCGGTCAACATATTCCTCCTTCCTCTTGACCTCTACTTCCAAACTCCTCCCCCTCAGTGACTTCAACATCCACCTCGACTCTCCCGAATCAGCCACTTAACGGTTCCGTGACCCCTGTGACTCCCTCTCTTACTATTCTTTCCTCCATTCCGACACACTCTGGATGCCCTCATCTCTGATGACATCCCTTTCTCTAACGTGGTCACCACCCCCTCGCCTGGTCTGACCACTCTCTCTCTCCTCTCTTCCTACTTGGGGCCCCTCGGCCCTCTGTCCGAGCTACCTCCCACACTGTCAGCCTCCTTTTCTGTCATTCGACTGATGAAGCCAGTGTCAGTCGCTGCTTTTGCCTCCACTTTCATCCCCACTCCCTCCCCTGTCTCTGACTCTCCTTCGGACTTGTCCTCACTAACCTTCACTTCTCCATCACTAACACCATTGACATCCTTGCCCCTGTCATGAGGATTCACCTGAAGCCTGCCTCCAAGTGCACCGGATGGTATGACTCCGATCTAGCTTCTCTGAAACGTAAGTGCAGAGGTGCTGAATGGAAGTGGCAGACCTCAGGTTCATCTTCTGACAAACTGACCTGTCGCCTGCTCCAAAGGCAATATCGTTTCTTTATCCGCTCCAAGAAGAGGGCCCACATCCAAGCCCGCATCACAGGAGCCACTAACAACAAGGCAGAACTTTTCAAAATCTGCAAGCAACTCGCCAATCCAACTGCAGTCTCCGCCTCTCTCCTTCCTTCCCAGGCTCTCTGCACCGCTTTGGCCTCCCAATTCACATCTAAAACTCAGGACATCCTGTCCTCACTCTCCACCACCACCATCTCCACTACTGCTCGCGTCTACCCTCCTTCAACCCCCCTCCGCAGTCGCCTTCCTCCTGCCAATAGCACCTGATGAGGTCCCTAAAGTTGTCCGCTCTATGAAGGTCTCATACAAAAAGGAGCTCCCCTGCTCTCCTAGAACCATTAAGGACAATCTCTCCTCTCTCGCCCCGGCTCTTGCTGACTTCTGTAACCACTCCTGGTTCTGTGCCACTTACACTTTCCATCTCTACCTCAAGCACTCCCTTGTGCACCCTCTCCTAAAAAAGCTGTCTGCTGACTCCTCCTGGCCGGCTAACTATCACCCTATCTCCACCACCCCTTTCCTAGGTAAACTCTTGGAGAAGCTGGTCCTCCCCTAATTGACCCTCCACACTGAACCTTTTGGTTGCCTCCATGACCATCAATCTGGATTCCGGGCATCCAGTGGCATGGAAACTGCTCTCCTGAACACCTGTGAAGACATGCTCGTAAATATTAACTCTAACTCTCCTGCTGTTCTCATTCTTCTCAATCTCTCCTCTGCCTTTGACACCGTCAACCATTCTATCTTCATAAAATAGCTCCGAGCTACCCTTAGTATCACGGACCGGGCACTGGAATGGTTGACCTCTTTCCTCACTAACCACCCTTCCCAGTTGCAAGTGGGCCCTTTCTCCTCCACCACCACACTCTCTACCTGCGGCGTCCCCCTGGGCTAAATCCTATCACAGTGGCTCTTCAAAATCTATCTCACCCGTTTTGCTCACCTGATCTCCTCAATCTCTTCATCAATCTCGCCCTTTCCTCCCTACGCCACCCTTCAACCAATCCAGTATAGGGCTACAAGACGTATCCTTGGCTTCAAGCCCAGGCACTGTATCTATCCAGCCCTAAAATCTCTCCACTGGCTCACAGTGGCTGTGATGATCCAATTCAAGACCCTCTGCATCATTTTCAAGGCCTTCTGGGGCCAGGGACCATGGTATCTCCAACCTTCCCTCCCTAAATACTCCCCTGCTAGAGGCCTCCGCTCCTCTAACTCCAACTCTCTGCTTGTCAAACACTTTTCCAAGCATAGAGTGGGGGGCATGTCCCTATCCACAGCTGGTGCCTCCCTTTGGAACAGCCTCCCTGCCCCTCTCAGACTTGAGCCGGATCTCCTTAAGTTCCAGAAACTTCTCAAACCCCTGTTTTTCTCTACCTCTTTCCCTCTTTCCCTTCCTTGCTGAGACTGGTGGCCTGGTACTCATAAATCTCACAGGTACCAGGCCCTCTACCCAGTTAGTACCAGCATCCTATCCCCTCAGCACTGCCCTTACGGGCCCCCTGCCTGACGGCTCTGCATTCCACCCGTGGGATTCATCTGCCCTAGCACTTAGCCTGCAGCCTCCTCCTTTAGCTCCTCTTGGCACTTCCCTCCCGGGCCCCCACCAGCACTTGTCCATTCCTCACTCCCCCACTCCCTTTCCTATCTCTTGTACTTCTCTTCAATGCACATGCATGTACAAATGTCACAAGGCCTAGGCGAAGCCCATTCATGCAAAGGCTGCTGTTTTGAGGGCTGCAGGTGCGCAAAACTGCTCGACCGTCCATCGGGCCTACACTTCCAACACGCAGGCCCAACTTCTGGCAAGAACAACTTATCTTCCAGGTAACGAAGTCCACACAGACGAAGCCCACGCAGGCAAAGGCTGCAGTGATGTGCGCCGCAGGTGTTAGGCGCTGATATATGCTGTCCCAATATCCTATCAGGTAAGTGCAATCGTGCCACCTGCACCTAGGCCCCGGATCTCATACCGTGAGCTGCGCCTTGACTCCCGACAAGGCCTGCTACCTGCTGCAAGTGGCATGATTGTGCTTGTCTCTTGCAGCCGTGGCTTAAGCTTAAGCATTTAAGCTTAATCGCGGCCACTTGCACCTAGACCCTGCATCTCATACCCTGGGGTGCACCCTGACTCCTGACCGGACCTGCTACGGCTGCAAGAGACAAGCGCAATCATGCCACTTGCACCTAGGCCCTGCATCTCATACCCCAAGCTGCACCCGACTCCTGACCAAGCCTGCTGCAACATGTAAGCACAATCGTGCCACTTGCACCTACGCCCCACATCTCGTACGCTGAGATGCATCCCAGCTCCCGCCCAGGACCGCAACCAGCTGCAGGGTAAGTGCAATCACGTCACTTACACCTAGGCATTTTGTACCCTGAGCTGCTCTCTGACTCCTGCCCAGGCCCGCTACCCATTGCATTAGGTAAGCGCAATTGCGCCACCTGCACTAAGGCCCTGCATCTCGTACCCCGAGCTGCACCCGACTCCCGCCCAGGCCGCTACCCGTTGCATCAAGCAAGTGCATTCGCACCACTTTCACTAAGGCCCACCATTTGCACCCTGCCCAGGCCCATTATTCATAGGGAAACATCAAATTTACAGATGCCATGGCTCCCACCTGCCTACCTCCCCCGATATCTGTCAAGAAACAGCGCCTCCAGCTCCACACCAGAAGACCCTACAACCACAATAAGCCCATGCTGCCCCCTCAGCTCCTCCCTCCATCTACACCAGAAACAAACTCCTCCGCTTGCACACCCTGCTCCACAGCCCCCCACCCACCTGAAAACACTGCACCCGCTCACCCCATCAGCCCCCATCAGCTTCTCCCAACAAGCCCCTCAAATGCACTCTAATCAATGCCAGATCAGTCCCCGCGCACGCCCCCAGAATTCCCAGCCTCCTCACCGGCAATGATCTCGACCTGCTTGCCATAACTGAAACATGGTTTCACCCCGCAACAGGCCCTGTACTATCCATAGCTATCTCCCCAGGACACGCCATCATGCGCAATGACAGAGCCCACAGCAAAGGCGGTGGAGCCGCTCTGATCCACAAAAATACCATCACCATCAGGAACACCAAGTCCAACCCAATCCCAAACTGCGAAATGCTATCCTCCAAACTCACTCTGTCACCTACCAATACCCTCAGTCTCCACCTCATCTATCATCCACCAGGCCCATCTAATCTTTCGAAGAAGACCGCATGCATATGATCAATTTCACCATCAAGCCCAGCTCTAAAATCCTAATCCTGGGTGACCTCAATCTTGATCTCAATGACCCCACAGACCCACACGCAAAAAGCATAGCCACGGCCCTCAACCACATCTGCTTTGCTCATCAAACTATTGAACCCACCCACATCCAGGGCCACAACCTCGATTGGATTGCCGACCTCAACTGCAACTTGACCGGCCTCACCACCACAACCTGCCCGTGGTCTGACCACTACACCATCACATTTGACCTCCCCAACAACAAGAGGGCCAGCCCCTCTCAGTCAATGAAACATGAAGCCTTAGCCCGCTGCACCATAAATCTGAACAAGGTCCACCTCACACCCTTTCTCTCAGCCCTCACCATCTTTCATGCGAACACCTCACCTGGGTTTTGCGAGTAGACCGTGAATCGTAGCGGAAAGGCCAGTCCACTCTGGAAGTCAGAGATTTCTGGATATATGGAGCGCTGAGGGTGCCCGATTGGCCAGGTCCAGGAAAAAAAGCTTTCATGAAGGGAAAAACCTTGTAGATCCAAAGACAAGTTGAATCCAGCGGTCGATCGGGATTCGTTATCCAGGATTCAAGTGATTAAGGAAGACGGGCTGTAGAAGGCATCTTGAAGCAAATGAAGTAATCAGCAAAAGACTGAAATATCAAAGGTACCAGACCAGAACTTGAATAGAATGGAGGAAATAATGAGATTTAAAGAGGAGCAGGGAAGTACAGGAGCAGCAAGGAAAAGGGGCACAGAGTGGCAAGGAAACAGCATTGGGGCAATGGAAAAAGTTGCGACTCACCCTAATTCAATGAACATTTGTTGGGAGAGCGGACAGTCTCTGCCTATTGGAAGTGGCCATAACGTGATTAACATAACGTGTGGGCCATCTTATGGTTGGCAATTGAAAGTCATACAATGTAATGTCTCTGTGGTTGGCACTTGCCGTCTGAATCCTTTCCATCTGTCCCAGATAGTCCAGGGTCGGAAACAGACCCTGACATCATGCCTCCCTCCATACTGATGTCCTCCGGGCTTCCAAGGATGCATGTTGTGAAATCTACTAATCAGAATCGGGGCATGGACCTGTCAGACCTGTCAGACTGGTTCTCAGGTGCTATCACCTATAAGGTATTGTAAACCTCCTCTGTAATACCGGAAATCACAAATGTGGACCACCTCGTATTGAGGCAGATGGTCGTGAAACATAGGTGGCTGAGTTTTTCAGGGCTTGTGTAGATTTGAAGGTACCCAATAAGGTTTTAGTAAGGATGAGTGGAAAGTGGGATGTATCTTTTTACAGGTCCATTGAAGCTGTAAACGGAAAGCAACAGGATTGATGATCTTAATTATCTTAAATGGTCCATAGTACTTAGGTGAGAACATGCCCATGCTAGTCTTTTGGGCAAAAAGCGGGAAGACAAACAGACCATATAACCAATTTAATAGGAAGGCGTTTGTGATCTATGTAGATCTGCAAATCTTTTTGTCTTCTGCTCTAGGTGCTTTCAAGGATTCAAAGAACTCTTGTTGGATTTGATTTCATTCTGTTAAGGGTTCCTCTACAGCGGGAACTGAACTGCTTTGCATTGGTAAGGCTGGATTTCAAGTAGGATGAAATCCATAGTTGGAATAAAATTGAGTCAGCTTGATGGAAGAGTGCAAATAATTGTCTAGCGTGACCGAGACATAACAATGCAAATACTGCTCCAGTGTTTGATTTATTCATTCTGTCAAACCATTTGACTCGGGGTGATAACCTGAAGATAAAAATCTGTTTATAACCAGATTCCTGCAGAGAGCTTTCCAAAACTTAGAGGCATATTATGTCCCTCGATCTGATATGATTGCTGTTGGAGGACCATGGAGTCTAAATATTTCATGAATAAATAGTTAACTCATCTCAGATGCGGAAGGAAGTGTCTCACCTTGTGTGAAATGAGCCATTTTTGAATAGGCCACAATAATTAACATAATAACAGTATTTCCTTCAGATGAAGGAAGGTCCACGACGAAATCAGTGGTGATCTTATCCCATGGACAAGTAGGGAGATTTGGCCATGATAGTTTGCCTATGGGCGTGATTCTTGGGGTCTTGGCTTGAGCGCATGTTTTACAAGATTGACAATAGGAGACCAGGTCCTTGCGCATATAAGGCCACTAAAAGTGTCTTTGTATGAGATGAAGTGTGGAATTAGCACCTCTGTGACCTGCCACCTTCAGGTTATGACATAACTGTAGGATCTGCAGCACTTCATCTGTGGCTTACCCATGAACCCGGACTCCCCAGCACTTACCACCTCGTCCCTCTTCCTTGCTGCACTTGCACGTTCTGAATGCTCACCAGCATAGTAGGTTCATACCTTCTACCTTTTCCCCCCTCTGCTCTTAAATATAAGCACCTAACAAGCAAACAATAAAATTAAAATTAAAATAAATCTGTTGTTTTAACGGCATAGTGGGAAAAAAATAGTGGTATTGTAAAATAACAACCCATATCTATTGCTAAGTTTGAATGTAGGAGATAGAGATTTAAATAACTCAGTGTTCTCTGAGGCCTTGCGAAGTTCCTGAAGGAATGAAGTTACCAGGTTGACAACTCTATGTTTCGGGAACGTCTTTTCACAAACTGGTTCCAGAGTGATATAGGTCCCTTCTGGAAAGTGCATCTGCAAGTTCGTTTTGAGATACAGGAATATAAGTTAGATACAAATTGGAAATGGGAAAAAATAGGCCCATTTGCTTGACAGCTGTTTCTGCAGACGAAGGACTGAAGTAAAAGCAGATTTTGGTGATCAGTTCTTATTTCAGTCTCCTGTTCAGCCCCATTAAGAAAATGATGCCATTCCTGGCAAGCCAGTTTAATGGCTAAAAGCTATTTTTCTAAAATAGAGTAATTTACCTCAGAAGGCAACAGAGTTTTAGAGTACTATGTTAGAGGATTTTCTTCTTTGTCCTCAGCCAGTTGTTTTAACACTGCCCCCAGCTCCTTATCTGATGCATCTGTTTCCACTATAAAGAGTTTGAGAGGATCCAGCTGAATCAATATCAGAGCAGTGATAAATGCTTGTTTTAGGTCTTGAAACGCTTGTTGTGCTTCCTCTCCCCCAAAAAATGGAACGCCCTTTTTCAGAAAAGATGTTAAATATAAGACTTTCTGAGAAAAAGATGGAATAAACTTCCTATAAAAATTAGTCAAACCCAGAAAACATTGTACCTCCTTTACTGTAAAGGGAACCGTCCAAACTTGTATGACTTCCACCTTACAAGGATCCATTGACACTCCTTGATGAGAGAGAATATATCCCAAATAAGGTTCTAAAGTAACACTAAATAAGCATTTCTCTAGTTTCACTAGAATATGATTCTTTTGAAGTCAGTCAAGGACCTCAGGAACTTGAAGAGTGTGATCTGTGGGTCTATAGAAAATAAGGATGTCATCTAAATAGACAATTAATGAATGGAAAAGAATGTCAGCGAATAAGTGGTCCAGATTATTTAATAAGTCAGTTGGTCAGGTTCTCCTGCAGGTATACTTTCAAGGCTTTCTTCTCTGCCGGAGTCAAGTGGAACATGTGGTTAAAGGGAACCATTGTGCCAGGAAGTAATGTTATAGCACAATCCTCAGGTCTATTGGGTGGCAATGATTTAGTTGTCTATTTGTTAAATACAGATTGGAATTGTTGATATTCCTGAGGAAGAGCACAGCCGACCATTCAGTATGATTCTGTAACATCTTTTGGCGAGACTGCTGTACCTGAAACAGGTTTCTTTTCTTGTATGCAGTTAGAAGAAATAATGTATGTGCCATCCAATTTATATTGGGGTTGTGGAAAGTCAATGAAGCAATGCCCAGAATGATGGGGATATTAGTGGCTTGTATGATATCAAAATGAATGGACGCAACATTCTGATGTATATGCATCTGTAAAGGGCGAGTATGCTTTGGAATGGGTTTGCTCTCTAACATACGCCCATCCATTCCTTCTACAGGAACAGGATGTGTCTTTTTGCAAAATGGTATCTTTATTTGATCCGCCCAAGTAGCATCCATCAAAAGCCCAGCTGCACCACAATCTACCAAGGCAGATGCTTTTATCGAGTGTTGTTCTGTTACATATAGTTCAACAGTCAAAACCAGAAGAGGGGTATCCTCCTTTATAGCAGAGTTTATAACACTATTGTCTTGAGTTAAGGGACTTTGAAATAGCTCCCGACCTTGTGTCCCTTTTAGGGTCAGGAGTTGGCTTTTTCCTTTCTCTTGAGAGCCAATGGACAAAACTTTAAGAGATGAGCATTCAAACCGCAATACATACACAAGCCATTTAGGCGATGTCTGAGTCTCTCCTCTGCAGACAAAGGTCTTCTAGATGAACCAATCTGCATGGGTTTAGTTGTCTCCTTTATAGCTTTGGGCGAGATAGGCGATGGCTGTAAAGCATGCGAGGAATATGAGCGACTCTTTCTCTGCTCGTTTAGACTTAGTTGTATGATACAGCTGGTGGAAATCCAGAAGACCATCCTGTGCAGCATATGTGAGATCCAGACAATCAAATATTTTTGGGAATGCAGTCAAAAAGGCAGGGCAAGAATTCAATCGGAGATCATTAGCTGAAACCAATGCAGTTGCCACTGCCAGTCATATGAGTGACTAAATATCCAACCTTAGATCAATCCATGTGAAAAGATAGATACCTGTTGAAAAGAGAATAGAACATAACATGAGTCCAAATACTCCTTTAGCTTCTTTGGGTCACTAGACATTTTTTCCACCGAAGTGGATGAGCTAGAAGCTACCGCAGGCAAGACATCACAGAGTTTGTATCTCCTCTGTGAGGTTTTACACTGCTGCGATCAACTCTTGTAGTTGCACCATGCTCTTTTCGATATTTGGTCGTCGCAATCTTTCAGACAAACGCCTTACCTGGCTTCTGCGGGTAGACAGTGAACCGTAGAGGAAAGGCCAGTCCTCTCTGGAAGCCAGAGTTCCCAGGATAGACGGAGCGCTTAGGCTGCCTGAAAGGCCAAGTCCAGGAAAAAAACCTTTTTATGAAGGGAAAAACCTTGTAGATCCAAAGGCAAGTTCAATCCAATGGTCGATCGGCATTCGTTATCCAAGATTCAAACAATTAAGGAAGACGGTTGTAGAAGGCGTCTTGAAGCAAATGAAGTAATCAGCAAAAGACTGAAACATCAAAGGTACGAGAACAGAACTTGAATAGAATGCAGGAAATAACGAAAATCAAAGAGGAGCAGGAAAGAACAGGAGCAGCAAGTAAAAAGGGCACAGAATGGCAAGGAAACAGCGTCGGACAACAGAGAAAGTTGCGACGCACTGCTTACCCGATTCAGTGAACTTTTGTTGTGAGAGCAGACATTGGATGTGGTCATAACCTGATTAATGTGAGTAAGGTGTGGACCATCTTGTGGTTGGCGATTGAAATTCATACAGTGTAATCTCTTTGTGGTTGGCACTTGCTGTCTGAATCCTTTCCATCTGTCCAGATGGACCAGGGTTGGAAATAACCCTGACACTATCCTATCCAACATGGATATGAACTCAGAGTCCCTGGTTAAATTGTACAACGACACCATTGCTCTAGCTGCCATCACTCTAGCCCCACTAAAAAAGTGCAACGCCAAGCAAGCTTTAAAAAAGAATGCCTGGTTCACCCCCGCCTGGTATCGGAACCCAAAGAGACAAATATCATCAAAGGCCTCATGCCCTCCCCATTCAAATGAGATGCCTATGCGGCCCTCTATCATTAAAGACCGCACCAAGACGCTCACAACCCTCATCACATTTATCATCAACTCCTCCTTCGCAAGAAAACGGTGCCAACTGCCCTGAATGAAGTATGGATCCTCCCACTACTAAAAAAACCTGCCTTGATGCCTTGACCCCGCCATCCCCACCAACTACTGCTCCATCATCACTGTACCCTTCATCCTTAAAATCCTCAACAGTGCAGCATATACCCAGATCCAACAATACTTAGAGGACAACCACATCCTAGGCATCCGCCAATCAGGTTTCCGACTAAGGCACGGAACCGAGGCAGCCTTACTGGACCTAAAAAAACAGTTTGATGGCATCAAAGACTCAGGGAAACTCGTCCTGCTCCTCATGCTGGACCTATCAGCAGCATTCAACCTTGTTGACCACCAGAAATCTGCAACCACCTCATCACAACAGCAAACATCTCCCTAGCAGCAACAGACTGGATCAGATCCTTTCTAGCAGACAGATACTCGTGTGTCTTCATGGACGACTGACACAAGGATCCTGCATCTTCCCAACCCTCTATAGCAATTATACTAAACCCGTTTTTGATTATTTGGATGCCCTTGGCATATCCTACACGCATTATGCCGATGACACCCAAATCCTCTTCCCTCTCTCAGGCACCTACCACCTTGATGCTGCAACCATCAACTCAGTTTATGACATTGTCCAAAACTGGATGGCAACTCACCAGTTATGCCTCAATGCCGACAAAACTGAGATCCTCATTGTAGGCTCTCATTCCTGTGAGAAACCTGAAGGTGTCTCACTAGCTAGTCCCCAGGGATCTGTCATCCAGGTGGCCAGGACACGGCCATCGCTATCGGATCCAGTTCCTGGGGGTGGACCAGTGATGGAGGATCACCTGGATGGGGGGTCCTTGGGGAGTGGGAGTCAGACACTGATTTTTTTTTAATAATAATTTTATTGGTTTACATACAAACCTTTAAAATGAATAACTAACATACATTCCAACTCATTCGTTCTCTTTACAATCCTCCATTATTGGTGATTTCAAGTCACCCAATTAATTGGGTGTTTGGATGTTGTGACCTTATCATCGCTGACACATCCTTTAGGAATTTCGAAAAGGAAAAAAAGAGTATTTCACATTCTCACTTCATTCCAAATACACTAGGGAATAACAGATGATTCTCAATTATTGCTAGAAAATGTGTCAAAGGTAAAACTAGTTTCATGTCTCTCCCATTAAACATTTGCTGCCACCACTCTTCAGCACTAAGGGATGGATGGGAGTCACTCCAAGGCCCAGATGTCGAGTTCTTTCTGTTCGTAAACCACTGCAAAATAGCACCAAGTGTTTAATGTTTCAGGTTCTTGAGTGCAGCAACGACACATCGGATTCAAGTTCGCATTTGTTAGCCAAGCTCGCAACCGTTCTTTGGTTTTAAACCCATTCAGCCGAAAACGCATGAACAGCCTTCTGGCATTAGGATCGGGAAATAGTTCAATGTATTTTTGTATGCTATTATATGCCCGAGCCTCAGGTGGAACCTCACTCATCATTTTAGAGGATGCTCTTTTGGAACATGTCTGATCCCAATCTGCACGCCAAATTTTTGTTTTTGCTGCATTCGGATTTCCTTGAAGCAACTCAGGTCTGATGTCATACACAGACATTAAGATTTCGCAGCGATTCATCCACATTGACATAACATCTGATGCAGACGAGGTGGCACTATGAAAAATTTCAAATTGTGGAATTCGTTCACATGCTTTTGTTTTGCGATAAAGTGACAGTAGGCTCCAACAAACTCACGCATGGATTGAGATTAAAGATAATTCATAACGTATGGTTACCGTTACTATTCCTCTTGGTAAACCCAATACTTTAGACCGAAAGATATTTTCGAGTGTAGGCCACACTTCCCATGAGCAGCCCAGAGCATTTTCAGCCCTGTACGTTAGTACTGGTATTACCTTTTGTTCGTAGAATCGCAAAACCGCTTTCAGAGAAAATTTCCCAAATCTGTTTTTTATCACCATAGCTTGACACGCCAATTGTTTCATTTCCGTTTTGTCTCCGTTATCCACGGACCATCGTTGATACAGGAACTAATCGTCATTCCAAGGTATTTTACACAGGGTGAAATCAGCAATTTGTCCTGTCCCATCAACCACAATGTTCTTTTTGCAAGCCTAGTCCTGCCACTTTTCAGATTTCTTAGAATCAAGATTTCACATTTCCTCGTATTAATGAGCAGCCAGTTCTCAGCCACATATTGTTGGATTGCATTGATTTTCCTTTGTAGGCCAATTGTTGTTAAATCTAACAATATGAGGTCGTCAGCGTAAATGAGCCAATTTAGCTGGGTTCTATCCAACTTTGGAGGAAAGGAATTTACAGCCTCGATGGAATTGCCAATATCAGATATAAACAGGTTAAATATTGCCGCCGCCAGTGGACATCCTTGTTTAACCCCCTTAAAAGTATGGATCGGTGACGACAGAGTACCCATTTGGTTCAGGCGTACTCTGATAGATGTTCCTGTGTGCAGTTCTTTTATTGCAGCCACTAGATCTTCCGGGCACCCCCATGCACGCATTTTGTTCCATAAGAGTGCTCGGTCAATTGTGTAAACACATAGGAAAAATCAATGAAAGCGAGGTATACTGTAGTTTGAGATCTAATTGCCTCCATTTTAAGTAAGTTCAACAGCAGCAAATTCAATGAGCATCCAACCTGCTTCACGAAACCTGATTGTCTAACGTCTGCGTGTTTCGATTGCGTTGCCCAGTTTACTAATTTGTGCTGTAGCATGGTTGCATACACTTTCCCTAGGACATCGAGTAAAGTGACTGGACGGTAGTTTTTCCGACATGTTCTGTCCCCTTTTTTAAACACCGGGATAATCACAGCAGATTTCCAAGATTATGGCGTCTTCCGCTGGAAATTTACTCTCTGAAAGAGGGCCACACAGACGTCTGCCCATAACTCTGGATGTTGCTTAATCGTGAAATTAGTCAGTCCGTCCGGCCCGGGAGCTCTCAAATATTTTGCTTTACTAATTATTCTTACAATGCCATCTTTGGGGAATGTTAGTGACCATTTTGGAGAAATATGATCATCTGGATTGGGGGGTCTTTCGTTTTCTTTATATAATTCTTTGAAGTGGGCTATCCACGCTCCTTCAGATACCATAGATGCTTGTAAAGCCTCTTGGGGGGCTTGTGTGGCATTAATAATGTTCCAAAGTCTCTGGTGTTCTTATTATGGAGGCTTACTAACATGCGTTCAGAGTCTCTTTGTAACATTAGACCTTTATGCGATTTGATCCAATTTTTGAATCTTTGTCTGGCCGCTCTTATCTTTGCACCACTTTTTACTTTATCGGTTTTACATACCTGCCGAATTGTACTTCTCATTAGACGTTTTTGTTTAAGTATGTCCAAATCAAAACAATGAGACCGTTTCAAGATCATATGTTTGGCTCCACCATTAATGGTTCTGAAGTTAGCCAGTAGATGAGCGTATTCTAATGCAGTTCCGTCGGTGCAATATCGATTCGCTAGCTGCGCAACTTCTTCCTCCGCTAGTCGTAATCACACCCTGGTGGCTTCCACGGCAAACTTCTAAGACCATTTTACTTTATCGTCGACTGGTGTGTTCACAAATTCCATACTCAGCATATCTTGGTCGCTGGTAGATTTTTGCACCACTTTCAGCGATGTCACTCTTTGATGGAAATCTGCCGTTACAAAAATATAGTTAATAGTGGATCCCTGATTTGCCCAGTTCCACGTTGGGGCAGGCGGTATGTCCCCCAGTGTACAGCCATTAAGCAAGTGTAGATTTCTTACACCCATTTCCTTCATCCATTGTGTTGCCACAGTTTTCTTCCGGATCGTTTTTGGGTTAAAGTAATCTATGTTCAAATCACTGCAAAGTATTATGTTAGACCCTTCTTGGACAACCAGTAAGTGATCTATAATACTTAAAACTGTATCCATGAACTCATGTATTCCCGCCCTAGCATGATTCCAATACAGGTTTATTATGGTCACTTGCTCTTTAATACGGGACTGGTTATCCATTTTAACGATTGTTGATTCTTGGATAAAAGGTGAATGATTTACTGAGTTATTGATGCCATAACCAGATGAGCATCTTTCTAGAGTTATAAGCCCTGCCATGGGGCGACCCTTTTCTAATTTTATAGCCGGGTTTAGAGCTATCTCAAAGTCTGGTATAACCAGAATATCACTTAACCAGGTCTATTGTAAACAAGCAATAGCCAAACCATCCATCCACTCAACGTTTATCAGGTTAGTGAAACCATGCGTGTTCCAAGAGCCCAATACACAATGCTGCGAAGCGGAAATCTTCTGGCATTATTGATGAGAGGTGTTATTTAACATCTCCGCCAACCATAGCCAGCCATGTGTAGAATCTTGAATGTGGCTAGTTGTGGACTGGTTAGGCGCTAATGCGCCTGATTGCATATTTCCTTGTATGGTTATGTTTAATCTCTCTATCTCGCAACCTAGTGCGGGGCTTTTGTCCTCCAAAAAAGAAACTTGTTTCATTTCATGAGATACTGATCTCTTTTTCGGACCATCTTCACTGATCCTATTGCGGGTTAAGATGATTGTTCCAACGTGTCGGTTTAGGACCGGCTCAGCAGAAGCCACTGATGGTTTAAGTAGAGTTGAGACTCGCGGAGCTTGATGAACAACCTCATTCTTGTCCTTTGTTGGGGTCACAGGCTGGACATTATCTAACTTATAGACATCAAATCCCAAGGAGAAAAGGAGAAAAGGGACACATTTGCTTCAAGAATAGAGACAGCTATCAGATTTGAAGCAACATGCAATACCACTTTATCATTACGTCACTCATCTGGAAATTCAACAATCTTTAAGTCATCAGTGGTAAATGCACGTAATCCAGGTACATGGTGAAGTAAATTGATGATATTTCGTCTGTTTAAGATCAAATTGTTGGTCGACTGTAACCTCTCAACCAATAATCGAACCAAGGGACCATACCCTGCTCCCTTAACGGAGTTTCTCATTTTCCCTATGTGTGGGTGATTGTACTGCCATTTTAATTGGTCGTTATTATGTGATACCTTCTGCTTTGGTTTCTGTGCTAATTCGAGGTCACCACCACCATGTATCCGTTTATCAAACAGTGCCTTCCTACTCTGAACGTGAGCCCCCGTCCTTGCAGGATGTTCATGGCAGTTTTCGTCTAACTTTTTTTGTTTTTCTTGCATTGTCAAGAAGACCGGACTTTTCAACTTCTCTATCGCGGTCAGTTTATCAGCTATCGTTACATTAGTGACGGACGAATTTTCTAAAGGCGGATCTATTTGAGTTTGGCCGGCAACAAGTGTTCTTAATATTGGTGTTTCCTTCTCGAGGGCAACAAGTCTTTCTTCTGCCAGAACTTTTAACACCTTTGAACCATTATGTAAGTCATCACCGGAGCTGTAAACTTCAGCGGCAGGACTAATAGACTCAACAATGTCCTCATAATCAGGGTCGTCATAAGTTGATATATTTAACAACTCAGACGCTATTTCAAGCTCCTCTATTCTCTTCTCACTTTGGCCTCCTTTAGGTTCCCCTGCAATTGGAGGAGCAACAGCTGGCTTCTTTGATATAATGTTGGTTTGTTTAGTGCTTTCATTAGCAAGCATATGTACCACTTTAATGTTCCGGAGGAATTTTCGGGCTCCATTCATTTTGTTCCCCTTCTTTGCAGGTAGATTTTTTGTTTTTTTGCACTGCAGGGCTTTCTGTTGTTTTGCAGTGCCCAAACTTGCCGGTTTCTCAGCCTCATTGTTAAATATCGGGAACAACGATTGTGCTGGGTTTAAAGTGACTACTTTATCACTTTGGCCAACTCCTTGCGAGTGAATGTTATTGTTCGAAGTAGATTCAACTTGAGTAACGCCATGCGCCAGATTTGCAGAATGTTGTGCTTGCTCAAAAGCAGTATGAAAGGACACGTCCAATATTTCCACAATCGGTACTACCACGGGGCCTAGGTTTTTAATGCACTGCAGTATTATTGGGACCTTCAATGAGGAACTGCTTGGCTCAATGATGTTAGGATTCGTGACCAAAGCTACTTTCAAGGGTAATTGCGGGTTTGAATTCTCTAGCAGAACCGATCTTGTGTTGTCCTGTGATGTATTATTTTCCGTTTTTAGTTGAAGGCTAGATACACTTCTATTTTCATCTATGTTAATCATCGCATGGGTTTTCTCATTTAAAATCGGCTGTGGACTCTCCTTGGTATTCACACTTGGCCCTTCGTTTAGAGGCCTTCCTCCATCATTTTTGAATAGGGCAAGGGCTTCTTTTGCAACTTCTGCAAACAATTTTTTGTCAATTGTCATTTTTCCTGTGATCGAATAACAACATGTAAGATTCATCCAGTCTTTTGAAGCCCTCATGTTGCGTACTGTTTGTGTTTCCACATATTTGTTCCAATTTTATCATCTTAGAGTTTAATAGGGCCACCACTGTTGGCAAGTCCCTGGTCGCTTCATTTAAAATTGAGAGTGTGCTGATTTGGGGGTGGGGGGTTCGTGTCTGTATGGGTGCATGTTTGAGAGTGTGTGTGCTGAGTTGGGGGGTGGGGGGTTTGGGTCTGTATGGGTGCATGTTTGAGAGTGTGCTGATTTGGGGGGTGGGGGGTTCGGGTCTGTATGGGTGCATGTTTGAGAGTGTGTGTGCTGAGTTGGGGGATGGGGGGTTCGGGTCTGTATGGGTGCATGGTGTATGCTTGAGAGTGTGTGCTGAGTTGGGGGGGTGAGGGGTTTCGGGTGTGCATGAATGTTTGTTTTTGTATGTTTGTGTTGTGTATGTTGAGATGCATGTATGGGTGCATGCTTCAGAGTTTGTGTGCTGAGTTGGGGGGTTTGGGTCTGTATGGGTGCATGCTTGAATGTGTTTGGGGCATGGTGTTTGGTTGGGGGTGAGGGGGCCATGGGGCATAGTGTTTGGTTGGGGCTGAGGGGGCCATGGGGCATAGTGTTTGGTTGGGGGTGAGGGACAGGGGGCATAATGTTTGGTTGGGGGTGGGAGCCATGGGGCATAATGTTTGGTTGGGGGTGAGGGAGCCATGGGGCATAGTGTATGGTTGGGGGTGAGGGGGCCATGGGGCATAATGTTTGGTTGGGAGTGGGGGCCATGGGGCATAGTGTTTGGTTGGGGGTGAGGGAGCCATGGGGCATAGTGTTTGGTTGGGGGTGAGGGACAGGGGGCATAGTGTTTGCTTGGGGGTGAGGGACAGGGGGCATAGTGTTTGGTTGGGGGTGGGAGCCATGGGGCATAGTGTTTGGTTGGGGGTGAGGGGGCCATGGGGCATAGTGTTTGGTTGGGGGTGAGTGGGCCATGGGGCATAGTGTTTGGTTGGGGGGAGGGAGAGGGGGCATAGTGTTTGGTTGGGGGTGAGGGGGCCATGGGGCATAGTGTTTGGTTGGGGGTGAGGGACAGGGGGCATAGTGTTTGCTTGGGGGGTGAGGGACAGGGGGCATAGTGTTTGGTTGGGGTGGGAGCCATGGGGCATAGTGTTTGGTTGGGGGTGAGGGACAGGGGGCATAGTGTTTGCTTAAGGCGTGGGGGCCATGGGGCATAGTGTTTGGTTGGGGGTGGGAGCCATGGGGCATAGTGTTTGGTTGGGGGAGAGGGGGCCATGGGGCATAGTGTTTGGTTGGGGGAGAGGGGGCCATGGGGCATAGTGTTTGGTTGGGGGTGAGGGGGCCATGGGGCATAGTGTTTGGCTGGGGGTGGGAGCCATGGGGCATAGTGTTGCACTCCAAGAGTGAACTCAATAATAAAGCTAAAACAGGCACAGTTAGGAGATGTACATCCTTTGCTTTTTTGAGGAAACCAGACTCAGCGAAGGCCATACTCCTCTTGGGCAACCCAAACAGCAAACTATTGCAGTCCAAAATAACGGGATGTCCAATCAAGGGTCAATAAAATATATATAATTTAATTAAACAGACGATATGCAATAACTACATTGAAATAAATGATAACAATGGAAAATGTGTAGTACAAAATGTAAGTTTGAAATGCAATAAAAATCGTTACCCCTCAAAAACATATTCTTTTTCCATGTGTTTAATACAAATTGGGGGTAGAAAAAGCCTCCTGACATGTCCCGACTTGTCAAGGGTTTAGACCCATGTTGAATCAATAGACTGGGTAGATGTGGGGATGAGCTGTCGCTGCCCATTATTCTATCCCAGAACAAACTAAATTAATAGATTGCTTAGATGTGGGGATGAGCTGTCGCTGCCCACATTCACGCCAGAATCCAGGAGAACTGCGCAGTTTGCGCACACCAAAATGGTCACCTAATCTGCCACCCACCAGTGCAAAGAAAGGTGGTTCTGTTCAAAATCCGTTTTTTTAATGTCAAAAAGTTGCTAAAATCATGGGCACAAGACCACTCTAAAGATACAACCTTCTTGTGGGGGGTTCCACATCACCACTCTACTGTAAGGATGCCATCAAAACAATGTTAAGCAAGGGTCCTATACTATCAAGCAAAAGACCACTCTATTGAAATGCATTCATTCAAGACAGATCCCAAAAATGGGTGTAGTACCAGCTTTGTCCACAAACCGCCTAACTGGGACTTCAAAGCCTGTTGGTTAATTAAAATTCTTAACCACCTGCTGTTCCCAGAGACAATCTGATTCAATTAACAGGCCAAGAGGCTGGGAAACCTTTTCACCCCAGAGACCCACACAATAGACTCTTTCCCTTGAATGGAGTATGTTAATTTTGGATGTGAACTGTAAACAGAGCTCTGCATGGGAGCAGGGACATGCGAGCTGACCCACCCAGCTTCGAGGGGCGGGCCAGACTTGAGTTTGGATTCCTATTGCAGTAAATATATGTTTAAGTTAAATGCTTCTAAAATATTGTATTAAGCTCACAAAAATGTGCAATTCGGAGAACCATAATCAAAGAAATGTCCCCACAATTCAAGACTTGATTCAACTTTGTACCATGTTCTGAGGCGAAATCCCGCTATTTATTGATATTACAGACACCGGGTTTATGCTAGAAACCTAGTATATTACTGGAATGTGTGTAGAAGGAGGGTGTACATTGGTGTAATTTTTGATACAGATTTAACATTGGTAAAGCAATTAAAAATGAAATTAAGTTGTCATTTTTTAATGCAAGCCCCCAGGAAGATCAGAGTCGGACAAGCATAGACCATAAGGAATTTGTAATATGTACATGTAATTTCAACAAATTGTGTATCTGGGAAATATGTATTTGGATCAGAAATAGATTTGTGTGCACATTGACAAGGGGAGTGTCTTTCTGTAAGCCATAAAGATGACACACAACCCAGCTCCCCAATCAAGGAAGAGAGGAGGAACTGGCCAATGATAAGTTGAGAGGGTTGGGCATGCAGAATTAGCCGACCCACCCACTTTCTAAACACATATAAAGAGCCACTGGAACCCAGGTAGGGATTCACTTTCCACTTTCTTGCGGGACACTTTGCCGGGAGACTTCAGACTTCACATCCAGAGATCCAGACTTCAAATCCATCAATCTCCAGAGACCAGAAATTAACTCCAGAATTTGTAGCAGAGAGGCCTGAATCCACAAGCTGAATCCTCTTCAGCAGGCCTCAAAACTAGCCAAACTATTCAACAGCCGGGCGAGCTGTTTGAATTCTTTGCCAAGAACTTTTGCAAGAATCTGTAGCAGTATCCAGAAAGCAGTGCTGTATCCAGAACCAGAGAGAACCAGAGACCAGATCGCTGTGAAGAACTGCTAGCAGAAGTCCAGCCAATCCTGACCCGATCGGTGACGAAGTCGCGTTTCTGTCCAAAATCTAGTGTGAGTACCCAGCTAGCACTGTGCCAAAGCCAATATCTTAGTTTAAAATAATCTAATCCAAACTATTTTAGCCTATTAGAACTGCCTCCTAGAATCGTGTCATTCTGTCATCTTTAAAATTTCAAATCCGAAAAACTACCTTTACTAAATCGGCCGTATCTCCGGAACCGTTTGTGCTAGGAGCGAGTTTTAACTGTCATCTTAAAGCTAATATTCTAAGCTTTCCAACAAGCCTAGAACTGACTTCCTAATCCTTATAGTGCCTCCGTGATTGCGCTCGACGCACGCGACTAAATTTGCCGCAATTTGACATTTTGCTTAATTTCAGCCACGTGTA
The DNA here is from genome assembly GCF_040938575.1 of Ambystoma mexicanum. NCBI lineage: Eukaryota > Metazoa > Chordata > Amphibia > Caudata > Ambystomatidae > Ambystoma > Ambystoma mexicanum. Next base: position 728,638,149 of record NC_090934.1, read on the forward strand.
AAAATATTTGTCCTTGCTTTCCTTGCTGAAATTCGTGTGCAACCTAACAATCATTCATAGAGCATTGCTAAAGTGATCCTGAATTAATTTAAGTATCTCTCACTCACCCTGAACCTCCTATAGAGAATTAAAAGCAATTTGAGTATATTGTTCACTTCATTGCCACCACATTTAAAAGGATTTTGCCTGTGTTTAAAACTCCTACCTGTTTTCCTCTAAGCTTGCCAGGGGGGAACTGAATTATATTTGATTGCATTCCTGAGAACTGTGTGCTTTCCTCCCATCTCTTTACCTTGCATAAAGGGGGGGGGGGGGGTGAATTGTCAAAGAAAAGTGATTACATTGTCTTTTGTTGAAGTCATATCAAGTTTATTTTCTGTACTGCATTTTCATTCATCATTGCATTGTCCTTGAAGCCATAAAAGCATTCTCAGCTACTTTATCCTCTCTATCTCACTTCTAAGCCATCAAAAAGAGTGTACCACTGTAACATTATCCATTGTTGATCACTACCATCCTCACAAGTGTGCTATTAAATATTAATTTACTATAAAAGTGTGATAGATATATATTGTTTAATTTCAAATAAACCTTTTAAATTTGCAAAACAAACCTACTTCTTGGCTCAGCGGGGTCAGGGGGATTCTGAGAGAGGGGTGTTATATAAGGGTTGTCATCCAGAGTAAACGAACAGGACATAAAAATACATCAATAAGAGCTTCCATCAGCATCCCAGACTAGGCATTGACTTAGCTGTAGTGTTGAATTGAAGTTGGTTACAAAGTGGGGGCTCGTCCGGGATATTCTGGGTTAGATTTACCACTTTTGCAGCTTAATACAGTGTGCCAACTGACCGTATACACATATCCCGTTAGATCACCACACAGTGTTATGCTGTAAAGCACTCTTCAAAGGAACGCTCTAAGGAGAGGGTCTGTTTTGCAAATTAAAATACAAACGCTGTAAGTCAGGAAGGAAATCAAATCTCCAGAATGACGACACTGGTAGACATCAAAATAGCTAGAGAGCACTTCTTACATAAGCTATTTGTGAGAGGTGAGTGGACTCATCAGGACCAAACGGTCTGGTTGCAGGCAATCGCGCAACAGGTCACTGAAACAGGGTCAGATATATGGAGAGATCAGGGTCCATTACATGTGGCCCTGAGTGAACTATATATGGTCCCCAAGGCCAAAGATGAACACGACAAGATGGTTAGGATAGCGGCATATTTGTATCTATATATGGGAGCCTTGCAGGATAAATGTGCTGAAGGCCAAGATCTGGCAAATAGGCGACAGATTGCTTTAGAGAAGGCCCAATCTGATCTGGACTCTTCTGAGCAGAGGCTGCTCAGGAGCCAGGAGTCAGAAAATGACAGCAGACAGTACATCATTAAAATGAAGGAGGATATGGACATCCTGCAACAGGAAAAGGCTGACCAGGATACCAGATTTCTGGCCTTGCAGAAGGAGCACCAAGACAGTGTGGACTCCTTACTGCAGAGCCAGAAAAAGCTGGAGAAACAGATACATTTCAACAGGGCGTGCACAGAGCAGGTAGCCACCCTGCAAATCCAACTAGACAGAGAGAAAGAGGAAAGCAATAAATTGATTCTGAAAGACCTGGATACCCAGGCAGAGTTTGATCAGGAGTGCCAGAAAGCTGGTGCCTTCCAAGGGCAAAGGGACGACCTGGCGGCACAGATGCAGACTCTTAGTCAGGAAAGGGACACCTTAGGCCAGGAAGTCTGCCATTTAAAAAGAAAAACTGAAGAAAATCACGTGGCCCTCCAGGGGCTGGGTGACCTCCAAAAAGAGCATCAGAACTTGTTAGAGCACACCAGGAGGGTGGAAGAGGCTCTGGCAAGAAAGGAGCAAGCCAGTAGGGATGGGACTCTGGACGTAACCCTCCTGCAGCAAAGACTGGCCCAGTACTCCAGGACCAATCAGGAGGCCCAGAGAGAGAATGAGGCTCTCTGCCAGCACAATGATAGGCTTCAGCAACAGGTAGCGATGCAGGAGAGACTGATAGAGTCTAGTAAGGCCTTAACTGAGGAACTGAAGGCGCAGGCTCTTGCATTGCAACAGGGAGCAGGGGCTGACAGAGATGAAGTTTGCTGGGAAAGGGAAACGCCTGAGCATAACCTCAGGAGCCCTAGTACCGGAGGCCATCATCTCTCTCAGTCCCTGGACTCTGCCACCCCCATGTCCTCTGGCGCACATGAGCACAGGGCCGCAGGGATGGCAGATTACTATCCAGCCAAAAGTATGGGGCTCATAGGCCAGTACCACCCAGGAATGGAGGGGCGGGCATCCGGTATGAGCACCCAAGCACAGTGCAATTTAGTGGGGAACCCCAGGAGAGTAGGCCCATTAAGGGCATCCTGAAACCCTCTGCCCAGTTAGGTCAGTTGGGGGGGTACCCATCAAATCCTGGCAGCAAGGAGGGATCTGAAGACTCCTCTGAGCGCTACAGTACACAGGAGACCAGGTCCCCACATTCTGCCAGCCATTCCCAGGCTCGCAGAATCCGGGAAAACCTGGAAGATCAGACAGGCACCTCTTGGAGCAGTGCTTCTGAGTCAGAGGATGAATGAACCAGGGTTACCCGAACCAAAAAGGCCAATAAGGCAAAAAGGGCGTTGCTTAAGGACCCCTTAAAACAGATTAAGGCAATCAGGAGTGTCATCACGCCTTATCATAAGAACGCCAAGTATTCTGTTTGGGAACACTTGGAGCTCTATGAGCAAATGATGGAGACTTTCCATTTGAAGGACAGCAGTAGCTGCATCCAGTACGTCAAATGGACATTCTCCCCAGAATACTCCAGTGTCTTTGCAGGGCTGGAGGACCAAAACCATTCAAGATGGTCCGCGTATAGGGCGGCCATCTTGAAACATTTTTCTGTTCATAGAAATCCTCAAGAGGCTCGCAAGGCAGCCTACAATTTACAATGTGGGGAGGATCAGGCCCCACAAGAATTTGTGCAGGAGTTAAAGCGTGCTTTTGCACAGACTACAAAAAGGGTGCGCACAGACAGCAAAGAGTTTGTCAATACTTTTTTCCATGCCTTGCCCAAATACATCATGACCCAGCTAGTGAGAGATTTTCACGAGAAGAGGTCACTAGACTGGGTCATTGAACAGGCTACCCGGATCTATGAGGTGCAGAAGCCCATAGAAAATAAAAATAATGCGCAGAAAAACCCCAAAACCAACAGCACCCCTGCTGCTGCCAAGGTGGCAGAGGTAAAGGTTGCCCCCGTTTTAGATTTGGAAATGGGGGGGCCTAAAAACCTGCCTGCACCAAATAACTCTAACACCAGAAGGCCCTCGGGCCAGTCACAGACAGGGAGTTAAGGAGGTAGTCCCACAAATGAGGTCCCTCGCTCCCCTGATTATGTAAGTCCCCGCTATAAGGGGAACCGACCCATCCTGAGTTATGTGTGGACTCCTCCAGCCCAAGGGGGGGGATCCAGCCAAGCACCTAACCCAGGGAATTTCCCTCCTAACTTCCCCCAGGAGGGCAGAAATTCACCAAACCCTGGGCAGAATTTTTTCCCCAGGTATCCATTCAACTTCCAGACCCAAAATCATCCATCCTTCTTTCCCCAATTCCCTGAGCCCAGACAACCTAATCCGGGAGAGGGGAGGCCAAGGGTGGAGGGGTACCCAAATCTTCCCAACCCGGGGTATTACCAGAGAAGGGATAGCTACCCTTCCCGGGATCAGCCCAGGGGGGGGAAACAGAACCCTGTATCAGCCTGAGCGGGTTTCACAGCTTGAGCGCCAGGTCCAAAACATGGCACGGGATCTGGGTCACATGCTGAGGGCGCAACAGAACCCTTCAGATGAGCATGCCGGCACAGAATGCACCAAACTCTGGACCTGGTGCTCCAGAACAATGACGGGGGCAGCACCCCGATAACCCACCGGTTACCAGGGAGGAGGCACAAAGGGAAGGGGGGTGTAAAGCCTTGGAGGAAACTTCCTTCCTCACTTGTAAACAGCCCCTGGAAACCCAGGAACCGGAAACAAAATTTCCTGCCCCTGAAAGTCTGCCACCCAAGGAGCAGAGGGGGGTAGGAGAAAAAACGTACCCAAACAGACCCAGTTTGTGGAGGAGGTACAGATCTTCCAATTTGAGGGAGAGGGATCCTCAGAGGATCCTGGGAGAAGGATCTTCTCCTTCAGAGATGGGGGAACTCCTCCCAAAGAAAAATGAGTCCCAAGGGATTCACATCCCGACTGGGGAGATGTGGAGACTGAGCCACCGCCGGCCATCATCTCATCCCAGAACCAACAACAAGAAAATCCCCTGGTTCAAACCCATCCTGGTGACTGCCTCCAAAAGGGGGGGGCGTGGCCCAGAACTGGAACCAGGGCAACCCACAATGGCTCTGATTTCCAGTTGCCAACTTTTTCTTTCAGATTCCCAAGACTCTCCACAGAATTCTGCCCAAATCTCTTCTCTCGCAATGTCCAAAACTAAAAAATTAGCCCACCAGTTGTCCAAAAATGTACATTATCTGTGCCCCCTTGAGGAAAAGGAGGGAAGATACTATGCCCTGGTACAAGTACAGGGGCAGGGCACAATTTTGGCACTGGTGGACACTGGATCCCAAGCGACCCTTCTGTCCAGAAGGGCCTTTGATGAATTGAATGCAGGAAGGGGAGAGAATTATCGTATTCCTCTCACCTCTCTTCCTGGACAACTGCAGAACTTTGACGGGAAGGAAATTCCCATCGAGGGGACTGCAGAGTTGGACATTAAAATTGGGCGACACAAGGTGAAACACCCGGTCATAGTAGTGACTCCAGAGGGCACCCCTTGTTTACTGGGGAATGACCTCCTGAGAAGGTTGTCACCCCTAATAGATTGCGTCAACAAGGTCCTCTGGACCCAGACTAGCCGACCAATAAAATTAAAACAGTGTCAACCATGTTAGTTTAAACGGCACATGCCACATGGTTGAACAAAAATCTGACCAAGTAGAATTTCACTTCCAGAACAGCCAGATTCCAGACGTGACAGTAATAGCAGTAGGACAACAGACTGGTGATGGGGGGTCCTCTCTATTTCTGAAAATCAACCTTCCTTCCAGTTTAAGGTGGTATTCCACACTGGAAGGAAACACTCTGAAATTCTTTACAAATCCACAATCAGACATTCCCACTCCAATAGTTCAGAAAGATGTGAAATCAGCTCAGAGCCTGGCTGATATTCAACAAATTGGAGAGCAGTTGTTCATCCCTGTTCAGTTAAATGATGGGAAGGACTCTGTTCTCACCCGAGTGTGTGTGAACAACGGTAAGAGCTTCATCAGCGAAGCCATATTCCGACAACTCCCAAAAGATCCAGTCATTCCCACATTCAAACTGATAGACAAATGGGAAATGGACCTGGAAGCACCTAATTCCAAACATCTCCTACCAAGCAGGTGTATGCTCAAAGTCTCCATTGGCAACAAGAGCATACAACAAGAGCATAGTCCATAATTGTTGGGTCGTGCGAGACGTCACTGCCGCCTTTTACTTAGGCAGTGACATTCTCAATCGCTTTGCCATTAGTTTGGACCTAATAAACTTCAAAGCTTGGTCCCGGTTAGCGGATAATCCCATGGGCTTTGATGATCCAGAAAAAGAATTTAGGTCAGCTCAATTGCTACCTTATGCAGTTGAAATTCAGATTAAAGAGGAAGTCACCATCCCAGAAAGGACCCGACAATTCTCCCTGGAGGTGAAAGCTAAAAGAGGACAAAAATTGAAAAACCCTGATGCTTATATTCATCTAAATGCTTCTCTCCAACAGCAAGGGTTGGGGGTAAACCCAACACCATTAGTCAACATAGAACATGACACCATTCCAATAGAGGTGGATAACAGCGACTTAAAGAGTATTGCTCTAGCCGCAGGCACCATTATTGGAATGGCGGTTGATGTCCGACATTTCTCCATTGATTTAGGAAATGAACTGTTAGGACCAATCCCCAAGGACTGTTTTGACAGTGACAGTGATGACAATACAACACCAGACAGGATCTTTACCCGGCATGGGGGGAACTTCCTGGTGTACACTTCTTGCCCTCATAGTAAGGAAGATGTGACTTGTGACTTCAGGAGGGATGAGGTGATTTTCCAGGTCCATGAGGGCTGCCTTTCCCATCTGAAGCCTCCAGTCCAAATCAGCACTCTGACCAGGGACTTCTCCACCCAGCTGGAGGAGGCCGCTGATATAGCCAAACCAGAAGTCTTTCCAGGCTTCAGGCAGATGGTGGAAGAGAGAGTCAACCTAGCTGATGCATGTGTGACTCTGGAACAAAAGCAAAAGTTGAAACAAGTTTTCCTGGATTTCCAAGATCTCTTTGCGGTAGACTCATATGACTGTGACATCCACACAACAACAATTCCCACGGACCCTGGCATGACTCCAGTGTTTGTGAAGCAATATCGCTTGCCTCTCGCATCCATGCAGTCCCTTACTGAAATAATTAAGAACCTTGAGTCCCGTGGAATAATCCGTCCAGTCCACAGCACTTTCAATAATCTGGTGCTGGGAATATTGAAGCCAAACGGCCAGTGGAGACTCTGCGTCGACCTTAGGGAGCTCAACAAACGGGTCCATACTTCACGATGGCCTCTTCCCTACATTGACCAAGGGCTGGCCCAGATCCAGGTTTCACAGGTATTCACTGCAATAGACCTGACCAATGGATATGGACCGTTCCTGTCAGTAGAGAGAACCAATACAAACTGGATTTTACCTTTGGGGGCCAGCAGTACACATGGACCCGGACTCCTTTCGGATACCTCAACTCCAGCAATGAATTCAACATTTTCCTACATGGGTGCGAGGGGTAACCTGGCTTATGTAGATGATGTCCTCATCAAAAGTTCATCTGTGGAGGAACACATAGCGGAGATCTGTTATGTTCTGACACAGTTGAGGGCCGCCGGAGCAAAACTTTCCTTTCAGAAAGCACAGTGGTGTAGAACCTGTGTTAATTTCTTGGGGCATGAGATTACTCCTCAGGGTCTCTGTCCCCAGGAAAAGAAAGTGGAAGCACTTCAGAAACTGAAAGACCCCACAACTCTGCGGGAACTAAGGAGCCTCCTTGGACTGACTAATTATAGCAGAAAGTTCATTGAGGGCCACGCAGAGATCACTAGACCCCTGATTCATCTCTTGAAGGGGGGGTCAAGTGGGAATGGGGTCCAGAACAATCCGAGGCAGTAAGACAACTCAAAAGAAGCCTCTCCTAAGCGCCTTGCCTAGCTTACCCTGTCAAAAACAAGGAGTTCTTCCTGGAGACAGGGTTCTCTAATACGTGCTTGACGGCAGTATTATACCAAAAACATGACAAGGTCAATAAAGTAATCTCCTATGTGAGCAAAACTTTATCCTCTGTGGAGAAAAAATTCAACGATTGTGAGAAGGCACTCCTGGCAACGGTGTGGGCATTGAAGAATTACCGCCCGTTTATCCATGGGGAACACATCATAGTGGAGACTCCACACCAGCCTCTGCCATATCTCCAAAGTGACAGAATCCGGGCCGGAAATATGAGTAATTCCCAAATTACTTCCTGGATTCTGTCAATGCAAGGCTTTCCTGTGGAGGTCAGATATGGCCAAAACAAGAAGAGTCCCCTCGTGCAAGGTCTGGCTGACTTGCATGATTGTGCCAAAGAAAACTGTCTCGAGGACGAAAGTCTAAAAATCAAGGACAACATGGAGGCATACCTTAATTCCCCACACAAAGTCTTTGAAGAGGACAAGTGTGAGGGAATGCCCACTGTCTATGTGGATGGATGCTCTTACCATGTTGACAACAACGGGGAAAAAGAACTGGTGGCCGGCGTAGGGAACGCATGGGTGAATGAGTCCCCAGAACCCTCCGCTGGATACAAAATTGGTCCACGAAGTAGTCAGGTGGCAGAGTTGATGCCTGTGCATCAGGCCATCCTCACTGCCGTCCAACATCAACTCCACGAACTAGTCATAATCACAGATTCTGATTATGTACGGAACGGGTTTGTGGAGCACCTGGTTAATTGGAAAACCAGAGGCATGTTATGTGCTAATAACAAACCCGCGAAACATGGGAAGTTAATTCAAAACATTGATGATCCGGTCACCTCGAATGGGATGACCATCTACTGGAAAAAGTTCAAGGGTCATTCCAAAGTAGAGGGACCAGACAAAACTGGAAATGACTTAGCTGATCAGCTGGCCAAAACCGGGGCCATCCAAGGGGATCTAATCGAGATTGAGTCCCTGTTGGGGGAAATCCAGGTCACTGCTATCACTAGGTCCCAGACAAATGCTCACAATGATCTTTCAACTGCACAATGGAGTAAGGAGACCCCTGATGCTGATTTGATTACAGCTCAGAAGGGGGATCGAATAATTGGAAAAGTTTTACCAACACATTGAGGACCCTGAGAACTTTCCCCTGACGGATACCGATTGCATTGGGAAAGAGGACCTTAGAGTGTTGATGAAATGTCCAAAAATGTTCCGGATCCAAGACGGGTTGTTGGTAAGGAAATCCCAAGCTGGCCATGATCAGTGGGTGGTTCCTACCTCATTGCGAAGCCTGATGTTAAGTCATGCCCATGATGCGGCCACAGCCGGTCATAGGGGGTTTCACACAACACTTGAAATCTTAAGAGAGGTTGCATACTGGTCACACATGGACCAGGACCTCAACCAATATTTCAAGGGTTGTCTTGTGTGTGCACAATTTCAGCCAACATCCCTCACACACTGGGCGCCTCTCCAAAAGAGGGGAATGACACTGCCATGGTCAGATTTACAAATCGACTTTGTAGGCCCTGTGATTCGCTCCGCTAGGGGGAATCAGTACATGTTGACAGTGACATGCTTGTTTACCAAGTGGGTGGAATGTCTCCCAGCCCCAAACTGCAAGGCAGAAACAGCAGCTGCCCTGATGATCAACCACATCTTATCCCGTTTTGGTCTACCTCAAAGGATTGAGTCAGACAGAGGTAGCCACTTCACCAGTGAAGTAATGACAAAGATGTGGGAGCTACTGGAGGTCAAAAGGAAGTTACATATTGCTTACCGGCCAGCTTCTTCTGGGGCAGTAGAACGCTACAAACGAACCATTGTGAGCATCTTAAAAAAGTTTGTGGCAGATTCTAGGCCAAGTTGGGATATCCGATTACCTCTGGTCCTAATGGCCATCAGATCTACCCCTTCATCTGCAACTAAAATGTCACCATTTGAGTTGATGACCGGACGCAAGATGGTGCTTCCCCAGCATTTGCTCTACAGGACCCAAGAGCAGACGTTGATAAATGCCTCCACAACTCATGAGTATGTGGAGAATTTAAGGAAACACCTTCAGCATGCTTTTGCCTATGCTCAGCGGAATCTAGAAAGATCAGCTGATAGCATGAAAACCCACTACGACCTGAAGACCACCAGGAAGGAATATACTGTGGGAGACCGGGTCTATCTATACAATTTCCAAAGGAACCAGGCCAAACAGCGAAAATGTTTGCCCACATGGAAGGGACCGTTTGAAATTATAGACAAAATCTCCGCTGGAGCCTATAAGATCCGCATCCCCAATGGTAGTCTGGCGGAAGGGGAAGACAAGTGGGTACATATAAATCAGCTAACGTGTTGCCATCCCAGGCACACTCTGCAGCAACTGGAGGAGTCATCTGCAATACCAGAGGGGACCGCTCCAGATTAATTCAGTTCCCATCCTAAAATATCCCACATATAGTCTCTAAAATATTATGATTGGAAAAAAAATGTTTCATGTTATATCTTGTTTTAAAATAAGACTGAAAAATGTATATGCCGCCCCACTATATCAATAGTGGTGGAAAAATGTCTATGAATAGGTATTGCCGCTTTCGCTTTATCATCCTAGGAGAGATGAAACCATGGAGACTGACCAAGGAGAATGATCTGGGGACGGGGAGCAGAGATCCGAGGGGCCCGGGGTACCGCCCAATATTCCCATCAGGACAGGCGAGGAGAACCGATCGATCCAACCGGATGGAGGAAAAGATGCTGAACTGTGCCATCTACGGAATTGGAAGAAGATGATGCGGACATCCCAGCGCGTGGATCAAAACATCCTTTGCACCCGACTCCCCCTCGACTAGAAATCAAAGTGCAGTCGGGCGGGGGGGCTTGTCAAGGGTTTTGACCCATGTTGAATCAATAGACTGGGTAGATGTGGGGATGAGCTGTCGCCGCCTATTATTCTATCCCAGAACAAACTAAATCAATAGACTGGGTAGATGTGGGGATGAGCTGTCTCCGCCCACATTCACGCCAGAATCCAGGAGAACTGCGCAGTTTGCGCACACCAAAATGGTCACCTAATCTGCCACCCACCAGTGCAAAGAAAAGTGGTTCTGTTCAAAATCCGTTTTTTTTAATGTCAAAAAGTTGCTAAAATCATGGGCACAAGACCACTCTAAAGATACAACCTTCTTGTGGGGGGTTCCACATCACCACTCTACTGTAAGGATGCCATCAAAACAATGTTAAGCAAGGGTCCTATACAATCAAGCAAAAGACCACTCTATTGAAATGCATTAATTCAAGACAGATCCCAAAAATGGGTGCAGGACCAGCTTTGTCCACAAACCGGCGCTAGCGGTCTAAACTCTGACAGTAGGACTGTATCTAAGGAGTGCAGGAGGATCCAGCCTAACTGGGACTTCAAAGCCTGTTGGTTAATTAAAATTCTTAACCACCTGCTGTTCCCAGAGACAATCTGATTCAATTAACAGGCCAAGAGGCTGGGAAACCTTCTCACCCCAGAGACCCACACAATAGACTCTTTCCCTTGAATGGAGTATGTTAATTTTGGATGTGGACTGTAAACAGAGCTCTGCATGGGAGCAGGGACATGCGAGCTGACCCACCCAGCTTCGAGGGGCGGGCCAGACTTGAGTGTGGATTCCTATTGCAGCAAATATATGTTTAAGTTAAATGTTTCTAAAATATTGTATTAAGCTCACAAAAATGTGCAATTTGGAGAACCTTAATCCAAGAAATGACCCCACAATTCAAGACTTGATTCAACTTTGTACCATGTTCTGAGGCGAAACCCCGCTATTTATTGATATTACAGACACCGGGTTTATGCTAGAAACCTAGTAATTTACTGGAATGTGTGTAGAAGGAGGGTGTACATTGGTGTAATTTTTGATACAGATTTAACATTGGTAAAGCAATTAAAAATGAAATTAAGTTGTCATTTTTTAATGCAAGCCCCCAGGAAGATCAGAGTCGGACAAGCATGGACCATAAGGAATCTGTAATATGTACATGTAATTTCAACAAATTGTGTATCTGGGAAATATGTATTTGGATCAGAAATAGATTTGTGTGCACATTGACAAGGGGAGTGTCTTTCTGTAAGCCATAAAGATGACACACAACCCAGCTCCCCAATCAAGGAAGAGAGGAGGAACTGGCCAATGATAAGTTGAGAGGGTTGGGCATGCAGAATTAGCCGACCCACCCACTTTCTAAACACATAAAAAGAGCCACTGGAACCCAGGCAGGGATTCACTTTCCACTTTCTTGCGGGACGCTTTGCCGGGAGACTTCAGACTTCACATCCAGAGATCCAGACTTCAAATCCATCAATCTCCAGAGACCAGAAATTAACTCCAGAATGTGTAGCAGAGAGGCCTGAATCCACAAGCTGAATCCTCTTCAGCAGGCCTCAAAACCAGCCAAACTATTCAACAGCCGGGCGAGCTGTTTGAATTCTTTGCCAAGAACTTTTGCAAGAACCTGTAGCAGTATCCAGAAAGCAGTGCTGTATCCGGAACCAGAGAGAACCAGAGACCAGATCGCTGTGAAGAACTGCTAGCAGAAGTCCAGCCAATCCTGACCCGATCGGTGACGAAGTCGCGTTCCTGTCCAAAATCTAGTGTGAGTACCCAGCTAGCACTGTGCCAAAACCAATATCTTAGTTTAAAATAATCTAATCCAAACTATTTTAGCCTATTAGAACTGCCTCCTAGAATCATGTCATTCTGTCATCTTTAAAACTGAAAACTGTCATCTGTCATTCTGCGCTTTAAAATTTCAAATCCGAAAAACTACCTTTACTAAATCGGCCGTATCTCCGGAACCGTTTGTGCTAGGAGTGACTTTTAACTGTCATCTTAAAGCTGATATTCTAAGCTTTCCAAGGGGCCTAGAACCGGCTTCCTGCTCCCTATAGTGCCTCCGTAATTGCGCTCGACGCAGGCGACTAAATTTGCCGCGATTTGAAATTTTGCTTAATTTCAGCCACGTGTAAAAATATTTGTCCTTGCTTTCCTTGCTGAAATTCGTGTGCAACCTGACAATCATTCATAGAGCATTGCTAAAGTGATCCTGAATTAATTTAAGTATCTCTCACTCACCCTGAACCTCCTATAGGGAATTAAAAGCAATTTGACTATATTCTTCACTTCATTGCCACCACATTTAAAAGGATTTTGCCTGTGTTTAAAACTCCTACCTGTTTTCCTCTAAGCTTGCCAGGGGGGAAATGAATTATATTTGATTGCATTCCTGAGAACAGTGTGCTTTCCTCCCATCTCTTTACCTAGCATAAAGGGGGGGGGGAGGTGAATTGTCAAAGAAAAGTGATTACATTGTCTTTTGTTGAAGTCATATCAAGTTTATTTTCTGTACTGCATTTTCATTCATCATTGCATTGTCCTTGAAGCCATTAAAGCATTCTCAGCTACTTTATCCTCTCTATCTCACTTCTAAGCCATCAAAAAGAGTGTACCACTGTAACATTATCCATTGTTGATCACTATCATCCTCACAAGTGTGCTATCAAATATTAATCTACTATAAAAGTGTGATAGATATATATTGTTTAATTTCAAATAAACCTTTTAAATTTGCAAAACAAACCTACTTCTTGGCTCAGCGGGGTCAGGGGGATTCTGAGAGAGGGGTGTTATATAAGGGTTGTCATCCAGAGTAAACGAGCAGGACATAAAAATACATCAATAAGGGCTTCCGTCAGCATCCCAGACTAGGCATTGACTTAGCTGTAGTGTTGAATTGAAGTCGCTTACAGCCTACCGCCCTGCCCACTTTTACTTTTCAGCCCACTATAGCCCTCATGTAAGGTACTTTCGGCCCTCTGTCAAAATCAGTTGTGCACCCCTGATTTAAATGTTCATATAATTTCATAAATGGTGCCAAGGAAAGGGTTAGTGATGATAAAAGCATTGCTTGTAGCTCCACTGGGAGCACTGCAGTGCTTGTGTCAGAACCATGTGACAAGCCTTTTGCACAGTGGGGTAATTTATCCGATCTGCCTCTGTTTCTTCTGATTTTAGGGAAAGGTCGTTCTATGAAGGACGAATCGGTGGTTTCTTCTGAATCAGAATCATCAGTATCAGATACTTGGAGTCTTTTTGTAATTGTGGCACCACCAGCTGCCTCTCGATGTTTATTGATACTCAGCCTTTTCTGCGAAGAAATCGGTCAACCCGATGTATCATGAGAGTAAGTGTTCAGCGCGCCTTTTCCTGACATTTTTACACGTTTATATGGCACACCGGACACTTTATCCTCGCACGGATCAGTTATCTCGGTGTTGGTGCGCTTCAACAATGGTTTTGGGCAACCATCCATGTTTGTATCCACTGTTTCGCTTGCTTTAAACTTGCTAGCCTTGGTCATTAAAAGCAAGTTCTGAAGCACGTTATTAGCAATCTCCAGCGAATCACGTTGCGTGTTATGATTTGTTGCTAATAACAACGGTGAGGGATCGAGTAGCGTGCCTATAGTTGGGGCAGCCACATGTTCCTCAAACCAGCCACCAAGTATGACATTGGTCGGCTTTAATTTATTCACACCTTCAGCGGCTTCCCAGACATTTACAAACGACTCCATCTCAGCAAGCTGAGCCGGGTTCGCTGAATTGCAAACACCCGGTGAGCTGGCTCCTAAGGCATGTACGATACTCGATCTCTCATTGATTGTGCCGCTCTCAACTCCCCTGGTCTTAAGAGTAGGACGCTCTCGACCCTCGGCACCAACCACCCGCCGTGCACACTCGAGAAGTGACGCCGGCTGTGTCTTCCCTATGACCGCCGCTGGGGAATCTGAATTTTGTGTCACCATTGTTGACTCACATTGGGGCGTATGCTCTTCTAATGACGTTGGTGGCGACATATTCCTAGGCAATGCCTTGCTTAATGCAGACTCATTATGCGTATTATGTGTGCTGCTTGAATAGTTTTTTAATGTTGCTTCCGGCAGATCAAGAATGTTAGAGCTGTTAGGAGGGATTTCTTCAGAAAGCACTTCATCATTACGGTTTCCATACTCAGGTGAAGACAATGTATTCACAGTGCAATGTGTTTGCGAAGGTGAGAGTAGAACTGTCGACCCAGCCATAACAGCAGTAACTTCAGTTGTAGAGTTACACGAATATTATTTACTCACGTTATTTGCCCGTGCACGCTGAGGCGCTATGATCGTACTGCAGTCCCCAATGCACTCGCGCCGCTTCTGCGCATGCTTTTTCAGCATCGACGATGCCATCGTTTGGCTTGATTCAGTTCTTTGTATTTCATTGAACATCTTAATAAACTGTACTCCAGTTGCTTGGCCACAACGCCACTTGCCAAACAGCCCAACAGCACTAGATGTCAGCCCTTCACTCCTCAGGGCTTTGCGTCGCAAGGGCGACGGAGGCGGCCTCTTGAACCTTGTCCCAGCTGATCAGCTGACCAGGCAGCTGAGGGATTAAAGGCACAGGCACACGCACCTCCAATGTGTATTCAAAAAGTCCAATGTAGTACAATACAGCAACAGCGAGCGCAAGTCCAGTAGATAGAGCACTTGCCACAGCCCAACAGCACTGGATGTCAGCCATTCACTCCTCGGACATTTATTGGTGAGACGAGACGTAGTATCCCCTTTCTTTCAACACCTTTTCCCCATCTGACCACATAGGACATTCAAAAACACTGCACCCCCCCTTTTTCAAAATGAACACTTTCGCACAACACAAAAGAGAATGGACTAACACCAGAGCCGTTTATCTGACATGTCCCAATACAAGGATCTGGCAAAGTCAGGCACTTGACCAGAATCACACACACCTGACGGTGCCTTTCCCTTCCCCACAAGGATGAAAGGTTGAGCACAAGACCACAGTACAAGCAAGGCAGGCTGCACAGCGTGAGAGCTAATGCAGTTCAAGAGGAGGAGAAATCTGGCGCATACCGAGAGGGTGACGAGGAGAGAAGCGACCTTGCCCCTTCCGACCATGGCTGTGAACCCTCTGCAGAAGGAATTGTAAGACCACGATAAATAGCCAGCGTGTGTTGCAGCAGATGTCAATGGTACGCGAGACCCTCCTATGCTGATAACCAAGCCGGTGAGAGGCGCTTGTCTCCGTGGTACCAACCTTGACTCCAAAGAGAAAGAAAGCTGAGCGGTTCATCACAGCCGGTGAATCGAGGGGAGAGTCGATAAGAAACCCAACTGTTTTGAACAAAAAGTAGCAAGCGGCTATTTGAACTATGAAGGCATTAAGAGCAATTGATGAAAGAAGGGGGAACTTTTTGCCTAAAAGCTCTGTGAGCTAACAGACTAAGACAATCGGATACCTGTCTTCCTCTCCATCCCCCTTGCTCCTCAAACCAAGACTTTAAGACACCATGACACCCCTTCATCCACGGCGTGTTTTGCCTTTATTTCTTGTATACTCTGTATTCTTTATTTCTTGTCCCACAATGTAACTAGCGCCTTGATAACCAAGGGTTCCATGCGCTACAACAAATGCATAAATAAATTAATTAATAAATAGTAGGACCACGATTGTATATTTATCATTTTGCCACTGTTATTTACTCCCCTTGGTCACTCCCCACTTGCCGTGTGGCACCTGCAAACATCATTCTGTTGTATTGGCGCCTAACAAATGCTCAATAAATAAAATTAAATAAACAAAAAGCGTTGCCGTGCCCATGGGTTTAGCTTTTTATTGTGTAAATGTGTGCAAATGTGCAACGTGTTGATAACACATTTGCGTTAATAGTTTAGTGTTCTTTTTTTGGGTGGGAAGCCAAGTAGGGTTGAGTTTCTTATCGAAAAATACTAAGAAAGCCTCTATGTTATTGTTCATTACAATCTACACAGACGTTACTATTTGTAAAACAGCATTTCCATTGGATGTTTATGTAGCAGGTTGAAGGTTTATTAACATCAGTTGAAGATCAGGATTTGTATTCATATTGTGAGGACGCATGACATGAATTGAGATAATGATAATGGGTGCTGGCAATCTTCACAGTCTGAATGAATACCTAGGAGGAAGAGGAGACAGAAACAATGCCCCACTTGAGGGAAGGCTGCTGAGAACCAAAACAGGCCCTGGAAATAATTTTCAAAATGGCCCCATATTACACATTTTCAGACATGTCCTGTGAGAAAATGTGGAACTATAATAAGTTACCACACAAAAGAGGCCCAGGGTGCAGAGGCCTAATGGAAAAATCTCCAGAGTTTCCCATAGGACAGTCCACTCCTGAGGGCAGATGTCAATTTCCGAGGACAGTTTATTTTGGGCAAAGTTAATAGTGTGGAGCCACTTGAAGCCTCATTCCCGGAAGTCATGATGGAGTCCTTTCCTGCCTGATGTCCAGACCTGCCTGCTGACAACTGCCTCTCTAGCCCTACAGATGTAGTTGTGTGAGCATTCAGCCGCTATTGCTACCTGACTGCCTGACCCTGCTGCCTCTGCTACCACCCAGCTGCCTGACCGTGCTGCCTCTGATAATCCACATCGAGGTCACGGTTGCTGCCTGACACTCAACTGCGAGTAAGCCATTCATGAGTGGCGACCTTACTATGCTGCCCTCTCTCAAAGTCTATTCTCCGTACTAGCAGCTTTGACAAGAACCAATCGGTTCACCTAATCAGCCCATTTCACCAACGAGAGGGGCAAATGGTAAAGGATGAGTAGGGGAGAGAAAGAAAGGGGGAGAGAGAAGGGGAAGAGCAGAGTGAGGAGCAAAGGCGGAAGACAGAGAGACGGGCAAAGGGGAGGGCAGAGTGAATGGCCATGGTGAGGGCAGAGTGAATTGCCATGGCGAAGGCACGGAGAAGGGCAAAGAGTGAGGGCAGGGCTGGGAAACTCACCCTAGTGGAAGGCAGCTATGCCTCACTTTCTCTTCATCCATATCAGGCGAGACACAGACAGTTGAGAGCCTGGAGCTAACCTCATGCCACAGTGTCTTTCACTGAACACTGTGCTGTTTGGGAATATTCCTTTTGTGCCCACAAATTGCCTAGGTATCCTACGTGGGTCGGAATGAAATGTACAACCTTCTAAAATGTTATGCATGTCATGTTATGACTTCCTCTTCCAAAAGGTTAACTGAAGCTCTGGCTGTCGGATGAGAAGCCATGACTAAACTAACAGGGGCCAGATTATCCAAGTTTTGCACTGGGGCAAATAAGTGAAGCAAATTAATTTAGCACCGATTGTACTGTTTAGATCATTGGGAATGGAGCAAAGAGATTTAGCCCCAATTTGTACTATCAAAACATAAGGGCAAAAAGGAACCAGACTGTTTTATTTTCTATGTGGGCCTCATTTCGAGTTTGGAGGTAGCCATGTTGCTATTAGCGCCATGGCTGCCTCCAAAGTCGTGTCCGGGTTCCTTGAATGGGGACTTACCGGGTCATTCCAACCTTGGAGTACCCGGTAAATCCCCATTCAAAATACCCATCCCCATTCCCATTCGAACCCCCATAGGGCTCAATGGTAATGGGGGGGGAGCTAATAACGGGCCCGTTATTAGCTCCCTGGTCCCCTTGCGGGACCCGCAAAGGACGTCTGGTCTGACCAGACGTTCTGAGGAGGTCGCGCGAGGGAACCTCGTAATGCAGCGGTAAGGGGTTAACGGCACTGGCATCCTTACCGGTGCCGTTAACCCCTTACCACCGCACTCGTAATTATCCCCTATGTCTGATGAGTAACAGGAAAAAAGAATTAGCAGATTTCCTTTTATGTTATGCAGCAAACATGGTACAAAAAAACAGTATGTTTTATTTTGCCCCCGGGCAAATGTGTTTAGATAAACTGATTGTGGCAAAGCCTGTTTGTTCCGTTCTATATTATCAAAACATTTTCTCACTTTTTAGAATGTGTGCAAATGTTTGACAATCTGACCCCTGGACCTTCATAACATGAGACTTGTTAGTTGCAGTGATAACATAGCAAGTCATCAACCACACAAGCCACACCCTCTGTCCTTGTCCCACAAGCCACGCCCCTCCACCTGATTGATGCTGAAGCCACACTCCTTTCCATGAACCCCCTTTATTATTACATATTTTGTTCTTATAGAAGAAAAAGGGAAAGAGCAAGAGCGGGAATGGTGAAAAGGCAACGAAACCCTGGGTAATTCACCCTAATGGAAGTTAGCTGAGTCTCACCCCTGCATTCACCCCAAAAAGGAAACAGGTCTGAGTATTGGCCTCTGTCACAGCACAGCGCTCTCTTTAGGCACATTCTTTTGCTTACTCAGCCCACAGAGTGAGACGAAGAAAGGGAGAGAAAGAGGGAAAGTAAGAGAGTGAGATGGAAAAAGAGAGAAACATATAAAGTGACAGAAAGTGAGAAAGGGAAAGAAAGAGGTCAAGTGAGAATGTGAGGGTGAGACTGAGAAAGGAGGAAAGAGAGAGTGGGATGAAGAAAGGGAGAGAAGGAGGAAAAGAGAGACAGCGAGATGGAGAAAGGGAGAGAATGAGGAGAAAGGGAGAGAACGAGGGAATGAGAAAGAGTCAGACGATTACTGGGAGAAAAATAGGGAAAGTGAGAGAGTGAGTTGGAGAAAAGAGAAAGTGAGAGAGTGAGGTTGAGAAAGGGAGAGAAAGAAGGAAAGTGAACAAGAGTGGGATATAGAGAGAGACTGAGATGGAGAAAGGGAGAGAAAGAGAGATGGAGAAAGGGAAAGAGTGATATGGAGAAAGGGAGAGAAAAATGGAAAGCGGGAAAGAGAAAGTGATATGGTGAAAGGGAGAGAGAGTGAAAGAGAGGGTGAGATGAAGAAAGAGAGATAGACAAAGGGAAAGAGTGAATGAGACGGGCAAAGGCAGATAGCAAGGGAAAGATTGAGCGTTGGAGAAAGTGGGAGAGAAAGCGAGTGAGATGAGAAAGGGCGTGAAAGACGGAAAAAGAGCAAGTGAGTTGGAGAAAGAGGGAACGTGAGAGAGTGAGATGAATAAAGGGAGAGAAAGAAGAAACGAGAAAGAGTGAGATGAGGAATGGGAGAAAAGAGGTAAAGTGATAGAGTGAGTTGGGCAAAGGGAGAGAGAAAGAACAAGAGTGAGATTGAGAAAAGGAGAGAAAAGTAAGGTGACAGAGTGGGATAGAGAAAGAGTGTGAGATGTAGAAAGGGAGAGATAGAGTTAAAGAGAGAGAATAAGATACAGAAAGGGAAAGACAGAGGAAAAGAGAGTAAGGTGGACAAAGGGAGAGAACAAGGGAAAGAAAGCGAGTGAAATGAGAAAGGAAGAGAAAGGGGAAAGAGAAGGTGGGATGTGAAAGGGAAAGTGAGATGAAGGATGAGAGAGAGATAAAGAAAAAGGGGGAATGGAGAGAAACAGAGAAAGGAAATAAAAGGGAGTGAATAGAGGTCTCTCTCTCTCTCTATCTATCTCTTTCTATCTCCCTCTCTCTCTCTCTCTCTCTCTCTCCTCCTGGGAATTGTAGGCATGGAATTGGTATGACCTCCTCCTCCCACAAGTGAACAGAAGGTCAGCAGTTGTATAAGAAGTTATTACAAAAGCAGGGGAATCTTCATGATATGATGCCTGATGGCTGCTTTCATTGCATAGTAAATCATGAACTGACGAAGCCACACCCTCTGCCCTTGCCCTCAAGCCCCAGCCCTTTATATGTCCCTGTGCTTCATTATTACACACACTCTTCCTAGGAACACCCAGGTCACACACCCTTAACATGAGAATAGCCAAGCAGCCCTGTGCAATTCCATTTAGGTGTGTATTCTGAAATGTATTTCTAGGGCGTGACTTTCAGATAACAGAAGCACCTGAGTCTGATTAAGGACTGGAGAAAGAGGGAGCAGGAAAGAGTAAAGAACCCTGCATGTGTTGGGGTGGGTTGGGCTCTAGGACAACTGTGTGGTCAGCAAATATTTGTTATAAATGTTCCCCTTAATCCTAAAGGGGATCCCAATTGCGGTTCTATCAGGTATATACCCTTCCTTATATCATCTATTTACTTATTTTTTTAATGAAACTTCAAATCACAATTTAAAAAAGTATCCATTTTAATTTATACACATCACCAATTGTGTCATCAGATATATTTTTCAGTATGCATATATAACACACATTCATAATTGTTTTCACATGGATAGTTCTCCAATATATTATTTTACATTTTCATAATTATATTTACATGCAGTGGTTTCAACAGAAAATCGTATTCATTCCCTACCCGAAAAAGAATGAAGTAAAAGAAAATTCAATTTCTAGACTTGTAAGCCGTCTTTCAAAACTTCACTGATTTAAGAAATAGCAAAGTTGTTCTCCTTCCATCACTATTGCTCTACGTGCTTCGGGTCTCTGCACCGTCCCTCGGTAAATTCTGATCTGTCTTCATGTTAATAAATATAAATATGTATTAATCTCGAATCCTACAAAATATCTCTTAGTAAGTTACCCACTATCTTTGTTCTACTAACTTTTTTTAAGTAAGGTATCATATTGGCTTAATGATACTTCCATCCTGTGAGGAACTTGACCATCCGCACGGTGGGTGTGCGCTCGCCTAAGCTTTTTTGAAATGTTCAATTAAATGGAATGATGGTAGAGCAACCTCAAGAAAATGTGTGGAGCAAATACGCACACATTTTCCTATGCTCACAGCATGACAA
Organism: Ambystoma mexicanum; assembly: GCF_040938575.1. Classification (NCBI taxonomy): domain Eukaryota; kingdom Metazoa; phylum Chordata; class Amphibia; order Caudata; family Ambystomatidae; genus Ambystoma; species Ambystoma mexicanum. The sequence goes on from NC_090934.1 coordinate 728,659,098, forward strand.
ACGCATAGACCTGTGTACTCTGGGTCGACACAGCCTACAGGCACAATCCCCCCCTGTCATATTTAGTTGGGATATGACAGCCAGGGGTACACGATGCACCTCCAGAAGGAGGAGGACCAAACCTTCCCCCTGCCATGTCCAGCCTGATTAACTAACAAAGGCTCCATGCATCCGCCCTGCTCTTTTGTTGGGTTCTGCAGTTGGTGGCAGCGATTCACATAGAGGGGAATTCAAACAAGCCCACATGGGGCATGGCTGCAGACGTTAACAAAGGAGACAGGAAACCCCAACAACATTTCATATGCAACTGTGTCAACCTGAAGCCAGTTCCGACCCTCAGTATCGATGTCAATGAACTGTCATGTCTGGCACTACCTGTTTACAGTAGTCCACCCCACAGGCAGGCCCCATTCGTAAGGTACAAGAATATGGTTTGCAGGAACAAGCAAGTCTGGTCTCGCCGCTGCTTCAAGGCTAGACCAGATGCTTTAATCAGTAACCACAGAGAGATTAATTGACCAGAGAGACTCTTTGATCCACAACAGACAAGAAGATGGGTGGGACTTAGTATCACATGTTTTCATCCCTTTATCTTTTCTGTTGCAAAGTACTCTGGTTATGACCTCACGCTTACAAGAGATTGTTCGTGGGGACCCTAGGATTGGCTCATTAAGGTTGGCTTAGCCCACACCAATCACTGTGGCCGATTTGGCTTTAAAACAGGGTTGAGCCCCTTTTGTTTGCAGATCATCTGAAGACTCTGCAAGGAGTAGCAAGAATAACTCATCATTGGATCCTGGCTGTAGTACAGTCTGCCTTACATCTTATGCTAGTGAAGGAAGGCCAGGAATTCTAAAGAGGGAAGCATGATCCGAATACAGAGGACCCTCCAACAGCTCCAGAACTGGTACGCAGCCAGCACATAACATGCCCTGCTAGGCTCTGCAGCAAGCTTCCTAGGTGGGAAGTGCCAGAAGGTCTCTGAACCCCTAAGCCAAGGACAAGGCAGCTGCCAGCAACACACTCCACAGCTTTGGGTCGTCTGCCCTAAAGGATGACAATAGCCCAGTGAAGAAGCTGGGAGACGTGCCTCAACGAGCATCTACCGATGTCCGCATTAAAAGAAATTTTCGAGCGAGTCGAGTTCCTCGAGCTGCAACAGACTACAATGCTGACCGTTGTTATGGTACAGTCACTTAAAAACATCCAAGACATCTCGGCCAGTGAATCAGAACCACCGACCAACACTGAGACAATGATTCCTCACCCTGGGCCGCTGTGTAGTCTCGCTTCGCCCACTGAACTGTCTTGCCGCCTAAAACCTGCATCTGGCTCCCGTCTTGATCTCTGTCACAGAAGCCTGTCAAGTGCATTGAAGCCGACACAGCCCTGTCGAGCACCAAGAACATCTACAGCACACTGTCATGCGCTATCCTAGCTGGCGCATATGGGATCGCTGGTGTGCTCACCGCCATTGATTTCCCCTCCACGTTCCTTTGCTAGCACCGCTCCACGCAGTTTAGTCTTTCCCAACATGGCCACCACTGGAAGGTTGATATCCACAACCTTCCTGACAGTCAGCGCATTGCAACCCTGCATCTCCTCCCACTTTTGTGTTTTCCTTTTGTTGCTCAGCTGAGCTCTGAATCCTTCTTCCTCTCTGCCGTACCTCTTACGGCACTGTTTTTCTCTCCTTTGCTCTTCGTGGGTCCCGCCATCCTCGTGAACCTGTGGCCGAGTTCTCTCTCTCTCTCTCTCTCTCTCTCTCTCTCTCTCGGTTCTTACGAGCCCTGGAGTGTCCCTGCCTATATCCCCGGCGGCTCCCCTGCTCGTTCTCACTCCCTCAGCTTCCCCTATCAGGATCTTCTCCTGCTGACATTTCCCTCAGAGTTCACCGACTCCCGCGCTTATGGTTTCTCCCGTATCACCATCTCCTGCTCATCCCAGGGTATTATTTCCCCTCCAGAGAGGATTCCCTCTGCCGTCCTGGCTCCGGGTCTCCTTTCAGTACAATCAGACCTGGAACCCATCCTCCTCCATTGGGGCAAACGCTGTGAAGACCACCTGTGGTTTCCTCTGGATTCTCTCCTGGACACCAGCCTTCAGGTTCTGGTAAGGATACAGCATTACTACGTCAAGGCAAAACTACCAGGGTGTTTTTGTTCCACTTCAGGCTTTTCCCCCTTTTTGGCCATCTCAGGAGCAGGGTCACTGGCCTGCTTGCCTTTCAAGCAACCACTGTGGTATCTTCTTGAGGTAGACCATACCTCCACAGAAAAAAAGACTACCCAAACTGAGGAAAGAAGAAGACAGCACCACTTCAGCCCAGCAGCTCAGGTGAGGAGGTGGGGGAGTGCACTGAATCAGAAAGTGAGTTTGATACACACGGTACATTGTGGTTACTGTCCCCCTGGTCCTTCCTGGAAGGCCTCTAGAGACATTTTAAGAACCATTGCTCCTTTTGTGCTGAAGCCAAGTAACCTTGAACTGTTGCGATTATTTCTCATACCGACTACCCTCCTGTCAGTATTGTGAAGGCATCATGAGGAGACACAGACAAATGAATGTAAAGTTTGGGTTACACAATTTTATTAACAAAAAGAAGTTCGAAAAAGGCCTACCTTGCCCTATGCTAAGGTGGGATTTCCCTACCTAAATAAACTAAGGATAGTCTGCGTCAGGAAGTCCAACGTTTTTCACAACACAGTTCTTTGTAATACTTTCCAGGTTTGGTTGTCTTTCACCAAGTTCACAAAGTACAGTTCCTTAATTTCAGTTCTTACCAACTTTCCTTTATATTCAATCACAAGCTTCTTTGCAGGTATTTTAAGTGCTTTCTCACAGATAGTGTCCTCAGTCTAGGCGCTTTTGTCGGACTACACGGTCCTCTCATTATTGGCCATGCAACAGAGACGCCTGTCTTGCCTCTTCTTCCTTATATGCTAGTTGCCACTGTCTCAGTTCTACAGTGGTGCCTGGTTTATTCTCATTTCACATCCTCATGATGCTTTATCATTGCTTGCTTTGCCACTATTACATTTTTGCACTTTCACATATTCGTACAGGTCTTGCCAAAGCTTTTTCTCTCAAAATGCCCAGTTCCTTAACAGCGTAAAATTCCACAAAATTACATTCATTCAGCTCAATATTCAACAGTACTTGCTTTCTTGCTTTCATTCAAATCGGTATTCAAACGTGTTTGCTTTCTTGCTTTCATTCATATTGGTATTTAAAAGTGCTTGTTTTCCTTTGGATCGGCATTCGTTTAAAGTTCAAATCAATGTAACATGCTTGCCTACCTCCCTGGTGTCCCCCTTCCTAGGTTGACTCACCGGTTTGTGCTTATCGCGCTCAAGCAAGACTTCCAGCCGCCACAAGTTCTCTCTCGTGCAGTGCCTTGCTCTGTTGCCGCAGCTGCTCTCCGTGGCTTTTCTCCCACCACTGATGCGTCTCTCGCAGCTTGGGCCTCACAATGAAGCTTTGCCTGGTCACGCTGGCTCCTGTTCTGTAGTTTGCCGCAGGCCTCCAACTTCTTTCAGTCTTAGTTCCCGCTGCATACAATCTGCATCGTCCTGGGGCTCTCAAGCACTTTGTCTACCACGCCGCTTTCCCAGAGAGGTCGGCGCTCCTCCAGCAGCAGGTAGTCCTGCTTCCACAGCGGACTCAATTTTCACCATTCTTGCTGCTTTTAAACTTCCACTAGGTTGTTTGGCCCAAAAAAGACTAGGCCGCTTTATTCTGCATTGCTCTTCCTTGCCTCCTCTTCATCCCAGTACATAACTGGTGCTTGTATGTGTGTGTGTGTCAATGAAGAGAGGATGTATTTCTCTAGTTGGTCTCTTCCTCGTCTCAGTACCTAACTGGTGTTTATTGTGAAATGATATACGGGAAAAGTAGAGAAGGGATTGACAATTGCCTATAAAGACTGGGGGTACATTGGACTCATGGTGAAAGGGAAATGAGGGATACCATGGGCCTCATTACGACTTTCGAGGTAGCCATGGTGCTACTAGTGCCATGGCTGCCTCCAAAATCGTGTCCGGGTTCCCTGAATGAGGAATTACCGGGCCATTCCAAGTTCGGAGGGCCCGGTAATTCCTCCTTCAGGGAACCCGGGCCTGGTCCTTCCCCATTCCCATTCGAGCCCCCATAGGGCTCAATGGGAATGGGGAGGGAGCTAACAACGGGCCCGTCAATTACGGGCCCGTTGTTAGCTCCCTGGTTCCCTCGAGGAACCCGCTATGGACGTCTGGAGCGGGTCCCGCGAGGGAACCTCGTAATAGTGCGGAGTGGGTTTAACGGCGCCGGCACCATTACCGGCGCCGTTAAACCCATTCCGCACTACTCATAATGAGGCCCCATGTCTCACCCAAGGGTGCCTCATCTCCACTCCCCAAGTCTCCCTCACCCAAGTAGTCATACCTCGCATATCCACCCCCAAGGTAAGGACCCAATAGCAATGGCCTTTCCCTGGCCTCCTGCGAGGAGGATATACTGGGTAAAGAAGTGAGGATTTTTATTTATTTTAATTTTATTGTATTGGACATATGTATGGTGACTATACACAAGTGTTTCCATGTGCCACAAGACAAGATGGTGGGTGGGGGAACATGGGAATCACGAAAGTAGAACAAAAACAAAAACGGTTACATTGGCCTTGCGACAACCCTACCGTGCAAGTGCTTGAAAAGGTGGTAAGTGCATGATGGGACGAGGTCAAGGGAGAAGTACAGAAGTGGGGTGCCCCCAGTGAAGGGTGGGCGGGAAGTGCTGGGTGGCCCAAGGTGGCAAGTGCCAGAGGGAGAGGGAGGATGAGTGCGATGGACAGGGACGACCAATTTGCGCTAGTGTAGGAAAGGGAGCCCAAGGACAAGTGCTGGCAAAGGATGCTGGGGGGACTGGTAGGGGTTGGTCTGACCCCTGTATGATTCTGAGGGGACCAGGACCCCATCACTGCGGTAGAGGCAGAGTTAGCATGGTAGGGGTGAGGGAAGGAAGAGGAGAAAAGAAAAGTCTTGAGAAGTTTCTGAAACTTTAGAAGATCTGCTTGAGTCTGAGGGGGAGGGAGGCTGTTCCAGATGAAGGAGCCAGCCGAGGAAAAGGATCTACCTCCCACTCTCTGCTTGGAGAAACGTTTGACCTGCAGAGAGTTGAAGCCAGAGGATCGAAGGAATTGCATTAAGGCAAAGATCATTGGCAGAGCACTATGCTTGAATAGCATTCAGGCAGTCTGATATGAGGGAGGAGGAGGAGGATGGCAGCCTGAAGGAGGGCTGTGTGTCGTCTGCATAACACTGGAAATTATGGGTGGGTGATGTGGGCTGGAGGGGCCAGGTAGATGTTGAAGAGCCATGGCGATATGCGTAGTGGAGGGGAGAAAATGACCCATTTGCACTTGGGAAGGTTTTTTGAAAGGAAGGAAGAAAGCCACGCCAGTGCCCTGTCCATGATGCCTAAGGTATCATGGAGGCGGTTTATGAGAATGGATTGGTCGACTGTGTCAAAGACAGAAGAAAGATCAAGGAGGATCAGAACAGAGGGAGTGTTAGAATCCAGGTTAGAGAGTAGGTCTTCACGGGTGTTCAGGAGAGTAGTTTCCATGCCTCTGGCTGCCCTGAAACTGGACTGGTGGTCATGGAGGCAGCCAGCCACTTTCTTGTGAAGATCAGTTGGGGGAAGACCAGCTTCTCCATGGGTTTGCCCAAAAAAGGGGTGATAGAGATAGGGTGATAGGAGCAAGAAGGATCAGCAGGCTGCCTTTATAGGAGAGGGTTCACAAGAGAGTGCTTAAGGGGTTGGGGAAGGAGCCAGTGGTGAATGAGTGGTTGCAGAGGTCAGCCAAGGCTGGGGCATAAGAGGTGATGTTGTCCTTGCAGGTTCTGGAGGAGCAGGGGAACACCTGGTTTGAGGAGACTTTCATAGAGCAGACAAATCTAGAAAACTCATCTGGTGCAATGGGAGAGAAATAGGAGAGTATGGAAGGAGCAGAGGAGGGCCAAAGGAGGTGAAAGAGGTGGTGGGGGGGCTGATGACATAGAGGACAGGATGTCCAGACTTTTGTAAGGAAAGGTGAGTGCCCAGTGCAGAGCAGAGGGTCTGAGCGGGAGGAGGACAGGAGGAGGCTGCGGTAGGATTGGCAAGTTCCTTGCGCATTTGAAACAGTTTAGCCGTGTTATTGGTGGCTCCAGAGATGCAGGGTTGGACATGAGCCTTTTTCTTGGAGCAGATGGAGAGACAAGGTATACATTGTTAATATCTAATGAATTTGTCTCGAAACACCTTATATTGAAAATTATTTATTGAAATTCATATACATCGAATATTTCTTATAGTGACCTTTCTATATCTTGAAATACTATAATTTCTAATATTAAAATAATATGATAACTTAGTTATCAATGTTAAAGTTACGTAAAGGTTTCTGTGGTGGCCATATCTTTTTTGGTCACTTGGTGTCGCTCTTTCATCCATTTTATTTCCATTAGGATGAATTGCATCCATTGCGGTCATTTTGGCTGTCTTTTGGCAGAGTTAAAGCAGCTTTCTGTGGCGTTCCTGTTTTTTCGGTTTTTGGATTGTTCTTTTGGATTTTTTTACTCCTGTTCTCGCATGTTTTTAACCTTTTTGGGATGGATTTCTTTTTTTATTTTTTTTTGCGAAGTTCATGCAATTGGACTTGGGTTTCTTTTTTTTCGATGGTTCTCATGGAGTGTGTCTTGGATCTGTTATGTTTCTTTAAACTTTTTTGTTTCTCAGATTATTGGTTTTTCGGTTCCCGCTGGATGGATTGCAGTATTTTGCATGTGTTTGTGGATTCCTGGGTTTCTCGTGTTTTCCAGTATGCAGTGGTAAGTCCATAGTCACTTTTCTAACATTTTATGTTGAAAGCAATACTGTTCAAGTATGCAATTTTTTCTAGAATCATGTTATCTTATGGGCAATTTACAATGTTTAAAATAACTCTGAACGTTCGGTATTCCCATCATTACTCTAGTCAAACATTCTTCCATAATAGGGTCATTTTCTCAGTTGTCTCTATGCTTTTTCAAAATTAGGCTTTTTCGTTAAACATGTTTCGGTATGTAAACTGCTTTCACTATGTTAATAGCAATTCGAAAAATGTGTTTTCGGTATATAATTTTCAGTAAAACAGTCATTCAATATATAATTTTCGATGTAAAGACATGTAACCGAGAGACGATATTGCCTTTGGAGTAGGCAGCAGGCCAGTTTGTCAGAGGATGAGCAAGATGCCTGCCACTTCTACTCAGCAGCTTTGCACTTGCGCTTCAAGGCGGCCAAGTACGAGTCATACCAAGATTTACATTTAGAGGCAGGCTTCATGTGGATCCTCATGACGGAGGCAAGAATCTCCATGGTGTTAGAGATAGAAAGGTGGAGGTTAGCTAGAACAGAGTCAGAAGGAGAGTCAAAGGAAGGGGGCAGAGGAGGGATGAAGGAAGAGGCAAATGCAGCAACTGACAAACGGTTCATTGGTGAATGACAGAGGAGACTGGCAGCGCAGGGGAGGCATCAGCGGACAGGAGAGGTTAAGATGGGAAGAGAGGAGAGGGTGATCAGATCAAGAGAGGGGTACGGAGAGGGGGATGTCTGTTGAGATGACAGCATTCGTGTCCGGCAGAGTGGGCTCGGGCCAGACGGAAGGATAGTGAGGAAAAGAATGTTGCAGAGGTCGCAAAAGAGAACAGTAGCCACATTGGGAGAGTTGAGACGGATGTTAAAGTCCCCAAGGAAGATAAGTTTGGGGTAGGAGGTAAGAAGAGAGGAGGACAGGTCGGCCCATTCGTAGAGAAAGAGGGAGGTCAGTCTGGGGGGCCTGTAGATGGTAGCGAGAGTAAGAGACAAGGTATGTGAGACAGAAAGCCTGCAGACTAGGCTTTCAAAGGATGAGTAGGTTTGAATGGGGATGATGGAGGCAGGAACCCACTCAAGGAAGATCAGGGCCACCCCACCACCAGACCGGGAGGGCCTGTGATTGGACAGGATATTTTAGCCCTCTGGGAGAAGAGTGTCAAAAGCAGTGACAGAGCTGGCCTTGAACCACATCTCGATGGGAGCAAGGACGTCAAGGTCAAGGTATTGAAGGAGGTGTCAGAGGAGTGTTTAATAGCAGAGCGTGAATTGAGGCTAGCTAAGTGAAGCTGGTTGCCCCCTTTAAAAGATTTGTGAGGTGGCACAGGGGTGGGGGGCCACCACTGGAGGGGAGGGTAGAGGGAGCATGAGGGATGGAGGGGTGGCATGGAAAGGGGGGAGTTGAAAGAGAGATGGAAGACGCCTTTCAAGAAGGAAGAGGTTGGGCTGACAGCACTGGACCATGATAGTGCCATTGTGATAGAGATGAATGGTGCATTTGGAAGATGCAAAGTGAGCCAAGAGCACTTCTCATCTGGTGCCACCAGTAATGGGTGAGGAGGAGAAAGGGGAGATAAAAGAGGCCATAAGGGGAGTCCATAAGTCAGAAGAGGGAACAGCAAAGAGACTGTCAGTGATAGTCTGTCTGGAGGAAGCATTGATGTAGGTGTTTGCAATGGGAAGACCAGGATTGGAACTAAGGAGTGCCATCTTAAGGATCTTTCTACCAGACTTCATGAGAGAGTGAGGATAGGTGATGGAGAAGCAGTTAGAAAACATAGGGGAGACAGAGAGCATCATGGGGGCAGAGACAGGTGGGGGGTGGGCTATCAGAGAATAGCAGGGGGGAGGTTCAGAAGCACTATGCAACGGTAGAATCTCACCAGGCAGACAATAACAATGAACACCCTGGAAATGCCCAGATTTACAAATCAATAAGAAATTGTAAAGCAACCTAAATTCGAATCATGCTAGGAATCACTAAAAGCAGTACAAAATGGTGAATGCACAGTTGGAAGCACGCCTAAATTCGAATTATACCGGGAAGCATTAAAAAGCAGCACAACATGGTGGATGAAAGGGGAAGGAGGCAAAACTCAATTTGAATTATACTAAAAGTACTAAAAGCAATACAAAAAGGTGGATGCACAGTTGGGAGCACTCCAGAGAATAGAAAAGAGCATAAAATATGTGTTTTATTGTTCATTTATAAGTAGGGCATTAAGATGCATTGTACAGAGGTGAAGAGATCAGTACAGAGGATGCCCTCAGATTTCTCACATACTCTTCCCTTATGTGGGTTGGATCTGGATGTTTCACAGGGAAACCGAGAAAGTCAACATTTCCTTGATCTCGACCCTTCCTGTGTTCCACTGTGAAACAGTATGGTTAGAGATCCAAGAAGCACTGCATAACTCTCGCATTTGCTTCCTTCTGTTTGCTAATCCACACTTATGGTGAATGGTCCGTGATGAGTCTAAACTTCCGCCCCAATAGATAGCATTTTAGGTGGAGAATGGCATATTTGATGGTAAGGGCTTCTAATTCTATAACAGAGTCGTTTTTGTCTCTTGGGAAAGGTTGTCTACTTATGTAGAGTATTGGATGTTGCAGGCCGTCGTTGTCTTGGGAAAGGACAGCTCCCAGTCCCGCTAGAGAGGCATCCATTTGAAAATCTGTCACTATAGAATGGAGCTTTGACAGAGGACTTCTTTCAGCGTGGTGTAACATTTTTGATCTTCTTCATTCCACCTGATCTTCTGGGGTCTGGCGTTTTTCAATTTATCAGTGAGTCTAGGGGTTTTGCTTGAAAAATTGGGGATGAAACAGAAATAATAGCTGATCAGTCCTAAGAAAGCACTAAGATCTTTTTTTGTTTTGGGTGTAGGGATTGTCTAGTACTGCTTTAACCTTCTCCTGTTGTGGCTGTACAGTGTCATTCCCCACAAAGAATCCTAAGTATTTGACTGCGTATTGAGACAGTTTACAATTCTTAGGATTATTTGGTAATCCATCTTCTTTCAAGATTTGCACAACTGTATAGAGGTGATAGACATGATCTTCCCAGGTCCTACTATGGAGCCCAATATCATCCATGTAGGCCCCACAGAAGTCAGAATATGGTTGTAAGACCTTGTCCATCAACCGTTGGAATGTTGCAGGGGCCTCATGTTATCCAAACGAGAGGACTTTAAAATGGAACAGACCTAAGGGTGTGGCAAAGGCAGTTTTCTCTTTACCATGGCCATATAGTGGAACCTGCCAATAGCCTTTTGTAAGGTGTATGTTATAGAGCTAGACAGCATTGCCAAGCCGATCAATGAGATCATCAATACAGGGCATCTGATAGGCATCAAATGCAGATATGGCATTGACTTTCCTGAAATCAATACAAAATCACCAACGTCCAATGGGTTTGGCCACTAATACAATGCAGTAAGGCCAGGGACTATGATATTAGCTTCAAGCATCTGTTGACTTCTTGGCTGATGGTCGCTTTCCTTGCCTCAGGTAATCTGTAAGGTTTTAGGTGTACCACTTTCACCACAGGGGTGCGGATGTGGTGGTATATTCCTTTCACTCTCCCTGGCTCCTCTTTGAAGACATCAGGAAACTGGAGGAGTAAATTATATGCATCTTATTTCTGGTTATTGCTAAATTCGTGAGAGATAAGCACCTTTCTATCAGAGTCATCAGGTAACAAACATGACAGAATAGTGGTAGTGGACTCTGTAGGTTTTTATCTTCTTTCTTTCAAAAGGTTGATATGGTATGCTTGGGTTTTCAATCTGTGATCGGGTTGGGCAATTTTGTAATTACAGGGTCCTGTCTGTTGTACTACTTCATAAAGCCCATACCATTTGGATATTAGTTTATTCTCAGAGGTTGGCAAAAACACTAACAACTTTTGTCCTACCAAGAAAGATCTTAAGGTGACCTTTCGATTATTGAGGTTTTCTGCTGTTCTTGCGCCTTGGCCATATGGGTTTGGACTAGAGATCTTGCTACAGTCATGTTTTCTTTAAGACTGTGGGCAGTTTGGGAGAGGGGAATTGGGACTTCCTCTCTTTCTTCTCAGGTCTCTCTCAACATATCCAGGATATCTCGGGGTTCCCATCTGTAGAGTAATTCAAATGGGGAGAATCCTGTAAAAGTCTGGGGGGTTCTTCCAAATAGCAAATAAAACCCAAGGTATCATCTGGTCCCAATTCCTTCCGTCTTGTTCCACTGGCGTCCGTAACATTATTTTCAGAGTCTTATTAAACCTTTCTACAAGGCCATCTGTCTGCAGGTGGTATACTGAAGTTCTTAAGGTGGTAATATATAATAGTTGTTTCACTTCTCCCATGTGTTTGCTCATAAATGTAGAGCCCTAATCCGTTAAGATGTCTTTGGGAACCCCTACTCTCGAAAAGAAGGGGAGTAAGTGTTTCAGAATTTGTTGGGTGGTGTTAGCTGTAAGGGGAAAGTCGTCTGGATATCATGTGGCATAATCTACTATTACAAGTATGTACTTGTTCCCTAACTTCGATTTCTACCAGGGGTCCTACAATGTCCATGCCAATTCTAGTAAACAGAAATTCAATGAATGAGAGTGGTTGTAAGGGCACAGGTGGTGGCATATTGGTGCTAGTCTTTTCGCAGATTTCACAAGATTGAACAAAAGTCTTGATGTCTGTGTGAATTTGGGGCTAATAGAATTTGTTCAGGATTTGTGCCAGTGTTTTTGTGTGCCCTAAGTGACCTGCTGTCAAATGGGAATGGGCTATTTCCAGGACAACCTGTTTATGACTGTTAGGTATAACTGTGTTCTCATCATGCCTTCTGAAGTGGTGTCGCCCCGGTACATCAACCTATGATTTAGAAAGAAAAAGGGTCCTCCTTTCTCACTGCCCTCTCATTCTGGTAGGATTTGTAGGAAGGATTCCGCTAACAGTGGGTCATTCCAAGAGTTTCTGGTTCTTCTTTCATGATCCTTCTGGTCTCAGGTTTTTGTGGGGTGTCAGTTATTTCATCAGCCTCCCCGAAACCTCGGGTACCTTGATCTGTTACTTCTTTCCCAGCCTCTTCTTTTACCCTAGGAAACATTGCTCTTTAGAATACCCCCTGTACAATTATATCTCTCTGACGGATCTGGAAGTAACACCTTTATATATTCCCTGAAGTCTGGGTCTATAACCCCTGATAACACATCAATTCCAAACTATCATGCTAGCCCCAACTTGGCAGTCAATCTGATGTATGTATGTGGGGTGGAATCAAGACCAGGTCAGTGGATATTAGTCTTATTACACCTGGGGGAATGATTTCTTCCCCACTGCTGCAAATATCAAACCCAATAGAGCCTTCTGTGGCTACTGAGGGGTCTGACGCTTTGGGACTTAGCTTCTCAAAACTTTGGGTTCCCCGACTTGAACCAGTTGAGCCGCATCCCACTCTGACACCATTTGTGAAGGCATCATGAAGTAGACACAGACAACTGAATTTAAGGTTTGGATTAGAAACTTATATTAACAGAAAAAAGGTTGAAAAAAGGCCTACCTTGCCTTATGCTGAGGTGGAATTTCCCTTCCTAAATAAACTAAGGATAGTCTACGTCAGGAAGTCCAAAGTAAAGGTATGTCTTTGTCCAAAACCTATGCTCGCTATGTGAGAAACTAGAAGGTGTCTCACCCACTAGTCACCGGGGATCTGTCATCCAGGTGGCCAGGACATGGCCATCACTTTTGAATCCAGTTCCTGGGGGTGGACCAGTGCGGGATGATTACCTGGGTGAGGGATCTTCGGGGAGTAGTAGTGGGACACCAGACGGGTAGACACAGTATCCCCTTCCCTGCAAAACCTTTACCCCATCCTACCCAGTAGGATATTTAGGAAATCTACCCCCCCCTTTTACAACACAAACACTTTCTCACTGACAGCCCACTTTAAGGGAAAACAGACTAACACCAGAGCCGTGTACCTGACATGTCCCAATACTACGGTCTGGCGAGGTCAGGAAATTATCGCAATCACTCACACCTGACTTCCATTACACTTCCCCACACGGATAAACGGCAGAGCACGAGAGCACACTCTGAGCGAGGCAAAGCACACAAGGAAATAGCAGTTTCGAGATGGCAGCAGAGCAAAAGGGGAAGGAGGCAAAACAGAAGGGGATTGCAAGGAGGGAAATTCCCTTGACCTTTTCGACAAGGAACCGTTACCTTCTCAAAAACCTGAGAGAAAGTGTAAGACCAGGAAATCAGGCTGAAGAATCCTGCATTGTGTGTCGGATATAACCAGGCCCCTCCCATGTCAGCAATCAAGGCATGGAGAATTTACAGTCACTGTGGTACTGTCCTTGGCGCCAGAAACAAAGTTGCTTCAGTAAAAGCAACGCAGCGTGTCAGATGGGGAGACTGATACAAGCCCGGTCCGTACAGAAGCCAAGGTTGCAGGCAGCAACATTGCATGGTACTGGAACTAGCATTGTTAAAACACGTGTGATAAGAGACGCAAATTAAGTTAAACTGCTGATTAGTGATTAAACTTTAAAGCAAGCTACAATGCCTTTGACAGAGTGGTCCTGCACCGTGTGGGTGCTCAATCGAAGTTCTTTGTAGGGTAGCCAGCTGAGAAGTAATAACAGTAGACACATTTGATCCGAGCCTGGCGTAGGGAGATCATTTGAAAGTGAACAAATAAATGTGAATCGAAGTGGTCCTGCGACGGGTCAAGCAAAATAATGCGCACAGTCCAAAGTCTTCGATCTTGGTGAAATAGAAAATGTTTCAAAAAGTATATCAATCTGGTCTCAGCCCAGCAGACAGAGACCAATTGAAGGTTCTGGAATAAAAGTGGGTCTGAGCCTGGCAGAGGGGAACCCGGGGTGAAGAGTAAATCACCTGAGAAGATTGTATGAGTGGAAATCCTGAGAAGGAAGGAACTTTAAGGTTTTGTTGTGTTGCATTAGGCCCTCTGGAATAAAAAAAACTTTGACTGACAAAGAGACTTTGGTACAGAAGACCCTGATACTGAGATTTGAACTGCATCCTCGTGCTAAAGAAGCCAGCGACTGTGCTAAGCTCAAAGTGTGCCTCCTTGTCCCCTGCTGAAAACGTGGGGAAGGGAAGCCAACAGCTTGAATATCCTGACATATTATTTCTTGAACACTTTTCTTTGGCATCATATTATTTCCCACACTATTTGTATTTAGAAGTAAGGATTGGCAATAGATTTATTAGTATAGGCCCTTTTGTTTTGAGAAGAAGACACCACTAGGGCTGAGTTATTATTATTTGATAGTTCTAACTTGCTCCCATCTTTAGATTTAGGATTAGACAGGCATTTTTCAAACCCAGTTGAAGTTCAATAAACACCCTTGAACTGTGATCACCTGTGTCTTTCTTACTATTTGATACCATGACTTCCTTACAGCCCTCACATCTATTTGTATACAATGTGTGGGGATATCATTGTCAAAATGAGAAGTGTTCAAATAAAAGTATAGAGCTTTTTCCAGCTCTTGGTTTGTAAAGGTTTTCCATTCCCCAGAGTTCAAATAGTTCGCAATGCAAATGGGTTCCCTCCCCAAGCTTTCAAGACTTTCACAACACAGTTCTTTGTAATAAGGTTTGGTTATCTTTCACCAGGTTTACAAAGTGCAGTTCCTTAATTTCAGTTTTCACCAACTTTCTTTTATATTCAATCACAAGCTTCTTTGTGGGCATATTAGGTGGCTTTCTCATAGGTAGGTGTCCTTGGTCTAGGTGCAGTTGTTGGGCCACGCGGTCCACCCACTACAGGTCACTAAACCTAGACACCTGTCTTGCATCTTCTTGCTTATATGCACGTTGCCACTGTCTCAGTTCTACAGTGGTGCCTGGTTTATTCTCATTTCACATCCTCATGATGCTTTATCATTGCTTACTTTGCCACTATTCAATTGTTGCACTTTCACATATTATTATAGCTCTTGCCAATGCTTGTTCCCTCAAAATGCACAGTTCCTTAGAAGTGTAAAATTCCACAATTTCATTCAGCTCAGTATTCAACAATACTAGCTTTTCATGTGATTCGGTATTCAAAAGTACTCATTGTCATTTGGATCAGCATTCATTTAAAGTTTGCATCAATGTAACATGCTTGTCTGCCTCCCTGGTGTCCCCTTCCTAGGTTGACTCACCGGTTGGTGCTTACAGAGATCCAGCGAGGATTCCGGCCGCCACGAGTTCTCTCTCTCTTGTTCGGCGTCTCAATCTGTCTCCAGAGCTGCTTTCCGTGACTTTTCTCCGGCCACCGATGCATCTCTCACAGCTCAGGCCTCACAATGAAGCTTTGCCTGGTCACGCCAGCTCTTGTTCCATAGTTTGACGCAGGCCTCCAGCTTCTTTCCGTCTAGCTTCCCGTTGCATACACTCTGCATCGTCCTGGGGTTCTCGGGCACTCTGTCTGCCATGCCGCTTTACCAGAGAGGTCTGCGCTCCTCCAGCAGTCCGTAGACCTGCTTCCACAGCTCTTGCTGCTTTTAAACTTCCCACCAGATTGATCCAAAAAGACTAGACTGCTAATTGTCGACTTGTTAGTTCTGCATTGCTCTTGCTAGCCTCCTCCTCATCCCAAAACATAACTGGTGTTCGTGTGTGTCAGTAAAGAAAGCATGTATTTCTCTAGTTGGTCTCTTCCTCATCCCAGTACCTAACTGGTGTTTATTGGGAAATGATTTATGGTAAAAGTAGGGAAGGGATTGACAGTAGTTTATAAAGGATGGGGGAACATTGGACTCAAGGTGAAAGGAAAATGGGGGATACCATGTCACACCCAAGGGTGCCTCATCTCCACTCCCCAAGTCTCCTCCACTCAAGTAGTCCTCCCTCACATATCCACCCCCGGGGTCAGGATCCAATAGCGATGGCCTTTCCCTGGCCACTTGGGAGAAGGATATATTGGGGAAAGAAGTGAGGACACCCTCAGATTCCTGACATTATCCAGAGGGCATCCCTTTTCCTTCTTTTCCTACACCCACGAAAACAACAATTGACTTAGATAGCCACACTGGGGTGGTAGCCCCTTACATCATATAATGTAATTTTCTAACAGTGATAGTATAACTACTAATTGAGCAGAAACATTGGGTTTTTCAAAAGAGGAAGCTACTAGAATTTGGAGAGACTGATTTGTAAGGAGATCAATCAGAAACTACATGCCTCTACTCTTATACAATATCACAAAGCACAACCGATACCGAGAGGGCTGAGGATTTCTCTACAACCAACATTGTGTAAGTATGACCGTGAGTTAATTAAACGTTGGAGGTTGATCTTGAATACATGTTCACTGGACCTTATTATTTTAATGACAGAGGAGTTTGCTAACTCTTACAGAAATCATAGTGTTCAGAGATAATTTGTCAAATCTGATGTCAAGAAGATATGAAATCGACTGTGGAGAATATAAATATGAGTCTTATCAAACGAATTGGGATCTAAAAAGATTAGGAAACTTCAGAAGAACACCTTAGGTTATAAACTAAATGTAGTTAATAAGTGGCAGGAGTATTATCAGCAGAGCGGTGGTTCTAGAGAACAGATTATAATACTGCGAAGAAATAAAGAAACGTCAATACAAAGTACATTATCTGAAGCTTCAAGGGTAGAATTAGAGGAGAATAATAGATTAACTGAAACAGATCAAATACAAGAGGGAATCACCTTGGTAGGGGGTATAGTACAACATATCAATATACAAGTAACTTATAACTTTTTCAGGCGAAAGAGAAGGACCAGGAGAGGGAAGAAGAAAATATCCACAGAAAAAGAGTTTGTCCTTTCAACAGAGAACCTAGTAATTAACATCTCAAGCTATGGGTTGTGTTATTATGTTTTGAAGTACAAACTTTACAAACAGGTTTAACATTTGTTCCACAATATTCTAGCACACTATTAAAAGAGGAAAATGACATTTTTTTTTAAATTATTGTATTTAATCTGTTTAGATTTTTACAAAGACGTTTTGGTCTTGAAGAGGAGTGTTTAGTGTTTTTACTATGCGTTCTCAACATTCTCGACATAGACCAAGAAAGTCAGGATTTTGCAAAAGAAAAGACTTCAGGCAGAGGAATAGTCCTGGTATCATCCTCGCCTTTTGGCTGAAATGGGTATTTCTGTATGCTACTCCAGTTGGATTTGGGAGGCCTTCTCCAAGGCAATGGTTAGAAGTTTGGTCGCCGCTATCAGCCATCTAGTTTGGGCTCCTGTAATAAGGCGATTCCACCAAATGTTTTCGTCGACGACGTAAGAGGTTATAAACAGGGGGCCGAGGAAAGCTTTTCTTTCTTGGTCTACTGTCGGGCAAACCATCAAGAGGTGCCTGATTGATTCTGTAGATTGTGGATCTTTACAAAGTCTACATGATTTTTCTTCGGACGCTGTACGAATTGCTAAGATTTCTTGGGTCGGTAGGAGGTTTAAGCGGGCTTTCAGTAGGCTTTTCATTAGCCGTTTACAGGGGTATTTTGTGCAGTATCCCATTGGCTCTTTGAGTTTGTTGAAGACTGGTGGTAGGTGGGCTAGAAGTTTATTCGAAACTGCTTTCTTCTTGGTTTTTATCCAATCGAGCCATTCCATTTTCGCTTTTATTCTTAATGGATTTTGGATTAGTTCTTCTTCAGAACACGATATCTCTTGCAGTGTGACCACATCAACACCCTTGCTCCAGCATCGGCCAATTTCTGCAATCACTTTTTTGCCACTGGAACCTTCCCTTCCCCCCTTAAGCACTCCCTTGTGCATCCTCTACTTAAGAAGCCCTGTACCGATCCTTCCTCCCCAGAAAACTATCCTCCGATCTCCATCACTCCTTTCCTGGGCAAACTCCTGGAAAAGCTGGCCATCTTCCAGCTTTATCTTCATACTGAATATGTTGTTTGTCTCCACGACCACCAGTCTGGCTTCAGAGCAGCCAGAAGCACAGAAACTGCTCTCCTGAAAACCCGTGAAGACTTGCTCTCTAATCTTGACTCTAACCTTCCTTCTGTCCTCGTTCTCCTTGATCTATCCTCTACCTTCAATGCAACAACTTGGGTATCTCTGGTCAATCCCTAGCCTGGTTGACTTCCTTTCTCACTGATCGACCCTCCCATGTCCAACTTGGGTCTTTCCTCTTTTCTATCTCTCTTTCTACTTGTGGTGTTCACGAGGGGTCTAACGTCTTGCCCTGGCTTTTCAACCACTATCTGGCACCTCTTGCCCACCGCATCTTCACCTGCTGCTCTAACTTTCCGTTGTATGTGGATGACACCCAGCTCTCCTACAGGCTCCCCACAGCCACTTCTGTTCCTTCTCTCATACCTGACTGCTTGTCTGCAATTCAAGAATGGTGTGCCTCCAACGATCTCTGCCTTAATGCCAGAGAGTCTAAAATCATCCTCATTGGGACACCTGCTCCCTTTCCTCTTTCACTCTGGCTGCCCATGCTGGGCCCTCTATCTGCTCCTTCCAGTGAGGCTAAGAACCTTGGGGTCATCTTCGAATCCACCCTCTCTTTCTCTCCTCACATTTCTGACGTCTCTAAGAAGTCACACTATCAGCTGCACCTCCTCAGAGGTATTCTTCATTTTCTCATTTTCCCCCAGAGGCTCACTGTCTCCAGTGCCCTGTGCCTCTCTAGGCTGGCCTACTGTAACGGATACTTTCTAAATCTACCTGCTTCTACTCTCCCCCTTTTACAACTTATTAAGAACAGGACTGCAAGAGTTGTCCTTGATCACAAGCCCAGGGATCATATCTACCCAGCACTGAAATCTCTCCACTGGCTCCCTGTGGTTGCAAGGATCAAGTTCAAGACCCTTTCCATCACCCACAAGGCTTTCTGGGGCCGGCCACCGCACTACCTCCAACTTTCTCTTCCTAAGCATCTTCCTTTTTTTCGAGCCCTCCGCTCATCCACCTCCAACTCTCTGAGGGTCAGACGCTTCTCCAGACAGAGAGTGGGGGGTAGATCTCTTAACTCTGCTGGGGCCTCCCTCTGGAACAGCCTCCCTGCCTCTCTCAGACTTGAGCAGGACCACCTCTGGTTCCAGAAGCAACTCAAGACCTTCCTTTTTTGCTTCCGCTTGCTCTCTCCCTCTCCCTTGCTGATGTCCCTGACTGCTCCACACACTGGTCATCTGGCCACCCACTGAACTTGGGGTCCAGGCTCCTGCATGTCCAGTTGCCACTTAGCGCCAGCACTTATGAGCTACCTGCACCCCCTAAAGACCCTTGGCCCCCTGGTACTTCTCCTCCCCCCACTCTTGCCCGATCTGAATGACAGAAGGCCTAGCAAGTTTTGTGGTGCTTTGCATATCAGCATTATTGAAAAGTACTGGTTCGGCTCATGAAATAATACACTGCCGAAATTTTAGCATGTTCTTGTGAAGCTAGAGAGGGCACGTTGGAGATGTGAGCTACTGGGTAAATAGGAGAGAGTGAAGCAGGTCGACTGAGCACAGATCCTAGCTTCTAAACTCGACCAACATATGTAAATCTGGGTAAATCACTTCACCTCATAGGGCCCAATGTTCTTGTTACCTGTCATAAAATGATTTGGGCGATTAATGCTGCACTTGGCATATGATTACAGCACTGGGGCTTGCATATGGGGACTAAACAATGCGAATGAAGCTTACCTTGGCATCAGATGGAACTGAGTATGTGAGGCTGTGCTTAGCACATTATAACAATGCCTGGCATATAAGGCAATATTTAGCATATTTAGTCTATGGGCCTCATTACGAGGAAGGCAGTACGGGGTTAACGGGACCCGTTAAGGACGCTTGGTTTTTTACGAAGCGTCCTTAGCGGGTCCCGCGAGCAGACCAGGATGCAAACAAAGGGCCCGTCATTAACGGGCCAGTTGTTTGAATCCTCCCCATTCCCATTGAGCCCTATGGGGGCTCGAATGGGAATGGGGATGTACAGGGTCTGGGGTCCTGGAATGGGGAAATACTGGGCCCTCCAAGGTCAGAATGGCCCGGTATTTCCCCATTCCAGGAACCCAGACCCGGTAGCCGGAATGGGGGTAGCCATGCCGCAAATAGCAGCATGGCTACCTCCTTCCTCGTAATGAGGCCCTATATCTGTTATGTGAGGCTTTGACAGATATGAGATAGCAGTGACCAGTCCAATGAGGCTGTACTGGCATAAGAAAGCAGTGTGCCTGGCCCATTATGGTTCTGCTGAGTTTTCTCTCAACACATCAAGACTGCACCCCTTACCTACTAAGGCAGTAGAGTTAGTATATGGTTAAAAATGAAAATAGCCTTTTATGCACTTGAATGTTATGTTACTTTAATAGTTGCATTTTATTTTTACTTTTTCACTTCTTGTGATGTCACCATGACCAAAGATCATATGACTTCATTTTCTGTGATCTCATCACGGCCAAAGGTCATCCGGAATGTGCTGTCGCTTCTTCTACACTTGGCATTTTGGTGAATTGACGACCCAGGTTAGAGATCATTTACACTACTCCACATCACCGCTTTCGGGGTCTCAAAGCTTGTCTGGAAATTGGTGCTCTATAAGCCTGCCTGGGGTATCCAGACCATACACAATCAATCGGCCTCATCCGTACCATTCAATACCCAAGAATGGCCAGCGGTAAACTGTTGAGCTGCTGCTGAGGATGTTTCACTGTAGAGAAATGCGCCTTCTTGACCCCTCAAAGATAACTGCGGATGGTGTCATGGTTGTCAGCTGCTGAGATGTCTGACTCTATGTGCGAAGAATCTGGCTGGTCTGCGCTGTGAGCATCTGCTGGCAATTAATCTCCCCCTTTCAGAAGCTCAAGAAGGACAGTTAGCAAAAAGGTGCCGGCCGTTTCAGGTGACACATGGTGCACTATTCTGAATGGATCACGGGTGGTGTCAGTGCTAAAGGTATTTCTCCATAGGGGCGTCTATGAGGATGAAGCAGTGGCAGGCAATAGAGGCCAGAGACCCAGTTCTCATCCTTATTGAGCAGTGTGAGATTTCCTTTAAATCACTGTCCCCGTTCCCCTGTAGTCACGCCCATAACGGTGGTGCATTGGACTGCCACATTAATGACATGTCCACATTCCACTGCCAATCATCCAGATACTGGCCGGACAGCTGTTGGTAGTTTTTGAAATGTACAAGAAATATATGTGTACCTGATACAATTTCGGAGACTGTTAATTTATTAGGAAATCAAAGTAGAGCTAAATTTTAAATATGTCTGATGTATGCTATTCGCTAATTGGGGAACAACTTACTGGTTATTGCGACTAATGTCTAATGGTAAAATAAAATGTGCACGAATGACCAAGGGACATCTTGCTTCAAGACATAGAGCGATGTGCAGGTGCTGCCCTAGCTAGTGTTTGATATTTTAGATGTGAACGTCCATGTCTGAATTTTCTTAAAAAAAGAAATAAATCTCATGATAGCTACCAGCTGCAAAGAAAGACATTGTGGCTCTTAAGTGGCAACATCAACATTTATTTTCGGTGGACATAACACATGGTAAAAGTGTTTTGGCATGTACGCAATGTCTAAGCCTGTTAGAGCTTCAAGGGCCAAACATGTTGGAGCATGTTGGTTTATGTCCTCATAACCCCTACCACCATTGTTCCTCTAACCTAAACAATGGAGTTAGGGAGCATTTCTCCCCTGGATCCACAGAGACAAGATGCAAACTATGGAATGGAATGTAACATATGCTCTGAGGCCTACGGCGTGTGGCGCATTATAATAATTAAAATAAATAAATAAAATAAATACATAGTTGAACCCACTCACAGAGGCTATGAAGCATTGTGTCAATCATTTCCACGTGATCAAGCGCTCAGTGCAGCGCGAAACGCGTTGTGTTGCAGGTCGTGCACCACAGCGTCCTGCCTCTGTCTGTCTTATGTTGCTGCCTGCTGTACTCAATATTTTTTGTATAACCTTCGCTTTTTTTAAAACATTAAAACAAATCCGTATCTACTACACAGTGTTTCTTTGTTTTTTCCGCCACTTTTGGAGTTTGCTACTTGCAATTGGCTCACGGGAGTGCGGTTCGCCTTCTCCTCCTTTCTCCGGATATATATATATATATATATATATATATATATATATATATATATATATATATATATATATATATAGCCATGGAATTCAACTCTTATTTTCACATTTAAAACCACGCGAAGGCCTTTGTGTTGCTCAGGACACCACATCCCATATATTTGTATTTTTGTATTTGTATTTTTTATGTGTAAGGCGATTTCGCCAAAGCGCTGCACATACAGTATTACAATGGTACAAAAAATAGAAGCATCACAGAGTACAACCAAAAGAAAGGGAGTTAGGACTTGGTGGAAAGGACATAGCTTTTGAGAGAAGTACAAAATAGAGAATATGAAGGAAAAGAGCAAATGTGTGATGGTAGAGCATTCCAGAACTTGGGGGAAAGAAGGCTGAAAGAACGAAAGAGAAATTGAGTGGAAGGGGGTTTAGGAACAGATAACAGGAACTGGGGCCGCAGAGGTCGAGAGAGGGCGCGCAGAGAAACCAAGGAGGAAAGGTAACCAGGTGCAAGCCCATGGACACAATTAAAAGTAATACAGAGGAAACAGAATTGGAATTGAGCTTCAACGGATAACCAAGGAAGAGAAAGGCAGGATAGGGGAATGGAGGAGCGAGGGGAAACACAACACAGGGTGCGAAAGGCAGAGTTAAAGATAGAGCGTAAGGGGGGCAGACATACACATTTCACCTAGGGTAGTATTTCCACCACAAAGAGAAAAGGCAGAGTTAAAGATAGAGCGTAAGGGGGGCAGACATACACATTTCACCTAGGGTAGTATTTCCACCACAAAGAGAAAAGGCAGAGTTAAAGATAGAGCGTAAGGGGGGCAGACATACACATTTCACCTAGGGTAGTATTTCCACCACAAAGAGAACATGTGCTATATCTTCTTTACATTTTTACATTGATTTCTATTAATTGTTCACAAGCATAATGATATAACATAATTTGGGCGGTGCACATTATATCATCCCCAACAGCTCCAAGTAGGTCAGTTGTATTCTGTACTACAGCTGTTGTGTTTACATAGTCCACCTACCTCACTCTCCCATACCCTGAGCTCTCTCTCTGGCGATTCCAGCAGTCCCTTCTTCCTCAAGGTACTTGACACACAAAAAAGTCGCTGAATTTGAGGTCCGTTTCTAGAGGTGGGAAAAAGGGAGAAGGCCTGGGGCACTGTTGAGGGTAAGTGGTACAGCAGGCAGTATGTTCATCTGCCCCCTAGAAGAGCAGGGAGCCGTCATAGTTGAGCACTACATGGACAGAGGTAGGAGACAAAGCCTGCCCTCATCCATCTACCTCCCACGATGCAGCAATGGCTTAGTATGCTGCCCAGAGGATCTTTAACAAGGCTCTCACCTCACAAATTCACATCACTTTGTAAAACTAAACATGCTTAAACAGTGTGATGGAGGGTTGGGCGGTTATGGTAAACTGAAAGGGGTCTTTTTTTGCTGGCTTAATCAAAAGGGCCCGAGATAGACTGCAGGAGTAGGCGGTTGATGGGGCAGGAGTGGGAGACCAAAGCAAATAGCTAAACAAAAGTGTAATATGAGGAGGGGAGGAATTGGCATACATTTATGGTCTTTTAGCAGGTGACTGGGCTCATTTTCATGTCTAAAGGAATGAGTGACTCTATGTCATCTGAACACCACTGGGGTTTCTTTTGAAAATCATTGGTTTCTGGTATTTTAATCCAGTTCAGACAAAAGACT
This sequence comes from Ambystoma mexicanum, assembly GCF_040938575.1. NCBI lineage: Eukaryota > Metazoa > Chordata > Amphibia > Caudata > Ambystomatidae > Ambystoma > Ambystoma mexicanum. The sequence continues at coordinate 728,682,742 of NC_090934.1, forward strand.
ACAAATCCCAGAATGCATTGATATGTTACACAAACAGCCAAGACTCTAAACATGTGCTCAGGTGAGATGGAGACACCTTGGCAAACTATGATTTTTAATGGGAGGAAAAAAGTTTTGAGTAAGCAGGGAAAATCAATGTTGTTACGCATTATGTGTATCAATGTCCCTTATGCTTAAGCAAAGGGGCCGGGAGTTGGAAACATTGAAGTTTGAAGGCTGAGGTGAGTGCGCAGGGGATTATTTCCCTTGTTTGGTTGTGTGTGTGATCTGTATTGACTGTGAAAACAAATGTAAGGGAAAGGTAGAAAACAATTATTGTAACAACAATAAATGACAAAGACAACTGTTTTGACGTGTGTAGTGAAATGTTTTTCTATCTTGCTACTCTAGGAATTGAAATGACATGAACATGTATATTCAGGATTTGTCCATGCTACTGACATTTGATAGGTTTTGGCAGGATATGTTAACATACAGCCTATTACAGGTATGGTCATCATACAGTAAGCAACTCGCATCATTGCCAAGTATTCACACAAATGGCAAGCGTTTGCCATCAGACAAGAGCAGCCGGCACAATTTACTAGGCATTTTCATATGTTGGCATTGTATTTGCATCATAGCATTAGAATTTGGTGATTTGTATGGAGCGGTAGATAGACCACGTCCAAGCTCTGTATTAATGTGCATTGTTATTACCCACTGGTACTCATAGTCGGTCCAAGCAGGGTTTCAAACTTGTTGCATGGAATTGTCCTATTCCCAAAACCTGTATACTTCACATGAGCTAATATCCATCGGGCATGCAACTATTTGCCAGAGGTGAGCATTATATGCCCAGGAACACGCACCATTATGCAGCTGTTGCCATCACATGCCTAACCCTCATGCCATTTTCTAGGTATTGCAACGCTTTACTCGGTTACTCTCATCATATACCAGGTGTTCCCATTAGATGCTCGTGCACTCACACCATTTGGCAGGTATTATTATACTTTGTCTAGGTACAGATCATATGGCAACATTGCTGCTCCATCTCATAGCCTACCTACGTCTCTGGGCCTCCACTATAGCACTTTGAAATAGCTTGAAGGAACTCTCTGTAACCTAACCTTACTTAATGGAGCTGTGAGCGGCCTCCTTTTGTACCGCTCCCTACCTCTTTCCATATATTTCACATCCATCTTCCAATCTTCTGCCCTAGCATCCGAAAAGGCCTATCAGCACTGCGTTCAACAACTGAAGAGAGCTAGAGGCTCTTGCTGCTCTTTCCATTGAGTCAAAATAGCGGGGAAATACCTCAGGAAACAGCACAAGATGCTTTTGCGGCAGCATCATCTAGGAGAGTGCTCTTCATTCAGACAAAGAACCAAAATATGAGTTAGAAAATGAATTCCTGTTTAAAATATTGCAGACATTTTCTACTTATTCATTTTAAGTGCAAGACAATAAAACAGTGTTTAAATTGCAATGCTTTTGTAGAGGGAGTGCAGTGTGGGTTAGCAGTACAGGAGGAGCAATTTGAGAGGGGGGCATATTCTGGTGTTTGTCCTGGGCACAATATTGTCTAGACACTACCCCAGTGGTACCCTACTCCCCCCGCCTTCTTCACTGCCTGCATCCTAACGAGATTAAGTCTCCCCACTTCACCTTGCAGTGGCTTGTGCACTCCAGTCAGTCCAAAGTGGGTCCAGGATCAAAGGGGCTGCAGTTACCACTCCCAGTTTATCAATCTGATTGTCCAATATCTTGTCAAAGGTTTCTATGGAATCCTTGGACAATGCTAGCTCTTTTGCATCAAAAGTCTAAGCGACTGGCAGTCCCCGTTACGTCTTTTCTGGGCCTCTCTCAGTGGGGTTCTTAAACCACTTAACATCACCATGAATCAGGCTTGCCACCTAATCGTAATCCACGATCTTCTTTGGCATGCGTTTAACGCTCTGGCCAGGGTGACAGACCTAGCATAGCCATCCATGATTTACTGCTCAAGCAGACATTCTGTATGCAAGCCAGGACACATTATGTCAGCAATGGGCCAGCTTCTTACAGCTCCACAACATGTTTACGTTTCCCTTTGACGTAGGTTTGCCACAATGTGCTATGCGCAAGAAACGTTGGGGGTGGCCCAGTAGTATGTCTTTGTAGGGTTCACCACTCTCCAGGTTTTTAATAAACCCATGTATCTCGAGTGTCTCACAAATGCCCCAGCCTGTCTCTCGGGACTGGTTCCACGGGGTCGTGTTCATGAGCAAACCCTGTCGGTTTCCCAAGTGGTACCCAGCCGATCGCCTAACTGAGTAGGAGGAACCAACCCGAGGAACACACTGGCTAGAGGTGGACACAGGCCCTACTGGAGAAAAAAACAAGAACAGAGTAAGGATGGGTATTGAGTGAAGACCCACTACAACAAAGTCCACCGAAATGGGATTACCTGCCTACCTTCCAAGAAGATGTTACAGGGAGAAGGCAAGGAGTCCGGAGAACTTGACCCGGAAAGCCAGTAAACCAACAAAGACGCAGGGACCTACTGGATGGCATGAGGGCTGAAATCAAGGTAAGAAAAGGGTCACCAAGGTGGTATGCATGAGTATTCCGATATTCCACCATAGAGGCTGCAGTGACTTAAAAAAGACATGTCCAAAGTTGACGGTAGCAATGGAGAGACAGAGGCAACCAGTAGAAGCGGGAATAGGGTGGTACACAGCAGTTCGGTAATAGGCTGGGGAGAGATGGAGGCACTCCATAGAACAGGCAATAGATCAGATCAGGTAAGCGACAAAGCCCTTCAATAATAAAGAATTAACACACTCGCACGCACAACTACACGGAGGACTTGCTGGAGACGTTGTTGAGCATGGCGTCTTACTCTGGCTCTCATTTCATCAGTTTGTTTTCCAGCGCCTCTCTCGCTGTTTCGAGTGTGTCGCGCTGCATGGGGCGATGATACGGTCATGTGACCATGAAGTATTCAGAGATATTAAGTCTTGTTTCCCAAACACCAAGGCAGGTGCGAGTGGCCACATAGCGGGACCGTCCTGTATTCGACTGCAGCTTGGGACCAGGGCAGTTTCTAGCCAACTTGGTGCCCGTGGCCAGGGCAAAACAGAGCAAAACATCAGAATGCGCCGCCCCCTCCCCTTCGACTGGCTCACTTCACTCCCAAACGACATATAGATGAAGATAGTTTCATTACATTGTAATTTGCATACTTCACAGAAGAATTCTAATGTGAAAACACAGCTGTTGCTGCCCAAGTACATGGTTTTTCTGTCACCTGCTCTTAGGGAAAGCCTTGCCTGAATGTAGTTTCAAACTGTCTTTACTAGCACACTGCAGTGTGATCAGCCTACGTAGGTCTGATAGGTCACTGACCACTGGCCCTGTGTTGCAGGTGTTCTGTTTGTATGACCTCATTATTTCCAAGGGGGAATATTAGACTAACCATATGAATTATTTTCTGATAGAAGGTTATCATTCCAAGATGGACAGTCTGGTACACTCTTATTGTACTCTTTCAAAATACATCTCGGAGAGTGAGAAAGGGGACAAATAGCACCAATGAGGATTCCTGTATGCTTTGCATTAAATCACAGAGCATTTCAGGACCATAAAAGTGATCAAGTCTGTGATAAAAGGATTGTATGTGTGAATCTCATCTGCATAACCGATGCATGGCTTGGTGCTCACATCACTGTTCACAATACTCACCGTAACATTACATTTGTTGTTATCATGAACCATACATGCTCATTTGGACAGCTTACTTTTTTGGATGCGAGTATTAAATGGCTGCAACATCAGCCACTCAAATGGGGTACAAGGGCTCTTTTGCTTCTTGTTTCTGAAACATTTTAGATGTGGAAGGGCTGGGTCTCACTGTGGGCATGCCCAACCCCAATACAGAAACATCTTTAGGGAATTATATCTATAGTCAGGACAGGATACCATAGAAGAGAGACCCAATAAACAATGCACAGAAAGGCTACACAGAAAGCATTGTACCTCTTACAAACTTGAGCCTGACCAGTAATAAGCTGATGAGGCGTTTTAAACAAAAAACGGCTTCTAATGCATGGTAAAGGGTCCACAGTTCCTCAGCCACTACCCCTCACTATTACGCATGCCTCAGGGGTTATTTCAGCAAAAAAAGAGCAGGGCCATGCTTTCTCTAACAGAGCTGGAATTAGCATTTCTCATTAGTGCTGGCCTGCAGCTAGTGAAAATCATAGTGTGGCAGTGTAGAAAGGGCGTTTGGACTACTGGATGTAATTTGAGGCAACTTCTTTGGTTGCTTTATGTGTTTAAGTGCGGGCACAGTATGGCATGCTCGTCAGAGCCACATACACAAAACATCCCAGTGTGCTCTTGTATGGACATTGGCCACATCAGACAACAACAGGTATATGTTCTGTTACATAAGGGAGCACCACATAGACACCATTAACCAACAGGGTGGCGACTTGTGTAGTGCACAAATCATTGCTGCAAACATATCACAGCATTGATTTGCCACGGTCTTTGCTCTGCACAGTGACACAATAAATCCTGCTTTCCTAATCAAGGTGCCAAATGACATCGCAGTGCCATCTGGTGTGCGCGCTACGCAGTGGCTTGTTTAGAAAATTAAAAGACCTTTGATGCTGAGCGGATGCTTTTAGTCCATGTCCCAAAGCAGCCACCAGAATACTTAAGCAAGAAAATAAACTTCCCAGAGATGCACCATATGTAACTAAAAAGTAATATAAAAAAGTTTTGTTGTGTCAAATAAAGAGATATGAGAATAAAGAAAATAGTTTTAAAATGTTCATGTGTGTCATTTTAATTCTCTTTGAAGAATGTATAGGTTTGGTCAGCTAACCGATACTTGTGCAGGCCTGGTGAATAAAAAATGCCCCATGTTCAGTTCTTAACACTGACATGTTGAGCGCACACTGTGTAAAAACAATGGCTCTTTAAGTGAGTCATCACTTATTAATTGCCTCACTTGAAAGGCTGTCAACACAAAGAATGAGGGGTACAGGGTGCATGACTCCAGAGCATCCCACACGCTGCGTTTGGAATATGCATTCCTTTGTTTGCATATTCTAACGCATTGCAGCCCGCAGAGAGCAGCCAGCCGCACATCACACAGGAGCACACACCGGCACAGCAGTGGGCCACTTACTGCGACCCCCTCCTGGGCTCTTTAGCTCTGCGCCCGGGTCGTCGCCTCCTCAGGCTGGGCCAAGAAATGGGGCTGACTGGGACCATGACAGTAGACCTCCTCAGAGCTGCAGTACTCAAGTAGCTCCTTAGTCTTCTCAATCTATTAGTAAGTGCACTTTACCCCACCCTGTCAACTAGCAAAATCAGCGATTGAGATAAGACACGTGGCGGTCTCTGCCTCTCAAGAGCCCCCCCCAATCTCCCTCAGCTCCCTATAAGTCTTCGATGCCCCACTTACCTGACGAGGGAGAAGGAGTGGAGGTGGCGGCTAATGGCGAGCCGGCAGCGGCAGCGCCGCTGAAGCCTCTGCAGTCTTTGCCGTTGCCGCGTCTCCTGGTGGGCGGAGACGCTCCCGGGACCTCTGCAGGGGAAGAGGCGAGTGCAGGTATGGGAGCTGAGGACAAGCCTGGGGGGGGGAGGGACAGAGGGAGGCCCGCTGTTGACTGTGGCTGGCGAGGCGTGCTCGCAGTGGGAGAGCCTAGCTGGCTCCGAAGAGGAGGACGAGGTGGGAGGGGTCAAAGCCCCAGCCGCAAGTACTGTTGACCGACTTAATGTAGTCAAAATGAAGTAAACAGCGATGTTAACACGGAAACCCCCCAAACAGCACAATTAACGCCTATAGTAAACTCAAGTTTAAAATCGTCATTAAATATTACTATAGAGGTTCATCCAGAAATGACAGGCCCTGATTTGAAGACCCCTGACAAAAAGATCCCTCTGGATGAATCTGTACCAGATGGAAAGAAGAACTCTCAAGAGGCAGAAAATGAGGAAACAGTGAACTTTGAAATGGGGTATAAAACCGGAGATAATAATCCCACCATAATCTGCTCCCCGCTTGCTTGCAAGGAACCACATTCGGTCTGCAGTGTGACACCGCCCACGAAAAACCCTTACAAAAACAAAGGGGTAGCAGAACAAAGATATTGTCAGTGACGAGGAAACCGACTCAGAAAAAGAACATAAGTGCACAAAATAAAAGAGTGGTGCGAAAAATCACACCTAGGCCAAAAATAAAGTTATGTTCTCCAAACTCTGTGGCCAGTTTTTTTCTAAAACCGTCGACCAAAGAAATACGCCAAACAGATGAACTGTCGGATGCTGACTTGTTGGAAGGTGACATCTCACCTGCAAACCACAGGCCTCAAGGATCAAGGTTTGTATGGTCAGGGATGAGAACGGACACCCCACGACCAGCTCTAAAAACAGGGATTCAATATTTTAAAGATCCAGAAATACTGGGGGGGAATGCCAGTTTGGGGTCTCCCGTGAAAAAAACAACAACTGGAGAACATAATGGAAAAAACAAGAGACATTTCCCCCAATAGTCAGAAGCAACTGGCAATAGGGGGTACTTCCATCCCACAGGTAGCCGTTGCAAATGACAGTGATAAGGAGGCCGCCCATAACACAACCAAGGAGAACACTGGGATAATCATATACGAAAATGATTTGTCTCAAGTTGAAAGTACCATAAGGGATATATCATACGAGACTCTGCCTCTGGAAAAGGATCTGAAAAATACACCAAAAGAAAAAGACCCATCTGGGTGAAAAAAATATAAGGGACACCTTATATGAAGCCTTGCCTGGGGAAAATGACCCAAACAACACACCAAAAAAACGATTATGGAAGGGGAACTCCTGCCAGAAAACTCATCGAAGAACAACGACTACGGACCAAGTGCCTCAACAGGCCCTCCGTCGTAGTCACCACCACGAAACAGAAGATCGTCAACCTGGTCAGTCAATGATGAGAAAGATACACCAATACGAAACAGAAGATCCTCAACCTTGATCCCTGATAACGAAAAAGAAACGGCAACAACAAAACAAGATATTTTCGCTGTAATGTCATCGATAACAATTGCCATGAATCCATTCTGCAAGCTATATGAATCCATTCACGATACTTTAAAGGATCAGTCAACTCTGGTAGCCATGCTCTACACGAAAATGAGCAATGTAGAAGGATATATCACGGCTTTGGATGCAAGGGGAGGAGGGCCCTGTACGGCGAACACCTCAACAAATCAGCTAAATGGAGAAATTAGGCAACAACACGACCCAGAAGTTGACGTTAATAAAGAAACATCCGGCAAATGGCTGCATGGTTTTGACTTTGGAAAAAGATGTCCTGAGTATGACGCCAATTGTAGGCGGAGGGGAAAGGGAGCCCCAAATCAAGACCCAAAGGGGGGAACCCCTAAAGACCCCTGAGCAGAGATACGATGAACCACTAAGTAAGGAACAAGTAACATACCCGCTCTTTGCAAACGAAAAAAGGCATATAAAAAAAGTAGGAAATAGAGTGGTAGCAATAGAAGCCCAACAAATGAACTCAGAGACGACAAAGAATGCAAAACACAACCAGAGCAAAGAAATGCAGACCAAGGAACAGTCGAGAAAGAGAACTGTGGTTTTGCGAGATCCAGAGCCTCCCAATTTGGAAAAAATAGATCAAGATGGTCCTCTAAACAATAAACGAATGGTGATTGAAGTCCAGGAAGACAGTATTGATCTTATGAACTTGTCGTGTACTCAGTCGAAACCCTGGACACAGAATCCTTACAAACGACGCAGCACCAGGGCACCCCGACTAAAGAGGCAAGAGAAAAATACAAGAAAATGTGGATAAAGAGCAAACAAGTCCATTTCTTACCCTGAAAGAAAGGCAGGAGAAATTATCAAGGGGCTCTACGAATAGTAAAACGGCCAAAACTCCTATAATAGGAAGAGAGAAAAGGCAGACAGATTCCAGAGAGAAAGCATTGGACTCTCGGGATATGAAACATAGGAGTAGATCAGCCCGTACAAAAAGAAACATGAAAACGCAGTTCTGGGAGGAAGTTCAATCTGTTAACAACCGAAAGAAAGAACAGAAGAGGAAATCCTTACCGGAACCAAGTCAAGAACGAGATCCAAGAAAGAAAAGAAACAACAATTCAGAAAACGGGAAAGACACTCACATCCCATATAGCAAAAAGATTGGTAGTGAAAGATCTTTCAAATTGGAACGTGCGGGTGACACCCGAGATAATCTGATTTTGAACAGGAAAAATATAATGGCTCTCATTAAGTGCATCCCTAATCTGAGACAGATCAACTCTGACAATATCAGATTTGTTGAATTTAGTTCCACAAGTAAAAGAGACTGTGTTTACTTACATATCCCATCCCCAATAATTAGGGCAATGATAATACTGGAACAGGAAAGCTTCCAAATGATGGGATATGACCTATGCGAGTGCCGTTCAAGAAGTGATAAGGCACAGCATGAAAAAAAAAATGTCTATGGGAATCACAAGAGAACACACAGTCAATAAAAGAGAATCTTCCGGCCCGTACCAACGAACCCTTAGCTAGAACAACTAAAATCCCGATCCATAAAGAGGCCGAGTCCACGAATGTGAAACGGACAGGCTCTTTAGAGAGGTTGGATAAAAGAGTAGAACAAACTACAGATGGAATGGAGGAAACTCCATACTTTGACCCATTGAATAACGGAAGATATCCAAAGGGACCTCTCCAGAGCCTAACAATTACATTTGCACAAGAAGACCCAGACAGGGACAACGAACAAACAACTACAAACGACCTCAAGGATGGGGAAAAAGGCGAACTTTCCAGATGGTCGTGGATTTCGAAAGCATTAACAAAGATGAGCTAGCCATGAATAGAAGAGAAGGACAGAAGTGAGGAAGTCCGAGGAGTTGGGGTCAAAGATGTGGGGAACGATACCATTGTAATGGGAAGTTGGAACACCAGAGGCTTCAGTCACTTATTGGAAATAAGCAATGTCAACCTAGGGGACTTTGACATCTTATGTCTCCAAGAGACATGGCTAATCAAAAAGCCATTTCTGGAGGGCTACGAAACTTACCTTTCCCCAGCGATACGCTCTGAAAGAGGCCGACCATCATCAGGTTTGTTGACAGCCAACAGATCGGGAGTGGGAATTCAATATATAAAAACCGTAACATCACACATCCACTTCCAAGTATCTGCCTTGAAATGGGCTAAGTTAACCTTGGAAAATAACAAAGATACTCTAAAGGATGAAACAGTGATTCTGATAAATACATATTGGAATCCAGCAGCAATCAAGAACGATGATTATCTGAAATTGGCTGATAACATAATGGAAAGAACATACCTGGAATGGGAACCGAAATTTATTATTCTATGTGGTGACCTCAACGCGGTTTGCCCCAAACTCAAAATTCATGAATGAACGACGAAAAAAGTGTCACTAAATATGATCCCAGGACATCTATGGATGGCGGCAATGTCTTCTTGGGACCTTCATAGTCTAGAAACATCAGCACCCAGTTGTGGTCCAACATTCCTGACATGGGAAAGAAATAATCAGAGTGCTAACTTAGACCATATATTTGTCTCAAACGAGATGTTTAAGATTGTTGCCGACTTTGAGGTGGTAAGAACAACTAATAGTGACCACAACCTTTTAAAGGTAAAATGGACTAACATGAGGAGCACCAGACCAACTATGGTTGCCGAGATTGAGGCATGTAAAGGAGGAACAAAACTGAGACTGTCTGCAAATGCAGTGGCAGAATTGACTGACACATACACCACCATCTGCAAGATAAAGCAGCAAAGGGGCTCGAAAAATGGCAAAGAAAATATTGACTATCAACCTTTGCTAAAAATCTATGAAAAGAAAAATAAACTTGGCCAAACCATGAGATAAAAATCCATGTACACGAATTCAACAAATGTATAGTGGAAGAGAGAAAAAAATTAAGGAAACTAAAACGACAAGCAAGTAAAACAAACACCCCTGAGTCCGCAAATCAGGTAAAAGTCACAGTGAGGACATATAAAAGCTGGCTACGACATCAAAGAGCGACTATTAACCAAGCAGACGCAGCTGCAATGCTAAAGACAGTCTGCAGCAGAAAAACAAGAGACTTCTGGACCCTGATCAGAACAACGTCAGGGACCCAAAATAACTCAATAAATAATTTTGTGGGAGAAGAAGTCTGGATGAAACATTTTACAAGCCTATTCGAGAAAGTAGGCCGCCATAATTCAGCAAACTCAGAGGTCCCAAACATGCCATGGGCGACAACATGGGATCTGGAGGACATTAAGAGAAAACTCATTCGATTAAACAACTCAAGGGCCCCCGGGCCGGACGGTATTACGAACGCAGATTTGAAAGAACACCAAGCAGAATGGGCAGATTTCATCCACGAGATAATAAAGAACTGCACTAAATTTAGATCCATACCCACCTCATGGACAACAGCAATCATTGTGCCAATTTATAAATACGGACCAAGAGAGGATCCAAAGAATTACTGCCCAAAAGCACTTCTTGATGTGGTTGGAAAGGTGTTTGGTTCACTACTTCTGGAACACTTTCAAAAATGGGCAAGATCTTCTTGTAATGAAGACCCACTCCAATCTGGGTTCGTGAAGGACGCAGGAACGGCTCCAAACATCTTACTGTTAAGTGCCTTAAAAAGCAAGATTCATGAAGGAAGCCCAAACATTCATCTGGCCTTTGTTGACCTGGTCCAGGCTTTGGACCAGGTCAACCGTGAAAATCTATGGGAAAAACTAAGAGCAAGAAGATGTCCGGAAGGTCTTCTGGAACCTATCAGGGCGCTTCATCAAGACACCTCTATCAGGGTACGACTAAATCGAGAAGGGCTGCTATCGGAACAAATTCCCATGGCCAGAGGAGTAAAGCAAGGGTGCCCCCTTGCTCCGAAACTTTTCAACTCATACCTTTGGGACATCAAAGAATGTGAAACGGAGATCCGCTCATTTCCACCACCAGTTGGCAGAACAAAAATCTCAAGACTGCTTTATGCGGATGATCTTATTTTATTGGACTATACTCCGATTGGCCTTCAGCGCCAATTAAATGAACTGGCATCTTATATAAAGAAGAACAATCTGGAAATTAATAAGGCCAAAACTAAAGTCATGACTATGGAGAAACAAAATACTCACACCGAGAATTTCAGATGGACCCTGGAGGGGGAGAAGATCGAACAGGTGAAGGAATTTAAATACCTGGGGGTAATCCTAAACAACAATAAACAAGAGTGCCCAATGCAAAACCATCTCTTGGGAAGAGCAAGGACGTTGGCAAGTCAGGCCAAAGCGATAGATGGAAGATTCTGTCAATTTACTACAATCCCCCTGATACAATTCTATAAGGGCAAGGTGGTTCCCTCCTTAATTTACGGGGCAGATGCTATGCTGATGATACTGTGAGATTTCTGGAAGCGCATAGAAGGTGTCTTCTGGCGAAGCACCCTGAATTTACCAGCATCAACGCTGGCAGCAACCATTCGCCAAGAATTGTGTCTGCAATCATTGGAGTCGATGGTTACCAGAAATACAATAATGCTATACAGGAAGATCATAATTAGCAACTGCCAAATGTAATGACCATGATCCACACATAACTCAAAGAGCAAAAAAGCAATTTACTGACGACCTGGGTGAAAGAAAATCTAAAAACTCTGGACGATATGGACCGTTCTGAGGAAGAACTAATCCAACATCCAAACAAAGTCAAACAAAAACTGTGGGAGCGAGACTGGATACAGACGACATCCTTGGAAAACAGAAGCAAATTAATAAGACATCAGCCACCAACGACAAGGAGCGTAAATGATCCACCAAACTATCTAAAAAAGTTCCCAAATAAGGTTCTGAGAAACATCTTCTTGAGATTTCGAATGAATCTCTTGCCAACAAACGAGATCAGAGCGATAAGAAAAATATCGCTGGATAACGGTTGCCACCTCTGTAAAAAGAAAGACCAGATTGAGACACTTCGGCATCTTTTATTGTCATGTACAAATTTGTCGAACCTGAGAAACACGCATTTGGGACATATATTCATAGAGTCGACAATATGTGGATTAGAGGATTGGTGGAACAGATTAATAGAGGGGGATAACACTTCATAGGTGATTGCAGTCTCCCAATTTTTTTTTAACTTGAAACTTCAAGACTGTGAATGAGATTTGACCGAGAGCCTGAGACCAAAAAAAAAAATTGAGGTATATCACCCGCCCCTGCCCGTCTTTCTTTCTTTTTAAATACCTTGTTTTAAATACCTTGTTTAACGTTAAGGAACTTTTAGTGGTATTGGACACACGAAAGATGAGAAAAGACAAAAAAGCTAATTTTCTTGTAAAGATTTCTTGTAAATTGAATCAAGTAAATAAAAATGTTTTTCAAAAAGTAAGTGCAGCTTGTCTCTGACATAACGCGTCGCAACCCCAGGATTTCACAAGCCTCAAATTCTTTGTTTCCCTGCACAGATATAAGAGCCGGTTTGACAAGGTGTCGAGTTTAGGTTTTGGCTTCTTTAAGTAAGGCAACGTTAAATAGGGGCTGGTTTTGCCAAATGTCTGGTAAAGTCAATTCCATTGCTACAAGGTTAACCACCCTGGTATTGGTTTAGGGACCTACATATTTCGGCATTCATTTCCTAGACACCAGTAGCAGAAGTTTCTGCTACTGGACACATCACTGGCCTTTGGAACTGAGGTATCCAAAGGGATATCTACAGGCAGCATGCAATGGTGATATTCATGACTAAAGATTAGGAAAACCCTTGTAGAGGTGTGCTGCATGTTGTTATATGTAAACTCAGCCAAAGGCAAAAGGAATGGCCATTTTATTTGATGCTGAAGATTAAAACACTGCAGATACTGTTCCAGTGTCTGATTTAAATGTTCTGTTGGCCATCATTCTGGGGTGGTAAGCGGAAGACAGCTGATGATCAATAGCCAAAAGTTGGGTGAGGCCCTTTCAGAACCATTCTACAGGTGGGATCCCTTGTCACATGCGCTGTGTAATTGTTTGTTTTAAGAGTTGAATGTCTGTGATATTAACAATTTCAGTGCAAGCCGCTCAGCAGAGGAGACAGGCCTGGCACGGCCTCTCTAGACTCCAGGTCTCCCGCATAACCACTGAGCAGGTTATTGTTACGGGGCTATTGCCATGATGGATTGTCTGAACCGAAGGACCCCACTGCAGTCATACCTACTGGCGACCGTACCAAATCCTTGATTGAGGGACCTCTGTCCACCATCTGAAATAGCGCCCTGCAACTTCGTTCATCAAGTAATACACTTTGCATACTGGATTGCCGTGATAAGGACCCAGGAGGGTCGAAACATGTGTCAGCTATAAGAATAAATATAGGCTGCTTAAAACCAACCAAAACTTTGTGTTGTCAATATCACAGACATTCCACTCTTAAAACAAACATTACCCAGCGCATGTTACAAGGGTTCCCACCTGTAGAATTGTTGGGCACCGTCCCACCAGAACCCCAACACACGCAGCAGGGTATCATATATTTCATCTGATCAGCGCAGTGATCCCCTTATTCTAGTGGCCTAATTTGCATTTTGTTCCTTTCAGAACCATGCCATGAACTGCGGTCCTCAGTCGGATACTGAGGCTGATGGTAAACCGAGAAACTGGAAGACTTTCTGCACAAATATGTTTGCTAGGACTGGTACGGATGATACTCATGAATTCGCCATGAAGTGCCCAGACATGGTGAAGCTATCCACAAGTACAAGAATGGTATTGAGGTGATTATTGGCTGGCAGATCAATTATGAAGTCTAGTGATATCATATGCCAGGCGGCGAATGTGGCACCAGTAGTGGTGTTAACAGTCCTTTGGGCTTATCCTGCTGCGTTTTGCTTTGAGCACACATGTTAAGATGGATTTCTGAACTCCGACCTGGTGGGCAGAGGTTTAGAAGGCCAGCCTAGTTTCTTGGAACAGGGTAGCCTTCTGGACAAGCCAGACAAATCAAGTTAGCATTGGCGGCAGTCAAGGCTAGGTCTCAGGAGGGGTGAGACTGATCGAAAGCCCACAATGATCACACACAGTAAACAACACCACAAATTATTCTCAGTCAGGTGAATATATCAAAAATACATATACCTTTATTAAAAGCATTTTAACTCAAACACAAAGTAAATCTCAGCAATATTAATCAAACTATCATAACACTAACTAGGAAACATATATACAGTAAACAGTGCCCTAAAGGAATATTACACAAGTAGAGATCCACAACCTGCAAAGAAAGGGGTCATACAGTGCGAATATATTTTAGGCAGTCCTTCAACAAATCAAACCCTAGCTAATAGGCAGTCCCGTCCCTAAGAAGTGTGGAGCCTTGTGCTCAAAAGTACATTCAGTGCCGGAGCACTCGATTGTGTGGTTAAGTTCAAAACGGGTCTTCTTCAGGAGGCTGTACTGGCTCAGGAAGGTGGGTGATGAAGAATAAGTTCCCACTATTGTCATTGGCCGTATTTAAACTGCATTCTGTTACCAAGCCTTTCTCCCCCTATACAGGACTCTCAGACCTAGGTGTGTTTTATTTAAATTGCATTGTGAAAGTATTTAAATTGCATTGTGAAACCTAGGCCTTTATCCTGCTATACTGGACTCTCAGACCCAGAGGCGTAGGAGACACATAAAATCTGGGGGGGACAGGGGACATCTTGGGGACTTTGCTTTATTTATTTATTTATTTATTTATTTATTTATTGTGTTTTAGACAAAGAACTCGACTTTTCACAAAATTAGAATTAAAATAGCGGTACGTATTAAATTACAAATATCACTGTATAAAACAAGAGAAAAGAAGAAAAGAAAACAGAAGAAAATTAAAGGACGCAGCAGCAAAGAACATGTCTTTGTATGTTGCATTTCTGGATTTTTCATCTGACTATGAGCTCATGGTAATAGAGAGGAAATAGCAATTACTTCCAGTGGGCCACAGCTAGGGCGCCAGCTCGTTAAGAGGCAGATCACCTGTAATTGGACTCCTGCCAATTAAAGGAGTTGAAGCCTTTTCTACCAACTGCAAGTTGCTACATTTTCGTGTGGGGCAAGGGGACGTGTGTGTCTCTTGGAATGGAAGGATGGGGGTTTCAAAGAAAGAGGAAATCTTGTTTGTACCTCTGAGTAAGCCCTGTAATGGGAGTAGAGGGACCAGGTGTGTGATGTTGCTGCTTTGACTTTCCTCGGGGGGGGGGGGCTGAGAGGGTACAGCAAACAAGGAGGATGAGCGATCGCAAGCCCACCCCCTTATAAGCACTCCCCAGGTCCGCGGCCGGATATGTCGGACACAGGGAATGCCTAGTAGGTGGGGTGTATGTGGACCCAGGGGGGTGGCCAGAGGGGCAGCCCGCTATGTGGACTGCCCCTCTAGCGCCCCTGCGAGGGCCTGGCCAGCCTCTCACGATGAGTCTGGTGCCTCTTATTCCATCTCATGCTGGCTTCAGACCCTAGCCTTTCTTTTCCTTTGTTATTCTGAATGCAGAGCTGGACTCTGTTCCTTTCTCGTTTAACATTTGCTGCAAAGCCTGATCTATTTGATTCTCTCATATGTTACTAGGACGGCAGAACATGGGTCCCCTGCCCTGTTACATTATTCAAAGAACCCCTCTGGCCTTTCTTTTTCTCTCACTGCTTGCTTGCTTAATACATACCTCCTTGCTTGAACACTCAACATATTCTTCCTAACACAGCAATGGCAGCTGCAGTCTGTCTTAAATTCTATTAGTTCCGTGTCTTGAATTGGCCTCTTATTTCCGCTTTTCTGTCTGCAGGGGAAAGGCATTTGCCAGTCACTGCCATGATGGTTCTACCAGGTCATAAGAGGGCAACAGCTAGCCAATATTGGAAGAACATGGGCATATTATGCCAGAGGCTGGCAACTGCCTTCCTAATGCCTACACAAGAGACACAACTCATGCCTTTGTTTCTAACAGTAATTCAGTGGATGAAGAAACGCGAGAACACACATATTGCTTATAAATGAAGGGGATGATGTCACACTTGATTAAGACATTTTGATCACGCCAGGAGCTAATTTCCAGCTGCAATTAAGCGATTACCTTTTAGATTTCTGGCTTTAAATAACGTTAGTATCACCTGGAAAGCACAGAGGTTGCTCAACAGGGTTCCTGGAGCATGAGGGGTACCCTACTCATGGACATGCATGATTGGAGGGCATTCCTGCCCTGGTTTGGAGCCTGGCCCCTACAGCCATGATGGGGTGAGCGGTATATTACATTTGGTTGTACGTACCCTTTGAGGGGGGGGCAGACATTGCCTCCTGCTTTAGCCCACTAACAGCTCTGCTTTGCAACTTTATCACACATACCTGTCAGGTGGCATGTAACTCAATGCTACTAATGTTATCAGCCTTAGAAGTCTGGAATCCCTTGCCACATCAACTAGGGTAGAGGCTTGCCACCCGAGACTTACCCATGTCTGAGTCGGCATCTGTTGCCCTGTGGGGAAGACACACACAGAAAGAGCAGGGCACAGTGCCCTTGTGGGTTCTTCACACTTCTTCCTTGGGGTGGGCACAATTAACTCCACAGAGAAAGTGGCTCATGCTGGGCAACATTCTGCCACTTTGACAATGTCACCCAAAGAGCGAAATTGGCCATTTGAAATACCTCTGTCGACTGCTTAACGCGAGATGGCAATTAAGGGCATTTGCCAACGCACTCAAGAAGCACAGGAGACGCTCTTACCAGCAACATGCCATGCTCACTCATTCTGATTACAAATTGCCATTTATCTGGGGACATGTTAAATGTATTTATTTATTTATTACATGTGTAGCATCACGCAAAAAAAAAAAAAGCATCAAGGAGCAAAGTAAACTGCATGGAGTGGACCATTTCCATTGGCGCACGTTTTTACTTTTCCGCCACAAAATGGAAGATTTTAGCATAAAAGGCAAGTGAAATCACATTGCTTTTCCACTTTGGAAGAGTGTAAATACCTCGCACAATTAGCGATTGCTGGCGGAATTGACAATGGCTTCCTCTGGACTCCGCCCACTTTTACCAGGTTTCATTTCCAAGCAGATCCCAGAGGAATCCCTTCCCTTATTTCCAGCATGAGAATCCATGCTGGCAGTAAGGCCGCATTTGTCTGGTGGAGTGGGAAATACAGGGGGTCCTGGTGTGTCCTCTCGGCTCCCGAACTCCACCCAGAAAATGCACCAAAATCTGGCCAATTAGAAAAAGTGACAGTAATAGTGTTTTCCACCACTTTTTCTGAACCAATTGACCTGGAAAATGCTGTGTTGCATCGGAAGCTGAATGCATTCACTCTGCCTATTATCCCACCGGAAGCTTAAGCCAGGTGCTGAACACAGGTGTTACATATTCCTTTGCACAATCTGCATTTGGAGCATTAACTAACTGAGCTACCTTACACATGATATCTCCTCTGGGGCTTTACTGTCTTAAACCCTTAACTGCCATGGGTATTCCCCCCAGTGCCAAGGCCTTTTTTGGTGATTTTTGTATGTTGCCATTCAATCCCTTTTAACTTCTTTGTTACATGAGATATCTCGGCCAAAGTTGGCCCCTTTTTTCCCCCACATGTAGGCAACCATAACCCCACCCAGGAATCCTAGTTTGCTGTAGGGGGGTGAGAGAAAATAACCAAAATGGAGAACATTTGTTTTTTTTCTTCAGAAAATGCCAATAAAATGTTGTACAGAGAAGCCTGTGGTGTTTTCCTTGTAAGAGCTAGGAACAAATGGTTTGCTGTGCTGGATTCGCCATTTTCCAGGCTTTCAAGAACAGATTGAGTGGAAACCAAAATAACATATTTTGATATATACATTTCTGAAAAATAGACAATATTCCAAGTTTAGAAAGGGGTGATTTGCGAAGGTCAGGCAACAACTATGTAGGGAAAGATTCCATAGTTTGGGGGTAAATCGGGAAAATGACAGAAAAAAACACAATTTCCGCACATTTCACACTGGTCACCCACCGAAACACGCAGCCAACAACACTGAGCGTACCTTCCCGTGTTCCCATAGGTTTCCCGACGAAAACGGTACCTCGCGTGTGGGTGCACCTACTTGGGTGCAAAGGAAAAAGCCCAAAACACTGGTAACCCCAAGTCTTTTTGCACAGCAGATTTTCAGGAAATTTGCTCATGTGGACAACCTACAGATTTGGGCCAAGGGTGTCGAAGCCACGAAGGAAATCAGGGACCCCCATACATTTCCGAAAAGAAGACACCCGTGGGAATCCACAGAGGTCTGACTTGTACGAATCGCCCCATAATTTATGACCCACAATCCCTGACAAAGTCTGAAATTTGGTGGAGAAAACACAATTTTCACTTTGTCTGGGATTGTGGGTAATACATTCTGGGGTGATTTGCGCAAGTTAGACCTCTGTGGATTCCCACGGGTGTCTTCTTTTCGGAAATGCATGGGGTACCCTGTTTTCCTTCGTGGCTTCGATACCCCAGGCCCAAATCTGTAGGTTGTCTCCCCAAACCCTTTGGGGGTTACCAGTGGTTTAGCCTTTTCCCTTTGCGCCCAGGTAGGTGCACCCACACATGTGAGGTACCGTTTATGTCGGGACACCTGTGGGAATGCAGGAAGGACATGTGGTGTTAGCTGCGTGTTTCGGTGGGAGGCAAGAGGGAAATGTCTGAAAATTGTAGTTTTTTCACCAAATTTCAGACTTTGCCGGTGATTGTGGGTAATACATTCTGGGGCGATTCACGCAGGTCAGACATCTGTGGATTTCCACGGGTGTCCTCTTTTTGGAAATGCATGGGGTTCCCTGTTTTCCTTGGTGGCTTCCACACTCTAGTCCCAAATCTGTATGTTGTCCACAAGAGCAAAATCTGCTCTGCCGAAACACTTGTTGTTACCAGTGGGTTAGCCTTTTCCATTTGCGCCCAGGTAGGTGCACCCACACATGTGAGGTACTGTTTTCGTCGGGTACTGTTTTCGCCCTCTCTCCCCCCACCTAAGTGGATGGAGGGCATCTCATGTACCCCTTTCTAGGGGCAGAAATCTGCCCCCAGGGAGGGCTACATAAAGTGCCCTCCATCCACTTAGGTGGGGGGAGAGAGGGCCACCCCCTTTGCAAAAATCCCTGGGGGCTAGTGGTCCCATCCGCACCCACCCCACCCAAAACTACGTTTTAAAAAAAGATCTTTTTTTTTTGTTAGCCCTCCTTCCCTGGGGGCAGATGATCACCCATCTGCCCCCAGGGTATTGCCCCCCATGCTTTGGGGGCCAGGGGGGATAGGGCAGCTTATATAGTAAGCAGCCCCTCCCCCCACTTCAAAAACAGATCCCTGCAGGACACACCAAACACATATTCTGGGGGGGATACATGATATTACATCCCCCCACTTAAAATTGTGGGGGGGATTTGTCCCCCCTGTCCCCCATATGTTCCACGCCCATGCTCAGACCTAGGTGTGTTCCATTTAAGTGCACTGTGAAAGTAGTGTTGTCTTTGGTTTTGCCCTCTTAGCAAAGCATTCATCTAGAAAACTGTTCTAATATTGTCTGAGCCCTTGTTGTTTTGTTTAATTGTCTTCTATTGTCTTGTCTCTCCTTGTCTCATCTAGTTGCACTCCTCCCTGTGTCCTTCCCTAATGTTCCCCCTGCCCCTACCCCCCTCTCGATCCCCCCTTCCTCTTCTCCCCTCTCCCCACCTACTCTACGGTGCTCTCTGTTTCTCCTACCTTTTCTAACTGCTTCTCTATCAACTATCCTGCTCTCCTCACTAAATCTGGTAGGAAGAACTTTAAAAAGGACATCCTGGTCTCCAATCCAGGCATCCCTATTGCTGACACCTATACCAGTGCTTCGTCCAGGCAAACCCTCACCGACATCCTCTTTGTGGTTCCCTCGCCAGTTCTATGGACTCTTCATATGGTCTCTGTGCTTTCTCCTTTCTCTTCTTCTCGCATTAATGGTGGCACACGGTGGGAGGCACTCCTGGCCACCTTCCACTCCTCTTAGGTCATCATTAATGTTTACCTGAATGGTACCGTCTTGGTCTAAGTCCCTCAGACCAACCTTCTCTGATAGACGCTTCCTGCGCCTCATCAATTTCCTTTCTTCTCCTGCTGTCCCCTCCCTTCCCTCCACAGCTTCCTCTCCTCCGCCTGCTGTCTCCTCCTTGGCTACCTTGCCCTCTCCTCCTTCCTCTTCTGCCCCCCCTCGGGCTTCTGGTATACCTCCGCAGGGCATACCTCTAATTTGTACCCCTCCCTGGAAGTCTTTCAAGGATGGCAACCTTCTCTATATTGCCACTCTAAACTCTCGCTCAGCTGTCAAACACTCCACTGACATCTGCCGCCTCCTTGAAGAGCTTGACTTCGATGTCCTCGGTCTCACTGAGACATGGTTCACGGCCAGCTCTGTCACAAGCTTTGACACTCTCCTACCTAATGGCTATAAGATCCTCTCTGCGCCCAGGCCCAAACGTTCCAGAGGGGGTGTAGGCCTGATCTTCCCAGAGTGGATTACCTCCTCTGTCATTCCTACGCAGGCCTACTCCTCTTTCGAATGCCTCGTCTGCAGGCTCTTTCTCTCTCCTAGCCATTCCCTTACTGTGGCTACCATATATCGGCCACCTTGTCAGATCTTCTCCTTCCTTTCTGAGTCGGCGGACCTCCCCTCTTCCCTTCTGGCCTTGACCACTGAACACCTCCTTCTTGGAAACTTTAACATCCACCTGGATGCTCCCTGTCCGTCCTCTGGACTCTTTCGCGACCTGTGAGACTCTCTCTCACTCTGTATCCTCCCCTCTGGCCTGACTCACTCTGCAGGGCACACTCTGGATGCTCTGATCTCTACAGACCTTCGCTTTTCTATCCCTCTCACCACTCCTTTCTCCTGGAGTGATCACTTTCTCCTTTCCTCCCAGCTCACTCGCTTTACCCGTCAGGCCAAGCCAACTCCAGCACTGCCACCTACATTCTCGGTTATTCGACCCATGAAGCATGTGTCAGTTGAGGCTTTCGCCACCACTTTCTCACCCCCCCTTCCCCCTTCATCTGACTCACACCTTGACACAGCCCTTTCTATGCTCCACTCTGCTATATCTGATACTCTTGATGTTCTTGCCCCTGTCATGAGGATCCGCCTGAAGCCCAAAGCCAAGTGCAACTCCTGCTACAACTCAGACCTCGTCACCCTTAAACGCAAGTGCAGGGTGGCTGAGAGGAAATGGCGTGCTTCCTGTACATCCTCTGACAAACTGGCCTGCAGCCTGCTCCAAAGGCAATACTGGCTCTCTGTCCACACCAGGAAGAGAGCCCTCATTCAAACCCGCATCTCTGCGGCATCCAACAATTCAGCCAAACTCTTTACAATCTGCAAGGAGCTGGCCAATCCTGCTGCAGTCTCTACCTCTCATGTACCCTCCCAGGCCCTCTGCACGGCCCTGGCTTCTCATTTTATCTCTAAAACTCAGGACATGCTGTCCTCTCTCTCTCTTCCTCTCCTCCTCCTTCCTCTACTCCCACCACTTCCTGTGTCCAACCCTCCCCCCTCCTTCTCTGCCTTTTCCCTGTTCTCCCCTGACAAGGTTTCTAGACAAGTCCGATCAATGAAAGTGATCACTTTCTCCTTTCCTCCCAGCTCACTCTCTCTACCCGTCAGGCCAAGCCAACTCCAGCACTGCCACCTACATTCTCGGTTATCCGACCCATGAAGCATGTGTCAGATGAGGCTTTTGCCGCCACTTTCTCACCCCCTCTTCCCCGTTCATCTGACTCACACCCTGACACAGCCTTTTGTATGCTCCACTCTGCTATATCTGATACTCTTGATGTTCTTGCCCGTCATGAGGATCCGCCTGAAGCCCAAAGCCAAGTGCAACTCCTGGTACAACTCAGACCTCGTCACCCTTAAACGCAAGTGCCGGGTGGCTGAGAGGAAGTGGCGTGCTTCCTGTACATCCTCTGACAAACTGGCCTGCAGCCTGCTCCAAAGGCAATACCGGCTCTCTGTCCGAACCAGGAAGAGACCCCTCATTCAAACCCGCATCTCTACGGCATCCAACAATTCGGCCAAACTGTTTAAAATCTGCAAGGAGCTGGCCAATCCTGCTGCAGTCTCTACCTCTCATGTACCCTCCCAGGCCCTCTGCACGGCCCTGGCTTCTCATTTTATCTCTAAAGCTCAGGACATGCTGTCCTCTCTCTCTCTTCCTGTCCTCCTCCTTCCTCTACTCCCACCACTTCCTGTGTCCAACCCTCCCCCCTCCTTCTCTGCCTTTCCCCTGTTCTCCCCTGACAAGGTTTCTAGACAAGTCTGATCGATGAAAGTCTCATCAAAACAGGTTCTCCCCTGTTCCTCTAAAACTATCAAGGACCACATTGACACCCTGGCTCCTGCTCTGGCTGACTTCTGCAACCACTCCTTCGCCACCAGAGTCTTCCCTTCCCCTCTGAAGCACTGCCTTGTGCACCCTCTTCTTAAGAAACCCTCAGCCGACCCCTCCTGCCCTGCTAACTACTGCTCAATCTCCTTCACTCCTTTCTTGGGCAAACTCCTGGAAAAGCTGGCCAACTCCCAGCTAAATCTTCACACTGAACCTGTTGGTTGACTTCATGACCATCAGGCTGGCTACAGAGCTGCCAGAAGCATGGAAACTGCTCTCCTGAACATCTATGAAGGCCTGCTCTCAAACCTTGACTCAAATACTCCCTGTGTCCTCATTTTACTTGATCTCTCTTCTGCCTTTGACACTTTTAACCATGCCATCCTGCTCAACCATCTCCGTGATAACCTTGGTATCACTGATCATGCCCTGACCTGGCTGACCTCTTTCCTCTACGATCGACCCTCCCAGGTCCAACATGGGTCCTTCCTCTCCTCTATCTCTATCTCTACCTGTAATGTTCCCCAGGGGTCTAACCTCTCTCCCTGGCTGTTCAATCAAAACCTGGCACTTCTTGCCCACCGGATTGCCGCTCTCTGCCTCAACTTCCAGTGCTATGCAGACGACACTCAGCTCATTCTCATGCTGCCTTCAGCCATCTCTTCTCCTTCTCTCATTTCCAACACTCATTCCACTATCCAGGAGTGGTGTGCCGCCAAAGATCTCTGCCTTAATGCCAGTAAGACTGAGATTCTCCTCATCGGCACACCTGCTCCCTCCTTTCCTATCGCTCTCTGGTTGGCCTCTCTGGACCCTCTTCCTTCTCTCACCTTTGAGGCTAAAAACGTCTGAGTCATCTTCAACTCCAATCTCTCCTTCTCCCCTCACATCTCCGACGTCTCTAAGAAGTCGCACTACCAGCTGCACCTTCAAAGAGGTATTCTTCCTTTCCTCTCCTTCCCCCAGAAGCTCACTGTCTCCAGAGCTCTGGTTCTCTCTAGGCTGGACTACTACAACAGCCTCTTTCTAAATCTGCCTGCTTCTACTATCTGCCCTCTGCAACTCATCCAGAACAGGACTGCGAGACAGGAGCTGTTCACAACCCAGCAATAGCCTGCTGTTTGCCATCAGCTAATTCTCTCACCCTTTTAACGCTGTGTTATCTATAATTGCGGCCTCTCTGTAATCCGGTCCTTCTGTAACTTTGGGATCCTTCTACTGTCACAGACCATCCTGTAAACTGGTCTCACATGCGATTTATTGTATTCTATGACAAGACGGAGGCGAGCAATATGCTTATCTCTTTAATTTGCCACCAACATAGCAATTCAACTTTTAATAAACTTTTACAAAATAAATGTTTCTTTGCTTCCATGAAAAAAGAAATCTTTAGTTTTAAAGTTTAGAGTCTTTGTAGAGGCTCTTCCCTGGTCTCCTACAAGTCCCATGAGCCTCCTGGTGCTCAGTAGTCCTTCCTCCACCAATCCGGAGTCTGACACCCCTATAAGGACTCTCCACACTAGGTCCTTTCCTCTTTCTTTTTGCTGCCAGCATACGGAGATAAGTGATTTATATTCTCTCAGTATGAACATATTTTTAGTGTATTTTCCTTTCATGAGAAAGTTATCTATATATAACGTGAGCGCAGCACATATTTATTTAAAAAAAAAAAAAAAAATAGTTATTTATACTTAAGTAAACTTCAGCATTATTACTTTGTAAGCGTTCTCGTCAAGCGGCGCTCCGCGTCCGCTTCAGTTCATTCTTAAGCGGTTCAGCTGACCCGCGTTTGTCATCCGCGTTCCCGTTAGTTCGAGAGCTGAGGAGGCGGAGCCGGAGCCGCAGGCGCTCTCGCCCGCGTTAGGCATCCGGCCCGCTCCTCAAGGCATCGCACGGCAGGCGTGCGTTAGGACCCTGAAGGAGTGGGAAGTTGTAAGCCTTCCCGTCGCTCCCCAAGCCCTTCCGGCATTCTTCTTTCATCGCGTACGCGAAGGGAGTGCTGCGTGTTATCTGTGCCCTATCTGCTTTCTACTGCAAAAAAAAATAAAAAAAATAAAAAAGGGAAATTAGACAGATTGCCAACCCAGACCCCCTACCCCAGGGGTGAATATTCTCGAGGACATAGACCAGGGCTACTCGCCCGATGACGAAGCAGAAGAGAATGATGAACCCTCAGGGCACACAGCAGCAGATGAAGTGATCCTTGATCAAGAGGAAGACACGAACGATATGTTCGACCCGGATACTATTAGGCATCCGAAATCTAAGGACTGGGTTCCTTACCCAAAGATAGCGCTTTACATAGCGCAGCATATACGCAAACCGCTCGACAGAGAAGTAAGGTCTCGCATGAGATCGGAATGCCCCTGCCCAGATCTCCCAGACAAGTTATCGGAAACCCAAGATTTAGCCCCAAAGATGGTTACTTTTGTGACAAAGTCTGCCAAAGATATCAGGAAAGGCGTAGACAGAGCCTGGCGAGGGTGCCAGGATAAAGTCCTTGATTTAGCAGGCCCATTGGCAAAAATTATGGACCTGGCGGAGCAAGCCAAAGACACGGGATCCCCCATTGATCCTCTAGTCCTAGCGAACTGGGCACAGAGGGCAATGTGCTTCCTGGGGAATGACAACTGCGCCCTCTCGTCAGAGAGGAGAAGAGGGGTGCTCCTGAAAATCGACTCAAAGCTAAGCGACTTATCGTCTTACGAAGCGGGCCAAGGAGCGAAAGGCCTCCTCTTTGGCGAGGCATTCGCGAAAGAAATGTCCCAATTTGTAGGAACGTATTCAGCCCTCGAAAAGGCCCAGAACTCCATCAAAAGAATCTTTCCCGGGCGAGTTTTTGCTGGGACCGGACGCCAGAGGGATCGGGCGTCCGGTCGATATTCCTATCATCGCAGACCCCAAGGAAACAGAGCACAATATTGGGAGGGAAGACAGCAAGATTCCTTCTTCCCCTCCCGGCCGAGGTTCCCAAGAGGTCGCAGACAAAGAGGAGCCTTCAAGCAGGCAGGCGCCACTGGCGGTGAGTACACCAAATGTGCAAGTGGGGTGCAGGACCCTGATATTTCTGAACGCTTGGCGCGCATTGTCCAGCGATGCTTGGGTTTTACAGGCCGTAGCAGGTTTGCGCATAGAGTTTCTAGGCGACCCCTTTCAAGCCCAAGAGCCGCAAGCTATTCACCTAGCAGCGCAGGAAGCAGCGCTTCTTCAGAACGAGCTAGTAAAGCTTCGCCAGAAAAATGCGATAGAGCGCGAGTCGCAGTCTTCCCCGGGGTTTATAAGCAACATGTTCCTCGTGCACAGAAAAGAAAAAGTGCGCCCGGTTATCAACCTAAAGAGCCTAAACGAGTGGTTAAAATACAATCACTTCAAGATGGAGGGAATCCATCTTCACAGAGACCTTCTGCGCGTGAGAGATTGGTTAGCACGTCTGGATCTGAAAGACGCATACCTCACAGTGCCCATAGCAGAAGACCACCGCCGATACCTTAGTTTCCGCTGGAACAAAGAGGTGTGGCATTTCAAATGCCTTCCCTTTGGCCTCGCTTCAGCCACATGGGCCTTCACCAAACTGATGAAGCCAGTGGCAGCGGCCATAAGAGAAAGAGGTATTCGGATCATAATTTATCTAGACGATATCCTTATCCTGAACCAGAGCAAGGACGCCCTGATCACCGATATTCGTTGGGTTTGCACCTTACTATCTTCCCTGGGGTGTCTAGTGAACCTCGACAAGTCTCAATTGCAGCCACTTCAAAGAGTGGAATTCCTACGTTTCACCATAGACACAGTAAAAGCAACTCTGGAACTTCCGAACCAGAAAGTAAAAGCAATAAGGAAGGAGATCAAGTCAGTCCTAGCGAAAAAGACCATCTCGCTACGGTACCTAGCCAGAATAGTGGGACTTCTAGCAGCTTCTATCCAAGCGATTTTCCCAGGGCCCCTACATTACAGAGCCCTCCCGAGTCTCAAGATCAGACACCTGCAAGGAGGTTTAGGATACCATCAGCTAGTTACCTTAGACAGCGAGGCAATTTCAGAGCTTCACTGGTGGCTGCAAAACATGGAAGCCTGGAACGGTCGAGCCATCTTCGGCGACGTTCCAGATATTACTATAGAATCCGACGCGAGCAGAGCCGGATGGGGAGCAAGGTGTGGTCAATTAGAAACAGGAGGGAAATGGTCAGAGATCGAGTTACAACTCCACATAAACTGTCTCGAGCTTCTAGCAGGCTCCTTTGCAGTCCAAACTTTCACCAAAGACAGGGTCAAATGCTCAGTGCTGCTGAAGATGGACAACATCTCCGCAGTACGATACATAAACAAACTAGGAGGTACCAGATCGAGAATGCTAGCGGAACTAGCGAAAGATTTCTGGCACTACTGCCTTCAACATCAGATAGCAGTAGCGGCGGAGTATCTTCCAGGAGCCCAAAACGAAGTGGCAGACTGGAACTCCAGGTACCTGACAGATTCCAGCGACTGGAAGCTGCTTCCCCAAGTTTTCCTCAAATTAGATCAATTATGGGGTCCATTACACACAGATCTGTTCGTATCCAGGCCGAATGCTCAGACAACCAAGTACTTCAGCTGGAGGATGGACCCGGGGGCAGCAGGGACAGATGCATTCCTCCAGTCATGGGCGGGAGCAGTGCACTACGCGTTTCCACCCTTCATAATGATCACGAGACTTCTACCGAAGGTTCGCAGAGACCAGGCAGAGCTAGTTCTAGTGGTCCCCCTTTGGAAATCTCAGCCCTGGTTCCCAGTAGCGATGGAACTTTCCTCGGATTTCCCAAGGAAGATTCCTCATCGGCCAGATCTCCTCCTCAGCCCAACCGGCCAGAGCCATCCTCTGATAGAGGTGGGCTCCCTGCAATTCATAGCCTGCCGAATTTCAGGGAGAGATGGGAACTGCCAGGAATTTCGCAGATCGCTGCGGACTGTATCAGAGATTCCTGGGCGCCTTCCACCTTCAGAAGCTATAGTTCGGCATGGCATGCCTGGGCTAGATGGTGCTCAACCTAACAGTTGGATCCAGTTTCTGCACCTATAGTACACGTCCTAAATTTCTTAGCAGGCAAATTTCTCGAAGGGTGCGCGTACAGGACCTTGGGAGTGTATAGGTCCGTGCTATCTGCAGGACATGCGAAAGTGGAAGGAGCACCAGTAGGTGAACACCCGGCAGTCCACAGGCTTTTGAGAGGAATCAAGATGAAGAGGCCGCCAGAGCCCAAGTATTCTTCTCTATGGGACGTCCGTGACGTTCTCAGATTGTTCTCTAGCTGGCCAGAAAACAGCCAACTGTCCAGATCCCAGCTTTCTGGGAAGTTAGCGATGTTACTCTGCCTAACAGCATGCAGGAGAGTTTCAGACGTGAAAGCCTTGGAGATAGATAGAAAGATCCTTTATCCGGAGGGTATAGCCTTTCCCATAGTGCAAAGGACTAAATCAGATTCCAGGGTGATCTCCTACCCTTATTTTCCAGAAAACTCAAAACTATGCGTAGCGAAATGCATTAAAGATTATGAGACCGCGACTATGCTGATTAGGCCGCAAGGCGTTACCCAATTACGAATAGCGCGCAGGAGACCTCACCATGCAGTGGCTACTGCGACAATTGCTAGATGGGTGAGGGAAGTTATGCAGTGGGCTGGCATAGATTTGACGATATTTGGAGCACATTCTGTTAGAGGCGCCATGGCTTCTAGAGCTTTCTCCGTAGGTGTGTCCTTGCAAGACATCATGAAAGCAGCAGATTGGTCTTCAGAATCCACCTTTACGACATTCTATTTTAAGCCAGTTTCAGAGATGGCTAGTAGGGTGGTTCAGAGCTTTGAACAAGCATAATGCTCGCCTCCAAGGAGGCGAGCATTATATCCCACCCAGATGAATGCGATAAAGTTATTATACTATTGAAAGTATTTGGTACCAGAGCTGTTTATCAGTACATCGCATTCCCTCCCTCATTGTTATTTCTCTGTTTCTCGTAGGAGACGAACAGAAGCCTGCATGAAGATGCCGGGATCTAAGTGAAAGCAAAATCAGTTGTCCCGTTGGACCTTATGGATAGCAAGCTGCGTCCTCAGTTGTCTCAAGGAGAAAGTTGATGTTGGACAGTTATACAGACTCAGTTGTTGCGGCAAGCAAAGAAAGAGGAAAGGACCTAGTGTGTAGAGTCCTTATAGGGGTGTCAGACTCCAGATTGGTGGAGGAAGGACTACTGAGCACCAGGAGGCTCATGGGACTTGTAGGAGACCAGGGAAGAGCCTCTACAAAGACTCTAAACTTTAAAACTAAAGATTTCTTTTTTCATGGAAGCAAAGAAACATTTATTTTGTAAAAGTTTATTAAAAGTTGAATTGCTATGTTGATGGCAAATTAAAGAGATAAGCATAATGCTCGCCTCCTTGTCTTTAATAGAATCAAGACTGACCGGTGCAGTTAGCATGGGCAATCTTCATTGTATCGTCCTCTGCTGTTCAACCTTCTGTAACCTATGTTGTTCCACAAGTTTAATGCGCCCAGTTACCCCAGGGTTTGGCTGCGCTATACAAAGAAACAAACTAAACTAAACTAAACTTACCCATTATGAATCCATCCAGTCGGGTGTTCCTTGCCTTTCTCATCTACCTGAGATAGTACATCACCTATCCCAGTGTCAGAGGCATATGTCTGCACAATAAAAGGTCTTTTGTAGTCAGGGGGCCTGAGAACAGGGACCTGGCACAAGGAGTCTTTTAAGCCATTGAAGGCCTTCCTACACTCCTCTGA
Source organism: Ambystoma mexicanum (assembly GCF_040938575.1). Lineage (NCBI taxonomy): Eukaryota > Metazoa > Chordata > Amphibia > Caudata > Ambystomatidae > Ambystoma > Ambystoma mexicanum. Next base: position 728,711,940 of record NC_090934.1, read on the forward strand.
CCAAGAGACCTTCTTGGGTTTCTTAGGAGTTGTGAGAGCAGTCAGATGGGCAGCTATGGTACCATAGTCTGCCAGTGAGACCTAAAAATGCTCTCACCTGGGTTTGAGTAGTGGGGGTAGGCCAGTCTTGTACTGCTTGTACTCTACTGGGTTGAGGCTGAATCCTCCATCCACCTACTTCATGTTCAAGGTAGACCACTGAACCTTGACCAATCTGGCACTTGCTGGCCTTTATGGTCAAGTGGGCCTTCTGAAGGGGCTGCAGCACAATTCTGAGGTACTTGACATGATCCTCCCAGGTGGCACTGAAAACTGCAATATCATCCAGATTTGCAAAACAGAATTGATCCAACCCATTAAGGACATGATTCACAAGCATCTGAAAAGTGACAGGGTTATTCCTCAATCCAAATGGCATTACCCTGAACTGGTAAAGGTCATCTGGGTTTGAGATTGCTGTCTTCTCCTTGGCATGTTCTGCTAGGGCTATTTGCCAATAGCCTGCAGTGAGGTCAAATGTGCTGAGGTACTTGGAGGCACCCAAGGTATCCACCAGCTCATCAGTTCTAGGCGAGGGGTGTTCATCTGTCTTGGTGACAGCATTCAGAACCCTGTTGTCCACCCAGAACCTCAACTCAGAGGAACCTGCCTTTGGTACCAGAACCACAGGACTGGACAAAGGACTACTGGAGGATTCAATCACCCCAAGATCCAACATCTTGTTGACCTCTGTCTTGTTGTAAGATCTCACCTTATCTGACATCCTGTATCCCCTACTTTTAGTAGGTACACTATCTCCTGAGTCAATGTCATGTTTGCACCAATGTGTCAAACAAGGAGCTAGGGAAAACAAGGGGGATAATTGCCTCACCTCATCTTGCTGACCAGAAGTCAGGCGAGGGGCCACTTTGAAACCCTCAATGGAGCTGTCTGAAGGACTGCCTTGGAACAGGTCAGGAAGAGGTTCTGACTCCTCCTCCTCTACATCTGATGCCAAAAGCAGTGCAGCAATTTCAACCCTAGGGATGAAAGCCTTCAGCCTATTCACATGGAATACTTTTGGAACCTGACCAACCGTTCCAAGGTCCACTAAATAGTTTACCTCACCCAGTCGCTCCACTATTGAGTAAGGGCCTGATTATTTATCCTGCAAAGCTCTAGGCCTTATAGGGTTCATGATCAAGACTTGCTGGCCTGGTGTAAAGTTGACAAAGGAAGCCTTCTGGTCATACCAGTGTTTCACCAGAGTTTGCTCAGCCTTCAACTTATCACTGGCCTGAGCCATCAGGAGGACCATTCTCGTTCTTAGGCCTAGAACATAGTCCACTACATTGGTAGTCACGGGGGGAGTAGGCATCTCCCACCCCTCCTTGATTATAGCAAAGGGTCCCCGAACAGGGTGACCAAAAACAAGCTCAAAGGGGCTGAAGCCAACCCCCTCTTGAGGGACCTCTCTGTAGGCAAACAATAAGCATGGACGAAGGAGATCCCATGTTCTCCTCTGGGGCTCTTCCAGAGCCCCATTCATGCTTTTGAGGGTTCTATTGAACCTCTCAACTAAGCCATTGGTTTGAGGGTGATATCCTGAGGAAAACCTATAAGTAACCCCACACCCCTTCCACATGGCTTGCATGTACTTGGACATAAAGGTGCTGCCCCTTTCAGACACAAATTCTTTAGGGAAGACAACCCTAGTGAATATACAAAGCAAAGCTTTAGCAACTGACTTGGCAGTTACTGTTTTTAATGGGATGGCCTCAGGATACCTGGTGGCCTGGTCGACTAGCGCAGGATAAACCTATTGCCTGAGGATGTCTGAGGGTCAAAAGGACCAACAATGTTAAGCCCCACCCTTTCAAATGGTACCCCCACCACTGGAAGTGGTACCAATGAAGCCTGGATGGTTGTGCCACTTTTCTAAGATAACTGGCAGGTGGACAACTCCTGCAGTGACTTTCTACTTGGACCCCCATCTTGGGCTAGTAGAAGTGCATGGCTAACCCTTGCTTGGTTCTCTTAATGGCAAGGTGACCAGCAAGTGGGACCTCATGTGCCAGCTGCAAGAGGAAGGATCTTACATGAAGGGGAACCACCAACCTCCTATGGTCTCCTGCTGTAGACTCTGTGGGCTCACTGCAAAGGAGCCCACCTTTCCAATATATGCAAAGCTTCCCAGGAGGTTCACCCGCAAGCTGGGAGCAGGCCTTCCACTTAGGCCTTCCAAAGATGGACACTCACGTTGGCCCTTACTAAACTGAACCCTATCAGGACCACCTTCAACCAATAAACTTTGGAGTTCAGGGTGGTCTTGTGGAATGAGAATTTCAAGCAACACCTCTTCCCTGTCAGGTTCAGGTGTTCGGCCAACTACTTCCACTTCAGTGGTATGTGAGTTAGGGGGAATGCTTTCTTTCCCTCTCTTGTCTTTCTTGACTCCTTTAGCCTTGGGTTTCCCCTTTGGCTTAGGCTTTGCCTTGGTCTTGGCTAGGGCAGCCCTTGTTTTTCACCTTTTGCATGATCTCTCTGCTGTGTCACCCACAAGACCTACGTCTCTGAGATCATTCCCCAGCAGGACCTTACAAATTACTCTCAGTCGGGTGTATATATAAAAAATACATATACCTTTATTAAAGGCCTTTTAACTCAAACACAAAGTAAATCTCAGCAATATTAACCAAACTAACACAACACTAACTAGGAAATATATATACGGTTACCAGTGGCTTAAAGGAATATTACACAAGTAGAGATCCACAACCTGCAAAGAAAGGAGTCACACAGTGCGAATATATTTTAGGCAGTCCTTCAAAAAATAAAATCCTAACTAATCGTCAGTCCCGTCCCTAAGAAGTGTGGCGCCTTGCGCTCAAAAGTACATTCAGGGCGAGAGCACTCGATTGTAAGGCTAAGTTCAAAGCGGGTCTTCTTCAGGGAGCAGAACTTGCTCAGGAAGGTGAGTGAGGTGATGAAGAATAATTTTCCCACTATTCAAGAAGAGTGTCCACAAGAGGGCAGAGCGATTTCCAAGAATCGGGAATAGCTTGGTAGCACAGGCTACCTTCACAAAGAAGAGTGGCCCTCAGGGGACACTCGTGCGTAAATGTCTATGGATGCGCCAGGGGTCACCAATAAGGGATGCAAGTACTTACCGACCCTCGGTGCCCTCCAGACCAAACTTTGTCAGTCAAGTCCAGTTTGTTCGCAGGTTCAAATCCTGCAGTTGCGCGTCTCTGTGGTTTTCAGGGCCTGCATTCCGGGACCTCAGTCTGTGGCGGGACAGTGGCGATTTCTCCGTTTCTGATTAAGGGAACTGGCCAGTTCCACTGCAGCTCATCTTAGGTCACAGGGGGGCATAGCAACAAGTTACCCACCACGTTCATCACCACAACAGGGTGACACAGTGACCGCGTATGTTCCGGTTCAGGTGGACTCTCCTAATTCCAGACTACTGGCTCCTGAAAGGCTGGTTGGTGAACCTTCTGCTTCATCACGTGGAGACTACCTGTGCCCTCCTGAACTCCTTGGGCTTCCTCGACAACTAGACAAAGTCTCACCTACAGCCCTCTCACAGCCTTCAGTTTACCGGGGCCAGGTTCTGGATGACAAGGGGTCGAGTGCTGCTTCTGCTTGCAAGAGCTCAAAAGTTGAGGGACTGCCTGATTCTTCTTCTTTCACAGAAGGTGGCTATGGCCAGGGACTTCCTTCAGGCACTAGGGAACATGACGGCATGTGTGTTCCTTGTCCTTTGGGCCAGGCTTCATCTTCGTCCCTTGCTGCTCCACATCCACAGGTTCTGGAAGGAATGCTCTCTGGACTTCAATGCCCCGATTCCAGTGATTCCCTATGTGAGAAACCAAAGGGTGTCTCACCTGCTTGTCCCCGGGGATCTCTCTCTCTCAGGTGGCCAGGGCACGGCCATCGCCTTTGGATCCAGACCCTGGGGGTGAGGCAGCCGGTAGCTAGACGTGGTATTCCTCCCTGTCCCGTACACATGATCCCTCCAATTTCATAGGATTCTCTGGTGTCCCAATTCCCCCCCCACATTCCATACAAACACTGGGCCGAGGAAGAGACTGACTGAATGTAATAATGCTAACCCTTACACATCACATCGGATGTGTCACGCTAATTGAGTCAGGCAAAGTCAGGCACTTGACTCTAAGTGCATACATCTGATACCAATTAGCTCCCCTCATACGGATAAAAGGCGGAACATAGAGAAACACTCTGAGCAAGGTGGAACACGAGTAAGAGCAGAACTTCCAGGGCAAAGGGGAACTTACTGGAGCAGAACAACGGGCCGAGGGACGAGAGCCATGGGTGGAGAACCCCAGGAGTTCCCGGCAGGAGGTTGTTGCCTCCAGAAGGCTGCGAAAGGTACGTGGAGAAGGCTGATTCCCAAACAAGAAGGCTGCATTGTGTTTCAAGGATGCCAGCGACCCTCGCGGGTGACTGGCAGAGTTGGGGAGGCGAGACCAAGCCTGTGGTACTAACCTTGACTCGTAAACTGGAAGACAGTAAAGACAAGAAAGAAACGCACACAGCCGGTGAGTTGGCAAGAGACGTGAGAGACCGGAGTGCACTAAAGAAAGATTGAAGTGGCAACATTAAATCACACAATTGAAGGCTGCATGCATTTGGGTGAGATGTGAAGAAAGGTAGACCTGCGAATAAACCTTGAAGTAACGATAGCTGTAAAATCAGCGATACTGAGTAACGGAGTAGTCTGGCAAAAGGAAGCAGCCCGCTAAAAAAGTCTCTGTGAAAGGTGAAAAGTTTGTAGCGATAAAGTGAACGAACTGTAAAAGCGAAGTGATGGAAATTGACCCAGAGAAAAGGGGGAAGTAAAAGGTGAACATTGAACTTTGGTGCATAATACAGTGAACTACCCAGACCAGAAAGCACTGGGGCAAATAACATAGGAGCGTGAGTTGAAAGATAGAAAGTCGAAGTGGTCCTGCAGAGGTCTGTAGAAAAAAAGCCACGCACATTCGAAAATCTTTGACATCAGGAAACGGTCCGAGCCCGACTGAGGGAGAAAGAAGTTGTAATACGTTAGGAGAAGGGAACCCCTAAAGGAGGTGAATTAAGCTTGGGGAAGGGAACCCCTGCAAGTGTTTTGTTTTGCTTTTGAAAGGTCCGAGCCCGACTGAGAGAGGCCGATGTGAACTTTTGCTGTGAAAGGTCAGAGCTCGACTGAGGGAGATAGACGTGAACTTTTGCTGTGAAAGGTCCAAGCACGACTGAGGTAGACCAATGTGAACTTTTGCTTTAAGAGGTCTGAGCTCGACAGAGGGGGACCGATGTGAACATTTTGGTGAACTGTGTTTTGTAAATTGGAAAGTAAGACTTTAATGTGGAAGACCAGGCAAGCCTCGATCCACATCTTGAACTGCCTTTGCGTTAAGAGCCTGAGCCAGAGTGTGTCATCTCGTCTACAGGGACTGCCTTACTCTGTGCTGTCCAATGTGGGGAGGAAAGCTGACTCAGCCACATTTATTTTTATATTTGAACACTGACTTTCCTTTGCCTACATATTCTCCTTTTTACACTTTTTGTACAAGAAATAGGGCAGGCATTTGGTTTTTGTTAGTATAGGCCAGTTTGATTTGATAGACTCAACTAGGACTGTTTTATTTATTATTTGACGGTCCAGACTACTCCCATCTTATCTATAGGGCAAAGTAGGAGTTTCTCTAACTCCATTGAAACTTCAATAAAAGTTATACAAATTGTACCTTTTGTGTCAGTGACATACCATGCCTCCCTTACACCTCCCTCTGGGACATGCTCCAGTGGTGGCTCCATCTGCTCAATATGCTCAAGGCGTTTCCTCTCTGTCTGGCCTCTCCGATCATTGTTTACAAATATGCCAGCGTGTTAAGGTGGGGTGTGGTTTCTTTGGGACAGACTCACCTGGAACTGTGGTCCAACGAGGAGGTGTCCAGGTCTTCCAACTGGAGGAAACTTGTGGTGGCCTTCAGGGCTCTAAGGGCCTTTGCCCTGGTGTTGCAAGGGGAGGCGGTCTTCTTGCGATCAGACAATACTGCCACGGTAGCCTGTGTCAACCGTCCGGGGAGCTCCCGTTCACGGTCCTTGGGGACTCTGGATCTCCATCTGTGTATCTGGGCAGAGACTCACCTTCTGTCCTTATCAGCATGTCATGTCAGGTGTCGGTACAATGCGGTGGTGGACCACCTCAGCAGGGTGTTACCTTCAGAGGAATGGGAGCTGCAGGAGGTGGCCTTTTCGGAAGGTGTGCAGGGCGCTGGGGTCTCTGATTCTGGATCTGTTTGCCTCTCCCCTGTCCGCCAGGGTTCCCCAGTTCTTCTCCAGGTTCCCCTCCCTGGAGGCATTGGGGTGGATGCCCTGTCCTCCCCATGGCCAGTGGGGCTTCTATATGCACCCCCCCGCCTTCCCCTCATACAAAAGGTGTTCCTCCGGATCTGGGATTCTCAATAGGAGGTCATCTAGGTTGCTCCTCTTTGGGCCCGCTAGTGTTGGTTCACCCTCCTGCTAGACCTGGCAATTTACCCCATGTTGCTCTCTCAGGGGGTCTAGATCCGGTGCTCTGCCCACCAGGGGTGGTGGGGCCAAAGAACCTGGTCTAGGGGGCTTGGAAACTGAGAGGGCTTGCCTAGTTTATGTGGGTCTCTCTGCGAAGGTGGTGTCCTTCCTTCAACGGGCCCGGGGACATTCCACCTTGAAGGGCTAAGAGCATCACTGGGGGCACTTCATGTCATGGTGCCTGGCTCAGGGCTGTTCCTCTCCATTGAGCTCTGGGTCTCCCATCCTACAGTTACACCAGGAAGGCTTCAACATGGGTCTCTGTCTCCAACCTGAGTTCTCAGTTGCCATCTGCTCCTTTGGGGGTCCTGATGTGGGTGTTCACTCTTTGGTGGGGAGACTTCTGAAGTGTTCCCCTTGGCCGCCAGGACTATCTCTGCTTCTGGGTTGCCCCCCTAGGATCTCCCCTTGGTTCTGCGGGTGCTGCAGTCCTCTCCTTTTGAGCCATGGGAGGAGGTACATCTTAAGATTCAGACTCTTAAGACTGTCTTCCTGGTGGCTATCACCTCAGTGGGGAGGCTGGGTGAGATTGGCGCCCTAACCGGCGAAGCACCCTATCTGGTTGTCTCTTCTGATGACTTCTTCCTTAAGTGTCACCCTCCCTCCTTCCTAAGGTGGCTTCCAAGTTTCACGTCTCGCAGCAGATTGTCCTTCCTTCCTTTTTTTCCTCTCCCTCCTCCCAGGAGGAGGTCCGCTGGTCTACTCTGGATGTCAGGAGGGCTGTCCTGGTATTTCTGGAATGCAGTAAGGTCTTTTGTTCCTCCTCCAGCCTATTTGTCATGTTTGGTGGCGCTGCACCTTGGGGGGGAAGCTTCTATACCCACTATCAGTCGGTGGCTGCGGGATGCAATCTCTCTGGCTAATTGTCACAATCCCTTCCACGCACACACCTATACATCATGTGGTCCCCAAGGCGCTCCCCCGCCCCCGTCTCACTCATCCTTTTCTCCCTCCCCTCTCCGGGACTCATGTGGATACTCACACGCCTTGCGCGCGCGCCCGCGCCTGGTCCGTAACAGGACTGCTGTCAGGCTACGGCCGTTTCTTCACTGGCAGTTACCTTGGCGCCTAGGATCGCGAAGGACTAGCATTGAGCTTCCGCGTCGCGGGACTGTAAGGTCACGTGACGCTCTTGCCCGATCACGTGACTCAGCCGCGCATCACGTGATCAGAAGCGCGAGTACTTAAACACAGAAACCCAGGTACTCGTTGCTTCACAGCTGTGCTCTGCATCCTGTTTGGCGTTACGTACCTTTGGATCACTGACTCCTCACGGAATCGACCTGGCCTGCTCTACTGGACTCTTCTTGGATCTACCCTTTGGATTTGTTTGCATAGTGATATTTGGCTCTCGACCACGGACTGTTATTGGATTGCCTCCTGGATCTCCTTCTTGCACCTTGGCTCTTTGGACTTCTTGTCTCATAGCTCCACAGTTCCTGCTAACAGGCGAACAACTGAGGACTACTCCTCTTGGGGTACTTCAGTCCACGTGGGTCCCGAACCTCTCCACTAGGTTCACCACCTCTTCCTTGACCCTTATTGGTAAGACCTGTCTGTTTTTCCTAAACACTGTGGTTACTGTTTATTGCTTGGTACTTAATCCGCATTTTCTTGCAGCAGCGTGGGGTCCCAGAGGTTCGCGGTCCCGGACTTGAACATCTTCGCCTGTGGCCTCAATGGCTGCACAGAGAGTGACTTTAGGTTCTCTCTGTGCGCCATTTGGGGACGGAGGCCTCTTCTGCCTACACGACACAACACTTATTCTTCTGTGGGCTTTCCCTTCCTGTCTGGGGTGCAGGGTAGGTCCACTCAGGGGATGGCTTCCTCTTGGGCAGAGTCGCCCAATCCTAACACTCAAATTCACTCCTTCACCCACCTGCACATCACTATCCACCTTATCTACCGACTGCCTGGACCCACTCAAAATGTCCAGGCTAGCCTCCTTCACACTCTCCCAAGATAATCTAAAAGCCTCTTCTAAAATCATCCTGTTAGGTGACCTCAAGCTAGGCTTACTTGACCCAAGCGACACACAAGCCTCATTGGTAGCTTGTCAGTGTAGCACTAAGCCCACCCACTGCAAAGGACATACATTAGATTGGATCGCTGATCACAACTGCTAGGTCTCCTCCAGCATCACAACCCCATGCCCCTGGTCAGACCACTTCATCGTCCATTTCACCATCCCACAATCCACTAAACCTAAAATCACACCAAACCCACTACCTCCAGCCATGACAAGAAGCTATCGGAAACTCACCAGAGAAAATATCTTGCCCATTCTTAAAATCTCAGCCCTCAAACCCCCTTTCACTTCCAACCCTAACACAATAGTGGACACCTACACCTCCACCCTCTCAAACGCAGTGAACACCATAGCCCCTCTAGCCCATCAGAAATCCCAAAATGTCAGACACTCGAACTTCTGGTTCACCCCCAACCTACTAGAACTGCGCTCCCAGAACCGACAAGCCCAGCTAACGTGGCTTAAGTACCCAACTGACTCTCTTAAAAATGACTTCAGCATAATAGCTAGATGCTACAAAACTGCCATTATCGCAGCCAAATCTAATTCTTTCAACTCAAGAATCAGTAATGCAAAACCTGATTCGAAAGAAATCTTTAAAATATTCAGAGAACTCAAAGCTCCTGCCCCACCGCCCACATCACTTATCAAAGATGAGTCTTGGTGCGCAGATATCCAGGCAGACTTACTAGGTACAATTAACACCCTTAATTCAAAAATTATCGCTCAACAAACCCTTTTCAATGCCCACCCCATACCCTCCAATACCAGCTGCACTCTTCCCCCCTCTTCACCATCCCCTACATAGTCTGGCTTCAGCGATCTCTCTGAAAGCGAGTTCCTTAAACTGATTAATAGCCTCAAAGCCTCCAAATGTAAAGGCGACATTTGCCTGGTAACTCTCATCAAAGATTGCACGGACGTGCTAGCCCCAGTCATCACTGCCTTTATAAATGCATCCTTCGCTACGAGTACCGTCCCAGTCAGCCTCAAGGAATCATGGGTCCTCGCTTTTAATAAAAAAAACTACCCTTCAGCCGGCAACTGCATCTAATAACAGGCCAAACACCACAGACCCTTTCCTTTTAAAGATCCTAGACCACACAGCCTACCTGCAGGTTCAGCGCTATCTGGAAGACAACCACATTTTAGGAATGCACCAATCTGGCTTCCGCCCAGGTCACGGGACTGAATCTGCCCTGCTCGACCTAAAGAATCAACTTGACGAGATCAGGGACATAGGAATGTCTGCCCTGATCCTCCTCCTAGACCTATCTGCAGCATTTGACTTGGTCAACCACCAAATCCTTTGCCACCACCTGACCACAAACGCCAACTTCTCCCGACCTGTCACGGCCTGGATTGCCTCCTTCCTAGAAGGTAGGGTCATATGGGTTTTCTCAGAAACTGCAAACACATCACCCTCTCCCGTTCCCTGCAGCGTACCCCTGGGGTCCTGCATCGCCCCTACCCTTTACAATATATTGACTAGGCCTCTCTTCAACATCCTTGATTCACTTGGCATAGCCTACACTAATTATGCTGATGACATGCAAATCCTCCTCCCTCTCTCAGGCAATTACCTAGCTGACTCTACCACACTCAACATCATGTACTCAACCATACAGGCTTGGATGGCAGCCAACCGGTTTATAGTGATAATGTAGAAAGACAAAATGTAGAAAGTCAAAATGTCGAAAAATAAATGTAGAAAAAAAAATGTCGAATTTTATTTTATGACATTTTTTATTCGAAATGGGGGGGTTCCCCCAACCCCCCTTTTTTTTCTTTTTTTTTTTGTTTTACCTTTTTTTTTATTCCCGGACCCCGAAATAAATATATAATTTAAAAAAAGGGAATGTGACATTTTTTTTTTCTACATTTATTTTTCGACATTATTGTCATTCTACATTTTATTTTCGACATTTTGACTGACCACCCAGCCAACCACCTCTGCCTTAACAGAGATAAGACAGAAATAATAATTGTCTGCCTTCCAAATGCCATGAAATCAATGGAGAAACAGTACTCATCATTTACGATCGACAATTGCACTATTCTCGTCTCTTCAACTGTGAAAACCTTAGGAGTATACCTGGATGCTTCACTTACCAAGTCCAGGCAAGTAAGCGCCATTGCCTCCTCAGCAGCCTACCCCTCTAAGGTCCATAATGCAACAAGACTCTTCCTCACCAAAATAAACTGCCTCACAGTCGCCCGCGCCATAATTGGCTCGAAGATCGAGTAGTGTAATGTGTTTTTCACAGGCACCTCAGCAAGAAACATAAAAAGACTACAAGTGATCCAGAACAATGCATTGAGAGCAGCACTCCACACCCCTATAAGAGAACACATCACCAGAGCTAGAAGAGAAGCACACTGGCTGCCCATCCAGGAGCGCATTAGATTTAAAGCTCTCTCCATCACGCACAAGTGCTTATCAAACACAGCTCCCCCATACCTCACACACAGAATTACCAAGGCAAGCTCTTCCAGACCCACCTGGTCCCCATACACCGACCGCCTAGTCGTGCCTAAAATCAAAAGAAGCTCAGCAGGAGCAAGCTTCCCCTACCTTGCTGCAAAACTGTGGAATGACATCACCCCCCCTGCCCTCAGGGCTGAGAAATATTATTGGATCTTTCGCATAGCTCTCAAAACCCAGCTTTTCTCCTGACATACCACTCAGCTTTTAGTACTGTAAATATCATCAGCATTCCTCTCAACAACATGCCTGTCACTACTTTCTCTTCTGTGCAACTGTTCTTTTTTTCCTTTTTTCCTCATCATGGATGTAATCTGCTAACTGTATGACAAAGTATGCTTCCTGAATTGTACCGGCAACAGCGCCTCAATGCCTCAGGGTTGTTTTTGTGCTCTATAAATGAAATAAAGAAATCCAGGACATTTGTCGAGCTGCCACCTGGTCTGACCCCAACACATTTATTCATTACAATCGTTTAAACCGTCACCGTTAGGAAGCTGGGGCTTTCGGTGCTAGGGTTTTGAGTGTGGCATTTCTGTGAAATGCTTTTTGTTGCTACTGTCTTGGACTGTGTGCTTCAATAAATTGGTGTTGTTTGTGTTGCATATCCCAGTCTGGTCTGTGGTCTTTGTGATTTCTGTCCATTCTCTCTGGAGTTGGCATGCCTCATACTTGAGTACTGGGACAAAGAAGAGTGGATGTAGAGGTAATGCCTGGATTACTGTATTGCTTGCCAAGTGCACAGACAATTATTTATCACCAGTACATTTGCAGAGCACAGAAAATATTTTGAACGCAGGTAGACGGATCAATAACTCACAACCAGATACGCAGTTAGAAATAATGCACACTTATACGGCTATTTATTCATAGCTAAGAAGCAACAAGTGATAAAACAGAAAATAATCACAGAGAAGATAGAGAATTCAAAAGAAGATAAATCACTGTGGGCATAACTGAATCCCTCATCTCACCAGAAGCGGCTGAAAGACCCCGGTTACAGCCAGGCAGAGAGCACAACTGAGGTCTTTGTGTTTTTTCCCCCTGACCTCTCCAGAGCCTACCAATATATGCCCTCCTAAAAAGGGGTGGCAATTTCTCGAACCTTCTGGCATTAGCACTTACGCATTGTTGAGTGACCGTTGGTTGCCGGCCGGGTGAACCTACAGTAACCCCCAAGGAGCAAAGCTTCCCTCTTCTAAACACCATGGAAAAACAATTCCATAACTCATAGCAAGACACAACAAAACCAGCTTCCCAGCACACTGTCCTTGACCAAATTCTGCATACCAGGCTCAGCAACGGATAACATTGAAAGCAGATATTTTATCAAAGCAAGTGCAGTTTTCACTGAGGCATGGAATAAATATCCATTATTGCTCTGAGTGCCCCCAAAATGCACTGCGCAACAGCGTCATGTTTTAGCTCAAGCATAACAATTACTAACTGGTAATCTTCATTGCTCCTAGTCCTACTCGTCCTCGTCCCTGTACAAGTTTCCCATCTCACCCTCTCCCGTTGTGGAAAGGGACTTTCAGGCAGTGTTATTTACTCTTGTGGCTCGGGGGAGGTGGGCTATTATGCCCGGATGCAGGTGGAAAAGGGCGTGTGACCAAGGGAAATAAAAATAGAAAAGGTGTTCCTTTAGGAGGTGAACCATCTCATACTTGAGTACTGGGACGAGGAAGAGTAGGATTAGGAGTAATGAAAATTACTGGTAAGTAATCCATGCAACACCTGACAAGGCCGGAAAAAATAAGAGGATGTGAGGATAACAAAAGAGAAAACAAGAAAATACATCTAAAATCTATGTCAAGACTCGGAGGCTCTAATTATGCTCAGTTCTAATCTTTACTTCCCGAGCAGCCAACAATAAAACTCATTGAACAACAAACTGACAATTAACTACATTAACATGAGAACATGAGTGAATTTGTAGTTTGTGCTCATAGGTTTATTCCTCCACGTGATCTCTCTAGTCCAATCACGTTCCACAGTTCACAATAAACACCATCGACTTCCTTATTTACTCCTCTTTCTTTGCTGCTTGAGCAGCTGAGCTAAGTGAACTTTACAAATTCTTTATATAAGGCGTGATTGTGCACGGTGATATTGAATGAAATTAAGTAAGACGCGCAGCACAACGTCGGGCGCGCAGCACGGATGCTCTTGGCGAAACATATCCACATGTAGGACGCGAAAGGGCGAATGCTTCACCGCGAATGCTCCGGCGTTCTGAGCCTCGGTATGATTCAGTGCCGCACGGAAGTTCGCGCTAGGCGTGACGGGTCCTCAGAGGTCCCAGCGCCATAACAAATCTTCCATGGGTACAGTTCAGGGTTTTGAGAGCAGTTGTTATATAGCCGAGCACAGAATATAAAATATATATATATATATATATATATATATATATATATATATATATATATATATATATATATCTTTATATAAGCAAACAGAGCGGTCATGTAACGTTTCTACATTCCTCCGGATACCGGGGAAGGGGAAGTTCGCGCTAGGCGTGACGGGTCCTCAGAGGTCCCAGCGCCATAACAAATCTTCCATGGGTACAGTTCAGGGTTTTGAGAGCAGTTGTTATATAGCCAAGCACAGAATATAAAATATATATATATATATATCTTTATATAAGCAAACAGAGCGGTCATGTAACGTTTCTACATTCCTCCGGATACCAGGGGAAGGGGAACAAAGTTACAGCACGCCACCTAGTGGCTTCAGAAGCGCACCGCACAATCTTCTGATACAAGATGCAGGGGTAAACAGACAGGCACAGTCCCAAAAGAAACTGCAAAAAAGGGGCATTGAGACTGCCTGAGAACAAGCAATTACCCCAACGAGGAGATGAGGCTCTGTATACTGACGGGCACAGTCCCAAGCAATACTGTCAAAGCTGAAATTAGACCTGCCTAGCTACAAAGGAAAAGAGAAATTGACGGGGGTATCCCAGGCAAACTGCATAAGGATATTGCACAGGGCACAGGCTCTAACATGAACAGATACTCCAAGGAAGGTTCTGAAGGCCCACATGTGAGTGGCATGAGAATGAGTCAGGCAGTGCAAAAAGTCCTGAGTGCCAGCAGGGACCCCATGCGAGAAGAGAGGGGCATCATGGAAGACCTTGTGGCTTTATCTCAGGGCATGGCGGAACGGAGGAAAGCATACAGGAGCAAAGGGGGAAGAAAAAAAAAACCTGTTGGGTTATTAGCGCCCAGACGCCACCAGGTTTGCCACAGAAGAACAAAGGTGGAAAAAGAAAGGCACGGTCAAGAGCCAGATACGACCAGAATGGCTCAGAGGACACCTCTGAGAATGACTGCATGAGCAGCGAAAAGTTAGACGAGCAAATTAAATGAAATGATATTTTATTTATATCGCGCTCGTATACAAGTGTCAGCAGAGATTGCTAGAATCACAAACATCATCCTTGAGCGAGGGGCAAAAGCCCAGGGGCAAGAGAGGCAAACCTGTGAATGAGGAGCCTCAGGGTGACGAGTTTGACCCAGATGCCTTGGTGCACCCTAGGTCTATGGAATGGGACCCCCAGAAAACATTACGGCCTACTTAAAAAAGCGACGCAGAACCCCACTGGGTAAAGAGGCTAGGAGCAAGATGAGGACGGAATGTCCCAGAGTCCCGGACGGTGTGGCAGAGACACCTAAAATTGATGATCGGATGCTGACCTTCATGGGAATGTATGGCAAGGACGTCAAGAAAGGCATAGATCGTTCATGGAGGTCATGCCAGGACAAATTACTGGACGTGGTCGGCCCGATCACGAGAATATGGCAGCTGGCAGAAGAGGCTAAGTAAGGAGGCTATTGACCCAGAGATACTCTCCAGCTGGGCTCAAAGGGCAATATGTCTCCTGGGAAATGTGAATAGCTCCATAGCCACAGGGAGAAGATCTATTTGAATGAAAATAGATTCAAAGTTGGGGGAACTGGCGCCATCAGAAAAACGGCAGCAGCGGCCAAGGGCAAACTATTTGGTGAGATATTCATCAAAGATATGGCGAAGTTTGCCAGCACTTATGCTTCAATGGACAAGGCACAGGCCTACCTCAAGAAGATTTTTGGGAGGAAGTTTTTCGATGAGGCTGGAAGAGGCAAGGGATGCTCGGCCAGCCGGTATACATATAACAGGTCCTCTGGCCATAGAACACACTGGAGAGAGCAGGAAAACCGACAGTCCAACCCCTTCTTCCCTTGCAGGGGAAGAGGCAGAGGCAGAGGCTGGAGAGGCAGCGACAGGCAGCAGCAGCAAAATGGCACAGATGAGAAAAAAGGGAGTGCTGGCAGAGGTGTTAAAAGCAGGGATACCTTCGGTGGGAGGGAGAGTAGCACTGCACATGGAAACAAATTACTACTAGACAGAGAGGTAGAACCGCTAAAGCTAAAAAAGGCCATCAGCCCGGCCAACGGAAATCAAAAGGGATTTGTAAGCAACTTGTTTTTTTTTTTATTATTACTTGTATATAATCAAAGAAAAGATTTTTACAAGGATGCGACCTAAGAATGTGGGAAGCATCTAGAGATTTGGGGACAAAATCAGAGTGTGTCGTGTGCATTAGTGGTCTCCAATGTTCTTTGTGGCGCGGACATCAGGTGCTAGGAGCCTTGCCACTGGAAGTGAATGGCCAATGGAGCGCCTAGGTTGCAGCGTTGATTTTGTTGAAGGCAGCTTCCATTATTTTGGCCGTTGCAGCAGCCCAGCGGGATTTTTCCCCAGATATCAGGCGGTACCACCATGTTTGCTCATCGATCAGTACCGAGTCGAGCCATAGGGGAGATAGAAAGGCTGTCCGAACTTGAGTTAAGGCGGGGCAGTTTAGGAGAAGGTGGCGAACGGTCTCGGTAGAGTCCGGAAGTTTGCACAGTCTGCATGTAGTATCGGTCGCCAACCTTCTCATCGCTAAGATTTCCCGCGTATGGAGCAGATTTAAGCGCGCTCTTAGAAATATAGAGCGAAGCTTTTTGTCTGGGAATCTCAGACAATACGCCATGGGAAGTTTCAATTTATTGTACGTCGGTGGAAGATGATTAAGGAACTTGGTTGCCGCCGCTTTGTCAGAAGTGTTAATCCAGTCTTGTAGTTTCAATTTTTCACTGACTCTTTGTGGGTTTGAGATCAGGTCGTTTACTGTACAGTGCAAGTCTTCCAGTTTGGTTTTTTGAAGGTGAGTCCAATTTTGGACAGCCTTACAGTTCGATGACTCGAGTTCTTGGCCGATGATGTTGGAAATTGGCAGGTCGTCTTTAATAAGAGTCTTCCTGAAGAGGGCCAATGAGGCCCCACTGACGGAGGCACTTAGTGATAGAAGGCCCAGATCTCGTCTGATGGCTTCGATTGGAATGGCGGTGGGTAGGCCTAGGAGCGATTTCCAAATGTAGGCTTCCAAGGCCCGCCACAGTGTGGACGGAACAGTGAACATGGCGTCCATGCCATAGGTCAGGGTCGGTACCATTTTGCCTTTGTAGAAATTAATGGCCGGTACTAGCGAGAATTTGCCATACTTTCTGTCGATCGCTCTTAGTTGAGATGTAAGTTGTTTAGTTTTAGACCACAGACGTTGTTGCATTGTGAGTTCCTTCGAGGAGCCATCGAAGATCACACCTAGGTATTTGAAGTGCGAGACCACTTCAATATTGGTTTTACAGACTGACCAAGGTCGAGTTTTTTTCATGGAGCGGCCCGATCTGGAGAGGATCATGATTTTCGTTTTCGTCTGATTGATCTGAAGATTGTTGGTGGTCATGTAGGCTTCCAGATTGTCCAGCTGCCGCTGGAGGCCGATCGGGGTTTGATCGAAGAGAATCAGGTCATCCGCGTAGAGAAGGCGTGAGAGGGAACTGTTGCCAAACTTCGGCGGGAAGCTTCGGACCTGGGCTTCCGAGTCTTTGTAGTCCCCCAGGAAAGCCACGAACAGAGCAGGGGCTAGAGGGCAGCCTTGTTTAACTCCTCTGTGAGCGGGGATTTCTTTAGACAGTGCTCCCTGTCTGTTCAACCGGACACTGAGTGTATTGTTGGTATGGAGGGCTATTATTGGTAGTAGCACGTCTTTCGGACAGTTCCAGTTTTCCAGCTTTCTCCACAGTTTACATCTCTCAACTTTGTCGAATGCCTGAGAGAGGTCGATGAACGCCACGTAGACTGTGGGGGACCCTTGTTTTATTTTGGCTTTCAGAATGGTGAGTATGAGGATGTTTAATGCGGTGCCGCCGTTTTTCTTGAAGCCTAGTTGAAATGGGTCACTGCAGGGGGCCAGTTTCGCCCATCGATTGAAATGGTACAAGAGGAGTGACGCAAAAAGTTTACCCATTATGTCCAATAGGGCGATTGGGCGATAGTTTTGAGGCTCTTCCCTGCTTCCTTGCTTGAAAATTGGGATAATGATTGCTTTGGACCATGATGCTGGAATCTTTCTAGTGGACCGACAGTGGTCAAACAGAATACTGATGAAGCTGGACCATTCCAGGTGATGTTTCTTTAGGTCTATGTTCGTCAGGCCGTCTGGGCCCGGAGCTCGTGAAGATTTTAGTTTTAGGATGGCTGCACTTATGTCTGCTGGAGCTGACAGATCGATCCAAGGGGCGGCCGTAGTATCAAAAGACGTGTTAGTGGTAGAAGGCGGACTGGCGAAGAGATTGGTGAAAAATGTGACCCAGACTTGTTCCGGGACTGCGTTAATCATAGTTGAGGTTGTGATACCATGGGAGGCGTTTACCAGGGACCAGAAGTCCGCGGTTTTCTTTGACATTAAGACTCTCATCATTGATTCAGCGTTGTGCTGGTAAAGTGCGGCTCGGCGCGCTCTGATCCATGATTTGTAGATTTTATTTTCGTCTTTCCATCGGTCCCATGCAACCATGGTGTTATCAGCCTTGGCGCGTCTTCTGAGTAGTCTCAGTGCTTTTTTTCTTAGTGCTATTTGTTTATCATACTGATGAATATGGGCTTTTGGGGACGCCGGCCGTTGTTTCACATGATGCCTATGCTTGAGAAGCATAGGTAGGTAGTTCGGCCTTGGTGATGAAACGAGAACCGTTTCTGACTTAATGTCTGAGACGTACTGTTGAGTGATCATTTTGATGTTGGCCGATGACAAGCGGAGACGCGTTAGTTGGGGATTCGTTTCAATCGATGTCAGGTAACTCGGTGCAATGCGGCCGGATGAAGGCCAGGATACTGTTAGCATGTTATGGTCGCTTGGTAGAGTTTTGACTACGCGAAAATCTTGAATAATTGCACACAGTGCTTGGGAGGCGAAGATGTAATCTAGAGTGGCAGAAGACCGGTTTCTCTCCCACGTCGGTAGATGTGGGTGGCCTTCTAAAAGCCAGGCAGCGTTATGCAGGTTCCTTGATGTCATCAGAGTCATCCAAGCTTGGCCCCTGAGCTCCGCTGCTGTGGTGATGGTCGAGTTTCGGGGAATATTTTGTGGTTGAATGCATTTCGCATTGAGGTCCCCGCAGATAAGTAGGTAGGGGGTGTTCCATTCACTAAGAATCTCGTCGATTGCCTCAGCAATAGTTTGACAGAAGAGTGGCGTCGAGGACCTTTGTGGATTCCAATAAGTAGTAAGCAGAGCAAGCGGTAGGGCTGAGGACTGCTTTGCTTGTGGTGTCGGGAGTTCGTGTGCCGAGTTCCATTCAATTAAGACCGCCAGCACCTCGTAGGATCTTGCCGTTGTTTTGATAAGTTTTAGGTTTTGATCTGACCGTATCCCAATCAGAAGGCCAGCTGAGGGGCGGCCTAGTCGGCCTTTTACCGCTGGCGAGATCACAATGTCATAACCGTCCATAGATGGTTTTTCCTGGAGCCATGTTTCCTGGAGACAGAATATGTCAAATTGACCTAGATCTACGGTATTGTGATCCGTTAGGTGGGAGTGTCCTCTGGTGTTCCAAGAGGCCAGCGATAAGGCCTTTTGATAGAATTGGGTATCAGCTTCTTTTGGTAATTGCTATCTAGTGCGCTTTAATGATAGAGCGTCTTTTATCCATTCCCATGGGCCAGATGGAGTTGTCGAGTTTGTGCTAGCCGTCGGCGAAGATGGTTTCCGTTGCGCCCGGGGGCTGTAATTAAGCCGGCCTCTTCGCGGGGACTGGTCTCTCCAGCTGAGCTTTCTGTTCTCCCGACGTGATCTATGGGCTTGAGAATGGGGCGGGCGAGTCTTAGCAGGATCTTGTTTTCTAATATATTGGCTTTTCTGTGGTGACCGGTTTAGCTCGGGATGTTCACAGACTGGTCGTGTCGAGCGGGCAGGTGAGTCTAGGCGCGTTTTCGGGGTCCCGGGTGAAAGTATGAAGTGAGATTTCAGTTCAATTCTACGGTTATCATGTCGATTAGATGATGTGTAGGCGCTTGCCCTTCCTTTGTTATGGTGTGTTTCTCTGGTAGAGATCTTGGGATCCATAGTTGGTAATTCCGATAGCCACAAGCCTTGGGCTTTTAAGTCTTCACCGGCTTGGCGGCAGATGTCTTGTATTGCGGAGGCATAGATGTGGAGGTAGGCTTTCGCCTTATTGTCTTTGTGATAAGGCTCAATCCACTTAAAGTCAGCCGAGTTTAGGTTCTTTAGAGAGGGTAGGGACGATGTTATCCTTAAGACAGTACTTCTGTTCAAGATGATGTATTTGTCTTTGCTAGAAATTTGTTCTAGCTTGAAGAGGCGGGTGGGGTTGGCCCTCATATTGTCAGCATGTTTTGGTGCTTGCTGTCGGGCTGGGCAGGTGCCTGACGCAGGCGACTTCGTTGATCTGGTTCTTGGACTTGGTCTTCTTTGTGTGGCCGTCGCATGTCTTGGAGGGTCTGTATTGCCAACGCCCTGAGTGGGCTTGTGGGGACTCTGAATCGTCAATGGTTGGAGTTGGGGAACCTCTGAATGCTTGAGGGTGGTGGTAGACGGAGATGATTGTAAGAGGATGCCTTTGGAGGGGCCTACCTCAAGCACTGCTTGAGCGTCGTCAGATGATTCCATCAGTATGAGACTTGAGTTTAAGGGGACTTCTGTTAAGACCGAGGCCTTGGATGGGTCCGTTACGCAGCTCACTCGAATGGGCCCACGAGCTGGGGGGCCCGCGTCGGTGTGATGGTTGAGCGTCAACACTCCAAACTCATCCTTTCGTTGGGTCCGTTGGTGGGCTGGGACAGGAGATTGATCGGTCATAGCTAATTTTAGGACTTTCTTAGCTGTGGGCGTGTTTATGCTTGACGATGGTTGTAGCTTGTTCGCGAATATTGTGGCAGATTCGTTAAGATTTTTCGGGTGGGAAGTCTGCGTTGATTTGTGTAGTCGTATGGTTGGTGCAGAGCCTTTTTTCAAACAGGAGCGAGCTACGGCCATGGGCGACACAGAGCCTGCCTCCTGACTTGTTGTATGCATTAGGTCATACTTCAGGTCGATAGCTGTTATATATCCTTCTAAGAAGGTAAGCTTTGACTGGATGTTCGCCAAAATGGCCGTATTGTCCTTTGAGACGTCGCTTAACGTTTCATACAGCTTGCAGAATGGGGCCATAGCAATGGTTATGGCTGACATGATTGTAGTCAGATCCTTTCTGTTGTTAGGGGACTCTTTGTGGGGCGGTGAAGGAAGGTCCCATCTTCTTCCCGTCCTCAGTGGCGTGTCTCTAGTTCCTAAGGATGCGGGGTTCGCCAAGGAGTGTCTACGAGTGGGATTGGTGGATCCAAAATCCAGCGTAGACGATGGTCTTGAAGCTGGTGGTCTCGTTTCGAAGATGGGGTCGTCCCGACAGGCGAACTGGGATGCGGAGACTGGGTGACTGAACTTGGGCGAGGGAGGGGTTAAGACGGGCTTTGCCTGCAGGTGGGGGGGCGTTTCTCTGTGTGGCCCTGCTATAGGTTGTAGTAGGTCTAGAATGTCCGTAAAGCCCTGAAGTGGCAATCCGGTGGTATTTATTGGATCAGCGTTTGCGGATGCCACCCGCCCCGGGGTGGGTGGTGGTTGGGACCTCGCCAGCAGGTCAGAAGGTGTGACCGAAATGTCCACAGACGGGCAGTCAGAGCCCGGATGGGAATCAGTTGGTGCATCCAGTAAGGGTCCAAGGAGGTGAGTGCTCAGAGGCGGAGTTGGCCCGACTGAGGATAATTGAGGCTCGGTGGAAGCTGTGATTTTCCTGGATTTGGGCACTGGAGGGGTCTCGTCAAAAACTTCCAGGATTTCCGCGTCTGATAGTTCAGAGTCATTGGATAGTTTTCTTTTGCCTTGTGTCTTGAAAAAGTTCATCAGAGCGTTGGACAAACGCGGGGTGGAGAGGGCAAGTTTTGCGTAGCCCTTTTTCCTTTGTGTTTGCTGTGAAAAGACCTTTTTATTCTGATTGCTAGCTTTATGAGAGCCGGGCGCTGGATTTTGCTGTTTCTTTGTCGGAAGAGATTTGGAGGTTGTGGCTGCAACCGCCGTGGGCTTAAGTATCAATTTGCTTTTATTCCTATGTGGTAGTCTTTTTGCAGGATGGTTGGTGGAGAGTTTGGAGCTGGAGTTATCCAGTGTGTCAGGGGAGATGTCGGAGTCTAAATCCGGACTCTCCTCGGGGAGGGCAATCGCAAGTAAAGGGTCAATATGGGTGTGGGAATGCGTGGGATCGTAGGCCCTGTTTTCCGGAGCTCCCGTTGGGTCTAGAGGGGGCGCTGTGGTCACTGGCATCAGAGGTGGCGTAGACGTACTGGGTGACAGGTGTAGGGTAGTCTCTTCGGCGTCCATAGGTGTGGTTAGGTTCCGTGAGTGAGTAGCGTCACCCGTGCCAGGTGAGCCCGGTTGGGCTTCCTGAGCCAGGTGGATCTGGGCCGTGGTGGTCCGAAGAAACGGGCTCTTCCGCCGGTTGCAGGGATTCTCCAAGTCAGGAGAATTAATGGTCCGCAGTGTAGAGTTCGCCGCTTCTGCAGCGGGCAGGGCTGGTGCCCGTCTGCCCGTATCATCCCGGGTACTGGGCACTTCAAAGGTGGCCGCTGGCTTTAGGGTGATAACCGAAGATGTCGAGCAGCGGGCGTCGTGCACCGTCAGCGATGTGGCCACCCTCAGACCCCCTGGCGGAGGCCCTCCGGCTCCCGCACAGCCTGGGTCGCTCGCCGAAGCGGTGGGGGGGCGGCCATCATCGGTTGGTGCTGACGGGCCTTGTCGTTGGTCTTGGAGAAGACCATCAGTTAAGACTGAGGAAACCTTGTGGTTGAAAACTAGAGGCTGACTCGAGGGAAGTAGGGTCCTTTTCACGTGGCTCCTTAATAAGCGTTGATCTGGATCTTCCTCCATCTCAGATAAAGGATGCTGGAAAGGGACGGCAGGGGGGAGGGGGGGAAGGAGAAGGGGAAAAAGGAACGGAGAACGGGACGAAGGGCAGACACAGGACCGGGGAGGGACGAAAGGGAAGGGAAGGAACAGGTAGGGCGGGATGGGGTGGGATGGGGATGGGGATCGGGAGGATAAAGTGTCAGTGACAGCAGATAGCAAGATCGGTCGACTGAGCAAGACCAAGGGGGCTCAGAGCACGCTTTTAAGCTCCACACTCGCTACGGTATACTGTTTCTGTTGAGGACAGCTCAGTTCAGTTCAGATCAGATTAGGTTCAGACAAAAGGCGAGCCCCGGTAGGGGGGTAGGTGGCAGGTAGGTGACAGGGCAGGACAAAGAGAGAGTAACCGCTGGGCGGTAAGGGCACTGAACGCCTACCTCTGTGTCCTGGCAGTTCTCATGCAGCGCTCTTATGTCGGTGGGTCCGCCCGACAGCCCCAGCTCCCGGAGCGGACTGGAGCAGACTGGAACTCTGCCCGGAACTCTGCGCGCGCTCCGCGCGGAAGAAGGGTTTTTATGGAGGTTGGGCTTGTTTTCTCCAAAGCCCAGCCCCAGCCAGAAAGCAGAAAAGCAGAGGAAGCAGCACGCACGTCCTCTCGTGGTGTGGGATGGAGCAGACTGGAACTCTGCCCGGAACTCCGCGCGCGCTCCGCGCGGAAGAAGGGTTTTTATGGAGGTTGGGCTTGTTTTCTCCAAAGCCCAGCCCCAGCCAGAAAGCAGAAAAGCAGAGGAAGCAGCACGCACGTCCTCTCGTGGTGTGGGATGGAGCAGACTGGAACTCTGCCCGGAACTCCGCGCGCGCTCCGCGCGGAAGAAGGGTTTTTATGGAGGTTGGGCTTGTTTTCTCCAAAGCCCAGCCCCAGCCAGAAAGCAGAAAAGCAGAGGAAGCAGCACGCACGTCCTCTCGTGGTGTGGGATGGAGCAGACTGGAACTCTGCCCGGAACTTGTTCTAGGCGCAAGGACAGGCCAGTGATCAACCTCAGAGCACTGAATTCATTCTTGGTGTACAGACACTTCAAGATGGAAGGAATTTACCTACTGAGGGACATACTTCAAAAAGGGAACTGGCTAGCAAGGATAGACCTCAGGGATGCTTACCTGATGGTACCTATTCATCAGAGTCAAAAGAGGCTGCTACAGTTCCCCTGGAAGGGGCAGAGATGGGAATTTATAAGTTTACCTTTTGGACTAGCCTCAGCCCCTTGGTGCTTTACCAAGCTGATGAAGCCAGTGGTGGGGCACCTCAGGGAACAACGAATCAGATTAAGTATATACCAGGATGATATATGCATAATGTGCAAGAACAGGGAAATGACAGTGGAAAAGGTCAAGATTGCGACAGAATTGTTGCAGCAGCTAGGCTTTCTGATCAACTGGGAGAAATTGGAATTAGCCCCAGCCCAGTCAATGGAATTCTTGGGTTTCATTCTAGAAACAGTACAGGGCACCCTCAGTCTGACCCTAGAGAAGGTGAACTCTATCAAGAGAGAAATAAAGAACATGATGACAATGGAAATGATTTTCCTGAGAGAGATAGCCAGACTGGTAGGCTGGCTGTCATCCTCGAACCAAGCCATTTTTCCAGGCCCTCTGCATGACAGGGTGTTGCAGCAGTTGAAGATAGAACATATCAGGAAGGGATTATCCTACGAACAGAGGGTACCCATTTCTCAGGAAGCAAGAACAGAGCTAGAGTGGTGGTATCACCACATGGAGGCTTGGAATTACAGCGCGATATTTGGCTTCTCCACTGACATTGTAATAGAGTCAGACACCAGCCGCTGGGGCTGGGTAGCCAGGTGCAGTGACCAGTCAACCGGAGGGAGATGGTCGAACGAGGAACTATCCCTCCATGTCAATTGTCTCGAACTGTTAGCAGGATCCTTTAGAGTCCGCTGCTGGACTCGAGAAGGGGCGCCATCCTGCTCAAGATGGACAACGTCTCAGCAGTCAGGTACATACATTGACTGGGAGGGACAAGATCCAGATTGCTGGCGGAGATTGCCAAGGACTTTTGGCATCTATGTCTCCAGAGAGAAGTCAGCGTAACGGCGGAGCATCTGCCGGCAGATTAGAACCAGATTGCGGACTGGAACTCGAGACACTTGAGAGACTCCAGCGATCAGCAGCTGGAGGAGTCAGTTTTCCAGGAGATAATGCGTAGGAGATGTCCGTGTCGAACGGACCTGTTCGCTTCAAGGTTGCACAGGAAGCTCTCCAGGTATTTCAGCTGGAGACCCTACCCAGAAGCGGTAGCAACGGATGCCTCTCTCCAGGTCTGGGGACCAGTGATAAAATACGCATTCCCGCCATTTGCCATGATAGCACAAACTGTGGTTTCCAGACCTGTTGGAAATGGCTTGCGACATTCCAATTCTAGTGCCACACAGACAAGGCATTGTGCTGGGCCCAACAGGAGAGCGTCACCCACTGGTTCAATCAGGGAATCTGAATCTGATGGCCTGGGCGATTTCAGGAGCTCCTGGGCCAAGCTGGGTCTTTCAGGAACAGCTCAGGAATTCATCTGAGAATCATGGGCCCCCAGGACTGGGAAGGTTTATAGAGTGGCATGGCTTAAATGGAGTAATTGGTTCATGGAGAGGGAAGTGCATCCCGTACAAACAGATGTGATTCACATGGTGAATTTTTTGGCCAGTCGGCGCAAGCCAATGCATATAGAACAATTAATACTTACATATCGGCGATATCGGCCCGTCATGATTATGTAGAGGGGAAACATGTGGGAGAACACCCCTTGATTTGCAAATTACTGAAGTGATTTAAGTGTACGAGACCTCTGACTCTGAAATATTCCGCATTTGGGATGTGAGTGTGGTATTGAGAATGTTCGAGTCATGGCCGGACAATGTACAACTATCTAGGAAAGTGCTTTGGCCGAACCTGACTACGTTATTGTGTTTAATGTCCTGGAAGAGGGTGCCAGAGGTCAGGGCTTTGGAGGTGGACAGAAAGTCCTTTTCACCCACAGGGGTTACATTCTACATAGAGAAGAGGACGAAGACTGGTATTAGGACTGTAGAGTATGTGGCTTTTCCAGAAAGACCTAGGGTGTTCCCAGTCAGGTGCCTTAAGGCTTACGAGGTCATGGCAGAACAAGTCAGGCCCATAGGGGAATCTCAACTGTTAATATCGGTGAAGAAGCCTTTTAAATCATTGGCATCAGCCACGTTAGCAAGATGGGTGAAATGGTGCATGGGCCAAGCGGGCATTGATGTGGGTCAGTTCGGCGCTCACTCAACTAGAGGGGCATGGCATCTACGCCCTTTAAGCTAGGAGCACGCCTGGAGGACATTTTGAAGGCGGCAGACTGGTCAAATGAAACGACTTTTAAGAATGTTTATTTTAGACCAGTAGATCAGATGGCTTTGTTGGTGGTAAGTAAGCTTTAAACGAGCATAATCAGAGCCTCTGAGTGTTGACATAGAGTACAGATTTTTAACACATTAGCTATAGAAAGTCATGATTCTGTTAAAGACCCGGAGGCGACGGATTATTCCACCCATTCAATCGCTAGAGAGTGGTATGAATGATAACAAGATGTTTAACGGTGTATTGTTGATGATATTAAACATGTCACATATTATTTATTATATGCGATTGCCCACCCGTCTGGGAAGTGTAGTTTCATTGATGTTATATATGTTTTGACAGGTGCAGAGGCTAAACCAGCGGCTTCATGAGGAGGGATCAATGTTGTTGGAAAGAAATCAGACTTCTACCGGTTGGGGCGCAAGTTTCAGTTGTCGACCAGCTTCAGAAAGAGGAGGAAATAAGGAAGTTGATGGTGTTTATTGGGGACTGTGGAAAATGATTGGACTAGAGGAGGAATAAACCTATGAAGCACAAACCACAAATTCACTAATGTTCTCATGGTTAATGTAGTTCATTGTCAGTTTGTTGTTCAATTAGTTCAATTAGCATAAGCCTCTGAGTCTTAAACAGAATCATGACTTTGTATAACGAATGTGTTGAAAATCTTTATTCACCCTTGGTTTAAACGGGGTATTGGGAAGTGTGGCCTCGCTATCACTGTGTGCACTGGGAGGTGTCCTGAGTAGTAACTAAAATGATTTGTTAATAGCGCCATCAGCCCATTCAGCAAAATAAAATTCACGCATAATCAGCTACGCGCACCGCATTTTGTCTATCATGCATGTTAAATTTGCTACTATTGCCTATCATTAAAAACCTGCGATTACGCACGTGCATCACAGCTATTTCAGTTGGGAAGAAAAGATGTTTCTTAAATAAACGTCGCCTGACCTTTTAAAGTCTCATCCTTTCATAAGCTGCATCCTCAAAGGCCCCTCTCCACAGTCGTTTCTTGTTCGTATTCAAAAAGCCACACACAACCAGTGGCCTCAGTCTATTGTTGCAGGCGTGGTTGTGATGTCATGTCATTGAGATGTTATTATGCTCTGTGAAATGCGCATGTAAAATTAGCTCAGGGTGTCACCCCCATCGTCCAAAATTATTGGCGCTGCTACATTCTTCCAGCATTCAATGAGCAGCTTAGTTACGTGGGACGTCATGGGCAAAAACGTACGCGTCAGCAAAACACATGCTGTTCTCGATTCATTCAAGGCTAAATTATTCCTTCTTTTCAAGTGTTTTCTGAAAAGGCGAGAAGGGAGTTAAAAATGAGCATTCAAGGGTGGGAGACGTATGGCGTGTTTCACCCTCTGTGACGCCAGAATAATCCCATGGGCATCTTCTCCTCTGCATCAACCAGCCTTTGTTCTGCCAGGGTCTATGTTACTGCGGGTTACACAGATTTAACAAGGAATACAAAATGGAATGTATGCCTCGTGCAGTACAAGCTATAAGCAAAGGTTGGCTGGATAAATGGCCGTCAAATTAAGAAGCTTCCTGCGTTATTTTGACAACCTCTGTCAGTCTTCCATTTGTACGGCCATATTTGAAATGTGGAAATAAGCAAAATACAAGCCCCAAAATTAAAAGTTTTGCTGGCGAAAAAAGCAGATCTAGCAGAAGATACTAATAATGGCATAATGCTGCTTGGCAAACATGTAGATTACTAGTATCTAGCTACCAGATTTACTTTAAACAAAAGACCAACGGATTAAGCGGAGCACTGGGTATATCAGGTAACACCTACAAGTCCCTCTTGCTCGTCCCAGTACTCACTAGAGACCACCTCTCCCCAACAGAAACTTTTCGAACTTTTCCCTCTGACACTGCCCTTCCTTACCTGGAATTATTATAATTCGCCACACCCACAATCCTTTGTTAACATGTTTTTCTTGCCATGGACACATCACAGGAGCAGTGCTTTAAATGGGAAAAATGAAGTGCAGGTACTCACCAAACTACGAAGCCGAATATTCCGGGCAGCGCTTTTGGCGTCGGTCGTTTTGGCACGGCACCTTGGGCACAGGACCCTTTAGGTACACCCTGCTGCTTGCAGGCAATGCCCATTGAGATTAAATGATGTGCCAAGGAGCACCCACTTTGGTAAAGCAATGTATCTGAGATCCTTTCATACAAACTTCCAGTTTATATTAAATTATACTTTCTTTTTTGCTTATCAAACTAGCCGATATCAGAGCTGTAAACCAAGCTTTGGAAGGGGAGTTGTATTATTGCTCGCTTTCATTACCTAATAAGAAATTCGTTAGGTAACTGGAGCTGTGGGCGAGATTTCAGTTCAAAACGTTCCATCACAACTTACTTAAAAATGTGCATATTAGAATAGGCACTGCTAATAACAAAGAAACATCTTAAAATAGAAATGTCCCTGGCTTTCCAAATCAATCCCTGCTCCATCAAGGGACAGCCATTGTAAAAAGTGGAGCCTACTTAGCGAAACAGTGTTTTGCGCTTAGTGTGTTGAGAGCACAGTAGCGGCATGTTTGTCTCTCGTTTTGTTCTGCAAGATGGACCCTGAAGGAGACATTATGGGCATTGCGGGTGGTGTAGAAAGGAGGGAGGGCACCGCTGCTTCCCCCAACAAAGGCTGCAGAAGTTTAGTCCTTTAAGTTACGATATAGTGAAATGAAAAGCTTTCAGTTTCACATTGCAAGATAGTTGAGTACTGGTACTCCCTTTCAGGCATCGAGAAGTGCAGGTACTCAAATGTTCAAAAAAAGAAGTGCAGGTACTGAGTGCCAGGTCGGACCGTCCCATTTATAGCACTGGACAGGAGCTATCAAGGAGTGCAGCTACTCCCTCCTCACCGTTCCACTGCAGGGCTTTAGAAGAGCAATGATCCAGGCCTCGCCCAGATCCTATTTCGTGGGGGATAAGGGGTTGTCAGTGCAGGAGATTTCGCGAGGTCCCTGTGGTACTCAGGGCTTTGATTGAGCATGGAAAAGGGTCAGGCCCATGCAGCGGTGGGGGGCACAGTAGTAGCGTGGCAAGTCGATGTCCCGATGCAGAAATTGGTCTTTGCTTGGGACATAAGGTACGTCCCGGTGGAGTAAACCCACGTGGAGTTTGTTTATGTATGCCTTGCCGCCACTTTGGATCAGGGCCTAAGAGGCAAGTTGGAGTGGCGCGCATGGGCGGCCTCTGCGTATGAATAAAACAGAGCAGCCTGGTGCACTGGCACCGTTCCCAGGCTGCCACCTCTAGATAAAAGATTTGCTGAGGGAAGATGGGGGAAAAGGAAGGTGAAGTGTAAACATTTGGAGAACAGAGTCAAGAGTCCTCAGATGAGCACAAAAAGGAGAGGATAAGGAGACGTTTTAAAATGCTATAGTCACGTTCACATTCACAGAAGGAAATTAATAACATTGTCAGTCAGGTTATATGTGAACTGAATGCATGAAAAAGGCAAGCCTTCGTCTTTCTCATCTTAATCCTCCATAGACAATTCCTCATCTTTGGAGAGTTCCTTCTGCTTCAGGAGATGAATATAAGGTTTTCTGAAACTGTAGCTCCTGAGACTTCAAGAGATCTCAGGTTTCAACAATATAAGCATACCCACAAGAAGGGCCTTCCTTCCACTCATATCGGACACGAAGGACAACATCTTGAAAGAATTAAAACACCAATAGCATATTGTGATGCCACGGTTTATGATGAAACTCTACCCTTTGAAGGGGCAAGACTCAAGGCTTTTCAGTGCAAGACTATTGAGTCTGGTTGGCAGGTTTTTCATGGCGTCAAAGGAGGCTGCTGTTGTCTGTAGGCCGAAATACGAACACAGCCTTGAAGAAATCTCGGGTGTACATCTGGCAATGAGAGTGAATGGTTTGGTACTGGCAGGTTTTAAGAAGCTATTCAAGGCTATAGAAGAAGGGAATGATTGTGCTGCTATCTTATCAGGTGTAACTCCTTGCTGAACCGCCCAATGAGGGGGTTAGAGGAGCAGCAATGCCGATAGAAGCAGCATGCATTTCAGACAGACGCCGTATTCATTTAAGAGACTGGCCTCTAGAGGGTTCACAAAGGCCCTATCCCTTAAGATACCCTGTGTGTGAAATAAGCCGACTGCTGACTCTTTAGAGGACAAGGTCTATAAGGTCTTCCGAGATGATAAGCATGCGGACAAACTGAGGAAGAAGAGTAACCCCCCAGCAACACAGGCTGTTGGGATCCAGGAGCCATACTCAGTCATCGGGAAACAAGTCCAGGATGACCTACAAAGTCCATGGGTTTTGGCCTGGACAAGTAAGGCCAAAGTCTCTGCATAAAAGCCAGAAATCCTGACAGCTGCAGAGGGCCAGTGGGTGGAAGACACCAGCAATTTTGCAGGGTGAGGGAAAGTGATCTGCAAACATGTGGAAAATCAAACGATGGATCTATCTGCGAGACTTCTTACCCCCACAGGCCCAGTCAGGCATGATGCCTATTCCAAGAGGCAAAGTCAAGAAGGCAGCCATGAAGAAGGTTTCACAGAATTGCTTTAGAAGAAGGTTATTGTGAGAGTGCCCCTGGAAAGGCAGGGGTTTTATTCCATAGTCTTCCTTGTCCCAAATCCATTGAGCAAGTTCATATTGACATTAGACAGAAAATCATTCCGCTGGTGGAAAGGGGAGAGTGGTTGGCATCAGTCGATCTTCAGGATGCCTACAACCACATTGCAATATAACCCAGCCAGCAAGTCTTCCTCAGGTTTGCTATAGAGGGTAAACATTATCAGTTTCAAGTGTTAGCATTTGGTCAGAGGATATGCCCGGGATCTTTACACAGCTGGTGGCCCCTCTAATGGCCAGGATCATTCTTGAGGGAATCTTGGTTTTCCCGTATTTGGAGGTCTGCTTGTTCAAAGCTTCCCAGATAGGGCAGCAGTGGCTTACCTGCAGAGAATCGGTGAGTCTCTGGCAAAATGGTAGTTCTTAGTGAATTGGCAGAAAACTCTGTTATTTCCTTCCCAGGATTTGACTTTCATAGGAGCCCAGTCCTGTACCATGCAGGGGAATGTGTTCCTTTCGATGGACAGGCTAGTACTTCTGTAGATAGTATTAACCTGGGCCTTAGCAAAATAATAGGTATCTGTAAGCGAGCGCCTGATGGTACAGGGTCACATGGCTTCTTGTGTTTTTTTCCGGTGCCATGATCAAGACTGCTGCTGTGGCATCAGATGTCTCACATTCAAAGACACTAGCTACCAGAGACTCAGAAATATGTGGCCTTGATCCCCATATCCCCAGGTGTGAGGGAAGATCTGGTGTGGTGATTGAACATGGGAAATCTAAGGAGGTGTTTGGGTTGCGCCCACTTAAAGACCATTCGTAATACAGATGCCAGCAGTCTGGGATGGGGTGCCACACTGGGAGAAACATCTTATCAGTAGAGATGGTATTAGGAGGAGATATGTAGTTCCTTAAATTTGAGGGAGCTGGTGGTGGTTGTCAAAGCCCTGACGGTTTCATCATTAATGGCAAGCTGTCCTGGTCAGACAGACATTTCCACAGTGATGGCACATGTAAATCGCCAGGGATGCAAGATTAAGGGCATTGGAGGCCTTCGCCCAGGAGATAGGGATTTAGGCAGAGGGGCATCTGAGGTCCTTCGAGACAGCTCAGATCCTGGGGGCGAAGAGGGTGGAAGTCATGGGGAGACATAGGACATTGAATATGCCCAAGGAAATGTGCACAAGATCACACAGTGGGCGTGATACTTATCAAACAACATGCACTCAGGAACCAAGAAACACGCATGCTAACTCCAGGATGTGCAAGTGGAACGTGATACAAATATATGAGAAGGTATGTGGGGTAAGCGCTTAGAAGCTTCTTATGGTTACAAAGAAAGTCTGCAAGCTCCTCTCCCACAATTGCTGTTACATCTACTGTCAGTGCTAAACCCACATTCAGGACAAGCAAAGACAGGTCTGTAAGCTAGCACCCTTGATGGTATTGTATAAGGCAACTTAAAGATAATACTCACGAGCACAAGAAACTGGAATCCCAGCAAAGCCCACGAACCCCGTTGATCAAACAGGAACCCAGAAGGGCTATAACAGCAATGGGAGGAAAAGTTAATACATAAGACTCCTGACACGGGACAAGTAGGAATAGTGCTTGCAGAATAGCGAGGAAACCATAGGCATTCACACAGGAGCTGAACACAACAGCACATCACATCTAACACTCAGCAGGTAACAAAGAAAGAAGTGCAAAGGAAAACCAGGCACAGACTCCAAGAGAAAGTCAAGGCACAGGAGCAGGGAAACGAAATTGCAAGTGCAAAACCGCCACACTGCCTACCCAGGGAATGAAACAAAAGGGTGAGAAATAGGAAATCTCTCAATGAGGCGTGTCTAAAAGATCAATGTTATACTGCAGAACTGGGCAAGGTCAAAGGAATAAAGAACACAGACAAACGTTGCTGCACAGGAAAAAGAAAGCACTGGTAAGTGCTGACTGCAAAACAGAGGAAGACAGAAAGGGAATCCAGGAAGCAGAACATATTAATAAGCACACTAAATTTGAAATCCATGGTTCCAGGAACAAGAAATAAGAAACTAGGAACTAAAGCCTAAGCATAAAAAGCAGATACAAGGGACGGTCACAAACAGGAACACTGCAACAATGTCCAGTGCTGGACTGAAGCAAACTGAGACTTTTAAAGCTGGCTAACAATCACATGCCTCAGATGTGCTGTTTTCTAGCACCTGTCAGCCAGGTGCTCCTTATCCTCCACCCAACCTTGTCCTGAAAGGGCGGAGATGAAGCAGTTGGCCTGGCACTCTGGGAAGCATAGTTTTTTGATTGAAGCAGCATACTAGCTGCCAAAAACCTAGAATGGATCTGGAAGGGAGGCAAAATGGAAAATATAGACTTCGAGCTCCCAAATCACCACAGTACTGCCTAGCAAGGTTCGGAAGAACATGTAATAGAGAATAAACCCCAAATCAGGCCACAATATGGCGGGAACAAAAGCAAAGGGAGCAAATCGTGGCAGTAGAGGGAGACACGCTCAGCAGGGTTTTCCTACGGTCTCGGGAGGTAGCCATGTCATCGGTAACCTTTCAGGAAATATGTTGAAGTTTCAGGGCCCTGAGATAGACAAGTTTGTCTTCCCAGTATTGGTGAAAGCGGATCCCTTTTGCTCAAGATTCTAGACAGAATGGGAATGGGGAGTGGATACGATGCCTCTGGAGTCACCTCAAACATTGGTCTCTCCATCTCCTCCCATTCCCATGATCCCCAGAGGGGTCAGGAAGTTCAAGGACAGTAGGGCCTCAGGGATTTTGTGACTACGTTGATGGCCAAGGAGTGGTTGGTTTCCTGTGTTGCTTGAACTGCAGAGGCAGGAAGTGTGGAAGATTCCAAAGTAGCCATACCGAGGGACATCATTTTGGGGTCACCAGGGGTCACAGCTGCGACTCCTGTTGTCTCCCTTGCTACCCTGAAAAAGCTTTTCTTTTTAAAAAATTGTTTTTAAATGGAAACTCCTGGGCTGTGGCCAGCGCCCTGTGGCTCCTTGTTTCCGGAGTGGCTGGCTTTCTTGTTCAGGTGTAACACTTTGAGCAGTGACCCTAAATAAGAAAGAATAGGAATAACAAATAGTCTTTCTGGAATTCTATACAATAATTGCTAGACTCATTAAAGGTTTATTTCAGGCACACTTCAGGGTGCGAGGCACAGATTTTGTCTGATTTTGTCTGTTCTTAAACATTTCAAATTCACAATGCAGACAAAAACTATATGTATTTTGCTTTTCGTAACTTGCAGTTATAGCATGTTTTTTTCTGCCGTTATCTTTGTTGCGATCATCACAACACATTCCATCTCTGTGTCCTCTGTCATTTGACAAAATCCTGGTGCCTAAAAGCCTGTGTACAATGTAGAAATGTTTGACCATAGCACATCAAGTGGCCCTTGATTTCATTGTGCCACAATTAATACTTTGTTGCAATGTGTCTATCTTTCCCAACTCCCTGGCATGCTGTTCAGGATGTTTGTTTCCATGTATGAGGTAACAAGTGCCCAGAATACGGGATGCCATGCGAGTGAGCTGCTTTCCCTGCGCAACTCTAAATCCAGGCAGGCTTGACATGTGGCTAATTTTGCACCAGACCTGCAGATGAAATGGCCTACTGTTAAATCTCAGTTGCCAGTTTATTGGCATCCACTACAGAGCGTAATTTACTTTCTGACTTTGAGAACATTCAGACATGTAATTGGTCATTTTACTATAGCCGGTAAGATAGCTATAGCTGGTAAGATAGCTCACTAGGTTGAGCTGCTGCGATGTGTGTGTGATCTGCAGGTTGAAGGTTCAAATCCCGGCAAGGCCCTCTCAGCCTTTCATCCTTCTGAGGTCTGTAAATGAGTACCAACACAGGTTGGGTGATATTGTATGTGTATTTGTTCTATATAAAGCTCTTAAGCGTAAGTGCTATATAAAAACACATTATTATCATTTGGCCTTGGATGACTGCTTGCATTCTTAATTGGTAATATGGGCCTATACACACTGAAATTAATGATACATATGGTGATTCATTCTTGTATGAAATGTGTATCACATTACAGTGATATCGTAACCATATTTATCGTGGTGTACTTAGGAACAATGCTATGTGATGCCACTTCCTGTTTTCTCAAGGGGTGAAAGGTTGTGTTCCATCACTTCCTGTGATGTCTCTTCAGGGTGGGGTCAAATGACATCACTTCCTGTGATGTCATCAGAGGTCAAGGGTCATGTGATGTCACTTCCGCTACCCTTGAAATTTTGGTGAAATGACATCCCTGGCCATACCCTCTGCAGATAGGCAAGAAATTGTGCCTGCACAATTTAGTCGTCAGTCTGGATATTGAGAGAGCCAGGTTACTATATTTAGGGTTGTAGAATCAGTTTGTGAAGAAAATCTTCAATTCTAAACATCTAGCCACAATTAGGGCATATGATAAGCATTGGGCCAATTGTTTGTTGTGGCGCAGTAGAAATTATATCCCCATTACAACGTGGGATATCTTCTGTGAAGAGCCAGGCATGAGACACGGACACAGAGGACTCATGTTTGGGCTATACATTTTTTAAATTTTTTAATTTATTGTATACATTTGATCATATAAAGAATGTGAACACACTTCAACCACATAATCAAAAAAATAATTTCACAGTCTGAAATAAAACCAAACTAATAAAACATCAAATATCATATAGTTAATTCTCATTCGGTACATCAAATATCACATCAGAACATTTCACAATATAACACATTAACTTAAAATAATTTCCATTTAAAAATTGCACCCAGAGTAATTGCGTATCAACAGTAGAGCAATTATTGCAGTATTTCCTCAGGTAACTCCCCCTTAGCATTTCCAGACATATACAATCCATTATTAGGTGGTGTGTTGTTTCCAATACCTGCTCGCTGCACAGTCAACAATATCTGTTCCCCCTAGGAATACCTATTCACCCACCCAAAAACCTCCATTAAGGGCATACATTTGAATTTGATATCTAGGTACTTCCTTATGATGTTACCATGTGGGTATGCCTAAAGATACATAGCCGGGGTACTATTACCTTCAAAATTGCAAATAAATTCAACACTATTGGATTTTGTTGCAAGTACTGCAATTTGCCGTTGTCTATCCTGGGATTGCAAAACACTATGTAAAACTGATTTAAAGGTCCCAATTGGCAATACAATTAACTCTGCGTCCCACCTTATTGCAATAGTCTCAGTATTTCTCAGCAAACCAGGTCAAAATGGAACATTCACAGATTTGAAGGCTGACCATAGACGTTTGGCCAATGTTTCTCCATCAGCAGTGACTAACTTCATGTGCATCAATATCAACTTTTGCATAAGCGCTGCTTTACAGCTAATAAGGTTGGGTTCCAAGGTTAAGTATTCACCAGCAAAGTAGGATGTGTTTTTACCAGTTTCCTTAAAGTTCTTACCTCCAATTTTCCTAAACAGGAGGCAAACTTCTCGCCCCAAATTTTGACCCCATAGGTCATAATCGATCTAAGTTTGGTTTTATACAGTGTAGAAATGGCTTCCAGACTATGACCATCATGCATACCAGAGAAAACATGAATTGTTCCCGAAATCTTATTACCTTTTACATTTTCTGATTTCCAGTGTTTATCTAATTTTTAACTGGTCATCTACAATTAGGCCAAGATAGTTGTAGTCTCTTACCACCTCTAATTTATTGTCCTAGGGGTACCACTTATATTTTTTCATTCTTTTGTTCCCTTTGCTAAAGACTATTATCTTGGTGTTCATTGTATTAATCATCAGATCATTGTTCTTTGAGTATGGTTCCAGAGCATGCAGGTTGTGTTGTAGTCCATGCAGAGTATAGTCCATAACAATCAAATCATCTGCATAACCTAGTCAGGATAGCACCAGATTCCCAAATTTCACAGGGCAAACATCTGGAAATTGTATTGCTTCCTGAAAATCTCCCAGATACAGGTTAAATAAGCAGGGTGCCGAAAAGGAACCCTGCTTGACTCCCCTGGTTGTGTTCACCCAATTAGTAACCTTGCTAACCCGATCCATGCGCACTCAAGCCCTAGTGTTTGTATATAATGCCACAATCTGTTAAGAAGGATTTCTGAACTCTGTCCAGGAGGGGCAGAGGTTCAGACGGCCAACCTAGTTTCTTGGAACAGGGTAACCTCTGGACAAGCCAGACCAATCAGGGTAGCTATGGCAGGCGGTCAAGACTAAGGGGTTCATTGCGACTTTGGAGGCAGCCATGGTGATATTAGCACCATGGCTGCCTCCAAAGTCGTGTCCGGGTAGTCGGAATGGAGACTTACCGGGTCATTCTAACCTTGGAGGATCCGGTAAGTCCCCATTCTAAAAACCATTCCCCATTCCCATTTGAGCCCCCATAGGGCTCGAGGGGAATGGGTAAGGAGCTAATAACGGGCCCGCAAATAGCGGGCCCGTTATTAGCTCCCTGGTCCCTTAGCGGCTCCCGCTAAGGGCGGCTGGTAAAACCAGCCGGCCTTAGTGGGGCCCGCTAAGGGACCTCGGAATGCGGCAGTAGGGGGTTAACGGCACTGGCATCCTTACCGGTGCAGTTAACACCTTACCGCCACACTCGTAATTAAGCCCTAAGTCTCAGGAGGGGTGAGGGTGACTGAAGGACCTCAATGAGCACACAGAGCAAGGACACTTATAAATTACCAGGCAGGTGTTATATTAAAAATATAGACACATTTATTACAATTCCTTACAATTCCTTTGTAACACAGACTATAGCAAAGTATCACAGTAACACTAAGTAAACCATTACATCACACTCAATACAATATATATATATACAAGACCAGGGGCGGGGCTGCTCTAAAGGGGTGACTGCACGAAATATGTTGACAACCTAGAGGGGAAGAAAACAGGCAGGGCAGTTAGTCTTTAGGCCAAGTTCACCATCAGATATTCACCTAACCAAGAGGCAGTCCAGGCCCTAAGAAGAGGGGAGCCTTGTGCTCAATAATACATGTATGCCAATGCATGTGGTTGTTCCAATAGGCAAAAAAGGGTCTCTTCAGAGGGCTCCAGCAGCTCAGGAAGGTGGATAAGGCGATGAAGAGTAAGTTCCCACTATTCAAGAAGCACCTCCAGTTGAAGACAGAGGCAGTTCGAGAGTTTGGGATGGAATCGCTATTTCATAATAGCAGTGGACAGGAGAGGGCCCCCCAGGGGCCACTCATGTGTAAAGTTGGGCTCTGGTGCTAGGGGCCACCAGTTGGGTTAAAGATTACTCACCGGTCCCTAAGGCCTGGAGACCCAAACTTTGGCAAGTTAGTCCAATTCGGTTGCAGCTTCGACGGTGGCAAAAAGGACGTCTCTGCACCCTTTAGTTCCTGAGATCCAGCGAGGATTCCCAAACGGGACTTTGGCAATTTATCCGCTCCGGGGGGATGAATCGCCCCAGTTTCACTACAGCAGGCTTCAGGGGCAAGAGGGTCACAAATGCAGCGGACTTGTAAAGGACGTCGCCGCAGCAGGGCAACATGGTAACCGTGTTTACTCCGGTCGGGCGCACTTGTCTCACTTCAGACCTGGGAATGCCAAGTGTACGAAATTCAGTGTGAGAGTGCCGTGGACACAGAGCTAGCAGTATACCAAATTTCGAGGGCCTCCTCGAAACAACGGCGGAGACAGAGCAAAGGTCCTGCGTAAGCCAGTCAGCCCACTGGCTGGCCCAGGGACACTTCCGAGAAAGCTTACTTGCAGGTTTTGGTGAAGGTGCCGAGAATAGTTGGTCCCACTATTCTAATGGGTTGAAGCGTCTTCGCAGATCTTCTAGGGCGACCAGATGCAGAGGGGTCCCACGGGACGACTGCGGGCTCAGGGTGCCAAACCTCCCAGCGGGTCACCAGCGGTTCCTCGACTCAGCTGCGTAGTTGCAGGATACTTGGATCCTATCCTTTGTTCAGTGTGAACTCAGGAGATCGACATGGTAGTGGTGTTTCCAGCCTCCTCTTAGCCAAAGTGGCCGTCGCACCAAAACGGAGAGGACCCAATGGGAGATCTGATCACAAACACTCACTCCATACGTGGACCAATCAAAGACGACGGTGGTCTCAGGCATTCAGGACACTCCAGACTCTCTGGCACCCAGGATGTGTATTGGGACCAGACATCCCAGCCCACATCCTGGAGGCACACACACAAGGCATGCAGAAGCCCGCAAAAGCATTGGGATTTGCGGGAAAATGCATGACCAAGTAAGGACTAGCCCGGGTCGACTCGACCTGGGGAATGTGAAGGGGCAAGGTGGCCAAAGGACAGGACTAAGAACCTCGTGGCATGGCCATTTTGGAGCTAGGCCACCTATTTGTGCCAAACGCGGTTAACACGGTTAACATGGCAGGAAAGGGTTAAAAATAATGCGAAACGATAGCTGCCACCAGTCCTGTCCATGATACATCTGCACAGTTCATAAAAAGCCCAGCGAGACTTTCTAGGACCTTTGGAAATGACTATAGACCCAAGTGTGCTGTATGGTAAGATACATTGCACACTTGTTACATGTTGCACAAGAGTTGCAACATGAGAAAAGGACTTAGGGAAACAAAGTCCCCCAGTACTGACTGTCTTAAGGGCATGTCAGTTTCCCCATAAAAAGTGAGCGAAACCCCAGAGGAGTAGAGCTGAAGGCTGTGCTTCTCTGACAAAGTCAGTCAGTGGTGTCTAAACAGCAGCAAAAAGTTTGGGGGTTGACACCTGGAGGGAAAATTACATACACATATCAGAGCCGGTGTTTCCATGTCCGCCTGCAGGCGGGTGGTGCTATTTCTGCCATGTCGGACCTGGCGGGAGTGACACCTCCCGCCTGCAGGACTCGGAATCAGCCGGTCCGGAAACAACGGTGGCGGCAGATTTACCGCCACCGTTGTTTCCGGACCGGCTGACTTGTAATGAGGCCCAGTATGTAGTCAGTGGTGCCCATTTCCTTACGAAAACCGGGTTGAGTAAAAGGTAACCTTGTTGCACTCTCACACCAGACCATAAGTTCGTCAAGAAGGATCCTGGCGAAAGCTTTTAAGGGAATGCTAAGCATGGCGAGCATCCTATAGTTAGCAGAATAATTTTGCTGTCCCTTTTTAT
Organism: Ambystoma mexicanum; assembly: GCF_040938575.1. Classification (NCBI taxonomy): domain Eukaryota; kingdom Metazoa; phylum Chordata; class Amphibia; order Caudata; family Ambystomatidae; genus Ambystoma; species Ambystoma mexicanum. Next base: position 728,751,382 of record NC_090934.1, read on the forward strand.
ACACTGGCAATATAGTGCTGTCCTGCCAAGCTTTTGGAATTTTTCCAGATGTACTAATTGCTTCCAGCACCCCAAAGAGTGCACAGGCCTATAGTTGGGGATCCAATTTCAGTAAAGCATTACAAGTCCCAACAGGCCCCATGTCTCGCGAGACCTTAAATTCTTTCATTAGTTTGGAAAGGGCTGCAATAGAGAGATTAAATGGCCATTCACTGACACATAAACTTTTCTCATTCTGTTTAGGCAGAACCACTTTACCCAAAGAGGAAATAACACTCCCACATTCGACTGGAAGCTCCATTTATTAGGGTCCATGGATTTTTATTTATATTAATATATTGCCAGAACCGCCTGTAGTCTTTATCTTTCAGTGCGTTAGCCATACCCAACCATTTATTACTAAAATGGGCTTGCAACCATCTCTTAAATTGAGATTTTCTAACTTTCAGATCTTTTCCTAAGCTTTTACTATAGGAATTTTACCCCTGATTTTTCTAGTTGTACTAAACCATCATAATCTTTCCTTTTGGATTTGGATTGTTCTTTATATTGCCCTGTTATTTTATTCCTGCTACCAAACTGAAATACCAAATCCTGAATTTTAGTCAACACCTTCTCAAACTTCTCGATGAGCCATTCAGCTCTATTATCACTGGACAGGTGTTCTGGTTTTAGCAGATAGCTATTCAGCTCTTTCTGCACCACTACTCTTGCCTGGTCTAATTTAATGGCGCTCCATTGCATTCTTTTATGACCACAGTTCACACTTAGTTCTCCCACCTCTGTCACTTCTCACGACTCCTGTGTGACGTGTAGCAGTGCACACAGTGGCATGTGATCACTCTCCTCTCTTACAACAATGGCCATATCCATTATCTTATCTACATGGGGTAGTCAATTGCAGAAAACTATTTCAGATTGATCTGAGTACAGCCCCTCTGTTGGTCTCTTTCGAAATTACCATTCAACACTGAAAAACCATTGAGCATCAGAAAATTGGCCCAAGAATGGCCCTTCTTATTATGCTTCAATTTACTAGAAGTGGCCTGTTCTTTAGTGTATTATTCGCTGAAACCCAGTGTATACTAGCATTGAAATCTCCCCATATAATGATAACCATATTTGCCTCTATTGACAACATGATTTTAATAGTCTTCAGGATAGTTTGGTGCCATCTGATCCATGGAGGGTCATATATGTTAATCAGAAAAATTATTTCCTTCATCTTCCCCTTACCTCACTCAAGCAGGCCTCCAAGTACGGATTCCATACTTTGGAGATGTTTTTCGATGTGTCACATGTTATCCACTGAAATGTGAAGATCTCCTTTGGGCCTCCCTCTACCCTTGGTGGCTGTGATGTTAATTGATTGCCTACTGTGACGGGTCAGAAATGTGAGGCGGACAACTTTGTAAAGATTTCTCAACAAATGCCATTTTTTTTATTAATTTAAATTGATAAACAATTTTTACAAAATAGCAATCACTTAGCAAATTCGTTTCATAACAGTAGCCATAGGGAGTTCTTGTGTGTTGTTTTTTGTTTATACGCCGTCCGGCGTGTGTTACTGTTGCTTTGAACTTGTCTCATCCCTCACCATACCTTCTGCTACATCAAGTCCACGATGCTCCAGGTCAATGTATCTGAAGAATGTGGCTACTCCAATCACACAACGGGTGTCGTCACCACACGTCAGGATTGACCACCAATTTTCTTCGGTTAATGCGGTAAATGAGTTCAGAATTTTTCCCAGAGCAGCTTCCCTCACACTGTAGTTCCCTTTGAACCCAAGGAGAAGATGTCTGCTTGTTTCTATCACATTCTCTATGTTTCAATATCTGCACTTATTCGTCAGTGAAAGGTTTCGTGTGAACAATATCTCATTTGTTTTTAGTTGGTTCAAACAAAAGCACATGAAGAGCCTACTTAGATTTTGTTTTGGAAACTTTTCCAAATAGCTTCTTACAGCATTTCTCTTCATCTGGGTGGTTGGAAAAGTTTTTGTCAACTTATATTCATTTGCCATCTCTCCCGTAGGTATCCAATCAGCCTCAAAATGTTTCTTCATCACTTTGTCAGGATTTGTCAAAAGTAGTTCGACTGATGCATTTATAGATTCTAGAATTTTAATGTTGCAGTTTTTCCAAAGTTCTAGAGCAGGAATATTTCCTCCTTCCATCTCTCTGCTAACCAGTTCTAATGCTTTTGGTTTAGTGTCCAAGAGGAGTTTTCGGTATAACTTCAGTGTGTTTCTCTCTTGGATAGCCTTCAGTGAGTTCAGGCATAGTTCCCGTCTGATGAGCGATATTGGAGATGATTGTGCCAAGCTAAGTACTTTTCTCCAGCAAAACCTCTCCAGATCAATCCACAATTTCTCTGGAAGTGAGAGGGTAGCATTGGTCCCATATAGCACAGCTGGAACTGCCTTCACTTTACAGAAGTTAAGTACGGCCACTGCCGAAAATCATCCATATTTACGGTCCATTGCTTTAGCTTGGTTTGATAAGATCTTTATTTTGGACCACAGCAGATCTTGCATTTCTGTTTCCTTCATAGACTGGCTTATCATAACTCCTAGATATTTAAAGGAGCTTACTTTTTCCAGTTTCAGTCCTTCAGCAAATCAACTGGCCTGCAGATATGTCTTACTGCCCGGGGGTTCCCATGCCATTACTTTCGTTTTTGAGGAGTTCAGTTGTAAATTATTTGCCTTAAGATACTCACTCAGGTTCGTCAGCTGCCTCTGGAGCCCTACCGGGGTCCTATCTAAAAGAATAATGTCATCCGCATATAAGAGACGGGAAAATTCCGTTCCCCCTAGTTTTGGGGGGAACATTCTGACTGTAAATTCTGTATCCGCATAGTCAGCCATATAGGCGTTGTATAATGCTGGTGCCAATGGGCACCCCTGTTTTACGCCTCTCTCAGTGGTAATTACTTTCGACAAAAGGCCTTGTTGACTCAGTCTTATGGTCATTGAAGTTTCCCGATAAAGTTCTTGAATCGGTGCTACGATGTTCTCTGGGCATCCCATGTGTTCCAGCTTTTGCCATAAGAGGGCCCTATTGACCTGGTCAAAGGCCTGGACCAGGTCAATAAAAGCCATGTAGGTCGATTGGCCGTCTTTAAAAGCCTTAGCCTTTATTGTACCCAATGTTATAATATTAACAGCGGTTCCTGAGTTCTTAACAAAGCCCGTCTGAAAAGGGTCACTACACTTTGCTGAGACCAGCCATTCTTGGAATGCTTCGAGGGAAAAGCCTGCAAAAATGTTCCCAATCACATCTAGGAATGAAATTGGCTGATAATTATTTGGATTTTCTCTGTCCCCTCATATGAAAATCGTGACCACTGTGGCTCTGCGCCATGTTGGAGGGATGGTTTGTTCCTGGTTGCAATTTTGGAATATTTTGCTGATAAAGCTCGCCCATAATATTGGCTGTTGTTTCAGATCTTTGTTGGTAATTCCATCGGGCCCTGGAGCCCTAGACATGCTCAGTTTTAAGATTTTATCCCGCAGTACGTCTTCGTCCCATGGAATCTTACATGTCTGCCCATTTCCGATTTGACATTGTGTCAGCGTGGTCTGGACTCCCTTCTCGTGCACCACTGATTTGTACAAATCGGAAAAATGAGTCAGCCAGGCCTCTTCTCCTACACCATGGGTGCACAACATACGGCCCGCGGGCCAGTTGCGGCCCGCCATGCCCTTTTGACCGGCCCGCGAGGCACAAAGACTTTCCTAATGGAGGGCGGCCCGCGGCCGCCCTCCATTAGGAAAGTCTTTGTTGTCTTCTGGGCCGGTGAAAACACTGGCCCTCATTGGCTCAGCACACACACGCATCACGTCGTTCCTACGAGCCACGTAATGCGTGTGTGCTGCACCAATGGAGGGCCAGCACTACGGCTGGCGTGGTCCATAAGGCTTGATGCCGGAAGGCATTTCAGCCTTGGACCACGCCAGTCGTAGTGCGATTCCAGCGTTCCAGCTTACCTGCTGCTTACCTGCCTGCCTTCCAGCACGTCTCCGGTAAGTGGTCTGTTTGCGTTTGTGTGTCGGGTTTGTTTTGCTTTATGTTTGTGTGTGTATGTCGCGGGGCGGGGTGTGTCGGATGTGTATGAATGTTTGTGTTTGAATGTATTTTGTGTGTATGTTGAGATGCAGGGGTGGGGGGGTGTGTCGGATGTGTATGAATGTTTGTGTTTGAATGTATTTTGTGTGTATGTTGAGATGCGGGGGTGGGGGGGTGTGTTGGATGTGTATGAATGTTTGTGTTTGAATGTATTTTGTGTGTATGTTGAGATGCGGGGGTGGGGGGGTGTCGGATGTGTATGAATGTTTCTGTTTGAATGTATTTTGTGTGTATGTTGAGATGCGGGGGCAGGGGGGTGTGTCGGATGTGTATGAATGTTTGTGTTTGAATGTATTTTGTGTGTATGTTGAGATGCGGGGGTGGGGGGGTGTGTGAATGTTTGTATTTGAATGTATTTTGTGTGTATGTTGAGATGCGGGGGTGGGGGGGGAGAATGTTTGTATTTGAATGTATTTTGTGTGTATGTTGAGATGTGGGGGGGTGTGTGAATGTTTGTATTTGAATGTATTTTGTGTGTATGTTGAGATGCAGGGGTGGGGGGGTGTCGGATGTGTGTCGGATGTGTATGAATGTTTTGATTTGAATGTTTTTTGTGTGCTGAGTTGGGGGGTGGGGGTTCGGGTCTGTATGGGTGCTTGTTTGAGAGTTTGCTGATTTGGGGGGTGGGGGGTTCGGGTCTGTATGGGTGCATGTTTGTGTGTGTGCTGAGTTGGGGGGGTGGGGGGTTCGGGTCTGTATGGGTGCATGCTTGAGTGTATGTGTGCTGAGTTGGGGGTGGGGGTTTGGAGTTGGGGGGGTGGGGGGTTCGGGTCTGTATGGGTGCATGTTTGTGTGTGTGCTGAGTTGGGGGGTGGGGGTTCGGGTCTGTATTGGTGCATGTTTGTGTGTGTGCTGAGTTGGGGGGTTTGGTTGAGGGGGCCATGGGGCATAGTGTTTGGTTGGGGGTGAGGGGGCCATGGGGCATAGTGTTTGGTTGGGGGTGAGGGGGCCATGGGGCATAGTGTTTGGTTGGGGGTGAGGGGGGCATGGGGCATAGTGTTTGGTTGTGGGTGAGGGGGCCATGGGGCATAGAGATTGGTTGGGGGTGAGGGGGCCATGGGGCATAGTGTTTGGTTGGGGGTGAGGGGGCCATGGGGCATAGTGTTTGGTTGGGAGTGAGGGGGCCATGGGGCATAGTGTTTGGTTGGGGGTGAGGGGGCCATGGGGGATAGTGTTTGGTTGGGGTGAGGGGGCCATGGGGCATAGTGTATCTAGGGTCAATAAAATATATATAAATTAATTAAACAGGCGAGATACAATAACTAAATAGAAATAAATTATAACAATGGAAAATGTGTAGTACAAAATGTAAGTTTGAAATGCAAATAAAAATCGTTACCCCTCAAAAACATTCTTTTTCCATGTGTTTAGTACAAATTGGGGGTTTAAAAAGCCTCCTGCCACGCCCCGCCTACCGCCCTGCCCACATTTACTTTTCGGCCCACTATAGCCCTCATGTAAGGTACTTTCGGCCCTCTGTCAAAATCAGTTGTGCACCCCTGTCCTACACTAATTTGGAGGGCGTTGTTGTTTGCCGTTGCAGTTCCTCTTATCAAAGACCAGAATTCACTAGCCTTCTTTCTGCTTATCCTTTTCAACATCAGTTCAGCATCTGCCTGATATAATTGGTGCCTCTTTTGTAATATCCATGTTCTGTATTTCTGTTGGGCTATTTTCAAACGTTCGTCATATGCCGGAAATCCTGTGGCCCTTGCCAGTCTTTTTAGTTTATTTACTAAGCGTTGCTTGCTGCCAACTTCTACGTTATATGTATGTTGGTGATTGACAGACGACTGATTAGATTTGTGTACAGGTTTTGTGTACTTTTTTAACAGCGGAGTATAATCCACTGCTCCGACGTTATCCTCTGGTGTAGTGGTGTTTTTTGAAGATGGTAGTGTATAACTTTCCAAAACTTGTTTAAGTGCCTTTTCTGAGAGTTGTAGGTGAGTTCCCGCTGTGCTTGCTTCTAGCTCGTGTTTGAGGCCGAAATGCTGTTTCTGTAGTGTTGTCCACCTTGTTGATAGTAAGTTGTGGTCACTGTTAGCAGTCTTCACTACTGCAAAGCTTATGATTAGGCCTAACAGTTCTTTCGACACATATGTGTGGTCGATTGTCCCCGTTTGGGATTTCCTTTGCCATGATGGAATCATTCCGTTAGTTTCTGTGCGTAACCAATGCAGGTTATGAAGGTCTCTGGCCGTAAAAATGTTCTCTAATTTCATCCCTCTTTCCAGGATGTGTTTGATAGATGCACTCGTTGGTTCCCGATCTCTCGACGTATTGCATTGAAATCCCCTGTTATTATTGTGTGATCATGTCTATAAGTATCATTTGCCTCTTCCATGATACTTTCCATTGATTCACAAAAGGCGTCATCTGTGATTACTTCAGGGGTTCCAATATACATTGACCAACAGTATAATTTCTTCTTTTTCCTTATAGGTTGATAAGTCTATATGTCTCCAGGTGACGATTAATGCTTGGATTAAATGTGATGACTTTATCTGATCCATCACTTCCAAGCCACATCCTGATCATATTGCTGTCAATAAACCTGCCGTAGGATGACCCAGCAGGCCTTTTTTAGCTGGTATGTTGAAAGTCATGTATCCGTCCATCTCAGGTTTGGTAATCTGCCAGGTCTCCTGAAAACAAAGGATATCCCAGTGGCACAGATTAAGATCAGATCTTGCTGTTAAATGCCCAAAGCCTTCGGTATTCCAGGATGCCAAATCAATGTAGTTCTTGAGTGCAGTGCGATTAGAGAGGCCTTTGGGTGAAATGTCCCGAGGCATTTCCGGCAATTGCTGATGTAGTTGCTAATTCCAAGATTTTATATACTGAGCCGTTGAGTTCCATGTCCATCGATCTGGGGATTTGGTGGTTATGTCTCTTCCTTGGGTCATGATTTTTCTTTCCTGGTTATTTAAGGTCATACGTGATTCCTGTTTGCTGTTACGCTGGTAAGATGGTCCCTTTGGATTCCGAGGAAGGTTTAATTCATCATCTACTCTTGGTCCGGTGTTATCATTAGCCGGAGATCTTCTAGGCCCGTTTAAGTTTTCCTGACGACGATGGGACCAGTGGACCTGGTCGCTATGTGCTTCTGATTTTTTTCCTCCTAGGTCCATGGGCTCCTTTCGATTAGTTGTGTTTCGTTGTAACTTGCATTTTCTAACATCACCATCAAAACTCCTAGTTCTGTTATGGCCACTTCTTTCCGATCTACACGGACTTCTTTGATCTTTCTTGTGATTTCTCAATACTCTCTCATTTATCAGCTGTAAAACGGCAAGCTCATACCTTTTTCTTTCCATATTATCTCTTTAATTACCAGAGACCTGATGTGTAGATATGAGACATCTGCCCTCCGTGATTCACATGGCTCCACTATCCATAAATCGCTGCTCTGCAGCTGGCGAGGACTTGGGACCTGCTTGAATAGTTTTCTGATTGTGTTCCTGTTAAGAATCAAGCTGTCATTCACCCTCATGATACGTTTCAGTCTAAAGGTATATGCACTTTTAATCCTAAGTAGATAAACTTTTTTCACCTCCTTTGTTTGGGGGCTGGAATCTTGCTTCTTTATTGACAAAAATCTGCGCATTCTTGCCGGTTACACTTTAGGAGGCTCCTTTCTAGTCTTACTTTGCCCGTCCCTAAGCACTATATCTAGCCTCACGAGGATTTCCCCTGCCAAAAAGAAACACAGGGAAACACTCTAATAAAGCATATATGTCCCTCACACTTGTACTTACAGAAAATAAACAAGGACATATATAACAATTCTCAATAAAAAAAATAATAGTATTTGAAATATAACCACAGTCTTTTTTTAAAGTTGGGCAAATTCCCCTTCCCCAAGTCTTAACGTGATCTTTGTGTCACAGATCAGGAAAAGGATACAAGGAAATCCTGATCGACAATAATGTTCAACCACAATCCACCACTTCAGTTTGTCTATATAAAGTTCCAAAGTCAGTTTGGTATAGGTCCACTTTGTTAACAAAGGTTCCAACTTCACTTGGTTTAACTTCGCTTTGCCAACAGAGAACTTCAACTTAGAAAATAGAACGTTTCTATCTTTCCTTGAATAATCCTTCAATTGATAAATAGACATAATAATGATCTTAGTCAGGATGACTTGCCACAATCTCTTTAGTAGTTGACTATTTCAATCTGGTACACCTTTAACAACTTCTGCTGGTTAATTGACAGTTTCCATTCACTTTTGTATACCGTATGTATCACAACCAACATAGATTGTAGTTCAGTTAAGATGATTTGCCACAAATACATTTAGCTTCACATTCAACATATATGGTATTAGGTAACACCCCCTAGTAAGCACTTCTTCTACTTCCACCTGATGTGGTCCACGCCAGGCCCACTTCTTCAATAGGTTGCAGTACGGGTTTACTTCTCTGCCCAAACAGCAATTTACAACCACTTCTGCTTTGGGGTTAAATATCATCTGATTAATGTTTTACCACAACTTCGGTTTTGTCAACAAATGGCAACTTCAAAACTTCCAACAACTCTTCAGGGAACACAAGGCTTAATTTAGTGATTTGTGAAACTCTTCTCACAATAATGCTCCTCTCCCTCTGGATTTCTCTATCTCTCTCAGAAGGGCATCCATTATGACACTCTTGTTTCCCCACTACACAAGTTACCAATGACTGACATGACAAGGGTCTTTTCCTCTTCTCCCTTTGAGTTGGATAAAGTGAGTTTACACCACTTTCACCACAGGTTGGATAACATATGAGCAACACTTGCCACTGTCTAGCAACCTTTCAATGGCTTTTTCCTGCAATTGGCAATATTTGTTATTATGTAGTTGCCTGGTTTTAGCTCTCTTTTGGCTCAGGCAATGCTTGTTCCCTTTATGCCAGATTACCCAGTTATAATGTTGAGGTTTCCATAAACTCACATGTATCACATTTTGTCTGATGTAGAATTGCTGCTTTTTAGCACTTTGATATTCAACAGTACTTTGTAATGCTTCCTCGCTCGCAAGCACTGCCTTCGCTTAGTTTGGAGAGCGCAAATTTCAAAAGTGCTTTGAAAGTCATTTACAATCATACATGAGTGTCCCTCACTCTCTGGACACTCTCCCTGCATACACGGACAGGGAAGGAGCACTCCGGGGTCACACGTAGGCTGTGAACACACCGGATAAGACAGGCTCTCCTCTTCCTCTCGTCGCTTGCAGGATTCTTCTTTGTTTGGCTTCTCACTTTGTGGTAAACCTCTCCTTTGAGTTCACAGCCATCTAGGCCATTGGGAAATAGAGTCCTTGTTGCTCAAGAAGTTATTTGGTGCATGCCAGCCACCCGAAATCTTGAGGCCCGCAGGTGCACAGCAACCACCTGTAATGGCCTCTGGGAAGAGAAAACTTCCCTTGTCTTCGCTTCCCACTGTGCAGCCTGTGCAGACTCGTTCGCCAGAGGGCAAGCCGCCCTCTCGAACACTTCTTGCTGTATGACCTCTGCACTTCAGGATTTGAGAGGCACAGACCCTCTCAGGACCAACAGTTGCTTTCTCCCAAGCAACCGTCCTGGCATCGTCCCACTCCTCCCGCAGCTTGCACTGTCCGTCTGTACCATGCTGTTTCTGCCTTCACTCCCTCCTGCCATTCCTGCTGCTGCTCTCCTTGGCCTGCACCATAGGGGGCTTTTTAAGCCTCACAGTCTCCCTCAGGTGTGGGTCATTCAACTTAATGAGCTGACCACTCCTATAGTACTGAACCTCTTCAGTCATCTTCCTCGTCCCAGTGCAGCAACTTTGGCCACAAGAAAAACAGGGCACACAAGAAGTGGCCTCCCGTAAGATGTGTTACTGCATACGCCGCGGTGCATACAGAAAAGAAAACCACAGACGGCTAGAGAAAAGATTCATGTACCAGCTAAACTCAATCACTACGTGAACTGAAAGAAAGGTGACCAAAGAAGGAAGGTCTTAGGAAATAGAAGCCCTCTTTGATTTTTCTACAGAATAAAACGAACAAAAACGAATCAACACTGGAAACCGTGGCTGTTTCTACTTTGAGTAGATCAGAGGACAATTATCCTCCGGATTCCAACTAAAATATGCTGAATTAGAATACTATATCCTGCCACTCCTGATTCCACTGGATAGGAGATGGTGTGGCCCAAGTTAATATACGTGCCTGAAAAATGGGTTGTTTTGTCCTGAAGAAGGTTGCCGTACAGGTTGCCGTAAAGAGAGAGTACTAGTGATGATGCTCGCAGAGAGCAACTGAAACACGTGTCCAGATGCTGTAATTGCACTGACAGCTATCTCACCATCATCCAGATTAGGGTCTGGGATAGCGTCCAATAACTCATCCATCTCTTCTTCAGAACTGATGGAGTAGCGTTGATTCTAGTATTCAAATAACATTTTGCATAGGAATCCCCAAAGGCACTGAATGTTATGGGAACGAAGCCAGGCTGTGACCACCTGCAATTTCCTCCTGTTTGCCAGTGTCCGGGGTGAGAGGTCCTGATACAAGGAGACCTTTCCCCCCTGGAATTCTATTGGCTCTTTCTTCCGGGCCGCCAGCATAATCTCTTCTTTCTTCAGGAAGTAGTGGACTCTTGAGAGTACATCGGGTAGTAAATTACGCTGTTGTTGGCTGGAAGAAAAGACTCAATGGGTCCTATCTGGTTCGAGCGCTGCAGTATTTGGGAGGTCGAACACTAAGCAAAACAGTTCTTGGACATACTCTAGTTAATCTTGATCCTGCACCTGGCGGGGCACCCCACGGATGCAGATATTGTTTCTCCTCAACCTGTTTTCCAGGTCCTCCTGTTTGGCCCAGATCCAGTCTAACTGCTCCTGAACCCGCAGCATTCTATTCGAGAGCTCTGCTTGGTCATGTGCCTGTTCACAGATCGTATTTTCAGTGACGTTCACCCGCGATTCTAAGCCCAGGAGGTGCAAGTTGAGGTCTGCAACCGTCTTGACCATTGTGAGATCATGTTTTAAAGAGGCAAGCATGTCCATCATGTCCTCCTTGGTGAATGAGGGATTTGTCTGGGGAGGGGCTGGGGGAGGTGAATGGACCTCAATGCAAATCTCCCTAGCGGTCTGCTCTCTGTCAGGCATTCCCAGGAGCGTCTTGATGTCGCCCCCTTTTGTCCTGGTTTCAAAATTATTCCAGTGTAAAATCAATGCTCAGTAGTGCCACACTCCCCTTGTCCGTCTCCCAATTCCACCGCCCGAGTGTCTGTTCACATGGCGCTTTGCCTGAGTGTCCATATGTAGTTAAGGGTTGGGGCCCCAAAGACAAGGAAGATATCACAAAGCCTTCCCTTGGTCCAGGGTCGTCGCAGTAGAAGGGTAGTGTCCACATACTGTGGGTTCACACCCAGCCCGCTGACTCTGAGCTCTCCCTGTGTTCCCAACAAGGCACAGGAGTCACTGGAATGGGTTTGCTCTTAGGGCCTGATTCACAGAAGCAGTTTATAATGGTGCAATCCCATAGGAAAACGTTCTGTGAATCCGGCCCTTAATATCACAGGACCTTGCCTCTAGTATTCATATACGGCAGTATACCATGGTGGGTGGAGGTCAGATAGTCCGCTGGGCCTCAAGGTATCCATTGTTTGTGCCTGTGGTATAGCGTATGATCAGGATGGCGAGGAAGCTCTCAATATCCACTGTGCCACAAAAGTAGTTCAATTTACTGTCTGTTGCCTACTACGCTTCAGACTAGGTATGCGTTCATGCTGATGCCCAAGTTTATTTGCTAGACCGACAGACCGACCTGAAGGTGCCTCTCCGGGTGTAGCTTTCTTGGGTTCTGGCTCCTCCGGCCACTAATTCACGCTGCACAGTCGGCGCTTGTCCCGCTTCTAGCCTCAGGGTCAATCAGCAAGTCCTGCCAGTCACCGCAATGCTCCAGTTGGAAGGCGTGCTGAGCGGTTGTCGGGCACAGAGGTGCTCAATCTCTGCACCTGGATCTGAATGGGGGAGAGCGCCCCCGCCTCTTGGCAGATGCCGGTTCTTCCCGCTGCTCAGCCGCTCAGGTCCCCTGGGCTCCTCGAAGCAGTGTTCCAGGGTCTGGTGCCTGCGATGCCTCTCACCCCTGGAGGTCACAGAGTCGGTCCCACTCTCCAACTTGGGGTGGGCTGACAGGCCCAGCAATCCACTACGGGCCAGAGCGGGGTCGCCCCAGAGTCACTCCACAGGCTTTCAGGACTCTGGGGAGGCCTCCATATTTCCGGAGCTCAATCGCCTCCAAAGGTATTTGATTGCTGATCGCTATCTTCAAAGGTTCCAAGATTCGCAAAACTCAGTCACCGCAGGCAGGGCTTCTTCACATCACAGTAGGGGAAATTGTTAACATGAATAATGTGATATTTTTTGGGTTTAGGAATGTAGTTCGACGGAGCCTGCAGCAGACACGTCTACATCGAGTGATGCTTGGCCACGCCCCCATTGTATTACTTTTTAAGCAACACTTCACTTTTCTAGGCCACATTTGTAATGCATTTTATTAACAACTAGCTGGGGTACCCGGCGTTGCCTGTGTCCTGATCGAGTGGTGTCTCATGTGCCCTGGAGGTTGTTGTTCTTGTCCTCTTGTCGGCAAGTCTTGCTTCAGTTTGCTCTGGCATCTCATTTGCCCTGGAGGAAGTTGCTCTTGTCCTCTGGTCAGCAAGTCATGCTGCTGTTTGTTGTTGTGTTTCAGAAGCTCTTGATATTGTTTTTCGCTTTGCATCAGATGGAGCGTTTCCAAGTGATGTTCATTTTTGTGTGGCATGTTTCAGTCACTCAATGGCTTCAACACATTTGAGAAAATGTCCAAGAAAGATTGATTCATTGTGCTCTCTTCTCGTGAATGAATTTAAGTAAACTGTAACCTTGCCTTTTACCATATTTGGAGTGGCGTGATAAAACAAATTACATTTTTTGTAATTCCCTTTAAAAATGCTTTAATAAACACTTTCATACTGTATGCAGTAGTAATACATTCCAAAGGAATAACCAACACATTCAACATTTTTCTTCAGACACTTTTCCAAATGTTGCCTCCTTCTAGTACCTAATGTAGTGAATCGGGCTGAGCATCAGTAAATGAGCGTGTCTACGTAGTGAAATGTTTGCATCCAAACATAGACTACAATCTTGCCCAAGACAAATGAGGAATCCATGCTAAATTTGGTAGCAGTGGGGTTAACGGTGTTGATTTGTATAGCCGGACAAACATATATACTTCCAAAAATATTTTTGCATATAAGATTTTTGCACCCAAACATAGACTACCATCTTGCCCCAGACAAAAGAGCAACCCATGCTAAATTTGGTAGACATGGGCTCAACGGTGTGGATTTGTATAGCTGGACAAACATACACACATACATACATTCAGCTTTACAAATTAGATTCCAACTTTTTTGTACCACAAAAGTCTGTTTACTCTTGTAATTAACAACCCCAACCTTTTCACAATATAAACTCTTCAATTGCTGTTTTTTGGTTACTTTCAATAAACAATTGCATTGTTTCATTGAGCCACATTATATATCAATTAAGGTACACGCTAGAAAAAGTAACTTTACACAGACCTTCTGAAATATATTTATTATTTTTCCCTCGTGAAATTCTGGGGAAAAATAATATTTCCCAGCAGTTTCATCAATTTAAAAATAGGTAATACATGTCACTGCCCCTAATTGGCCCTGTGTTATGTCAAGTTATTTAAGTTGATGTCTAGTGGGCGGGTGGGAGATTTAGTGAGAAATTAGTGAGCATCTGATAAAGTGAGTGAGTTAATAAATGGGGAGCAGAGTGATGCGTAAATGAGTAGCTGAGTAGAAGATAAATGTGTGAATGAGCGAGCGGGTGGGTGACCAGAGATTGTGGGGGATAACTAAGTCCCAGGGCTTGATATATGCATCATACATGTGCAAAATCACTTTCAGGAGCTCCCCGTACCATAAGGCGAGGCCTTCCAATTTATGCTTACAAATTTATGTTGCTTCTTACCTACCTGTGAATGCATGCTTTGATGTAGGTCCCTGTACCATGAGGCGAGACTTTCCAATTTGTGCACCCAAACTTATGTCGCTTTTAACCTATGTGCAAATGCATGTTTTGATGTAGTACCCCTACCATGAGGTGAAGTTCCCCAGCGCAGATGTCCTATAACTAATGTGAGCTAACTCTGCAAGCTATTACCTCTGTGAGTTAATCATGCAATGACTGTAACCTGTTACCTCCACAAGTTACCAATGGAACCTGTTACCTCTGTAAGTAACGAATGTAATTTACTCTCTTAAGCTAAAAGCGCCTAAATGCCTCTGAGCTTTGTGCACGATACATATGACAAAATAAATAAATAAATAGAGACACTTTCTGAAGTGGAACATTTGAAATCTGAGAATTGTTTTCCATCGTTGATCACTTTATAGTGAGTTATTTATTGCTTGGATTTCGAGAACAAATCCCAACCCCTCCAGTTAAAGCTTCCAGCGGGCAAACAGCAAATGAACAAGCGCTCTGATGTGGCAGGCTGTTCAGAAGCATTTATCATTAGTGATGGATTAGTGATGGAATCTCCTTTTTGTTTCATAGAGGTTACAGACATTCGTCCATGTAAGAACGTTCTCTCGTCCCATGTAATATTCAATGTCTTGCGTTGCAAATGTCCATTTGATACAGGGAAGCCTTACATGGATGTTAATGCATCCTTAGTTTTCATCTCTCTGGTTAGTCTGCGTATGGATGGTTTACAGGCTGGTTTATGAATAACCTAATAGACATTGATGCATAACAGACTTATGAAGCATGTCTCCTCAGTACGGTATGCTGTACAAAGACAACTTAGATGACCTGGCTTTCCTGGGACTTCGTAAATACTTTACCACTTAACCCTCGTAAAAGAATGTCTTTGAAGCGGATGTTGTGAAACTGAGATATACTACAATAACCATGTAGGGAAATTGAAAATGGGCATCTTCAGACCGGAAGAAGGTTGCAGGTGATGTTCAGCATCAGTAGTAGCATGAGCCTACCAAGGGATTGCACATACTTCATGCATATACAGGTTTGATACATGGCCAAAAAATAAATTGAAAACAACAAGACATTACTACAAAAGAATGAAGGGATTTAAAACAAAATACACAACGACTAGAGTGCTGAGCTCATAATCCTAGGACAGAGAAGTAATGTTTGGTGGATGAGTGTTTAACCAACCAATAATATATGGTCAAAACGTTATGCTATTCAATTTCGACATAAGTGAAGCAATGTAGCAAACCGTGGTGGAACGTTTATTGGGGTAGGTGGAGCTCTATGTCCCATGTATGCAGCCAGTCAACAATGAGTTAGTCAATTTTATTTCTTGGAGTAAGATTGAGGAATGAGTCAAGTAAACTGCACACCTTTAAAGCTGACCCATTGCACAGGCACGCTGGGTATGTTTGAGGCTGCGGGTGAGGGTATGGTGCTTTTCCCAAGGCTGGAATTCTGCCAGTGTTTCATCCTCTGTGTTTTGTCACACCAAGCCCTAACAGTTAATATTAGGACAAAAGTGGGGCACAAAGACATGCTTAGATCCTCAGGCAGGACATCACCTTCTCTCCCCAGGAGGAGCTCCTTGCATTAAACATAGTGTGAATGTGAGACATGGTCGTATTGGGTAGTATGTATCAGTGCCTGCTAATTAGAAGATCTATTGATCTCTGCCTCAGCTACCTGTGCCCCATTATAGTCTGGCTGTTCTTTGTTCCATAGCTTGCTGTTACTGTCGCTGCTCAGATACAGGCTAAATCAGACAAAATGGGCTCCTTCCAGCCCACCCTAAGGACTGGAGGTGTAAATGACCAAATGGGCCTACACTGGGCCATACTAGGGAATAGGGGCAATGAAGAGTCACTGGTCTGGCCCCAGACATGGTTAATGAGGGAGAAGGAGTGTGTGTGTGTGTGTGTGTACATGTCTGCTTGTGCAACTATATCTGTCAGACTGTGTGTGTGTGTGCATTTCTGTGCTTATGTGTGTCTGTCTATGTCTGCCTGTGCATGCCTACGGGTATCCTCTCTCTGCGTAAGCGTGTGCCTCTTGCGGTTTTCTGCATGTATGCATTAGTCTGTTACTATCGTGTTATATGATAAGTGATATTTGCAAACCAGAATGGCTGTCTGTTTGTGTGTGTCTTTGTGTATGTATCAACTGTGTGTCTTTGGCTGAATGTATGTTTTTCGTTGTGTTTGTGAGATCATGAGGCCGAAGGCAGCCACTACATGGCAGGTATTGCCATCAGATGCACAGGTTATTCTGCTGGCATAGCAATATGTGCTTCATTGAGACATTGTGAAATTGTCATCACAATTTAGAATATACCATGGGAACATGGAAACTACCATGTCAGTTTTCATATGGCAATGCAAAACTTGCATGACTGTAGAAATTGGCATGTCGATGTGTGTTTTAGGTTGACAATGTGAAACTGGCAAGGCAATGTGGAGACTAGGATGAGAGAGTGGAAACAGTCATGGCAATTTTCAGGGGCAATGTGAAACTGGCCTGGCAAAGTGGAAACAGGTGTGGCATTTTGGGGGAAATGTGAAACTGGCATTGCACTATTTAAACTGCCTAGGCAATGTGAAAAGTTGCATACCAATTTGATGTAAGGAGTGTAAAACTGGAATGTCAATGTAGAGATGTCCATGTCAACATGTGCTTAACTTGTGCAATGTGAAACTATCAGGAGAATGTGGAAATGCATTGCAACGTGAAAACCTGTAAGGCAATTCTTCCTTAACTGGGGGGAAATTTGAAACTGACATGGCAAAAGGAAAATGGCCTGGCACTTTTATGTGGGTAATATAATATATTTTTCCTTTCTATTTCTGTAAGTGTAAATCACCAGCATTTTATGGTATCCTGGAACAGCATATGGGAGATGAAGACATGGATAACCCAAAAAAAGAAAAAAATCACAGAGGGCTTGGGAAAGCAGCCTGTTATTCATCAGGAAAGGTCTTCCAAAGTGCACGAGTTTGAAAGATGGAACAACGAGTAGCCGAGCCACTGAAAGGGCAGTTGCATGGCTGGTGTATTATGTATTCATTTGTCAGCCAAAAAGCAGGGCACTTAGCACAAAGCACCTTGTAAAAAAAAGCACAAAGCTGTTTATTTAACTTGCCTCTCCGATTTCAGTCAGTGCAGAAAATGAAGAGTTTGAAAGGTATGGGGGTCATATTGAAGACACTTTGCACCAGTGCAAGTGCAATTAGCAGTAGGAAAAATGTCCTAGTCCCCAAAAATATATTCTTTCAGCATCAGGCTGAAACATTGCTGCAGTAAAAACATCAGTTGAAAGAATATTTTATTTGCACTTCAACAATTATTGCACCGGATCAAAGTTTATATAATACCTCTCATGATCATCAAACTTAATTTTCAAATATACACTGTCTGTAGAATCCTACATATACTGTAATTTGTGAACAGTGTCCTTAATAAGGACTAAACAAAAAGAATTAAAATAATAAAGGCACCATGACACAAAATCGTTCCCATTGGTTATCTGAGCAAGAAGAATTTTCGGATATGATTTATAACTCTTGTTTGTCAAAAGCATGAAGGTATGACCATTGCTATTTGAGTTATAAGTGAACTAAGAATCCATTTATTTCCCTTTTTTGTTGTGAACTGTGGCCTTGGCACAGACCCAGTTGAGCTAATGCTGCTCATAAAACATAACTCATACAGTGGTCAAGCACAGAAAGGAAATCCCTGATTCCAAGATGGCTGCCGACATGTAAAGTTGCGTCACTACGAGCTCCATACCTGTTGAAGCTCAGCTCGGCCAGGAAGAGCACAAGCCAGCCCGGCGCGGGTGAAAACCACTCTGGGGAGTGGACGGCAGGCCCCGCACATGCTGCTAATACTTAAATCGTTGGGGGTGCTCTGGATACTTTCTCCATAGCGGGCACTATGCACAGCTGCCTTGACTCTCGGTGGGCCCTGAGGCGGCTGCTAGCACACCCGCACATGCAGCTCTGGCTACTGCGGGGGACAGGGAGGTCCAGACCCTCTCCCGCACTACACTTGGCTGCGAAGACGAAGGCAATCCCAGGCTCGGCTGACACTGTCGGGCAAAGAAAGCTGCTGCATGTCCGGAACCCGGCCTTCGCACTGCAGGCCAGCATATCCCGGGAAGAACCAACAAAGGCAGACACCGTTCGATCCCACTATTAGCCTGCCGGATTTAACTCTGCTCCAGCCCTGCAGGACTCACCGGCTTCCTTGGCGCCATCAAAGGGCATGTCTGCAGCCCCTACCTTCATAAGGTAAGCAGGATCAGGCTCAGGCCACAGCGGCAACCCGTCCCATCCTGCTCGTGTGCAAGACATATACATAGTAGGAGAGGGGGGCACCATGACAGACTTTAATGGTACCAGTGGGCACTAGTTGTATAGGGCATTTGGGGAAGGACGGCGTCCTATGTCGGCCCCTGGTGCACGGACCACAGAACGCATCACGCAGTAGAAGAAGGGGCTTGGACATTGACCCGAGCCCAGCTGTAACAAGGGCACTTGAACAGCAAGGGGGTAGAGGTGAGCCTTCGGCGCAAAACAACCCACGCCAGAAACAAAGAGGAGAATAACACTGTGGACACCTCTGCAGCAGCCAACCCCTAAGGCAAATCCATTGCAAGAGTGATGGGCAAAGTCAGAAGGGACCCAGCTTGGTCCGGATCCCACATTGGACGCACCGGGTCCACCCCCTAGTACACCATATCACGATATGGCTGCCTCCAAGGAAGATATGGAGCAATATTTTCAGGACTTTCAGGAGAAGTTCTCCACCTCACTGCAAATGCAATTTAACTTAATTACCAGTGAATTCAGGTTGGAACTGGCAGCGAAGGGGAAAGGGTCGATATAAATGCAAAAGCACTTCAAGACCTGGCCCTTGACTCTTCTAAATCAGATGAATTACTGGAGCACGTAGCCAGGACAATGCATAATATTAAACTGCAGTGTGAAGACCTAGAAAATGGGTCGCAAAAGTCTAACATCCGCATCAGAAACCTACCTGAATCAGTACGCGATGCAGACTTGAAAGCTGAAATGTCAAGTATTTTTAGAGACCTTCTCAATGTGGAAGCCAAGGTGGAGATTACGATCAACAGGATCCATAGGATTGGTCCCTTACGCAAAGACCCAGGTGCACGCCCTAGAGACACCTTGGCTACACTGGCATGCCGATCTCTTTCAACGGCAGCGAAATTCAGGACCTGTCTCAACGGAAACTACAGAAGCGTAGGGACATGCGTGGGCTACTGCAGCAACTATCGGCCAAAAAGATCCCATATCGGTGGACCTTCCTATTCAGACTTCTTTTTACCTGGGAGGGTAAGCAACACATGGTGACAACAAAAGAAGAGGGTGCTGGATCATGCAAATCGAACTTGATGACCGACCCAGTACAACCATGCCTTGTGCTTATGCACCCAGATGGCATTGCTCCTGGGAATGGACAACCAAAGAATGTGCTAGTAGGATAAGCAGGAGAGGCTTGCCGGACCATTTTCCCCTGCAAATTCCATCTACCAAGTTCACTCCTGCAACGATATGACCATGTAGGCTTCAGCCAATCAAACCGAGCTGCATATATACTGTATAATGAAACAGGGGTACGATTAGAGCTTGTCTTGGAATCTACCTTTAGTCATCATAGGGGTTTTAGGATACCCTGCATCTGTCCCTGGTCAACATGGTAGGCTATCTCTGAGGTCCAAGTACGAGGATTGATTAGCAAGGGTGGCCTACACCAGGGTGGGAGGGGGAGTTAAAGTCAAAAAAGGGGGTGAGTTGGGGTTGTGGGGGCTGACGGGGGGTTGGGGTGTTACAACTGTTGGGTGGCCAGGGAGTACATGTGGGACACTTTCAAGGTACTATTGAGTTTGCACTTTGCCAGGATATCCCTAAGAATGCATATCATAAATTCAACATACCTTCCAGTGCCTGACACTTATTATTCAGGGCTTAAATCCCCTGTCAAAAGGAGAAAATTAGATCGTCTCCTGTCCATACACCACCCTGACCTGATCGCAGTTCAGGAGACTCACATCAGGATACCAGGTAGACATAGATTAAAACTCAGACAATACCCTAAGATTATGCAAGCTAATACTAAGGAGAAAAGAGCAGGGGTACTTCTTGCGTTTAAAGCTGGCACGCAGGTGATGATTTTGAAGACGGAGGCAGACAAGGAGGATCGTTACATTTTCCTTCTCCTTCATCTACGCTCGTTTAACCTTGTGGGGGCATCGGTCTATGCCACGAACTCAGGCCAAGAGGGATTCCTGAAAATGGTCATCTCGAAATTGGAACATTCTAGCGTAGGCGACACAATATTACTGGGAGACTTAAATATTGCATGGGATTCCTCTAAGGACAGGAGTTCTAAAACTAAATATGCCCAACCACCAGCATCGTGCACCCTCAAGGCAAGATTTCCACAACTTTAGGGATGTCTCGACATCCCTACGGGGCGACAAAATCACATATACTCACTATTCACATGTCCATAAATCATTTTCTAGGACAGATTATATCTGGGCCTCGGCCACGTTGATAGGGAAAATTACACAGATAGACACCCACACCATAACGATTTCTGTTTCTGACCATGCCCCGATAACCCTCGCTCTCAACCTTACCAGTTCACACTCCAGGTTGTGGAACTGGTCATTCCCGAGCGCACTATTAATGTACCAAGTCATCTGCAATGATTTAGAACACAAAATGGTAGAATCTTTTATAGTTAATACCAGTGCCAAAACAAAGAGATGTGTGACCTGGGATGCATTCAAAGCAACGCTTAGGGGGAATTTAGCACACAGGAGGAAGCTCAGGAGAAAAATAGAACTAGATCTCTAAGTCGATGTTAAAAATATCATGCAGTACATGGAAACGGACACCGGCCCGAAATGACGATGACAATTCAGATGTGTAAAGGGCAAATGAGACCTTTTTCATACCAAGCAAGGCGAAAAGAGTTTGCACTATTTAAGGCAGAAATAGTATATCAAGGCTAAAAAAGACGACAAGCTATTAGTCAGACAACTAAAACAAAAAAACGCAACCCAAACATTCCTGGGGATTGAAGACCCAATGGGTGAATGTTAGGCAGAATCCTGTGCAGTTCCCTTAGGGAGCACTACAGAAGATTAAGACTACAGGTATGATCAATAAATCCCCTTTGATATCAGTCAGTACCACAAAGATTTAGTTGGTAGCTGTGGCTGAGCAGTCAGACTTATCTCAAGAGGGAGTTGAGCAGTATTCAGGGTTTAAGCAATAGGACTACAATACTAGGGTACAAGGAAACACTGACCAAAGCTTATTTTTTTAAACATTTTTTTTAAATGTTATAGTTTCATTCAAAACTTTTCATTTATCCATACAGCCATACATTTCCAAAATTTACAATAAAAAGTTTCAACACAAGCATTCTTTCATTGACCGTACTCTCCATACTTTCTTATTTCATTTTCCTTACTACTTTAAATACTGCTTTAAGTTCACCATTTCAGATGTTTATGTAATCTTCATCATAATCGGCGGACCCACCATCTAAGGACTTCAACCAGGCAGCAGGCTGCACGAGCAGCATCTCCCCACCGCACTGTATCGAGGATGCACAGGTAGGCCACAAGCATATTACCAGCTGCTGTGTGCCCTTGCGCAAAATCCCAACTGCAAGTGCCTCAAACCCTTATTATTAACTCTGCTTTACGGCATTCCTCCTCTGCGCCCACAGTGCTCGCCTTTCATCCGTAATACCCAATGTTTTGAGCCCTCTCTCCCTCACTGCGCCCAGCTGAGCAGAATACACTCCAGGTGGCCCATTTGCATTTGCGACACCCCCCCATTACGCTTGCCTATAGCCAGCGTGCTACGCAACCAGTTCTTCCATTTCTGGCATTGTCCCAATACAGTGCGCCCATACCCAACCTGCGGTACACCGCTCTGCCTTCTAATGGTCACTGTGCAATGCACAGCCTGATGCGACACTCTCCTTGAACTATGCCTGCATACGTTGCAATGTCCATTATCTGCTGTGTCCCATAACTCGAACTTGAGTCTGCTCGCCCACAAGTGCTACCAACCCAGCACAATGTATTGCCTAATTTTGCACCTATTAGCCTGTACCTTATATTTGCCTCCTGCTTGTCATTCTAGCTCTGTAGCGCTAGGCTCAATCCTTTATTCCATGGTCGCCCTTTAGCGTATTGGCCTAAGAGTCCTCTTTTACCGTACCGAGGCGCTGCCTAACCCTGCCCATGTACTTCAGATGCTAACAGACCACATTTAATTAGTGTTGCGCCCGATGGTCACCACTAGACCACACTTGATATGTGTTGTGCCTTATGGTTGCTAATAGACCACATTTGAGCTGTGTTTGTGTCATATGGTCGCTAATAGACTAAATTTGATCTGTGCTTGTGCTTTATGATCGCTAATAGACCATATTTGATTTGTGCTTGTGCTTTATGGTCGCTAATAGACCACATTTGATTTGTGTTTGTGCTCAGTGGTCGCTAATAGACTACATTTGATCTGTGCTTGTGCTTTATAATCGCTAATAGACCACATTTGATTTGTGTTTGTGCTCAATGGTCGCTAATACACTACATTTGATCTGTGCTTGTGCTTTATGATCGCTAATAGATCACATTTGATCTGTGCTTGTGCTTTATAATCGCTAATAGACCACATTTGATTTGTGTTTGTGCTCAATGGTCGCTAATACACTACATTTGATCTGTGCTTGTGCTTTATGGTCGCTCATAGACCACATTTGATTTGTGTTTGTGCTTTATGATCGCTAATAGACCACATTTGATTTGTGCTTGTGCTTTATGGTCGCTCATAGACCACATTTGATTTGCGCTTGTGCTTTATGGTCGCTAATAGACCACATTTGATTTGTGTTGTGCCTCATGGTCACTAACAGACTATTGATTTGTTGTGTCCTAGCCCCATACGCTATGTTAGGTACTATAGTCACTGTTTGTGTGCAATATCAAGGTGCCCTCAGTCCCTGTATTTTAGCCTACCATGCTTTTATATATTTTTATTGTTATATATACATATTATTATATAAAGTATCATATTCACTGTTTGCCACATCTAGGTGCCTTCAGTCTCTATAGCCTCGCCCTGTTGGAACAGGTGCACTTAGGTGCCTCCCTTGCTATGTACTCTAGACAATGCCCACTCGTGCCTCATATACTTGTGCCCTACCAGTGAATGGTGCATAGACCTATAGATTTAGCCACACAGCCTAGACACTATTACTGACATGTAGTACTTGATGGCCAGCTACCCTAGTCCACACACTCTAAGCAGCACTGCCAGCCAACAGGAATAGCTTCACACTATGTCTAGCTCACTCAACATTTACTCTCTAATGATCAACATTTACTTTCTAATGATCATGGCCACACTACACGCCTCATCTAAGAACAGCAACACTGAAGCTCCCCTTTGCAAGCCAGCTCTCGCGCCTCATCTCTTACTCACCACACCCAAGATACCCAACTACCTTGATCACATCAGCCCCACGCACCAGACCATGCCAGGCCGACTAGTGTACACCTCTCAGCCTACCCCAACTTACGAGAGAAACCTTAAACTACGCGCCAGACTTAATAAACTCTATGAACCTCTTAGAAGATCCCTCCCCACTATAAAATGACCAACGAAAGACCAACACATTAAAACATGCTCTGCACCCCCTCAATCTTCCCCATCAGTGAATACAAACATGCCTAAGACAAATACCAATTCATCCAACTCGGCCATAAGCAAAATGGACCCCAAAGGTCACTCCCTCATGGGAGCACTCCTTAATGTAAGATCCCTAGTGGCACACGCCATTGACCTAGCTGATTTAATCACAGAAGCCAATCTAGACTTTATTGCTATAACTGAGACATGGCTACATAATGCGGCAGGCCCATCGCTCATGCTGGCCATTCCGGACGGTTACACCATTTCTAGGCAGGACCGAGAAGGCTCCCGCGGAGGTGGAATCGCCATTATATCCAAAATAAACCTATCACTACGCCTAGTCCCTACTACAACTATGCAATCCTGTGAAATTCTCACTGCCAAAATTCCCATAAACACCACCCAAACTATCTCAATTCACCTAATTTAAAGACCACCGGGTCCACTTGCAACCTTCGAGGAGGACCTGCACAGCCTTCTGTCCAACAATACCAAAACCACCTCCCAATTGCTGATATTAGGGGACTTTAACCTTGGCTTCAATGACCAAGCAGATGCCCATGCTGCCACTATCGCCAATACCCTTCACACCTTAGGATTTACCCAAAAAGTTAACACCCCCACACATGTAAAGGGTAGAATACTTGACTGGATTGCTGATTCCAACTGTTCAGCCACAGTATCCTCTATTACGCCCCTCTCCTGGACAGACCACTCCTTGGTGTCCTTTAACTTACTAACTACCAAACCACCCAGCCTTGACCCACAGGCAGCTCCACCATGCCCTACAAGAAATAAAAAGAATATTACAGCAGATAATATTATTCCCCTGATCCTTCCTACTTTAAATGCACTACCAGACAACCTCGACCCTAGTGCATTGGTCAACGAATTTAATAACATCATGCGCACCACTATGGAAAAAGTCGCCCCCCTCAAAATGCGATCAAGCAAACCCAAGGCACACTTAAACAAGTGGTTCACGCCAGAACTTAAGGCCTTGCGCCTAGACAAAAGAAAATGCGAATCTGTCTGGAAACTATGTCCATCCGAACAGAATAAAGCTAATTTAACTAACATCTCTCGGCATTATAAAAATGAAATCTGCCTAGCGAAACGTAATTCCTACAATGTTCGCATTGCCAATGCCAATTCAAGTATGAAGGAACTCTTCTCTATCTTGAAAGAACTTGAGTCCCCCATCGCCACACCAGATACCTGCATTAAAGACCAGACTTGGTGCACAGATATCCAAACAGCCTTAGCAAATAAAATCACCACACTGCAAAATAAAATTCAATTAAAAAAGACTCCCTAAACCTCATAAACAAACCGCCACTTAACAATACCATTAAAGACCCAACCAACAAATTCGCCTTCACTAAAACTACCATTTTCGAGGTAGAGAAAATCATCCTTTCCCTTAAACCGTTGAATTGCAAAGGCGACATCTGCCCAGCGCAACTAATAAAAGGCGCTGCCAGAGACCTCTCACCGTTCATTTCAAAATTGATCAACTCCTCCTTCGCCACAGGTATTATCCTGGCAAACCTAAAACAATCATGGATGCTCCCTCTTCTCAAGAAGCAGACTCTTGACCCCTTCATCCCCACTAATTATCGGCCCATCACCACCGTACCTTTCCTTTTGAAGATACTAGACAAGGTTGCCTATACACAAATTCAAAGACACCTTGATTCTAACAACCTACTGGGAGCCAGACAATCTGGTTTCCGTCCACTCCACGGTACTGGAACTGCACTCATTGACCTAAAGACCCAGATAGACGATCTGAGAGACCAAGGCAAGACGGCACTCCTCTTCTTACTTGATCTCTCAGCTACCTTCGATCTGGTGGATCACAGGGTCTTTTGCAAACACTTGGACACTGCTGCACACTTCTCCACGCATGCCACCAAATGGATTGAATCCTTTCTGAGTGAGAGAACAATGAGAGTCTTCTCCCCTTCAGCAGCAGCCGACCCTCTTCCTATCACATGCAGCGTCCCTCAAGGCTCCTGTGTTTCACCAACCTTGTACAACATATTCACTAAACCCCTCTTCGATGATCTGGACCTTCTAGGTATCACCTACACTAACTATGCAGATGATACACAGATTCTCCTCCCGCTTTCTGGGGATCACAGCAGGGACAGGGAGTTGGTGAATAGGGTGTACCTCATTATTCAGGCATGGCTGGCATCACATGGCCTCTGCCTGAATGATGATAAGACTGAGTTGATCATTCTGGGCACGCAGGCCAATATCAACAAACTAGGCAAGGACTACTCCACATTTAACATAGATGGCAATAGCATCAAGGTTTCGAGTGAAGTAAAAATACTAGGCTTCTATCTTGACTCCACCATGTCTTTTGCCAAACAAGTTAACTCCTTAGCCTCCACGACAGCCTATACCTGCAAGTTAATAAGAGCAGGTAAACCCTTCTTATCTAATAACAGTTGCATGATCCTAGTGAGAGCCTTTATACTATCACGACTCGATTATTGCAATGCCCTTTACAGTGGCGCTAACAAAACCATAACCAAAAGGCTACAAATCCTACAAAACAACGCCCTCAGAGCCGCCTTAGGCATAAACAAAAGGGACCATATCTCATCCATTAGACAACAATACAAATGGCTCTCCACTGACAATAAAATTCACCTAAAAATGCTCTCCCTGACGCACAAAGCCCTCAATAACGCTGCCCCCATATACCTGATGGACAAAATAAAAAGAAAAATCTCCAGCAGACCTACAAGAACTCCCAACTCCAACTGTCTGGAAATTCCTAGATTTAAACTTGCCAAAATTGGCGGCACAAGCTTCATTGTGCTAGCTGCTAAATGGTGGAATGCCCTACCACACAATCTAAGATCAGACCAACCTTTCCTCCACTTTAGAACAAATCTTATCAAACACCTCAATGACAACAATGTGTAAGGTTTGAAAGACTCTAACCTGTGTTATGTTACTTATCTGTATGTATATATGTACCATCAAGATTTATCACTATTGTAAATTTTAACTATGCAACACTGTAATTTGCTGTAATACTGTAATTTCCATGCAACATTGTAAGCTTTGTATATTCAGTTCACTGCGCCTGGTCACCCTTGGGTCTGGCGCGCAATACAAATAAACAAACAAACAAACAAACAAACAAACATAATGATATGATTCCAAAATTGAATAATGACAGTAGTAAGACTCCTATTATTCCCTGACAGCATTAGATTCCATCTCTCCTGGCTATTGAGTTTGGGGCCAGTTGTTGATATCATTACTCAAAACCAATTTCTTTTTTCAACTAACGCAGTGCAAATCATGATGATATGATGGATATTCTCGAGCATCTGTTTGTTCTCACAGTATCGACAAAAGGCTTCCTCTTTAGCGAATTGCCTGTTATTTGCCATGAGTTCCCATGTTGGTAATTGATTCAGTCGTAGTCTAATAAATTGGTCCCTGATCTGCCTATCCGGAAATTGCTTCAGATAGGCGGGTAGATCATTAAGTGCATGGCTAAGAATTTACAGTTCAGATTCATCTGGTATTGTGATTTCTCTGTCAGAGAACGTATCCAATCATTTCGCTGTAGTCTTTGTTTAGCACATTGAGGGCGATTCACTAGCATCTCCATTCTTATGCTATTTGCTGCCATCACGCCTTTCATGACGTTCTTCCATAGTGCTAAGGCCGTGTTAGCCACTGTATTATTTATTTGTTGAAATAATTTATATGCTGGGATTTCATCCTCATTAATCATCTTTCTGTACAAGTTGATTTTTTTCCACTCGACTATTGATCTTAGCAATTGAGAATATATATACGTATTACACACTTCTAGTTCAACACATTAATCACAGGTATTAAAGCAAGTTAAAATCAGTAAAGAAAAGTATACACAACTCCCTAGTTAAATTGTAGACAAGTTTGAGCAAGAGTGAAAACTGAGAAAAACGGCACAGTGAAAACCAAACACAAATGGCACGCTATCAATTTCTCACAAGGAAAGGAAAACACAGGTTATACAGGAATATCTTCTTACACACCCTAGCAACACTTCCCATAAGTTTGTGTACACGTTTAGGCAAGGCAACACTTTAGTTTGTATAATACTTAAATGAAAACCGAGCAAAATGGCACTTCACAAGTTTTAAAAGTGGGAAGAAGAAGGTGATTATAAGAAGTGGGTGCACCAACACAGTTCTAGTTGAGAAGCAATCTAGAGAAGGCAGTTCTAACAAATTCAACCAGAGTCAATAGGCCTGTGCCAGAGTCAGTGGTACAGGGCAAAGAGCCCAGGAGCATAATGTTCTTGTAGCTGCAGTCAAGTCTTTGTTAAATGATTCAAAAAGGTGGATGCAAAAAGGTGAAAGACAATGTTAGAGGATAGGGACGGCCAACCCAACAGTTAGAAAAAGGATTTAAAACACCTTTAGCACTACCACGTGGAAAGGGAGGCCTGGCAGAACAATGTACCTTGAAATGTAGAAGAGGCTCCTGCGGTGGCGGTTGTTCCTGGCAGTTCCTGCAGTTAGGGAGATCCAGCAGAGGAGGAGAGGCTCTCGTCGTGGAGGAAGGTTCGAGTTACTGCACTGCCCAGGGATGAAACCAGCCGCGTTGCTGCCCAACGAATAAAAGGTACGCTCCTTTAAATCGCGGTCCGGGTGGACGGGTGCCTGGCTATCCGGTCTCCAAGTACGGGGTACTGGCGATTCGACCAAGGCAGGTCCAGAAAGGCGATTGGCAAACTGGTTGGCCCCACCAGCTCAGATGAAGATCTTCTCTCGTCGTGTGGAGAGAAGTGGTGAGACGCTGCAGCAGGGCTTCACCGGTGGTTCAGTTGTTGCAGATGTCTTTGGCTTCTCTCCTCTTTGGTTTCTTAGTTCCTGTGGTGATGTCTTGCTCTTCCAGTCCTCAGGACCCTGCTTTTATGCAAAATGATCCCCATTAATACAGCCTAGCTGTCACTCACATAGTGGAGTGGTCATCCTGGCGGGAGACCCTCCAGCCTATCAGGGCAGAGTGCGACATGGGTTGCTGAGGCAACCCTGTCCAGGGGTCCTACTCCCCCTCCCACACAATGGATCCACTCCAGACTCAGTGGCGCCGAAAGGAGGGCTTCTTGGCAGAAGCCTGCCAAAAGGATGAACAAAGAATCCCCGACCTGGGTTAGGAGTTTAGAGAAAGACACGACAAAGAATTTATATAAAAGTTCTGGCAGATAAAACCTACTGGAGTAAAGTTAATATAAAAATAAACCGGCGGTATGTTAGAGGCTGTCAGTAAATGTGGTAGCCTCGAACAATGGGAAAATCCCATAGGGAAATATTTGCGGTCGAATATATTTGGTAGTAACCACTGCCACCAGCCAGAAACCTTTGAGAGAGGGACTGTACGGTACCCTCTCAAAAATGAACATAAGGGAAAAACTATTACCCCTTGCCAGTACCTCCATAATAAGATGGGTTGTACTGATTTTGTTCATAAAGATTGACTAGTAAAGTCAATGGGGACTTTACATGCCCTGGGAGACAGTAGTCAGTCCCAGGGTACGGAGTCTATGTTTGGGGGTCGCTACGACACCCCTGTGTCACTGCACAGAGGGTGCTGTGTAACACATGTGGATAAAGATGGTTCCTATGGGCGTGAGATAAACCCCATAGACATTAAACACAAAAATAGCCTAGAACACAAATAGCAAATATGCCTAGGAGTGGGAAAAAGAGTCACACTCTTAGCAGGAGAAGAAAACAAACCCTTCAGATCCAGCAAAGCTACTGGGGGACTCTATAGGTAAGGGAAATCAGCCATAGAATGATAATTCTCCCTAACAGTGAAAGGGTGATGACATCGGAACAAATCGCTAAACAGTTACATGCATTTTACTCAACCCTCAATACATTGGACCACCCCGACCGTACACTTCAATGTGAATACTTACAGTGAACAACACTACAAAGCCTCTGTTAGGGAGAATTCTCCAGAATGGCTAATTTCCCTTACCCACTGAGTCCCTCAACAGCTTTGCTGTATTTCTAGGATTTATTTTTTCACCTGGTAAGAGTGTGAGCCTTTTTCCCACTCTTACATGTATTTTGCTGTGTGTGTTTTAACATTCTTGTGTCCATAGACTGTGGAGCCTCACCTACTTGACAGGCATCATCTTCTTACTGTGTGTTACACAGCACCTTCAGTGCAGTGACACAGGGTTGTCTTTTAGACTTCCCAACTCAGACTCCATTTTCTGGGACTGACTACTGTCTCCCAGAACATGTAAAGTTGCCATTAACCTTATTAGTCTTTTAAAATCCACAGACCTAGTACACTCTATCTTACATAGAATACTGGAAAGGGTTAATACTTATCCCTTTTGTCTGTTTCTCTTGGAGCATTGTTTCGCTCCCTTTTCATCAAGACTTGGCTGGTGGCACTGGTAACTACCCTATTTTTCCTACCGCGGTTATCTTAAATAACCTTGGTATTGTTTTAGGCTATCTTGGTAGCCTCGAACTTAAACCCACTGGACCGTATACGTTTTTATACGGTTCCGGCTGGGTTTATTCGCCATTTCTTTTTGAAAATGTCTTTCTCGTATTTTACTCCGCGTGCCAAACCAGGTTTGGTTCTTTTGTTCATCATATTTTCATGGGCTTCTCCGCAGAAGTCCTCCTTAGGCGTCTGAAAGTCTGGGTAGGCAGGATGTGAGGGAGTGGTTTTAGGACCCCTGGCGTGGGTTCCTTTGGTAATCCAAATCGCACTCCTGTTTTATTGGCTGGGTGACTGTCCGGGCCAGGACAGCCACCCTGCTGTGTGATTGACAGCCAGGCTGTGTGAATGGGGGAAAACTGCATAAAAAGCAGGTCTCTGGGATTGGAAAGGCAGAGTCGCCACTGGAACGACGAGGAGCTGACAGAAGAGGACCCCTACAACGACTGAACCGCCCGGTGAAGCCCTGCTGCATGTCTGAATCTTCAGACTCCAACGACAGAGAGGATCCTCCAGGAATCTTCTTCCCCTGAGCTGGTGGGACCAACCAGTTCGCCCAAACTACAAGCCAGGACTCCCTCCTCTGGTCAAATTCGCTGCGCTGAGCTACAGTGGGCCGGATAGCCAGGAAGGTTGAACCCTGCTTGGGTTTTAAGGAGCGCACCTTTTATTCGTTGATTTGCTCTGCTGCTGGTTTGTTCCCTGGATAGTGCAGGACCCTCCAGTCTTCCTACTTCGTGTCAGTCCGACAGTCGCTTCAGGAACTGTGAGCCTGCAGGAACTACCAGGAACGTCGGCCTCAGCTACAGCTTCTTCTCCATTTAAAGGTACTGTGCAAATCCGGTTGTTCGTTTCATTCAGCCGTGGTGAAGGTGTGTGAAACCTTTCGCCAATCTGAGGGCTTGTCCTTCTCTTCTCTTTGAACAAACTTTTCTACTGACCAACTTCGTCCAGAACTCTTGGCAAAGACTTAACCACGAACTACCCTGAACTGTGTGATCTTAAGCAAACGAATTTTGTCCTAGTGACTTTGGCCCTAAGCTGATTCGATTCCCTCACTGTAGTTCCTCTTTCTAGATTGCCCTGCATACTTACCTGTTGGTGCTGCTCAATTTTAGCCTAACTTTGTTTTTCTCTCCCTTTTTAAATTGCTGGAGTGCCATTTTGCTTACACTTCATTTGAGTTTTACTTGTCCAAAATCTATTGGGAGTGGTGTGGTGTATTAGTAACGTGGTTTTTCAACTGCTTTACTTTAGTGAGATATTGTACAACTGATGTGTAAATAAATTTAAATTCTTTTACTCAGAAACCTTGAGTCAGTGTTTGTTTGAATCATAGTAATTGCTGTCCTTTGTGTAACTATTTGATACTGCTCACTTGCTCTTGAGATAAGTCTGGCTGCTCAGCCATCGCTACCACTTTACTGTGTAGTACAGGCTTGTACCAAAGGTGAATTTGTACTCTCACTTGTAGTCTTAATTGTGTGTGGTGTTCCCAAAGGGTACTGCATATAATTCTTCCTAACAGCCTCCCCACCCCTGATAGGAAAAGCTCGAGAAGGACATCACCGGAGAGGACGTGCTATATGTAATATCGAACCTCCCGATTAATAAGTCACCAGCTCCAGATGGGTATCCTGCCTCCTTTTACAAAAGGTTTTGTACATTCCTAGCCCCTAAACTCACAGACCTATTTAATTCATTTGCTATATCCAGCAAAATAACAGACTCCATGGAAGAGGCCAAGATAGTTCTCTTCCCCAAATCAGGGAGAGACCCAGGCAAGTGCGGGTCTTACAGCCCTCTCGCACTTGTGAATATAGACGCAAAGATCTGTACCAAAATCCTTGCAAATCGGCTGGAACATCTAATGCCAACACTGATCCACTCCCATTAGACTGGGTTCATAAAAGACCGCCAAACTCATGATAACCTCAGGAGGGTGTGCCATTTGTTAGAAAGAGTGTCGAAGAATGGGGATGCCACAGTACTGGTATTTCTCAATGCGGAGAAGGCCTTCGACAGGGTCGAATTGTCCTTTTTCTTTAATAGCCTGCAGGAAATGGTATTTGGCCTAATGTTTATTGCCAGGATACGAGCTAACTATGTCAATCCTAAAGCTAGACTTATGATAAACAGCCACCTGTCCCTCCCAGTCTCCTTTCCAAGGGGTACAATACAGGACTGTCCTCTTTACCCCCTTCTTTACGCTTTACACCTAGAACCGCTTCTGTCACGTATACATCAACTGGAGGCAGTGAAAGGCATAAACTTTGGTACAGTGGTTCATAAACTGATGGCGTGCACCTTACAATCATAGACCCGGTCACCTGGCTCCCTGCGGCACTGCAAGAATTGGAATGGTTCTACGTGGTGGCTGGCTTCAAAATTAACATAACTAAATCAGAGACATTAAACTTATCGGCCAAACAGAAGGAATGAATACAACCCAAGGAAGTGACACAACTTAAATGGGTCCCCAAAAGCATTAAAATCTTGGGAGTTGCTATTACATGTACTCTGAAGGAACTATACACAGAAAACTTCATTCCACTTATAGAGAATATCCAAGAACAATCTCTGCATTGGACCCCGCTCTCAGTATCGTGGATGCATGAAATTCCGAGTTATTTTCTTGGAGGAAGACATCAAATCCTTCAATAAATGCAAAGACGAACTGGGTTTACATGAGTCCCAACACTTCCCATACTTCCAGGTACGGCATTGGCTAATGGCCACACCGAATAGATTAGCTGTACAAAGACCGCTTACAGCATTCGAAAAATTCCTCACTTCAAACTCAGGGGATAAACACCTGATTTCTAAAATATACACATTTCTCACAGATATGCCCCCACAGACGAAACCACCTTATCCAACCAGATGGTAAAACACTCTTAGGATGACACTTTCAGAGGAGAGTTGGACATATCTCTGGGCCAATATCCCCCGTCTTACAAGGTCTCTCCAGATTAAGAAATTCTGGTTTAAAATTATGTTTCAGTGCCACTACACCCCTGAGAAGGTACACAAAATGAACCCAGCCATTCAAGACTCGTGTTGGAGAAGTTGTGGGGGTGGCGCTGGAAACTGGCTTCACATGTGGTGGTTTTGCCCTAAGATACAGGGGTTCTGGGAAGAAGTAAATGAGAATATGAGGGTGATGTTCCAGACGAATGCAAAGTTTCCTAAGGGTGAAATCCTCCTAGGCGTAGCGGAGCCAGACAACAGACTATGGCCAAAACCCAGATGAC
This sequence comes from Ambystoma mexicanum, assembly GCF_040938575.1. Lineage (NCBI taxonomy): Eukaryota > Metazoa > Chordata > Amphibia > Caudata > Ambystomatidae > Ambystoma > Ambystoma mexicanum. Next base: position 728,785,045 of record NC_090934.1, read on the forward strand.
TCGTTATAGCCCACGAATGGAAGTCCATGGACCTCCTGCTTATCGCGGACTGGTGTAATAAACTATGGAACTATGTATCCTTGTAATGGGTTACTTACATGATACCGGGGGAACAGTCCCGGTTTTTGACAGAATGGGCATCCATTTTGGACCTCCTTTATGGAGACTTTATAGAACAATTCTGTCCTCAGAGGCTCCGCCTTTTGGGAATATTCTGATCTACTCATATTTTTGTACAAGGTCCCACACGTGTACTGGGGTGGGCGCGGGGGAATGGGGGTTAATGGGAAGGAGCTCTTTTTGTTTTGAATTTGTATGTTTTGCAATATCAGAAAGCCCCAAAAATAAAATAAAAAAATTTAATAAAATAAAGGAAATCCTTGAAATCTGAGCTCACAATGCCAAGAGCTTCATCCCTACAGTGTGTATTTGATATGTATTTGGAACCTTAAACCAATGTATTCTTACAAATCTGTGTTTTATATACCTAGCTTGGAAGCAAAGAAGCACTGTACATGCGCTAGAGAAAACAAGATGAGTACATTTACAAGACAATCCCAGAGCAGTGATTATCTGGTCACAGATGATCCCAAGTCACACCTAGTAATCCCCTAAAAAAGCAGGTATTATTCTGTGGAAAGCAGGGCTGATGGGCATATCCCATCCATAGTGGAAATACTTACAAATTAAATCGTTACACTGATAGTGCAGACGCTTGTTTCTCCACAGAGGTAAAAATACATGTGATGGAGATCCTAAAGGGGGAAGATCTGCTGACTGACACCCGTTAGATAGATAGGATTCAACAGAAGTAGAGTAAAACGAGCAGATTATCTAGATTTGAGTGAGACAGTCAATGAGCAACCAATAGTTCTGCCAAAAGGCGAGGGCAACAAAAAGTATTAGTACCTCCACACTGCTACTATCGGCTAATATAGTAAGATCATCAACCACCGCCAGCAGAACTGCCTCAATAAATATGCTAGGCTTCAACTCAGCTTTCAGAGGATTCGGAAGCGCTGATGCCTTGACATATGAAAAGACTGCTTTGCTATTGCACTCTGTAGAACCGCAGCAGGAAAGTGGAACCGCCAGTTGCTCAAACATTTGAGGGAAGAGTCGAATCAAGTGGGGTCTTCTTTACGGTTGGCATGGCCACTTATGACTTGATCATATGGGCATCTTCCAGTTCTTAATGATGAGTTTATGATCCATTTGAAGTCATTGCTAACCACTAAAAGAAAGTATTTGCCTTGATGGGACAAGGATACTGAGGCAGGGTTCTGGCAAATCTGGGCAGCATCATTGCATACTTGATCAGAACCCACTGAAGACTGTCAAATTGAGTACCACATTTTTAGCAGAGCCCTGGAATAGTTTAACAACATGCAAATATGCATTGGAAATACCTTAGAAATTATAGCAATTTGGATGCCATTTTATTTTCTGGGACATGAATCATGATTTTGTGTTTACTAATAGGGTCACAATGATGTGCATTATATTTCCTGGCAGTGTTTAAAAGTGGTGAAATTGTCTCTGATATATGATTAATTATTGTCAATTTCCTTGGTGGAGTAGAGGGTATCCAGTGATCAAGCACGCTCATCAAACATTTTAGGACTCCAGCATATAATAGTAAATAATACCCACCCTAGAATATGTGTGGGAAGGCTTTTAGGAGTGCAGGAAAAAGTCACATACCTGGTGACTTTTTTTTACCAGGCAACATTATCACATGGAACCGGGTAGAGGGCCACTTTATGAGCCATTATGTAATTTATGCCCTGCACATATGAGATGTGTCCAGTGTTTCTACCGGGTGGACCATTTTATGATGGGTGCATACATAATTTGTTGCTGCACATAATTAATGTCAATGGGCCTCGTTACGAGAATGCTGGTCCAGTAATAACTTATGTTGTAACCGGACCGGCACACTCCGAATCTGCGGGCGGCTGGCGGGCGGGACGGCACCTGCCCGAAGACTTTCCAGGAAGCATCTGCACCGTTATTAATGGTGCCAGTGCTTCCCTCATCCCCATTCTCATTAAGTCCTATGGGACTCAAATGGAATGGGGATTTCAATTTTTCCGGTCGTAATCCCCCGGTATTTCCGTGTAGCCAGGCGCCAGAAAAAATCACAACTCCGGCGGCAGCCTGCCGGTTTTACCGGCACGGCTACAGCCGGTGTTGTAAAGAGGCCTAATGTGTCCTGTACATGACCTACCCTACAGTATGTATAATTTTCTTCAGTTCCTCTTTCGACCTGGCTGTAAAACCCAGGTCTAATGTAGCCAGTTCCTTTATAGTATCTTGGCCCAAAACGCTCCATAAAATTGCATCTGATACATCATTTTCTCGTGGGGGAGAACCCTGTACCTGCAAGCTGGACTAGGGAGATGTTTGGGTTTGATGAACAGGAATTGGAGCAACACAACATTTCATGGGTGCTCCTTTGGAACTACTTGTAAAATCCTGGGGCATTTTTGTCAATTTCCATGGACAATTTTTTGTTTGTTTGTTTTATTCGTATTTATATAGCGCACAACAGCCCGTGAGCATCGTGGCACTTGTTGCAGGAACAAAGCTTAGTTACATACAATATAAAATAGACATTTGTTACATATTGGGCAATTGAGTACAGAGGTGCAACATATATACAAAGATTACATTCTAATATATTACATGTGAGTTTATATTACAATTACATGTTAGGCGCAGAGGCAATGGTAGAAGTGTTAGTTAAGGAGAGTGGTCTTAAGTTTATTGCGGAAGACAGAGATGGAATTTTCAGCTCTGAGGGTGGCCGGGGGTGAGTTCAATGGTTTGGGCGCAATGTAAGAAAAGCCTAGCCCTCCCGCTGTGGCTCTCTTAATGCGTGGTATGTGTAGCTGGTTGGAGTACTGAGTTCTGGTAGGGCGCGTGGAAGTGGTTCTTGATATGGCTTCAGATAGGTATGTGGGAGCAGTGTTGTTGATGCATCTGTGCGTGATAGTAAGGATTTTGAGAGTAATGCGGTCTTTGACCTTTAACCATCGTGCTGTTTGTCTATTGAGCTATAAAATGCACCTCTTTGCCGCATTTTATTTTTCTAAATATTTTCAGTGGGAGATGCACACTCGCTAAACTTAACTCAGGAAGGAGTGGTGAGGGTTTGCTCATCTTGTGTGCTGTGCAATTTAAGGAGGGTATGTATGGCTGACTTATTTCCAAGTTTCCCACCTGTCAGTGATAGCAGCATTCAATCTAATAAAAAAAAAAGGCCTGTGGTTGACATGGAAGTAGACCAGGAGTGAGAAGAGAGCAGATTCTCCTATCTGTCATTTGTGGTTCATAAAGGCTCAACCTCTACCCTAGCCTGTTGCAAAGAACACAGCTGAATTAAGAAGAAATTGGTAATGAGTTTTGTTATATAAGGTCGAGCTACAATACTGACTTTATTCTTCTAGCCAGTCATGGCTGCACAGTCACTGAATTTAAGAAGAATACGGGGAGGGGTGAGAGAGCGGGAATCCATCATCAGAAGACGCTGATAGAAGAGCCCCGAGGGGGCAAGAGTGGGAATGTTGGGAAGGGAAGATGGGGACTCAAAATAACAAGCTTGAATAATGGCCCAGCAAATGGCTTGACTAAAGCCTTGAAAGGTCAGATGTAGAGGTGTAGAGTGTAAGGCATGATTCTCCCTGCCAGTGGCATGCATTGCAGATGTGGTGATTCATGTTTCAGACTGTAAAATATGCGGCTTTCCCCGATCTCTCCCACCGGGAATCCGGACTAGTACAGGTAGGGATGAGCCAGGAGAACATCTTGGGTCAATTTGATCCAAAATCAAGCGCCTAATGATATGATATGATATGATATGATATGATCATATTAACCCATTTATAATGCGCCTATAACGCGCCTATACACAAGTGTTTCAAGGCGCGACGAGGCAAGGGGGGAAGAAACAAAGGGAGGACAGACAACGATCCTACTAGGCCAGGTGTCATTCAGGGGGCGCAAGTGCATGGGAAGGGGGGAGAGGAAAAGTGCATGGGGGGAAGGGAGAGGGGAAAGTGCAGTACATGGGAAAGTCGAATAAATAAGATAAATAAAACAGCCAGCTAGTGGCAAGTGCAGACATAAGTGCTGGTAGGGGGACTGTAGGGATACAGAAAATGGTCCCCAGGTGCAGGGGTTGCCAGGGAGGCAGTGCAGGTGGGCAAATGATGGGGCCTGGGCAAGAGATCAGAAAGGGTGGCCAGGTAACCAGTGCAATATTCAGTCAGGAATTCAGCAGGGGAGGGGAGGAGAGAAAGCAGAAGCAAAGAGGAAGGTTTTGAGGTGCTTCCGGAACCGGAGATGGTTCTCCTTGAGTTTCAGGGCGACAGGAAGGCTGTTCCAGAGAGAGGCCCCTGCCGAAGAGAGTGATCTGCCACCAACTCGTTGCTTGGAGAAGTGACTAACCTGCGGGAGTTGGAGGCAGAAGAGGGAAGACCCAGAGAAGGAAGATATTTAGGAAGAGAGAGTTGAAGGTATTGCGGCCCCAGACCCCAGAAGGCCTTGTTTACAATGCAGAGGGTTTTGAACTTAATCCTCACAGCCACTGGGAGCCAGTGCAGAGATGTCAGGCCTGGAGAGATACGATCCCTGGGCTTGAGGCCAAGGACAAGTCTCGCAGTCCTGTTCTAGATAAGTTGCAGAGGGCGGAGAGTGGAGGCAGGCAGATTTAGATAGAGGCTGTTACAATAGTCCAGCTTAGAGAGGATCAGGGCTCTGGAGACTGTGAGCTTCTGGGGGAAGGAGAGGAAAGGAAGAATACCTCTAAGGAGGTGCAGCTGGTAGTGTGACTTCTTAGAGACGTCAGAGATGTGAGGGGAGAAGGAGAGTGCAGAGTCGAAGATGACCCTGAGGTTTTTAGCCTTGCAGGTGGGAGTGGGAGGAGGGCCAAGAGAGGCCAGCCAGAGAGCTGCAGGGAAGGAGGGAGTGGGTGTGCCGATGAGTAGAATCTCCGTCTTACTGGCATTAAGGCAGAGGTCGTTGGCGGCACACCATTCCTGGATGGCAGACAGACAGTCAGAGATGAGGGAAGGGGAGGAGGAGGAGACCGAGGGTATCCTGAAAATGAGCTGGGTATCATCCGCATAGCACTGAAAGTAGGGACAGAGAGCGGCATTGCGGTGGGCAAGGAGTGGCAGGTATTGGTTAAACAGCCAGGGAGAGAGGTTGGATCCCTGGGGGACACCACAGGTAGAGAAAAATATGTCAGAGAGGAAGGACCAAAGTTGGACCTGGGAGGGTCGGTCGGAGAGGAAGGAAGTCAGCCACGGCAGAGTCTGACCAGTGATACCCAGGTTATCACGGAGACGGTTGAGCAGGATGGCATGGTTGACAGTGTCAAAGGCAGAAGTGAGATCAAGCAAGATAAGAACGGATGGGGTGTTAGAGTCAAGGTTGGTGAGCAGGTCTTCATGGATGTTCAGGAGACCAGTTTCCGTGCTTCTGGCAGCTCTGAAGCCAGACTGATGGTCATGAAGACAACCAACAGATTCAGTGTGGAGATTGAGCTGGGAGATGGCCAGGTTCTCCAGGAGCTTGCCCAGGAAGGGAGTGATGGAGATTGGGCGATAGTTAGCTGGGCAGGAGGGGTCGGCAGAGGATTTCTTCAGAAGAGGGTGCACAAGGGAGTGCTTCAGGGGGGAAGGGAAGACTCCAGTGGTGAAGGAGTGATTGCAGAAATCAGCCAGGGCAGGAGCCAGAGAGTCAATGTGGTCCTTGATAGTTTTGGAGGAACAGGGGTGAACCTGTTTCGACGTGACTTTCATAGATCAAACTTGTCTAGAAACCTTGTCAGGAGAGAAAAGGGGAAAGGCAGAGAAGGAGGGAGGTGGGGTGGCTGCAGAAGGGCCAGAGGAAGAGCAGTGAATAGCGGGAGGGGGGCGAGAGGAGGAGAGTGAGGACAGGATGTCCTGAGTTTTAGAAGTCAAGTGAGAAGCCAGTGCCATGCAGAGGGCCTGGGAAGGGACAGGAGAGGTAGAGACTGCGGCAGGATTGGCCAGTTCCTTTTAGATCTTAAAGAGTTCAGCCGACTTGTTAATTGCCGCAGAGATGCGGGCTTGGATATGAGCTCTCTTCTTGGTGAGGACGGAGAGCCGGTAGAGCCTTTGCAGCAGGTGGCAGGCCAGTTTGACAGAGGATGAACTTGAAACACGGCATTTCCTCTCGCCACCCTACACTTGCGTTTTAGGGTGGCAGGGTCAGAGTCATACCAGGAGTTACACTAAATGGTACACTAAATGTCCTTATTCAATAATGTATTATTTCTGTGAGCTGGTACCTATATCGACAAATATTGGGAACACTCAGAAAAGAGCAAATTGTGAGTATTAAGCGCCATATTTAAGAGATGGACTGGGTGAGAACTGTGCTGTGGTCAGGGATGAAGTGACACAGTGGGCCTCATTACGGGTCCAGCGGTAACCGTGCTGGTGCTCCCGGCAGGTTGCCACCAGACCCATAATGATTTACCGGCTCCTGACTTCCCAGTAACACCAAGGGATTACAACCCAGGCAGTCCGGTAAGTCAGGCGCCGGCAAATAGTAAGTCCCCATTCCTATAGAGTCCTGTGGGAATAGGGACCACCGAAGTACCAGCACCGTTAATAACAGTGCTGGTGCTTCCGTGAAAACTCTGCGGGAGGGTGCCCATCCGCCCGGCAGGTCTGACCTGCCTGGCGGGACAGCACCCACCCGCACAGTTGTAATATGCCAGTTCGGAAACAACGGTGCTGGTAAGCTTACCGGCACCGTTGTTTCCGGACCGGCATAGTTGTAATGAGGCCCAGTGTTTGGGACAATCCATGGCATTTTGGGCTTGCGCACCTTACACACACAACCTTTTGGGGATTCCTTATGAACAGGACTTACGCTTGGCAACGATTTGACGAGGCAATCTTCACTTCCCTTTAATAAGCAATGGGTGCCAAGTATTCCTTTGCCCGCAGCGAGTGTGAGGGTGAGTAGGTTTGAGGCAGTAGCAGCTGTCCCATTTCCAGCATGAACTCATCAACACGCACCTTGGCTTGGACATTGTTTGGCTTTGCTTACACTTGACTGGCGTGACCGCCATGTGGCTGTGAACCCTATGGGCAACAGGCCCAGGGTGCAGAGTCCAGAGACAGTTATGGCACGCTACCTGCTGTTTTTTGTTTACAGGAGGATGTTCACTGTTTAATTATATTGATTAGTAGGGTTTGAGTTTTCAAAATCCTCATCTTCACTTCCATCGGTAAAATGCATTAACCATACACAACACTGAAACCGTGGTTCTGCTTGCCCCTGCTCTAGATTACTCACGTTTTTATTTTCACTCCAGTGCAATTCTGACAAGCATGTGCAAGATCCCTTTTAAAATGTCTGATGTCACTTTTTAGTGTCTGTTTATCCCGTTTGTTTGATTTCTATATTTTAAGAACAGACTAAATTGAGCATGAGTATATCACCCTGAAACGCTGAACATCGGATGTAGAGGAAAACATTGATTACTATGGGCCTCAATCCGAGGTGGGCGCAAAGGGATGCCAGGCACCGTTAAGGACATCGGTGCCGGTTCCCTTTGCGCCCTATTCCGAGGTCCCTTAGCGGGTCCCGCAATGGGTGCCTGGTTTTACCAGGTGCCTTTAGTGGGAGCCGCCAAAGGACCAGAGAGCTAATAACGGTACCGCAAATTGCGGTACCGTTATTAGCTACTTCCCCATTCCCATTGAGCTCTATGGGGGCTCAAATGGGAATGGGGAATGGATTTTTCAATGGGGACTTACCGGTCCCTCCAGGGTCGGAATGGACCGGTAAGTCCCCATTGAACCAGGTCAGACCCTCACCCGGTATGGGAGGCAGTAATGGCGCAAATTTCGTTTTCACTGAAGCACTAGCACTGATCGCAACGGTGTCAGTGCTTCCGTCTCCCCACTCCCATGGAGTCCTTTTTCCGGAGCCTGACTTCCCGATCTGCCGGGACTTGTAATGTCACGGTGGCACTGGGAGGTAAAGTGTTACGCATCCAGCAGCAACCCGCCGGTAGCACCAGCAGGTTACCTCAGACTCATAATGAGGCCCCAGTCCGCAAACACTGCTAACATGTAATAATTGATGCCGTCCAGCTTCACCACACATGAAATAAACATTCATACTGTGGTTTCTCGGAATCTAGATGGACGTTAGAGCATTTTTTTTAAAATATCACCCCAAAACCCTAAAAGTTTTATAACATGTTCACATATGTTGTTTTTAAAGCTGCAAATCTTTTGAACTATTAGCCAGTAACTTGATGACCTTCAGGTATAAATGTCGAACAGGGTATGATTTTTTTTTTGTATTCGCTGATTATAATTACTTTGTGATTTTTATAGTGTTTCGTGTAGACGCATTGCTTCTACGCAATGTAATTATTGGTTTTATTATTATGTAGCCCAGGCCTTTTTACTCTGGCCCGCTCGCTGCCCAATGCCACCAGTTTGGAGGGGTTGGAAAAACTATGTACCACTAACTTCCCTCACCAGGCCATCAGTGAAGGAGGAAGGTGTTAGGCAACCTGCAAATCCAAATCAGAGTGGTTAATGATCCAGCACCACTTTCAAGGAGCACATTTTACGGATTGGATCATCCAAATCATTTTCCACCATTTGACTGACTCCTTACATGAAGTTACATGAAGATGATTTACTGAGTATCACATATATCCGAAACCCGCCAATAGGGCCATTGGTATTAGATAATGACGCGAAGTAACGATTTGATTACCAAATCAAATAAAACTGACTTATCTACAGAAGGTCACCTATGTAAGTTAGACGTGTTGTCCTGGAACATAGCTGGTTTGGGTGGTTAACTAGTGCAAGGGGATATTTGAACTGTTATTAAATCATACCCTATGATTTGCTTGCAAGAAACCTGGTCTCTGAAAGAAATATACCTTAATGGCTATCTTTGCATTAATGTGTTGGCTAAGTCCAACCCTAGCAGCAGAAATGCAGGTGGTTTGGCAAGTCTGATTTCTAGGGATTGTTTAGTAACTTGCACCGGTGTATTTGATTCCCAGGAATTGTTGGTTTAGATTTGCTTTTAGAGCCTGTTGAATCAACTTTATGTTTCACTGACGTGAAAAGAGATGGTTCCTTAATCAAGCAATTGACCTTGGTGCTGTCACAAGTGTACGCACTTCGTGAGTACAACGTCTACCCTTAATTGTGTGTGGTGATTTTAACACCAAGATTGGTAGTATTATTGAAAATGTAGCTGAAGACACAAAAGAGGACGCCACTTCTGGCATCCCGTTTGGCTACATTAAAAGATACACTGTATGACAGTAATGGTAAAAAGTTATTGAAACATACCATGGAGTGGAACCTTACGTGTGAAAATGGCAGGGTAAAATTGGATACCCCGTGAAACTTAACGTTCTTCGGTGTAAGAGGTTCATCCACCATTGACTATACCTTTATCTTCGTGGCAGAATGGCATTGGGTAAATGATGCGGGGGTGATTAGGGCAGATAGCGACCATGCAATGTTAAAACCTTCTTTACTGCCACCAGGGTTAAGGGGTGGTGATTCTAGAAATCAGAGATGTTGTGGTGATTTATTTTTGGGCCAAAGGCAGCGCTTACATTGGGAGAGAGTGCTTAGTAGTAATATAATATCAGACATAGAAAAGGACATTTCTTCCTGTTTTAACTCATGTATAAATGAGTCCTCCTGGACAACTTGCTGATTAATTTGAACATCTTGATCTTCTCTTTTCCCACCTTCTCCCATCTTCTCCACCTCTCTTTCTTCTTGGGGATTTCAACATCCCCTCCTCTAATGCATCGTTCCTTTTGCTGCTTTTACTCTCCGACTTTTATCACTTGCATTTCCTTTCTTACCCCCTTCTCATCAGTCTGGTGCCTGCCTAGATTTCATTTTTTCCTCACTTCCTCCTCCCTCTCCGGTGTCTTCTTGCCCCTTTTATGTCTCCAATCAGTAAATTCTTTCCTTCTCTGTTTGCCCTCCTGAAAGAGAGGAGGGGAAACTTCTTACTTGACTATTTTCGCTCCCTGTAACCTTTCTTTATTTGACTCTCCATCTTTTCTTTCCTCTTTGCACTCTTCTCTTCCATCAATCCCACCTTTCTCTTCCTTTTCCCACTGATACAGCTGCTAGTGCTCTACTTTCTTACGTGCTGCCTGTGCTTGACTCAACTTTTCCTTTGCACCCTTTTTCTCCTAATCGTGAAATTCCAAAGCTCTGGCTTTCTCCCAATCTAGTCTCTCTTTGACGCAGCTTGCGCAAAGCCGAACAGCAATGGAAACATTCTAGCTCACATCTTGATCTTGTCATACTCTCAACTTTGCACTCCTACTTTTGCACTCCTCCTTTGACATTGCTTTGCTCACGGCAAAAAAACATATTTTTCAGAACTCACACGTTCTCTATCTCACATCCTGTGCCGTGTTTGATAACAGCCGTTGTGCCAATTCCGCAGCCTGTGTTCGAAAGAAGATACCCGTTAAGACAACCGTACCGAATGTATCCCCGAAGTGAGGAACTCCCTGAAGGAATATGAGGAATAGCAAAGAAAAGAAGCTAGTGACGTCACAAAAAGTATGCACAACATCTCGAGATACTGACTGAAGAGGATGTATAGATCCTAAAGAAACTAATGACGAAGTAAAGAATCAAGTAACCTTTTAAATACGAAAAACAAGATTACATGAGCACATAGTGCTGCAGAAAATGAACCGTTCAATAAATGTACAGATGCTGAAATGCAAGGTAGACCAAGTCATCATAGAAGCTGGCTATACGTAGTGAATAGAACGCAGGCAAAGCTGCCATTATATAGAAGCTGGACATCAGTATCATGAATTTAGTAAGCCAGGACCATTGAAGTGGGAAGGGAAAACTCTGTCGCAGCATGAATAAGCAGAATCGTGGAGCTGCAAGACTAGGCTGTCTGGCTATGAGTCAAGACTGAAGCAGCCAAGGCCAGCTAACTATTCTGGAAATGAGTGAACGTGTGGAGGATGAATCATCCCTTGTCAAGGAGCAAAGAAAGAACACCAAGGGTGCCAAGTTTAATTCATTTAAAGCATTTAGAAGTTGCAAAACGGACCAAAGCATGGTCTAATGTCACGTGAGCCAAGGATGAAAATAGAGTTCGAACTTGGAGTCCCAGAACACGATAGTGAGTGCTCTCACTCCCGTGTATTCTAAAAGACAAGGATACTTTGCCTGGGCAAGTTCAAAGACAATCTTCATGGCAGAAGGCATGGGTGAGGAGAGATGCTGGGCGAATTGGGTGGTGGGTAGCGTCATGCCCCATCTCCTTGCACCTGGGTATGGGCTTACATGCTGCTAAGTGAACCGAATGTTCCAAACCTGGCACAAGCATTTTATTAGTCCATATAACAAAGGACCTTATGGTTTGAAGACCAATGAGAAACTGTGTATCTAATGTTTCTGAAGATTACATGTTTTAGAGGTAGGCATATTTTGTCCACCTGATAGTGGCCTGCCAATCACAATCCTAGTCCCCATAGAAAAGTATACTTAGATGTTCCCCTTAGCGAATCCCAATCCTTGATAGGTTTTTCATTATTGCCAAGTAGTATGACATCACCTCTGACGTATTTTTGGTATAAAGACTATGCTTTGTGAAAAAATCGCTCAGAGACTGAGCGTACGTCCGTTGATGTTTGTTGTAAACTCCCTGTTTTAGATAATTGTTAATAAAACAGTACTTTGCCATCTTTCTGAGTTGGTTCGGTTATTTGGACTCTGAATTATTCTGTGTGATCCCATCCATTACATATGTACATTCCTAAAGGGCCCTAAACTCACGTGGTAGCGGTGCAGATGGTTCAAAAATCCAAACTAGTTCTGCTCCAGAGTTTTCGGATGATCGGGCATCCTCCACCATTAGCTGGAAGATTGCAGAGTTTCCTGTGGAGAGCGGCTGAATAGAAATAAACTTGCAAGAAGATCCGAGACGGTGGGCAAGTCCCCCCTTTGAAGAAATCCTTGCTCAGTTTCCATGGCCACTCTGCAGACAGAAGGCGAAGTGGTCGGATTGAAGGAGGAGTCCATACCGAAGGCCTCGAGTCGGTTAATGAATGGGAAGTAGACTAAGTGGAATGCCAATATAAGGGGACGGGAATGTGATAATTTTGACTAACTGGAAATATTGTGAAGATAAGAGAGACCGCCTAGGAGTCCTAATTCAAGGGAATTCGAAGGAGACATTTCAAACTCCAACTAGAGTAGAAGTAGAAAAACGCACAAGTCAGGACCATGTAAGGTGATGTCTCAAACCCTGTATAGGGTCAAGTAAAAGTGAGAGAAGAGTACCATGTATTTATAGATGAGAAATAAATAAGTGGGAAGATGATCACAGTGTTTTATAATGTGTAATGGCTGACTAGCCTAAATGTTGTTTGTTGAATAAAGTATCGAGGACCGATAGAATTGTGAAGAGTTGGAAAAGTAATAGTGATTAAAGATAAAGTGTAGCGAAACGATTGGCGCCAATCAAAAGAATAGATAGGTTATTGAAATAAGAGTTTTGAGCAGCGATTGATGGTGCTTGCTCAAAATTGTTGTTTTAAAACGTTAAAAGTGGTGATTTAAGTCAAGGTAAAAGGTTTATTTAACGATCTGGTAAGTATTGACAGTCAATTGAGACTTGTCATTATGGAGGACACTCCTCTCATGCACGTATGCAAGACACTGCCGAAACACCTGCCCAAACTCAAACAGTACAGTGCAGAATGTGTAAAGGGCATAGCAGATAAAATGTTCATGCCATGGCCACAAGGGGATCATTGTCAAAAGCGGTTATGCAAGGCATAAGCACATACTTGCACGCTGCATACACAGGGAAGAAATTAGAGAAAAGATTAGCCATTTTAGAACTTTGGTAGATGTACCAAGAGGAAAAAGAAGACCCGCCACCTGAGGAGTGGATGCTTAATCAGCATAAAAGGGAAGGCATTGAGCCCTTAGCTCCCCTTACCTTGCCTGAAGCAAAGAGTGTTGCTATGGAAGAGATAGGGGTGTATCCTTTAAAGCAATTAAGAGCAGCAACAGGTTATAGTAATCTGATATATGAACTCCTCACTTACAGTAGTGACGATAGTCTGGAAGAGAATAAAAGAAAGGAAGATGTTTGTAAATTCATACAAGACAAGGAAGAAAGAAGCAAACGGTTGAATTTGTCGACAGATACAGACAGAGAAATTGAGAGATGGAAAGGAGAAAAAGATAAGGCTGATGAGGTAGCACTCGTACAAAAGAATGGATGGGAGGCCAGATATTACTTAAGAGAGATGGGAATAGTATCGAAGAAGTTAGGAAAAGAGAAGATAAGGATGAACAAATGAGGAAGGACAAGGAATGAAAGAGGATATTAAAGGAGGATAAACAAAGAAAGAAAAGTAGGGGTCAACGAGAACAGATATATCAGGAGGAGCAAGAAAAAGACAAAAAAACAGGCAGAGGAACAAAGAAAGTACGACAATAGACAAAGAACGATAGAAGAGAGGGACAGAAAGGAAAGAAAGAGAGAAGAAGAGGAACAAGCACAAAGGGCGAGGGATAAATAATTACAAAGATGAATGGAAGAAGAGGAAAGTAGGGGAGGAGTAAGGAGGGAAGAACAAAGGCAGGACAAAGAAAGAGTTAGAAGAGATGCGAGAAAGCAGATGGAATTAGATGAAGAAATACAGCGAAAAAGGAGACAGCAAGGTTTGGATACCAGTCTTATTCGTATAGAAGAAATGAGGCAGAGGCCAGAAATTTGATGGGATAGAGTGGAAGAGATTCTCCCGATAAAGGAAGTAACGTCAGCAGCATCTAGAGTAGCACTAGAGGAAGAAATAGATGATGCGGAAAGCATTGGAGAAAGGATTGATAAGGTCTATCAGCAATTATGACATGATAGCGAGTATGGAACTTGAGGGAACGATGTTTGATCCCCAGTACTCCAATCATGAAGTGAGGAAGGAAACATGTTTAGTGATGTATGTCGAGTATTGTCCTTGAGTAGACTAGATTTAGACCGAGAGGGGGTTGATAGTCATACTAGTTGGGATCTGGAAATGTCAGACAAGGATAGAGAGTTAGGTTGTGAGGCAGATAGTGAGGGTGCTTACGCCCCCGTGAGAAACCAACAGATGGATAAAGAAATAAGATGGTCAGATCTGGAACATCCTAAAGAAGGAACACCAGATCCCATAGCATATCCTGAGCATCCGTGAGGACGATCACATAATGAGAAGGGAGAGTCTCCACCATATGTAAGCAGGTTAAGGTCATTGCCGGCGAGAAGACGGACAGGGACGATTATCCCTGCCATGGATAGACTAATAGTGGGATCCGACTATGGGGTGGGGTTCACGCATTTCCCCTTGTAAGAGAAGTGGGGAGCTAGGCCGCAATATATTCCATGGCCACAGATGGACAAGGATAACTTAAAATATAAGCTCCCTAGTTTGACTTTTGGGCCTGGGAAATGGATATACGAATTAGAGAAAATGACAGGAGGAAATACGCTAGCCATAGGGGACATAAAATATTTCCTGGCAGCCCTTCTTGGAGAGAGGGTTGATGACATATGGAGGAGAGCGGGATATTTAAGCGTAACTGCACAAAACAGCGCATGATGGAGCGCCATTCAATAATCATAGAACAGATATTTGGAGGGCTCTCAGGGTACAGTATCTTGACATTTCGGATATGGGTGCAATTATGACACGTAAATGTAACGCTCACCTGGCTCCCACGGAGGCGCTGGTCTGGTCTGGGTTGCTGTGGCCTCTTCAAGCGTGATGCGCAGAATTCGGACCACCAATTGAACAGGACCTTATGGTTTGGAAGGATGAACTCTCCATCCTGCTTCTGATGCAGGGGCGCGCGTTCGTCCAGTTACTTCACTGGTTTTCTGAATGGCGCTGGCAAATCCACTTGACTTTACTGCGTGATACGCCGTAAGTAGGAAGATGCCAAAGTTCAAGTGTGAGCCTCCATTTATGTTGTCTTTTTCTGTCCTTTTTTTCAGGTGCAGAACAAAGGCGATGCGTTGAAGGGTTAAATTGCCGGGGTAAAATCCGGTGAGTCAGTGATGAGGGCGACCCCTCCAAATGTCTTTATAATTCCCCAGTAATGTCTTTTGTCCTTTCCCCATAGGGGCCGGGGTGCGGTACCTGCCAGAGATGTGGCGCCAACCCGAGAAGTGGAATGGCTCACCAAGAATAGCCGGTAAGTAATATGGCTGAAAATCCGGCTTTCCTCTTGTGTTCCCTGGCTCACCTTTTGTCTCTTCTTCTCTCCCTTAGGTGCGGTGCAGAGATGTGGCGACCGGCACTGAGAGCCGCGATGGAGCCGGGCGGCGTCTCGGGAACAGGTGAGTGAAGCGCGGTGCTGCAGCGAGCAACGCGGTGCTTTTAAATGGAAGTCTTCCTTCAGGAATGCTGGCGTGAAGATTCTGGATGCAGGTAAGAAGGTTGAAATAGTTCTTGGTTTTCACCTTTCTCTTCTCTTATTCTCTTACAGGTGTTCCAGGTTCGAGGCGGACGTGGCTGGAGTCCAGGTGCAGGAGTAGACACGGTGAGCGTTCAGCTGCTGGGATGCAGAACAACGCGAAGCAAGTGTGGCTGTCCGGGTGTGGCTTAAATAGCCTTGGAAGAAGTTCCAGGTGAGTATTCTTCCACAGCCCCACCCAAGTAACAAAATAGTTCCTTCAGAAAAATAGTCCCTCCTAAGCCTCATTTGGCTTGGTTCTTCATGCAGCATGGTCTGCATCAGGTGAGTGTGCAGCATGGTCTGCTTCAGGTAAGTGCACCAAACACTTCCCTTTATGAGCCTGGCGCCTATGGCGCCAGGACTGATGTCCAGCATGAGCCTGGCGCCAACGGCGCCAGGACAGAATCCAAAGAGCCCCTATAAAGGGCCGCTGGGCTTTTACCCGGGGGCGTGATGCCTGCTCCCGGGGGTGTTGGGCCTGACCTGGTGCTCCGGGGGTAGACATCATGACAGCACTCCCCCCCAAGGCCCCGCCCAAGGCCTTTTCCCCAGGAGGTTTCGATTTGTTCGGGAAATTCCGATGGAACCTTTTTACTAGCCGAGGTGCATGAACGTGGTTGCTGGGTTCCCAAGATCTTTCCTGAGGCCCGTACAACTTCCAATCAATTAGATAGAAAAGTTTTGATTTTGAGATCTTAGAGTCCAAAATGTTCTTCACCTCGAATTCAGGCTCCCCATCTATCTGGATTGGTTCTGGTGGCTTTATTAATCTGGTTCCTGGTTGCACTGGTTTCAAAAGCGACACATGAAAGACGGGATGAATCCGCATGTTAGCTGGTAAATCTAGTTTGACTGCCACTGGATTAATTATAGCTTTGATTGAGTAAGGGCCTAAATACCTTGGATTAAAAGTCCGAGGTCCCTTGAGTTTGAGTGATAAGTGTTTGGTAGCCAACCATACTTGATCCCCTATTTGGTATGGAGGCACCTCCTTGCGATGCAGATCCGCATTCTTTTTGTATTTCTCTTTCGCATGTTGTAAGTGTGCAGTAGCATCCTTGAAGGCTTGAGTAATCGTAGAATGCAAATGGTCGACTGCGGGCATTTCGAGGCTCAAAGGTGAGTCCAGGTCTGAAGTACGAGGGTGATGTCCATATAGGGTATTAAAGGGGCTCTGACCAGTTCCAGAGTGTATCGAGTTATTGTATGCATATTCAGCCACCCATAAAATGTCCTTCCAATTACCCTCCGATTGGTGCAACATACATCGTAGATATTGTTCAAGGGTCTGGTTCGTTCTCTCCGTCTGACCATCGGTCTGTGGGTGGTGACTGGTTGAGAGTCTTACGTCGATTTGTGCCAGTTGACAACACTTTTTCCAAAAACGAGAAATGAACTGGCTTCCCCGATCAGAGATTAGTATGGACGGGAATCCATGCAGACGGATGACATTTTCGAGGAATTCCTTGGCAAGAACAAAAGCTGAAGGTAATCCTTTCAACGGAATAAAATGGGCCATCTTGGAAAATAAATCCACCACAACCAGAATAGTATTGTATCCATTACACGAGGGCAGGTCCGTGATAAAATCTAGTGACAAGGTGTGCCAAGATGCTGGTGGAATGTCTAAGGGTTGAAGAAGACCGGCGGATTTTGTTTTTTGACCTTTGTTTTGGGCGCAAACTCCACAGGACATCACAAACGATTTAATATCCTTTCGCCAGGACGGCCACCAGAATTGTCGTTTAATTTTCTCCTCAGTTTTGGCAATGCCAGGATGACCTTCCATCAGAGTATCGTGATGATTGGAAATAACCAGTTCTTGCAATTCCTTTTCTGGCAAAAATAAACGTCCTTGGAAGTAAGGTAAGCCATCGTTGATTGAAAAGGCAGACCCCTTTTTAATCCAATCCTGCAAGGCTGAAGAGTCCAGGAATAGTTTTACCCATGCTTGAATGTCTTCAAGGGTTTGTAAAGTGGTTATCCCCAAGATTCTTTGTTCGGGAATTATCGGCATAGGTTCTGAGTTTGTGTCCATTTCTCCCATTCCGATTCGAGATAGCGCGTCCGCTTTGCCATTCTTACAGCCAGGACGGTAGGTGATTACAAAATCGAACTCAGCAAAGAATAAAGCCCATCGGAGCTGTCGTGAAGACTGAGCCTTGGCAGTTTTTAAATATTGTAAATTTCGGTGATCAGTGATCATGGTGATGGTATGCCTGGCGCCAAGAAGATAATGCCGCCAAGCCTTAAAGGCGGACTTAATGGCTAATAATTCCTTATTGGTGATTGCATAATTTATCTCCGGCGGCGAGAACTTTCTGGACCAAAATGCTACGGGGTGCAGTTGGTTGGTTTCGGGGTCTCTCTGAGACAGGACAGCTCCCATGGCTAAGCTGGATGCATCGGTTTCGACTATATATGGGAGATCAGGACGCAGATGTTTCAAAATAGGTGCGGACGTAAATTTAGCTTTTAATTCCTGAAAGGCCTGTTCAGCTTCCTCGGTCCATTCAAAACGTTTATTCTTCCGCAAGAGTGCAGTGATGGGTTGCACCACCTGTGAAAATTCTGGGATAAACCTGCGATAAAAATTGGCAAAACCAAGCATGCTTTGGACACCTTTCACCGAACTAGGTGATGGCCATTTGAGGATGGCATCCACTTTCCGTGAGTCCATTCGGACCCCTTTAGGTGTCAGGATGAATCCAAGAAATTCAACCTCGGTGGTATGGAAAACGCATTTTTCCAGCTTTACAAACAGTTTGTGCTGGCGCAATTTCTCAAGGACGGCCCCGACATGTTTTCTGTGATCAGATTCCGAAGAGGAGTACACCAGAATGTCATCGATATACACGACAACACAGACGTCGATGAGTTCCCAAAGGACATTGTTCATGAAGAATTGGAAGGCAGCAGGCGCGTTGCACAACCCGAAAGGCATCACCTGGTATTCGAATAGTCCATATTTTGTACGGAAGGCCGTTTTCCATTCGTCGCCTTCTTTAACTCGTACCAGATGATAAGCCCCACGGAGATCTAACTTGGTGTATATGCAAGCGTCCTTCACCTGGTCAAGGAGTTCAGGGATCAAAGGCAGAGGGTAACGATTTTTAACAGTTATCTGGTTCAATGCGCGGTAATCGATACAAGTTCTAAGGTCGCCTTCTTTTTTTGGCACGAAGAACAAAGCCGAGGATGCCGGAGACTTTGACGGGCGAATGAAACCATTGGCTAGGTATTGATCTAAATATTGTCTCAAATGCAGATTCTCCGGCTCAGTAAGGGCATAAATCCTGCTACAAGGGGGTTGTGCAGCGGGCACCAGATCGATTTGGCAATTGTACGATCTGTGAGGAGGTAACGTGTTGGCCTGTTCCTTTTGGAAGACGTCCTGGAAGTATTGGTATTCCGGAGGTAGTTGCATGGAGACAGAGGTTACTGATGCTAGACTGACCTTCGGATTTTCTGGGGTTCGTGCAAACTCTGGAAAGGTTATTCTCTTCGCTCGCCAATCAATTCGAGGATTATGTGTCTCTAACCAAGGGATTCCGAGTATAACCTGAAACTGTGGAGCCTTGATTACATCAAACACAACTGCCTCCCGATGGCCGTCCGGACCTACAAGTGTTACCTCAGCTGTGGAATGTGTTACCGGTCCCGAGGCAATTTCGGTTCCATCGACTGTGGTGATGACATCTTTGCTGGTTTCAGGACGCAGGGGGAGGTTAATCCTGGAGACCAATTCACGATCCACTTAGTTTCCTATAGCCCCACTATCGATGTATGCCTTTATTGCATGCAACCGCTTAGGCTGTTCCGGATCTACGAGGACCATTGGCACAGTGAAATGCAAGGTCTGAGAGTTCGTTTTCAAGCTCGGCAAGCGGACCCCTACGCTTGTCGGGCGGGGTCGTTTCCCGATACAGAGGTTTCATGGATTTTTTTAGCGGCTCCTACCACCTTCCTGGGCGGCTTTGCCGGGCAATCTCGTAGAAAGTGTCCAGAGGATCCACAATAAAGACATACGTGCATCTGCCGTCTTCTTTCACGTTCCTTTTGCGTTAAAGGTCCTTTAACTCCTCCGATTTGCATTGGCTCTGAGGCTTCAGCCCCCTTGAGGTTAGCGTGGGTCTTGACTAACACCCGGGTCTCAAACTTGGACCGATCTGCTTTTCTGTTTTGCAGTCTTTGATCCAATTGGACCACTAAGTCTATATATTCAGAGCACTCTTGGGGTGGATTTACAACTTGGGCCAGGACATCTTTAAGTTCTCTGCGTAGACCTCGATAAAATAACGTGATTCTTTTATCCTCTGGCCACCCAGTTTCCACAATTAGTCTATTAAAGGTTGCAATGTAGGAAAGGAGGTCTTGATTGCCCTGTCGCAGAGATAGAAGTTCGTCATCTAGAGCCTGCCCCTGGGAGTGACGAGCAAATAACCTTTCCATGCTTGCTTGAAATCTTTGAAAATCACGAAGAATCGGGTCATCTTGAGTTACCAGTGGAACTGACCAATCGGCAGCACTGCCGCTGAGATATGACAATACAAAGGCTACCTTGGTCTGGTCATTTGGGAAGGCCCCAGGTCTGCACAGGAAATGCAAACGACACTGATTCATGAATACAGCGAATCAATTGGGGTCCCCAGCAAAGCGTTCGGGTGGGGCCAGCGGCATGTTTCCAGGTAGATTAATCTGTACCGGGTTACTGGAAAGCACAGGAGCGGGGTTCCCTCCAGAACCGGGTAAAGGAGTTTGTCCAGCTTGACCTTGCAAAAGCTTTCTCGCCAGGTCATCAGCTCTTTCCTTTGTTACAATCACATCCCTCCTGAGAGCATTAGTCTCTTGACGAGCGGTGTGTACTTCGGCCTGTTATTCCCCCAGTAGTTGGGCCAACTGGTCAGTCTCGGAAGTTTCCATAGCGCCTGGGTGGGAATTTGTGGGAAGGCTTTGCGTTCTGTAACGCTCACCTGGCTCCCACGGAGGCGCTGGTCTGGTCTGGGTTGCTGTGGCCTCTTCAAGCGTGATGCGCAGAATTCGGACCACCGATTGAACAGGACCCCCAAATCTTGCTTGTCTGGCCCGTAGGAATATCCTTCTGCAGATGAGAAAGGAGATTAACTGTCCGCTGAATAATGTGCTTGCTCCCCCCTTCCCCCCTTCGTTCTCATCTGACTTCCTCCAAAACCCCCGGTTTAAGCTCACCTTATGGTTTGGAAGTATGAACTCTCCATCCTGCTTCTGATGCAGGGGCGCGCGTTCGTCCAGTTACTTCACTGGTTTTCTGAATGGCGCTGGCAAATCCACTTGACTTTACTGAGTGATACGCCGTAAGTAGGAAGATGCAAAAGTTCAAGTGTGAGCCTCCTTTTATGTTGTCTTTTTCTCTCCTTTTTTTCAGGTGCAGAACAAAGGCGATGCGTTGAATGGTTAAATTGCCGGGGTAAAATCCGGTGAGTCAGTGATGATGGCGACCCCTCTAAATGTCTTTATAATTCCCCAGTAATGTCTTTTGTCCTTTCCCCATAGGGGCCGGGGTGCGGTACCTGCCAGAGATGTGGCGCCAACCCGAGAAGTGGAATGGCTCACCAAGAATAGCCGGTAAGTAATATGGCTGAAAATCCGGCTTTCCTCTTGTGTTCCCTGGCTCACCTTTTGTCTCTTCTTCTCTCCCTTAGGTGCGGTGCAGAGATGTGGCGACCGGCACTGAGAGCCGCGATGGAGCCGGGCGGCATCTCGGGAACAGGTGAGTGAAGCGCGGCGCTGCAGCGAGCAACGCGGTGCTTTTAAATGGAAGTCTTCCTTCAGGAATGCTGGCGTGAAGATTCCGGATGCAGGTAAGAAGGTTGAAATAGTTCTTGGTTTTCACCTTTCTCTTCTCTTATTCTCTTACAGGTGTTCCAGGTTCGAGGTAGGCGTGGCTGGAGTCCAGGTGCAGGAGCAGACACGGTGAGCTTTCAGCTGCTGGGATGCAGAACAACGCGAAGCAAGTGTGGCTGTCCGGGTGTGGCTTAAATAGCCTTGGAAGAAGTTCCAGTTGAGTATTCTTCCACAGCCCCACCCAAGTAACAAAATAGTTCCTTCAGAAAAATAGTCCCTCCTAAGCCTCATTTGGCTTGGTTCTTCATGCAGCATGGTCTGCATCAGGTGAGTGTGCAGCATGGTCTGCTTCAGGTAAGTGCACCAAACACTTCCCTTTATGTGCCTGGCGCCTATGGCGCCAGGACTGATGTCCAACATGAGCCTGGCACAACGGCGCCAGGACAGAGTCCAAAGAGCCCCTATAAAGGGCCGCTGGGCTTTTACCCGGGGCGTGATGCCTGCTCCCGGGGGTGCTGGGCCTGGCCTGGTGCTCCGGGGGTAGGCATCATGACAGTAAATTAAAAGAAGATAAAGACCCTATTGCTTATATTCAAGATATTCAGGAGAAATGGCAGCTTGAAACTTGCGAGCCATGGGAAAAGACAAAGACAGTGGCATTATTTTACCATATTTTATGTCAGGGTTTGCCAGAACAAGTACAGAGACAGATGAAAAAACAAGTCGGGATGGAAGTGAAGCCATGGGCTGAGATACAGTTGACAGTAGTACACCATTGCCGGTCATTACAAGAGAAGAACAAAAAGAAAGATGAAAATAGAAAAATTGAGGAAGCGATGTTGGTTCAGAAAAAGTTGTCAAAATATGCCATAGAATGGGCGGTATTGCCAAGCGGAGAAGGAATGGAAATGCAGGAAGCAATGGGTACATCACAGGTAAATAATCAGCGCCTGATGGACCAAGGTGGGCATGGGTTTACGCCACGAAGCAGAGGTATGGGTTAAAGGGGAAGAGGAGGCAGATTTCAGAATAAACAAGGCGGGTTTCACAACACACAGAACGAGAACCAGAAAGCGCAGGGAGGATATAACCAAGGAGGAATTATCAGAAGGGCTCCCCCAGTTTTTTGGAATTGTGGAATGACAGTACATATTGCACCCGTATGCAAGAGCTGAGGGAGTGTACAAAATGGCCAGGTTTCCATAGGGGGGACAGCTTATCCTCTGCCATATAGCGCACATACCAGAGAGGGCTTTGCCCAAGATCACACATATTATCAGGCACAAGCACCGCAAGTACAGCAGGTGCCACAGCAGGGACAAGCACCAATGCATCCACCACAGGGGCAGTCGCAACAAGCCCCTATTCAGACACAGCAGTATGAGAATACAGGACAAGTATTGATGCCTAGAATAGGAGGCGTCACTGTGGTAGGAAGAAATCCTTTCACAGGGACGGGGATGAGCTTGTACCTGCAATAGGACAGCTCACAGGGTGACTTGATGTGTCCAGTACTATCTGTGACACCAGACCCCCAAGAGGAACCAAGGGTCGATGTGACGATAGGAGGCAAATCTTTTTCTTTTCATATAGACACTGGAGCAACTTGTTTGTGTATACAAGAGGGGAAATATCTAATGTCAGGTATTGACATGAATGCTCAAGGGTTCTCTGGAGCTATGAGCCAAGTTCCTTTACTGATAAATTACTGGTCTCCATAGGAGAATGTGACCTGTCCGTTCCTTTGTCATATTCACGACAGACACCAGTTAACATTTTAGGAAAAGATTTAATGAAGAAACTTAACATGGCGATTTCATTTACCTATCAAGGAATTGTGTGCTGAACTCCAGGAATACACTATTTAAATGTGGGAGAGTTGATGCTGGCGTTCACAGACAAGTGGCTCTGTGAGGCGTTCCAGTAGATCCAGAGATTTTTCTTTATTGTGTAAGCATTTTGTGGACATGGCTACCTGGCCTGGTAGGGAAGATTGTGAGGATACCTGATGAGTTTTTATTTAGACCACAAATACCTATGGATGAGGAAGGTAGACAGACAATTCCTATAGAGTTGGAAGCAGCTATAGTACGAAGTCCCACAAAAAATAATGCAGCAACGACAAGCATTTTTTCAGCAGAATCTTGAAAGGGTGCTGAGTGTCCTATGGACCACATGCCCCTATGACGTAGGCTTATTGAAGGGGAT
This sequence comes from Ambystoma mexicanum, assembly GCF_040938575.1. Taxonomy (NCBI): domain Eukaryota; kingdom Metazoa; phylum Chordata; class Amphibia; order Caudata; family Ambystomatidae; genus Ambystoma; species Ambystoma mexicanum. The sequence goes on from NC_090934.1 coordinate 728,808,618, forward strand.
AGGGGAGGTTAAAATAAAGCTTAAACCAGGAGCAATATTACCCTGAGCAAAACAGTACCCCATGTTTCGAGAAGCTGATGAAGGTATATTTCAGACTATTTCAGCACTGATGAATCAGGGGATTCTGGTGCCATCAGAGTCATTGTGCAATACCGCTGTGTATCCGATTAAAACATCTAAAGGGGTGTCATGGAGATTTATCCAGGATTTGAGACCTCTTAACCAGAATGTAGACGCTGAGTTTCCTTTAGTTCCTAATCCTGCGACAATATTGTGCAGTATCCCAGTAGAAGCTCAATACTTCACAGTGATCAATTTGAAACATTTGTTTTTCTCGATCCTGTTGCACAAAGACTCACAAGACTTGACTTCCTTTACGTTTAGTCAAAAGAGATTAAAACATACTCGTTTGCCTCAAGGGTATAGGGACTCCTCATCGATCTTTAACAGAGTCCTACAGATGGATCTAGGCAATATCGATCTTAAAAGTGCACTAATACAGTACATAGATGACCTATTGATTTGTAGTAAAACAGAGGATGAGTGTAGGCAAGATTCTGTCCAGTTGATGACTATTTTAGCAGACAAAGCATATAAGGTGGACAAGGAGAAATGACACTATTGCCAGGAAAAGTTGTTATACATAGGTCCGTTAATCTCTTATGAAGGAAAGAAAGTGACATTTGAAAGAGCTGAGGCAGTCATGAAAACACCAAAACCGAACACAGTGAGACAGATGCAACAGTTTCTGGGTTTGTGCAACTACATTAGAACCTGGGTGTTTGATTACAGCACGTACACAAAGCCACTTCTGCAAGCATTAAAGAAACCACAAGTTGGTAAAACAAAACTAGAATGGACCGAAGAAATGGAGGAAAGATTTGAGGAGTTGAAAAGAGCAATTTGTACAGCCCCAGTATTAGGGATTCCCAATTATAGCAAGGAAATGTATTTATTTTTACCACCAAATGAGTCAGTAATGACAGAAGTGCTTACACAAAGGACCACATTGGGGTATAAACCTTTGACATATTACAGCGGGATGTTAGACCCAGTTATGAGAGGACTCTTCCCTTTGTGAACAATCTTTGGCAGCTGCCGCATTTGCAATTGAGAAGTCCACAAGTATTGTCATGGGCTGCTCTATGACCCTTTACGTGGAGCATGCTCTGTTTCCCATTCTAGAGAAACCCAAGGGAACATTGACATCCCAAAGAGCTTCATCTTATGAGGTAATGATTTCTAACCCAACTATTAAAATTGTAAGGTGTAAAATAGTGATCTCAGCCACATTCGAAGCTGAACCCGTAGACGAAGGTGATTATGTGCATGACTGTGCCAGTTATGTTGAATTATAAGATGTTATACCCTGTGTGAAAGAGAATGCTTTGGCGGGAGGGGATTTTTTTTTTATTGATGGTTCTTTGAAAATGTATCAGACTAGTGGGGAAAGGCATTGAGGTGGCGCAGTAGTAAGACACAGATTAAATGGAGAATTAGAGGTGGTAGCGAGTGCAAGACTATCGTCTCACTTTTCAGCGCAAGCAGCAGAATTATTAGCGCTTATTGTCGCACTTGAGTAACATGAAGGACAGGAAGTGATGGTGTACAGTGACTCCGCCTATGTGACGTCAACCGTACAATGAGGGTTGTCAAGTTGGAAAAGTAGGGGCTATCTCCTTGCAGACGGCTCTCCAATGCAGCATGCTTCCTTATTGGATAGGCTCATTAAGGCACTACAACTCCCAGTAGCCATAGCGGTCGTAAAATGTGCTGCGCATACTAAACAAACAGACTTTATCTCTTGGGGGAATGAAGCCGCAGGCATAGAAGCCAAAAGGGTTGCATATTCTCAAGATATTTCGAGTTTTGATACTGAGGATATTAAAGAAAATTTGGCTACAACCATGTTAGTACAGGAGGGGTTTAATATGCTGTCAATAACCCAATCAATACAGATCCAGGGAAGCGCACCACAGGAAGAGCAAGAGCTGTGGAAGCAAAGGGGGTGTTCTTTATCCCCCACAGAACCTTTATGGCAACAGGAAAACACTGGAAATCCAGTGATAACAGTAACTTTGTTGAAAGTCACGCTTTAACAGCTGCATTACCCTGCGCATGTCACTAGAGAAAGTCTTGCTGCCGATATTTCAGAAGACTGGTTAATTCCTAATTTGTTGGAGCAAGTTGCACCATTTATGGTGAATTGCATCATGTGTCAAATGTTTACTGCTGGGCACACACTAAGAACGATTAGAGGAGTAATACCTTGACCGAATGGTCCGTTTCAGCATTTACATATCGACTATGCTGCAGACATGTAATGGATATAGGTATCTATTAGTGGTGGTGTGCCCCTTCTCTAGGTGGATCAAAGCAGGTGCGCGTGCACACCCTGATGCCACTTTCCCAGCAAAGCTTTTAGTACGTGAAGTTTCCCTGAGGTGGGGTATGTGCAAACAGCTAAAATCCGATAATGGGCCACATTTTGTCAATGAGCTATTCAAACAAATGGGGCTTTTATTAAGTATAACGCACAAGTTCTCTTCTGTGTATCACCCACAAGTGAACAGGATATGTGAGATACTCAACGACCTACTCAAAGAGAGGAACCCAAGATTAAATTGACTTTGAAAAAGGCATGGCTGTATTGCCTTCCCCTGGCCATATATACCCTTTGGAATCAGTCAGGATTGGCCCACCATCTCACCCCACACGAGCTAGTAACAGGGCATCGAATGAGAATGCCCCCTATACCTCCATCTAGGATTAGGAGTGATGCCCAGAGTGTAGCCAAAACTCTAGGTGATGAAATGCATGATTATTTGACATGTATGACTACCAGTAGTTTCTTTCATTTCAGATCAAGTGAAGCAGCAGGGGGGAAGGTCTAGGAACACGGAAGAAGATAATTTGGCAGCCAATCCAAGTGAACTATTACCCCAACCTAAGTTATATGTTGGGGACCTAATTCTGATTAAAAACTTCACCCGGAAGTGGCATGAGCCTGGTTTTAATGGCTTCTTCCTTGTTGAGGATGTTTCCCCTTCTGCTGTTAAGGTTTTGGGAAGATGAACTTAGTTGCATCTGAACAACGTGAAGATTTATAAAGGCGAGACCCTCCCTCCCATTGTTGCTGATCTAGAAGCAAGAAAGAAGAATCATTTCCATGTGTGCAGACTCGATCGATGACTAAGAAGAAGGACGATAAAGCAACAAGCGACTAACACGTACTTTATTTAGACTGGAATTCAATAGACACTTCTTATATATTTTAGCAGGAAGTCCTGAGGTTGAAATTAACTTTTAGAAATATATTGAAACAGTTAATAATGCATCAGAATTATGCCTAAACGTCAGTTCTTGATCATAAATTTGAAGAGAGATCAATATCCAGATTCATTTTGTGGAGAATATCTGTTTTAGGTGATATGAATACATGATACCTGCCGATAGTGACGTTCATCAGCTTGTGGCTGCTGACTTTGTGTTCATACTTCAATCTTACCCTGCTCTTGTCAGAAGAGACGTTAATATTCACACTTTTTTACAGGATCCTAAAAACGGTCCAGTAATAAGAAGAATCCTCATTGCTATAATTTAACAAATTGTACAGTTACAAATGTAAAAGAAACTTGATGATTGTATTAAAAATGATTTATGAAGAAGACAACATGATTATAGAGAGATCACGAGTCCAGCAAGCAGTGTGATGGCACAAAACATGGTTGTCCAGATTTCTATGTATAATATATATTTGCATGATTGCTCTCTGTACATTTTTGCTCTTTATTTTTCACAGTCTCTATTATCTTAATGGTTCTGCTGAAGAAAGAGCTCCTATGATTCTCCACACGATGAGTATGAATGATGACAATTTCCTTGATCTCTAAGGGTATGTTAGGAGACATAAAAGAGACACAGAGGAAGATAATGAAGGGATAAATACCTATCTAGATAATTCAGCTCACCTGGGAAATAACATGTGGTATCAGCACATGAAAAAGGTGTGGGAAAGAGCATCTGATGAGAGTTGCTATGTCCGCTCTCTCATCCCCTATGCCATGAATACTCTAAGGACTTTCATTTCAAAGCACAATGTGAAATGCCTCAGCCATCTTGCGCATGTACTACTCAAGGACAGTCCCAAGGAAGCTGGGCAACCTTGGATTGGGGATCAAGATGGTAGTTTCCATACCAGGATGACTATATCAAGACCATACACATGGAGAAGGAGCCTGGGTGGAAAGACACAATGCGTGTGTATCCTGCTGCAGGACAGGATGAGGTGATCATTGCAGAATTGAAGAGAATGAGTTGTCCTGATGTGATCGCCTGGATGCTGGGAATAATCCCAACTGTTGATTTATGATGTTGCCCAAGGATTGGGGCGGAGTGTTCTCCCTGGTGCTCACCCATGTTCCAGCATTAGTGATTCCTCAGAGCGATCTAAACATTAACAACTTTCCAAAAGTAGATGACCATTTGAGAAAAAGAAGATTGCTTGAACTCCAGTGGACGAAAAGAGAGCATTAATTCTCAGCTAAATCAATAATAGCGTATGAAACCATTCCTGATGAGCACAGGTTGTTCAGCAAGAACGCTATGATAATGACAGCTATATTTATGCTTGGAATTCAAACAGTGGCAAATGCCAAATGATTGCAAAAAACCAGATCGAAGCTTCTGCAGATGATCAATGCTACCATAAAGGGATTCAACGCCATTAAAGAAGAGCTGAGGGCCATACGATTGATAACCCTTCAGAATAGGTATCGCCTTAATATGAACACAGCGATGGAAGGAGGAGTTTGTGCCAAAATTGGGCCATCATGTTGCACATTTATTCCTTCTCACAATGGCCACAATGGATCCTTGGCAGAGGCCATATTGATGTTGACAGACCTGCATACTAAGATGGAAGACGAGACAGATGACATTGAAGATGATAGTTGGTTTATCTCTTTGTTCTCATGGATTCCTCAGTGGTTGGCGGATCTATTCAAGGTTCTTGGAGTAATACTGCTGCTAGTAATTTTTGGATTCTGTATAGTCAGGACGGTGATTGACCAATGCAAGAAAACAGCAAAAAAGGAGTAGTAGGAATGACGATCATGATTGATGCCAAAGATGAACCAAATGCCAAGGAGCTGACTGACGACGCTGTCAGAGAATACATAAAGGCTAGCATCGTAGCACCTAAGGGAATTAAGTTTCTGTAGCCAAAGAATCATAAGAGGTACATGGCATGATGGGTCTAATGTACCCCAAATGGACAATGTAACTGCATGACCTGGAGTGTAGATGAACATGTTAAATCAGCAGCACCCGGACGGGGGTGATGAAGATATGGACACCCAAGAAGCACTTCTTCAAGAGAAAATACCAAGATGTAGAAACACTCGAGCGGGTGGTCGAGGATTCAACCAGAGGGGGGAATGTAGAGGAGCAGCTGCATACCTCTGCAGGAAACCCTGCCCCACTTCCTTCCATGTGTTGGTGACATGAGACTGTGCCGTGTTTGACACCAGCTATTGTGCCAATACCACAACATTTGTTCAAAAGAAGATACCCATTGAGACAACCCTACAAATGTATCCCCGAAGTGATGACAACCTAAGGGAGGAACTCCCTGAAGGAATATGAGAAAGAGCAAAGAAAATAAGCTAGTGGCGTCACAAAAAGCATGTATGATGTCTCGAGATACTGACTGAAGAGGATGTATGGATCCTAAAGAAACAAACGGCGAAGTAAAGAATCAAGTAAACATTTAAATACAAAAAAGAAGATTACATGAGCACAAAGTGCTGCAGAAAATCAACGGTTTAATAAATGTACAGATGCTGAAACGCAATGTAGACCAAGTCATCATAGAAGCTGGCTATATGTAGTGAATAGAACGCAGTCAAAGCCACCATTATATAGAATCTGGACATTTGTATCATGAATTTAGTAAGCCAGAACCCATGAATCAGGAAGAGAAAACTGTGCTGCAGCAAGAATAAGCAGAATCGTGGAGCTGCAAGACGAAGCTGTCTGGCCTGAAGTCAGACTGAGGCAACCAAGGTCAGCTATCTATTCTGGAAATGAGCGAACATGTGGAGGATGAATCATCCCTTGTCAAGGGTCAAAGAAAGAACACCAAGAGTGCTAAGTTTAATTCATTTAAAGCATTTAAAAGTTGCAAAATGGACCAAATCGTGGTCTCCTGTCACGTGAGCCAAGGATGAAAATAGAGATCAAACTTGGAGTCCCAGAACACGATAGGGAATGCTCCCACTCCTGTGTATTCTGAAAGACAAGGACACTTTGCAAGGCCAAGTTCAAAGACAATCTTCATGGCAGTAGGCATGGGCGAAGAGAGATGCTGGGCAACTTGGGAGGTCGAGTAGCATCATGCCCCATCTCCTTGCACCTGGGCCTGTACTTACGTACTTCTAAGAGAATGGAATGTTCCAGACCTGGCACAAGCATGCCAACCAATTGTACTAGTCCATATAACGAAGGGCCTTATAGTTTGAAGACCAATGAGAAACTGTGCATCTATTGTTTATGAAGATTACATGTTTTAGAGGTAGGCGTATGTTGTCCACCTGATAGTGGACAGCCAATCACAATCCTAGTCCCTATAGAAAAATATACTTAGATGTTCCTCTTAGCCAATCCCGACCCTTGATAGGTTTTTCATTATTGCCATGTAGTGTGATGTCACCTCTGACATATTTTTGGTATAAAGTGTATGCTTTGTGAAAAGATCACTGAGAGACTGAATGTACGTCCGTTGATGTTCGTTGTAAACTCCCTGGGCCTCATTACAAGTCAGGCAGAAAGGGTTAACGAGCTCCACTAATGGTGGCAGGCCCGTTAACACCATTCCGCCTGATAACCAGGTCCCTTTGCGGGACCCGGTAAGGACGCATGGTAAAACCAGGCATCGTTACCGGGTCCCGCGAGGGGAAGAGGGAGCTAACAACGGGCCGGTCGTAATCGGCCCGTTGTTAGCTCCCTCTCCCATTCCCATTGAGCCCTATGGGAGCTCAAATGGGAATGGGGAAGGTCCGGGTTCCCAGAGGGAGTAATTACCGGGCCCTCCGAACTCGGAATGGCTCGGTAATTCCCCATTCAGGAAACCTGGTAAAGGAGCCCGGCTTGGCGGCAGCCATGGAGCTAAGAGCTCCATGGCTGCCGCCAAACTCGTAATGAGGCCCCCTCTTTTAGATCATTGTTAATGAAATAGTACTTTTCCATCTTCCTGAGTTGGTTCGGTTATTTGGACATAGAATGAGTCAGTATGATCCCATCCATTACATATGCATGTTCCTAAAGAGCCCTAACCTCACCCGGCTGACAAGTAAGGGAAACCCCATCTTTTTTTTCTCCCATAGTGGCAAAATAACGCTTAGTGAATCGGCCAAAGTGTATCCATTTTTTGTCGGCCGACAGGAGCTGTGTTTCCTGTAAGTAGGCTATATTGGCTGAGAGTTTGGATAATCTGCGTTCTAATGATTTGAGCTTCGCTGGAAAGTTAAGGCCTTGCACATTCCAGGTCACAATGTACAGTTATTTAGTAGAGTCAGCTGCCATGTTTGTTCCATGTTGTCAAGCTCATCAGCCCACAACCCGGACCTCCGCCCCGTGGGACGCAATTAAAGAGCCCCATATTGCTTGCCATCCTGTCTTGCTGTCCAAGTGATTCCCTGTTGCTGCTCCTACCTCTTAACCTTCCCCTCACACAAATTTCTCCCCAACAAATTACCTCCCCCCCTCCCAACGAACAGCGAGTGCATGAGCCTAGCACACAACCCACGGGGCAACCGGCTCAAAGCCTGACAACCAACCTTAATAGAGACAGCTGGTGCCTCTTGATGGCATAGGTAAAACACTACAGTTTCATCAATTCTGCTTATCGTTCCACTGACCGCCATCTCCAGGTGCATTTCAGGATTGCATCCGCATCCATTTCCGTCCCCTCAGTGAGTGTTCATTAGTTTCAGTCCAGGGGGTGGCTTGTCTGACCCCTGCGGGACGCGTAGATGCCGTTCTGTCAAGAGCACCGGAGGCGTCATCTGATAATTCAGATCTGCAGCACCTGGAGCAGGTACCTCTCATTTTCAGGTGAGTTATTCAGTCTCAGTCCTTGTCGCTTTTCTTTCTTTTGTAGGTTGGGCACTTGATCCTTTGCCTCCTATGAACCCGAGTCAAGGGTTTTGTGGTACCTCTCAGTGAGGCCTCATTGGATGCTGCGCCACCTTCGTTGCTGTGGTCCCTTCCGGTTGGATTCAGGAGTTTTTCCGCCTCTTTCATGGTGCGGATTTGCCAGGGCTTGCCCTCCAGGATGAAGTTCAGTGCGGTGGACAACCACCATCAGTCCAGTACATTATTTTCCTGTAACCATTCCGTCAATGGTTTTAGGGATTTCATTTTCAGCAGCGTGGTTGCGGCTAGGTCTTGATATAGCTAATCGAGACGTCTGTGAATTGGATGCAAGCGGAATTCCTGACTTCTTGCATTATCTCCTCCTTGACCCTGTAGAAGTGCACTCTTGCTAGGACATCTGGGGGGGTATCTAGTGTTAGACTTGATCTGGTATGGTGCACCCTATCCAGTTCCAGTGTGGCGCTGTCGGGAAGCATTAGGATGAAGCGGAAGAGGTCCTGGGTGAAGTCGCCTAGCTCTGCATCCGTGATGGAATTCGGAATTCCGTGCAGGAGGATGTTATTGCGGCGACAGCGGTTTTCGGAGACCTCCTGCTTGAGTTCCAGGGCTTCGCATCTGGCCTCCAGTGCAATGATCCTGTCTGCTCCTTCTCCAATCCCGTACAACTGGTCGCACAGTGTGGTTTCAATTTCGGTGGTTCTACTTTCGATCTCGTCAATGCATTTGTCGAGGCTGGTGATTTTCTTCAGTAGTTCCTCTGTGCCTTTTTGCTATTCATTGGTCATGGCTGCCAGGAGGTCCTGAGGGTATGTCTTAGTTACAGCTTGTGCAGGAGGAGTGTTGGTGAGCGTAAGATCTCCTCTTTGGGTCAGTGTCTCTGCCCGTTCCCACCTTTTTGATTTCTCCATGGTGGTCGCCGAGAGCCAGGTGGAAATGTCCACTTGCTTTGCTGCTTTAGGGGTTTTTGCCATCTTCTCCGTTCGATGTCTGAGGAGTGCTCCCTCTGTCTGATTCAAAATTGTATCTTGCGTCATTGTTTTGTGAAAGTGGATAAGGGCATGTCTACATTGACATGGCTTTGTTCTGTGCAGTTCCGTTGCTCTCCCTTATATACATGCTTAGGCGAGGTTCATATAAGGTTTATGCGGACTGCTTAATATCCTTCCTGCTCCTGTAGGGTCAGACTGGTGCATACTGCACCTCCAGGTAGCAGTGCTTTGAGGCGACCCTGCGCATATGGGGCGTGAGTTCCTGTGCGCAGGTGCTATGAAGCTCTTTAGATGGGATGGTGAGCGGTGCAGCATCCTCCCGAAAGAGTAGTGTGTTAGGGGTCGGTGTTGAGGATGTTCCCTGAGCTCAGCCGCCCTGCTGGCTACGTCCCCAAAAGACTGCCCCTATTACAGGGTGTAGGGGGGAAATGCCTGTGTCGATTGCAGGGAGGTATGCAGGCCCAAAGAAACTCCTGACCATTCAAGTGTTCAAAACAACATTTCTTCTACTTGTGACTGCAGGATTTGTGTGTTCCCCCGAGTGGATGGAGGATTGCCACTGCTGGATGCAAGCATTGCTTAAAAGAAAAATCACATTGAAGTTAATGGCAGTGCTAGGATCTCACCATGAACCTACCATTAACTAGTTGATACGGTGGAGGATGGTCTGATTGTTTTCAGATCACGTCTGGTCATAGAATAGTAGTGCTCCTGGAATGGGGTGATATTTTAGATGGGATAGCAAGCACAGAGCTGGGGCTTGTGCACCTGCTATCTAACTGTTATTCCTTAGCTGTTACGCTCACCTGGTCTCTGCGGAGGCGTTGGGGCGCAGTTGCAGCCCTCTCGGGGGTGAGGTTGCTCGGGTCCGTCTTCGCCCTCTGCGCTTATGTGGTGACTGGTGGTAATAGGTGATGCTGCTCTGGACTGCTCCTGCGTGGAGAATAGGGGGCGTGAGTATGCCAGCTTGTGCACCTGATCCCCTTCCAGACCCCTTCTCCCAAACCGTAGTACCAGTGGGATACGCTGTCCCTGGAAAGCTCACCTGTTGATTAGTTTTGGCGAGCACTCTGTCCTGCTGCTTCTTACAGGGTGCCAATAAGAATACAGAGGGCCAATCTTGCTGGGGGAAGTGGAATGGGCAATAAAGTCCCTGAAGAACGAGGCTCTGGGTGCCGATGGATTCAAAGCTATCTTCTACAAGAAATGTCGCCAACTACTGGTTCGCCCTCTAGGGGACCTTTTAATGTATTCTGCTGGGTTGCTCCTTCCATGAGAGACTCTACAACTGTTCTGATACCCAAGCCGGGCAATGATCTGCTAAGCTGCGACTCGTATTGCCCCATTACTCTAACATACACTCAAAACTTTTTTCCAAACTCTTGGCACGTTGTATAATGGAGGTCCTTCCTGTACTCATAGACAGTGATCAGACGGGTTTCATTGTGGGCCACAGCACACATGATAATGTGCGGTGAGTTCTAAGCCTATTGGAATCGGGGAGACGCTCGGACATAGATCTGGGCATCATAGCATTGGACGCCCATAAAACCTTTGACAGGGTGGACTGAAGTTATCTCCGTGGGGTCTTGGAGCAGTTCGGGTTTTGGCCAGGGTTTGCCAGTTGAGTAGTGGTGATCTACCAACACCAATCCACTTGACTTGGGTTAACAGGGCTCTGTCGTCTAGTCTGTCAATTACCAGGGGCAGGGCTGCCCGCTATCTCCATTGATTTTGCCCTGTATATGGAACGGTTTGCCAGCCAATTGAGAGCTAATGGGGCAATAGAGGGTGTCCGGGTTGGGAAGAAGGCATATAAGGTGTGCCTTTATGCAGATGAAATCTTGCTCACCCTGAGTAACACCTCTTCCTCTTTAGCTGAGATGCTGCAGGAGTTGGATGGTTTTGGCTGGGTCTCTTGGTTTAAGTTAAACTATGTTAAACTATGACGCTATGCAAAATATTTCTCCATCTGAACACCATTTATTGACTTTACGGAGACTTACCCTGCAATTGTTGTCAAGCCCCCCTTGTTGCAACACTTTCCATCACTGTAAAGCCGTCTGATCCTTGGGGAGGTGAACAGGTTGGCGCAGTTTAGTTTATGGTTAGGGGTGGAAGCTGGATCTTGTTTTACATTGTATTTTGCCTCGCATGATCCCTGTACCCAGAATAGTCTGAACTGTGCCTGTTATTTATATTCTTTTCTGTACCCATAGTAAGTTGATTTAAAATAAACGTTTTTTGGAGAGAAAAAAAAGAATACAGAGTCCACAATTGGACCAACGCTCATTGTCAAACTGTCTGATGCTAGAGATAGACACTTTTAAAAGCAGTGGCCACACGGGGGTGCTGTTGAGATAAATCGAAGATGGCGATCTGAGCGAGACCTCTGGCCTCGGCTTTATCCTTTTTTCATATATATCCTTCTGGGTGCTATGTAACGCCTGGGAAATCACACACAAGTGCAGCGCAAGGGGTGAGGCCCCTGGGGGCTGATATTCGTTCTGACCTGCGACCTGGCGGTGCCCTGCTGACCGACTGCGATGTTGTTGTGCTGTATGCGCTTCCCCTGCCAGCCGACTCCGAGTGACCGAGGCGGCTCTGCGGGTGTGCGCATGGAGGGAGACTGGTGAGGAGGAGCGTCTCGCTGTGGCGGTGAGCTCGGACCGCCGGGACCGCATTGGGGACCCGCTGAATGGGACACCCGGACGGGACATCCAACCCTGCCGAAGGCCCCGCTGCTCCCTGGACCTGGTAGCGTCAGCTGACTGGGGCCGCTAGAATGTGGTAACGGCAGTAGACTGCGGCTGAGAGAGTGTGGGATAAGCTGGTGGCCCGGGCCACGGCTGCTGTGTCGGCCTGTCGCAGTCTCCTCCCTACCCCCATAACCCTCTACTTACTTTACCCTGTGGGCACATTGGTTGGAGCCGTCAGACTGTGCCAGTTGCGGAGAGACCGGGACCCGGCGCTGTTGTACACGGAGCCCGGGGGGAGATACACTGGCTCGGCTTTGATCTGGGCTGCAGCGGTAATCATCAGGCAGCTGGTGCCTTATTCTTGGCGGTCTCGGTGGGGGGCAGCTGCGGTCTGCTGAGACCATATGGTGGTGGAGAGTTGCAGTCTACCCGGTGGCAAGATCCTTATGCAACGCAGCAGTGAGGAGAGAGCTGTGCGGTGTCTCTGCCCTCCAGCAATGGACACAGGTATTTACCTTGGATTTGGGGCTGGGTCACCAGGCCTGTGTTGTAACTGGGAGACACCCCTGCTGTTTGGCGACGCCAAGCCTGTGGTGACCACATGGTGAACAGGGACATATATAGACCAGTGGCCCAAAGAGCAGGACCTTTTTCGACTATGGACTTGCAGTGGGGTGGCCCTCTGTACTGTGTAACATTATTGGCAACTGGTGACTGGCCTTCATAACAAGAGAAATCCACGTTATAAGTGTACTACCCGGGCGTGCACGGCAGGTTCACGTTATACCATAGGGAGCCCCCGGGCAAGTGATCCAATATAGACAGCCAGGCTCAGTGGATGTCAAAAGGCACTGGGAGGAAGAAAGGCCCCATGGACTCATACACTAATACACCAGCCAAACCCTGTGGCCCCACCTCCTCAGAACATGAAGATGTCCCGAATGTCCATCACAATGAGGCCCGAGAAGATCAATTAATGGCAGCAATGCAAGCCGGCCTCCTGTCAGTTAATAGCAAACTGGACGATGTGATAGCAACCATCAGATCACTAAAATGCAAGCTGGAAAAAGAAAGCGGTCGCATAACAGAAGCTGAGACTAGAATTAGGAAGATGGAGGACACAGCGGGTCAACATGACCGCACCGGAATTGAAGATCAGTGGCAAATGCAATGACCTGGAGTCCCGCTCACGACGGAATAATATATGCATAGTGGGGGTCCTTGAGGTGGCTTGCAAAGTGTTTGGTTCTGAGAAATTCTCCCCGCATTTCTTGATAGAGAGGGTGCACCGTACACTTGCTCTGGTTCCCAAGCCGGGTGCAACCCGTGCACCATAATTGCTAGACTGCTCTATTATAGGGGCAGAGACTACATCCTAAAGGCTTCCCGGGAACAGGGCACTCTCCGATTTGAAGATGTCACAGTCCATATATATCCAGATTTTGCTGCAGGAGTCCAGGTTCAAAGAAGATCCTTTGACCCTGTCAAGAGGCTACTGAGACTGCGCCAAGTACCTTATGCCCTCATTTTTTCAGCAAAATTACAAGTGCAACATGGAGGCCGGGTGCATTTCTTTGATAACCCCCTTGATGCTGTCGCATACGTAGAAGCATCAATCCCATTTCCACCACGGGAGTGCAGGAACAACCATAACCCTGAAGCCGGGTGGCAAGCAGCGCAGAATAATGAGGGTACTTGAAGAATTAATCCAACACATGGTTGATTACTATGGACAGTGTTCAGAATTATAAGCACCCAGAACTGTTATTTTATTAATAGCCGGGGTATGGCAGCATTGATTTCACCGGAACACCATGGCTGCTCACGACACACCCCGGGAAGTTACCACAGTTGGAAGGGGATGACATCATCAAGTTGGGGAAGATGGTGAGGGAGGGGGTTGCAATGGGTGGGGGTTGGAGGGGACAGGGGCACTGTGGGTGGGGTTTGCCGGGTGGGGGAGAAGAGGAGAAGTTCAGGTTTCAAAATCAGCAGACATGTCACTGGACGGGTAAGACAAGTAACAAATCTATGAACATGGAGAGTGTGATATATATGTTAGATGCAATAGGCATAGCCAAGGGGTGAGAGAATCTTCTTTCTAACATGGAATATCCAAGGACTTAATAATCCTATCAAGGCGAGGAAGGTCCTTGCATATATACATTGCCACGGCCCAAATATAGTGATGTTACAGGAAACCCATGTACAGTGGTCGATCAACAGGTGGTTTGCACCCGGATGGGAGGACAAAGAGGCTACAGTGACAATTCATCGCAAGCTAGAGGGGTGCTCACTATGATACATTGCGCATTGTACTTTCCGGTGGATAAGCGCAGCATTGACCCTCAGGGTCGACATGTCATTCTGTGGGGGAAGATTTCTGGTGTGAAAGTTGTATTGGTTCACACGTCTGGTCCTAATATTGATGACCCTGAATTTTATGGAAATGTGCTGGAATTTTTACTAGCAGGGGATACTGCCTCGATAATCTGGGGGGGCAGGATTTTAATAACATATTGGATTGTATGCTAGACAGATCAAGAGGCTCCCACCGTGATCTCACTGGGGCAGGATGTATGCTATACCAAATTATGATACAGATGGAGTTTGTGGATGTATGGAAAGACCGTAATTCCAGGGTGCGCGAATTTACATGTTATTCATTGGTTCATGACGTCCAGTCGAGGATTGACTACTGGTTGATATCGGCAACATGAATGGCATGAATATCAGACAGTGTGATTTGTTCGAGTACCATTTTGGACCATTCGCCAATATTGTTGACAATAAGATGGGGGGGACCTGGCACCCCCCACCAATATGGAGGATGCCCCTGCGTGTCTCCTCGATGCAGACTTGGTCTCAGGATTGCGAGATAGGATTGAGGACTTTTTCCAGAGGAATGACGGGTCAGTGCCCCACTATTGCACAATATGGGAGGCTTTAATGTGTGGCTGAGGAGGAAATTAATTTCCACAACCTACGGCTCCTGGAAATAGACTATGGCACCTTACATGACACACCGCTTCTGGGATTGATTAAAGGGAACCTACTGAAGTTTAAGGAGCTGGCGGATAGGGAAGTCTGTCTTATGGTCAAACCTGTCCAGGCGCGGCGGTACAGGTAAGCTGATAGATCGGGACACTTCTTAGCCGGGGTGGTTCGAGGTGAAAGGGGAACGCAATATATTGCTGAGATTAGAACACAGGCAGGTAATATGCTTACTACACATGAAGAGATAAATGGCAAATAATTCTGGCGATATTATGAGGTCTTATATGCTAATACAGATGCGTGCTCAGCTGAGGATTGAAGCCAATATTTAGAAGGCATAGCGCTCCCAGGGCTCTCTGATGAAGTACAATTGGGACTACATCAACCAGTGACCCTGGAGGAAATCATTGATGCGATTATGACACTAGCATCAGGGAAGGCTCCCTGCCTGGACGGGATTGGCATTGAATTGTATAAAGAAATGCGACAGTTACTGGTGCCAAAGTGATTACAGGTGTGGGAAGAATCCCTACAGATTGGCCGATTTCCAGCCACTTTATCCAAAGCCGTTATCGCGGTTTTGTTAAAACCAAATAGGCCGGTGGCCGACATGGCCTCTCACAGGCCACTATTGCTTATTAATTTGGATACTAACGTTTTCGCTGAGGTCTTATCCACACGATTGCTTCGTGTGGATAAGACCATATATCAACACTGGTGCATCCGCACCAGTCTGGATTTATTCCGGAGCGGTCTACAGCATGGAACTTGAGCCGGCTTTTTTGTGACATATCCCAGATAGATCCGGGCGCAGCGGCAGTCGCCTCTCTGGACACAGAAAAGGCTTTTGACTCTGTTTCCTGGAAGTTCGTCTTTGTTGTCCTGCGTCGCATGCGATTTGGAAACCCCTGCATAGAATTTGTTTGGTTGCTATATGGAGAGGCGTCCGCAAGAGTGCATACGAATGGTATGCTCTTGTCCGCCTTTAAACTGGGTCGAGGGACGAGGCAGGGATGTGCATTCTCCCCATTGCTGTTTGCCTTAACGATAGAACCCTTAGCTTGTATGATGTGAGATAGGCATGGATACAAGGGTATCCATATAGCTGGTCATCCCCAGGTTATATCTTTATACGCGGACGACACGCTGTTATTCGTCCGCGATCCGGAAAAGAATTTAGCACCTATGATAGAGGAGGTACATAGTTTCACGCATTTCTCCGGGTAGCGGATAAATGAGGCAAAATTGGAATTGTTCCCCTTGACAGATGCCACTCCCACGCCGAACCGTCTCATGGGGTTTAGGTGGATGCCACATAGATTCAAGTACCTAGGCGTGATGGTATCGCATTCTGATCGATCATTGTTTACTGATAACCATGAGGTGTATCTTGAAGCCCTAGCGGTTAAGCTACAACTGTGGTCAAAGATCCCAATATCCCTCTATAGTTTAGTTTAGTAAACTCTATAGGAGGCTTTCATTACTCAAGATGGTGGTAGTTCCTAAACTGCTGATTTATTTCAGCAACATCCCCATATGGCCTGGGTGTTTTTATTTTTGACAAACTCTGATCCTTGGAGACTGGTTATGTGTGAGGAGCGGGTGCGTCACGAATGAAGTGGGAGGGCCTGGCGGACCCGTATGAGAGGGGTGGCCTTGCGGCCCCTGATTTTGAATTGTATTACATTGTCTCACAGGCACAATAGGCCGGGCAATGGTATTCCAAGGACCCGGGCCTGATACATTGGGCTCTGGAGTCTTATAGTGCATCTCCTGCAAATTTGAAGGCGATAATCCTTGGGGGACGTCACGAGGAATAGTGCTCGTTTGATCCAGTCCGTAATACGGTGAATGCATGGGCAAGTCTGTTTAAGAGGCTAGATATATCGTCCCCATATTGCGGAGCTGTCCCGCTATGGAACTGTCCGGGGCTTCCCCCAAGGTATGATGCAGCTATTAGGAATGGTAAGGAATGGATGGGACCTGGGGGGGGGGTGTATGATACTAAGTGATCTGTTTCTGAATTGATTTTTTGTGTCACTTGAGGACTTTGCTGCCAAACTGGGGAATAACCTGATTAGATGTATACAATATTAGAGGATGAGGGCTGCGGCACAGAGCTGTTGGCCATTGTTCCCCCAGGAACCCCATATTTGTGAACCTTTTGAAATTCTAGTGCGGGGTGGGAGTTCTAGAAGACTTATCTCTACATTGTATAAAGCATCCCAGACTGCTCAAAAATCAAACAATACGGCCAGGGGAAAATGGGAGAAAGACATGAATACAGCTATACAAGATGATAGGTTGGCACGATGGTGTCGCTTGACGAAGGAGGTCTCGCTTAACGTAAAATTTAGGTTGATACAATTCAAGATATTGAATCATTTACACTACACTCGGGCGCAAATGTCTAAGTTTGCCTTGAAGGAAAACAGTGAATGCATGAAGTGCGGTAGTACGGAAGCCAATTCCTTCCATATGTACTTGGGATGCCCTGAGGTTGCTCAGTTCTGGCAGGAATTACCGGGAATACTGTATGATATTGCTCAAATACATCTGGCATTCTCCCCTTCTAAGTATCTCCTGGGTGATATAGGAAAGGTCAATATGAAGATTCACAGATTTTTTTATTTAGCTTGAATAATTGCTAAGAAATGTATCCTGAAATATTGGAAATCAAGAATTGCACCCAGGGTGGTGGAGTGGCTCAGAGAATTGACCTACGGTAACGAAAGAGAGGAGGGTTATATTGCTATGGTCGTGCCTGGTTGCCGTCTGAAAAACATTTGGGGGCCCTTTAGGACTTATCTCATGCTAACTCATGGGGGGCAGGGAATATCTGAATAGACTCTGGTATGAAGGAATGGTCGGGATGTTCCGTGATGGTTGTCCGGGTGGTGTGATTTTCTTTTTGGTTTTGTTGACTCATTGTGCCTCAGTGTTTATGACCTTACCCTTCCTAGTGACACTCTGTATATGACTTGTCGCGATGTAACCTGTCTGCTGCTACGTTAAATAATGGTTAAAAAAAAAAAGCAGTGGCCACAAAGAATCATTTCAAATACCAGGATCATAAGGTTCTCCTCTTTCCGGATCCGGCACCTGCGACCGAGATTAAGCGAAGGAAACTTAATGTACTTAAGACGTCCTTTGTATCGCGCGAGGCCAAAGCAGGGGTGCTTAGGCCTGCGAAGCTGAGGGTTACGTGGAAAGATAAAGAGTATGGGCCTCATTACACGGACGGCGGTAACCTTGGCGCTAGTAGCGATTGGGGGAATTACCGCCCCATTCCAAGGTTGGCGGGGCGGTAATTCCCCATTCACCAAGGCCCTTCCCCATTCCCATTTGAGCCCCCATAGGGCTCAATGGGAATAGGGAAGGAGCAAATAACGGCACCGCTATTAGCGGTACCGTTATTTGCCCTGAAGTCCCTCAGCGGGTCCCTTCCTTAACGTGTGGTCTGGCCACATGTTAAGGACGGGACCCACTGAGGGACCTCGTAGTATGGCACTAAGGGATTACTGGCACCGGTGCCCTTACCGGTGCCGGTAATCCCTCAGCGCCATCCGTGTAATGAGGCCCTATATCTTTTGGGATGCAGAGAAGGCAGAAGAACTGTTGAAATTGATTCCTGAAAAAAATACCATGATCATAGAGAAAGAATGAAGGCCTATGGACTCCCGAGGTTATTATGTCATTTGACATCTAGGGAACTTTGGAACTAGTTTTTAAGGTTGTTGAGTTGGTACTTGTTTGCAATGTGGGCAGTGAGGAAAGGTCCAGCTCACTGCACTAAATCACAGTGATGTTAGAGGCAGATTGGTGCTGAAGGTTTCTTCATTACGATTGTTACATTCCGAGACTCAACAACAGGAGTTGTGGGAAGATGATGAGAGCTGCCCATGTTAGGTAACGTGGGGCGGAGGGGGGGTCATATTTGGATTGCACAGTGCATTGAGCCTTAAACTATGGAAATATTTGGGATTTGTTCTACCAGGAGGGGTGAGTAGTACAATACCTAGTGCAGATCTTGTAATGCCCCCACCGCATCAACTAATGTTGTTTGCAATTTCTCTCCTCCATGTTAACGAGAACTATCAGAAAGGCCCCGTAATAACTGTGGTTTGGGGGACACGTTTTCTTGTACTTTGATTAAATATTGTGGATGCCTCTCACTAGGAGGACATTGCTATTGTTCTGTTATGTACCTTCAAATTCAAATAAAAAGATAGTTACAAACAAATATTAGACACACACTGATCACATGTGTAAAGACTGGTAGGGGGTGTCTGTACTTCTGCTCTCTAGATGGTAGAGGAGAGGCACAGAAGACCCCAGCCAAGATTCTCTATAAGGTAGCAATGGACGAGCAATCAAGGCCCAGCTTCTCAGGAGGTGATGCGGGCTGGTTCTTAAGTACAGTGTAGTCCCGGAACCCCCACAAAGGAATGTCCACAGACTGTATTACTGAAAACACAGTCTTTATATAATTAATATTCAAAGGTATGTACACGATCACAATAACGCACTTTGTACTCGGAAGTCAATAATGATAAATATATACAATTCTAAAGTGGTACCACTAATGTTATCGAATCTCATTAAAGTGCATCAACTGTACGGTTAAAATGTCACACAGATTAATAACGAGGAAACCAGCAATAGAGATAGGCAGGAACGTAAAATGGTTGAAACAATAGGCAGAATACTGACCCCTACCACTAGGCACAGTTCTGTGTGGAGATCCCCCCACCTGGGCAACCTGTAAATAAAGATATATAGCACAAGCCCAGTCCATATATTGTCCGATAGTCTTACTTCTTCCTATTAAGGTTTTACCCCCCCCAATGTACCTGGTGGAGTAGAGTTCTCCGTCGATGCGCCGACTGATCCTTCTTGAGTGCCTCCCTTTCAGGCGGGAGCCACGATTCGTCGAGAGGTGTCGGGGAACTTGGCGTTCGGTGTCAGGGAATCGACGGCCCTTCTTGAGTGCCCTCCCTTTAAGGCAGGAGTCACGGGTCGTCGAACGTCCGACGGTGAACAGGGTGAACTGCGGCAGGGAAGTGGCAGCTTCGTTCCTAGCGGTACTCGGCGACGACAGAGCGTTGGCGTCCTGCAAGGAAGAGGTGTGCGGGGCACCTCGGTGACGATAGTTCTGGATTGCAAAGAGGTGATGACGAACTGTGGCCCAACAAGGGCGTCGAGTCGTCGGTGTCTCTGTGGTCTTTAGGTGGCGGGAAACCCACCGGTGGATGCTCCTCGGCGCGTCGACGGTCGGGCCTTCTCCAGCGGGAGACAAGCAGGTGGTGATGCAGACGAGAGCATCCGATGATCAATTGAAGTTCTTAGGCAAACGGGAGCACAGCGGCTCCAGTCGGCAACGGCGGTTGTTGACAGTGGCGGACAACAGTCCGAGTGCTTCTCCTTGGAGTTCCGCAGAAGTCCCCGTATCGGGTCGGCAGCCTGTCGAAGGTCTGTCTACCAGGGAGCGTTGGCAAAGATCAGCTGTGCACGATGGTCCCTCGTAGCTCAGGAAGAGGGTGCCTTACCAGGTCCTCTCTGGGTCAGTCCATGGAAGCACAGCAGCTTTCAGATTGCGAAGGAGAGCAACAGCAATTCTTCTCGTCCAGCAGGGCTTCAAGGTCAAGCGTCAGTTATTCCAGTTACTCGTCGTAGTGGACTTCAGCTTCTGAACATGATTCCTAGCAGTGAGAGGTCCCCAGATATATTGTTGATCTCCCATTCATTCCGCTGGGTCACACTCAAGCATCCAATCACGACTACAGACATTCATGCAGGCAGGCAACCAATCAGGCACACACGGTATTCAGGCCATTCACTTCTCTCCAGACACTCACAACAAGTTATGTGTATTGGGACAAGTACCGAGCCATTCAACACTCCAAGCTGCATTCATACCGGTTTCAGTCATTGTGTCAACCACCAGATACTAGACACCCACAACACAGAATGCATATTCGTCACACACTCTATTCACCCAGGTCCCACCCACAGGAGGTACCCACAACATACATCACCGGGAAGGCTCCAGCTAGTCTGGCCAGGCCTTCACAACAACACCATATATGGCATTTCCACCCAACAGCCAGTCAGGGGAAAGGGACAGAGTCAGGGCTTCCAAGGACTTTGGGAAAACAAGGTAATGGGTAATAGAAAGCAAGAGGCCACCGGGGCCATCTTGTTTTCCATCAGGAATCAACTGATCCCAATGGCAGGGCCGGGGTATCCCAAAATGGAGGATACTCCGCACACCTGTCAAACTCAGCATGGAGCTGCCACCAGCCCCTACCCTGCTCTGCGGGCCACCCACAGGTGCCCAGAAACATACACCAGGGGCACAGGTTTGTACCTCCACCCATGGGTGCCATAAGGGTATCCCACGGGTCTGTTCACCAAACAAAAAGAGAGCTGCACCGCCAGGAGTCTCACATGAACTCCTGCGTGGAAAACACGACAGAACACACGATAAAAAGCAGTAAAGGACAAGGATACGAAGGCCCTGTCCCTCCGATGCATTTCCAGCATCACAGTCGCCCCCCCAGACTGAGGTGGAGGGTGCCTAATCTCCCACGGGATAGACACCCTCATCCAGACGGTCAACATACCTTCTGGAAAGGCCATCTGCATTATCGTGACTCTTCCCTGGTCTGTGCTCTATGGTGATGTCTAGCCCTTGCAGGCTAATGGACCACCTGAGCAGTTTCGGGTTTTCACCCTTCATCTGCATAAGCCACTTCAGGGGCTTATGATCTGTTTGGACCTTGAAGGTAGACTCCGTAAGGTAGGGCCTAAAGCACCTAAGGCTCCAAACTATACTAAAACATTCCTTTTCAACAGTAGCCCACCTACGTTCTCTACCCTTGAGTTGTCTACTGATGAATATGATAGGATGTTCTCTCCCTTTGTCATCTAACTTGGACAAGACAGCTCCAATTCCGGTGTTGCAGGCATCCGTCTGGACGATAAAGGGTCGGCTGTAGTCAGGCGCACACAACACGGGTGCCCGACACAGACTTTCTTTCAAGCCATCAAAGGCCCTCTGACAGTCCTCAGTCCAATGGATCTTCCTAGGCTGCTTGGGTGAAGTCAGAGCTGTCAGTGGGGCAGCTATGGTTCCATAGTCCGCCATGAAATTGCGATAGTACCCGGTGAGGCCCAAAAAGGCTCTTACCTGGGTTTGAGTAGTGGGAGTCTCCCTGTCCTGTACATCCTGTACCTTACTGGGGAGAGGTTGGATTTGACCCCCTCCTACCTCATGACCAAGATACGTGACTTTCCCCTGAGCTATCTGGCACTTGGTGGCCTTGATAGTGAGGTTAGCCCTTTTTAAGGCCTGCAACACTCTACCCAGATGTGTCAAGTGCTCTTCCCAAGTGGAACTGTAGACGGCAATGTCGTCTAAATAAGCCACACAAAAGGCTTCCAGCCCACTGAGAGCATGATTGACCAATCTCTGGAAGGTGGCAGGGGCATTCTTCAACCCAAAAGGCATGACCCTAAACTGGTAGAGTCCCTCTGTTGTTGAGAATGCCGTCTTTTCCTTGGCATGGCCCGTCAGAGCTATTTGCCAATAGCCTGAGGTGAGGTCAAAGGTGCTCACAAATTTGGCAGCATCTATGGTGTCCACGAGCTCATCAGCCCTGGGCAATGGGTGCGCGTCAGTTTTGGTGACGGCATTGACTCCTCGGTAGTCCACACAGAACCTCCAATCCTTGGTACCTGCCTGAGAACTTGCCTTGGGGACAAGGACCACGGGACTGGACCAGGGACTGGTTGAGGGTTCAATAACACCCAGATCCAACATTTTGGCGACCTCAGCCTGGATGTGGTTCTTAACCGTATCTGACATTCGGTAGCTCCTGCTCTTGACAGGGACGCTGTCACCAGTGTCAATATCGTGGTTACACCACGGTGTAAGGCCTGGCATCAGCGAAAACAGAGAGGCATACTGCTGGAGCAAAGTCCTGCAGGCCCTCTGCTGCTCGGTTGTCAAATCTGGAGACAGCTGCACTCCCTCCACTGAGCCATCCTGAGGGTTGGTATGCAGCAAATCAGGATGGGGCTTACTCTCATCCTCTTCTTGCTCTGAAGCCAGCAAGAGACATGAGACTTCGGCTCGCCTGTGGAAAGGCTTGAGCCTATTAACATGGAATACCTGAGGGGCCACCCCTGGGATTCCCATGTCAACCAGATAATTGACCTCGCCCATCTTGGAGATTATCCTGAAGGGTCCAGTCCATTTATCTGCCAATGCTCGAGGCTTGGTAGGCTCCATCACGAGGACCTCCTGTCCCGGAGTCCAATCCACTTGCGATGCTTTAAGGTCATGCCAGTATTTGTTCAATTCCTGGCTGGCCTTGAGATTCGCCGTTGCTTGACCCATCATCTGTGTCATCCTCCATCTGAGGCCTAACACATAGTCCCCCACTTGCTTGGCGGGACCGGGAGGGGTGGCTTCCAAACCTTCTCTGATCAAGGCGAGGGGCCCCCTCACGGGATGTCCAAAGAGTAACTCAAAGGGGCTGAAACCAATGCCCTCTTGAGGTACCTCTCTGTAAGCAAACAGCAGGCATGGCAGGAGGAGATCCGATTTCCTCCTTAGGGGCTCTTCCAAAGCACCTAGCATGCCCTTGAGAGTTTTATAAAATCTCTCAACCAGACCATTGGTCTGGGGGTGGTAAGAAGGGGAGAACTCGTAGGTTACCCCGTACTCTTTCCACATGGTTTTCATGTAACTAGACATGAAGTTGGATCCTCGGTCAGAGGCAACCTCTTTGGGGAATCCAACACGGGTGAAAATGCCCAGGAGGGCCCGGCCAACCACCTTGTCAGTAACAGTCCGAAGGGGTATAGCCTCAGGGTACCTGGTGGCATGATCTACCAAAACCAGGATGAACCGATGTCCACCTGACGTGGGAGGGTCAAGGGGACCGACGATGTCGATGCCCACCCTCTCAAACGGTGTGCCAACCACTGGCAATGGCTGCAGTGGGGCGATGACACTGCCTCCAGTTTTGCCAGACAACTGACAAGTTGGGCAGGTACTGCAGTGGGACTCCACTTCTACTCCCATCCGAGGCCAGTAGAAATGGGCAGAGAGCCTCTGCTTAGTCTTCTTGGTGCCAAGATGACCCGCCAAGGGCACCTCATGCGCCAACTCCAGTAGGAAGGGCCTGTAAACCTGGGGTACCACCAACCTCTTGAGGGCACCAGGTTCAGGCTTAGTGGGCTCACTAACAAGGAGCTCACCCTCCCAATAAATCCGGAAGGTCCTAGGCACTTCTCCGTGTGCCTGGGACAGGGCCTGTTTCCTCAGACCCTCGAGAGAGGGACACTCTCTCTGTCCTTTACAGAAGTCTGCCCGGGAGGGTCTCCCTTCAGCTAACAAGCAGTGAAGATCGGGATGATCCTCCGGGTTGAGAACCTCTCCCACAGGAGAGTCTTCTTGTTCTTCTCCCACAGGAGTTGAGACGGGGTTTACCACTGGACCCAGCCTGTCCGGAGCATGGATCCCAATGGGTGCTGTAGGAACAGCAGGAAGAGAAGGAGCTCCCTCCACAGAGGTGGCCTTCTTGCTCTTCCTTCGTCGTGCCTTAGGCCGCGCCTTCGGCTCAGGTACCTGACTTACAGCCAGACCCGGTGTCACCTGTGACCTAGTGACCGCAGCAGCAGTCATGGGAAGACCATCTGCGATCAATCCCAACTCGACTAGATCGTTACCGAACAGAATGTTAGCAGGGACATTGTCCTGAACCAGGACAGGAAGCTTTGCTGTCTTGTCTCCAATTACGAGTGTGACTCGGGCTACAGGCGATAATTTGGGAGGCCCACCAGCTAACCTGGTGGTTCTCAGAGGAGCATCTACATAGTCCTCTGGCATGAGCAGGGTCCTGTCCACCACTGTCATGCTTGCCCCAGTGTCTCTCAAACCAGTAGAAGGCTGGCCATTCAGGAGGACACTTCTCAAAAATCTACAGGTGTTCTGTGGGATAGTCGCCAGTACTTCCGCGTACTGGTCCCAGGACCCAAGGGACACTAAGGAAATCTCTACGGGAGCACCAAAAGTGATTCCAGTAGAGGAGGGGAGGACAGTGGCCTCCACCTCAGACATGGGGTAAGGGTAGGTCAGGCTGACAGCCTGGACTCCGAGTGCCTTACCTTTACACTTGGAGTCACCCCTTTTGTGATCCAGAGCCCCACAGTCCCAACAAGTGCCGGGAGTGCGGGGTACGGTACTGGAACCACCGGGAGCCTGCTTTGCAGCAGGTTGACCACTACTCTTATTCCCACCCACAGATGACTTATCCCCACTAGATTTTTGGGTCTTAGGAGAGGAGGGTTTAGGTTTATTCGACTGTGACTGCTTTTGGGACTGCTCAGCTTTCTGAGAGGCCCCCTTTTCTTTGTCCTTGTCCTTCCCACTGGAGTCCTTAGGGGACACCCGGTGGGAGACCCACTTGTCAGTCAACCTAGCCAGCTTAAAGGGATCCAAAATGTTCTGGTCAGCAACATACTGACGCAGCTCTGGTGAACAGGCTTCAGAAAAATGCTCAAAAAACAACAGGTGGGACAATTCAACAAAAGTTTTCACCTTGTAACCATCAATCCACCCCATCATATTCATGTGCGCAGCACTCACCCAGTCGACCCAAGACACATTCTCTCTTTTCTTAAAATCCCTGAACCTTTTAAGGTATTGGGTAGGTGTCTTGCCAAATTTGGCAATCAAAGCAGATTTCATACACTCATACTGACCCCTTTCTTCCACACTCAGCTTCAGAATACAGTCATATCCAGTTTGAGGCACTCTGCTTAGCAAACACTTAGCCCAATCTCTTTTGTCAACATCATGAATTGCACAAGCTATTTCAAACGCTGCAATCCATTGGAGGATATCAGAACCCTCCGAAAACACACCAACCAAAACCTTCATAAATTTAGTTGCTGGGGACCTGACACTCTCACTGGGTTTCGATGAAGTCTCCACTTGAGCTTTCTCTAGCTGGATTCTCTGACATTCAGTGTCCTTGTCTTTGAGTTCAAGATCCCTATTCTTGAGTTCAACTTGTTGAGCCAGCTCCTCTTTCTTAAACTCAGCATCTATTTCCAACTTGCGATATTCAAAGGCCAATTTCATCCTTAATAACTCAAGTTCCAAGGAATTGCTGGGGTTCGGAACAGAGGCAGCAGGAATGGTGACATTCCCAGAAACAGATTTAGTAGAAACCCCTGGACAGAGTCCTCATTGGTTGCATTCCCCCCCTCGTCAAGAGTTTCACCATTGGTCTGGTAGTCCACCAGGGCACCTATCAGCTCAGCCCTAGACGTATCCACAAAGTCTAACTCCCTGGCTTCACAAGCACTGTGGAGAGCCTCTAAGTTCATCAGAGTCAATTTACCATTCGCAATAGACTCCATTGCTTGTAATGCGGTTATTTGGTACACACCCAAACCTTAATCTAATAAAGTGCAGATATTTTGTAAGTGGCACGGTTATACACTGATTCTTAAAACCATAAGCATCCCACCGCTGCCACCAGTGTAAAGACTGGTAGAGGGTGTCTGTACTTCTGCTCTCTATATGGTAGAGGAGAGGCACAGAAGACCCCAGCCAAGATTCTCTATAAGGTAGCAATGGACGAGCAATCAAGGCCTAGCTTCTCAGGAGGTGATGCGGGCTGGTTCTTAAGTACAGTGTAGTCCCCGAACCCCCACAAAGGAATGTCTACACACTGTATTACTGAAAACACAGTCTTTATATAATTAATATTCAAAGGTATGTACACGATCACAATAACGCACTTTGTACTCGGAAGTCAATAATGATAAATCTATACAATTCTAAAGTGGTATCACTAATGTTATCGAATCTCATTAAAGTGCATCAACTGCACGGTTAAAATGTCACACAGATTAATAACGAGGAAACCAGCAATAGAGATAGGCAAAAACGTAAGATGGTTGAAACAAAAGGCAGAATACCGACCCCTACCACTAGGCACAGTTCTGTGTGGAGATCCCCCCACCTGGGCAACCTGTAAATAAAGATATATAGCACAAGCCCAGTCCATATATTGTCCGATAGTCTTACTTCTTCCTATTAAGGTTTTACCCCCCAATGTACCTGGTGGAGTAGAGTTCTCTGATGATGCGCCGACTGATCCTTCTTGAGTGCCTCCCTTCCAGGCGGGAGCCACGGATCGTCGAGAGGTGTCGGGGAACTTGGCGTTCGGTGTCGGGGAATCGACGGCCCTTCTTGAGTGCCCTCCCTTTAAGGCGGGAGTCACGGGTCATGGAACATCCGACGGTGAACAGGGTGAACTACGGCAGGGAAGTGGCAGCTTCGTTCCTAGCAGTGCTCGTCGACGACAGAGCGTTGGCGTCCTGCAAGGAAGAGGCGTGCGGGGCACCTCAGTGACGATAGTTCTGGACCGCAAAGAGATGATGAAGAACTGTGGCCCAACAAGGGCGTCGAGTCGTCGGCGTCTCTGTGGTCTTTAGGTGGCGGGAAACCCACCGGTGTATGCTCCTCGGCACGTCGATGTTCGGGCCTTCTCCAGCAGGAGACAAGCGGGTGACGATGCAGACGAGAGCGTCCGATGATCAATTGAAGTTCTTAGGCAAACGGGAGCACGGCGGCTCCGGTCGGCGACGGCAGTCGTCGATAGCGGCGGACAACAGTCCGAGTGCTTCTACTTGGAGTTCCGCAGCAGTCCCCGTATCGGGTCAGCAGCCTGTCGAAGGTCTGTCTACCAGGGAGCGTTGGCAAAGATCAGCTGTGCACGATGGTCCCTCGTAGCTCGGGAAGAGGGCGCCTTACCAGGTCCTCTCTGGGTCAGTCCTTGGAAGCACAGCAGCTTTCAGATTGCGAAGGAGAGCAACAGCAATTCTTCTCGTCCAGCAGGGCTTCAAGGTCAAGCGTCAGTTATTCCAGTTACTCGTCGTAGTGGACTTCAGCTTCTGAACACGATTCCTAGCAGTGAGAGGTCCCCAGATATACTGCTGATCTCCCATTCATTCCGCTGGGTCACACTCAAGCATCCAATCACGACTACAGGCATTCATGCAGGCAGGCAGCCAATCAGGCACACAAGGTATTCAGGCCATTCACTTCTCTCCAGACACTCACAACAAGTTATGTGTATTGGGACAAGTACCGAGCCATTCAACACTCCAAGCTGCATTCATACCGGTTTCGGGTAGGGTTGTCTCAGTCATTGTGTCAACCACCAGATACTAGACACCCACAACACAGAATGCATATTCGTCACACACTCTATTCACCCAGGTCCCACCCACAGGAGGTACCCACAACATACATTACCGGGAAGGCTCCAGCTAGTCTGGCCGGGCCTTCACAACAACACCATATATGGCATTTCCACCCAACAGCCAGTTAGGGGGAAGGGACAGAGTCAGGGTTTCCCAGGACTTTGGGAAAACAAGGTAATGGGTAATAGAAAGCAAGAGGCCACCGGGGCCATCTTGTTTTCCATCAGGAATCAACTGATCCCAATGGCAGGGCCGGGGTATCCCAAAATGGAGGATACTCCGCACACCTGTCAAACTCGGCATGGAGCTTCCACCAGCCCCTACCCTGCTCTGCAGGTAGGGGCTGGTGCCCAAAAACATACACTAATGGCACAGGGTTGTACCCCCACCCAT
The DNA here is from genome assembly GCF_040938575.1 of Ambystoma mexicanum. Classification (NCBI taxonomy): domain Eukaryota; kingdom Metazoa; phylum Chordata; class Amphibia; order Caudata; family Ambystomatidae; genus Ambystoma; species Ambystoma mexicanum. The sequence continues at coordinate 728,837,146 of NC_090934.1, forward strand.
GGGTGCCATAAGGATATCCCACGGGTCCGTTCACCAAACCAAAAGAGAGCTGCACCGCCAGGAGTCCCACATGAACTCCTGCGCGGAAAACACGACAGAACACACGATAAAAAGCAGTAAAGGACAAGGATACGGAGGCCCTGACCCTCCGATGTATTTCCAGCATTACAACGTGGCAAGGTTAGACCCAAAGGTTTATTCAGGTAAATCTGCAATGATGTTTTTCTCACAGAAAGGATTTGGATATGGAAGAATTTTTTTAACTGGAATCAGCACATACCAGTGGTGGAGGATTTTGACTATCTGGGTATGAGGTGTTGTCAAACCTTATCAGCATAGCCACGTGTGGCTAAGCAAGCAACGAGGACGAGGCAAGTGATATGGGGATTTGTACATGTACTACTAACTTTCGTGCTCACACAGTTGACTATATGCTTTGCATTTACCAAGCCAAAGCCTGCTACCTCTATGTTGCAGGCTTTTGGGATTGTGATAAAGGAGAGAGCTTACAAAGGTCTGAACATTGGTTTAATAAGCGTGTGCTTAATCTTCTTTTGTCATGCGTAAATGATTCCTGTCACTTGGAGTTGGGTATAACGTACACACACGACCGTTTTCATTTAGCGCCTGTTTTGCTACGTTTTAACAACATACAGAATAATTAAAAAAATAATCATTAAAGAAATCTGGACAAGGGAAAGAGTCAGTCTAGTGCCGTGGACATGGCACATTTAACAATTAGTAGCAGTTTTGCTACACTCAACTTTTTTCGAGCTGTGGAGCTCGATAAAGAAACTTTACTGTTACAGAAGAAACCTATTTAATTCGAAAGTGATCGCGATATACAGGGGAGCAGAACAATTATGAATAGGTATCAGAAGGTTATTACATCAACTGTCGGGAAACAAATTTATCTTAGGTGGGCACTACACTTGAAGCACGGATCATTAAACAATAAAATACGTTTCAACTGTATCCCTTTACATTGAGTAACAGCTACAAGGACTTTTAACTCTAAGGTCGATGATCACGGGGTGAATGGCTGCTGGTCATTTTGTCCCGCTATGCAGGGAATGTTAACACATATCTTGTTTTTTTGGCCAAAATATAGTTTAATAAGACCGAGAACTCTGAAGCCAGCCCCGAGACTGTTCGTGTTTAGGCAACATGGGGGCTTTTTTATTAACTGGGACAGGGGTGGACTGGGAGCCAAAAGAGGCCCTGGAAAATAATTCCAAAGTGGCCCCAAATTACACATTTTCAGCACACCCAACCCTTTTCCTATGGAAACATTGGGAACTTCCAGGGTGCAGAGGCCTACCGGGAAATCTCCAGTATCTCTGAAGTGGGGTGACCTCTCCCTATTGTACCAGTTTTTGCTCCAGGCCTTGCTCCAGTTGAGTTGGTCAGTGGGGCGGTAAATATAAAACATTGTTTAGAAAATGAGGGTCATGTGAAATTTTAAATTAACATAGGTCGTCAACTCTGAGTTTGTTGTATACCGTAACATTTTAACTTTGCTTATTTTAAACATTGCGTAGAGTAACTATTTACATATGTTGCAATGTATGACTTTCATTAATGCATATGTTTGGGTTTTTACTGTTACATGGCAACTTGTATGGCAGGTATTGCCGACATAAAGTGAAACTGACTTTGAGTGGCAACAGGAGTGGGCTTCGTTCCTGAATGCACTCAAGAACCTTGGGTGTCCTGGGACTAAAGCAGAACTGAATCCTCTGAAAACCTTATCCTGCAAGGGGCAACAAATGGCCTAGAAAGAATCCCACATTGCTCATAAAAGAAAACACTGCTCTCAGTGGGTCTTTCTCGGGCGCTATGCACCAGAGGCCCACTTTTTGATTGCTTTAACTTTGTATGAAAATAACCTAAAGGTAGGCTTTGCAACAAGGGATTTATAACGTAATATTTGGTCCTAGAGTTATTGGTTCGACCCCATCCTTTCAGCCTGTCCTGAAATCAGTTGTACGGATGTGTATTGCAAGACTAATAAAATAAACCAGATATAGAATGCAACATTAGATCACAAAAGTGCCAAGTGGGCCTTCCTGGGATCTCATTTCCCGCTTACATCTCTATATATCGAGTTGTGGCTTGAGGAAAGCGCTAAAGACTGTGTGGGCAGGCGCTGTACTCCTCTTACAAGGTTTAAGCCCAGTCAGGGGATGGATGTAGATCGGCCAACTTTGTATGTTCAAAAGCCATCTAATGTAGCGGGTGTTCAGAATGCATGTTATCAAGCCTTACACCCAACGTGTACCAGCTCATAGTGATCAGTGCCATGGGAAAGCACCCCTCCATAATAAGCATTCACTTTAGCACTGGACACCTACCTTCCTTAGTCTGCCCTACAATGCACTGTCTCAAGGCGAGAATTAGAGGACAGATCTTAGGAACGTAGCAACAATCAGATCTTACATTGTGTGTACATGAATGTATACACCCCCATAGGCAGCTGCAGTCTGTTAAGGTTCACTTAACATAAGTATCCATGTGGGGCCCCAACCGATCACCTGTACTGCTAGGTACGATAGTATCAACAGGAGAGTACTAGTCCATACACACTTCAATTATCACCTTACTGCGTACATAGAGTCAATGAACTCATGCGAACCTCTCTGCTTTACTCACGACCACCTCAGCATCAGTAAGGTTCATTTAAAGGACACCTATAAAAACAAAAACAAATATGTGCACACCACATAACCCCCTCGCCGGCCTTATGATGATGCGCTGGGTGTTGCTTGTGTGGCCACGAGCATGCCTCCTCTCAGTGCAGCGCCGTACACAGTGCCCGCTCACAAAACCTGCCACTTTTTCTGACCCAAGGTGTGTACACTTCAACTCCCAGCTCTGGCGCCATGTCATGCTCCAAATTTGAGGCACGACGGATCGGACGGGTCATTGTGATTGCGCACCTCTGCTGTTCCCCACCAGGGCTGCTCCGGCAATGTGGCCCAGAACTTCCCCGACACCAATGCCTCACTATCTTCTCACCACCCTCAATCGGTGCACACCATAACCAGCCATGGGCTAGGCACCACACAGCTACTCTTTACAACCAAGCTCCATGGTACACGCAGTACCATGTGCACCCAACAGGCCATCTCATAGTGGGGGCTTCGCTCAGAAGGGAAGTAAGTGATCAATTACATCGAGTGTCAACTACGCTGTCAGAATTTTCTAAGAATTTTATTATGAATTTCATCAGAAAATGCAGTGGAATCAGGGCACGCAAAAAAAAGCAAGCAATTGAAGGGAGTCGTGAGAAAGTGGCCTCAACATTTTGAGCGCATGCCTCTATGACCTCCGACAGAATAGTTGACACTCACCGTAATTGATCAGAGACTTACCACTGATGATTTATTCATCCAAACCACATCAAATCAAGAGTGGGGGTGCAGATGCGATTGGAACCAGCAGTGCCCATGTGAAATCCATCCAGGTATCCCTGGAAGAAGTCTGGGAGAGGTGTTCTTCTAACACACATTATGGAGTCTTCTATATTATAACTAAATTCCACACATCTTGGTTGAGAGAAATATTGCCCCTGAGGAATGTCTGGCCGAGTGAAGCCCAAAGACAGAAACATGTACATGTAGAGCATGGTAGGGAGTGTTGAAAGGGGTATTGATACTCGTGTACACTCATGTTACAAGAATCTAGGGTGGATAAAATGAATGATCTTGGGACGATGTGGATAGGTATTCTTGACACTATATTTGTTACGGTGTATATTATAAAAAATGTGGTTTGAACCATAAGATTTTATCAGAAAATGCAACGATTTTACATGTTTATATAATAATAGTTTTGTATTTTTGCAGTTAATTGATGCTGCAAAAGTCTATTATTTCAGGACACTGTTGCAGTAGTTTGTTACCAGGGATACAGTAGTGAATAGTGTCATAAACCTTCCTTTTAGATAGTATACTATGGAATGGTCAGTGCACACTTTTTTGTGTCTCTCTCTACTGAATGCCACAAAACATATGCAACACAGTGTGTTTTTTCCCATTGCTTATGTCACATCCGGATGTGGTCCACGTGAGAAAGACTGATCTCTAAGAGCGGGCGCTTTCAGAGAGTGGGGCAGAGGTACTCTCTGCATTACGTGGGTGGGGGTGTCATAGAGACCCATTTCTTGGCCCGGGCAGAGCGGGTGATGGCTCGGGACGCAGAGCTAAATAGCTCAGGAGGTGGGCGCAGTAAGGGGCCCACCCAGAGAGATGCATCTGAGTTTACAGAACAAATGATTAAGCAGCCTGCTGTGCCGGTGAGTGCTCCTCGTCAATGTGCAGCTTGCTGCCCTCTGCCGATTTGTAGATGACTGGGATGTGTTCGGACTATGCAAACGAAGGAATGCATATTCCAAATGCAGCATGTGAGATACTCTGGAGTCACACACCCCGTGCCCCTCGTTCTTTGTGCTGACAGTCTTTCAAGTGGGGCAATTTATAAATTTGGCTCACTTACAAGCCATTGTTTTTACACAGCATGTGTTTACCATTTCAGTGATAAGAACTGAACATGGGGTATTTTTATTCACCAGGCCAGCACAAGTATCAGTTAGCTGATCAAAACGATACATTCTTCAAAGAGAATTAACATGCCACACAGAAAAGTTTTAAACCATTTTCTTTATTTGCATGTCTCTTTATTTGCCACACCAAAACATTTTGTTTATAGTAATTTTTAATATTCTAGTGGCTGCTTTGGGACATGGACTAAAAGCATGCGCTCAGCATCAAATGTCTTTTAATTGTCTAAACAAGCAGGCCACTGCCTAGCGCACACACCAGATGGCAACTCAATGTCACTTGGCACCTTGATTAGGAAAGTAGAGTTCATTGTGTGTCACCATGCAGACAGTAGTCGATGGAAAATCAATGCAGTGATATGTTTGCAGCAATAATTTGTGTGCTGCACAAGTCACCACCCTATTGGTTAATGGTGTCTATATGGTGCTCCCTTATGTAACCAAACATATACCTGTTTTTGTCTGATGTGCCCAATGTCCATACAAGAGCACACTGGAATGTGTGACTCTGACGAGCATGCCATAGTGTGCCCACATTAAACACATAAAACAAACAAAGAAGATGCCTCACACTGTAAATCCACCAGGCCAGGCACCCTTTCTTCACTGCCACACCATGATTTTCACTAGCTGTGGGCCAGCACTAATAAGAGATGCAAATGCCAGCTCTGTTAGATAAAGCAATGGCCTGCTCTTTTATGTCGAAATAAACCCTGAGGTCTGCGTAATATTGAGGAGGTAGTGGCTGAGGAACTGTGGACCCTCTACCTTGCATTAGAAACCAGTTTTGTTTACAACGCTTCATCAGCTTATTACTGGTCAGGCTTAAAGTTTGAAAGTGGTACAATCCTTTCTGTGTAACCTTTCTGTGCATTGTTTTTTGGGTCTCTCTTGTGCGGTATCTTGCCCTGTCTGTAGATATAATTCCCTATAGATGTTTCTGTATTGGGGTTTGGCTTGCCCACACTGAAACCCAGTCGTTCCTCCTCTAAAACTATTCAGGAACAAGAAGTAAAAGAGCACTTGCACCCCACCATTTCAGTGGCTGATGAGGCCATTTTATACTTGCATCCAAAAACATAAGCTGTCTAAATGAGCATGTATGGTTCGTTGTTACAAACATTTTAATGTTAGGGTGAGTATTGTGAACCGTGATGTGAGCACCAAGCCATGCATCAGTTATGAATTTAGAGATTCCCACATACAATCCTTTTATCAGAGACTTGTTTACCAAATGTAGTGATCTCCGATCACTGTTATAGTCCTGAAATGCTGTTATTTAATGCAAAGCATACATGAATCATCATTGGTGCTATTTGTCCCCTTTCCCACTCTCACAGAGGTATTTTGAAAGAATGCAATAAGAGTGTACCAGGCTGTCCATCTTGGAATGATAATCTTCTATTAGAAAATAATTCATATGATTAGTCTAGTATTGCCCCTTGCGAAATACAAGTGAGGTGGTACGAACAGAACACCTGCAACACAGGACCAGGTCAGTGGGCACTCAGACACTGGTAGGATGTTCACACTGCAGTGTGCCAGTACGGACAGTTTGAAACTGCATTCAGGCAATGCCTTCCCTAAGAGCAGGTGACAGAAAAACCCTTTACTCGGGGCAGCTGCTGTGCTTTCACATTAGAATTCTTCTGTAAAGTACTTGAATTACAAATTAATGAAACCAGCTTCATTTATATAGCAATTATTTATTCATATTGAGGAGGGGTTTTGTCACACGACAGAGGTGTAGTTTGGGAGTGACTTGTGCCATTCGGGGGTGGGGCGGGGGAGCACATTCTGATGTTTCGCCCTGGGCACCAATTTGGCTAAAAACTGCCCTGGTGTCATGCACAATGTTTCTGCTGTCCACCTGCCCCACCTGAGTCCCAAAAGTTGCTGCAACTCCCCCAGAGTACGGTGGACGAGGGGGCGGGCATCAGGGAAGCAAGGAAGCCACACTACTACCTTCAATACCTTAGCTCTGCCTTGGCTGACATGGCAGACGGGCAGGGAAGCGGCACGCTTCTTCTGTTGCCCATTCCTCTGTTCTGCCAGAGGGAACTGCAGCATGATGGCTCCCTACTTCAGACTCGCAGGACGCCACCCTGGACTCTGTGTTTGAGAAGGGAGACAGCATACACCAAAAAAATTGTTGGTTTTGCCAATGCTTGTTCTCATGAGAGGATACGCTGGATGCGAATATTACTTTTTAAAAATTTTGGGTCGTATTTAGGCATATAGTGAGAGAATGATGTCAATTTCATGGTGGTGTAGAGGCATGTATTATCAATGTCCCTATTTGTCCAAAATACTTTAGTATGACCCATTCAGTCTTCCTGGATTCAACACTATCCATGCATAGATAAGTCAGCTATATCTCGTCATCAGCAGCACTCACAGCGAAAATCATGAATGCTAGCAAACCTCACCTCTCCCCCAAAAACTGCCTCAATATTGCAAGGGCCACCATAGGCGCAACACTGGACTACTGCAATATCCTCCTTCTAGGTACATCCTCAAAAAACATGAACAGACTACAAATATCACAAAACAATGCTCTCAGAGCCGCTCTTACCATTCCTACAAGAGAACATATTTCACAGGCAAGGCAAGACGCCCACTGGCTCCCTATCAAAGAGCGAATTCTGCTCAAGGCACTCACAATCACTCACAGATGCCTATCACAGTCAGCTCCCCCTTATCTTACCGAACGAATACACAAAGCACCTACCCTCAGACCTAAACGTGACTTATGCTCACACCAACTCACAATCCCCACCTTTAACAGAGTCAAAGCAAGAGGCTCCAGTTTTGAAGTGCTAGCACCAAAATCCTGGAACTCTCTACCACTCAAACTCAGGAAAGAAACTTCTCTCATGGCCTTCAGAAAGGTTCTGAAAACCATACTCTTCAAGTAGACCACACCTTCTCCACTGTTTGCCTTGTAACCACTGATCACTCATACGACTGTACCTGTATAACATATATTATATTTAGTCTTATACTGAACATGTAAACTGCATGTATAACAACAAACACACTGTATCTAAAACTATTAACTAAGATCTGCTCCTATGTAACCTGCACCTAAGTGAATATTCTGTAACAGCGCCACGATGCCCTAGGGCAGTTGTGCGCTTTATAAATGGAAATAACTAAATAAATACCGAAATTCCACTCGCTTTTCAATTGAGGTGTGTTAAGCAGGTCTGCGGGATGTCCCGCAACAACTATTAACACTTCTTACAACTGCACTTTTTTCTAAAATTGTTATTTCTAAAATGCAACAAGTTGTGAATAATACAATCTAGCTTAGAGAGGCGCCAATCGAGTCTCTGGGACTTCTATAACAAATTGCTGAGAGGATGTGCCTTTAAAAGAAGGAAGGGTATCAGGGAAGCTTTATGTACTGGCAGAATGCGTATTCTCTTAGTACAATAACTTAATGGTTACTGACGTAACTAGTTTGGACCCACTCTAAATGCCTCACGAGAGATAGCTCCAAAATTGCCTAGGAGACGTGCGTTTGACGTGACATGTTCTGTGCTTTGCCCAGTGCCTGCCGTGTTCGCCTTTGTGAGCGACTTCGTCCACCCCAAGCCCCACCTCACTGACCCATTCTAGGGTGGACAGCGCAGGACAGCCCTTGCTTCCTTGGCTGTGGGGAAACCAAACAGACGGGAACGAGCGGGTTAACTGCAGCACGCAGGGGTTGTGCCCTGGAGATCAAAGCGGGTGTTTCCAGCGCCCATTCAGCTGAAGAGGGCCAAAGAGCTTTCAGTGACATCAGCCCAAGCAGAATGGGCTCGAGCAGCCGCTATATATTCAAGTTGCCTGCAATGGCTCGCCAAAGCCATCTCAACAAGCACCGCAGCGCGTCGCCTCGGACATCGCTGCTGTGAGGACCGGCCAAGAGAGAACCTGGTAAGCACGCGGCCTTTAATATTTACTTTTTACACGTGATATTATTAGCAAAATACAATTTTGTAAAAAAAAAATCCGTGCTTTTAGAAAAGAAATGCCTTCACAGTCAGATGACTATCTCAGTTCGTGGTAGGGTAGAGAGTACACATCACTATAATATGCTGAGACCTGCATTAATGGGACTAAAATGCTGTATCCTGTGTCATATTGCAGCGATTCCAAGCTTTATTAGTCTGCCGATGCAAACATGTGGTTGGATGGTTGGAAGTTAGTGAATAGTTTGATTCGTTTAGAAATATATTCTTGGATCTAAGCAGTGAGCTGGTTGTTCGAACCTTGTTTTAAATTAGTTACAATAAATGGCAGTATAGCCGATAAATAATTGCCTATGAAAGTCCCTTTCAACCATAGCAGGTGCGCTATAGTGAATAGTTGCTTGATGTCATTTGATGATGCGTCATGTGTGCGTTATGTTGGTATTTTGTTTTGGTTGTCTTTTGACATGTAACAGCTGGAGGGAGGGAGGCTGAGACATATAGGAAGATCACACGGTGCGTCCGAGGCAACCAAGAGGGTCTCATGGAAAACAAAAGAGATGAAACCAGAAGACACTACAGCAAGGGGTATTGATTAGGAGATTGTTGAAATATCAGAGACAGACGGAGAAAGAGAAGGGTTACGTTATTTGAAAAAGTGCGTGTCTACGTTCCTATAATTTGCATTCCATATATTTACCTTTCTTAATGTATCCTCCACTGTGACGTCATGGCAGAGGATTATTGAATTCTTAATCACCTGCTTGCTATGACATCATGGCATGGGGATACAGCAGCATTTCCTCGTCTGAGTCCTTTTGGTTGCTGTGAGCTGAGGAGAGAGGGGACGTGGCATTAGTTATGTTCTGTATAGTTAGGTTGTGTATAGTTCCCTCCTGCCTCCCCTTTGCACCCTGTCTCTGCCTGGTCGATGGGGAAAGCAAGGGGGGTAAAGGACGAGTTGCCTGGACTCTACACAAGAAAGACTATAGATGGGTAGCTTTTAACTACAGGGTTCATTTCACCTTGGGGTTCAGAGCGACCTCGTCGTTCTCCTTGTCTATCAGGGGTCACTCTGAACCCCTCAGAGGCAGGGTTGATAGCTATTACATAGCATGTTTGGCTACTGCTCTTGCACAATCCATATTAGTTTTAAAACTGACAACTTATGTTATGTCACATCCATGAATTACTTTCCATAACCCACTGAAATGTCATTTGTCCTTTGAGCAGGGGCGGCGCCAGGCATGGGCTTGGGGGTGCTAAAGCCTCCCCCCCCCCCCGCACTTCCACACAGCAGTCATCACTCTGCTGTTACGCCCAGCCCAGGGCTGAGACCGCTGGTCACATTTCTCACCTGGAGAGTGGTGTATTTATTTAAGCAAATACACTGCTCTCCAATGTGAGAAAGCAGGCATTGAAGTGAAGGCAGAGGAAAAAACCCTGCCACGGGGGGGGGGTATCAGTAGACCCAACACACCCCACACCCTTCCACGTGTTGCATGCAGGCAGCTAAAGGCTTAACTGCTGGCTCAGCTTTCGCATGGCCCATGCTTTCAATAATTACCATGAACTAAAACAAAGTGTATTTGTCTGTATGTTGGGTATTGTATGCATGCATGCATGTTTGCGTGCCTGCTTGCGAGGGAGTGTGTAAGTGGGTGTGTGTGTGTATGCTAGGAGGTGTCTGCAAGTGCACACCTATGAAAGAATGCAGTGTGAATGGTGTACACTGCGCGGGTTGATGGGTGCACAGTCTAAATGTTATGGGTGCTCCTGTGAATGATAGATCAGCTGTGTGGGTGCGTGACTGGTGATTGAATGTGTATGAATGTGTCTATATTTCTGTGTGTATTTGTGTGTATGCAGGCTGGGGCCTGGGGAGGGGCATTGGAGCATGAACATTTTTTGACAAGAGCATGGCATGTTTTACTGCTGTTTTTGGGAAAAGGAAAGCCAACTTGAGTGTTTTTATGTGATGGTTGGTTGGAGGGGGGTTGGGGAAAATAATGCAGTGAGGCTGGCCTGGCTGGGTCTTACTGTGGCATGGAATGTTGTACTCGCATTAAGGGCAAAGCCAACATGAGTGTTCTTACATGGGGAGGGCATGTTTCCTTATTTTGACTTAGATTTTCATTTTACAGGTGTTATGGGCAAAGGCAACATGAACATTCTTACATGAGGGAATATAACATGATGAGTGCAACATAAGTGTTCTGATATGGGGGTTTTGTGTAATGATAATATGTTATTTATACAGCGCTTTCGCCAAAGCGCTGTACAGAGAATATATTTACTTAAAATGTATCACCCAACTGAAGTTTGCACTCATAAATGAGTATATTTATTTATTTATTGCATTTATTCACAGCGCCCAAACCTGTAAGTAACACAGTGCTGGTACAACTTGGTGAGCAGGGAAAACACAGTACAGTACAGAGAATCGAGAGGTAACAAGGTGCAAAAGCAACATAATAGTACCAGGTCCATACAGGAGAGTGAGATCAGGGAGGTTACTTTGAAGTATGAAAGGCTGAGTTGGCCTTGCCAGGATTTGAACCTGCAATTCACATTCAGATTACAACAGCATGCGCTCAGCCGGTTGAGCTATCTTATCAGCTAGCCAGCAAGAGCATGTTTTCTTACTGTAGCATTGCAGTTTATTACTGGTGTTAAGGCCAAAGGCAACAAAGCTATTCTTACATTAACGTGGAGGCATTTGTGCAGCCTGCAAGGAAATGTTTTTTTTTACTGTGGCAAGACATGTTTTACTGCTGTTAGTGAGAAAATACAACGTGATGAGAATTCTTATATGGGGAGTGGGGGATTTGTGTAGCCAGCCACGCTATCTTTTCTTACTGTGGCATGAAGGTAAAGCCAACAGGAGTATGTTCTTACATGGGAATGCTGGCATGTATTGGCAGAGCCAGCATAAACATGCTTTGCTATAGTATCCTTACTGGCATCATGGACAAAGGAAACATGAGTATTTTCCTATGTGGGAATAGTGGCATATATAGGTGAACCAGAATGGACATGTGTGAGCACAATCAACATGAACATGCTTTTTTACAAGTCAAGTTTTTCAGCCTCTGTTCGCTTTAATTCCTCTCCTAGAGCGAATCCTTTGTGCTACTTTAATTTAAGGTTCCCAGGGTCTGCGCTTGGAGTGCCTATATTGTGGCTGAGACAATATGAAAAGATATATACTGAAAGTGGGAGATTATTCAGTGCAATAAGGGCAGAGCAAATATCTGAATGTATGGATCAAATACATGAAGAAATCAGAAAACACACAAAATAAATGAAATTATATTGAAAAATTGATTGTATTTCTTTCTGGGGATCGCACTTTACAAGAGTACCAACTACAATATCTATAAATCATGCTTTCTTACACTTGAAGAGTACTGGCATATAGTGGGCAAAGGCATTATGAAAATGTGTTAGAAAATGCTCCTCCTGTGCATTGTTGGTGGCTTGGCATCTCATGGACCTTTTATGTCTTACCCTGCAAAACCGAATGTAAACTGTGTGGCATTTTACCTAATTTATCGCGGAAAGTGTACTGAAAAAGGCACTATTTTAACCCATTATTTAAAAAAAATTCTCAAGGGGACAACCCCCCTTGATTGATTCGCCCTCCCGCACTACTCTCTGTCACTCCTGTGCATTTGGCTGGGGGGCAGAACAAATGCCCTTCCTTCTGTAGGCTCTTCTTAGAGTGTGGGCCCTAATACATTAGCTCCAGGCCCCACTTGTTACAGAATCATGGCTATGCCTCTGTTGAATTGGAGTGAAAGATGGATCTAATGGGCCAAAGGAGAGCGTAATATCTACTCAGCCACCTGGGCTTGGGGAGGGGGTGGTAGGACGGGGGCGATAGTGGGGGCGTAATCAGTAGCACAGTTGGTTTAGTGTCCCATCTCACTAATAGTTTTCAAAACTGCCACCCAGCCCCCACAACATTTTGAGGCTGGCTCTGCCCCTGCCTTTGAGCTAGAAATGTTGAGCAGTGGGAAGCCAAGAGTGTTATACATTTCTTTTTACATATAGACCTTCATAACAAGCAAGGTACATGATATCATACTCTCGTGATTGAAAGATTGCCCAATTGACGGGAGACATGCTACCACCCAACCGCGAGCATGCGCGTCATGCTGGGTAAAAGTGCTTCAAAGGTATCTGTGCTCGGAACGCTGCATTTCCTCTTTCTAATGCACACAGTAATTGAAAGGATATCGTGATAGATGCAGAAACCCCTCTATAGCTTCAATTGTAACGCGGCATTACCTGGCGGATTCCTACATTATGCATCATACGATGTAATATGAGTGGGCATTAAGTCAAGTGCAGTATTCACTATAACTCACCAGTAATAGGTCGTTATTTGCCAGGGCCATGCTGTGCTAATCTGTGAAGCCAACGGGTCCACGGGGTTGGATTGTTTCATATGGAGCTGTGCTCTTCGCCACATCAAATAGTCATATCGAGTCCGTTTTTCAGGATAGCCCCAATGAATGGCTGGGGTAGCTTATCCATAGGGAATGTGAGTAATTTATTTGCGTATCTGCCGACCATTCTGAAAATGCTGCTGCTTGACGAACCCAACCCTAGTGTAAGAGTAGGTCATGTCTTAGCTAAATGCTGTCATTGTGGCTCGCATAAGCAACGAGTGATTGATTGGTTGCTTTTCCTTTCGCAGTCGCCATGCTGTCCCTCAGACTCATGACACAAGTGGCTGTCATGTTGTGTGGCGTTTGTTTCTTCACAAGAGCTGATGGGAGGCCGACTAGGTAAGTTATATAATACTCATCTGTAGAGTACATTTATTGATGCCTTGGTTTAAAGTACACCGTTTGTTTACAAACCACTTTACATTGCATTAGTTGGTGGCACTAATAGAACAACCTGGCAAAGCATGTTTTATGTCTGGGTGTGGCAACAAGGAAGGGGTAGATTTTGAAGCAGAATTCGAAAAGAGACAGAAACAGAAAGGGACGTGCAGATTAGGGTGGGGGGCCCTGAACCTTGTGACATTGAGGGAAAATCAGAGGTGAATTGGCCCTCCAGGAAATTGGGACATTGTCCAACGGGAAAGCCCAATGGAGATGGGGCAGGGTTGTTTGGATGTCAAGTGTGCAATGTCCTTGCCCTCGTTCCATTTTAAGCTTCACCTGTCTGGCGGCCTGTTTGGGTATACTACAGCTTTCATTCAGGGGAATCTGCCTAGTTGAGAGGAGGGAATAAGAGTACATAGCTGCAGGGGGGAGAGGTCACACGTGTTGGCTCCGAGGTGAAACCATCAGGTACAGGGATACTAGGTGACAAGTCCACCAGCAGGAGTGCCCCACCCACTCCAGACCTAGTTAAAATGAGTCCCAACCACCGCCCCAATTGCTTAGAAAATACTTTCAGAAGCCACCATCAAGGCGCACTGTCACTGCCTCTCAGAAGAGGCCTTGCCTAGCACTGAGAAGCTGGCCCATCACAAAGATTTGAGATGCGGGGTAGCATGTACAGAGTTCTGACACCCTAGACACATGTCCGTAGACACTAGCAGCACATCAAGCCATGCTTTGAAGGAGATCTAAAGAGAGGCAGTGCATGCATTGAAATAAATGGTGGAGAAAATTCAATTAGAGGTGCAGCCAAAATCGTATCCAAGTTAGAGAGAGCAAGTTAAAGGAAATGTGTGCAGAGAAGGGAAGATTGAATAGGAGTTACATTACTATTTGTATTCTGATTGTCAGGAGGAAGGGTCTAACCATATTTCTTAAACTCTGGTTGTTTTTTCAAGGAAACGGTCAGTGAGCGAGATGCAGCTCATGCACAACCTCGGGGAGCACAGGCATAACTTGGAACGGCAAGAGTGGCTTCAGTTGCAGCTTCTGGAACTGCAACAGGACGCCGCGAGGCTCCCGTTGGAGCTGCAGGTTGACTATGCGGGCAGCAGAAGCCAGAAGCCCAGGAGGAAAGATGACAAATGGGGCGGTGGTAGGCCACGAAGGCTTCTCCCAGAGCAGCTGCAGGCCCTTCATAGGAAATTTGGGGAGGTTGAGCAAGAGTTGCTGGACATGATCCTTAAACCAAGCTCCTAATGAAATTGGTGCAGTGTTCCTTCGCTGCACGCTCTGTGTTTTGTGCATGGCTCAGACAATGTCGCATTTTGTCAACACACACATATACCTCAATGCTTCTAACTTATTCTCCCCTATTTATAATGCCTGGAACTAAATATTTATTTGCACATCATTTCAACTGACATACAGTGGGAAGAAACAGCGACCAATAACTTGTATGGTTACCTTTGACTTTATGTGACTACTTTTTACAAATGTAAAAACATCTTTTTTAATATTTATTTTTTAATTGTATATAAAGTTTTGTATAAATTGTAGTGTTGTAAAAATTGAATTTTCTACATCGGCTGAACTCAGTACAAAGAAAATAAAAAATACATCCTTGAGACTCGTTGCTTACCCTTACTTGCATCAGGCAGTTTTCTAATAGTTAACTATAGGATAAAGTATATTGAACTCAATCAAAAGTACCTTAGAGCTTTCAAGTTTTCTTCCTGATGTGCGTGTGTGCACATTTATTGTGTTTTCATCAAATCATAAATGTTATTTGAATGTCCGAAAATGCGAAAAGTTATTATACAATTGTATTGCTGTCATTCATCTTAGAATACCATCAAATTATTCTGACATGCAAGTGTAATTGGCATAGGTCTTTTACAGTGAGAATTGGGTCATATGAGAAACCAGAAGGTGTCTCACCCACTAGTCTCCGGGGATCTGTCATCCAGGTGGCCAGGACACAGCCATCGCTTTTGGATCCAGTTCGCGGGGGTAGACCAGTGCGGGAGGGGTCCACAGGGAGTGGGACTGGGACACCGAATGGTGAGATGCGGTATCCCCTTCCCTGTAACACCTTTACCCCATCCTACCCGGTAGGATATTTAGGAACTCTACCCCGCCCCTTTTGACAACACAAACACTTTATCACTGACAGCCCGCTCTACGAGAAAACAGACTAACACCCAGACTAACACCCGAGCCATGTACCTGACATGTCTCAATACTATGGTCAAGCGAGATCAGGCAATTATTGTCAATCACTGACACCTGACTTCCATTAAACTTCAAAAACACGTATGAGACTGATCAGGGTTGCAGCCTGAAGACCTCCTTAATTACCTTTTTCGCACAATAAAGTCTTCAGTATTTATGATTTCTTGTGACTTAAATTGGCACAAAATGTGGCCCTAGTCTAACGTGGCCTTGAACCATGCTAAACTATGCCCTTGTGTGTTACTTGCCCTAGCTGCGCTGATTGCTCTGCTTATCTAGGGTTAGGGCATAGTGGAGAAGGAACTTGCCCTATCGCTAACCTTCTAACACGCTCAAAAAAGAACAGTATGATTGTTCTAATATTTTTAATAGGCACATGCCATAACCATCTGGACATGTGTCGTCTGCCTTTCAAATGAAAAAAATATATATATTTGATTTGTTTTCTTTGTTTGGCAGAAGAAGTAAAAAGTTAATAAAAAGTGTCTTAAACACAATTTTTAATATATAAAAGGCTGCCCAGTTTGTGTCCTGGGATGCAGTACCAGACACACAACTGAGCAGTTTTTACTGTCTGATATTTCTAGGCAGAATTGTAGTTTTTAAATGGTACAACCCCATGGAATCTACAGTCTGTGTCTCATTTCTTGAGGTACAACCTGTGGTTTAATCTGACTCCTTCCTGGATTTCGTTGGAAGGGTCTATATACGGCTTTTCACCACTTCATTGGTACATATTTTGAAAAGACCGGACAGAGCCTACCGGTTTCAGTGGACTGAAAAAGTTACACCACTTTCTTCAGGGCTATCTCGCAGCACGGTTCTAAGTGCTGCTTACATCATTTCCGGTTGTGAAAATCTAGTCTTATAGGTACCCCACCCTACTCTTTCAATGCAACTTTCAGGATAAAGTTCTTTGAAGGGTGTGCTTTGTTTCTTTGGATTTCTTCTTCCTGGATGCCCCAATTCCTGGCATTCCCTGGTACTTTTTCAAGCAGTCCTGTTCTAGGCTCTTCCAATTCCTCCCTTATCGCATCTGACTTCTGGTTTCCTTCCAAATAAGCCTGTGGCAGTCACCCCTGTCCAGGTATTTCTCTGCAATGACTTTGGGTGGATTTCTCTCCAGTGATCCTGTATGGATTACTTCCTTGTGATCTCTAAAAGGAATCCTGCATTGTGTGTCGGAGATACCCAGGGCCCTCCCACGTCAATAATCAAGGCGGGGAGAAACACCAGTCACTATGGTACCAACCTTGGCTCCAAGAATGAAGCTGCTTCAGTGAAAGCAACACAGCCAGTGAATTTGGGAGACCAATACAAGACCGGTCTGTGTTGAAGCCAAGGTTGAAAGCAGCAACATTGTATGGCGAGCGCTGGAACGAACATTGTTAAAACACATGTGATAAGAGACGCAAGTGAAGTTAAACTGCTGATGAGTGATTGAACTTTAAAGCAAGCTACAATACCTTTGACAGAGTGATCCAGCATTGCGTGGGTGCTCAATGAAAGGTCTCTGTAAGGTATCTAGCTGAGAAGTAATAACAGTAGATAGATTTGGTCCGGGCCCGGCAGAGGGAGATCAATTGAAGGTTTTGTGTTAAGTGGGTCTAAGCCCAGCAGAGGGGGATCCGGTGTGAAAAGTAAATCACCTAAGAAGTCCTATAAGTGAAAATCCTAAGAAGAAAGGAACTGTGCTGTTTTGTCATGTTGCATCAGGCCCTCTGAAATAAGAGACTTTGAATGACAAAGGGCCTCATTACACGGATGGCAGAGAACCATGGCGCTATTAGCGCCATGGTTCATGCCGGTAAAATACCGGCACCGCCTTGGCGGAAAGGGGAATTACCGCCCCATTCCAAGGTTGGCGGGGCGGTAATTCCCCCTTCCACCATTGCCCTTCCCCATTCCCATTTTTGGCCCATAGGGCTCAATGGGAATGGGGAAGGCGCTAATTACGGTACCGCAAGGGACCTCGTAGTAAGGCGGTAAGGATTTACCGGTACCGGTATTTTACCGTTACCGGTAAATCCTTACCGCCATCCGTGTAATGAGGCCCAAAGTCTTTGGCACAGAAGGTCCTGATGTTGAAGTCTTGAACTGTATCCTCGTCCCAGAGAAGCCAGGGAGTGTGCTAAGCTCGAGTGTGTCACCTTGTCTCGGGCTGAAAACGTGGGGAAAGGAAACCAGGGAAGGGAAACCACTGGCTTGATCATCGTGACATATCATTTCTTGAACACTTTTCTTTTGCATAACATTGTTTCCCACACCATTTGTATTTAGAAGTAAGGATTGGAAATAGGTTTATTATTATAGGCTCTTTCATTTTTACAAGACACCACCAGGACTGCGTCATTATTATTTTATGGTTGTAGCTTGCTCCCAACTTTAGATTTAGGACGAGATAGGCGTTTTTCAAACCCAGTTGAAGTTCAACAAACACCCTTGAACTGTGATCACTTCTGTCTGTCTTACTGTTTGATACCATGCCTTCCTTACAGTCACCACATATAACCTTACGCAATGTGAAACACGATTGTAAATTTATCAGTTACTTTACATGTGAAGGAACCTGTAAGTCATTAAAAAATGTGATTACGGTTAAGAGTGTTGGTTTTTGATGTGCAACCCAGAAAAACTATGTGAGTGTAGGCTAAGCGTGCCATGCTATGACTTGCTGCAAGCAAAGCATCTTGTATCTTGTAAGTCCATTTAAGATCTTTTTAAGGGCATACAACGGCCAAACATTTGTAAAACTAAGACCCATTAAGTTTAAGATTGCCCTCGCTGGTTGACCCACTGTAGTACTCATAAACTGTCTAGCGGACAGTTGTTTTATCTTTCTGAGTTGCCTGTCCAAGTTCCTTCTTTACTCTCTGGCAGGCAATGGATCACTCACAATCTGATTGGCTGCTTTTCCTTTGCTTTGGCTGAGAGACTTGGAACAAACAAAGCAAGTGGTTTTACCGGGGCCTCAACTTATTATTTATTTATTTTTTTACATCAGTCATTTGCCCTCGAAATGTTCAGCGTGAAACTCTTTAGACTTCCAAAAATGTGGATGACTTTCATCTTTTTAGGCATATAATTTGAAGACTTCCCTTCTTAGACCCTGCCCCCGCCTCATTCTGAACCCGATCTCTGAATCATAACCTTTCACTCGCTTATTCCAGCACTCCAATTCTCCTGTGTCTACTTCTGCTGTGTAAACTGGTCAAATATACACATACAGACAGTCATATATCTCACCCTAAAAGGCAACTGAAGCAATGGATCTATGTTAAGTGGAAACTCGTACATGGTTCTGTAAAAGATTGAACGCCTCTCAGTGCACTCCTAGTGTTCGCTGCAAGGCTATAATGATCACATAACAAGATTTCAACAGTGACGGCAAGGCTTTTTAATTTCCTAAAGCAAGGCCAGTGACCAATACATTCACACATTCTAGCAGTGTCCATCTCCCAATTGCCCTGGAGAGTCAATGAACATGTATTTGACCTTTGTCCTAATGGCCAAGAGGGAATCCATTTAAAATGTAGGGATCCAACTTTTAACCTAGTTTTGTCCTATGGATTTGGAAAGGAAGATGATGTCATGGGTTTTTTGTTGCAGCATGCAATAATTCAGCCCGAGGGCTGCTCCATGGCACAGTGTAGAGGAAAGCAAAACAGTAAGGATCAGTAGGTGCGGCTTGAGCATGCAGTTTGATTTGTTATTAGTGTTTATACCATGCACCGCTGCCATTCACATAGTCTGCAGGCGCTTTGGTGGCTATGAAAGAGAGTCGTTTGGGGTTTGATTCGTCAAGATGAGAGGGAAAAGCAAGCTTGCTGTTTTTTTGTGTCCATGCATGAAGACTGGAAGTACCCTGAGTTCCGACTGCGTATGAAGTTTTAGGTGTTTTGTGTTAAGAGCATCGAGGACTTTGGGGGTCATTACAGTTGCCCGGTCTTTGAAAATTGCTCGTAAAATGACTGGTAATTCTGCCACCGGCTATTTTACCAGACTGGGTAAACACAAGTTTGCTGGTGGGGGCACTGATTTACCTCAAGGCCTGAGCTGCCAGTAAATCAGGCCCCACCGGCAACATAAATCCTGCAAATACCTCCATGGAGTCCTATGGGACTCCATGGAATGGGGATCTACTGGCGTATCCACCGCCTGGAATATTCTGGTAATACAAGGCTATTAGGTGGCGGAAACGGTAGGCTCAGTTTGCTAGTAGCCCACGAAATTACCGGCTGGATAGCGGCAAACCCATAATGATCCCCTTTGTGTCTAAAAGGGAGATGGCATGCGCCCATTCTGCAAAGGTGCATTGGACAGAGGCTGTGTTGTATAAATTGGTTGAAGAGGGATAATATTCTGTTGTTTTATGTTTGGTGTCAGCGTTATTAAAGACGTGTGAATGGCTTGGTTGGTTTGCATATGACGAGGTGGAGCACAGGAAAATGGATGTGGGTAGAGTGAATATGGAGCCCCTGGAAAAACATCAATGACAAGGTTATAGAGAGGGAGTAGTGATTGAAACAGGTGACTCTAAATAAGTCCTCAAAACTCATTCTGCAGTTTCCCGTTTTAAGGACGAAGAACAAGCATTCAGAGGGATGAACCTTGAAAGTTAAGAGACCTATAGCCAAAATGTTTATGTTTGGACTGGTTAGTGACCAGTTTTGGTAACAGAACATGGGACTGCCTGTTTTGGGGTAATGTCTTTTTATATGATATGATATTTGTAACGCGCCTATACACAAGTGTTTCAAGGTGCAACGAGGCAAGGGAGGGGGATCAGAGTGAAAACAGACAACGATCCTACTAGGCCAGGTGTCATTCAGATCGCGCAAGTGCATGGGAAGTGGGAGGGGGAAAGTGCGACGGGGGGTGAAGGGTGGTGAGTGCGGTACATGGGATAATAGAATAAATAACAGTAGGTAAAGTGCGGCCAACAGGTGGCAAGTGCAAGAGTAAGTGCAGGCATTGGGTGTCAAGTGATGGTAGCGGGACTGTAGGGGTACAGAAGCAGTCCCCAAGTGCGAGGGTTGCCAGGAAGGCAGTGCAGGTAAGCAACTGGCAGGTGGGGGCTGGGCCCGAGATCAGAGGGTGGCCAGGTAACCAGTGCAGTTTCGGTATCAGCCAGGAAGTCAGCATGGGAGAGGAGGAGAGAAAGCAGAAGCAAAGAGAAAGGTTTTGAGGTGCTTCCAGAACCGGAGATGATTCTCCTAAAGTTTCA
This sequence comes from Ambystoma mexicanum, assembly GCF_040938575.1. Classification (NCBI taxonomy): domain Eukaryota; kingdom Metazoa; phylum Chordata; class Amphibia; order Caudata; family Ambystomatidae; genus Ambystoma; species Ambystoma mexicanum. Next base: position 728,857,969 of record NC_090934.1, read on the forward strand.
GGGAGGCAGGGAGGCTGTTCCAGAGGGAGGCGCCAGCCGAAGAAAGAGATCTACCACCAACTCGTTGCTTGGAAAAGCGACAGACCCTGAGGGAGTTGGAGGCGGTTGAGCAAAGAGCTCGAGAAGGAAGATATTTAGGAAAAGAGTTGAAGGTATAGAGGCCCCAGGCCCAGAAGGCCTTATGGACAATGCAGAGGGTTTTGAACTTAATCCTCACAGCCACTGGGAGCCAGTGCAGAGATTTCAGTCCTGGAGAGATACGATCCCTGGGCTTGAGGCCAAGGACAAGTCTCGTAGTCCTGTTCTGAATGAGTTGCAGAGGGCGGAGGGTAGAAGCAGGCAGATTTAGAAGGAGGCTGTTGCAATAGTAAAGCCGGGAGAGAACCAGAGCTCTGGAGACAGTGAGCTTCTGGGGAAAGGAGAGGAAATGTAGAATACCTTTGAGAAGGTGCAGCTGGTAGTGGGACTTCTTAGAGATGTCAGAGATGTGGGGAGAGAAGGAGAGTGACGAGTCGAAGATGACCCCAAGGTTATTTGCCTCACAGGTGGGAGCAGGAGGAGGGCCAAGAGAGTGACAGGAAAGGAGGGTGCGGGTGTGCCGATGAGGAGGATCTCGGTCTTACTGGCATTAAAGCAGAGCTAATTGGCAGCACACCACTCCTGGATGGTGGACAGACAGTCAGAGATGAGGGAGGGACGGAGGGAGGAGTGGTGGCTGAGGGCAGCCTGAAAATGAGCTGAGTGTCATCTGCATAGCACTGGAAGTTGGGTCAGAGCGCTGCAATGCGGTGGGCAAGAAGGGCTAGGTAAAGGTTGAACAGCCAGGGAGACAGGTTAGACCCCTGGGGAACACCACAGGTAGCGATAGAGATGGAGGAGAGGAACGACCCAAGTTGAATCTGGGTGGGTCGATCAGAAAGGAAAGAAGTCAGCCATGCCAGGGCCTGACCGGTGATCCCCAGGTTATCGCGGACACGGTTGAGCAGGATGGTATGGTTAACCGTGTCAAAAGCAGAAGAGAGATCAAGTAAGATGAGGACACAAGGGGTGTTTGAGTCAAGGTTGGAGAGCAGGTCTTCACGGATGTTCAGGAGAGGAAGGGGAGAGGAGGATAGAGAGGACAGGATGTCCTGAGTTTTAGAGATGAAATGAGAAGCCAGTGCCATGGAGAGGGTCTGGGAAGGGACAGGAGAGGTAGAGACTGTGGCAGGATTGGCCAGTTCATTGCAGATTTTAAAGAGTTCAGTGGAGTTGTTAGATGCTGCAGAGATGCAGGCTTGGATGTGAGCTCTCTTCTTGGTGAGGACTGAGAGCCGATATTGGTTTTAGAGCAGGCGGCAGGCCAGTTTGTCAGAGGATATGCCTGATGCATTCCATTCCCTCTCAGCCACCCTGCACTTGCGTTTGAGGGTGACGTCGTACCAGGAGTTGCATTTAGTTTTGGGCTTCAGGCAGATCCTCATGACAGGGGCCAGAGCATCAAGAGTTTTAGATATAGCAGAGTGGAGCATGGAAAGGGCTGTGTCAGGGTGTGTGTCAGCCGAAGAGGGAGGGTGTGGGAGAAAGAGGCGCCGAAAGCCTCAACGGATACGCGCTTCATGGGTCGGATGACCGAGAAGGTGGGTGGCAGTGCTGGACTTGGCTTGGCCTGAGGGGTAGAGAGGGTGAGCTGGGAGGAAAGGAGAAAGTGATCACTCCAGGAGAGTGGTGAGAGGGGTAGAAAGGGGAAGGTCTGAGGAGATCAGAACATCCAGAGTGAGCCCTGGAGAGTGAGTCGGGCCTGAAGGGAGAATAGAGAGTGAGAGAGAGTAGCATAGGTCACAAAAGAGTCCAGAGGAGGGACAGGAAGCATCCAGGTGGATGTTCAAGTCTCCAAGGAGGAGGAGTTGAGTGGTCGAGACTAGGAGGGAGGAGGAGAGGTTGGCCCACTCAGAGAGGAAGGAGGAGGTCTGACCAGGTGGCCGATAAATAGTAGCCACAGTAATGGAGTGGCTAGGAGAGAGAGAGAGAGCCTGCAGGCGAGGCATTCAAAAGAGGAATCAGCCTGCGTAGGAATGACAGAGCCAGGAATCTGCTCATGGAAGATCAGGGCTACACCCCCCCCCCCCCAGAGCGTTTGGACCTGGGCACGGAGAGGATCTTGTAGCCGTCAGGGAGGAGCATGCCAAAGCTCGCGGCCGTGAACCATGGCTCGGTGAGACCGAGCACATTGAGGTCAAGTTCCTCCTGAAGGGGGCAGATGTCGGAGAAGTGTTTGACAGCTGAGCGAGAGTTTAGAGTGGCAATATGAAGGAGGTTGCCGTCCCTGAAGGACTTCCATGGAAGGGATACAAATCAGAGGTATGCCCTTTGGAGGTGTACAAGAAGCCCGAGGGGGGGGGGCAGAAAGGGAAGAGGAGGGCAAGGTAGCCAAGGAGGAGAAAGCAGGGGGAGGCAAGGAAGCCGTGGAGGGGGAGAGGGGACAGCAGGAGAAGAAAGGAAATTGATGAGGTGCGGGAAGCGTCTATCGAAGAGGAGAATGTAAGCCTGAGGGCCTTGGACCAGGATGGTGCCATTCACATTAACATTAATGATGACCTTAGAGGAGTGGAAGGAGGCCAGGAGGGCATCCTACCGGGTGCCACCATTAATTGGAGAAGAAGAGAAAGGAGAGAGCACAGAGACCATATGTAGGGTCCATAGGTCTGGCGAGAGAACGACAAAGAGGATGTCGGTGAAAGTTTGCCTTGAGGAGGCACTGGTATAGGTGTCAGCGATAGGGATGCCTGGATTGGAGACCAGGATGTCCTTTTTAAACTTCTTCCTACCTGTTTTAGTGAGGAGGGCAATATAGCCGATAGAGAAGCAGTTGGAAAAAATAGGAGAGACAGAGAGCACCATAGAGTAGAAGGGGAGAGGAGAGAGGGGGAAGGGAGAGGGAAGGGGAGAACACTGGGGAGGGGATGCAGGGCAGGGTGTAAGCAGACGAGAGGAGACAGCTTGAAGGTTGAGCAATTGGACGATACGACGACACTCAGAATTAAAGGACTATCACAATGCAAGGTTTTGAAAACAGGATAAGAAACACACCTAGGTTTGAGAGTCCTGCATAGAGGGGGAGAAAGGCCTAGGTTTCACAATGCAATTTTAAATACTGAAACAATGCAAATTTAAAAAAGGAAAAAACATACCTAAGTGTGAGAGTCCTGAATACAGGGAGAAAGGCCTAGGTTTCACAATGCAATTTTAAATACTGAAACAATGCACATTTTAAAACAGGAGAACACATATGACCTACATAATATATATAATGGGGACAATAGGAATAGTAATGTGGGAATAACAGGGTCTATTACACCATCATTTAAGATACTACATATAACTGATACCAACAAAGATGAAGGCCTTATACTGGGCACATTTGTAGAAGACCTCTTTGTTCACCTCAAGTAGATTGCAAGCAGTCTAGCTGAATGGGAGACTGACATTCTTACATATAAGGAAACAGATCAAAATATATCAGCAGGTTTAACAGATATTCAACAAACCAATAATCAGAGATAAAAATAAATGAAACAATTTCAGGATGACTTGGATATCATCCAGACTTCATTGACATAAAAACAGTTTCTCCTTTAGGCAGTACAAGATGAATTAAAAGTATGAAACAAAGTTGAAGAGCACCTAGACAAAGAGTGTTTGTGTCTTCAGGGTGTTCATAGCCAGTGCCTACAGATACAAAAATAAAAGGGTAATTTAAATGATCGCACTGCAGTAGAAGGGTTACTGAGGTAGAAATCAAAATAGGGTGACATAGACTCGCCCATCTGGTGATAGTCATGGCTTCACAGAGCACACCTGTTTGTACTGGAAAACAATTAATTTCAAAGGCTTTCAAGTTGGATAGATTGTGTGAATCCAAACCAGCGCCCCAATTAAATTAAAGAGAAGTGACAATTATTTCAATGGAATCTATCATTTGATTTAAAAACATCTAGTCCTAGTGGAGATTCATTTCCAGAACACTCAAGTCCTGAGCATCAATATCATATCTGTCGAAGAAGAAAATTATAATGACGGGACTCCCGCAGAACATTTGAGAAAACATCTTCCTCCAATAAACAAGTGGTTCTCTACTTTGGAGGGCAATATACTGAAATTATATCTGCAACAGACCTCGAGTGAGGATCAAGGTCAACCAGAGGATAACTCAGCAGATCAAATCAACAGCTTAAATACTGTACAAAGGAAAGTAGAACTCACATTGCAAGCCAGTTGTCTCCAAAGTTTGTTCAACTCAAGGTAGAAGCTTCATCAGCGAAAGATTACTAAGGCAATTATAAAAAGGATCATGGCAATCTAGACTTGATGCAATGAATTCAAAGCACATGATTATTAGCGGGTGTATGTTGGAGATCACAATTGGAAACAAAAAAGATAAATCATAATTGCTAGGTTATGAAATATGTTATTTCTGAGTTTTATATCAGTAATGACATACTACATCGATTCAGAATTCATTTGGATTTTATTAAGAACCAAGTCTGTTCCAGAAACAGGAGAAATCCGATGGATTTCAATGAACATGAAAAAGTTTTTAGGTCAGCTCAATTGCTGCCTTATGCTGCTGAATTTCAAATCAAAGAAGAAGTTACTATTTCAGGAAATACTTGATAATAGACTTTGTTACTAAAGATCAGAAAAGGACAGACCTTGTTTATTGAAGAAGCTTTTATTAATTTAAATAATATTCTTCAGCAACAGGGCCTGTCTCTACACCCTACCCCATTAGGAGACCTCAAAGATGACACCATTCAAATATTAGTTGTCAATAATGATCCCAAAAGCGTCATTTCATTCCAAGATACCTCCATTGGAATGACGGTTTATTCCCAACACTTTTCCATGGATTTAACCAACCTCATCATTGGTCCAATACCTGAAGATTGGTATAAAAATATTGATATGATATAAGTCATTTATAACGCACCTGTAAACAAGTGTTTCTAGGCGTAACAAGACAAAGGAGGGAAGACAGGGGGAGGACAAGACAAACGATCTTACTAGGCCTTGTGTCACTCAGATCGTGCAAGTGCGAGAACGAGAAGTGCAAGGGGAAAGGGAGGGCGGAATGTCCACTGGAGAGGGAGGGGAAACAGGGCAGCAGTGCTCTGAGTAAGTGCAGCCAGGGCAGCATGGCTCTGGATAGTGCAAGTAGACAAGGGACAGTGCCTGGTACCCAGTGAGACTCTGTGGGTAGCAAAGCAACCAGTCAGTACAGCAGACAGGTAGGGTCAGGTAGGTCAGTAGCAGAGGGTCAGAGAGAAAGCAGAGGAGGAGAGGAATGTTTTGAGCTACTTCCGTAACTTCAGGTGGCCCGACTCATGTTTGAGAAGGGCTTGGAGGCCATTCCAGATGGAGGCACCTGCAGTGGAGAGAGATCTACCCCCAACTCTCTGCCTGGAGAAGCGTCTGACCCTTAGAAAGTTGTCAGTAGCTGAGCGAAGGGCTCGAGAAGGAAGTTATTTTGGAAGAGAGCGTTGGATGTAATGCGGGCCCCGGTCCCAGAAAGCCTTGTGGACAATGCAAAGGGTCTTGAACTTGATCCTTCCAGCCACCGGGAGCCAGTGGAGAGATTTCACGGCTGGAGACATATAGTCCCTAGGCTTGAGGCCTAGGATACGTCTAGCAGTCCTGTTCCGGATTAGTTGCAGAGGGCGAAGAGTAGAGGGAGGCAGATTGAGAAAGAGGCATTTGCAGTAGTCCAGCCTAGAGAGAACCAGGGCTCTGGAGACAGTGACCTTCTGGGGTAAAGTGAGAAAGGGAAGGGTCCCTTTGAGGAGATGCAGCTGGTAGTGGAACTTCTTGGTGACGTCCGAGATGTGAGGAGAGAAAGAGAGAGTGGAGTCGAAGATGACGCCAAAGTTTTTTGCCTCACAGGAAGACGAAGGAAGAGGGCCTGAGGCTGGCGGCCAGAGTGAGAGAGGGAAAGCGGGAGCACGGGTCCCAATGAGAAGGATCTCCGTCTTACTGGCATTAACGCAGAGATCGTTGGAGGTGCACCAATCCTGAATCGTGGATAGACAGTCAGGAATGAGCGAGAGAGGAGGCTGAGGGGAGCCTGAAAAAGAGCTGAGTGCCATCCGTATAACACTGAAAGTTAGAGGAGTAGGTAGAGATCAGGTGGGCCAAAGGGGCCAAGTAGAGGTTGAAAAACCAGAGTGAGAGGATAGAACCCTGGGGAAGACCACATGTAGAGACAGAGAGGTGGTGGAGAGAAAGGGACCAAGTTGGACCTGGAAGGGGCCGTCCAAGAGGAAGGAGGTCAACCACTCCAGGGCCTGATCCGAGATGCCCAGGTTCTCATGGAGTTGATTGATCAGGATGGTGTGGCTGACCATTTCGAAAGGAGAGGAAAGATCAAGGAGGATGAGGACTGAAAGAATGCTGCAATCAAGGTTAGAGAGCAGATCTTCACGGGTGTTCAGGAGAGCAGTTTCCGTGCCTCTGGCTGCTCTGAAGCCAGACTGATGGTCATGGAAACAACCAACAGATTCAGTGTGGAGAGTAAGCTGGCAGATGGCCAGCTTTTCCAAGAGTTTGCCCAGGAAAGGCGTCATGGAGATAGGACGATAGTTTGCTGGTCAGGTAGGATCGGCAGACAGCTTCTTGAGGAGGGGGTGCACAAGGGAGTGCTTAAGGGGAGAGGGGAAAGTTCCAGTGGTGAAAGAGTGATTATAGAGGAAGAGGGAGAGGAACAGACGATAGAGGACAGAATGTCCTGAGTTTTAGTGGAGAAGTGAGAGGCCGGAGCCGTACAGAGGGCTATTGATGGTAGCAGGACAGAAACACTTTAACCTGATAAGGAGGGGAATTATATGGTATACTCCATGTTACTGCTCTTATGGAGTGGAGGATGTTACTTGCGGCATGCTAGAAGGTAACGTAATATTCAGAGTCACTAGAAACTACCTCAACACTAAGGAATCAGTAGCCCAGGTAGATGCCCTAAGTAAGGATTTAGCCACACAATCAGAAGATACATCAGAAACAACCACCTGAGGGGGCGCTGTTGAGCAGCTGACCAAGATGGCTATGTACTCTCTGAGCTCCATGTAGCGAAGCTGCTTTCTCCGATATAGTGACTTCAGATTATAATTAATTGGGCAGTAACTGCGATCCGAAGTCCCTCGGAGTCTACCTACAACTTGTTTCTGTGGAGCCCCTGGGTGTGCTGAAGTTGGCACGCTCCGGGTCAATCATGGGCGGGAGTGCTGGCCTCCCGTCCCAAGGTCTGCCTTGACTGTCTCACCTGTGGGGCTCAGCAACACACCAGCATTGAATGGCCCTTCCCCGCGGGTCATGTGTGAATGCCCTGGGCTTGCTAGCTGGTCTGCTGGGGTGACCGGAGCCTGCAGTGAGAATCTGCTGCGCACATGTTAGGGAGATTCCCCGTGGCCGGGGGAGGACCGCTGCAGCTGAGAATGACTTGCTGAGACGGTGAAGTCATTGTGGTCCGGGCACCATCAGCAGACCGGGCCGCAGCGGTGAGCTGTCAGAGGTTCAGGAAAACAATCCGCGGCCTGTCGGAGGCCGGCTGCAGCCTTGTGGAGCTGGGCCATGGTGGTCTAGACACCGTGAGATTGCAACGCCATTCCTGAACTGGGCCGCATTGGTTGGGCATCTGGGGAGAGGAAGTACTAGTCGAACACCGGGTTCCCCTGGTGTGGCCCACTTAAAGTCTGCCGGTGTCGTGGTACCACTCGCTCCTCTCCTACTGGACCACGTTATACGGATGTGGCAAAATAAATATGCTGCACACCAAGTAAGTGGAAAAAGGGTCTAACACCGGATACTACTGCTGCCAGGTGGACAAGACACTTTTATATTCTGGGGACCACATGAGATCTAACTTCTAGAGGCTACAGCTCTGCTGAGACTTCCCCAGGCGTGGTCATTGTTGTGGGTGATACTGCTAACCCTCCGTATAGACTTATGTGCAACATAGCGCTGCCAGTGCCTGCTGTCCTATTTGTGATGCTTGTGGGGCTAGGGAGTGCGGTGTTTGATCCATTATAGACCGTTCTTCTTCTCCCCGCCATTGTTGCTCTGTTGGTGGTTGCTTAGTCTTTCACAGGAATTGTACACTGTGTTGTGGAGTCAGTTTGCCCTGTACTGGAATGACAACTGGTGCAACGCCTCCTGCTCGCCCCCTTGAAGAACCTGCTGCGAGTTGTGGGGGAGAAGTGTTGGCGGCTTGCCCCCCCCGCCCTTCCTCAACCTGCGAAGTCTCAACCCCTGAGGACATAACTACTGTGCACGCAGCTCTGAAGACCCCTATCCAGGAGACACCAAGGAACTGCTCCTCTATTGCAAGATAACTCTTTCTGGCCTCACAGGGACCCGAACTGCTCCCACCATGAGGAAGGGGACCAACACAGTTAAAGAAGCAGGGGCTATGGATACATTCACCAAGGCTGCCCCATGAGGCCGAACCAGAGGCGTCACTACAACCTCATGTTGCACTTCACCCCAATAAGCCTAATGAGCCCACTGACCTACAACAAATGATGGAAACAATTACCAGGGGGTTTGCAACAGTCCATGAAAAATGTGATGACATTACTGCAAATGTTACATTTATACGCACACAACTAGCAAAGGTTTTAATGAAGCTGAAGAGTGATTTGGGCCACTGAGGACAACGTGCAGGGTCTGCAGGCAGCAGTGAACACACTGACGAAGGACACGAAAGTGGTGAAGAATAAATACAAGGATCAAGAATCCCGGTCCCAAAGGAATAATATCTGCATCGTTGGGGTCCCGGAGGATGTACTATCCGGCAGTATGGAACAAGCGGTAGAGCAGTTATTGAAATACCTTCTTGATGAGCCGCAATTGTCCCCCTTTTTTGCAATGGAAAGAGCGCACCGTGCACTGGCTCCCAGACGTAAACCAGGGGATTTCCCATGTCTCATTATTGCAAAGATTCTAAGCTATGGAGACAGGGATCAACTTCTTAAACTAGGGGGCGCTGTTGAGTGCGCACCAAAATGGCTGCCTAACCGTCAAGCTCCTCTCCGACTCACATCCTTAACTATCAAATATCCTGCCCGGAGCCACCCAGAGAGAAAAATCTGCTCAATATAGATTCCGAACATATTGAAGTCCCTCCGGAGAAACCCTGATGCAAATTCGACGCAACTTCGCTGAGATATCCGTGCGATAATGTTTGGCGGGAAGAAAGTGAGAGTGGACACCGAAAGAGGGCACCGCAGTGAAACAACTTTAGCCCGCAGGGGGGAAGAAACGCATGGGCCACCCTGTGGGAGGGGCCCAGGATACTGCCAGACTGTGAGCGCAGGACATACCCTTTTGAGTGAGCGATGGCCTGCACAGTGTTCCTACAACCCCTTACACATGGTAACCGGGCTGAACGGCAGTGAAGCTATCCTACATTCTGCCCCAACACTACCCGGCTGCAAATGAATGAACCTTGACACAACAGCTAGTGCGGATGGGACCCTCCGGCTCACAGGTCCCTTTACAGTGCATACGCATTCGAAGCACGGCTCCCGTCTGAGACACAGCACAGGGGAAGTACAGCCAAGAACCGAGCCGATGCACACACCCCTTGCCTATATGTAGGAAGCTGGACTGGGAAGAGGGTGAAACGTGTCTGTCCGGTCTCCCGTATCCTTTTCGCCCCCACGCTGACCCTGGATCTGGACAACAGAGGAGTTGGATCAGCTGGCCAAACTACAGTGGCCACCGGGAGCCACTGCACCAACCCTGAGGCCCCCCTTCCGGGACCCGTGACCGGGCTGGCCGAGTGAGGCGAGCGGGGCCTGGAGGTCAACCTGCATCACATCTGAAATTAAAGGCTGTGTCCCCGTTGCCGGGAGAGGACTACGTGGTTCGCAGCCCTCCATCGAGCCTTTTGCTGATGGGAAGCAACAAGGACACTGACATTGCCCGGTAAGCTAGCTACATTGACACTTGGCAGTTAAGGGAGGAGGAGGCCTAGACCCTCACATTTACTAACGCGGGGTACCGGCTGAACCCAAACAATAAAAGTAAAAGCAACCGGCACTACAGACACACTGTGAGCCCGGTGCGGAGAAACGGCCCATAAGCTCTCTTAACCGCAGGCTGGCCCTACGCGTTAGCCACAGCAGGGTAGAGCACAAAAGTGTAACATCAAAGAAGGAGCCGCAGCCGAAATCCACATCAGCTCAACACCGCTCAAGGAGGGCGGAAGCAATCTACCCGCGTGCACGGCACATAATAAGAGAGGGATATTGCGCGGCCACTATGGAACTCAGGCAGAACTGAGAGGCTGACCGGCCCCCGCAGGGGGCGCTAGAGGGACAGCCTACATAGCGGGCTGTCCCTTCTGGCCACCCCCTTCCGGTCACTGGTCAGGCCTCTCTCCTCTTCCTCTCCTCCTCTGAAGGGAAGAGGCGTTCCCAGGGGGACCTGGCTTCCGGTCAGGTCCCCCTGCGGACACTTATAAGGGCGGGAGCTGCTGGCCATCAGTCTCTTTGCCCAGCAGCTCCCGCCCAATGTGAATTGAGCGGCTCGGGATTGGCCGGGCTCGAGCCGATCCCTCGACGGGCACTGACTCCCTTCCTTAGGGCTTTAGGCCAACAATCATCCTGGTCAGTGCCCCTGATTCCTGCTGGCTGTGCCAGTGTAGCTGGAATAACCAGCAGTTTTGTCAGTTTGGCCAGTGGCTAAAGTGATGACATGGTTCACCCGTATCTGACTGTTTGTAATGTGGCTGGGACCGTCCCAAGTTGTCTTGCTCCAAAATAAACTGTGACCTTGTGTTTTTCCAAAGAACTTTAATACAGTTGTCTGTGTATTCATTTATTCATTTCATTGTGTTATGATAATGACCTAAGGAGGTGGGGGTGTCCAATGGGGATCTCCCCACTATGCCTCGAGCCGCCAGGACTTAATTACTACAACTAAAGTAGGGGACGACTCTCCCCCGCACCGCAATCAACACCGCCTGAGCGGAGCGTAGGATTACAACCATTGCACCTATCGGATGTGACAACAAAAAAAACAGAGACAGGATCTATTAGGTACCTGATCCATTGGTATCAGGTCGCACTAGGACTGACAGCCACTGTCCCCAAATATCCGTGAAGAATACGGCGTCCGGGCCACAGTCCTACATCCTGGTACACTCCAGCATGGCGTTTGGCCATGCGGGTGGTGCTCCTGTTCGGAGGGGGCTCGTCATTAGTTGTGCCACATTGATTGTAATAACGGAAACCTCAGTGGAAGCCCGGATGGTGCGCATATGTGCTGCAGTGCTCGCTCGACTCTGGTGAGATAGGCCATAAAACGAACCCTTACATCAAAGTGACAGCCAACACAAGATCAACGGAATATAGAAGGGTTGCCTGTCCGGATGCGTTGCTCCCTCCCGAGCTGCCAACTACAACAACCCGCACAGGTTGATAATATCACTGTTCTAAAAATCCACGCCACCATACACCCGCAGATATAACCTTTAAAGCAGGCTTGTCCAACCTTTTTGAATGTGGGGCCGAAGCATTCACTTTTTGTCACTCGGAGGGCCGGCGAGCCAAAAGTGAGCATCCTGACCCAAAGCAGTATATTCAAAAGCGATGGTGTGTGACCTTTCACACAATAGCATCAAAGGCATAGCTATGCAGTCCCAAAGATAGCTTTTGGTGTTGGGGGCAGTGATGAAAGGTTAGTTTCTTGTGATTTCTTCCAGTGTGTATGTGTTGATATTTCTCGGAAATAGTGGGGGCGACCGAGCGTAACGAGGGAGCTATAACAATATAGGGAGGGTTTGGGGGGGGGAAGTCCCCCCCCCAAGATTTCTTTTCCAAATATGGGACTGAAATTGTGCATTTTACAGCAGGAAAAGTGACCAAAAAGCCAAACATTTACAATCAGTTCTAAAGGGGAACATGTACATTCCATGTCACTAACAGCAGGCAAGAACATTGTAGAACACAACACATTTTAATGATCAATGTGTCCACAGTGTGAGACAGCACTGTCACTGATGTAACACATTGACATGCTGGTTGTGCCCAAAATATGCCTCTGTAGCAACATGTCTATGCTGGCTGTTACCAATTTAGGCCAGCATTGTTTGATTGATGCTGCCTGAGCATGTGCAGTGTGCCCAATACATATGTCAGCTTATCTCTGTAATACACATTCAATACTTCTGTGGTAATGAAAGAAGCATGATCCAATTCCAGGGGGCACCTGAGGCAGTAAAAGTCCTCCGCCACGGCCCGGCTTATTGGTCGGACCCAACATTGCAGAAATCAATTAATTAATCGTGTCTACGGACCCGACAAACATTGAACAAATAAATAAATTGGGCAGGGGAGACGACTTATGAATTTCCCGGGTGGTGCCCAAATATAGGAAGTGACATAACCAACACTTATATGACCGCATTTGCACATAGTCGCCAACTTGGTGCGAGGGGGACGGGGGCGTGCAGAACAGTGGAAACATTGGCTAGCATGTATTGCATATACTAAAGGCAAGTAAGAAGAAGGTTTAAACCTTCCAGTTGCATCCCAGTAGGCCAATACTGCCCCTACTCTACCCCTCTATAATCATCCAGGTTTTATTAACCCTCAAAAGGCAGAGCAACACAACTAGGATAGGAGAACGAAATGCCATCCCATCCTGTGAGTGTGTCAAACCTCAGAGCAAAGAATGTGCGTGTGCCTTGGAGCACAATCTCACTAATTTGGTGCAATTTGCGCAAGTGGGTGCATGGGAATGCCATGCGTGTGTGTGGGCTGCATACCCCGGATCACTTGCTCACTTCTTCACTGTGAAACTCTGTCCAAGGCAGTACTGTCCCAATGGTGAGAAGTGTCATATTTTCACATTAACTATGCTTAAGCACTTTGGGTTATTGAATAGTGCTGCTACATTCGGAGTAATTCCATCCCTTTAAATATATTAGCTCTTGCATAACCACAACAGTGTTGATTTATTCTGATGATGAAGATGATGTTAGACTTGCTCAATAGTTCTGGTTCTGTATCATTAAATGTACTTCAGATCTTCGGAGTCTCGGGAGGATAGCTCAGGAGCAACACAGGTTCGATCCCGCTGGGTACATTATACCTCTACATCTGTGCACCCCTCTTACCAAGAGTGGTGCACAGAGGGGTGCACAGATGTAGAGGTACACCCAACCCAAAACGATTTTTAGAAATGGAGGCATAGATGCAAAGGAAGTCTGTCCCTCAATTTCTAAAAATCGTTTTGGGTTGGGTGTACCTCTCTGTGCACCCCTCTTGCCAAGCGGGGTGCACAGATGTACAAATACATCCAACCCAAAACGATTTTTAGAAATTGAGGGACAGACTTGCTTTGCATCTGTGCCTCCGTTTCTAAAAATCGTTTTGGGTTGGGTGTACCTCTACATCCGTGCACCCCTCTTCCCAAGAGGGGTGCACAGATGTACAAAAAAACCCAACCCAAAACGATTTTTTAGAAGTTGGGGGACAGACTTGCTTTGCTTCTGTGCCTCCATTTCTAAAAATCGTTTTGGGTTGGGTGTACTTCTACATCTGTGCACCCCTCTTGCCAAGCGGGGTGCACAGATGTACCAATTCATCCAACCCAAAACGATTTTTAGAAATTGAGGGACAGACTTGCTTTGCATCTGTGACTCCATTTCTAAAAATCGTTTTGGTTTGGGTGTACTTCTACATCCGTGCACACAGATGTAGAAGTATACCCGAACCAAAACGATTTTTAGAAATCTTGCTTTGCATCTTGCTTTGCATCCGTCCCGCAATTTTTAAACATTGTTTTTTACCCGGCTTTTACCCAGGCCGCCAGAGAGAGACACAGTATGGATGGAACAAAGGACCATCCATACTGTGTCTCTTCTCTCCGGCCTGGGGGGCCGGAGCACCCGCATACTCTGCGCCCCTGAAACTCGGCCGTGGCCTGTAACTGCCTCTGGTGCTGGGGGCACCAGAGGCAGTTACAGACCACGGCCCAGTTTATTTATTTATTTGTTCAATGTTTGTCGGGTCCGTGGACCCGATTAATTTATTTATGCAGAAATAAATAAATTAATCGGGTCCACGGACACGAAAAACATTGAACAAAAAAATAAATAAACCGGGCCGTGGCAGATGCAGTAACAGTCCTCCGCCACGGCCTGGTTTATTTATTTATTTGTTTGTTCAATGTTTGCCGGGTCCGTGGACCCGATTAATTTATTTGCCTCTGGTGCCCCCTTTAGGGGGCACCAGAGGCAGTAACATTCCTCCACCACGGCCCGGTGTATTTCTTTATTTGTTCAATGTTGTCTGTACAGCCTCGCGGGCCACATGAAATGGCTTGGAGGGCCACATTGTGGCCCGCGGGCCGTATGTTGGACAACCTTGCTTTAAAGGAATAAACGGCACTGCAGCAAACGCGAAGGCAGAGCCCCCCATACTAAATCAACCACACGAAGTGAGATACAACACTGCACAAACGCCTGCAATAATGGTACTCACATCCACAGTATAAAGCTCACATCTATACAGGTGCACCTGGTGAAATGCTCCCCGCTCAAGGGCAGGCACGAGTGGAATACATCTGAGCGGGCACAACAACGGACCGAGTTGAGAATATTCAGGCGGCTGGTAACATCTCGTCAGCAAAGCACATGTTGATCCACGTGGCTACAGTACAATCCAGCTGAGACCACATGGCCCCACTGGACAATCTGGGAACGATAAACTGCCTATACTACAACGTGGGAGAGCACAGTCCATTCCACAGATAACAAATTATGGGCCGAAATGAGAAGAAAGGCACAGCTGCCAAAAGGACAGGCCCAATGGACTCCTTTAGGAATTCCCAACCCCAGGTGTTATGCTCACCTGATATCCTCGGGGGCGCCTGGAAGGCTCTGAGATCTGGAACCCTGGATGCATAGTTGCCCAGTGCTGAATAATGAATCTGCAATTACAGAAGGGAGGATTTGTGATAACTGTCTCTAATGTGTGAATCTCCCACCTCCCTCTGACCGATTCGCTTCCCACTGGGTTCTTTTCTCACCTTAGTTATTTGTAGGGTGAGCTATCCGTCCTGCGTTTCTTGTGCAGAGGCGCTTGACGTTTGTTGGCGAGCTGCAGAGTTGCTTCACTGGTGCAGTATGCCTTCCTTGAGCCCAGGCCTGCTGTGACCCAGAATCTGCTGGTATGCAGGTAGGTTTGTTAATTGAAAGTCTTTGTTCTGTTTATGGTGGGAATTCGGTAATGTCTTTATCTCCTTCTTTTCAGTTGTGAAGGTCTTGATGCTGGCGTGCCGGATGGAGAGGCACGTTTTCTAGGTAAGAGAAAGCGCGAAGCGCAGCGCCTTCATTGTCTTTTGAAGCTAACCTGTGTTTTCTTCTTCTTCTCCTCACAGTCCGCTGTGGTGCTGTGAGTAGATGAGACCGCGATGAAAAACAGGCCCCCGGAATCCGTTAAGGTAAGTACAGCACTGTGCGGTTGTTTAATATTGAAAGCAAACCTGAATATGTCTCTTTTCCTTTGCAGATGTTGCTGTGGTGCGTAGCGCGATGGAATTCAGGTAAGACTGATGGAATTCGATGTTTTGGAAGGGCGCCTTCTAATATTGTTTTTCCCTTTCTCGTTATTGCAGGTCGCAATGTTCGAACAGCAGCTGTGGTAGCGGTTCTCCGGACGTCCTTAAGATAGTAATCACAGGTGAGTGATGTTTCTTCTTCTCTCGGTTTCCACAGATTGAAGCCCAGTTGAGCTGCTGAGTGCTGGATGGTGTTTTCTCAGGTAAAACAGAATAATCTTGTTCTTGCAGGATTACATGAAGATGCTGAAGACCAGGAGCTGGACACGGTGAGCGTCACGCTGCGGGTTGCAGAATAACACAAAGCGTGTTCTGCAGTCAGGGTGTGGTTTATATAGCCCAGGTAAAGGAGTACCCGGGAGAGTAGTTCCAGGCCTGCCACACCCAAAACACTAGACCGCATGGCTTTGGTTCTTAGAACTAGACAGTGTGGGTGCTTCAATGTTGTATTTAAAGGCCCATGTACATAAATCGGGCCTAGTTTGAACAGCCCTTCCTTCCTACATATAAGCCTGGTGCCAAAGGCGCCAGGACTGGCTCCAGGAGCCCTTCTTCAGTGGTTTTAAGGCCCTCAGGGTTCTGGTGGGAGCCTGCTTGTGGCACAACTTGTGCCCCCTCACAGTGGTCATGACACCAGGGGCCTACGGTGACCACATCGGCAGCCGTCAACACTCAGACTGAGATGCCCGACGACTCAAGAGATCACCGCTTGACGGCAATCGTACAGAATGGTTTCCTGGCAGTAAACGTCAAATTGGACGATATAGTAGCTACCATCCGCTCCCTCAAGGGATGGGTGGACAAGGAAAGCGCCCGCACCACCGAAGCAGAAGGAAGGATCAGCACGAACAAAGATGCAATCACCCAGAATAGCCGAGACATAGCACAACTTAAAGGGGACATATCCAAGATGCAGAACAAATGCGAGGATCTCAAATCCAGATCCAGGAGGAACAACATCCGGTTAGTCGGGGTCTCCGAATCCTTCTGCAAGGAGGGTCCAATGGAAGGACACGTAGAAACCCTTCTGAAATCCTTGTTTTGCACAGAATCCTTTTCGGAACACTTTCTTGTGCAGAGAACCCACTGCACCCTTGCCCCGGTTCCTAGGCCCGGAGCGCCGCTCCACACGATCATCACCTGCCTCCTGAACTACAGGGACAAGGACACCATTCTCAAACTAGCCAGAGAAAAAGGAATGCTACACCACGAGGAAAACAGAATACACATCTACCCAGATTTCACAGCGAGTGTACAGGCACAGAGGAGATTGTATGAACTGCTTAAGAGACAATTGCTGTGGCGCTGAGTCCCCTGCGCCCTGATCTTTCCGCCCAAAATGAAGATTCAAAACAGAGGTAGGGTGCATTTCTTCGAAACCCCGAAAGAAGCTATAGAATATGTGGAGGCCTTCATCCCGCTGCACCCGCAAGACCGTGGGCCGATCAGAACATGAGACCCCAGATGGGCGCGGAACGACGAGACTTATCGGACTGATTGATACATATGTTGATATCCTTTTTGACAGTTGATCAGTTATGTTATTGGGTGGCTCTGACTACAACTTGTTAAGTTCGGATCGAAAGCGCTCGAGGGTGGCAGCCATGTAGCCGCTGCTAACAAGCCCCAGGAGAGCTCCACAAGTTAGAATGGATGCATCATAAGGTTGGGGGATAATGTTGCGGGAGGAGGGATGTGGGGGGAAGACTGTTGGTCGTTCTACAAGACACGCAAAGGGGGGTGGGGGAAGTGGGGGAGTTTGGGACCTGTTGAGGTGGTTAATTGTATTGAAAAGTATGGTCATGCTGCTGTAGGCAGCACTTTTTCAGTAATGGCATGTACAGTTAAGGATAGCCGAGACCTGCACATATGGCACACAACAATCCAACAGCTCAGGGGCTAAAAGTTAGATTCCTGTCTTGGAATGTGCGAGGGCTCAATAACCAGACAAAAATCTAAAAAAGTTGGCGCATCTATCGCCAGACATCCCCGCACATCCTGATGAAACAAGAGACACATGCACTACGAAAAGTAAATGCCGACCTCCTCCCACACTGGGGCCCACAAAGGTATTGCACTGAATATTCATCAGGCTAGAGGAGTACTCATTCAATACACGAACAGCAAAATAGACCCCCCAAGGACGTTATGTGATGGAGGGGCAACATAGCTGGGAAGGCAGTGGATCTAGTCAATACCTATGGGCCAAACATAGATGATCCTGATTTCTATATAAATATCTCAGATATACCCGTCTCGGTAGATGACACATGGATACTATGGGGGAGACTTTAACACAATTTTGGATGCCTCCCTCAACCGATCGTCCACTACGCACAGGGGACCCACCAGGGCGGCTACCACTCTACATCAGATTTTACTCCAGATACCCCTAATCGATGCATGCAGGACATTACACCCGCTTGAGAGGCAATATTCATATTATTCCTCTGTGCATGATACCGAATCCCTAATTGATTATTGGCTTCTCACCTCCTCCCTTTCCAATATGTTGATAAACTGTGACATACACCCCCGTACACTGTCGCACCATTCTCTGATATCCCTGGAAATGGTACTACAAGATGTGCGACCACCAGTGGAGAATGCCACCCGACATCCTGAAAGACCCAAATGTAATAGAGTCACTCCACACAGAGATCGGCAAATTCTTTACTATAAACAAGGACATGCAATGCTCTGGGAAACCTTTAAGGTCTGGGTGAGGGGTGTCCTAATGTCTAAAACCACTGTGTTACTGAAAACCGTTAGATTGGAATTGGCAGATGTGGAGAGGCGTCTACGAGAACTGGAACTAGGGTATAGTGAAACCCATGAAAACAAAACTCTTGTGGATATTAGCAACCGGTTTCAGGACTTTAATACGTTGGCGGCCAGGGAAATGCAATATATCATAACCCCTGTGAGGGCACGCAAGTACGGCGAAGGCAACAAGGCAGGGCACTCTTTAGCGAACTTGCTGAAGGCTGAATGGTATCATACACCTGTTTCTAGCATAAACGCAAAAAACGGCAACGTAATTATTGGGGAGAATGGTATTAATCGGGAATTCACTCGCTTCTACTCTGAGCTATATGCAAACCAAGACGTAAAATCCATCATGGAAATAGATACCTATCTGAATGCCTTAAGACTCCCTAAACTCCTGTTGGAAGACAGCCTAGCCCTAGATCAACCGATCACATGTGAGGAAATAACGGAAGCAATAAAATCCCTAACATCTGGGAAGGCGCCTGGATCAGACGGCTTGGGTGTAGAATTATACAAGGAGTACCACGCCGAACTCGTACCAATATTGTTACTGGTGTGGGAGGAGGCGATGGAGCGGGGAATTCTCCCAGAATCTATGAGGGAAGCGATCATAACAGTGCTATTGAAGCCCAGGCGTCCACCACACATGTCTTCATATAGGCCCCTTTCGTTAATTAATTCTGATGACCAAATATTTGCTAAAGTACTGGCTACCAGGCTCCTACCGAACATGCCCAAACTGGTCCACCCGGATCAATGTGGCTTCATCCCAAGGAGATCGGCTGCGTTGAATGTACGCAGATTATTCAGGGTTATGGCACAGATCAATCCGGAGGCGCGAGCAGCAGGGATTTCCCTGGATGCCGAAAAGGCTTTTGATTCTGTGTCCTGGGAATACTTGTTTGCGGTGCTTGGGAAATTCGGTATGGGCCCCTACTTTCTCAAATGTGTCAAACTACTGTACAAAGAACCCAGAGCCAAGGTCCTTGCCAACCGTACTGTCTCCAAAACCTTTCCACTAGGAAGGGGTAATAGACTGGGCTGCCCGTTCTCCCATATACTGTTTGCGTTGACAATAGAACCGGTAGCGGCTTCTGTTCGACAGAGTCAGGAGCAGAGAGGCATCAGAATGGCAGGTCTAACCCATTCTATATTGTTATACGCGAATGACACGCTTCTCTACATCAGAGGACCTGAAGTTAACTTAGAACCCAATATGACTGTCATGCACGAGTTTGCCGAGTACTCAGGCTACAAGATCAACAACTCTAAATCTGACATATTTCCATTGACACCCGCAACCGAATGTCCAACTAACACCTGTGGACTCAAATGGTCTCCCACACAAACACGATACCTGGGCATAATGGTGTCCAAGGATAAAATGTCCCTATACACTGACAATCATGACCAGCTTCTACACACACTTGCAACCAAACTACAGCTATGGGCTAGGCTCCCCATATCATTGCTAGGTCGTATCACAATCCTGAAAATGGTGGTCCTCCCCAAACTCCTATAAATTTTTGGAAACATCCCGATCTGGCTGGGCAGAGGGTTTTTTGACAAATTGCGCTCGATGGCCACTTTGTTTATATGGAGCATGGGAGCGGCCAGGATGAAGTGGGAGAAACTGGTTGAGCCATACAACACAGGAGGCATTGCAGCGCCAGATTTCGGGCTATATTATTTGGTGGCACAAGCCCAATACGCCAAGCACTGGTACGACCCACTAGAAACAGCACCACATATCTCAACCGACCTCTGTTCCATCTTATTCAAAGTACAACACAAGGATACTTGCAGATTCGACCCTGAGAGCACAACCGTCCACGCCTGGTCCATGATCTATAAAAGATTACAGATAGAGACACCCTATGACCTAGATGCCCCCCTAAGGAACTTCCCCGGTATTTCACTGACCTTCGATGCAGATATGCAGAGGATATGGGACCTTAACAGGGAAATAAAAATGCGTGATATGTTTCCAAATGGGAAATACATGACCCTGGAAGACTTTGTGAACACTGTGGGGGGAGAACAGCTCTGAGTGCTCCAATACCATCGCATGAAAAAGCAGCATTCAGCGGCAGATGGCCGCTATTTCCAGATGAACCACCTTCACACGAATACCTACGGGCCCAGTTCTCCGGGACCGGACTCAGTGTTTCCAAATTATATGCCACAATACAAACACACTCTCCCTCACTGAACACAGTCAAGGCCACTTGGGAGGCAGACATGGGGGTCAAAGTCACAGATGAGAAGTGGTTAAAGTACTGTCAACTGACTAAATCTGTATCACTCAATGCTGGCCTCCGCCTGATCCAATTGAAAATCTTAAATAAATTGCACTACTCGCCAGCCAAGATGGCCAAGTTCACCGAGATTTGCACTGGGGGCTGCCAGAAGTGTGGGAACCCACTGGAGGGCTTGTTTCTCATGTGTTGGGCCTGCACGCTGATCATTGAGATTTGGAGGGAGTTCGCCACTGTCACAGATTCCGGCCTCTATCACACCCCAAAAATACTTGTTCGGGGACATAGGGAAAACAGCAGAAATCACAAGAAGACTGTTTAACATGTCATGTGTGGTAGCGAAAAAATGTATACTTCAAAGTTGGAAAAGCCCTCTAGCACCACGCATAGACCACTTCCTCAGAGAACTCACGTATGTGAAGGAATGCGAGGAGCAGTATGTTTTGACACTGCCCAGAACGAGTCGACCTAAAGACATTTGGACTTCATTTCGAATGTACCTCTGTGAATTGATATCCGATGATGAAGGCTCTTCAATGCCCACGATGTGAAAATGTCTGATATATCATGTAATTCCATGTACGTGCCTTTCCTATGTTTCCTATGTTACTTATATGTTTGACGTGCTGTAGCAAACGTGACCATCAATAAATAAAGTTTAAAAAAAATAACTTCTTAAAATGGCCAAGGACAAAAGAGAGCTGTGATATGGGACCCAAATGATCAGAATCTTGCCAGACTTTTCGGTAGCAGTTCAACAAGAGCAACGTCAATTTACCGGAGTCAAAAATTATTATGGGAACGTAATATCCTGTATGCTATGCTGTTCCCGGCACGCCTCCGTTTTCAGTTCCGAGGGAAGTTTTACTTCTTCACAGTTGCTGAGGAAGCCATGAAATTCATTCAGGCTCAGATCCCCTTGCCAGTCCAGAGGGGTGCAGAGGCTGATGACCGACTACCGGGTTGACAATTTCTCTCTATATGTTTATAAGTAGTCCTGCCATGATTATGAGGATATTGAACTTATTGTTCAACTTAAGTCACTATAGCATATCCGGCTTAGTAACAGCTCAAGCTCAGCCACAACAGCAACAGTAAGCCCCATTGCAATTGCCTGGTATTTGTTGGTGTGGTTATGGTTTTGGTTGGTTGAAGGGTTTTGCAATGGGAGGAGGGATGGTGGGAAGGGGGATATTACACTGCTGGTTGGGGGGAGGCAGTGAGGGTGGGGGGAGGGTACTGTATATCTGGGGGGTTATCCAGCATCACACAAGTTGTGGAGTGGAGCGGGTACACCTGTTGAAAAGTTATTTGCAAACAAGCACTCACAGACAACGATGTGGGAACTGGGGAATTTGAGGGACCGGGACGATCATGACAAATTCACTCATAATAGAATGGTACTAATGGGATGCAGACCAACATGATGAGCTGGAACGTTAGGTGGCTGGAGAATTTCACCAAGTCACAGAAGATTATGGCATTTGTAAATAGACACAAAGTTAAGATATTGCTAATGCAAGAAATGCATTCTCTGCCCAGTACATGTCGGGGTGTCGCAGCCCAATGGGGAGCCAAAAGATACTTCACATTGTACTCCACACAGTCCTGGGAGTCATGCCGCTTATCCATAAAGCAGTGCGCTTTACTGAAAAGAAGGTGTTCATAGATACTGAGGGAGGTCACGTGATTGTCCTGTGTGTTATAGAGGGCGTGGAGCTATTATTAGTGAACATGTATGGCCCGAATATTGATACCCCCGAATACTTTGATGCAAAGATACTAACTGCGCATGTAGGGGTCCCTATTGTCTGGTGTGGGGATATGAATTTAATACTGGACCAAACTCTTGATCGCACGGGTACTGCCCCCAGGCCTCGCCCCAAGGCAGCACACGTCCTAACAGATCATATGGCTTCCCTATCTTTGAAAGGTATTTGGCAGTTGCTACATCACAATGATTGGGAGCATACCTTTTTCTCATCGGTGCACGATATGTCCTTGCATATTGATATGCTCTTAATCTCTTCCTCCTTTGTTGGCAATGCCACGACTGCAGATATTTTCCCATGAACTCTCTCAGACCATTCGCTGGTGGGGCTGGCTCTGGATCTGAATACCTCGTACAAGCGGGGCAAGTCATGGAGATTTAAACCAGAAGTTCTGGGAGATATTGTTTTCAAGGCAGACATTCGATCCGACATCGAAACTTTTTTTGCCTGTAATAAAGCGGAGGCTATGTTTAAGAGCACCCAGTGGCAGGCATTCAAGGTCTACGTGAGGGATATGGCTATTTCCAGAGAAGCAGGAGTTCTTAAAATGACCAGGAGGGACTTACATGAAAGTGACGCCTGCTTGAAGGCCCTGGAGACCGAATACGCTCGAACCCAGACCCTCCTACATTAGCATCAATACGAGTTGGGTTGGAACAGTATAGATCCAATGCTACACAAGAAGTTAGGTACTTCACACATTTGGTAGCGTCCCGGAAATATGACAAGGGGGAGAGACCAGGTAGTACACTAGCAAGGGTTGTAAAGGTGGAAAGGGGACCAGTCCGTATTGATTGCATTCTAGACAAGCAAGGGGTAACCAAATGGATAGACAATGACATCCTGGAGGTCTTCCATAGTTTCTATGAGACTCTATACATAGCGGGGACAGTTCACAGGGACCGAGCAATATATGCTCTACTCGTGGACATACTGTTATCCCGGTTGAGTGCTGGTGCTAGGCACCCAATAAATGCACCCCTAACGACAGAGGAACTAACAGCAGTGATCAGGGAGTTGCGCAAAAGGAAGAATCCTGGTCCTGATAGCCTGTCCTTAGAATTTTACCAGGAATATAGTGCCCAACTAGTTCTGCATCTCCTCAAAGCGTGGGAAGAATCTCTTGAAAACTTGATACTCCCTGAATCTCTGCGGGAAGCTATTATAACTGTCTTTCTTAAGCCAAACAAAGCAGCCAATTAATGTGGTTCTTATCATCCCCTCACATTAATGAACATGGATTTGAAAATGTATGCTAAAACATTGGCGAACCACGTGCTTTCTTTACTGCCCCACATGGTCCACCAGGATCAGGTGGTTTTTGTACCGGGCAGATCCATTTCACTTAACATCTGGCGTCTGTTCAACGTACTAGCCAGGATGAATTTGACTGCTGAGGCGGTGGCGGTGACAATCGAAGTGCAGAAGGCATTTGATATGGTCTCATGGGAATACTTGTTTTTACTACTCGAGAAAATGGGTCTGGGGACTGAGATGCTTCCATATATTACACTCCTGTACACCCTCCCATTGGCCAGGGTCCGTGTGAGCTCAGACCTCTCAGAACTAATTGTGTTGGGAAGGGGCACCCATCAGCGCTGTCCTGTGTCTCCCATATTGTTTGCTTTGGCCATTGAGCCTATGGCAGACTTTATCCGAAACCGCCATATACAACGCGGTATACGACTAAAAGGCCCACCCGAGATAATCTCTTTATACGCAGACAATGTCCTATTGTACACTAGAGACCCCCAGACAAACCTTGCCTGATTATTCGAGACATCATGCATGTGGGTGAATTCTCGGGCTTTGTAATAAACTACACAAAGTCGGAGATCTTCCCCTTAACTGAAAGCACAAGAGAACCTAAAGGTGAATATCCCCTATGCTGGACCCCAGATAAAATAACAGATCTGGGAATGATGGTGACCAGGAACAAGGAAGGCCTTCTACAGGAAAACTATCTGACACAAGTACAACAGATAGATATTAAATTATCAAAGTGGAGGTTGCTTCCCATTATGCTGGCTTGCAGACTGGCACTGGTCTAGATTCTTCTCTTGCCCAAGCTATTATACACATTTGTTAATGTACCTATATGGCCTGGCAAGCGCTTCTTTGTTAGACTGAACACCTCGCTTGCGCAGTTTCTTTGGCATTACGGTGCTGTCTGGAAAGAATGGACAGAAATGGCGCTTCCATATGATAAGGGAGGTTTCATGGCGCCGCATTTTGAGGTCTATTAGCTGGCAGCCCAGGCCGAGTTTGCCACCTACTGATACAGAGGCGACTCTCAACCACCTCCTGTTAGACTTGAGGAATTAGCGACAGGGGAGGCTGATCTTAGAACCTTGGTTATTGATCCTAATTATCGCGACGACTGCCCGTATGATCCATTGTTGGCTACGGTTAACACCTGGCGGACGATCTTTGTCAGAATGGGCATCACCCACCCATACCATAAATGGCTACCGTTGTGGAAGTTCCCGGGTGTGTGTCCTATATGGTGCGGATCGCTTGCAACACTGTGGGAGGAGCTGGGATTTCAGGCTCTGCCTGATATATTCCCAAAAGGGAAATTTCGTACTCTTACGGAATGGTCCCAGATTGCCAGGAGCTCGGCATTGAGCTTGATGTAGTACTATAGAATCCGGGCAGCTGTAGCGGCATGGTGGGAAGATTAGCTGTCCAAACCTTCTGAATGTACAGAGCTTGCGCTTATTTCCAACTCAACAGGCTGTCGTAACTTGCTTTCTGCAATTTATAAAATGGTGTTAAATGGGGCACAACACCCTGCTCGCAAGGCTAGGACCCAGTGGGTGGACAATTTGGGCATGTTGTTAACCGATTACCAGTGGAAGAAAATGCGTCTCCATACAAAAAGGTATTGCTGAATGCTAGATTGAAACGTATGCAGTTCAAATTACTTAACAGACTGTACTACACTCCTGACAAACTATGTGCCATGTATCGTAATGACTTTTATGTATGTCCGAGGTGTTGTTCCCAAAATGCCGACCATATGCACACATTTTGGAGTTGCACCAAGCTGTTGAGTTTATGGGATGAGGTCCTTAAGATTATGTCCAAAGTTGTGGAGTCTCAGGTGGAGCATTCGCCTGCAGGTGTATTATTTGGAGTATGGCCGGTGGCACCGGTTAAACACTTGGTGTCCTTTATAAATATAGGGTGTATGATAGCCAAACAATGTATACTCCTGACGTAGAAAGACAAGAACCCACCTACTGCCAAGGGATGGCTGAGTGATCTCACCTGAGCTCAGAACTGCGAGGAGACGTACGTGGGTTTGCTGCCCTGTACCACCAAACCTAAAGACAAATGGTTGGAGTTTAGAATATATTTGGCTAAGCAACCCCCAAAGTGATATACTGCGAGGTACCTGACAGAAAGATTGTGCCCCCAACCTCTCCCTGTGGCGTTTCCTACTTCCCCACCTGTTCTGAGTCATTTCAGACTGCATCTCTCCAGAGCTGTGTAATAATGTCCTGTAATGATAGTAATATCTAATATCCTATTATGTTATGTTGGTCTTGTGGTGTTCTGCTTGCTTAGCCTAAGTAAAGTAAAACAAAAAAAAAAAAAAGAAACAGCCACCCCAGAAATATTCCCAGACTTTCAGATGGTCGAACAGCGAATCAGTATGGCTGATGCCTGTGAGAGAGAAGAACAAAAATAAAAGTTAAGGCAGGCCTTTTTAGATTTCCAAAAACATTCTATGTCAATTGCTATGATTGTGGACATACAACCCTTCATTATAATGAAGGAATTGTTGTATATAACCATAACTATGGACCCTAATATGGCGTCAGTTTTTGTAAAACAATACTGGGTACCTCTAGCGTCCATGGAATCACTCACAGAGATTATCAAAAACTTGGAATCAAGTTGGATTATTCAACCAAATTACAGTACTTTCAATTACACATTATTAGGAATAGTGAAACCCAATGGACAATAGGGACTCTGTGCAGACCTAAGGGAATTAAACAAGATGATACACATGTCACAGTTGCCTCTCCATTACATCAATCAGGGGTTAGCAAAGATTCAGGGTTCCAAAGTAAATATGGCCTCAATGGGACTATCGGATATTGAACTGTCTCGGTACTCTGAAAACACCAATATAATCTTGAATTTACATTGGGGTGGGGAGTAATAATATGCATAGGCCAGAACTCCATTTGGTTATTTTAGGAGCAGAAACAGAGACATCATTTGGGGATTGCTAGGGGTCGCAACAGAGACCCCTGTGGTCTCAGGTGCAACCTCTGTGACCTCAGCCCTAGCAATGAAAAAAAAAGAAAACAAATTAAAAAAAACAAAGCTGCACGGCTGCTGTTAGGCAGAATCACCTGCAGTACCCTTTGGGAACACTACAGGCAATTAAGACTACAAGTGTAAGCACAATTTCACCTTTGGTGCAAGCCTGTACTACACAGTAAGGTGGTAGCGATGGCTGAGCAGCCAGACTTATCTGAAGAGTTTAAGTGAGCAGTAGAACGAGTTACATAAAGGACCAACTGATACAGTGATTCAAGTAAACACTTACTCAAGGTTTCTTGGTAAAATAATATACATTAATTTACTCATTCAGTTAGAAAACATTACACTAGCATAAACACACTAATACACTACCAAAAATCCAACCGGTAAGTAAATGAACAAGTTTAGCTCCTGTGAAGTGGGAGCAAAATGGCACTTCAGATACTTATTAAAGGGATTAAAAGACAAGATTATAAGAATAGACAGCCCAAATACATTCATAGGCAGGACAAAGGGTTTCAGCTAAATACAACCAGCAATTCTTCTCATAGGCCTGGGCCAAAGTCAATGGTTCAGAGGCTTTGTATAGGATAGCACCGTTCTGGTAGATAAGGTTAAGTCCTTGCCACAGAGTTTAGAAGAATTTGGCTAGGCGAAAAGTTTGACGAATGTTTAGGGAAGGACAAGCCTTCAAAGTTGAGGAAAGTTTCACACACTTTCTCGATGGCCGAAAATAGTTCTGGACCACATCTGCACAGTACCTTTTTAATGAAGAAAGCTGTAGCTGAGGCAGTTGTTCTTGGCAGTTTGAGCAGATCTCGCTGTTCAGGAGCTTCAGTCATGGGGACAAGAAGGATGACGTCGGGAGGTTCCTGCACTGTCCAGGCCAAAAGCTGTAGCAAGACGTTGGTTTAAGATGTGAGTGCCTTAAAGTCCACGAGCTGGTTTCCTTCCCTCTGGCTATCCGGTTTTCAACAGCATTCTGATGAAAATTCAGCCAGATGGGGACGGTGTCCAGGTGGCTTACGAGTTGGTTGTTCCCACCAAACCCAAGGTAAGAAGTTAA
Organism: Ambystoma mexicanum; assembly: GCF_040938575.1. NCBI lineage: Eukaryota > Metazoa > Chordata > Amphibia > Caudata > Ambystomatidae > Ambystoma > Ambystoma mexicanum. The sequence goes on from NC_090934.1 coordinate 728,885,721, forward strand.
CCTTCACCTGTCATCCAGGAGTTGCAGCAGTCCTCTTCCTTCAGCTCGTCTTCGGTTCTTTCGTTCCAGTGGCCGACTCTGCTTTCCAAGTCCCAGAGACTAAACAGTTTTCCCCCATTCATTCCAGCCTGGCTGTCACTCACACAGCAGGGTGGCTGTCCTTGCCGGACAGCCAGCCAGCCAATCACGCCAGAGTGCATTCAGGTCTCCTAGCACAGGGAGTTTCAGGCACCTCCCTCAAATCCTGTCCACCCCAGACACTCAGGTGCCAGAAAAGGGCTTCAGCACTGAAGCCCACCAAAGGCCAAAGGCCAACGAACAAAGGGACCAAACCTGGTTTGGCGCGCAGAGACAAACACAAGAAGGGCTTTTCCTAAAAGAAATGGCAAAAAAAGATGACTGGAGTCTGTTTTTACAGACAGGTTGGGGGCTCCATATTGAAAAACATGGCTGAGCGGATTTTTAGCTACCGTTGTTAGCGGTCGGGAAAAATCACAGTAGTTGATCTAAACCACTGCCACCAGCTATTTAAAGTAGGAAAAGGTAACATTTTACTGTTACATGAGTGTGTTGACTCAGGGGAAGCTAAGCAACGTTTCCAGCACTCTTTAGGAAGATAGTGTGTGCTGGGTGAGTACATTTAATAAGACTAGTAAAGCCAATTTGACTTTAGATGCTCTGGGAGACGGTAGTCAGTCCCAGAGAAGGTATTTAAACCTTGGGGAGTCTGTAAGACACCCCTGTGCCATTGCACTGAAGGTGCTGTGTGACACACAGAAAAAGATGATGCCACTGGAGTTGTTTTAAAATTCCATAACCAAAGAACACAAAAGTAAAACACACACAAAATACATGGAAGAGTGGGGAAAAAAAGGCTCACGCTCTTCCCAGTTAAAAAATCAAATCCTAGAAATCCAGCAAAGTTGCTGGGGGTCTCAAAAGGTAAGGGAAATTAGCACATTTAGAGAATTCTCCCTAACAGCTGCCTGCTGGGCTGTGGGCGCCTATGCGACTCGTACTTTATGATTTCTGTAACTTTTCGGTGGTTGCTTAGCAACCACGAAAATTTACAGAACTCTTAAAGCAGTAGTCTGTGCTTTCACCCAGCACTGGCGTCACGCCATGAAAGCAGAACCTACTGCACTAAACTACCCTGCACAATCTTTTTTGTCCAGTCACTCAGTCTCCCACCTCCCTGCAATTGCTGGAGCTTTCATCACACTCACCCAGTTGTTATATGAAGGAGCACAAGCCATCTCTGCACAGCGGCTGTCCTGGTTGGGGGTTTTGTTACTGGGAGATCAAGAGCAGACTTCTGGCTTGAAAGCAGGGGTGGACAGGCCTATAGGTAACTCTGGAGATTTCCCGGGGGGCCTCTGCACCCTGGGCCTCTTTTGTGTGGTATTTCCAAATATTCTCATAGGAACAGGGTGGGGCTTTCTGACATTTGTGTAATATGGGGCCACTTTGAACATTATTTCCAGGGCCTCTTTTGGTTCCCAGTCCACCCCTGCTTGAAAGGTGACTTTGGGATCACGATCTGACCTCGAAAAGATAATTGTGGATCAAAGGTTGACCCCCTAAACTGAGTCGTGGCATCTGCCTCGCAGCACCTCGAACAGCTCAATTCATAGGGTGTTCCAGGAAAGTACCCTGGCATTGCCAGGGGTGCAGATAATTCCCTTCAGCAGAGTGAAAGAGAAAGTGAGGGACCTTGCTAGGCTGGCACACAAACAAACAAATCCACGGGGCTCTGGAACCTACATACAAGCGCAAACGAAGCCTACCCACAGCAACAAAGGTGGATTTGATACTCCCCAGCCTCTGTCCACATATTCCTAAGGGTGTTTTAAACATATAAGCAAACTTCTGGTGTCACCCTGTTTGCTAGCTAATGCATCCACAGGATATAATGGAGATGGGAGATAGGCAGACCCAATTTAAAATGAACATTGAGAACTGAAATATATCATTTTATGATAATAAGTACACCGGCATTTGCCTAGTGACACACAAGTAGGGCTGTGCTTCAACCAAACATTTTAGGATTGGGGACACGTGTTTGCGCCTGCGTGAAGAAGACCTTAGGTTATGGAAATCCGATATCTTAAGCCAATCAACAAGTTGCTAATGGTTAACACCTAATTTGTTAAATAAATAAACCATGGGCTCGAAACCTCGTTTCTATTCTGCTGCCTCTGCCTTATTCACATAGAAGTATTGACTTGCCAGTCCTTTTTGTGCAGTTTGGGCCTACCCTACATTCAAATGAAGGCCCACCCTAAATGAGATAATTCATTTGGGTTTGACTAGGTCCCTCTCATTCACTCCCTGGCCTTTCGCTAAAATCACTTTCATGGATACGAAGAACACTTTCATGGAGACGTATGAGGAATATGAGTTAGTGTGATATGACAATAGGTGCCACTGGTGGGGGGCTACCCAATGCTGTTGGTTTCTCATCCTCTGACTCGGCATTCCAATTTTCCAGGAATTTTGTCCACACCCTAGCTTCAATGGGATTTGCTAGTGCCCCATTCTTGACACCGTGGGCATCGCCCAAAAGGGACCTGATGTCATGCGTCTTTCCTTCACATATGGTCTTCACAAATCTTTGCCAGGAAAGAACCTTATCAGCCCTTCTTTTCGCCTTAATGGCTGATCTATATCTGTTTTTAATCCCCCTAACATTTGCATAATATACCTCCCAAGGGGACCATTGATTTCTTGGCCTTGCAAAGCTCAGCTCTGAGATTCCTTTTTGCATCTCTGATCGTCTTATCATAAGGCAGTTTTTTCCCCTAAAAATACTATCATAGCCCCCATAGGTGCCGCTGCATGCTTTACTGCAAATGCATGGATCCAGTCCTCTATGGAGTCGATAGTCATTTCATTAATATTAGGGAGCTGATTGGATCCTACCACCCCGAGAGCTTCAATGGCATGTTTTATATTTTTATCCGACCAGGAAATCCTGGTACCCATTTTATTAATTTTCACAATACCCATATTGCTGGACAAGGGCTCCTCTCTAGGAATTTTGATCTCACATTTCACGGCAGTATGGTCTCTCCATTCATTGGGGATAACTATCATGTCCTCCACCTGTTGTTGGATATTAGAACACACAAATATATAGTCCAACGTACTATGAGAGCTACCATTTGACCATGTACGATGCCCAGGATGATTACTAGTTGTTCTACCGTTAAGCATTTCCATATCCCAGGACTCAAACAGATATTCCCATGCTCCACCCTCAAGGTCTTTTTTATGGTGATCCATGGCTCCCTTCTCTTTTAATTCAGGATTTTGCGATTTACCCCGTGCCCTGTCATATGGCAGTTAAAGTCACCAACAACTATTACCCCTGTATCACCAGACATGGACAACCAATTCGCCAATAGTTCATGGAGAGAGTCTTGCAATTGCTCGCTTAGCATCGCACCAGGTGGATAATATAGGCTCACAAGTAGTAATGAACCCTTGGGCCCCTTATTCTAAGAGATCACTTCGACTGCAATCATATTGCTTTCAAGCTTACAATTAATCGGTCTCGAGCCCAAAGTATTACCCACCCCTATAATCAATCCTCCATATGGCCTGCCTTTTTCTCCTCTTTTAGCTGCAGAATGGTATATCACATAGCCATCTAATATTAGAGGGTCCATAGCCCATGTCTCTTGTAGGCAGAAACAACTATGTTTGTCGAGCAATTTCATAGAGCTCTCCGATGATTAAAGATGTGCGAAGCCCCGACAGTTCCAAGATAGTATGGAGAGATCTCATTGTTTTGATAGAATCTCGGGAAGTGCATACACCTACCATTTTAATACTTGTTGGACATCTGATGCCTCAACCTTCTTTCCCTTTGGTGAACTTGAGCAATCTACTACTACCAGAGGGATGCATGCCTCTCCGATTGGGCAGCTCAGGTCTATTTCATTTGGTCTATTTCATTTAAATCGGCATCTACTTCGACATCCACTGCTTTCAGTTCCTCTTTGTAGCTTCTTAATAATTCGGCTGTGGATAGGAACTTACAATGTAGCGCAGATACTTTAGGGTTTGGGCCTTTCAATGGTTCCACAAATTGAAAGTGATCAGATTTAAGGACCCGCAATTGTGGCACTGAGTATAGTCTCGTCAGGAATTCGTAGCGTGATAGCCATTTGTTGTCCGTTCTCTGATGCAGATTCTTGATCAGACATATATGACTTCCTATCGCCTCCCCTTTGTTTTCCGTGATGGCAGTTAATGTAGTTCCTGATTTTTCCAGCACAGTAGAATGGCTTAACACCTTTTCCGTAATACTAACATCCCTGTCGCACACAACCTCCACCTCAGAAATATCTATCGACTCTTCCAACTTGTTTTCAATTACTTGTTCAGGTAGCAGCCTGCTAGTGAGGTAACCCTCACTAGCTGCCTTCCTTTCCTTTTCTTGGCTCTTGCTGCTCTTTTCCTGGTCTTCTTGGTGGGCAACCCAGCAGGGCCCTGCTCCATCGTTGGGCAAATCATAGTACTGGCTCTTTTACTCTTTAGCCCTTCTTGCTAATCTTTGCTGTTTTCTTGAGAAGAATGGATCAGGACTGCCCACATTCTGGTCAATGTCCAATGTCCATGTTTTGCTGCTCTTCAATTTCCTTAGAAATGTGAATGGCTTCGGAGAGATTAGTTTCTGTTTCTTCAGCAGTTTTTGCGTTCCTATTGTTTTCCATGGTTAGTGCATTAGTATTGGCCAGTAGTCGCCCCGACATCTTCAGCAGAATCTTGAGCGCAAATTGTAGAGATGCTACTGATGACTGGATCTCGGCTATCTCTGCAGCCCCTGGGTAGGGCTTATCCAAACAATCTATTTCAACGTCTGGAACATCCTCCGTTGAGACCATTTCTAGATTAGGTGAGATTGATAATCTACCTAGTCCCCCTCTAATGGTAGATGTCCCCGGAGGTGTGGTCATCAGTCTATCTACCTGTGTGTTCCACTGTTATTGCTTGGCCTTACTTTGGGGTGTGGTGTCATACTTTCTATGGATGTTTAGAAATAGTTCTAAAAGCAAGTTGTTATCAATGTCTTCAAAATTTGATGAACTCAACGGGCCGTTTTCGCAGTTATCTGGCGTAGTTGTTTCCTCGATAGTAGTGGAGTTTATATCAAGGGGTGGATTTTGTGGGAAATATCCAGTAATCACACCTTGGTTTGCTGGAATGGTATTCTTATATTTCTTTTTAAGGTTTATTTTTTCCATATCACCCTCAGTGTTGGCTGGACTCCGGGTTTTTGCTGTCTCCTTGGTTCTTCTTAGATTGTATTTGGTCCGAATCCGCCCTTTTCCGGATTGCATTTGGAACGACCAGTCAGTAATCCTTTTACGGTAGGCCAGTTATATATCCTGGGCAGTTATCCCTCAGCAAGCTGTAGATCTTAACTTACTAGATTCTGTCCACAGGGCTCAATTTACCAGAACCCACAGTCTCCTGATGGTATCGTAACACCTACTATCTTTGCAGGTGTTCTGGCTCAATCTTTTGGTGAATATTATCCAGCGTATCATACCCCAGATTTATTCAATTTAAGATTTATATTCTATCCTGCCTAAAAAATCCACACAATCCTCCTGTATTCCTGCAGGGTCACCAGCAATCCGCCGGTACTGACCCAGTAGCCACAGGGGGGCAGGGCAGAGAGAGGTAAGCAGTCTTGGCTGTCTCGTTGACCCACCTATGGCACCCCCTCACACCCTATGAGTGATGTCACCCACACCCACCTCTCGCCACTGGTTACCAATAGTGGCTATATTGAGGGGGGTGAGGGGGTGGAGAGGGGGGAATGCTATTTTGAGGAGCTGTGAAGTGGGAGCAAATTACACCACAATGCATTCTGGGACTGGAAGTCCAAAACCTCTTTGTGAAAACTGAGAGGGGTCTGAGCCCAGCTGAGGAAGACCTTTCTGTAAATCATTAAAGAAGGGTCCGAACCCGGCTGTCATGATGCATACCCCTGGGCATCAAGACCACGGCCCTCAGCCCCGGGAGCAAGCATCATGTCGCCTTGAGAAAACCCAGCAACCCCTGCTAGGGGCTGTCTGGGTTCAGTCCTGGCGCCTATGGCACCAGGCTCATATGGGACATCAGTCCGGGCGCCATAGGCGCCTGGCTCATAGGTGCACACTTACCTGATGCAGACCATGCTGCAAGAAGATCCAAGCCCATGTGATGCCTGGAAGGGACTACTTTACCTTAGGGACTATTTTATTACTCTGCCACGCCCGCCTCGAACCTGGAGCACCTAGAAAGAAGGAAAGAAGCAAAGGTTAGAACAAGAGTATTACCTGATTTCTTACCTGATTCCGGATTCATTGCATCTTCAAAACCAGAGGAAAGACTTTGGTTTAAACACATCGCATCGCTAGCAGCAGCGCCGCGCCATACTCACCGTTCCACGCAGCATCTCTTCGATCCGGCGCTGTCTCCATCTTTACATCGCCGAATCCCGCCACCTAAGGGGGACAAGAAACAACAAGGTGAGCAGAGAGAACAGACAGAGACAATCTCTTTAGCTGCCATATGCTTACCTGATTTTACCGCCGGAGGTATAATTCATCAGCACGCCACATCTTCTAATGGCGCACATGTAAAATAAGGAGAAAGCAGCAAGTTTAACCCTTGGCATTATTTACCGGACAGTTTTGGGTAACACAGACTTTTACCGGAGCGCTTTCAGCTGTCAATCTTCTTATTGGGTCAAAGCTGCAAGATAAAAGAGGAATTGGACAGGAGTGAATTCCAGACATTTTGAACTCTTACGAACTATATACGTACGGCTCTTCGCCAGGACCTTTTGGAGTCAGAATTCGTCTACACCTCTTCCAATATCTTCAGGCCAGTGAAGTAACTGGTCATCAACGCGCCCCTGCGTGCTTCGCAGGATGGAGGGCTCATCCTTCAAGAATATAAGGTGAGATTGCTGAGGGCGCTTCAGAGGTGATTAGTGGAGAGGACAGTGGGGGTGCTATCACTTGAATCCACCAGTGGCTAAATCAATCTCTCCACTTGTAGGAGAATATTTCTAAGGGCAAAGCAGACAAGATTAGGAGGGCAGATCCAGTCAGTCATCGCTGCACTACGCATCACGTGGGTGGAGGCCGCAGCAGTCCGAGTCCGACCGACGCCCCTGTGGGAGCCAGGTGAGCGTAACAGAACGCAAAGCCTATTTACAAATCCCCACCCGGGCATTATGGAAACCTCAGAAACCGACCAGCTGGCACAACTATTGGGGGAACTTAGGGCGGAAGTGCACTCCGCTCGCCAAGAGACTAATGCTCTCAGAAGAGAACTAATTGGATTGAAGGAGCGCACAGATGATCTCGCTAGACAACTGCTGCAAACTCAAGCTGGACAATCACCCCTACCTAGTTCCGGGGGAAACCCAGCTCCTGTGTTATCGAGTAACCCTGTGCAAATAAACCTACCAGGAAATATTCCATTAGCTCCACCTGAACGCTTTGCCGAAGATCCCAAAAGGTTTGCCGTGTTTATGAACCAATGCAGCTTGTACTTTTTATGCAGACCAGGAGCCTTCCCAAACGATCAAGCCAAGGTAGCCTTTGTATTATCATATCTCAGTGGCAGTGCAGCTGATTGGTCAATTCCACTAGTTACCCAGGATGACCCAATTCTTCGGGATTTTCAGGGCTTTCAAACGAGCATGGAAAGACTATTTGCCCGGCACTCCCAAGGACAGGTCCTGGATAACAAACTTTTGTCCCTACGACAGGGTAACCAGGATCTGCTAACCTATATCGCAACCTTCAATAGATTGATAGTGGAAACCAGTTGGCCTGAGGAAAAACGAATTACATTGTTTCATTGTGGCCTTCGGGGAGAACTTAAAGACGTCTTGGCTCAAGTTGTGAACCCACCTCAGGATTGCGCAGAGTTTATAGACTTAGTGGTCCAGCTGCATCATCGACTCCAGAATAGAAAGGTTGATCGAGCTAAATTCGAAAATCGGGTATTAGTTAAATCCAACGTTGCCCCCAAAGGAACAGATACATCGGAACCTATGCAAATCGGGGGGGGTCAAAGGATCCTTAACTCAAAAGGAAAGGGAAAGAAGAAGACAGATGCAATTGTGTCTGTACTGTGGAACCTCAGGACATTTTCTACGGGATTGCCCTATAAAACCACCCAAGAAGGTAGTAGGAGTTGCTGATAAAAGTCCAAAAGAGCCTGATTCGGAAAACGACCATGCCCGACAAGCGTAGAGGTCCGCTTGCCGAGCTTAAAGAAGGATACTCAGACCTCACATCTGATCATACCAATGGTCCTATTTGATCCTAGACAGCCCTCACGTATGCATGCAGTAAGGGCATACATTGATAGCGGGGCCGTAGGGAACTATATGGACCACAGATTGGCTTCCAGGATGAATCTACCTCTCTGCCGAAAAACCACCTCTGATGTCATCACTACAGTCGATGGAACTGAAATAGCCTCTGGTCCTGTAACTCATCCCACCGCAGCGCTGATACTATTGGGTCAGGATGGGCATCGAGAGACTATTGTGTTTGATCTAATCAAAGCCCCACAGTTCCAAATAATACTGGGGATACCTTGGTTGGAAACACATAATCCTTGTATTGATTGGCGAGAGAAGAGAATAACCTTCCCGGATTGTGCACAAACCTGTTACCCAAAGAAAAATCAGAACGCAGGCCTGGCCACAGTAACCACAGCAGTCATGCAACTACCTCCAGAATACCAAGAATTCCAGGATGTCTTCCAAAAGGAACAGGCAAACACCTTACCTCCTCACAGATCGTACGATTGTCAAAACGATCTAATACCCAGTGCACAACCCCCTTGTAGCAGGATCTATGCCCTTATGGAACCTGAGAAACTTCACCTACGACAATACTTAGACCAGTACCTTGCCAAGGTGTCCGCTCATTTGGTCGAAAAAAAAGATCGAATGACCATTTGGGCGAAACCAAATGGTCGAAAAAAAAATGGTCGAAATTTTTTAAAAATGTATTTATATGTTTTTGTTTTGTTTTGTTTGGTTAAAAAAATTAATATATAAAAAGGAGGGTTGTGGGGGGAACCCCCCCCCAAAAAAATGTAAAAAAATAAATAAATAAAATTCGACCATTTGGATTTCGACCATTTGGTGTCGACCAAATGGTCATTCGACCATTTGGTTGTCGACCAAATGACTGGTAGCCCCTTGCCAATGGCTTTATTCGTCCTTCCAAGTCTCCTGTATCCTCAGCTTTGTTTTTCGTGCCAAAAAAGGAAGGTGACCTTAGAACGTGCATAGACTACCGCGCACTAAATCAGATTACGGTTAAAAACCGGTACCCATTGCCTCTGATCCCCGAATTACTAGACCAAGTAAAGGATGCTTGTATCTACACTAAGTTAGATCTCCGAGGGGCATATCATCTGGTACGTGTAAAGAAAGGCGACGAATGGAAGACGGCCTTTCGCACCAAGTACGGTTTTATCGAGTATCAGGTGATGCCCTTCGGGTTGTGCAATGCACCAGCAGCTTTCCAGTATTTTATGAACAATGTTTTTCGTGAACTCATTGACGTCTGTGTTGTCGTATACATAGACGATATCCTTGTATACTCCTCCTCAGAATCAGACCATGTCAAGCACGTACGTGCAGTCCTTGAGAAACTACGCCAGCACAAGTTATATGCAAAATTGGAAAAATGTGTTTTTCATGTTACGGAAGTTGAATTCCTTGGATTTATCTTGACTCCAAAAGGAGTCCGAATGGACTCACGAAAGGTGGACGCAATTCTCATGTGGCCATCACCTAGTTCAGTTAAGGGGATGCAAAGCATGCTCGGATTTGCCAATTTCTACCGCAGATTCATTCCGGACTTCTCAAATGTTGTACATCCCATCACAGCACTTTTGCGAAAGAACAAACGTTTCTTGTGGACCGAAGAGGCTGGAAAGGCCTTCCAAGAGCTGAAAGCGAAATTCACGTCTGCGCCTGTCTTAAAGCATCCACGCCCAGAGCTTCCATACATAGTGGAAACTGATGCATCCAGTTTAGCCATGGCAGCTGTCCTGTCGCAGAAGGATCCTGAAACTGGCAACTTCACCCAGTGGCATTTTGGTCCAGAAAGTTCTCGGCACCCAAGTTAAACTATGCGGTTACCGATAGAGAGTTATTAGCCATCAAATCCGCCTTTGAGGCTTGGCGACACTATCTCCTCTGTGCCAGGCATACCATTACTGAAATCACCGATCACCGGAACTTGCAGTATCTAAAAACAGCCAAAGCCCAATCATCGCGCCAACTTCAATGGGCATTATTCTTTGCCGAATTCGATTTTGTGATCACTTATCGACCAGGCTGTAAAAATGGCAAGGCAGATGCCTTATCCCGAATAGGAATGGAAGAAGCATATGTGAACCCGGAGCCGATGCCTACAATTTCTGAACAAAGAATTCTTGTCATAACTACTTTACAGACACTAGAATAAATTAATTTAAAAATCCAACAACTCTTCAATCCAGCAGCTCTGCAAGACTGGGTAAAAAAAGGCCCGGACTACTCAGTCATCAATGACCTACCCTACTATCAAGGACGACTATTTCTACCACACAAGGAATTACAGGAACTTGTCATCTCCAATTATCATGATTCCGTAATGGAAGGTCACCCAGGTATCGCAAAAACCGAAGCCAAAATTAAGAGACAATTCTGGTGGCCCACCTGGCGAAAAGATATAAAGTCATTTGTGATGTCTTGCGGCATTTGCGCCCAAAACAAGAGTCAGAAGAAAAAACCAGCTGGCCTTTTACAATCTTTGTATATTCCACCTACACCATGGCACACCTTATCTTTAGACTTTATTACTGATCTACCTCTATGCAATGGATTTAACACCATTCTAGTTATCGTGTATCTTTTTTCCAAGATGGCCCACTTTATTCCTTTGAAGGGATTACCTTCTGCTTCAGTCCTGGCTAAGGAGTTCCTCGAAAACATTGTTCGAATACACGGGTTTCCTTCTGTATTGGTCACTGACCGAGGTAGTCAATTCATTTCACATTTTTGGAAGAAATGTTGCCAATTGGCACAAATCGACGTAAGGTTATCAACCAGCCACCATCCCCAGACCGATGGTCAGACGGAGAGGACCAACCAGACCCTTGAACAGTCCCTTCATTGCATGCTTCACCAGACCGAAAGTAATTGGAAGGATATTTTATGGATTTCCGAATATGCATACAATAACTCTGTACATTCAGGAACCGGACAAAGTCCCTTTTATACCATATATGGACACCACCCTCGAACCTCTGAACTCGATTCGCTTCAGCACTTAGAAATGCCTGCAGTTAGTCATTTACATTCTACTATTACACAAGCCTTCAAAGAAGCGACAGAACATTTGAAGCAAGCAAAAGAGAAATACAAGAAAAATATTGATCTACATAGAAGTGAATCTCCACAGTACCAAATTGGAGATCAGGTTTGGCTAGCTACAAAACACATGCCTCTGAAAGGAACTCAGACTTTTAATCCTAGATATTTGGGACCTTACACCATTAAGGCCATTATCAACCCAGTGGCCGTCAAACTGGAATTACCCTCCAATATGCGAATTCATCCTGTCTTTCATGTTTCCCTTTTAAAACCAGTTCAACCGGGAACAAGATTAACCAAACCACCAGATCCTGTCTTGATAGATGGAGAACCTGAATTCGAGGTAAAAAACATCCTGGACTCCAAGGTGGTTAAATCAAAACTTTTTTACTTAATCGATTGGAAAGGTTACGGGCAACAGGAAAGGTCATGGGAACCTAGTGACCACGTTCATGCACCACGATTAGTGAAGAGATTCCATCGGGACTTCCCAGACAAACCAGGACCAAGGGGAGAAATGACTTTAGGAGGGGCCTTGAGGGGGAGTGCTGTCATGATGCATACCCCCGGGCATCCAGACCACGTCCATCAGCCCCGGGAGCAAGCATCATGTCGCCTTGAGAAAACCCAGCAACCCCTGCTAGGGGCTGTCTGGGTTCAGTCCTGGCGCCTATGGCGCCAGGCTTATATGGGACATCAGTCCTGGCGCCATAGGCGCCAGGCTCATAGGTGCACACTTACCTGATGCAGACCATGCTGCAAAAAGATCCAAGCCCATGTGAGGCCTGGAAGGGACTACTTTACCTTAGGGACTATTTTATTACTCGGGTGTGGTCGGGGAGGAATACCTACCTGGGACTACTTTGGAAGCTATTTGAACCACGCCCGAAGAGCAGCACACGCTTCCGTTATTCTGCATCCAGCAGCGTAACGCTCACCGTGCCAGCAGCAGCATCCAGCCTTCTGCCACGTCCGCCTCGAACCTGGAGCACCTAGAAAGAAGGAAAGAAGCAAAGTTTAGAACAAGAGTATTACCTTATTTCCTACCTGATTCCGGATTCATCGCATCTTCAAAACCAGAGGAAAGACTTTCTTTTAAACGCGTTGCATCGCCAGCAGCAGCGCCACGCCATCTCTTCGATCCGGCGTTGTCTCCATCTTTACATCGCCGAATCCCAGCACCTAAGGGGGGCAAGAAACAACAAGGTGAGCAGAGAGAACAGACAGAGACAATCTCTTTAGCCGCCATATGCTTACCTGATTTTACCACCGGAGGTATAATTCATCAGCACGGCACATCTTTAAGTTTAACCCTTGGCATTATTTACCGGACAGATTTGGGTAACGCAGACTTTTACCGGAGCGCTTTCAGCTGTCAATCTTCTTATTGGGTCAAAGCTGAAGATAAAAGAGGAATTGGACAGGAGTGAATTCCAGACATTTTGAACTCTTACGAACTATATACTTACGGCTCTTCGACAGGACCTTTTGGAGTCAGAATTCGTCTACAACTCTTCGAATATCTTCAGGCCAGTGAAGTAACTGGCCATCAACGCGCCCCTGCGTGCTTCGCAGGATGGAGGGCTCATCCTTCCAGAATATAAGGTGAGATTGCTGAGGGCGCTTCAGAGGTGATTAGTGGGGAGGACAGTGGAGGTGCTATCACTTGAATCCACCAGTGGCTAAATCAATCTCTCCACTTGTAGGAGAATATTTCTATGGGAAAAGCAGACAAGATTAGGAGGGCAGATCCAGTCAGTCATCGCTGCACTACGCATCACGTGGTTGGAGGCCGCAGCAGTCCGGGTCCGGCCGACGCCCCTGTGGGAGCCAGGTGAGCGTAACACCGACAGAGGGAGAACCCTAAAGACTTTTGGGGAGAAGTCGGGAACACAGCAAGGACCTGGAAAGCCAGAGTGCATAAAAAGAAGCCCTGAGAGACCGGAGAAAAGCGTGAAGCCAAGATGCCGATTCAGAGCGAGAGAGAGGCTGTGGCATGGCGAGGGAGACGTATCTCCAGGTAGCCGGTGAGTTGCGAGAACTTGTGCAATGCCAAGCTATGTTGAATAAAGGTTGCAAGCAGCCCCAGAGAGATTTACAGGAGACCCAAGGCGTTTTGCAATTTTTATGAACCATTGTAATTTACACTTTCTATGTAGAACCAGGGTCTTTCCTTCAGATCAGGCCAAGGTGGCATTTGTGTTGTCATATCCGGGTGGACATGCTGCTGACTGGCCCATACCCTTAGTTAATCGAGATGACCCATTACTGAGGAATTTCCCTGGTTTTCGGCAGGAGTTAGAGAAACTCTTTGCTCATCCTGCTCAGGCACAAGCCTTAGATAATGAGTTCCTCTCTTTACGCCAAGGTAACCAAGAGTTGTTGGTTTATATAGCCTCCTTTAATCGATTAGTGGCAGAGACCAATTGGCCTGAGGAGATGAGAAGCACACTCTTTTATCGAGGATTAAGAGGAGAACTCAAAGATATTTTAGCGCAAGTAGTGAATCGTCCTACAGGTTGTGCCGAATGCATAGACCCGATAATATAGCTGGATCACTGATTGCGGAACCGGCGCTCTGATCGGGCCAGATCAGAGACTAGATCAATCTATGTTCATTCAAAAGACTCTAGAACTCGTCCATTGACTGAAAGTAATCCTGGGCCAGTGCAGTTAGGAGGTGTTTGGGGTCCCATATCTAAGGAAGAGAGAGACAAAAGAAGACAGCAGAACTTATGTCTCTATTTTGGTTCAGCGGGTCATCATTTGTGAAACTGTCCAGCCAAACCACCATAGAAACCAGTGGGAGCAGTAGACAATGTGGACAGGAAAATCACAGAAAATGAACAGCCGGAAAACTCCAACGCCTGACAAGTGTAAAGGTCGACTTGTCGAGCCAGAAGAAGGAAATTCAGATCTCTCATTTCGTTGTTCCAGTCATCTTAAGTAGTGACCTTCAACCTTCCAAGGTATATGCTATGGAAGCATATGTGGACAGTGGTGCGATTGGGAACTACATGGATTACGAACTAACAGGCAAGATGGGTATTGGAATGCACCCAAAGGCTGTGATAGAAAATGTCACTGCAGTAGATGGTACTCAACTAATAGCAGGGCCAGTGATGAAGTGTACTGAAGTTTGCATCTTGCTTTGCCAGGGGGGACATCGAGAAAAGATCTTGTTTGACCTAAATAGTGCTCCACACTTTAAAGTGATATTAGGAATTCCATGGCTAGAGAAACATAATCCACAGATTGATTGGCATGCCAAAACCTTAGTTTTTACCAAGGAATGCAGGTATTCCTGCTATGTTCAAGACACAACCTTTGAAAAAGAAGTTCCAGTGATTTTAAGAGAAAAACCCACCTTAGGGTTAACCAGAGAATAACAGGCTAATGTGTTGCCTCCTCATCGGCCATATGACTGTCAAATTGATTTGATCCCTGGTTCAAAAACCCCATGCAGCAGAATTTATGCCCTAACTGAACATGAAAATGTTCATTTGAAGACCTATTTGGATAATTACCTTGACAATGGTTTTATTTGGCCCTCTAGGTCGCCCATGGCGTCTCCTCTGTTTTTCGTGACCAAGAAAGAAGGGGACCTTCATACTTGCATAGACTACCGTGCCCTCAACTAGATCGCAGTCAAGAACCGGTACCCCCTTCCACTCATTCCAGTGTTAATGGATCAAGTTAAGGATGCCAACATTTTTACTAAACTAGACCTTCGAGGAGCTTACCACTTAGTGAGAATCATAGAAGGAGATGAATGGAAGACTGCTTTACGCACAAAATACTGCTTGTACGAGTACACAAGCTATTTGTCAAACTAAAGAAATGCTCCTTTCATGCGACCTCAGTGGAGTTTCTGGGATTCGTCCTATCACCTATGGGAATCCAAATGGATAACCGTAAAGTTGACGGAGTTCTAAATTGGCCTTCCCCAACGTCAGTGAAAGGAGTCCAAAGTTTTTTAGGATTTGCACATTTTTACAGATTCTTTGTTGCAGGATTTTCACAACTAGTCCACCCAATAACTTTGTTACTACGAAAGCACAAGACATTCTCCTGGACCAAGGAAGCAGAAGAGGCTTTCCAGACATTAAAAGAAAAATGTACCACCGCTCCCATTTTTTTAATTTTATTTATTGTGTATATAGTTTAATAAACAAACTTTAACACATTCTTAAATAGAAATTATAACAGAAACGAAAAAATGTCTAAAAGTACAGAAATTATTTCCACATATTAGCAGTTACCAAAATTATATAAAAATTATATAAAAAAGGATATCATGCTACAAAATAGAGCACATTTACATATCCTTAGTAAAAATACCAATACAGGACAATTCATCTAGCACGGTCCATTTGTAGTAATAATAAAGAGAATTTCATTAGTTATCAATCAGATCCCAAGGAGCAATACAGACATAAATGGATCCTATGTTCATTGCACAGCATATGAGGTATACTCGGAATTAGGAACAAAGGCTTTTACTTAATTCCCCCCATAATTTCATGTCACTTTCAAATTTGCATAGTTGCTTATTTACACATTTCCATACTTGTGTTATAGTGATGATCCTACTACGACTATATCCAGACAAGCAGTTTAATCAGAAATATTCCTGGGTTATATCATACAGATCTTTTACAAATTTAAGATAGTAATGAGCATAGATGGATTTCATCATTGGACAGTTTGTAAGCACATGTCTTGCCGTCTCTATTTCTGACTTATTACAGCACAATCTGCAAGTTCTTTCATGAGCTGGCATTCCAGTCCATGCCCCTTTAACTCCTAAGACATCAAGACGGTTTAAGCGGATGTTCATAAACAGCCTCTGCATTATCAAGGATGGGAGGAGCATTAGATATTCTTGTGGCTCCTTGTAGTTAAAATACATCCTTGAAAAGTGGCTTAAAGATTTCCTTAGCAACTTTTTCATGGCTTTTTACACAGTCTTGTTTCTAAGCCTCATTTTTCAAGGATTTAAGCATTGCACCTTCACCGTATTCCCACCTCGGTGTCCAACATAGCTTCCTAAAGAAGTCCTCATTCATTGTTTTGAATTTAGTCATTGCCGCATACGTGCTAGTCTCCAACGGGGAACGAAGGAGCGTAAGAAAAGAGTCTGGTAAAGAGAACATAATCTTAATATAGAGCTTTGCTCTATTCAGGTTAATCAGGGTAGAGAGGGAGATAAGGCCCATCTCTAGCCTAATTGCCTCAATAGGAGTGTAGTTGCTTAGCCCCATAATTTTGCGCCATATCATTTTTTTCTGCCCACTTAGACCAATCGCAATATGAAGCCTCAAGACAATAGAGAAAGGCAGACATCAATTTCTGTCTACAGATGGTATGAATTCCACATAGGCTGTATCCCGCAGTTTTTTTGAGAATGCCAGTAAAGCTCCTAGAGTAGAAAGAACCTTAGCCCTCTTGTTTTCCTGTACATTGTTATTCGCCCCAGACACTACCTCATAGCCCAGATATTTATGGACATGAACTCTTTTGATGAGCCCAATAATACAAGGAATAGTTGTCCTATTACTTCGCCCATTCCCAATGGCCATAAATTATGCTCTGTTAATATTCATTTTAAGACCATTCTTATCCGCATAGCAGGACTATTGCAGGTCCCGACATAAGTGTTATCAAAGATAACAATGTCGTCTGCATAGCAGATCCAGCCCAAGTTGGTGTTTGCAATCCTAGGAAAAGCATTCATTTTTTCAATGAAAATCTTGCAGAAATCAGCCATGAATAGATTGAAGAATATTGGCGCCAATGCACAGCCTTTTCGAACGCCTCGCTTAATAGATATTAAGTCAGACATTAGTCCCATATTCTTCAATCTTACTCTGGTGGTATTATTTTCATACATCATTTTGCATATGTATAATAAATGGGCCACCCACAAACCAAACTACCATTTTAGTGGAAACAGATGCGTCCAGTGCTGCAATGGGAGCTGTATTATCCCCAAAAGATACTGAAACCGGACAACTGCATCCAGTGGCCTTCTGGTCCAAGTAGTTTTCAATAGCAGAATTAAATTACAGCATCACAGATAAGGAATTGCTAGCAATAAAACACTCTTTCAAAGAATGGAGACACCATTTATTAGGGGCCCGGCATACTGTCACAGTTTTCACAGATCATCGAAACCTGCAATATTTACGCAACGCAAAGGCACAGTCATCCCGACAACTATCACTTATTGCCCAGAGGTACGTAATGGCAAAACAGATTCCTTGTCAAGGATTAGAGAGAGAGAAGAGATCCAAAGTATAACAGATCTTGTAAATATAATTCCAGAAGAGAAGGTGTTGGGAGTCACTGGATCTTCAGAAGAAGACTTTAAGGCACAAATTCTACTTAACATGACCACTTCAGAATTAGAGGCTTGGGAGTCAAGAGGACCTAAGTTTTGCATTCGAGAAGGTTTACCCTATTTCCAGAGTCGGCTTTACCTACCCAATCAGGAGTTACAAAAGAAAGTTATGGCAGATTAACATGGAGCCACATTGGAAGGCCACCCTGGAATGTCTAAGACCACGGCCAAAATCAAAAGGCAGTTCTGGTGGTCAACATGGCGCAAGGATATCACAGATTTCATTCAGACTTGTGGTATTTGTGCTCAAAACAAAAGCTCAAAGCAGAGACCAGCAGGACTGCTTCAACCGCTACCCGTCCCAGCGGCACCATGGCATACCATTTCTATGGACTTTATTACGGAGCTGCCCCCTTGTTCGGGTTATAAACACAATCCTTGTGGTGGTGGACTTGTTTTCCAAAATGGCACATTTCATTGCACTTAAGGGGCTTTATGGTTCCAGCAAAGGTGTTCCTGGAACAAATTATACGTCTTCATGGATTTCTATCTACAGTGATTTCTGATAGAGGGAGTCAATTTGTATCCCAATTCAGGAGACAATGTTGTGAGTTGGCTAAAATTGAAGTGCGTTTATCTACCAGTCACCATCCACAAACTGACGGTCAAACAGAGAGAACCAATCAGACTCTTGAAAAATACCTTCGATATCTTCTCCAGTAGATAGATTGTTCCTGGGTGGATGTCCTTTGGGTAGCAGAGTATGCTTATAATAACTCCGAACACACTTCCACAGGTTATACTCCTTTTTACATACTTAACGCTTCACATCCTCAGACCTCCACCTTGGATCCAACAGAATCCTTAGAGATGCCAGCAGTACAGAGTCTTCATGATAACATTACCGGAGTACAGGAAGAGGTTCTACGACATTTGACTACAGCAAAGGAAAGCCAAAAGAAATTTGCAGATAAACTTCGAAGACAATCTCCAGAGTATAAGGTGGGAGACAAGGTATGGTTGTCTTCTAAACACATTGCACTCAAAGTCCCATGTAAATTTCAACCTAGGTTTCTGGGCCCATTCCCTGTGGAAACCATTGTCAATCCAGTAGCAGTAAGATTGAACTTGCTACCCCACATGCAAATTCATCCGCTATTCCATGTTTCTTTGATAAAGCCAATGAATCCAGGGGCCAGATTACAACCACCACCAAAATCCCTAATCATAGAAGTTGAACCAGAATTCCTAGTAAAAGAAATCTTAGATGCCAAGAATGTCAAAAGGAAATTATTCTACCTTGTAGATTGGAAAGGGTTTGGTCCACAGGATAGAACTTGGGAACCTAGCTCAAACATTTATGCCCCCAAATTACTTCAGAAGTTTCATCAAAACCACCCTACTAAGCCAGGACCGGAGGGTTCATCCTTGGGAGCGGTCTTGTGGGGGGAAACGGTCATGATCCCAGTAAATGTACACAGTTCCCATTCAGGCATGCAGGAGAAGCAAGGGACATTACATCAATCAGCAGGTCAAAAGTGGGTACAAGCCTGGCACAAATGGCATTTGTACCATTGATAGCATGTGCTCCCATAATCTTTCATAGTGCTTACAGTGGTTTCATACACTAAACATGGCCGCTGCCAGGTCCATTGATAACTTACAACACATGCTATACCTATTGCAGAGTGAGCTACTTAATCCCCGCCTCTGCTGGAGCGCTCCCATCGCGTCTGCTGCGCTGACAGCGGGTAATGCTACCACCGTCTCTCCTCACAGAACCTGTCAAAGGAAAATAACAAAAAGAAAAGACATTAAATTTCACAGAAAAAACAACAGAATTCCATAGTTACAGTAAAGACTCACCAAACCGAAGTATTTCCGAAGCGTTTATTCAGTCAGCTGTATTTGTTCGTAGCCACAGCACCTTCTGTCAGAAGTTCTCTCACAACTGCAGCATCTTCAAGCAGCAGTCTTCGTTCGCGGTCGCAGAACCTTCATTCAGAAGTTTCCTCAGCAGCCTCCGCATCTTCCGATGGTATTTCTTCCTCAGCTTTCCAAAAACCTGCAAACAAATAAGGTATTTCATTAACGAACGCACTTAATAGAAATAAGAAAAAAGAAGTTTAAATAAGTTATGTACCTGAAGTTTCTTCAAGTTTTCCCTGCTTAGTTATTACCGTGCTCTCCCCTGAGGGCTGCAATTACTCCTTATAGACAAACTTAATACCAAGTAATGTCGCAGTCTTTCCACAGCCCTTAACCTTTCCGTATTCCGAAAACCTGCAAGAATAAGGGAAAATATTAGAAAGAGAGATCTCTCCAACGTACGGACTATTCAAAATCTAACAGACTATAGTATTTCCTCCAAATACTTACCCAAGACAATTCTGGAAAAGCAAAGACATTATAAGACAAGAGTTTATTGAACACCTCAGCCTTCCAAGTTTTGAGTTTCTTCATTCAAATGTGTCCCTGTAGAACAACAGGATGGAGAGCTCCACAAAACATACACAGAGTTGAGAAGGGAGGGATTACCAAAAATACACAGTTGTACAGTAATTTCTCAGAAAATAGATATGATAGTAGTTCTAGTGTTGTTATTGTTGTTTACACAGAAAAGGAATCCTAAAAGTACCCCAGTAACAGATCCACTGACTGAGAAGGCATTACGCTCCCGAGGAGTCCAGGTAAATGTTACAGCGGACATCAGCAGCCGCGCGGGGGTATAATATGAGACATGGCAACTGGCAGATCCGAGCCACAGGAGTGGGGGTGTCTCGTTAACGGAGGACGAGGCATCCGCTCAACAAAGAGATGGGGCTAGCACTAGCCGACTCTCGGGACTAGGCAGGCAACAGGGGTGTCCTAAACCGAGGATCCTCCCGCTCACTGGAGCGCACAACGTACCCCACCCTGATCGGCGGTAAATACGGAACTGCGTGAACATTTCCCGGAGCCCTGGCTGAACCTATAAGGACCGGCATTACACTGAAGCACAGTGATCCCAGTGGGCCAGCGCAGAGGCAAACCAGTGTACGTCCCCATCCTATGGTGGTCCGGTAAGCGGGCGTGTATGGCGACCAAGCCGTAAGGGGACACAGCAACCCACGTCGGCAGTGGGACGGGACCGGCATAAGATGCAATCACAAATTACACATTGAAGAGATAGAATAAAAACCCACGCAAGAGGGGGGAGAGAACAGCACTCAAGCCCGGGCGCGGCTTAAACATCCGCTGGCGGCAAATAGGTAAATGGAGACCTGAAAGTAATGGATATGTGCCCTTGAGAAGACATGGCCGGAACAACCACCCCCGTGGAGAGTACATAAGCGGGCTCACTTGGGACCCTCTGGTACCGCACCAACTCACACCAACTTGCACCAATGCGTGGAATCCTAGAAGAAGGCGGCGGACCATCCAACACAGACCAAGCACTAACGCACTTGGTACCCACAGAACCCCCTATGCCCCAAAAACACAAAATGCAGTCCCGCAGGATAACCAGAACGGAAACACAGAGGAGGGGTGGTAGAGAATACCTGGTCCACGTGCCCCCCTGCTCCTTCCCTGGACGACCCTGGGAGCAGGAGAGGGGCAAGTGAGAGACCTGCAAGGGGCACAATCAAACCCCAGACTCTGCCAGCAAGAAAGGGGCACCGGCAAAACCCGGAGGCGGTAACGAAATATACGCGGACACCCAACCCCCAGAGAACTCCATATGCGGTACGAGGCCCTAAACCCTATACGCTCGGCACAGGAGGAGGGGCCCACACCAATAGGCAACTATACGACGCAGGGTCCTGGGTACATAGGATGGCTATCTGAAGATGTAAGGTTGCACTCAAAACACCTGAGCCCATAGCAGGTGGGGGCCTGGGAACTCCTCAAGCCACTGGCAAAGGTTGGTGGCACCCACAGGACCCTAAACTCACAGTGCAGATCCCACAAACTCGCAAGCACAGCACATAGGGGGAAGTGGGACCACGGCTGGGAAATGCACAAGAACCTGTGGGCCCTATCCACAACATCCAACATCAGTGTTACGCTCACCTAATCTCTATGGAGGCGTTGGGGCACGGTTGCAGCCCTCCCAGGGATGAAACTCCTCTTGTCTGTTCCTCCCTCTGCATCTGTGTGGGGAACTGCGGTGATGAGCAGTGCGGTTCCTGAGTGAACATAAGGGGGGGTCATATGAAGATGCAGCCTGTGGTCCCTGACCCCTTCTCCAGGCCTCTTCTCCCTGGATGTGGCTTCCCTGGGGTTGCACTACTCTTGAGGCTCACCTGCTGAATGATGATGATGAGCTCCCCATCCTGCTGCTTCTGGCAGGGGCGCTTGTTGAAGGGAACCGAGTTCCTTCACTGGTCCCTTGTCGTGGAAGTCCAAGCCAGCTGCGACTAGTCCACTTCTCTTGTAGGTAAGTGTTTCCCTTCTTTCCACTTGCCCGCTTGTCTCATGACTGTTGTAATGGTAATTGTAAAGTTCGTTCTCTGTCCTTTGTATGTAATGTAATTTTTCTCTGCTCTCTCCCCTTGCAGGTGGTGTAGCGGTGCCGGCGTAGCTGTGGTAGAAGAAGCGAAGGAGCGGGCCGAGATGGTCTGACAGCTGGTAGGTAACCTTTAATGGAGCCTTAGGGTGTGTGTTGGGTTTTAAATGCGGCGCGACCCTGGGTTGGGTGTTTTCGGGAGTTCTAACCTTGTCTTGTCTTCTTTTTTCATTTCAGGACTTGAGCTTTGTGGGACAGAGCGCGCAGATGCTACGGCGCTGATTCGGGATCTGCCAAAAAGATGGAGTGTTGCCGTGAGATCCGAGCCAGGGTCCAGGTAAGGATGAGGTTGTTGCAGGATCACAAGGTAAGTAGCTGGTCCAGGCGACGGTGAGTGTCACATTGCACGGAGGTGCAAAGTAACCCAAAGCATTTGCTTGAGGGATCAGTGGGTTTATATACTCTTGTTCCCAGCCACGCACAGTAGCTCTGGCCTGCCGGCAGCCACGCCCTGCCACACTCAATGAGTCAGCACCTGAAGACCAAGCCTAAGAGCCACGCCCGAAGAGTCAGCACATGCAGATGTTCTCTGGAATAAAGGCTTTCATAACCTGGAAAGTTCTTGTAAAATAAAAGCACTCCAGCACTGAAGTAAAATAAAAGCACTGCTGCACTTAAATAAAGTGTGCACTGAAGTAAAAATAAAAGCACTCCTGCACTGAAATAAAGTGTTCCTGCTCACTTCTCTATATGGGCCTGGCACCTAGCGCCAGCACTGAGTCCAGCCAGGGCCGCTGTGTTTATGAGTCCCAAAGGGACATAAGTGAGTCAAGTGACCCATTGCCCCCATCACTAGATGGTGTGGTTTTTGTGTGCTGGGGCCCGTGGCCATGACAACCAGCGGGGAGAAGTGTATGTGGAAGTAAGCACACTGAGACGCAAGACCGCAGAGCTGTGCGTACTCTAGAGCTTTGAGCATAGCAAGATAAAAGCCAGGATAAACAGTAGGAACCAGGGGAAATGAGAAAACAGTAGGAAAGAAGGAAAGGTGGACGGCCACTAAAGGGGATAGAACATCGGACTGGACCATCCATAACGCAACCCCCCGTATCTTGCCCGCTCACACCAACTCCAGTTGGGGTAACCCCAATGCCAGAAACTAAATCAAAAACAGGGCCATCAAGAGCAAAAATCCCAGCCAGAAGTCAAGAGGTCCAATTGGAGAAGTGTTGGAGACAAAGACAGCAGACAGACACCCCGTCACCCTCCCTGCCGCCAGAACTCATATCTCCGGCAAATAACATGTCCATGTACGATATGATATGATATGATAGGTTATTTGTAACGCGCTTAAAACCCAGAGGTTTCTAAGCGCGGACCCGGGGATCGAACCTGTGGTGCTCCATGTTGTCATAGCTTCTGATAATGAGGAGCTCTTGAACTGTCTGAAGCGCATGGAAGCCAGATTAACGAACACTTTCCAAAGTCAGATGGGGCAAATGGAGGAAGAACTGAAATCGAGGCAGGAAGTCAGAAAAGAAATGGTGGAATTGGGGGAAAGGGTAGACATAGTGGAAAACAGACTATCTCGTATAGCGGAAGAAGCAAAACAGAACAGCACCTTACTGAACCAGGTGGCTAGCACTACAAACAACCTAGAACTCCAGGCCGAGGCCCTAGAAAACGGCTCATGGAGGTCTAACCTCAGAGTCAAAGGTCTGGCGGAATCGGTGTCGGACAAAAATCTGAAAGACACCATGCAGCAATGTTTCAGCAGCCTGGTGAATGACACCCAACCAGAGAAGATTGAGTTTGATAGAATACACTGAGAAGGCCCCAAGAGGAATGAGCCGGGTGCGAGACCAGAGATGTACTGATAGCAATGACATCGTATTGTCTGAAATAAGACATCCTGAGAGCAGCGAGAACTCACAATGACCTCAAGATTCATGGAAACCATATACAACTATTTCAAGATCTTGCGTTAGTCACACTCCATAAAAGAAGGTTAATGCAGCTTGTCACAAAAGCTCTGCAGGCAAAACACATACCGTACAATTGGGCCTACCCATTTGGCCTATCCTTTGCGTGGGAAGGAAAACAGACGAGAATCAGCAACTATAAAGAAGGCCTCTCAAATCGAACCAACACCAGACCACAGCAAAACTCCCGAAACGAAATAGGCAATCCATGGGAATGGTTGACAGAAAGGACAAGAAGGCCAAGAAGGGAAACAAAACTAGCTGGCTGTCAGGACACTTCCATCCCTGTGCTCCCATTCCCAGATTCCCACTCCTTCCCGTGTTAGGAGAGCTCCTCCCTTATGGTCTGCATCGTGGTTTCCGACGAGAGCACCCTCACGAACATTTGCGTTGCGTTCCAGCTGGGGGTTGCTATGGAAACGCTGGAACACAACGTGCCGAAACAGGAAATCTCGAAGATGTGCTTTACGGTGTTCCCATACTGCCATTGGTTAAATACGGCTCGGATTCAAAACACCTCGCTTCTGAATATCATTCTTCAAGCCTTGTGATTTTTGTCTTGCTGTTATCCTGGAACTTTGATCCCTTTGCCTGCTTCACAGACCTGCTACGCCTTGCCCTTTTTGTTGCCTCGTTGTTACCTGATCCTGTTGACCACTGCCTATGTTATAACGGCTATGTTATAAACGGACTGCCTCGCCTACGTTTTGTCCCTGACACTGCTCCCATGGTTTTGATTCTCGCTACGCATAACGGATTGTTTCTGCCTGCCAACCTGCTAACTACGCTGTTATAGCAGCCCCACCTTGCTACTTCCCACTAACGGCTGCATCTTCATTCAGTGTATTCACCTCAGTTCCACTGCCTTCACTACCTACATCGCTTCCTCAGTCCTGCTTCTCTGCTAACTGGGATCTGCACTTCACTGTTTTTCTCCACGGACTAATACTCAATCGGAATACATCTTCCTGAAACTATTTCTGCACACGCCTGTTGTGATCTTGAGACTTGGTTATTTACTGAACTAGGCGTACTCGTGCCGTCGGGAAAAGGGTTTTTCCTGTGGATATTTGGGATTTGCTGAACTATACTGCTGAACTGCTGTGGACACACTCATTCAGGAATACCTTGCAGAGCTGAGGGGTAAGAAGTCCTAAAACTAATTATTTGGGTTTACTTAATTCTTTGGTTGATGTGACACTCATTCTAGGGTTATTTGTGTTTAGGGGAGTTTCTGGCCTGCATCGTTCCCAAAAACTGGAGCAATAACACACTGCTCTAGATCCTAGAGGTGAGCCTCTCTTATCCTTCTGATTCTTGGTGTGGTGTCCGGTCAAATGGTCGAAAATAAAAGATTGAATGACCAAAAAGGTCGAATTTTTTTATTTATTTAGTTATATATTTTTTAGTTTTGGTTGGTTAAAAAATATTTTTTATAAAGAAAAAGGGGATTTGGGGGGATCCCCACCATAAAATAAAAAAATGCGACCTTTTTTTTCGACCATTTTACTTCGATCAAATGGTCATTCGATCATTTGGTTTTCGACCAAATGACTGGTAACCACTTGGTGTCTATGTAATGTGATATACTAACCTGTGGCCTTTATTTGCAGCCAGCGGTGTTCCGGTTGTGTCCTTCTTCTTTCCATTAATAGACTGCCCTGCTGCACTGCTGAAATCAGTAGGGTGGTACATTATTAGGATGAACGCATCCTCTACACGACTAGTTCAAGGTACTTGGATTTGAGTTAACCGCAGTAGGTTATAGAGGTCGGTTCTAACAAATTCAGAAGCCGTACCATGGACACAACCGGCCCTCTGGCAGCCCTGGCCCAGTTAGTTGCCGATCTCAGAACTGACATGGTTGCAGCTGATGCAGCCACCCAACATCAGATCACTGAGTTGCAGTCCGGTTTACAACCGCCGGCTTCACCTTCTATGGCCCGGTTGCAGGTCCCAGTTCGGCAGCCTCAAGACAAGACTCTGGCCTTGTTTCTATGGTGGCCCAATTCCCATTTGCTCCTCCGGAACGCTTCACTGGGGATCCAAAAACCTTCCGGACCTTCATTAATCAATGTCGCCTGCACTTTTTGTGCAGGCCAGCTTCTTTCCCTGATTCCACAATGAAGGCCGCCTTTGTATTATCATATTTAGGTGGTACTGCCGCCGTTTGGGCCAATCCTTTGCTGGAGCAAGGTAGCCATCTGTTGTATGACTGTGATGCTCTCATCCTTGCATTAGGACGAGTATTTGACACCCGCTACAGAACACAGACCACTGACCTGGAGCTCTTGAACCTCCAGCAAGGAAAGACTTCCTTGTTATCCTATGTAGCAAGATTTCATCAATTAGTCTCAAAGACTGGTTGGCTGAGGAAAAAAGAGCCCCCCTGTTCTACAAAAGGCTTTCAGATGACTTAAAGGACACTTTATCTATGGTCCCGGTAGTCCCCACATCTTTTTCAGAGTTACTTGATCTTGTCCAACAGATTGATGCCAGTAAAACAGAAAGGAAAGGGGAACACAAGAGAATCCCAACCACCCCTTTGGCCATGTCAGTTCCACCCCCAGGAAACGTGGAAGCTATGCAGATTGGGGCCCTCCGTGGTCCGTTATCAACTGATGAGAGGGAACATAGAAGAAAAAACAATCTATGCTTCTATTGTGGGTCAACTGAGCATTTCCTGCACTCTTATCCAAAGAAACCTGCAAAAAGACAGGGAAATGCCAAAGCCCGGCAATAAGTGGAGTCTCGTTGCCGGGTGTATCGACTCTTGACTTCTGTCCCTCAAGTCCCTTTTCTGTTCTTGGTTATTTTTCTACTCCTACGGGTGACGAATGGACCACTGAAATTGTCCTAGATTCTGGTGCTACGGGTAATTACGTGGATTCCACATTTGTCAATGAAAAGGGGATCCAATTGGTTCCTAAATCTTGCCCGGAACTAGTCAATGCAGTCGATGGTACTACTTTACTCTCAGGGTTGGTCACGGAACAAAACATCGATCTCTTTATGACTGTAGATGGGTATCACAGTGAGACCATCACATTTGATGTAATTATGGCACCACAATATCGCATTATCTTGGGACTCCCTTGGCTTCGTCTACACAATCCTCTGGTGGATTGGAGATCAGAAGTTTTAGAATTCCGCTCCTTCCATTGTAGTACTCATTGTCTGACGTCGCTACAATTGGACCAAAGCCCATGTAGATCCATTTTGGATATGGCTTGTATCATCGGTGTTCTTGCCCCGGTGACATTACCGAAGGAATATTCCGAATATAGGGATGTCTTTGACAAAGGAGGGCAGATGACCTCCCTCCACATCGTCCCTACGATTGCCCTATTGAATTGGTACAGGGAGCCAAGATACCTTCTGGTTGGGTCTATTCCCTTACTCAAAAAGAGGACCTGATATTAAAAGAGTATATTGATAAGTCATTACAAACTGGCTTCATTTGTCCATCAAGGTCTCCGACAGCCTCGCCTTTAATTTTTGTCCCGAAGAAGGAGGGGGACCTGAGACCTGTATTGATTACAGGGATTTGAATGCTGTGACAGTCCGAAATCAATACCCCATTCCACTCATCTCAGTTCTTCTAGACCAGTTAGGCTCTTCGGTTATTTTTACCAAGTTGAATCTGCGAGGGGCCTATAATCTTGTTCGTATACGTAAAGGAGATGAATGGAAAATTGCCTTTTAAACCGAGTACGGGCTGTTTGAGTACCTGGTAATGCCGTTTGGTCTCTGCAATGCCCCTGCTACGTTTCAGAGTTTTATGAACAACACATTTCGAGAAATGTTGGACCAATATGTCATTCAACATCTTATGACTTCCATGTACAACACGTTACCGCAGTTCTACAAAAATTAAGAGAAAACTGCCACTTTGCCAAGTTAGAAAAATGCACTTTTCATACCAAACAGGTCGAATTTTTGGGGTATGAGATCACTGAACAGGGTGTGCAAATGTGTCAAACTAAAGTTCGAGCAGTCCTGGATTGGCCAACTCCTACCACCCGCAAGGCACTACAATCATTTCTTGGCTTTGCAAATTTATATCAGCGCTTTATCCAGTCATTTTCAGCTATCACCACCCCGCTTACCGCTCTCACCAGTAATAAGCGGGAGTACCTCTGGACTCCGGAGGCACAACAAGCGTTTGACAAATTAAAAGAGGCTTTTACTTCAGCCCCGGTTCTGCAGCATCCTGATCCTACTTTGCCTTTCTATGTCGAGGCGGATGCCTCTGACACCACTCTGGGGGCTATATTATCTCAGCATTGTAAAGATACAGGTTTTTTTGCACCCAATTGCTTACCATTCACGTAAGTTGTCTCACCACGAAATGAACTATACTATTACAGAACACAAATTGCTTGCAATACGGGATGCCTTTTCAGTGTGGCGTTATCAATTGTTGGGTACTGTGCTCCCTGTACAGGTGTTTACAGATCACCAAAACCTTTTGGCCTTACAGACAGTGAAATGTACTACAGCTCGCCATGCAAGGTGGCACGACTTTTTTTCTATGTTCAAGTTCACGGTTACTTACCGCCCAGGTCATCTGCTTCTAAACCAGATGCTCTTTCCCGCATGCATGGCCCCTCAGATTCCTGTTCCTCTGATGGCTCTTTATTATTACCCAATCAAGTGGTATGTGCTTGTACTATGCAATCCTCGCTGAAGACTTTGGTGCAGGATTTGGTCTTGTCTATCCGGCCCGAGATCACAGAATACAACATGGATCTGGTACAGGGACTTCCTTATGCACAAGGGTAGATATTCATACCTACTAATCGTACCAGGAATAGCGCCCTCCAGTGGTGCCATGATTCAACATTAGCGGCGCATCCTGGTAGGAGGAAAACTCTCAATCTCCTTAGGCGATGGTGTTGGTGGCCATCGATGTACAAAGATGTAGCATGGTTCTTGTCCTCTTGTGCCGTTTGCGCACAAAGCAAAACAGCTAAGGCCAAACCAATGGGTCTTCTTCAGCCTCTGCCAGTCCCAGGAAAGCCATCGGTAATGCTTTCCATGGATTTTATTTTGGAACTTCCAACTATTAAAGGTTTTGATACTATTTGGGTCGTTATTGATTAGTTCACAAAGATGGCTCTTTTCATTCCTTGTAAGGGCCTACCATCGGCTCCTCAGTTGGCTGATTTCTTTTTGCACCATGTTTTCCGTTATTTTGGCCTTCCTGATATCATTATCACGGACAGAGGTTCGCAATTTACCTCTCGTTTTTGGAGGGCTCTCACCTCTGCCCTGGGGATTGATGAGCGGTACTCTAGTGCCTACCACCCACAAACAGATGGGCAAACTGAGAGGTTGAATGCCACGTTAGAGCAGTACCTACGCTGCTTAACACTGCAATACCAGGAGCCATGGTATTCAGTATTAACCATGGCTGAGTTCGCTTAAAACAACTCCTTACATACAGCTACGGCTACAACACCATTTTATGCCTTATATGGACAACATCCACGCTCTCTACCACTGAAAGCACTCCCCTCCACTGACGATCCTGCCACTCAGTCTTGTCTTCGTGATCTCATGGCTATACATATATTTGTCCAACAGAAACTTACAGAGGCACGGGACCGTTCCAAATGCTTTGCAGACAAACATCGACAACCTGCTCCAAACTATCAAGTAGGGACGAAGGTCTGGTTATCTTCGTGTAACCTCCGTCTGGTGGGCCGCCGCTCGTTGTTGCCAAAGTTTGTTGGTCCTTATACCATTCTTGACCTGATTGGTCCTGCTGCGCCCCGTTTAGACATACCGGCCCGGTGGAAGATACATCCGGTATTTCATATTCCCTTGGTGAAACCCTGTGTCTCAGACACTAGACTGCCCTCTCACCCGACGAATATGAGGTGCAGGCCATACTTGACACTAGAGTTCGGAGAGGTGTTTGCCAGTTTCTCATTGATTGGAAGGGCTATGGGCCGGAGGATCGCACTTGGGAGACAACTAGTAACATTCATGCCCCTGTTTTGATGTCTCGTTTTTTGGCAACCCGACGGGTAGGGGTGGCTTGAGGGAGGGAACTATCAGGACACGTCCACCCCTGTGCTCCCATTCCCCAATTCCCACTCCTTCCTGTGTTAGGAGAGCTCCTCCTCCCTTATGGTCTGCATCGTGGTTTCCGACAAGAGCACTCTCACAAAGATTCGCATTGCGTTCCAGCTGGGGGTTGCTAGGGAAACGCTGGAACGCAAGGCGTCAAAACAGGAAGTCTCGAAGATGTGCTTTATGGCGTTCCCATAGTGCCATTGGTTAAATACGGCTCAGATTCAAAACGCCTCGCTTCTGAATATCGTTCTTCAAGCCTTGTGATTTTTGTCTTGCTGTTATCCTGGAACTTTGACCCCTTTGTCTGCTTCACGGACCTGCTATGCCTTGCCCTATTTGTTGCCTCGTTGTTACCCGATCCTGTTGACCACCGGCTATGTTATAACGGCTATGTTATAAACGGACTGCCTCGCCTACGTTTTGTCCCTGCCACTGCTCCCATGGTTTTGATTCTCGCTACGCATAATGGATTGTTTCTGCTTGCCAACTTGCTAACTACGCTGTTATAGCAGCCCCACCTTGCTACTTCCCACTAACGGCTTCATCTTCATTCAGTGTATTCACCTCAGTTCCACTGCCTTCACTACCTACGTCGCTTCCTCAGCCCTGCTCCTCTGCTCACTGGGATCTGCACTTCACTGTTTTTCTCCACGGACTAATACTCAATCGGAATACACATCTTCCTGGAACTATTTCTGCATACGCCTGTTGTGAACTTGAGACTTGGTTATTTATTGGACTAGACGTACTTGTGCCATCAGGAATAGGGTTTTTCCTGTGGATATTTGGGATTTGCTGAACTGTACTGCTGAACTGCTGTGGATACACTCATTCAGGAATACCTTGCAGAACTGAGGGTTAAAGAGTCCTAAAACAAATTATTTTGGTTTACTTAATTCTTCAGTTAATTCTTTAGTTGATGTGACACTCATTCTAGGGTTATTTGTGTTTAGGGGAATTTCTGGCCTGCACCGTTCCTAAACTACAGTAATAACACACTGCTCTAGATCCTAGAGGTGAGCCTCTCTTATCATTCTGATTCTTGGTGTCTATGTAATGTGATTTACTAACCTGTGGCCTTTATTTGCAGCCAGTAGTGTTCCGGTTGTGTCCTCCTGCTTTCCATTAATAGACTGCCCTGCTGTACTGCATTTTTCCATTAATAGACTGCCCTGCTGTACTGCTGAAATCTGTAGGGTGGTACATTATTAGGAAAAACTTGTCCTCTACACGACTAGTTCAAGGTACCTGGATTTGAGTTAACCGCAGTAGGTTATAGAGGTCGGTTCTAACACTGGCTCCCCTAAGAATCAAGAATGACTAAAGAAGCTGGGGTACACAACTGGCAGCCGCCCAAGAAACAGACAACCAAAATGAAACAGACCATAAGGCACAGACTGCATTGATCGACTTGGAAGAGTCTGCACGGAGGTAGGAGGACATCACAT
This sequence comes from Ambystoma mexicanum, assembly GCF_040938575.1. Lineage (NCBI taxonomy): Eukaryota > Metazoa > Chordata > Amphibia > Caudata > Ambystomatidae > Ambystoma > Ambystoma mexicanum. The sequence goes on from NC_090934.1 coordinate 728,917,468, forward strand.
CTTGGAACCTGAATCAGGATAAAGGAAGATCCTGGCATACCGAAAACTGGGGAGGGAATGGGGCTGGGACGATTCATAGGGACCCTGGCCACCACAAAACCCAGGGGTCGGGGGGTTGGAGGGGGCTAGGGACGGTGAGAAAAAAAAGAAGAGGGAGGGGGTAGACGCACAGAGCATGAGAGGGAAATAGTCAGAGAGTCTGGGAGTGGAAAGGAGGGACCAAACTAAGGAAAAGGGTAAAGCCAGGCAGGAGGCATGGAGTGAGACAAGGGCAACAACCTAGACTACACCACAATGGAGGAAGCAACAATAATAACACAATGTGCAGGGGCTGAACTCCCCCAATAAATGCAGAGCAATCCTGGGTAGACTAGAAGCGATGCATGTAGTGAAAGCAATCCTTCAGGAGACTCATCTCCTTCAGAAGGACAAAAAGAGGATGAGGAGTAAGGCATTCCTCCTACAATTCTTCGACTCTAGTGGCAAAAAAGACTAAAGGAGTAGCTGTCCTTTGCAGTCGAGACCTGGAATTCCAAAATACCTGGGGATAAAGGGCACAATTAGGGGCCAAACCTTCACACTTCTGGCACTATACATTCCCAATGAAAAACAGGACACATACATCACCAGATTGCTACAGAAAGTGGGGGGATGGTGCGAAGGCCAGCTAATCATAGGTGGGGACTTTAATGGAGTGATGGACCCGAATCTAGACAAAACACTCCCCCTACAGTAGCAGACCAGAAGAATCGACAAGCACTGGTAAAGCTCTTTAGAGACTTAGGGCTGATTGAGACATGACGGTTCTTCCAGGAGGAAAACAGGGAATGCATGCACAATGCAGAAGTACATAGAGGCTATTCTAGGATAGATATGATTCTGGTCTCAGCTTCCCTGATCTCCCAGGTTACAAAAGTAGAAATTGGTGTACAATACCTCTCAGACCATGCCCCGGTCTCGGTCAGTATGGAGTTAGATAAAGGTGGAAAGTCACCGCCCTCAGTGGAGGCTAAATGAGATTATCCTGAGAGATGTAGCGCTCATGGCATACTGGAAGGCACCATTAACCACTACTTTGAGGAGAATGATGATGGGGAGATGGATTGGAGAGTAGTATGGGACGCGGGGAAAGCAGTTGTGCGGGGAGAATTCATTGCACAAGCTGCGGCATACCACAAAAGCTAGAGAAAGAACTGAAGGAGGCCGAACAACAACACAAGACTTGACAATCACCCAAAACACTGCAGGAACTATGGAAGTTCAGAGCCCATTTAGAAAACCACACTGCATATAGAGTGGCACAGACACTATTGAGCACCAAGCAATCATACTACATTCACGGCAAGAAGGCGAATAAATTCCTCGCGGCCAAATTACGGAAATAAAAGGCACTCAATAGTATTGCTAGATTGAAAAACAAACAGGGGGAAATATGTACCGGGCATGAGGAGAAATTGGAAATAATGGTACAATTCCATGAGGAACTATTAGGTAGCAGAAATCTAAATAATGCAAACGAGAAATCTTACATGTCCACAACCCCCTACCACAATTCACGGAGCAAGACAGGAACATACTGGGGGAACAGATAACGGCCCAAGAAGTCAGTGATGCAATATCATCCCTGTCAGTAAATAAGACTCCTGGCCCGGATGGTTTGGGAAATGGCTACTATAAAATGTTCTGCACACAGCTGTTGGCTCCCCTCACCCGCCTTTTCAATGTAATCAGAGAAAAAGGGTTGATTTCGGCAGACATGGGGAAGTCAGTCACGATTTTAACCCTAAAAAAAGATCCTGCAGAATGTGCTAGTTACTGTCTTATTGCGCTCATAAATACAGATGCAAAACTCTATGCTAAAATATTGGCAAACAGGCTGATGAGAATCTTACCAGAAATTATACATGAGGACCAGGCCAGTTTCATAAGGGGGAGACACACACAAGATAACGTTAGGCGGGTCATAGACGTATCGACATGGGAAAGAGAACGAATCAAAGATTCTCAATGGCAACCCCAGATGCCAAGCAGACTTTTGACAGTCTAGATTGGGTGTACCTAAAGCTAGTACTGGAGGGATTCGGGTGTGGGGCAGCATTCATCACGATGGTTTTAGCAAATTATCAGCTCCCACCACAAACTTTATGATAAATGGCCAGGGCTCGAAACAGATCAGCATTAGGAAAGGCACACGGCAGGGTTGTCCCCTCTCGCTGTTGATGTTCACAATGGCAATGGAACCATTTGCAGTCCAGATAAGGGGAGACCCAAACATCAAGGTAGTGAAATGTGGGAGGTCTACCACAAGATTGTACTATATGCGGACAATGTAATGCTTTACATGGAAGATACCAAAAACATACTGCCCAGGGTTTTAGTGAAATTAAGTGAGTTTGCTGAAGTATCAGGATTTGCAATAAATTACTCCAAATCTAAAGTGCTGAACATCACAGAAAAGAGGGAAGAGATAGTGGGCCTGGAGAAAGCATATACCTTAATCTGGGAAAAAGAAACACTGGAATACCTGGGTATCCATATAACGTGGGAAACTGGGAACCTATTTAAAGCAAACATTGTGCCACTCTGGAAGCAACTCCGGGATGATATGCAAAGTGGGGACGCCCAGGAACTGTCCTGGTTTGCAAGGATTGCAGCTATAAGAATTACTTTGCTCCCTCGCTTGTTATATGAAGTAAGCTCGATCCCGGTGGATATACCTCCACGACTGACTTGAGAGTCCAGGACATTGGAAGATACATACTGGCGGCCCACCTTGCGCCAATGCTTCAGTGGGCGGGTCAGGACACCTTGAAAGGATGGTGTAGGATAGAACAAGCATCCACCACAATCCCGCTAAAAGCATTGCAATCCCTAAACTCTGATGCCCGTGAGAGAGGGGGTAATCTACTGGAAGCCACCAGAGCATTACTGCGCAGCTGGGACCAAGAAAAGCATATGAAAAAATACGGCAGGGATTGGGCCCATTTTCACCCCTGGCACATAACGCAGATTTCACACCGGGCCTCCAGATGCAATTTTGGGAGGGGTGGAGAGGAGCAGAATCACTGGCCTTAAAGGATATGTTCCATGAGGGAGCCCCTATGTCAATTATAGACTGTGAAGAGAAATTCAGAATTGGGGAAAGTCAAAGATTTAAATACATGCAACTCCGACACTGGATCTCCCACCCATCGGTGAAAAGGCAGGAGTGAGGACCCCGACTGGGCTATAACTAACAATGCAGGAGGGGGCAACTACAAAGGGGATAACTAGACTATATGGACTACTGGATAAGGCACAACCAACAGATAAACTCCCATATAAGGAGAACTGGGAAAAGGACATGGGGGAAACAATTACGGAAGAAGAATGGAACCAGATCTGGTTGAGAGCACATACGTTCTCCAAATGTACGGCAATCCGATTATAAAGGATGCGGCTAGAGATCTTGCACCTTTCATTTCTAAACTGATCAATGCCTCCTTCGCATCTGGCACCATTCCCTCTAATCTGAAACAATCTTGGGTACTATCACTCTTAAAGAAACAATCTTTAGACCCACTTATTCCCACTAACTACCGTCCCATTACGACGGTACCATTCTTACTCAAAATACTCGACAAGGTCGCATACACCCAGGTCCAAAAATATTTAGAACTGCATAAGCTCCTAGGAGCAAGACAATCTGGTTTTCGTCCATTACATGGGACAGAAATGGCCCTCATTGACTTAAAAACACAGGTTGATGAGTTAAGAGATAAAGGGAATACAGCCCTCCTCCTACTTTTAGAGCTCTAAGCTGCATTCAACCTAGTGGATCATAAGGTCCTTTGTAATCACTGGGACTCAGCAGCTCACTTTTCTACAGAGAACTCAGATGGATAGAATCATTTTTGAGCGACAGATCTATGAGGGTCTTCTCCCCATCGGCAACTGCAGACCCTGTCCTGATCACTTGTGGTGTACCCCAGGGCTCATGTGTCTCCCCCCCACATTATACAATATATTCACCAAGCCCCTGTTCGATGATCTGGACCTTGTAGGTATCACCTACACTAACTATGCAGATGATACTCAGATTCTCCTCCCACTTTCTGGGGATTATGGCAAGGATCTAGCATTGGTGAATAGAGTGTATCTCATCATCCAGGCATGGATGGCCACCCACGGCCTATGCCTGAATGATGATAAAACAGAGCTCATCATCCTGGGCCTCCACCTTAACCTTAAGAAATTAGGCCATGAATATTCATCATTCGCCATTGATGGAAACATCATCAGGGTAGCCAGGGAGGTGAAAACCCTTGGCTTTTACCTTGACTCTCCTCTTTGACAAACAGGTGAACTCCTTGGCCTCTACCACCACTTACACCTGTAAGCTCATCAGGGCAGGCAAACCATTTCTCTCAAATGACAGTGGCATGATCCTGGCCAGAGCACTGATACTCTCTAGGCTAGATTACTGTAACGCTCTCTACAGTGGCACCAATAAGGCCATTATCCAGAGGTTACAAACACTCCAAAATAACGCCTTAAGAGCTGCACTAGGCGTAAATAAAAGGGAACATATCTCTGCAACTAGACGCCAATATAAGTGGCTTTCCACCCATAACAAAATTCTTCTAAAAGCGGCCTCCCTTACCTATAAAGCATTAAACAATGCTGCCCCTAGTTACCTCATAGACAGACTCCATAGAAGAACATCTATCAGACCCACTAGAGCCAGCAACACAAACTGCCTTACTGTACCAAGATTCCGACTCACCAAGATTGGTGGCAATCACTTTCCTGTGAAAGCATCCAAACTATGGAACTCCTTGCCACACCAGGGTAGAGCAGATCAACCGTACTTACAATTTAGAAGTAATTACATTAACATGCTCAATTCAACTGACCAATAACGTGTGCTACTGCACTAGACCCACCTAGGTTGCCTTAGACTATCCCTTCCATCATACTCTTGATTTTGTGCCTGTCGATCCTTCCTGTGTATAACCTGCTTTAACTTGTATATTTGTATATATGTATTACTGCGAACATACCTGTAACTATACATGTCTCATTGTAACTATTCTTGTAACTATGTAAGCTTTACATCTTCTTACTGCTGCGCCCTGTTACCCTTGGGTCTGGTGCGCATTGGAAATAAATAAATAAACAAACAAACAAACACACAAACAAACAAGGAATCAGCGTACAAGCTTTGTTACAGATGCTATATGTCCCCCTGCCGCCTACCCAAAATGAATGACAAATATCCTCTGGAATGCTGGAGACAATGTGGTGAGAGGGGAGACTTGTACCACATGTGGTGCACCTGTCCAAAGGTGGTAACCTAGTGGAAAGAAATCTTAGAGCACATCAAGGACATAACAGGAACGGAGTTGCCGTTGTTGCCTAAAATAATTTTATTGGGAACAGTGTCAGAGGGAAGATACGCTGCATCTGGAAACAAAGCTACTTTAATAACGCACGTACTGATGGCAGCGAGAATGACACTAGCACAAATATGGAAGACTAAAGAGGGGCCAACAATGCCGTGGTGGTGGGTCAAGGTCTGGGGAATCATGGCAATGGAAGAAATCGGTGCCTTAAAAGCTGGGTAATACCTGAAATTCCTGTCAATCTGGGACCCCTTCCAAGACTATGTGGAGGATAGAGAATCCCACTACTTTAAACCACAAATTCTCAGAAACATCCATGTTCGATGAGGGTCAGTAGGTGGACAAGGACTCACATGTCCGACCTGGAAGGAGATACAGAGAAAGTCTGAGGACTCTGTGACCATGGCAATGGAATGGGCAAGGGGAGAGGGGGGGAGGAGGGAGAAAAAGGGGGAAATAATAGTTAAATGTTCATGAAAACGGGAGGCAACTATGCCGCAACTGACAACATCAATCCCGGAAGGAAGGTTCAGATTATGTATTGATATCCGAAGCGTAAATGGTTGTATGTTGTAACTGCTTATGCCTCTATTGAAAAATAAACTTGGTTAAAAAAAAAAAATCTGAAGCAGAGGAAGGAATCACCCCAATGATTTAATCATTTTTGAGTCAGGAAATCATTGTTCCAAATAGCAGTATATGGGAAGGAGGTATATCATTTTGTACAGGACCTATGTGCTATTAATGCTGTGGTGATACTTTGCTTTCCTGTGGTACCAAATCCAGCGACCATATTGTTGTGTATTCCACCAGTACCAGCACATTTCGCTCATTGTCCAGCTTTCTTCTCGGCCCCCATACATAAGGATAGCCAATATCTATTTGCATTTTTGCATAGGGGGGGGGGTCTAGTACATGTGGACCCGGTTGCCCCAAAGATATACAGAGTCACCAGCCCTCTATTCACAACTGTTAAAAAAGGATTTAGATGATATAAAATTGCTGAGAAAGTCAGTATTAATCCAATATGTTGATGATTTGGTAATAGCCTCTCCCTCTTATGAGGCCTGTAAAGAAGATACTAGTATTGCTAACAATGTTGGCAGAGAAAGGACATAAGGCTTGAAAAAAGAAGCTACAGCTATGTGCCCATAGGGTGCACTACTTGGGGCACGACAGTATGAAGGGATGTTGGATAATATCTGGAAAGAGGCAGTTTACAAGATCGCAAGGCCGCAGAATATAACACAGATGCAAGCTTTCCTTGGGGTGTAAGTTACTGCTGGCAAAGGATCTCAGGATTTCCTGAGATAGCTAAACCTCTACAAGATTATACCTGACTGAACACTTGAACTATTGCAGTGGAACCAGAGGCGGAAGAGGCTTTTACAAAAATCAAATAATTACTAATTGAAGCCCCCGCATTGGGATTACCAGATTATAAAAAGGCATTTACCCTGTATTGTCAAGAGAAAAAGGGATTTGCTCTAGCTGTCCTTACCCAGAAACATGGGATTCATCACAGAAATATAGCATATTACAGTACAAAAATGGATCCGGTTGTGGCAGGAATGGTGCCTTGTCTCAGATCAGTAGCTACAGCAGATCTGTTAATGGAACAAAGTGAAAATATTGTATTGGAGTCGCTGTTAGAGGTAGCCGTCCCGCATGCAGTAGTATCAATATTATTGAAAACCAAAACGCAGCACATGTCAGTTTCAAGAACTAGCAAATATGAAATGCTTTTGTTAAATTCTTCCGATATTATTCTGACTCGATGTTCGGTCCTAAATCCAGCATCGTTTTTACCAAATCCACTAGAAGAAGAGCCATACAATTCCACCCCACACGACTGTGTCGGTGACGGGTGGCCTGATAATGCCTCATGCAGACCTCTGTCGTACCACTGTGTGAGAAACCGGAAGGTGTTTCACTCGCTAGTCCCCAAGGATCTGTAATCCAGGTGGCCAGGACATGGCAATCGCTATTGGATCCAGTTCCTGGGGGTGGACCAGTGCAGGAGGGTCACCTGGATGAGGGGTATTCAGGAAGTGGAAGTGGGACACTGAAGGGTGAGGTGAGGTATCCCCTTCCCTGTAACACCTTTTCCCCATCCTACCAGGTAGGATACCTAGAAGCTCAACCTCCCTGCCCCCTTTCCCGACACAAACACTTTCTGTGTGAGCGACAACAGACAAACACCTTACCCGTATTACTGACATGTCCCAAAACCACGGTCAGGCAATTACTGATAATTACACATACCTGACTCACACTTCCCCCCCACATGGATAAAAGCCAGAGCATGAATGCACACTCTGAGCAAGGTAAAAAGCATGAGGAAGCAGTAGTTCCAAGATGACAGTTTAATATGAGGAGAAAGACAGAGTAAATGGTTGCAAGGAGGGGATTGCCCTTGGCCTTTTCAGAGGAAGGAAACTGTTACTTTCATTAGCCCTTGAGAATAATAAACTTAAGTCCGGAACTTAAAGCTGACGAAAGGTGCATTGTGTGTCGAAGGTACCCGGGGCTGTCCCGCATCAATAGCCGAGGCATGGTGGAGCGATTGCCGCTGTGGTACTGTCCTTGGCTCCAACAACAAAGCCGCTCCAGTAAAGTCAGCACAGTCAGTGAGTCGGGGAGACTGATAGCAGACCGGTCTGTGTTAGAAGCAAGGTTGCAAGCGGCAACATTGTATGAAGAAATCTGCAAAGAACCGAGCATAAGGCATATGGAATGAGCGATGCGAATGTAATTGAATACCCAAGGAGTGACTGAACTTTTGAAGAGGAATACGTGGGAGGAACATCCAGTCGAAAGAAAGTTACCAGGGGTAAGTAACTTGTTCTTCGAATGGATTGTGTCCTCCCACGATTCCTCATGTTAGGTAGACACCCAAAGCAGTGTTTGTTTTGGAGTAGGGAGTAGAAATGTTGTCATAAATGATTCATAAATGGTTGCCATGAACGGAATGACTTCCCAAAGTTTCCATCCTGACTTAAGGTGGAATCAAGGCAGTAATGCTTAGTAAAAGTGTGAATTATAGACCAAGTTGCTGCCTCACAAAGGTTTTTCATAGGAACACCTCTTTGCAAAGCAGAAGAAGTGGACATGCCCATAGTGGAATGGGCTCTCAAGCCTTCTGGGGATCTTTGCCGGCCAGCCTGTACCATTCGGAAATAGCTAAAATAATCCATCTGCACAAGGTCTGTTTGGTTACAACCTGTCCCAATTTATGACCAGTCTATCCTATGAATAATTGGTCATCCAGACAAGGTTTTGACAATCTTGAAATGTAGAAACTCAGAGCCCTTTGTGGGTCGCTCCTGTTTAACCTCTCCTCTTCCTTGCCAGGACGAGGTGGAGGGTAGAAAGTGGGTAACACTATCTTTTGTCCTAAATGAAAGTCTGATATGACCCTAGGTAGGAATTAAGGTTTGACCCTCAGAACCACTTTGTTCTTATGAAATACTGTAAATGGTATTTTAGAGTATAGTGTCTGCAACTCACTCTACGGGCTGATGTTAGCTCTACCAACAAGATGGTTTTGAATGTTGGTAGTCTTAAGGGACATGAATGGAGAGGTTGAAATGGTGCACACATAAGAACATTTAAAACAAGATTAAGGTCCCAAACGGAAACCTGAAAAGGAGATGGAGGGAACACATTAGTGAGTCCCTTCAGAAATTGTATCACCGAAGTTATCTTAAAATATGAAGTTTCCTTAGATGAGCACTTAAAGATGGAAAGCGCTGCCAAATAACCTGTGATGGTCCCAACTTGGAGCCCCAGATTGGCCAAGTACAGCAGAAAGGATAACACCTACGGTGTTTAGCATAGCAAAGGGTCCACATTCTTGTCCCTGTACCAGCTGCAGAGTTTTTTTCAACTGTAGTGGTACAAAGACTTCATTGCTGGTCTTCTGGCCAAAAGCAAAATCTCTATTACTTCATCCGGGAGGTCCCAATACTTGTACCTCAGCTTCTCAGAAACCATGCGTGAAGGCTGAGTGTCTTGACCTTTGGATGGAGAACCCAACCCTCCTCTGGCAAGAGAAGGAACTCACTTTGTGGAAGATGTATTGGAGGGCAGATGGACGTGTACTGAAGGTCAGGGTACCACGTCCTCCTGGCCCAATCCGGAGCAATGAGGATAATGGATTTCCCGAACGTTCTCAACCTCCTGATCACGTGAGGAATGATGCGGACTGGAGGAAACGCGTACAGGAGTGGGAACTCCCAGTCCACTACAAACGCGTATCCTAGAGCTCCTTTTGGGGGAAATTCCCTGGAGCAGTACAGTTTGCACTTACTGTTGACAATGGTCACAAACAGATCCACTTGAGGGGTTCCCCAAAGGGTGAAGATCTCTTGAAGGACTTCCTGAGTTAGTTCCCACTTGCGGGAGACTGTGCTCTGCCTGCTCAGAGCATCCGCCGCCGTGTTCTCCTCCCCGGCTAGGTGAACTGCTGATAGGGAGATTCCTTTTTGATTTGCCCAATACCCGAGTTGCATTGCCTCTCTGCACAGCGGTAGTGACCCTACACCTCCTCTCTTTTTGAGGTAGTACATGGCCACTCTGTTGTCTGTCATTGACAGGACATTCTTTCCCCGTACAGAGGGCAGAAAAGCTTTCAGCACAAGTCGGATTGCTCTCAGCTCCAAAAGACTGATGTGTAGTTTGGACTCTGATTGTCAGATAGTTGGCATGGGCTCCCCACCCCATGAATGAGGCATCCTTCACTACTGTTATCTCCGGCCATGGTTGCCAAAAAGGTTCTCCCTTCAGAATGTTGTCCTTGCAGGCCCACCACAGGAAATCCTGTGCGACCCTGCTTGGAACCCGAAGTAGGTTTGACATGTTGCCCGAGAACTGAGACCATTGTGTCCTGAGAACCCATTGAAGGGATCTCATTCTCAGGCAAGCCTCCGGCACCAGAGAAATGCAGGATGCCATGAGGCTGAGCAACCTCGAAAAATCAAAGGCCGGGAGACGCTGGGCACTCTGAAATTTGGTGACCATCTGCAGAATGTCTTGAGCCCTCACTTTGGGTGGCAAGGTCTTTCCCAAGGATGTATCCAGTACAGCCCTGATGAACTGGAGCTTTTGAGATGGTATCATGTGGGACTTCTTGTAATTGAGGGAGAAGCCTAGTCTGTGGAGAGAGTGGCAGGTCACACTGAGATGATCCAGGACTTGTTCGGGAGAACGCACCCTGATCAGCCAATCATCCAGGTAGGGGTAGACGTGAATCCCCCCCCTCTCCTGAGACTCGCTGCCACCACCGCCATCAGTTTGGTGAATACCCTGGGGCAGAGGTCAGCTCGGACGGCAGAACTTGAAACTGATCATTAGAACTGCCAACGGCAAACCTCAGGTACTTTCTGTGCTTGAGATGGATTGGCACATGAAAATAAGCACCTTGAAGGTCCAATGACACCATCCAATCCTGTAACTGAGGGCCTGAAGGATTTGAGAAAATGTGTGTCCATCTTGAACTTGTCCTTCCTGAGGAACTTGTTCAAGTATCTCAAGTCCAATATGGGTTTCAGTCCTCCGTCATTCTTGGGGATTAGGAAATATGGAGAGTACCATCCTTTGTTCCTCTACGTTACAGGTACTGGCTCTATAGCACCTTTCTCTAGCAGGGTCAAAATTCCCTGCACAAGGACCGGATCTGGAACCTTCAAAGAATGGCTCCCCGGTGGATGGTTCTGAGGTCACTGAATGAAAGGGAGGCAGTAACCTTGGGCTATGGGTTGTAGTGCCCATGCATCCAAAGTAATGTCTCGCCATTCTTTCAGATGCTGAGACAGACTGCCTCCCACTGGGGTGTCGTGAGTCAAGACCTCTGAGAGGTTTTGAGGCGGCTGAAGCAGTGGCTGTTGGTAAAGATGTTGCTGCTTGGGCAGGCTTTGCAACTCTCCCTCGTCCACCATGAGGGAATCTTCTTTGGCCTCTTTGAACAGCCATTCCTCACGCTCTTCCAATTGGGTAGTAGAGAAAGTATCTACTCCTCCAAAATGTTCCACTGGAGTGAAAAGGCTGAGGCTGCCTGATAGCGGCACCTAATGACTTTCACCCGCTGCCTTCGAGGTCTGCAGCTTCTCAAGGCTTTCGCCAAAAAAATGAGACCCTTCAAAAGGCATGTTAAGGAGTGTAGACTTTACATCCAGTGCAAATCCAGACTTCCTTAACCACGCAAACCTGCGTATTACAGTGCTTGCCGCCATGGCTCCAAACCCGAATGAAGAGACTCGCACATGGCCTCTTTGCCATCTTTTACAATGGCCAAGAAACCGCCTCTTTTCTCCCCTTCGGGAATATGCTCAGCCGCCATGGAAATACAGTCCCATAAGTGAATTTCGCTTGGGCACATGTGGAGTTGGCTGATTTGAGAGGCATGCTCCCAGCAGAAAATACTTTCCTTGACCAGGCATCTACCCGTTTATCATCACCATTCGGTGGAATGGTCAGATAAGCAGCCTGCTTGGAGGTAGCGGTTGCTGCCTGCACCACCAGACTTTCTGGGGTAGGGTGTTTTGACAAAGTAGCTGTTGTCATTGCTTGACGGTCAGTATTTATTTGCCAGGTTATTATTTACTTCCAGACTTGATTCCGGTGCCTCCCAATTAGCACTTCCTCTCTTGAGAAGAGCTACATGAAAGGGTAGGATAGGAACCCTTTGAGGACCCTTTTCTAGGATATCTGTGAGGTCAACCTGTTCAAATGGGAGGGCAGGTCTGCTCCATCCCAGATAATATACTGCCTTGGTCATTAATTGCCTTTAAGAGGCATCTGCGTGCTCACCTGATTCAGGCTTTCCAAATTCCAATTCTGGTGAAGTGTCCACTCCACTAGCTGTCTGTATATTTTCATGCAGGACCCTCAACCTGGATTCTTCTGATATGAAAATATCCGGGACATTTGGTGTGCCGTACTGCAAACCAAAGGGCGCATCATTATCCTTAGATGGCTCATTGTCCTCATTAATAGAAGTGAGAGATTTAAAGAAAGACTTCCTTGGTAAAGGAGTAAAGGTTTTCTGTATTTCAGGTAAAGGTGTCTGTGGCTTCGAAGGTTTCGAACCCGATGCCCATGGAGTTGTCGATGTCTTCAATGAAGAAGGTTTTGACGTCGATGGCACCGGTGATTTGGTGGCGCCGCTGGCATCAATGGCATCAATGACCTTGGCATTGACTTGTCCTTTGACTTATGGTTCGAAGAATTCCTTGATTACTTATTATCGTGATGAGGCCTATCGATAGGAATCTGGCCTTTGTCCCGGGCTTGAGGGCATGCAAGATTTGGCTAGAGTCTTTTCCTTACCAGCTTCAGAAGGCGCGGTAGGAGCATGGCCTACTTGCTTCAAGGGTTTATGGCTCTTGTAAATTTTAAGCATTTCCTGCCTGAATGATTCCCATTCAGCTGGAGTAGAGGCCTTAGTGGGACAAGATATAGCCCTCTCTAGAGAGGAGTCGGATGAGGACGTCGAAGTAGGCGATTTGTGATGGCTTTTCATCGATTTCCTCGATGATGACGAGGAGTGGTGGGAGCCACTCCATGACCTGGACCTTTTTGGCTTTTTCCATTGAGGAGAGTCGCCTCTTTCTTCGTCCGAAGAAGGTTGTTTCGACGGGGTAGTCGAAGGGGATTTTTCTGGGGAAACTACCTACTGCCAATTTCCCTTTACGCTCCTTCAGAGCTTTTCCGGTCATTGGTTGACACTTACAACAGGCCGAGGTCTTGTGGTCTACGCGGAGACACCACAAGAATACTCGATGCAGATCCGTCAGTGACATCTTGGCATTGTAGTCTTGGCACTTTTTAAACCCGGTCTTCAGGGTTGTCAGAGCCAAAAATGAAAACATTTTGTGATATTTCTCGAAGAAATTTCTGAAGCGAAAGCTTACTCGGAAAAACAGAACTGAAACCAACACATAGCTCTCAACCATTTGTCTTGCAAAGGCGGGTGAAATCACCCGATTTTGTTTCTGGCGGGTGAGACACCCATTGGAATGAATGGGCGTGCAGGAGGCCTGGCGGGTGAGTCAGCCCTTTGCAAGGCGTGTGACACCCGCCAAAAGCGGGTGAGTTGAGAGCTATGCCAACAGGTGCTGCACATGCTATATATACCTTTGACGACATCATCCTCGAGACAGAGGCCCTCAAGGGGCATAGAGCCGACCGCATCGACGCACAACGCCCTCTGCCGCAATAATTTTCCAAAGCAGCTGAAGCTCGATAGTGGAGATATCTAAGATGAGGAATACGTGGGAGGACTCAATCCATTTGAAACTAGATTACTATCACCTCCTGATGATCCACAATAAGGATGTGGTGAAAGGCGTGTAGAGGCTGACAAGAATATATTTTCTTTGGCTTATGTTCCCACAACAAATAAAAGTTTGAACACTATCCAAGACTCTGGATCCCTTTAAGGAAACAAGCTACACACCAACTTTGAACCACATGTTGCTGTGCGCAGAAGCAGTGCCCCTCTACAAATAACCCTTCCTACTATTACTTATATACCTACTACGGTAACTGAAAAACTAACGATATTGTATCCTGAACCGACAAATGTTTCTTATTTGATATATAGTCACTCTGTTTCTTTTTTATTAGGAGAAATAAAATGATTTCTAAAATCATATATTGGTATAAGCAGTGGACTGGAACCACAGTGATGACAACACAGAGAGAACTTGGTGGTAATGCAAGCATAGTTCCGGGCGTGGTAAACTTTCCCATGGCGATGCACCGGGTGGCGCCAAGGTATTGTGAGATGGAAGATTTCAGTGCTATAATAGGGAAAGAGAAGGGACTGCAAGTATGGTTGGAGTGTTATTTATTAACCATAGTGGATGGGTGTAAAAGTACCAGGTCAGTGAAGGTGTGCTCGAATTCTACAGAAGCTCAGTGTCATTTTTCAAACAGTTTAGAGACCCATACTTGCTCTATGATTCAGCATTTTGTAAGGGTGCAGAAGTAGAAGACTGGCAAAGGAAGGCATGTTTGTTGCACTAAACATTTATTGAAAGAAAATAATGTGAAAAAACATATCACTCCCTAAAACCAAGAGGGGTTCCCCTACCTCAACTAAAACTAAGGAAACTGTCAGAATGTCCAAGAAATAAAACCTCCTTCGTCCTGTGTCAAATCCTATTTCCAACCCTTACTCTTATAACTAAACTATGCCAATGATCTAGGTCCAGGAGAATGACTCCCTTCTCCTGGACGACGACTCACAATTCCTGTGCTTCGAGGGATTATTTCCTGAGGTTTTGTTTCCCTTCCCCAAGATTTCATCAAAAAGTGCAAATCAAAGTTCTCAAATGGTGCAAACCAAAGTTCCACAGTGATAAAAACACAAATGTCCTACTCCTGTCGTGTCACCACAGTTCAAGAGAATGTCTCCCTTCTCTTGATGTTAGACAGGACTCACAAGCACCAGTAAGAGGATGCCCCCTCTATCTTGGTCCTTCACAAGGTTTCCAATGCAACACAAAGGGGTGTGCTTCTCTTCCCTGGTCTTCTCAAGTTTCACAATGCCAAGAGGACTTCCCCACTTTTGTCTTTTTTCCCAATAGCCTTCCAAAACCCTGGTTCACTATCCTGTCAGGTCTTGCTCTTTCTCAGATTTCCCAATGCAAAGAGGACTTCCCCACCCTTGGATTTTCTCATAATGTTCTTGCAAAAACCTGGTTCAATCTCACGCCAGGTCTTGCTCTTCATGTCGCAACTTCAAGTAAACAGGCATGGGTCCCAGACCATAGTTTCTCCTCTCTGGGAATCTTACAGCACTGGTGCACCAACCTCACAGGTACCGCCAGGAGGTAGATGCCTCTGCATACAACGTGGTTCTTCATGTGGACTGGTCCTCTTCTGATCTGACTTTGGATCAACAGGAAGAGTGCAAGGTTCTGTTAAATCAGTTTGCCTCCCTGTTTTCATTGAGTACATTGGTACATCCTCTACCTTTGAAAATGATGTATCACACCTATTGTCCGCTAACACTAAAAGCAAATCCCAAATTATTATTCTGGGAGACTTTAATCTAGGCCTCCATGGTCCCAAAGACTCTAAAGCAACTGCCCTTAAGGACACTATCACTGAGTTAGGGTTCACACATAGTATAAATAACCCTACCCAGAACAGAGGAAGAACACTAGACTGGTTAGCAGACCTTAACTGCAGTATTAATGTTCTTTCTAATATTCCATGCGTGTGGACAGACCACCACCTAATCACGTTCACCATCGACAAGGCAGCACCCCACAGATCACAAACTCAAGTTCCGGCCATGATGACGAGAAGCAAACAGAAACTCACAGTAGAGAACCTACTACCTTTACAATGCCCAATTACACATCCTGGTACACAGCCTTCGGACCCATCTGAACTAGTGGACCTATACAACAAAACCCTCCTCAAGGCTATCAACACCATAGTACCTCTTAAAATGCAGAAATCCAAACCCTGCGCCCACATCAACAAATAGTACACGCCCCACCTTAAGACTTTTAGGAAAGTGAAACAAACAGCGGAAACTGCTTGGACAAACTCCCCCTAGAATCCAACAGATTAATTTCACTGCAGCCTCACTCAATTACAAATTAACCATTGTCCAGGCAAAAAAGACAGCTTCAATGATTGCATAGCCAAAGCTAATTCCAGTACTAAGGAATTATTTAACATATTGAAAGAACTGGAATCACCTGCCCCTGTACTGGACACCTGTACGAAAGACACCTTATGGTGTACCAACATACAGAATGCTCTCCAAGATAAAATCACTATGCTATTAAACAAAATAAAAACCAAAATAAAACTCATTGACAATGCTATCCCTCGGGACCTGCCCTCTCCCCCCATACCTAATATACCACAATTCAACTTCAAGCATCTCTCTATTAAAGAAGTGAAGATGATTATACTCAAACTTAAACCAACTAATTGCCAGGGTGACATCTGCCCTGCCATGCTTCCTAAGGAGGCGGCTAATGAAGTTGCCGCCTTCATCACATCATTTATCAATGCATTATTTGATTCCAGTTCTGTTCCCACAAATCTGAAAGATGCCTGGGTACTCCCTCTGTTAAAAAAACCCTCACTAGACCCAAACAACCCATCTAATTACAGACCGATTACAACTGTCCCATTCTTGTTAAAAATATTGGACTGTGCAGCCTACCTCCAGATACAGCATTACCTAGAAGCAAACAACTTGTTAGGACTAAGACAGCCAGGATTCCGACCTAGACACGGGACTGAGACGGCGCTCATTGACTTACAGACAGAAATCCAGATCCTAAAAGACAAGGGTAAATCTGCTGTACTCCTATTACTTGACCTATCAGCAGTATTTGACTTAGTGAATCATGAAATCTTATGTAGACATTTGTCATCTGCTGCACATTTCTCAGACCAAGCCAACACATGGATTAAATCTTTCCTTAGCAACAGATCAATGAGGGTCTTTGCACCTTCTGCATCTGCCTTACCATCACCAGTCACTTGTGGAGTCCCTCAAGGATCCTGTGTATCCCCAACCCTTTACAATGGGCCTCAATCTGAGTATAGGCGATTACCGGCATGGTGTAAAGAGCGTTTCCGTGCTGGCACAAGACCGTAAAAATCGGCCTTTGCGTGCATGCGCTTTGCCGTAAAAGGGCCCCAAAAGCCCTTACCGGCAACAAGCACACCGTACATAACACTACCGACATAGAGAAATTAGCGCTAACCGTAAATAGCGGTCCCCGCTATTAACGGTCACCGTTAAAAAACGGAACCGTAAAAAACGTCATCGCACAGGAACGGGAAGGAGGACGGCGGCCATCTTTAAAATCACAATCCAATGCCATCCTCTCCATACAGGACCCGGAGGCATATAGTGATCAGAGAAATAGGCATTGGAGACCAGCATCATGCCCAAAACATTAAAAAAGGGTGCTGCACGCATAAGAAAGGAGCGCTTTACCCAGGATGAGCTGCAGGTACTGGTCGCCACTCTGCACGAACATGCAGACACTGTATTCAGCAGTGATATGCGGAGGCCCACCGTCGTCAGGAAGAAAGAGATCTAGGCCTTGGTGGAACAGAGGGTGAGTGCTGTGGGAAACACCCCCCGCACCACCAAGGACTGCAGGAAATGTTGGGATGACCTCCGTCTCAGTGTGCGGGCCATCCTCTCGGCAAACCGAAGTCAGGCCCTGGAGACAGGAGGAGGGCCAGGTTCCCCCATCAAAATGATGCCGTGGGAGGAAACATGTGCGGCCATGATGGGCACAGAAGCCATAGAAGGTGTTGGAGAAATGGAGTGCGGTGCAGCGTCATCCGCTGATGGAGGTGAGTGTCATGAGTCAAGACAGAACATGCATTCCTAACATAAGTCACTGCCAAGGGCTGGGCAAGGTGTCACGTCATGGTTGGGCAACCCCCCAATGAAATCATGCTGTAACAAGTGGGACCCAGGATGATGTCAGGTGCAAGGCTGTAACCCATATGGGCCATACCGAGGCCGAATCTGTGAGGCACACAGGGCAGTGGTTGTAAACATTGTGAATGTGAGTCATCACAGTACTCTGCCAACATGAGTGACCCAGACATCTGCATGCATTGACCATCCAAGCCCAGATCACTGTCCCACTCACCACCTGTTGTGGGGCGGTATCTGCGCCCCCGGTGCGGTCCCGCAAGCCCCGTAACACAGACCACACGGAGACACGGTGTTGCTGGCTCGGGCTTCCCGGTCGCTCTCCCGCGGCCGGGAACGCCCCCTTTATTTAAACACCACGCGGCGGCGTGACACGTCACGCCGCCGCGTTCGCCCGTCATCGGGCAACGCCACACTCCTCCTTTTCCGGGAGGATCAACAAACAATACAAAACCTTCAACTTTATTAACCCACTAACCACACTTATGAAAACTTCACTGCACACCCAGAAGAGCAGAACCCCTTTAATTGCAGCCACCCCCATTAGGATCCCCAAATTCACTGGCCATCTGTCCAACAACATAGTCACTGAGGTAGGCGGGTTTCCCACGCCCAGATCGCTGGGGGTACCTCCGGCCTACCTCCGGCACATGATGTCCCTCGGCTGCTTCACCTCGGAGGGGAGAATCCGGCAACTCGTCCTGGAAGCTGTCGTTGAACGATGTGTAGGGAGGATCAGGTTCAGGAGGGGTTTCAGTTCGCGAATCACCCAACTTCTTGAAGAAGCTGACGTTCCGGGTGACGGCCGACCTGCCATCAGAGGCCGTGACCATAGAACCTTTCACCGCCACAACGTCCAATGGTTCAGGTTCGTAGGGTAGTGAGAGTTTGCCCTGGGGATGTCTATTCCGGATTAGAACCTCATCCCCTGGTTCGAGCCTCTGAGGTTGAAGGCCCCGTCGTAGATTTTCCTGCTCAATCCGAAGCCGTCTTTCAACCTCAACTCGCTGATCATCAATGACCCCTGGTTCCCTGTCCCCCGCTTCCGGCAGCAGTCCTCGGGGGCATCTCCGGAACAGCACCTCCGCCGGGGCCACTCCGGTGGCGGCATGGGGAGTGGTACGGTACACACGGAGAAACTGATAAAGGGCCCGTTGTAAGGATTGGCCTTGTCCCTGAGCAATCCGGAATGTTTTGTTCAATGTCCGCATCAGTCTCTCGGCATCCCCATTTGCCCGGGGCCACAGTGGGGACACCTTCCTATGATGTATTCCACAGCTCTCCATCAGCTCAGAGAATCTCTCGCTTTGAAACGGCGAACCATTGTCGGAACAGAGTGTGTGTGGAAAACCATGGGCCGCAAAGATCTTCTCAACAGCGATCACCACATGCTCGAATGCCACGGACTCCACAAACTCAACCTCTGGATATCTGGAGTATTCATCTATTATCACCAGGAAATGAGTCCCCACTGACGTCGAGCCAAAGTCCGCATGAACGATCTCCCAAGGCCTCGTGCCCCTAGGCATGGCCTCAATGGCAGGCTCCCGTTGGAGAGGGGAGGCCGCTTGACACCACACACATGCTGCCACGAACTCGTCGACCTTTCTCTCCAGCTCGGGAAACCAAACCTTCGAGCGGAGTCGCGCCTTGGTCTTGGCGGCCCCTTGATGTCCATGGTGGGCGAGACTGATCACCTCGAGGACCTTTGATTGTGGAACAACAATGCGGTCCCCCCGGAGCAGCAGCCCGGAGTTAGAGAACGATAACTCTTCCTTGACCTTCCACAACTGTTCCAGCGATGCTCTAGCTTCTGGTGTGCGTCCGGCCACTGCCTCCAGAATGGACTTCCAGGATCCGTTGTGCATCGATTGTTTCAGTATTTGAAAACACTCATCTCCTGCTGCTGCCACCTCCAGTTCCTCTATGGACATCGCATTTGGTGTTGCCGCCTCCACGACCATGCGTATATGACTGTCCGCTTCCTCTTCACAGGTATCATACCCCTCTCCCCCACTCGCTCCAGGATGGCGGGATAAGTAGTCCGCCGCATTGTTGGCTCCTGGTCTGTAAACAAGGGTGACGGAGTATTCGAGCAGGGCAAGCATCCATCTCTCGATTCTTGCCGGGGGTTTAGATGAGGACCCTGCCAGTATTGGAATCAGTGGTTTATGGTCTGTTACCACAGTCACCGGGCGCCCCAGCACGTAGAGCCGGAAGTGGCGGCAGCCCCATAACACCGCCAAAGCCTCCCGTTCAATTTGGGAGTATCTCTGTTCCGTGTCTGTGAGAGCCTTGCTGGCATACGCCACAGGTCGAATGGTCCCAGTGATGTCTATTTGGGTCAACACAGCACCCAGCCCGAAAGGGCTCGCATCGACCACAATTTCCGACTCCAGCGCTGGGTCGAAGAATGCCATAGTGTCCTCCATGGTGAGAGCACCTTTGATGTCTTCGAAGGCAGCTTGTTCCAGGGGGCCCCAGTGCCACAGCGTGTCCTTCTTGGTGAGCGCCCGAAGAGGTTCCGATCTTGAGGCCAGATTCTGGATGAAACGCCCACAGTACGTGACCATCCCTAGAAAACTCCTCACCTCCGTTACTGACTCAGGTGCTTTCGCCGCCTTAATTTCTTGGACTTTCTTCGGATCTGGCGACACCCCACCCTCCTTAAATATGAACCCAAAGAACTTGATAGACGAGCGCAGGAACTCACATTTCTCCCTGTGAAGGGTGAGGCCCAGCGACAGAAGGCGTTCTAGAGTCTTTCCCAGTCTCTGCATATGGTCCACCTCGGTCTTGGCAAACACCAGAATATCATCGCTGATATTAAGGACGCCTTCCAGATCTGCCAGGGCGCCCCTGATGATATTCTGGAATACCTCAGCGGCCGACGATACTCCAAAGCTCAGCCGCTTGTACCGATACAACCCCCGATGAGTAGTAAAGGTCGTAATGTACCGGGACTCAGGGTGGAGTACGACCTGATGATAGCCAGCTCGGAGGTCCAGCTTGGAGAACACACGAGCCCCTTGGACCTCAGCAATAATGTCATCGATGGTCGGTGTGAGGTGCCGCTCCCTCCGGATGGCTTTATTGGGGAGCCTCATGTCCACACAGATGCGTACTGAGTCGGGTTGCTTAGGTTTTCTGGCAACCACAATCGGGGACACCCAGGGTGTCGGGCCCTCCACTTTCTCGATGATATCGAGGTGCACCAAATTGTCCAGTTCTTTGTCCACCAGTTCTCTGAGATGGAAGGGCACTCTGCGGTGTTTCAGCGCAACAGGTTGCACGGACTCATCAATATGCAATCGGATCGGTTCTCCAGCCATCTTGCCGATCCCATTGAAGAGTTTAGCGTAACGGTCCAGGAGGTCATTGATGTCCTCTCGGTGCACGGCGTATGCAAATCTTACGATCCCCAAGGCTTCCGCAGCCGCACAACTGAGCAAGGTATTGCTACTGACTGGGGTTACGTAAAATCGAGCCTTGATGTGTGACCCATCATGCTCCACCCTCGCTACAAACGCCCCATCCAGTGGTATGGGATCTTGACCACCGAACGCAAATATACGGGCCCTCGGCGTTACCAAACCTGGGGGGGGTTTAAGAGAGTCATAATGTTCCCTGGCCATCACATTGACAGAGGCACCTGTGTCCACCAGGACTGGGACCGGGGCGTTGTTGATCTCTACGATACACCGTGGCTGCCTTCTGCTCTTCCCTTTGAGCATCCCCACACTCGAGACAAAAAATATGTTTTCCTCGTCATCTTCATCAGCCACCTCCGCCTGAGGATCAACCTCACCCTGTTCCACCTGGGCTACGCTGGGCTGCTGGTGTTGGCGAGGGGCCCATATCCGAGCCTGACCTCTCGGCACCATCACGGGCAGGGCTGCACGGCACACCCTCGAGAAGTGATCTGCCAGTCCACACCTCCCACAGACCTTTCCAGCCGCCGGGCACTCCGCTGCGTGAGGGAGGTCATAGCCGCACTTTTGGCATGACTCACCGGCTCTTCCTGCCCTGTCTCTGGGCCCTCCGCCCGGACGCCTCGCTCCTCGGCCACCTCGCCACACGACGCACACCTCCTCCGACCTCACTGATCGAGATCCAGACTCCATCTTGACAGCCCGGGCTTCAGCTACCTCATGGCACCGGCCTAGCTCCAATATGCGTGGCAGCGTGATACCAGGCTCCCTGAGGACTTGTCTCCTGAGTTTCCCCGATGAACATGCTTTAATGAGCATGGTGCGCATCATGTCGTCCGCATCCCCCCATGCACATCCCAGAGAGAGACGGCATAGGCGACCATAGAAAGTGTCCAGTGTCTCCTCCTCCTTTTGTTTGGCCGAGAGCATGACAAACCTCTCATAGTCCGCGTTAGCAAGAGGGAGAAAATGAGTAAGGAGTGCCGCCTTGGCCGCATCATACGTGTTGTTGGCAGGCGTAAGGGACTCAAAAATGTCTTGGACTGCGGATCCAGCCGAATACAGCATAGTGGCGATTCTACTGTCATCATCCGTCACGTGTGCCGCCCTGAAGTACATATCAAGACGACTCACCCATCTCCTCCATCGGGGCCCCATGCTTGAGGGTGGACCTGACGCATCAAACTCTGGAATGGGCTGCAGAGCTGCGTGTGCGGTGGGCACTGGTAGTTGAGCCATGATGGGGGGTGCAGGTTGACCCAGCAGCAGACCTGGAGGAGCCTGAGTCACTGGGGGTACAGTAGCCGGCTGTTGGGCGGTCCGCGGGGCAGCCACCTGGCCACGATCCCGGGGTCGCGACGTTGATGGAGTGTCACCGTCTGAACCATCAGATCCGTCCATGGACTTGAGCGCACAGGCACCCCCACCTACTGCGTTGGGGGCCGCAACTCAACCCACGACCATTTCGGCGTTCGTGCAGCAGCCTCAATCTGGTCACCCCAGCACACCAACAGTCACAATGGGGTAGATCCGGCAAAACCCAAAACGCCAGGTGTACCTGATGATGAAGGAGATGAAGAAGGAGATGCACAGCACACTGATGATGAAGGTGATCAAGAAGCTGTCAAGCAACCACTATTGAATGTCCATTCCAATTTAGGAAGTTCCAAAATTTAAGCCTGGAGCATGGATTGGTTTCAGGCAAGCCCAGTCATAACAATCCTTCTCCGAGCTTCCACACGACGTAGGAGTCCCAGAAAAACTCAAAAATCCATAACAAGGATATGGGCGTGCAGATAGAGCTATCCGCTCTTAATGTGTCCAAAAATTAGGCTCATACAACGTTTCTGCTCCAAACCGGAGCCTGAGAAAGATTTATGGGCTCGAGACAAAATGGCCGCCGGCCGCGTGTGCGTCCTCGCGACCCGGCCTTGATCGGAGCGAATCTTCGATCCGCTCCGGTAAGAAAATTTAGATGAATTCATTCACCGCCGGGCCCGGGTCTCCTCTACACCTCGTCGCCACTGTTGTGGGGCGGTATCTGCGCCCCCGGTGCGGTCCCGCAAGCCCCGTAACACAGACCACACGGAGACACGGTGTTGCTGGCTCGGGCTTCCCGGTCGCTCTCCCGCGGCCGGGAACGCCCCCTTTATTTAAACACCACGCGGCGGCGTGACACGTCACGCCGCCGCGTTCGCCCGTCATCGGGCAACGCCACACCACCCAAATGTCAACAAACCGCTGCAATCCCATTGTGATACCACAGGCATGTAGAAATACTGATCCCCAAATCATTGCTCTAGCTGTCTCTCTCTTCCCCCCCCACAGACAGCGAGCATGACAGCGAGGACCAGGAAAGCACCCGGGCCAGTACCTCCAGGGGCAGAGTCAGGGGCCGCTGCATACCTGCAAGCAGGACGACAACACAAGCAACACCACCTGCTCCAGCAACCCCCATGGAGGGTGCACAACTCCCACCCACACCCCTACCCATGCCTGCAGTGCCGCTGGACACATGTCCCACGCTGCACTCTGAGGAGTCCAGTGTGGCTGGTGAGAATGCAGCCATGTGCCTCCTCGATGTGCCAGACAGCCCCCATCAATATCGGGAGCCAACGTGGAGGACACCAATGCCATTGGCCATACCCCTGACACACCATCATACAGCCAGGTGGCACTCAGCGACTCCGGGGAGAGTGATACCCCAGGGCTCAAAGGGCAAGGAGTACAACCTGCCTGTCCTGTATCCACTTCCCCTGCAGAATCTCCAGGAAGGCCTGCAGGCCCAATACCAAGCCTGACAAGCACATCGGCCACATCGGCCATGGGTGTAGTGCGCTCCCAGCATCTCACAGGCCTCATTGAGGAGTTCATCAGGGACAATCGCGAATCAAGGGTGGAGTGGCGCAATGACCTTCAGGCTCTGGGCAAGGTGATCACAGCGAGCACAAACCGGCTCTGCGACGTCCTTGGCCGGATCGCAGATGCCCTGGAAGCAGCACACCCCACATCACAGCCCCAGCGGGAGGACCCACCTTCACAAAGCTCCTCCACCCAGACCAGCCCGGTCCGTCGTTCACTGCGTACATTGCGCCGCCACGACATGGATCCCCCTGGCTCTGGGAGTGCACATTGACCATGCCGGCACACACATGTGGCCTATGTTGTCCTAATTGAACTATTGTGGGGTTGTTGTGGGGGGAGGTGGAGGGGGGTGAGGGTGTGTGTGGGAGTTGGGGGGAGGGGGAGAGGGGTGAGGGTGTGTGTGAGAGTTGGGGGGAGATTGGAGGGGGGGTGAGGGTGTGTGTGGGAGTTGGGGGGAGGGGGAGGGGGGTGAGGGTGGAGGTTTTGTTGTACACGTTAGAACTTTATTATTCAATACACCGATTGATCATCCAAAAAAACAGAGTGGACATTGATCATTCTGCATGTGTCTTTTAATGTTCCACAGTGCATGGTGTACATGTATCCCCACA
Organism: Ambystoma mexicanum; assembly: GCF_040938575.1. NCBI lineage: Eukaryota > Metazoa > Chordata > Amphibia > Caudata > Ambystomatidae > Ambystoma > Ambystoma mexicanum. Next base: position 728,942,198 of record NC_090934.1, read on the forward strand.
CCCAGTGCCTGATGTCCTGTCATCCTCACACCCTCAGCTGACTAGTGAGTCAGAAATATTGTCCGATCAATGATTGCCGCACGGCACGTCCCTCCTGTGCATCGGCACCGTGATGCTGTCATGCCATTCCTTCCTCCTCCCCCTCATCATCATCTGGTGGTAGCAGTTCCACGTCAGGGGGCAGTGGCACGTTCCGACGGATGCACATGTTGTGCAGCATTACACATGACATGGTGATCTTGGACACCTTCTCGTGGCTGTAGATGAGTGCCCCACCCGACCGGCTGAGGCAACGAAATCGTGCCTTCAACAGGCCAAAGGTCTGCTCTATCACCACCCGTGTACGGGTATGGGATCTATTGTAGTCCTCCTCGTGCCTGTTCTGTGGGTTGCGGACCGGGGTCATGAGCCACGGCTTCAAAGGGTAGCCAGCATCACCTGCATGAGAGTGGAATGAAGGTAAGTGTTTGTAAATTCATGGTGGAGAACTGTACTAGTCTTACATGGCAGCAGGTGATTACTGGCCATACACAAATGTCCCAGGATGCATTCACCCCATTACTGGCCCGGCTATGTGTCCTGTGCAATGGAATGATGGAGGGGGTAGCTTCTTCATGATGGGTTATGGTGTGCACTCACGTCTTGTTGCATGTGCATCGTATATGCATGCAGTAGTGTTGGACTGCATTCATTGATGTGTTGTGCGAGTTTTGGTGACGGGGGGGGTTGGCTGTAGTTAGTAGCATACTCATCATTCTGCACTGATCTGTGCCATGGTGACTTGCAGCAATCCTATGGGTGTGCAGGACCAGTCACACGCTGTGGGATCCCTGTTAGACTCACTTCTATGCACGCCCAGGGATGACGGTCCTGCGTGGTGAGATGCAGGAGTCTGCGACATGGTGCTATTGCACTGCATTGTGCAGGATGCCCTTAAGGTGTGTAAAGGCCGCCGATGAGTGGTACATGTGTTGTGGTATTTGGGCAGGTTTCCTGTTATTCATGTTGTGTTAGGTGTCGGCTCTAAATCATCACTGTGTGGTTAGGTAGTCATGTGCCGTGTCACTTGCCTTGGGGCACAGTGGTCCGTGAGGTGCACATCGTGTACTGGTGTGAACATTCCCACACAGGTGAAGTAGGCATCTCCCCGACCCCCTTTCCCACCCAGGTGAAGTAGGCATCCCCCCCCCTTTCCCACACAGGTGAAGTAGGCACCTCCCCCCCTTTGCCACCCAGGTGAAGTAGGCATCTCCCCCCCTTTCCCACCCAGGTGAAGTAGGCATCTCCCCCCCCTTTCCCACCCAGGTAAAGTAGGCATCTCCCCCCCCCTTTCCCACCCAGGTGCAGTAGGCATCTCCCCTCCATTTCCCACCCAGGTGAAGTAGGCATCTCCCCCCCTTTCCCACCCAGGTAAAGTAGGCATCTCCCCCCCCCTTTCCCACCCAGGTGAAGTAGGCAGCCAACATACTCAAAGCCCCAATGCACTGCCATGGCCCATTCAGGTTACTCACCAAGCAGCCAGGCACGTCGTCCGGCATGTCGCTCCATGTAGCGTGGTAGTGTGGAGTTCCGCAGGACCAAGGAGTCATGAGTTGATCCGGGATATCGGGCTTTGCAATGTGTGATGGCTTTACTGGCATTACACGCCATCTGGACGTTGATGGAGTGGTATTACTTGCGGTTGCGATACGGCACCTCCATGGCATGCAGGACCACCAATTCAATGTGGGTGCAGTCGAGGGCACCTATGCAATTTGGCATGCCTGCCAGTGCATGGAAGGCAACTTTTGCATCATATATCTCCTGGGGAGTCCGGGGTAGGGATATGTAGTCCCTTGTGTGGTTGAGGAGGACATCCAGCACTTGGTTGAGTATCCAGGAAAATATGGGCTGTGAAATGCCATGCATGTGTCCCACTGTATGCTGGTAGGTGCCTGTGGCAAGGAAGTGGAGCACAGACATTACCTTCAGTAGAGGGGGGATGGCAGTGCTGATTTCTATGAGGCTCACTATACCGTCATGTATCAGGTCCACTATGGTGGTAATGGTGTCCCAGTCAAGCCGGTAGAGGGTGTGCATCTGCTCTGGTGTGAGGTTGAAGGGGGTGTGGTGTGTGGGTGTGCTCTTTTTGTGCTGTGCCAGACTCCATTGCCTCCACCTGTGCTGATTGAGTGCACCTGTGCCTCTTGGAAACACTGCTCATGGTTCTTAACACCTTCTCGGCGATGTCGTTTTTTACTCCATGCCGGTAAGGTACTTTGCGACCTTGTGGAGGCCGTTTTTTGCATGTCCGCATTACTTGGGATCAGCTCCGGTTTACGCCATGCTGTTAATTTCGGCATGGAGTGTCGGGCGCGCGCCACTAGACCGCTATTTACGACCTCGTACTTTACGGCGCCGTAAATAACGGTCTGGTAGGGTAGAATAGTCCGTAACGGGAAACGATGCCGGTAATCCTTTTCCGGCATCGTTTTCCCCTTACCTCCTAACTCGGAATGACCCCCAATGTCTTCACCAAACCCCTATTTGATACACCTGACTATCTGGGTGTCACGTACACAAATTATGCAGACGACACCCAGATACTCATCCCCATCACTGGTGACTAAAGTGCCTCTAGTAAAACTCTTAACGATATTTACAGCACCATTGAAATGTGGATGGCGAAGCACGGTTTATGTCTAAACGACGACAAAACCTAATTACTCCTCCTTGGCTCTCCATCTAAACTGAGCAAATTAGGGACCCTCTTCAACTCCTTCAACATCGACGGTAACACCATAAAAGTAGCCAACGATGTGAAAACTTTAGGAATCCACATTGACTCAGCACTCACACTTACGAGACAGACTAATGCATTAACATCCTCTACAGCCTATACTTGCAAGCTTATTACAGCCTGCCGCCCATACCTGAACACAACTAACTGCATTTCAGTAGCAAGAGCCCTAGTATTATCTAAGCTTGACCATTGCAATGCGCTCTACCTGGGCACATCCCAACAAAATATGAACAAAATGCAAGTCATGCAAAATAATGCAATCAGATCAGCATGCAACATCCCCAGGAAACAGCACATCGCCGCAACCAGACAGAACATAAAATGGCTCAACATTAGGCAGAGAATAGACCTAAAGTCACTCTCACTCACCCACAAGTGTCTCCACAACCAGGCCCCCACTTACCTATCTGACACCTTCTCACGTCATACATTGACGCGACCTACTAGAACAGCGCAATCGCACTGTGTGGCCGTTCCCAAGATTCAACCAACAGCGTGCAGGCAGAGTCAGCTTCCCAGTCCTTGCCGCAAAGAAATAGAATGCTCTACCCATCTCCATAAGAGTGGAACCTTCCTTTATTCTATTCCTTAGCAAGGTTAAAGCCTGGTTCTACGAGCAGGACCACAATCCACCCGCTTTATAAAAAACAATACAATCAATTCCTTTATTCAATCGCCACTGCTTGTATATATGTAGCTGTTTTCACACTGTATTATAATCTGTTTCTTGCTACCATATATTCTAACAGCCTGGATTGTCTGTATATTTTATGTATGTGTAATTTCTTAGTTTGCTTGTATAGTTTATGACTCTGCAACATGTAAGATTCAGCGCCCAGTTGCCCCAGGGCTTGGCCGCGCTTTACAAATAAATAAATACAAGTACAAATGTGGGTCTCAGACCCTTATTTCGCTTCCATGGGAATGTAGCAGACAGTGTGCACTAACCTCCCTGCTACTGCCACGAGGAGGATCTCTCTGGATGCACCTCTGTTTCACAGGTGGGCCCCAGATCCTTATTTCCCTTCTTTAGGAATGGGGCAGACCTGGTGCACTAACCTCCCAGGTACTGTCACTCAGTTTCACACGTGGGTCCCAGACCCTTACTTTCTTATCTTTTATCCTCTTGGGATCCCCAACAGCATTTCCCGTCCTCCAGCCCTCCTCTGGGTGCTCGCCAGTTTCTCGTGGCTGTCCTTGGGGCTCTTCACCCGTTCTCGGAATCTCTTGCAGGTTACAGGGTCTGCAGCGGCTCTGCAGTGGTTCCCTGTTTTTCTGGAAGGCAAACTGGTCTGCCACCCCTTCTCAAACAACACAGCTTCCCTGTTCCTTGTTCCTCGGGTGGGGGGTTGACTTTGTATCCACCAGTAAGGAACCTTCCAGCTCCCTGTACTTCGCTGGGTCCCAAAGGTTTCCCTTCTCTCTGGTAAGCAAACGAGTCCACAGCCACTTGGCTTCAGAACACAGTTTCCCTGCTCCTCATTGGAGGGCTTGACAACACTTCCTGGTTTCCCTCCTCTATTTCAACTACTGTTGGAAGAACAGGAAGTCGGTAACGACTAGACTGTTCAATGTGGTTCCCATAGATAATCTTCATGCTTTCGGCACTTCGCCCACATCACAGCACTGATCTTGCGGTTCCCCTGTGAGTCAATGGAGTTCTTCTTTGTCACAGTTGCCAGGGGTCCGAAATGTGAGCCAGACAACATTTGGATGATTTTTCAAAATATGCCATTTTGTTAAATCATAAGTTTCAACAAATGCCTAACTATCCCTACTCTGGCGAGGATTTCCCTGCTTATCCAAAACTAAAGGAAACACTCTAACAAAGGATATCTGGAACTCCCACTTAAGCATAAAATACACAAGAATATATATGGCAATTCACAACAAACATTAACACCAGGAGTTCACATATGGTCAGTTTCTCTTTGTAACCTGGGTGAGCTCCCCTTCCCCAAGTTTCAAGTTAGGTTCAAGTCCAATCTTCAACATAAAGAAACAAGGAAATCTGGGTTTACAACAAAGTGTCAATTCAGTTCTTGGCTCCGACACTGTATCACAAGAGAGGTCAATATTCAACCAACATAAAGAATTCTGTCCTTCCTTGAGTAATAATTTCCACTTCATCAAATAGGATCAATGACGTTCTGGGCCATGATGCTTTACCACTACTTAAAAAAGTCAAAGAGGAAATACAGTTCCTTGAAAGATTTACAAAGATCCCAACACTTGACAAGGCAAAAGAAATACAGCTTCTTCACAGCACTCTTTAAATCTTTCTTCACAGCATTATATACCACAGTTATGTGCCTCCTTAAGTGCCGACTGTTTGACTGTTCGGCTGGACGGATGGTTGACGGCTGGATAGAATCTGTAATTGTAACGATCGTATTTTGTTTTTTCAGTTGCTTGTCAATTGGTGTATGAAGGATACTTCATTCTGTGTGAGCTCTTACTGTGGTAAGCCCCTCTGCTCTGTGATATCTTTGAACGTACGAGATTGTACGCTGTGAAGTAAACTTGTGAATTGCATTGCGCTTATGATTTTACATGTTCCGGGAGTTCTCGAAACTTTTCCTCCCAGTTAGGGACTTTGCGAAAATGGTTTAATGACAGACTAATAGCTGAGTAACTCATACAGTTGAATACTGGTATGATACAGAATCTTCTCTAGTTACCAAATGTGTTGTATGCTGTCACGCTTGATATGTATGACAAATGGACTTAGTTTTGTCAAACGCGTATAAAGTTACAAACACTTTCCTCTCCTACGCTGTAACTGTTGTACTGATTACGCTTGATTTGTATGACAAAAGGACTTGGTTTTGTCTAACGCGTATAAAGCTACGTACGCGTTCCTCTCCTGCGCTGTAACTGATGTACTGATTTCTGCCAATGGTCACTGCTAATCAAACAAGTAGTGTGCATAGTCTTCACCACAACCACTGTGCACGATCGCATCTGTAATATACATTCCCAACTATTGAGCGATTGTGAATCATTTCAAAAGTGGTGTTGCTAATAGATTGAAGTATGTCATGCAAGACTTAGAGTTGTAAATGACACACAATGGCAAAACAACTACTAGTAATACTTCCTCTATGGTAGGGGAACTTCGTAGCGGCAGATTCCTCACAGATTCCTCGGCCTCTCACACTTTACCAACGAGTGGTACTTTGAATTTACCAATTAAGTAATATCCTGACTTTGGTATTAATTTGCCTCTGCATAAAAATGGATGTCCTGATAAGGACTTAATGGTGCAAAGTATTACGAATCAGTCATTGGATGTACCTAAAGACACAACACATACTCATATTTGTGCTCAAATACATCAGTCATCTCCCTACTCTTTACAGGAAATCTACAATCTAGATAAATAAGCCATGCAAAGTCACATAAATAATGCTTCTCATCCTTTGAGGAGATCTTTGTCTGTTAACATGGTTGAGTTTAATAATGATCCTATATCTGACATCTCAGTGCTTGCCCCAGCGGTGATGGGGGAAGTAGGGAAATGTGTCAGACATTCCCTGGGTCCAAGCACTACCACATCAACTCAATCTAGGGAGTTAGATGAAATTAGCCTGTTTTCTAAAAAGAATCCTTATGTTAAACCTCCCAGATCCACCTCTGCATCCGCTATGCTCAAAAATAAAAATCAGGGGATTCGTAACTCCAGCTCACCTTCTCATATTCTGCATACAACACTTCATGACTTGTATAGACTCTAAGCCTCCTGACAACTTACAATCTGGTTACTTTGCGAATGAGGAGGAAAGGTCACCCTAAAGCATTAATCTAGCAATTGATCCTGATGCACCAGACTCCATTTCCTTCCCTGTCTTAACCCACATCTTAAATCTTTTAGGTAAAGGACACAAAGTTACACATAATTACATTAGAGATATTAAGATCCCCCTTTCTGACATACTTTCCAAAATGAATAGAATTGAGGGATTTATGATTGCTAGGGAAACCTGTAGACCTCCCACCCCTGACTCCGGTACCTCAAATACCCCTACTAAATCTGTACATTCTTAGACTACTCAGGTATTGTGTAAACATAAATTATCTCAAGCAAATTTGGACCCTTCAGAGAGATCCATAAACAATTGTGGGGACACAGGGTATTTGGATGGTGACTTTAGACTAATGCCAAATTCTCATACACAAGAGACTCTAGAACTTTGGAAAGATATCAAATCTCATACTGACAAAATTATAGAACGTGAGGTATTAGTACAATCCCTCAAGAACAAAGTTACTGGTGAACAAAATCTAGACAAACACATATTGAAGACTGGAAATATGTCAGTCTCTGAAGATCTTGTACATCCGAATAGCCCATCTCCTTTGACAGACATCATTGACCACTGCTGCAGAGGAGTCTTCTAGTAGTTCTACATTTTTTCTGTCTCGCAGGAACAAACGACTTCAACTTAGAGCCGCTAAAAGAAGAGCTAATAGGAGAAATCTAAATGAGTCCCAAGTCAAGAGATCTAAGAACCTGCCCTTGACTAAAATCAATGGACACAACTCCAATATTAAAAATCTTTGTGCAATTACCAGTGAGAATGAGATATTAGATCTCCAACAACTGAGTGAAGAAAGTAAATCACACCTACAGATAAAAGATGATCTTAAATGCCCAAAGAAACCGACTAGTAAACTCATAGTTAATAAGAAAACCACTGAAAAATGTAATGAAGCTAATAAGACAGATACAATAGCCCCTAACGTAGGGAAGAAAATACTCTTTAAATCTATAGATGAGACATACATCTCTCCTCTGAACTTGGATGAATTAGGTTCCAAAAAACAAGCTCAGATGTCCACGCTTTATCCAATTACTGGTAAGATAAAGGGCTCCGGCATGATTCTACACCAACCCTCTAACCTACCTGTCGAAGACCTCTTACCTTCCCATAGTCTATCTGGCCATAATGGGATCCACCAGTCCAATGCTGACGTCTCCCTGCCTCAAATAAATTGCGTTCCCTCTATAGGTATTACCAATCCGCCTTCGGTATCAAGCACGATGTCCTCAAGCTCAAGCAATGGTAATTTGCAAGTTGAAAATCCTCTGCCTTCCTTTGTTTTATCTGGCCAAAGCGGGATTATCCAGTCCAATGTTGATGTTTTCCTGTCTCAAATAAATTGTGTTCCATCTATGGGTGCTACCCTTCCACCTTTTGCCTCAAATATGCTGTTTCGAAGCTCCAGCAATGGTAATTTGCCTATTACACGCCTTATACCTTCCCATATTTTATCTGGCTAAAACGGGATTAGTCAGTCCAAACTTGGTGCCTTCCTCCCTCAATTAAATTGTGCTGCCTCGTTGGGTGTCACCCATCTCCCTTCTGTCTCAAGCATAATGTCTTCAACCTTGTGTAAAGATATAATTGAAATTCCCACTAACACATCAGAGGTGGAATCTAGTACTTGTGATATATCCCAGCAAACCTAAAACATTATAGACTGGGAGAGTGACCTAAAGGTACTGGGCAATGCTCGAATCACTTGTTCCTGTCTATTGGGAGTACTTAATCAAATTCCATCTCTGAGAATGTTAAACTTGGAGGACTTTGATTGAATTACTCTAGCTCAGTACAGTAACTATCATATGATCTGTCAGGTGAACTCTACAATCATATTAAAACTAATTTGGGAACAGAGATCGGACCCTGCCCATGCAGGGTTGTCTATGCAGTTATTCAAAACTAAACAGGAAGCAAAGAAGTTTGTTGAAAGAGGTTACATTGGAAAGTCAAATCTCGGGTGGAGGAATTGAGCAGGCACTAGGCAAATATAACATCTCACAGTTTCTGTCACTGGCACTGGCAGCACAATAAAAGATTGGACGTTGGTGGAACCTCTTATAAAAACTATTTTCGCTCCAAAGCCTGTAGTAATATCAGCGTAGCCAGTTTAGAGTAAAGGACTTCATTGTGATCTCCTGGAACCCATGTAGTTTCCATACTTGGTTTTCTCTGCTTCTCCCTGAAAATAAACCAAAAGTTCTATTTATACAAGAAACTATGACGGTTGGCCAATTTTACTTGGACGGATACACAGTTTACTGTTCACCTGCCACTTCTGCCCTTGCAGGAAGACCCTCAAGAGGACTTGTGATTGCTATTGATAATGCCCAAATACTAACATCCAGACTTATATCTCTTTCTGATCATCTGCTGGTTGCTGAAGTATGTTTAAAAGATAAGGTGGAAATGTATATACTGCTTCTATGTTTCTACTGGAATCCTGCTAAAATTACTCAAGAGAATATTTTTTATCAGCTAGATAAAATCCTTGAAGACACCTTTCTACACAATCCTAATTATGGGGTTATTGTGGGTGGGGATTTTAATTTCTGCTGCATTAATGGCTGTTCAATGTAAAGTCAATAAGAAACGTACTCTTCAAATGTATAAAAACTGAATTAAACAAATTAAAATTAAAATGCATAACTTGGATAACCAAAAAATTAAAAAATATATTTTTAATCATAACACAAAATCAATTTGGTCTATGATTAAGCAGGCCAATTGCTATCATATAGAGGATTGTCATTCATCTATCTCAGCAGAAGTCTGGAAGAAATACATGGCAAAGGTATTTAAACTACACTTAATCTATTCGGGCATTCCTCATCCAAAAATTGAAAAAACTATTATGGGCTAAAGCACATCGGAACTAATAGATATCGAATGAGCATTTTCGAAAATTAAACTTCTCAAAAGCAGCAGGGCCAGACGGAATTCCGAGTTTTTGGGCCCTTATTTTGAAAGGTAAATTTGAATATATCTTTAAAGCACAGTCTATTCCGGAATCCTGGTTGCTCTCCATAATTGTCCCTATTTTTAAGAAGGGAGAGTCTGCACTTCCTGAGAATTGTAGACCCATTGCTCTGACGATGCTTCTGCCAAAATATTTTCTATTCTAATCCTCCATGATCTGGAAAAACATATTGTGGCACATGACATTCTCTCTAAATATCAAATTGGGTTTTGCAAAAAATGGGTACTGCATTAAACACAACTATTTTATCACACGTCTCGGTGCAATCAAAGAAAAAAGGTTTGAATTCAGTCTATATGGCTGTCTTAGACATAACGGCAGCCTTCGACAGTGTGGTTGGAAACATACTGTGGAACAAAATGGTAAAACTAGGCATACCCCTATCATTGATTCTCTTAAATCTCTATGCTACATGAGAGCACCCCGTATAGGGTGAGAATCAACCAGGAAGGTGCCCTGACATAAAAGGGGGTCAAGTAAGAATGCAACTTATCATCTACCTTATTTAATATTTAGCTATGTGATTTGGATGAATTATGGTCTGAGAAAAATATATTTCCTGTGAGACTGGGTAAGATTTGTATACACTGGAATGCTTTCGCAGACAATCTCATATTTTTTGATACCACTCCATTTGGACTTCGTTTCATTTATTTTCATCTTTCGCACTCAAGCAGAACTTAAAACCGAATCCTAATAAATCAAAGATCATGATTTTCACAGGTAGTAAGAAGTTAAGATCTTATAAATGGTCTATTGAGGGTAATTACATTGAACAACCAGTCCACATGATATATCTGGGATGTAACTTGTGCAATACATCTTCTCTGGTAATGTGGAAGAACACTCTAAATGAGAAGCTAAGACCACTACTCTCACAAAAGAGAATTATCTATTGTAAATATTGTAAATTCTCAATCCTACCGGTGATAGAATTCTACATTCTGAAAGTGGAGCCAGTATTGCTATATGGCCTAGACATGTGCCTGATAGATATCAGACCCTTTCTAAACATCCTACAAGGTCGTGCATGGAAGACAACTCTCCATTTAGCTGCCTCTGTTCCTAACTCTCTTGTGCGCCATGAATTGGGATTCAGCTCATTAGCTTCTAGGTATGAACGCAGGATGATTAGTAACTATGCTAATATTATGGATCCACCTTGGAACTCTTTGTACAATGCCCTTCATGAGATGATGATTGACAATGGCTTAAACTCTTTTGGGTCGTTTTGTAGAAAAATTCATTTGTTACTGCTTAATCTTGATGTTGTAAATGAGGATGTAACTAATCGCCCAGGGTTTGTCAAAATAAAATAATATGATCTTGAATGGATTGCGACAATTGAGGTTTTAAAAAAAATACACGAGAAAGTATAGCACATTGGCCATGTGATGGCGACACAAGCCCTTTGTTGCAGTGCAGATTCTTAAATTGTGATGACCCAAAGAAACTTTAAAACACTTGGTTTTAGCATGTCCCCGTTTTAGAGTTAATAGATTGTCTATATTAAGAAAATGTATTGGTAATGAATCAGAATTTACTATGAATTTATTATGGATAAGAATGATGTGTGGGGTTAACAAATCTCTAACCATAGCACTAACTCACTTACTGAGGATAATTGATGATGAATTATTAAGAAAAGAATGTCCCTCCACTATTGTTTAGTCTGACTCTGTGCTCCAAAAATGTTTTACTTGTACTCGGTTTTAATCAAGGGGCAAAATTACTCTCTTGTTGTGATAACATATTAACTGGATTTTAATTATGATATTTGCACATTTGTAATGTTGCACAGTTGTATTTTGGACAGTGAATTGGAGAGAATTTTACACATGAATTTTAGATCAGAAGTTTGAAATTATGTTAGACTGTGGGTTCTTCATTTCTTTAATAAAACTTGTTCAAAAGTATTTGTAAAAAATGTGTTCTTCAAGATGTATAATTTCATAACATTTTTTGTAAAGGTTTTAAAATGGACCAAATACAAATAAAAATTTTTAAAAAATAGCACAATTTATAACTTTGTTGGGATGACTACATAGCACCACTGCTTCTACCTGGGTATGTCACAAGTTTCTCTCTTTCTCACCTGTTTTTCCTTGCTTGTGACTTTCTTGGATGCAACTTCCTTTTTTCTCACTGTCCGAGACTTGTACAGGCCGAGGTGCGAGTCTTCAGGTTCCAGTGTGATGTAGCCGGCTGTCCGGATTGTGGTCAGTATCCAGGAATGTAGTTGTGTATCCAGGAAGGAGGAGGAGTAAGAGTCCCACGCTCGGAGAGTGTCTGTGACACCGCAGGACCGAGCACAAGACGAATCCAGGAAGATGATACGGGCTAGTGGGTAAGGGAGAATCGGAAGGGGTTCCAGGAAACAAGAAAAAAGGAAAGGTAAGGAACTGTAGATAGCACAGGAGGCAGACTCGAAACACACGTCTAGCAACTCCAAGCAGTTGCGTTGAGACACGCAGAGCTGCGTGGGAGTGTCTGTTTTCTAGGAAGACGAGCGTTGCGCGCAAAGGCTAGAGCACAGCGTTGCAGGCCCGTCGGCCATGTTGGAAGGATCACCGAGTTCATGCTGCGGTGCATCATGGACCATGAAGTCCAAAAGGGATGAATTTGGTGGTTCATGACAGTATGCCTCCTCCTAAAGCCGGAACCACCGGGTTTGCCTGGATGGACTCGATGAAATCTTTGTATTAGATGGGGGCAATCATGTTTGAGACAGGTTCCCAGGTGCGCTCACTGGGGGCGTATCCTTTCCATTCTACCAAATATTGAAGCTGACCCCGTCTGTATGTGGAATCACATATCCTGGAGACTTGGAACTCAACCTGGTCATTAATGATTACAGGGTTAGGTCTAGGAGTAGTTCTGGTGGACTGTACATATGGTTCAGTAAGGAACTGTGGAAGACCGGATTAATCCTTTTCCAGGATTCTGGAAGCTGGAGCCGGAAGGCCACTGGATTAATGATTTCCTTAATGGAGAAGTGTACATAATACTTGGGAGCCAGTTTATTAGGCTGCAGATGTCGAGGAAGAGGTTTTGAGGATAGCCAAACCTTATCCCTGACTGCCTATGAAGGGCTTGGTCTCCGCTTGGTATCTGCATATCGTTTGACTTCTATCCTGGCCTTTTCCAGTCATTCCTTAGCATCTCTGTGTACGTTTACCAGTGTTTCAATCCAGGCATCAACTGCAGGGACCTGGGTAGGATGTGGTAGAACAGATGGTAGAACTGAAGGATGAAATCCCTGACTGCAAAAGAATGGACTTGTCTTGATAGCCGAATGATCAGAATTGTTGTAAGAAAATTCAGCCAAAGGAATCAAAAGTGACCAGTCATCCTGGACCTTGGTTGCGAAACAGCAGAGGTACTGTTCTAGGGTCTGATTAACTCGTTCTGTTGCCCCATTAGTCTGTGGATGATATCCTGAAAATAATGCACGCTGGATGCCTAATATTTGGCATAGTTGTTTCCAGAACTGGGATACATACTGGTGTCCTCTGTCGGAGATGATCTTTGAAGGCAATCCATGAAGTCTAAATATGTGTTTTAGGAATATTCCAGCTAATTCAAACGAGGATGGTAGTTTGAACAAGGATGTGAAGTGAGCCATATTGGTAAACAGATCGATGGTAACCATTATGGTTGTATATCCTCTGGACGGGGGTAATTCCACGATAAAATCTGTGGCGATGATTTCCCAAGGTTGTGTTGGTAATGCGGGTTGATGTAGGAGACCTGCAGGTTTTCTGTTATCATGTTTGTTCTGATTACACACTGCGCAGGATTGGATGTAGGTTCTTATGTCAGCTACCATCTTTGGCCACTAGAATTGTCTCTGTATAAGATGGAGGGTGGTAGTGATGCCTCGATGTCCCGAATGGAAGGTGTCATGGCAGAGATTCATGATTTTGTCCCTCAGTTTTTGTGTGGGCATTGCCAACCGTTTGTCCTTGAAGAGATAGCCGTCTTTTGTTACTAAGTTCCATTGATTATTCCTGATGTATTCCTTCCAGAGATCGGAAGGTGTTCTTGCACGGAAGTCTTCCAGGAGAGAAATGGCTTGTGCCACAAATACGGTATCAGGGAACATCTTCAGAAAGGTCCGGGTTTCGACGGACTCGTAATCAGGACGCCTAGATAAGGCATCTGCGAAAATGTTATTCGTTCGAGAGAGTGATTAATTTGGAATTGTTACTGAGCAAAAAAGAAGGCTCAACAGGCTTGACGACTATTTCTGCATTCCAGGGACTGTAGAGCTTGCAAGTTCCGATGATCTGTTCGTACCTGCACTGGGTGTTTAGCACCCAAGAGTATATGGCGCCAGTCGGTGAAGGCTTTTCGGATGGTCAATAACTCCTTCGCCAGGACGTAATAGTGGCTCTCACTGGGAGTCAAAGTGCGGGATAGGTATGCAATAGGATGTTCCATCTTGTCTTCGAATTCCTGTTTTAAGACCACACCAATGGCGTAGTCTGAAGTGTCTGTTTCCACCAAAAAAGGCCGGTCTATGTCGGGTTGGGCCAGGATTGGAGCTTGAGTAAATTCTTGTTTCAGTTGCTGAAAAGCCATCTCTTGAGCAGTAGACCATGTAAATGGAGTATCCTTCTTCAGGAGTGTTACAATGGGATGCACTATGTCAGAAAACGCGGGAATTAATTTTCTATGAAAATGTGCCAGGAAGGATTGAATCTGTTTCACAGTGGTGGGTACTGGCCAAGAAAGTATGGAATCGACCTTGGAAGGATCCATTCCGATTCCTTTGGAGCTAAGCACAAATCCAAGATAATGAACGGTTTGGACATGAAAGAGACATTTTTCTGGTTTGGCCAGGAGTTTGTGTTCTCGTAAACGTTGTAAGACTGCTTTTACATGTTCTTGATGGATCTGGGGGTCATTGGAGTAAATCAGTATATCATCCAGGTGCAAAATGACGAAAAAAGGAACAGCATATCAGAGAAGACTCTATCCATGAAGCATTGAAAAACCGCTGGGGTGTTGGCGAGACCGAAAGGCATTACCAAATACTCAAAGTAGCCAAAGGGAGTTCTGAAGGCCGACTTCCATTCATCGCCTTCCTTTATTCGGATGAGATGGTAAGCACCCCTAAGATCGAGTTTAGTGAAGATGACAGCACCTCGTACTGCCTCCAGGATATCAGAAATAAGTGGTAGTGGGTAGCAGTCTTTGAGGGTACATTGGTTGAGGCCACGGTAATCCAAACAAAGCGAAGTTCTTTAGTGTCTTTCTTCGGAACGAAGAATAGGGAAGCACCGGCTGGAGATTTTGAAGGCTAGATAGTACCATTTGCCAGGTTGGTATCCAGGTATTCTCGTAGAGCCTTGTTAGGCAGAAACCTGTGCAGTTCCCTTTGGGAACACTGCAAAAGATTTAGGACTACAGGTGTTAGCAGTAAACCCACTTGGTAGCAGTCTGTACCACCCAGATTTACCTGGTAGCTGTGGCTGAGCAGTCAGACTTCCCTCAAGAAGAGTTAGGCAGTATGCAAAGTATACACAATAGGCACTCAGATACAATAATACAAGCAAACACTGACCAGAGCTTTGTTATCAAAGTATATAATTATTTATTTAAAAACACACTGTTTGAAACATTCCAGCACTCTTATTGTAAAATACTCTAAACACAGTTACTATTATAATATATACATCCCTTATTCCTTATCAGATAAGTCTTAGTTAACACCACTTATTTCCAGACAGAGGTGAGCGCTTAACTATAGATGGCACTCCAATAAGTTCATGAAGAAGGGATGGAAAAAGACAGAATATGGAAAGATACACCACTCTAAGATTTAGGAACACTATTAGCAAGGCAGAAGAGCAAAAGTCACTTGTGAGCCAAAGTCCATAGGCTGGGCCCACTCTTAGAGAGAGCAGAGCACAAATGCGCCCAAGATCACACAGTTACACTAGGCTTAGAAAGTCTTGCAGAGAGTTCGAAAGAGTTTAGAGAGGCTCAGAAAAGTTTAGACAGGGTGTCCCAGGCTAACCCAGGTTCGAAAGCCGGGGGCTAAATCTACCCCGTACAGTCGGTGGCAAGGGAAGCCAGGCGGAACACGGTACCTTAAGTGGGAAGGATCCTCCAGCGTGGCAGTTGTTCCTGGCAGCGGGTGCAAGTCTCGGCGTCGTCCAGGGGAAGAGAAGATCTCGACTTGGAGGAAAGCTGAAGGTCGTTGCACTGCCAGGGAAGAAACCAGCCGCAGAGTTTTCCGGTTAAAGGTAGTACCCTTTATTTCGCGGTCGTGGTAAAATGTGGTATTCCGGTTTAGGCAAGGCGGCCACGAGATACGTCGGGAAGGCGAAAAGACGGTGAAAACTGGTTATCCCCACCAGTCAAAGGAAGAAGACTCTCCGGCGGGAGATCTCCTCTGTCGTTGGGAAAAGTGGTGAGATGGTCCAGCAGGGCTCCACTGGTGGTGTCGTCGTGGCAGGTTGGCTCAGCTTCTCCCTCATCGGATTCTTAGGTCCTGTGGCGACTTTTGAAGTTCCAGTCCCCAAAGCCCTGCTTTTATGCAGAAAACCCCCATTCAATCAGCCTAGCTGTCACTCAAACATGCTAAGTGGTGAGCCGGTCGGCTCACCACTTGGGCCAACCAGGACGGAGTGCGACTTGAGTTGCCTAGGCAACTCAGTCCAGGGTGCCTAAATCCCCCTAAATACCAACCGGAGAATTAATAATAATTAAATAAACCATCGGTATGTTCGAGGCTATCGTAATTAAATAAATAAAGATAGTAGCCTCGAACGATGGGAAAATCCCATAGAGAAATATTCGCGGTTGAATATAAAAAGTAGTATCCACTGCCACCAGCCAAAACTCGATCAGGGGGGACGGAGACGTGCCCCCTCGACTAATAGACCCCGGGGCAATCGAATTGCCCCAGCCAGTACGTCCACAATATGATGGTTTGTACTGGTTCTGTTCAGAATTCAAGACTAGTAAAGTCAATGGTGACTTTACATGCCCTGGGAGACAGTAGTCAGTCCCAGGGTATAGAGTCTATACTGGGGGGTCACTATGACGCCCCTGTGTTACTGCACTGAGGGTGCTGTGTAACACACATCACAAAAACACATGAAGCCCTATGGAGTAAAAGACCCCATAGCCCATTAAACACATCTAGAGTCAAAGGAATACACTCAAATCATGTCCAAGAGTGAGGGTAAAAGAGTCTCACTCTTGGCAGGAGAAAAAAATAAACCCCAAAAATCCAGCAAAGCTGCTGGGGGACTCACTAGGTTAGGAAATTCAGCCTAAACAGAGAATTCTCCCTAACAAGCCTTCTTTTCGGGTTTGGATAATATGAACATCCTCCTGAATGGAATCACCGCTAAAGCGTCTGTGTGAATGGCACAATCCTCTGGCCTATGGAGTGGAAGGGCTTGAACAATGGCTGTTGAAAACACATCTGAGTACGTTTGATAGATCTCAGGTACTTGGATAATGTTGGATACACTTAAGGATGATTGCTTGTGGTTCTGGGAGGTCAATGGAGGTTCTTGTAATGTGTCTTGAGACAAACAGTGGGACATGTCACACATGTCTAGCAACTCCAAGCAGTTGCGTTGAGACGTGCAGAGCCGCGGGGGAGTGTCTGTTTTCTGGGTAGCCGAGCACAGCTTTGCAGGCCCGTCGGCCATTATGGTAGGATCACTGAGTTCACGCCGCAGTGCATCATGGACCATGAAGTACAAAAGGGTTGAATTCGGTGGTTCATGACAGGGTAATTCTCATGCCAAGGCAGCTTCTGCTTGGATTCACCATGTGGGTCTATTCTCTTGGCCCGCGGTGTTCCCCATTCAACTGGGCTTTGAAGTTTCAAATCTACTAACAACCAAAGGTTTTAACCACAGCATCAACAGTTTTCAACTTTGTGACCTGTAGCAATTTTTCAGAAAAGACAACATTCTCATTAGGGCTCCTGAGTGTAAGGAAGGCATGGTATCAATAGTAAGACAGATACAAGTGACCACAGTTTAAGGGTGTTTATTGAACTTCAACAAGGGTATGATAAACACCAACCTAATCCTAAATCTACAGATGGGACCAAGCTACGGCCATCAAATAATAATAACGCAGTCCTAGTGGTGTCTTCTCAAAATAAAAGGGCCTATACTAAAAATCCCCCTATTGCCAAAACTTACCTCTAAATACAAATAATGTGGGGGTAGTGTTTATGAAAAAGAAAGAGGTTTTCACAAAAATGATATGTCAGGATGTTCAGGCCGTTGAACTCCGTTTTCAGCACGGGACAAGGCGGTTCACTCGAGCGTAGCACAATCTCTGGCTTCTTTAGCACAAGGATACAGTTCAATCACTAGCATCAGGGCCTTCTGTGCCCAACCCTCTTTGCCTATCAAGGTTTGCTCATGCAGGGGGCCTGATACAGCAAAACAAACAAAAAGCGCCTTTCCTCTTAAAAGTACTCAATTCAGGTGACTCACTAGTCACCCTGATTCCCCCTCATCTGAGCTCAGATCCCTTTCTTACAATAATCATCACTTTGGATCCCCCTCTTCCGGGTTCAGATCCTCTTTCACAATGTTCATAGGATATTCTTTCTCGGGTGACTCGCTGTTCACCCCGGATCCCCCTTAGCTGGGCTCAGATCCCCTTCTTAATGCACTTAGTTTCCCTCAGGCGGGTTTGGACCAATTTCAGTTAGCATTGCCTATTGAAGACTTTCGAATGTGCACAGGGTTTTGCTTGACCCGTTGCAGGACCACTTCGATTTCACAATTCCTTTTTACATTTGCCACCTTTCAGTTGGATACCTAACAGAGACCTTCGAATGAGCACCCACGTAGCGCTGGACCACTCTGTTTATGGTATCTGTCTTGGCTTCAAAAGTTCAGTCACTCATCTGTGGTTTAATTATATTTGCATCGCTTGTTACACACGCTTTACACATTGTTCTCTTCAGTTTTCTCTATACAATGTTGCTGCTTACAACTTTGGCTTTAACACGGACCGGTTAGGTATCATTCTCCCCAACTCACCGGCTGTGCTGACTTTACTGGTGCTGCTTTGTTGTAGGAGCCAATGACAGTACCACAGCAGCAAACGAGCTTCCCTGCCTTGGCTATCGACACGGGAGAGCCCCGGGTATCTCTGACACACAATGCAGGTTTCTTCAGCTTTGATTCCGGGTCTTATGTTTCTTATTCTTGAAGGCATATGAAAATAACAGTCTTTCTCTGAAAAGGTCAAGGGCACGTTCCTCCATGCAACCCTCTTCCCTCTTGCCATCTTTAACCTTGTATTAAACTGCCATCTTGGAACTGCTGCTTCCTTGTGTGTTTTGCCTTACTCAGAGTGTGCTTTTGTGCTCCGCCTTTTATCTGTGTGGGGAGGTGTGATGGAAGTCAAGTGTGTGTAATGATCAGTAATTGCCTGACCATTGTATTGGGACATGTCAGATATACGGCTTGGGTGTTAGTCTGTTTTCTCTCACCGTGAGCTGTCCGTGAGAAAGTGTTTGTGTCAGAAAGGGGAACAGGGGTTGAGTTCCTAAGTATCGTACCTGGTAGGATGGGGAAAAGGTGTTACAGGGAAGGGGATACCGTATCTCGCTGACTGGTGTCTCACTTCCACTCCCCGAAGAACCCTCATCTTGATGCTCCTCCCGCAGTGGTCCACCCCCAGGAACTGGATCCAAAAGATCTTGGGGACTAGCAGGTGAAACACCTCCAGGTTTCTCACATGAGCACCTTCATGTAGGCAAGGCACTCTTCCTCTGAACATTCACTGTTCAGAAGGGCAGCCTCTTTGCCAATCTTGTCTTTCTGCCACATCAACATTTGAAATGCCCATAATGATATAATTGCACCTTTTCCTTATGGCTTTGGCAATGTGAGTTACACCAACCTTTAGGGAACAATTACCATTAACCAGCTCCACCTTCTTGCAGCCATGTATTCACCTCTTTGTTCATTGCCAACCAGAGTAGCTGAACTGCATGCTGTGTTGTTAGTCTCTTTTGGTTTTAGGCATTCTCTGGCCACCACTTGGCTCTGGCTATGCTTGCACCACTCTTGGCTTGGGTAATACTTGTGTCACTCTTGGCTGGGCAATGCTTGTTCCCTGAACTCACAATTAATTATATGCAGTCACTTACCTTCAGTACTACATTGTTTTGTACTGCTTCACAAATGATTCTCAGGTTAGCCGTTACCTTTCAGTTTTAGGCACATGCTGCCATTCTTTCATCTGTTTTCAAGAGTTTTAGTATTCAATGCACGTGTTCATTTCTTTTTATTCTTACACGAGTGAACTGAAAATTGTTCACTTATACTTGAGTTCTACTTTTCAGACTTTGCATAGTCTAACAATCAACGGTTGCTTGAATATAACCTTTACTTGTACGCAAGTGAATCTACTTGGATACAGTTGCCTACCTTTGTTCGCACAAGGGGCCAGAACCCTTGGTAACACTCACCGGCTTCTGTCTTGCTCCCTTCGCGTTCCGCAGGGCTTGGACTGCTTCGGGCCTCCTCTGGACACACAACCCACCTCATGAAGGTGTCTTCAGTTCCGCCATGCAGTCAAGGAGCTCCTCTCACTCCTGGCACCCTCAGCTGCACAACACTCTCCAGCCACGGTCTCCAGCAAGCTTTCTGCAGCGCAATCTCTGCAATTAGGTTCACATGTGAAAAAGCAGTCTTCCTTCACGCTTTCCGCTGTGCAACCTCTGCACTACAAACTTTGGGGAAACAGGACTCTCTCAGGACAGGTAGCAGAAATCTGCTTATCAAAGTCCCGGCGTCCCTTCATCTCACCCACTGCTTAGATTGCCAACACTGTGCTCTGCTTCTGCTGCAACCACTCCAGCTACAGCTATATGTGCTTCTCATTGCCTGCACCTGAGGGGCCTTTTGAGCCTCTCTGCTTCCCTCAGGTGTGGGTCATTAGGCTTAACAGGCTGACTACTCCTGCAGCATTGCTCTTCAGCCCTCTTGCTCATCCCAGTATTTAGGCGATTATGGGACTTTTAGTCTCTACTACTAGAATTAGGCTTCCTTATCAGCTTTTTCATTTTAAAGGCAGATTTATTTCATTTATATACCTTTAAGGGAACATCACAGGAGCTCAATGCAAAAAGATAAGGTAGCTCACTCAAGCCATTATGCATATGTTTCCTGTTATAGTACCTCTGTGAGAAAGGGGGATTTTTAACCTAAGAATGCTCAAATGGTCTTTCCTTCCTTGGGGTATTTAAAAATGTCACACCCAAATTCATCCACACCAAAAGGCTTCATGTGGGATTTAGCTACATCATAATCGCAAAAAGCCATTACATGCCCTGGTACCTTTATACGGTTCTTCCCTTGGAAGGATAAATACTGTGTCTCTGGGCCCTGGATCCTCCCAGGTAATCCTCCCGCCCTATACTACCCCCAAGGTCAGGACCAGGAAGCATCTACCTTTCCCTGGCCACCTGGGAGGAGACTTTAGGCAGGGGTTTAGTGAGGGATGTGTAGGCTTCATCACACAGTACTGTGAAAGGGATCTTCACTTAGGTAATTCCTATTCTTCCTCGTCTCAGTTCTTTCTAGGGGAATGGTAGAGTGACAATAACTCATGACCCTAACATGGAAGGGGTTGTTTCTAGGGTTGTAGGAAGGGGGCCTAGGGTGAGGTGATCTCGGTGGATACCACGTTCTCTTCAGATACTCGCCCCTAGTCTCACATGGGGATCCCTTCCCATATGATCCTCCCACTGGGACTAATGGGTAGCAGCCTCACTGTCCTGGCCTCATGGGAATGGGAATGGGCTCCCCGCAGGGGAGAAGGGATGGCATTCCAAGATTCGTCACAATTTACAATCCCCGGAAGTAGAAATAGAAGATTTCATGAATTACACTCAAGCATATAATCAAAGGTTATGTTACAATGCAGTGTCAAACCCAGAAAGAACGGGTTATAGATACATGGTGTTGAGTGCAATTGTAGCAACGGTTTTGTTTACTGTTCCTTTGTCTGCCTTCGAGGTGACTACCCATTATTAGAATTGTACTCTTTATCTGATTAGTGCAGCAACAAGAGGAGATGTTGGAAGGACGGCAGAAAAGGGACACATTGGACAAAATGTGGACTGGGGATAATACTGCACTTGCAACGTGGGGATATACAAGGGTTCACATTTAGAGGGTTGATCAGATCGATTAGAGAAGACCATAAGGCTCATATCTGGAGCAGAGCTTAGGGGCAGTGAGGCACAAATCGGTGAGCTCCATGTCATAGGGGCCTTGAGTCAGCTTACTCAAGGGGCCATCTGAAAACTGATGGATGGTGTGCTGAAAGCTGGGCGGAATTTGGAATGGGACATGGCGTGCAAAGAGGTGCAAGATTATCTGAATGCCCAATTGATATTGATTTGTGAAGATGTGCAACATAACGGTTGGCCCAGACTGTTGAAGAATGGTTCTGGCATACCAGAGTTCTTGTGGCAGTGGAGGAACTTCTGGACATACAGCAGATGGTATTGCGAGGACAAAGAATGATTGTTCGCAATGCATGGCCCAATTAAGGGACTATGGGCCTCATTACACGGAAGGCGGTGAGGCATGGCGCTAATAGCCGGCAAGTAAAATACCGGCACCGCCTTGGCGGAAAGGGGATTTACCGCCCCATTCCAAGGTTGGAGGGGCGGTAAATCCCCCTTCCACCATTGCCCTTCCCCATTCCCATTTCTGCCCCATAGGGCTCTATGGGAATGGGGAAGGCGCTAATTACGGCACCGCAATTTTGCGGTGCCGTAATTAGCTCCGAGGTCCCTTAGCGGGTTGGTTTTTAACACCTGCAAAAAGCAGGCATTAAAGCACAAACCCGCTAAGGGACCTCGTAGTAAGGCAGTAATGGTTAACGGTCACCGTTACCATTAACGGTGGCCGTTAACCATTACCGCCTTCCGTGTAATGAGGCCCTATGAGTGCTAGCCAGCAGAGTAATGCCTGGACCATGGGTTTGCTGCACCTGGGAATTGGTGACACACCATGAAGTATGGGAAATAAAGTTACCCAACAATGCCTCTCGATATCTTATCTATGCCCCGGGGCTGTGGTTTTGCATTGCTTCAAATTGTTTATGCCCTCTACAGCCCCCACTGCTGCAATGCTTAAGTAAATTAAGAGATAGTGCTGGTTGGGGGCAGGGTGCGCTGGGAAGATGAAGGTGTTGGGTATAGTTTGGTAGGAAGAAGGTTGTTTTGAGGAAAGGATCTATGTGTAGAGTTAGTAGCACTGCCAGAGGTTGATGTACATTTCACCATTCATACTATTACTAAGCAATTTACTGTCTTTTGGCCAGCTACAGAAAGAAGGAAGATAAAGGTATATGTTGAATTCTTGAATGGGTGGCCAAAGTTAGTGCCAAAAAAGTTTAAGGATCTGGAATTTAATTTTAATTTTGCATTTATATAGAGCTATGAACCCTCAGGCATCTGAGCGCTGCTTATTACCCACAGTGTGTGGTGCTCACTTATCGACCTCGGAAGGAGGAAAGGCTGAGTTTGGCCCTGCCGGGATTCAAACCTGTGACTGCAAGCTCTGCAGGATGCCAAGGCAAGCGCTCTACTCACTGTGCTACCGAAATGCTAGGCAAATCTCCTAGCAAATTGCCTAGTATTTCGATGCTGGACTGCCCTTGTGGGTGGGACAAAGACTGATATGCAAATTGGTATTGTAAGGGATTTCAACCCGGCACTTCACCTAAGTCAATGCCTAGCATGGGATGCACAATTGAAATCCTTAATTATTTATTTATGTCTATAAGTTCTTTTATTTCTGAATGATATACCCTGATATAACACCACTCTCTTTGAATCCCCCAACCCCCAGTCACACTGAACCAGGAAGCAGGCTGTTTTGCAAAGTTAAAATATTTATTTATGGATTTGCACAATATATATATATATCACACTATTTAATGGTTTATACAATGATCACCAGTGGGGTGATGTCGCAATAAATCTGTTTAATCACACGGAGCATTGATATGAAAAATAATGCAGCATAGAAATAATACTTTTGTGTGGGTTCAATCAAAATGCAATGTGATCACTCTTTCCCCCTGCACACTACTCAATCCCCCCAATATACAATATCAAGAGATGGAAGGGGAGAAAACAGGTTTCAGGAATATACAATCAACAAACACAGTATCAATCCCAATTTCCCCGCAGCAAACACAGAGAAAAACAGGAATGATTGCAACTTGTCAAAATGGTTTTGAATGTAGCTTTGAATGGATGGGAAAACACTAAAAGTGGGTTTAATTCACTAAAATGGTTTCAATACTAGTGGGAGCCGCTTTGTATGGGATCAGACAAACACTAGCAATGATTATTGAGTGACTAGCAGGTTGAAAACTTAATTCTGAGGTCAGATGCAATGTACAGCTGTTTCCCACGTGATAGATTTGAGCCAAATGAAAAATTTGCGGCAAACTTTTCCATGTGCGGTAAGCGCGATTGGGGAAAAACAATGAGGAGTTGGGATGCGGTTTTGGGTTCGTTGGAAAGCTGAGGATGTTAGCTTCAATTGACACTAGCATAAATGGTGAAGAAGTTGTGAAGGTTTTTGTAGAGGTTGTTTTTTTCAGAAAGAGTCACAATTTGTAAAACAAGGTTGCACTTTTTAACATTACAAACAAGGTTTCTTACACTAGGGAGACTATGAAGCCACCAACTACACGACAGCACAGCCACAAGCCCAGCGACGCATCTGGATGGTTTTTGCCCGCCGAGACGCTTGCCTTTCTTCAGCAAATATATTAGTGCAAAGATGATTTTAACACTACTATTACAAAGTACTATAGGGTAAGGGAAAGATTCAGGTAAGACAAAAGATTTTCTACAATGCAGTTCTGGAAATAAGAGAATGGGTTTGGATAGGATTACATATGGATAAGATATATGCTAGCGACAATCCTATGCTATGGATACTCACTACCACTGTTTGGAATGGACCTGTCAGAGATCTGGTCAGGGATACTTTCTGGGCAGGAATTCAGCTAGCACACCAGACTGGACTCAAGGCGCTCTGGTTCTGCACTCAGCACGGCACTCTGGACACTGCATGGCAGGATTGGACTGTATCTGACGGTTTGGTTCTGGTTCGCAGCTTTCTGGTCACAGCTCTGCTCTACTAGGTTGGATCTCTGGATTCTGGCAACCATTCTTAGCACGAAAGCAGCAACAGCACAGCCAGGCTGTACTTTTTTCCCCTTGGAGGTCTGGGGTAAAATCTGGTTTCAGGGTTTATTAAAGGCCAAGCTGAGAAGGGTTCAGCTTTGGAAATGGGCCTTCTGCTTTCAAAGTTCTGGAGTCTGGAATATGGATTTCTCTTGCAAAGTGCTCCGCCAGCAATTGGATGGTGGGTGAATGTCTGTGTCTCTCTAGTTCCTAAACTGTCTCTATTTATGTATTTTCTAAAAGGGTGGGTATGCTGACTTCTACTAGGCACACCCCTAGGGATTCTATTGTTTGGGGTCTTTCCTCTCCCCTGATTTGAGAAGAAAACAGAGTGCCATGATGACGCTGTATTTTATGATCCAGGGAGAACCTTCCCTTTGTTTCTGCACATGAAATCTATTTTTCATACAATACATATTTACAATTTTACAAACTTGCTAGCAACAACATATTGATATCACAGATTTGGTGGAGCAAGTATTCATCTGAGCCCCATCACCGTGAGAGCTTGGGTCTAAATTTGGCAAGTTTTCGCACTTTTGGTCCGGTACCCAATGTCAGATTTGTCCACATTTTTACACATATGTGCGCATGATATCTGGGCATAATCATGTGAAGTTTCATGTTTCTGGCATCACCACAATTGCTACAAAACCACCAATGCTGTAGTCAGTCCCTAAACATAGCAGAGTTCTGAGTAGTTTTAAAACGTGACCAGAATTTTCATATTAACAATACTGTATTTTACAAATGTTTACAATTTTGCACAGTCCTCTGTCAGTCCTTTCAAAAAATATACTTTCTTGTGCTTTAAGAATACACATAACTGTCTGTCCCGCCCCCAAAGTTTTGGTGGGTCAAGAGCAATCCCCGCCTCTTTCCTCTAGCAGGGGCTTCTGACACTTGCACCTGCATATCTTTTCAATCCAGGAAGCCCTTTGTCTCTCCCCAGTGCAACAGGCCAAAATCTCCTCCCCTCTCCATTAACACCTGAATGGGAGTTCCTGGGGCAGAGAGCAGGAGGAAGGTGCCTTTTGTTTAGGGCACGCTGTGGAATTCGCTTTGAAGTCCTGTGGCTGGCATCGGAGGTTACTTTAAAACTCAATTTGTTTACGATTGTCTTTGATAAAATTATCATGATGCCTGCATCCAAGGAGCCAAACCCGGCCCGGCACCCTCAGAGACAGACACCATGCATTCAAGGGAAGTCCCAGCAGCCCCAGATGGGGGCCCTTTGGACTCAGTCCTGGCGCCGTTGGCGTCAGGCTCATAGGGGACATCAGTCCTGGCACCATCGGTGCCAGGCTCATACAGAAGTAGGTTGGGAGTAGTGCTTGGTGTAAACTTACCTGTGCAGACCATGCTGCAACTTCCAAGACTGGAAGGAACTATTTTTCTAGGGACTACTTGATCTCTAGGGTGCGACCGGTGGAGGAATACATATTTCTGGGGGAAGAATTCATACCTGGAACTACTTGAAAGGCTATTTAAGCCACACCCAAGCAGCAGACCACGCTTCGCGTTGTTCTGCACTTAGCAGCTGGATGCTCACCGTGCCTGCTCCTGCCTTGGTCCTCCATCACGCCTGCCAGCATCCTGGAAACACCTAAAGAAGAAAAGGGAAGAGAACAGGTGAAAACAAGAACCTTACCTGATACATCTGCACTCCGGATTCTGCACGCCGACGATCCTGCAAAGAAGGCAAACATTTTAAACGCGCATCGCGTCGCGCGCAGCACGCTGCATTTCACTCACCTGCACGTGACATTTTCGAGTCCTGCCACCTAATATGCAAATCCATCCCGTTTTTCACGTATCACTGTTGAAACCAGTAACACCCGGAACCAGGTTATGCAAACCACCAGAACCAATTCCAATAGATGGGGAATTGGAATTCGAAGTTAAGGACATATTGGATTCTAAGATGTCCAAGTCAAAACTCTTTTATCTGATTGATTGGAAAGGATATGGACCTCAGGAAAGATCTTGGGAACCAAGTGAGAATGTACATGCACCTCGACTAATACGGAATTTTCACCGGAAGTTCCCAAATAAACCGAGGCCTCCAGGTTGGACACTCTTGGGAGGGGACTTGGGGGGAGGTACTGTCATGATGCCTGCCTCCAAGGAGCCAAACCAGGCCCGGCACCCTCAGAGACAGACACCATGCATTCAAGGGAAGTCCCAGCAGCCCCAGATGGGGGCCCTTTGGACTCAGTCCTGGCGAAGTTGGCGTCAGGCTCATAGGGGACATCAGTCCTGGTGCCATCGGCGCCAGGCTCATACAGAAGTAGGTTGGGAGTAGTGCTTGGTGTAAACTTACCTGTGCAGACCATGCTGCAACTTCCAAGACTGGAAGGAACTATTTTTCTAGGGACTACTTGATCTCTAGGGTGTGACCGGTGGAGGAATCCATATTTCTGCGGGAAGAATACATACCTGGAACTACTTGAAAGGCTATTTAAGCCACACCCAAGCAGCAGACCACGCTTCGCGTTGTTCTGCACTTAGCAGCTGGACGCTCACCGTGCCTGCTCCTGCCTTGGTCCTCCATCACGCCTGCCAGCATCCTGGAAACACCTAAAGAAGAAAAGGGAAGAGAACAGGTGAAAACAAGAACCTTACCTGATACATCTGCACTCCGGATTCAAGGCAAACATTTTAAACGCGCATCGCGTCGCGCGCAGCACGCTGCATCTCACTCACCTGCACGTGGCATTTACGAGTCCTGCGACGTCCATCCGGAGCTTCCACCGCCATCCAGCACCTATTGGAAGAAAGGAGAAAGAGAGGTGAGAAGGGAAACACGAATCTAAGTAGAACTTACCTGTGGTTCAATTCCCTCTCCGCCTTTGGGTTTGTGCCATACCTTCGGCATCTCAGCACCCCGGCCCCTAAGGGGAAAAGAAACAGACATTGTATTAGTGAGAGCATGTGAGAACATTAGCAATACGCTCACTCAAGACTTACCCATTTGCAAGAGAGACACAGCAGCTCTTTTCGGGTCGGCGCCTTACCTTCGGCATTGCCGTACCCCGGCCCCTATGGGGAAAAAGACATTGGACATTAAAGGAGATACTTAAAACTGCAAAGGAATCTCTCATCGGAATTCTTACCAGAATTTGGCTTCATCCAAATCGCCTGCAACCCGGAATCTTCTCCAGCACCTGCGAAAGAAAAGAACAGATGAGTGAATATAAACCCAAACTTGCCATAAACATTTGCGGTACGACGGGAATGGACAAACTAGTTTAAACTCATCAATCCAGTGAAGTAACTGGAATCACAACGCGCCCCTGCATCAGAAGCAGGATGGAGAGCTCGTCATTATGGTCCCTAAGGTGAGTCTTCGCAGGGAATCCCAAAAGGGTTAAGTGGGAGGTCGGAACATCACCCGCAGACTATTAACCCTTCCTTTTCACACACAGTGGGATATTCCTCTGAGCCAGAAAAGCCAGGTTGGGGAATCCAGTCCAGTCCATCTTCCGGGTCTTACGCATCTCTGCAGAAGAGGTCACAGCAGTCCCAGCCACGCCCGCACCTCCGTGGGAGCCAGGTGAGCGTTACAAAAATAAACTTACATTTTCAAAAGAGGCAAACAGATCTCTAATTGCAGTCTTTTTACATATAGAGATTAAATAGTTGCAACCTACATTGTTTTTGATAGCAAGTCACTTAATTTCAACGGTGGTCGGTCAAAAGGCCGAAAAAAAAATCCCGAATAACAAAAATCTCGAAAAAAAAGGCTGAAAAAAAAAATATCGAATTTATTATTTTTTTATATATATGTATTTTTTGGGTCAGGTAAGTAAAAAAAGGGTTAAAATAAAAAAAATAGAAAAAAAGGGGGGTGGGAGGGGGACCCCCCCATTTAAAAAAAAAACGTCATAAAAAGAAATTCGATATTTTTTTACGGCCTTTTTTTCCTGATTTTTTTTTCGAGATTTCTAATTTCGGTTTTATGACCATAAACCAATTTCAACCATGTGATTTTAACTGCACAAGTTAAGCTTCCAATGTAATTAACTGACAGCTGTCACACAGGCGGCCAGAGGTACTGCGCCCATTTCTGACAGATTTTACAGACCAGCACACTTTTTAATGTGGATATTCTTGTGATGAAATCTGCTTTTCCTGACATTGTGTGCTTATGCGGATTCTTTAAATACAGTGACGGGTAACACCCAGCAAGGATGTTGGATCTTTTCTTATGTTTGGGAACCATTATTTTGTAATTTCAGCAAACAAGGAAAACGGATTTCAGAGCATTTCTGGGTTTCCTTGCAATAAAGCACTGCCTTTCATGTAGTTTCCATTTTCACTCTGTGGGCAGCCCAATGACAGGTTTTATCAGTGTGGTCTCCTGTACCACCACTGACACAGGCAAAGTAGATTGGCGGCCAACTTGCCGGTTTCACTGCGCATGTTTCAGAGGTTTAGCGAGCATAAGGCTTTTTGCGGCCATTTCGCTGGTTCTGGTGCCACCAGCACACAGTGATGTCGCAGGGCAGAGCCTAGTGGGTCAATGTATCCCACAGTATGTCTCCTCTGTGAAAGGTAGACCATCCCGAGTGGGCACCTTCCCACACAACAGGTTATTTGGCTGTGTTCTTTCTCGGTAGAGGGGCTCCCAGATCTTTTTGTGCATTAATGACATGAGTGTATGTAAAATGAAAAAGGTTGGCAGCATGAACGAACAGAAATAAATAGATGTGATACAAATTCTGTGAAAACTGTTTTCAGTGAAATGCTATGTGCTGCTGTGTGCAGTCGGTGTTGCACAGGGCAGTGTCTTGTATATTGTATGCTTGACCCATCATTTGCTGTATAAGGGGAAGTTCAGAAGTTTCATAAAGCAAAAACAAAAATGTTAAAGTAAAGTCATAGCCTGAGACTATATACATAGTATGGTACTGTGGCAGGCTTTTCCTGCCATTGATATGAACAGTTTTCATTATAGCATTAAATACCACTTTTGGTGGATGGCAGAGCCACTAATGGCACTGAAGTCAGTGCCAGGTAGGCCCAAGCGCAGCATTGCAGCCCTGTGTGGCCATTAAAGTGATATTTATCACAATTAGATCTTGGAGCGGCCATCTGTGGTGCAGATGTTTTGTTTGTTTGTTTTTAAGGGAACCAGGTCTTGCACAATTCAAGCTTCCCTTATACCGAAATTACACATGTCAGCGAATGGAAATAACTATTTCCAGGAACTGAAGGTGAGCCTGTAGATGTGCATGTCAGTGGGCAGACGAGGGGGGAGGGCGGTCGTCGAGTTGTGGCACTCACTGGAGATTCCGCTTTGGACACCACTCCAGGGACACAGTGAAGGTTGGTTAGAGATGCATAAAAGGCGGGTGGCTACTTGCAGATTCCGGATTGGCCAGCTCTCTTTCCCCAGTGCTAATATATAATGCAATCAATAGTAGAGCAAAGCGAGCTCTGTAGGCTAACTACATTGTATGGTATTGCAGTAGATCTGTAGATGTAAAGAATGGACGGATGCATTGATCACTATTTTGCGTAAACATCTAGTCAGTTTGTGTATTCCTTATGTAAGAGGAAAAAAGGAAGAGACTAACCAGAGTGGATGGGCCAGCAGGCAGAGAAATGGGCAAACTAGGTGGAATATTGTAGTTTGCAGCCATCTCACTTTCAGGGTAGCTGGTATAAAGCAGCAAGGTGATAAGATAGAAGGACAAGGAGTTTGGGATCAGAGTTCACTCATCAATATGATGCATCTTCCCAACAAAATGAAATATAGTTGACACTATGCGATTTAGATACACCAACCTAAACATGGAGTGGAGACAATGCAGTGTTTTAAATTAGCAATACTGTAATTATGCATTATGTAACAACTTACATTTTTGAGAATGGAATTGCAGGACACACATATGCAGTTAACAAGTACCAGTGTTTGCCAAACAGGATATAATTAGCTTAATAAAAGTGTCATTCTGATGACTTCGGGTTTGCAGTTATTTTAAAAGAAAACTAGTCTTGCCTAGCATTCTCATACAGTGCTTTGGCACGTTTAAGGTTGGAGGAGATTATTGCTGCTGCACTCTCTCCATTAACCCCTTTGACCTTCCAGGAAACAGAGGAAAGAGGGTGGAGAGAGCTCTGAGGTCAAGGGAAGAATGCATAGTGAGATGCGCTTTCATTGAACAGGGTAATTTAAAAAGCATTTGTGCTAAGCAAGTGTCAATTTAAGTAGCAAACCTGCAGAATTGCGACACTGCTTATTTTATGCCTTGTATTTGTACTGTCAATTTTGTTTGTTATTCATAACACTTGCATGTATAGGTTTTTCACTGCACTCCTAAATTGAACTGAGCTAAATTACATGAACCAGTAATCATAATGATCAGTAACACTTACTATTATAAAAGATGTTCCTGCACTCTTAAATTGAACTGTTACTAGGATACATAAACCAGTAGAGGTACTGCTGGTCTCTTCATGGTGGTAATGGCTGAACTAAAGAAATGTATTGTTGTACTTACAATATTACCTGAACAACTATTAGTGACAAAATTACTTCCAAGTTTTTACAAAAAATGACTCATTTCCATATCAAGGTTTAGCCCTGAGATACAGTTGTCCATTAGATTTATCCATGATGATTCTCTGCGTCTCAGTAATTTCTCCCCGTTTCCTCCTCTGGGTGGAATTCAAATCTTTTTTATACCAAAGTACTTCATATCATCCATTTTGTCCTGGCCACGATCTTTCTGAAAATGGTATGCCAACAGGTACCTTAGGACTTTATTTTAAATTGATCGTAGATGTTCCGCATTTTTTTTTAAAGGATGAATTGTGCTGTCAATATATAGTTTACAACAGATGCATTTTATCCCATAAATAACAAACTTTGTGTTGCAATTTATGAATTCCGTAATTGGATGTAAAGCTCCATTTGGCATTGTGATGTACCACAAATTGTTAAGTCTGACAATGATCCACCGTTCACAAGCCAGGACTTCAAGAACTTTGCAGAATATTTGGGATTCTAGCATCGTAGGATCACTCCATCATGGCCTCATGCTAATGGGACTATACAGCGGTTTATGGCTAAGCAATTGTCATTTAACTAGTAGTCCATTACAACAGATGATATACCAATTACTGCAAGATGACAGGAATACTCTCCACAGTACCACAGGAAAATGCCTGTCGGATATCATGTTTGGTCAGACCGTCAGGACGCATTTACCTCTTCTAATGACGGAGGGTGATGCAGACAGAAGGCAAAAGAATCAGTCATACAAGTTGGAGATGGGGTAGTGGCAAGACAACCCATAGATTACCAGAAACTGGTCTCATTTTAAGCGGCTTGCAGTTATGGTGGCCAACTGTTCCATATGTTGCTTGACTGTCCCGTTATGGAGGACTCTGTCTCATGCTGGATGGGTAAAAGTCCTATCTCTGTTCATTCAGTATCTACTCAGGCTCCTTTGTGAGCTTGCACATCGAGCTGCTGCTGCTTTTCCAGTCTTGCTGATAACGCTCTGACACCAGGCTTCATTCCAAAGCTAATGCTTTGTTTCTGGGGTTGTGACGTGGGTTGTGATGGCCATGTTTGCAGTTAAAAAACATGACAAACACCTCCCAAGGAGAAACCATTAGCATTGCAATTAAGCTGGGTTTTAAGAGCCATTAACAAATTTGTTTGAATTACAAATGGGGTGGGTCAAAGGTGAACGACAACGTGACATCATCACCGCGTTGTGGGCAAGTGTCCTACTAAAGGATCCCAGAGAGTCGGCCATACTATTTGCAACTAATCTGTTAAGAGCGACAACGTGGGTGTAACCTACTGTGAGTAATCAGGAATCAGATTTTTCATACTTTGCAGGCAGTGAGATGTCCGACAGAGAACAGTTTGGCACAGCTGCCACATGTCAGCTCGAGAACATGGATCGTGTGAGGTGTCTTCCGGACGAGTAACCAAGAAACCTGTGAGACTTATAGAAGGAATGGAGTGACAGAACTGTTTCTTTAAGAAAGGGGGAAGTTGTAAGGTCATAGTGAGGTATTTAGTGTTGAAGCTGGTCCTGATATGATATGGCATTTATAACACGCCTGTAGGTGTTAAACCAAGAGGCAGTGCAAGGAAGACTCGTCATGAAAGAGCCTGGTACCCAGTGAGACTCTGAGGGGCAACCAGTCGGCGCAGCAGACAGGTAAGTTAGAAAGGAAGCAAGAGACAGAAGGCAGAGGAGAAAAGCAGGGTCTTGAGCTGCTTGCAGAACTTCAGGTGGTCTGGGTCAAGTCTGAGAGGTGCAGGGTGGTCGTTCTGGAGGGAGGGACCTGCAGAGGAGATAGCTCTACCCCCAATTTCTGCCTGCCGAAGTAGCTGAGCAAAGAGCTCTAGGAGGAAGGTATTTCGGAAGAGAGAATTGGATGTGGTGCAGGTCTCAGCTCCAGAAAGCCTTGTGGACAATGCAGAGGGTTTTGAACTTGATCCTTGCAGCCACCAGTAGCCAGTGGAGAGATTTTAGGGCTCAAGAGACACGGCCCCTGGGCTTGAGGCCAAGGACAGGTCTTGCAGTCCTGTTCTGGATTAGTTACAAGGGGCGAAGAGTAGCGGTAGGCAGATTGAGAAAGAGGCTGTTGCAGTAGTCCAGCCTGGAGAGAAAAAGGGCTCTGGAGACAGTGAGCTTCTAGGGAAAAGTCAGAAAAGGTACAATACGTCTGAGGTGTCCCACTTCGAGGAAGGCCCACTTCCAGCTGAGGAGGTGCAGCTGGAAGTGGGCCTTTTTGACAAAGTCTGTGATGTGAGGCGAGAAGGAGAGAGTGGAGTCGAAGATGACACCAAGGTTTTTTGCCTCACAGGAATGGGAGGGTAGAGGGCCCAAGGAGGGCGAGCAGTGTGAGAGAGGGAAAGGGGGAGCAAGGGTCACAATGAGAAGGATCTCCGTTTTACCTGCATTAAGGCAAAGATCGATGGTGGTTGTCACGTTCTGCCTGCGGCGTCTCTGGTCCCGCTGGCGCTTCCATTGATTTGCCGTCACGCAATTCCTATGTGAGGCTGCAACGTTTTAGCTTATTTCCCAAGATGACCACCGCCACTATGAGCATTCCCCCAGAGCATTGCTTGAGGCGTTGCAACCTATCCTCACGCCGGTAAGCACGCTCAGAGTTCAATCTTCCTCTTTTCCCTCCTGTTAGGCTTTCTAGCTCTTATTTGCCTTGATTTCTACTCTCCGCTCTGTCTTGGCTTTACGACCGCTCGAGGTCTGTTTTCCTTCCTTCGCTTCCTCCGAAGCCGGCTGCTGTGTCTTCCTGTCATTCTCAGCGCCAGCAAGGGTTCTCTT
Organism: Ambystoma mexicanum; assembly: GCF_040938575.1. Classification (NCBI taxonomy): domain Eukaryota; kingdom Metazoa; phylum Chordata; class Amphibia; order Caudata; family Ambystomatidae; genus Ambystoma; species Ambystoma mexicanum. The sequence continues at coordinate 728,976,336 of NC_090934.1, forward strand.
GCCTTTCTCTGCTGAACTCTCCTCTCGATCATTGGGCTCTTCCCCAGTACTTACCTGACTGGGACTTCCTGCGTACCACACTACGTGCAGGTCCATATCTCCATTGGATTTCCTTGTCAACTAGTGTAAGGGACAATACTTACATTCTACCCATTCTACCTTGGACTGGATATTTATACCCAGGACCTGGATTCCTTCCTGGTGGACAGTTTACAACAGTCAACTACTATGATCCTTTCCTGGGAGACTACAGAGAAACACCTCAGTTTTTTTTTAGCCGCACAGCTTTTTCCCTGTTTGGGGTCAGCTCCTCGGAGTCCCCCTGTGCCTAAGGTGCTTATTGCCTGGACAAGGTGGCCTCTGGGGGAGCTCGCCCTTACCTCTACGACAAGAAAGGAAAGAAGAAAAAGAAGGCTCCGACCAGCAGGACAAAGAAGAAGAAGGAGTCTCCAAGTAGCTCATCCCAAGAATCAGGTGAGGAGGATAGCAGGGAAGGGTCACCAGTTTATGACAGTGGTGCACCAATCCTGAATCATGGATAGACAGTCAGGAATTAGTGAGGGAGAAGAGGAGGCTAAGGGAAGCCTGAAGGAGAGCCGAGTGTCATCCGCTGTCATGATGCCTACCCCCAGGCATCCGGACCAAGCCCATCAGCCCCGGGAGCAGGCATCTAGACATTTAGTAAAACCTCAGCAGCCCCGGCTAGGGGCTATCTGGGTTCAGTCCTGGCGCCTTAGGCACCAGGCTCATAGTAGAAATCAGTCCTGGCGCCTAAGGCGCCAGGCTCTTAGTCATTACTTACCTCAGGCAGACCATGCTGCAAATTACTCCAATCCAACATGAAGCCTGAAAGGGACTATTTTTCTACAGGGACTATTTTTTACTCAAGTGTGGTTCTAGGGACTTCTTACCTGGGACTACTTTTGAGGCCATTTAAACCACGCCAGACCAGCAACACACGCTTTGCGTTATTCTGCATCTAGCAGCGTAACGCTCACCGTGCCTGCAGCCTGCATCCAGTCTTCTGCCACGCCCGCATTGAATCCGGAGCTCCTAAAACAAAGAGGAAAGAAAGGGACAAGTTTAGAAAACGAACGTATTTCTATTCCACACCTGATTCTGGATCCATCTCGTCTCCGGACCTGTAAAGAACATCATTTCTGCACGCGCTGCACCTCCAGCTGCAGCGCCGCGCCATACTCACCAGTCTTCACAGCATCCTTCGGGTCGGCGCTGCTTCCATCAGTTCTTCACCGAACTTCGGCACCTAGGAGACAAAAGAAAACCACAAGGTGAGCCGAGGGAACCAACAAATATAATTCTTACCACCATAGACTTACCTTATTTACCACCGGAGGCATCCTTTTGTGACTCTCCATATTTTCACGTGCCGCATCTGTAAAGAGAGACAAAACAACCCGTTTTCCACATGCAACATTTACCGGACAGCGCCGGGTAATACAGACTCTTACCTGAGCGCCACCAGCTGCCACAAGAGCATCTTTTCACGAGCCAGCTGCAAGACAAGAAAGGAAGGGAGGAACAAGAGTGAACATCGGACATATTGAACTCTATGAACTTAATACTTACTGGTCCTCACCAGGAACCTCAGAGTCAATACTCTCCGGAACTCTCCCGAGCCTTCAAACCAGTGAAGTAACTGGAATCGACGCGCCCCTGCAAATCCACGCAGGATGGAGAGCTCATCTTTCAAGAATATAAGGTGAGATTGCTGTGAGGGCATTTCGGAGGTGATTAGTTGGGGAGGACTGTGGGGGTGCCATCACTTGAATCCACAAGTGGCTAAATCCATCTCTCCACTTGCAGGAGAATATTTCTACGGGTTAAGCAGACAAGATTAGGAGGGCAGATCCAGTCAGTCATCGCTGCACTACGCATCACGTGGGTGGAGACCGCAGCCGCCCGGGTCCGACCGACGCCCCTGTGGGAGCCAGGTGAGCATAACATCTGCATCTGCATTACATTAGGAAGAAGAGAAGGTGGAGATCAAGTGGGCCAAAGGGGCCAGATAGACATTGAAGAACCAGGGTGAGAGGATAGCACCCTGGGGGACACCACATGTGGAGAGAGAGGTGGTGGAGAAAAAGGACCCAAGTTGGACCTGGGAAGGTCGGTCTAGGAGGAAGGAGGTCAGCCGCGCCAGGGCCTGATACTTGATTCTCAGGTTCACACAGAGTCGGTTGCTCAGGGTAGCTTGATTGTGTCGAAAGCAGAGGAAAGGTCAAGGAGGATGAGGACAGAGGGAGAGCTGGAGTCAAGATTAGAGAGCAGATCTTCACGGGTGTTCCAGAGAGCAGTTTCAGTGCCTCTGGCTGCTCTGAAACCAGACTGATTGTCATGGAGACAACCAATTGATTCAGTGTGGAGAGTAAGCTGGGAGATGGCTAGCTTTTCCAGGCATTTGCCCAGGAAAGGAGTGATAGAAATCTGGCGATAGTTTGCCAGCCAGGTAGGATCGTCAGAAGTTTTTTTGGAGGGGGTGCACAAAGGAGGGCTTGAGGAGAGAGGAGAAAGATCCAGTGGTGAAAGAGTGATAGCAGAAATCAGCCGAGGCTGGAGCGAGTGTGGGAATGTGATCCTTGATGGTCCTGCAAGAGAAGGCGAGCACCTGTTTGGACGACACTTTCATAGACTTTCATCATCGTTATATTATAGTTCGAGAGAAGGAACTGAAGGAAGGGAGGGGCAAAGGGAGAAAAGGTTAGACTTGGTTTGACTATTGAAGAATAAAGAAGTACTGTACATTCTATGGGTTGTGTTCAATTATTACTGAAACAACTTGCATTGCATTGCTAACTTGGATGGAATGGGCCCATGGATAAGTACAAATTAAGAGACGTCTGTTGGGATATGAGGGATGTAATACCCCCGAGATGGCGAGGCAGGACAGGACGTAAAGGCCTTAAATGAGAAGAAGGGTTCCTGGGAAGAGTTAGGTGACCTCCCGAGTACTGTGACGAGGAAGAGTTGAATTAAGAGTAATCAAGATTACCAGTAACTAATCTGCAAACTCATAAACCATAACAAAACCCGTAGCTCTCAACTCCCCGCTTTTGGTGGGTGTCACCAGCCACCCAGTGCCTGAGGCCGAACAGTGGCGGAGATACAAGGCCGGAGGGGAGAGAAGCCCAGTGGGACAGTGCAAGAAAGCAACCGCTGGCACTCCGCCGAGGGCATCCCCCGCCCCTGCCTCGCTGGATATCTGGCTGTGGTGTCCCCGACAGCTCCAAGAGGACCACGGTGAGCAATAAAACACCTGAGGCGCATTACGACCCGGGATGGAACTGGAGCGGAAGGGTGGCGAACATATAGAAGGTTGATACGCCCGGGATCCTAGAGACTTAATTTCAGCATCAACCCGGTGGCCTACTAATGGGCTAATGTACGTGCCTGCACGCGGCTGTAGAAGGCTGATGTGCCTGGGCCACCGAGACTCACTTACGCCACTAAGCCGATAGCCTGCTAAAAGACTAATATGTGTGCATGCACCTGGCCTTCACCTCAGGGTGGGTTACCACCCAACAGTGTGGAGATAACAAGTCACCAAATAGTGGTCCGACCTTATTGTGACGCCCCCCGCTTCCCCCAGCCTGGCATGTTGATAACGTTATTGTTGTGCCCTCGGGGAAGCCCCGTGGTGGTGTGCGGGCCTCCCAGGGTCAGGGTATCAGCGCGCATAGGCGGGCGCGCAAGAACACACACCGGAGACGTCTGCTCGTTCCGGTGCTCCGGCGCGAACTGCCGGGCACCGCCTTTATTAACTAACGCGCATGTGCCGGCCCGCTGGGCCGCGCATGCGCGCTTCGTGTACCACGTACACAACATCCCTCCTTTTCCCCCCAAACAACAAACACATTAAACAGGGGAGCCAACGTGGCTCAAATCAAACTGTACTTAACAGGTTTTGTTACTCATGCTGCTGAGTCCATGATGAAATCTTGGAATCTTTGCGGTGGATGACGTCCTTCCCTGCGCGGGTACCTGGGCGAACCTCTCTCGAGGTTCTCTGGTCCCCCAGGGTCCTCGGGCGGCTCACCGCCTTCATGCGGCGCCTCCGCTGCTTGTCTTTGGTCAGGATTGGTTTCTTCCTCCGCTGCCACGGGTCCTATGCGCTTGAAGAAGGATACGTTTCTGGTTACCGTGCCTCGCGCATTCGCAGCTGTGACCATTGACCCTTTGACATGAGTTACTCCCATTGGTTGGGTTTCGTAAGTCATCGAGAGTTTTCCTTCCGGTTTCCTGTTCCGGACTAGGACGGTGTCTCCTACCGCTATCTCTTTTTCCGGCAGCCTCCGCCTTGTTGTTTCGTTCTAATTTCTCGCTGCTCTATCTGCTGTCACCCGTGCGCTATCGATCACTCCTGGACGTCGGTCTCCCGCTTCGGGTATCAGCCCTCTGGGTATTCGCCTGAACAGCGCCTCGGCGGGTGCGATTCCGGTGGATCGATGTGGGGTGGACCGGTACTCACGAAGGAAGTGGATTAGGTTGTGTCGTAGGTCCTCCCCCCCATTGACAGAAATACGAAAAATTTTGTTTAGTGTCCGCATGAATCGCTCAACCTCTCCATTGGCCCTTGGCCATAGCGGGGTTACCTTCCGGTGCTTGATGCCTCGTTCCTCGCAGTATCTGGCAAACTGCTGTCCTTGGAACGGCGCTCCATTGTCTGAGCAGATCTCAAATGGGAACCCATGGGTGGCGAAAATTTTGTCCATCGCCAGGATGGTGTGATCACTGGCGGTGGATTCCACGAGTTCCACTTCCGGATACCTCGACCACTGGTCTGTGACCACCAGGAAATACAGGCCTCTTCCGGTCGAGCCGAAATCTGCGTGCACCGTTCCCCATGGCACGTCGCTCCGTTCCATGGCCTGAATGGGTGGGCCTCTTTCTACAGGACTCGTGGCCTGGCAGGGAATGCAGGTCCTCAAGAACTCGGCCACCCTGTGCTCCAGATCGGGAAACCAGACCTTCAGCCTGAGGCGTGCCTTCATCTTGGCCATGCCTTGGTGCCCTGTGTGGGCCAACTGGAGGACTCTCATGACCAACGACCTGGGGATCACGATCTGGTGCCCTCGCAGCAACAGGCCGTCCGTGGACACCGAGAGCTCGTGTCGAGCTTTCCACAGCAGTTGTAGGTCCCTTTGTACCTCTGGGTTCCTCCTGGCATTGTTCAAAAGGATGTCCCGCCACTCTCCTGTGGCCACCGCCCTTTTCACTCTTAGGAACGCCTCGTCGGAGTTCGAGTCGTCCGCAATGTCCTGTCTCGATAAGGCCACTGGCAGGGCTGATTCAATGACGAGATGCACGGCGTCCCCGGCGTCCGTTATCTCCACGGGACTCTGGATATCCCTCGTGCCTGGGTGACGAGAAAGGTAGTCAGCTGGGTTATGGGTGTCTGGGCAGTATACTAGCTTGACGCTGTATTCAATGAGGGATAGCATCCATCTTTCGATGCGGGGAGGCGGCTTGGACGACGTTCCTGACAGGATAGGAATCAGGGGTTTGTGGTCCGTTATCACGACGACAGGTTTGCCGAGGATGTAAATTCTAAAGTGTTTGCACCCCCACAGGATGGCAAGGGCTTCCCTTTCTATCTGGGAATATCTCCTTTCTGTGTCGGTGAGGGCTTTGCTGGCATATGCTATGGGCCTCATACCCCTCATTCGTCAGCCTCCATGAGGACTGCTCCTAGTCCCACGGGCTAGCATCGACCACAATCTCCGATTCCCGGCTGGGGTTGAAATAGGCCATTGTCTCCTGCTCTGACAGGGCCTCTTTGATGGTTTTGAAGGATCGTTGTTCAATCTCAGTCCACTGCCAAGCCACATCGTTCCTGGTAAGTGCCCTCAGTGGTTCCGACAGAGAGGCCAGGTCCTTGATGAAACGGCCGCAGTAGTTGACCATCCCTAAAAAGCTTCGGACCTCTGCCGGTGATGTGGGTGGAGGCGCATCTCTTATGTCTTTCACTTTTCCAGGGTCCGGGGATATGCCCCCCGCATGGAAGGTGAACCCAAAGAATTCCAGTCGGTCCTTTAGGAATTCGCACTTTTCTTGGTGCAGGGTCAGACCCACCGCCTGTAGTCTCTCAAAAGTGTTCTCTAGCCGTTTGAGGTGTTCAATTTCTGACCTGGCGAAGACTAAGATGTCGTCGGACATGTTAATGACACCTTTCAGTCCGGACAGGGCTCCTCTGATGGCATTTTGGAAGACCTCCGCCGCGGACGAGATTCCGAAGTTTAGTCTCTTGTACTGGTACAACCCCTCGTGAGTAGTGAATGTCGTAATGTACCTCGACTCGGGGTGCAGCTCTAACTGGTGATACCCAGACCTGAGGTCCAGTTTGGAGAAGACTTTGGCACCTTGGAGTTCTCCGACGATGTCATCTAGAGTGGGTGTGAGGTGACGCTCCCTTTTGATGGCGGCATTTGGGAGTCTCATGTCCACGCAGATGCGTACTGCCCCAGGCTGTTTCGGCTTTGGGGCTACTACGATGGGCGAAACCCTCGGGGTGGGGCCTTCCACTCTTTCAATGATGTCCCCGTCGACCAGCTGTTGCAACTCCTCCTCCACTTGGGCTCTTAAGTGAAAAGGAATCCGGCGATGTTTGAGGGCTGTCGGCCTTACGGACTTGTCGATGTGTAGGCGAATGGGCTCTGCGTTCAGCTTTCCAATGCCCTTGAAGAGAGTTTCAAACCTGTGTAGCATGCTTTTCAGATCGGCGTGGTATACTCCAAACGTGAAGTGGACAATGTCGAGTGCTTCTGACGCCGCACAGCTCAACAGGGAATGTGGGCTGACGCTGGTGACAAAGAACCTTGCTTTGATGGTGTTTTGTCCATGAGAAACCGGGCAACGAACACCCCTTGGATGGGTAGGGGTGTTTCCCCACCGAACGCATATATTCGCGCCATGGACGCTGACAGCTCCGGCGGGCCTGGCAGGGCCTCATAATGTTTGGTGGCTAGCACACAGACCGAAGCCCCAGTGTCTATGAGAATGGGGGTGGGGACGTCATCGATGTTGACAGTGCATGTGGGTTGGCGCTTCGTGCCAGGACCTTTTACAATGCTGGAGATGAAGAAAATCTCTTCCTCCCCCTCCTCCTCTTCTGCGATGTCTTGGTCTTGCAGACCCTGATCGATCGAGGAGATGCCTCTCACTCTGCGAGCGCTTCCTCGTCCAACTCTCTCCGGTCCTCTTCCCGCCGCAACAGGGGCGGCAGCCCGGCACATCCTAGCATAGTGCCCCGGTGTGCCACACCGGCCGCATGTTCTCAACTTTGCCGGGCATTCACCTCCGTGGGGGAGGTCATACCCACAGTAGGAGCACGATGAGGCGTTGCCTGGCGTGGGCGGGGTATCAGGCCTTCTCGACGCCCATTTTGACCTTCCCGCTGCTGACCGTCCCACAGCAAATGCGTCTTCGTCATTCTTCGGTCGCGTGGCAGCGTCCATTTTCGCACCTCTGGCTTCCGCCAGCTCATGTGCTCTTCCCAGGTCCAAAATTTGCTGGAGGGTCAGACCAGGTTCTCTCAGTACTTGCCTTCGAAGTTTGCCGGAGCTGCACCCCTGCAGTAGCTGGTTGCGGACCATTTCTTCCTCATCTACCCATCTGCAGGAGGTCGCCAGGTGTCTCAGACGGGCACAGAATTTGTCTAGGGGCTCGTCGTCTAGTTGTCTTTCGGCGCCCATGACAAATCTATCGAAATCCACGTTAGAAATGGGGAGAAAGTGGTCTTTGAGTGCCTGCTTGACTGCGTCATACGTGACCACGGGGATGACGAGGGAGTCGTAGATCTTGTGGACTTCTGCGCCTGCCGAGTAGATCATAGTCGCGATTTTGGTGTCATCGTCGTTCACCCCAGATGCCCTGAAGAACATATCTAGCCTCTTGACCCATAGTAGCCACTTCGGGCCCAGCTTGGAAGGGGGGCCAGTAATATCGGATTCAGGCATGGGGGCTAGGGAGCTGCGAGATCTGCGTGGGATTGGGGCAGCGGCACCCTCATCGTCAGTCTCTTCACCCATTTCTGCGTCACGTACTCACAGTTATCTTTCTTAGAGAGAAGGGCGGCTTGTCCTGGGCTCGTAGTAGTGTTGGGGTGTAGAAACCCACTTCTTTCTTCTTAAATGCCACAGCCCTGCACCTGCAGGACTGTGGGGTTTCCAAAAATTGTCTGTATCCTCCAAACACAGCTGGTAGGTGGCGCACGAGCACCCTTTCGGGCCGCAACCACTGCCGCTACGTGTGAAGAGAGGAGCGAGTGAAATCAAAATGGCCACCGGCACTCCGCGGGTCCGTAATACGGAAGAGCTTTCCGTCTCTCCGAGGCTGTCGGAGCGCGGAAGCCGTCCGTACCTCCTCGTCGCCAGTGTTGTGCCCTGGGGGAAGCCCCGTGGTGGTGTGCGGGCCTCCCAGGGTCAGGGTACCAGCGCGCGTAGGCGGGCGCGCAAGAACACACGCCGGAGACGTCTGCTCGTTCCGGTGCTCCGGCGCGAACTGCCGGGCACCGCCTTTATTAACTTCGTGTACCACGTACACAACAGTTATTAGGCCACCAGCGATAAAGCAAGGCAACTTGCAGAAACAAGATATAACGTGGCTGAAGGGGACCAACAAAAAGAGCCAGTGGACACAGCCGCTGAGGGGATCAGGGGTAACAATACACCTAGAAGCACTTGGCAGGGGCCAGCAACAACAGACAGTCGGAAAAAGGACCTCAGACACCAACAACCGTAGTAATAACTGGAAGACGTGCACGCGACTAGCAAGTGGGCTTCAAGTGGGCTGTTTGCTGTTGGGGAGTCTGTCTGTGACATAGCTCTCAACCATTTGTGTTGCAAAGGCGGGTGAAACCACCCGATTTTGTTTTTGGCGGGTGAGACGCCCATTGGAATGCATGGGCGTGCAGGAGGCTTGGCGGGTGAGTCAGCCCTTTAAAAGGGTGACACCCGCCAAAAGCGTGTGAGTTGAGAGCTATGCTGTGAATCAACGCAGCCTGACTACCTATACGACACAAGAGAATACTTGGGCCATGACCTTTTCTTACAACACACATAAAAAGCCCGGCGTGCGCGCTCCTGCCCGTGCGCAACTAGCAAGTGGGCTTCAAGTGGGCTGTTTGCTGTTGGGGAGTCTGTCCGTGAATCAACGCATCCTGACTACCTATACGACACAAGACAATACTTGGGTATTAAGAAGCAATGTGTCACTATTCAAGATCACTAATGGACTTCTAATATAATTTTGCATATTATACTATTAATATGGAGCTCTAATATGCCGTTTATTTGAACTTTTTTTAGGTCACGCCCATTTTCTTACGACAACCATAAAAAGCCTGCGTGCACGCTCCTGCGTGCGCACGACTAGCTTTGATGTAATGACCTTTACACATAGGGAGCCTAAAAAAACAAATAATTAAAGATCAAAGAATGGTGTGCAAAATGAAGACAGATATTCAGATGAAAGGTCTGTGCAAGGTGAAGGGCTTGCAGTTGTGAATGAAGCCAGGGCTTGTCTTAAAGATATGAAAGAATGGAGAACCCTGGCCTCCTCTCTGAGAGAGTCAATAGAAATGTTAAAATCAACCCAGAAACCAATTTAGTCAAGAATCTTTCTTCCAACTCGTATCCTGGAACACTAGGGTTCACACACAGCTACTAAAAGATGAAGAAGATTGCATTAAGCTGAAAGAGTTTGATTTTATTATGTTGCATGAAACATGGGCCATAGGTAACTTGTTCTTAGACGGTTATACTTCAAAGGGTTTACCAGCTAAAAAAGGTCTCTTAGGTAGACCAAGTGGTGGGCTCATGATTGCATATAAAATAGATGTCAACATAGTATTTAAGCTTTGCTGTATGGTGCTGGATTATGCTATAATAGATGGTCTCTATGTTCCAAAGAGTCTAGAACTCATATTTTACTATGCAACATATATTGGAACGTTTGTACAAAGCAAAATGAACAGCTTGGTGAATTATTTGAAAATTTACATGTGGTGTTTGATAACTGGTTTGATATACACCCCTCTGGTTTTATTATCCTGGGAGGTGATTTGAATGCTGACTGTAATGTATCTAAACATGAATTATTGACGCATAGCACAGGATTGTGTATCAGTCAGGACAAAAAAAACAGAGGAAGCCAGTGGCTCAATTTTGCCAAAAGCAGGAACTTGATGTTAGTTTTCAATAATAAAACCATGTGGCATGCTCGGGGGTAAGAGCTTTATACTTGATTACATTTTCACGAGTGATCAAGAGAAACTGAGATACAACAATCTAGTTGTGATACCTTCCACACATAGTGACCATGCAATGCTGTGTTTAGATCTCCCATGGCCGAAAACCCAAGTTATTGAGGTATACTTTCCCATTCAGATCACTACTAGTAACAATGGTAAGTGTGTAAGGTGGTAGAAACACAACGTGAAAATATTCATGGCATGTTGTCCCAAGATTATGCATATTCTCTGTATGAATTGAAATGTGCCAATTATTCTGTGGAATCGTATGCTGACTATATAGAAGGTACCTTAGGACGAAGCAAAGTTCTGAATAATGTTACACAACGTGAATTTAAACAACATAAACATACTTACAGTGAAGTTGTGAAAACAAAGAAAAAGGCTCTTAGGCATGCGATTAGAGCCATACAAAAAGTGTCTGGGGGTGTCGCCTGAGGGAATAGAAAAGATTAGGGTATGTAAGCAGAATTATAAAAATTGGCATAAAAGCATCAAGGCCCTTATTAGTCAAGATGACGGTGAAATAATGTTGAAAGCCATGAATACATCCAATCCACATAAATATTGGCCGATCATTAACAAGGACAAAAGTGACCAACATCAGCTGCAAATGAATCCTATTGATGCTACAACATGGCAGGGGCATTTTAGTTCTATCTACACAAAATCAACCGTGTCGTGGAATAATGATAAGGGTACAGAGGATAGTTGGCTCTTGGATATTACTGAATCAAACATCCTGAGTCATATTAAAAAATCTAAAACCACCTCAACACCAGGACCAAATTTGCTGTCATTCACAAATCTGAAGAGCGATCCACATATATGGGCAAAACTCATGACAGTTCTGTTCCAGGACATATGCAGCAAAAAAAAAAATCCCAGAAGCGTGGAAAATGTCTTACGTTTTATTGATTTTCAAAAAAGGGGACTAACTTACTATTTCGATAAATATAAAGGGAGTCTTAGATGTGAGACAGATTGGGTTTAGATGCTGCATTGGCACCGATGTGGGGGGTCTTTTGCTACATCACCTTGTTGAACCCGGTGAAAAATAAAACGCATGACCACCTGTATGTAGCATCAATGTATCTGACGTCAGCCTTTGACCTAGTGGATAGACCCACATTGTGGAAAACACTAGTGTCATTGGGTATCAACAATGGATTATTAAATGTTATCATCAATCTATATTCAGATACAGTTATGAGGGTTAGGCTAAATAATAAGGGACTCTTAACCGGCATTATAAACACCTCAAATGGCTTGAAACAAGGATGGAAGCTCGCAGCCACCTTATTTAATCTATATGTGGCTAAAGCCGGGAAAAAACTAAATTTGAGCGGGTTGATCGGTTTAAAGGTAGGTCGAATTACGATACGATGGATCACCTATGCTGATGATTTTTTGCTGATCGATGGTTCAAAAATAGGCCTACAAAGACTAATAAATGATTTTGGCGAATACATATCAGAAAGAAAATTAAAAATCAATCCAAGTAAAACAGTGATTTTTTATGCAGGATGTAAAAAGGAGAAACACACATGGCTCTGTGGTGGTACTAAAATAAAGAGCCAAACGATATTAACATTTTTTGAATATTTTGTATATAAATCTTACTCGAATGTGATAGTAAAAAACACTTTGATATTCAAAGCAAAATAGGCCTTGTCCCAAATTAAAGCTATAGAAAGAAGGTTTGGAAAATGTACTCTTGCACCCTGCATACAATTTTACAGGTTGAAAATTATCCCAATACTGATTTATGGGATAGAATTCCTACCAGATTCTATGGTATACTTTCTGAAACGGTTGGAAACCATAATATGGCATAAAATATTATATTTTTTACCAACCTGCATACCCTTTGAGATGATACGATATGAGTTGGGTTTAACATCGATTGCTTGCATCATGAAGATCAAAAAACTTTCATTGCTGAGAAAATGTCTTATGGCAAAAGATGACTCCTTGTACTATTATCTGTGTGTAGACAAGAAGAGTAATGTTATGCTGTCCTTAAATGAGTCTTGTGTTAAGACACTGGTAGGGGTGGGCTTGTCGCTTCAGACCTTGATAATCAAACCAACGATAGTAAAAGAAACTGTAAAAGCATTTGATTGGATAGAGAACAATGTCATACTGTTGAATTCGAAAATATATGCACAAGTGGTTTCTTTTTGGAAATGGTGTCCAAAACCAGAGAATTATCTGTTAAAATACCCCTCAAGGTTGTTTAGAAATAGGATGAGGCGTTTCCGATGTAATGTTTTGAACAGTAATGAAATATTAGTAATTAGAGGACTCAATGCTACAGGTTTTACTGGATGCAGATTTTGCAAACAACCGGAGGTCAAAGAATCATTGTCGCATTTGTTACTTGTGTGCACTAATTTAAATTTACCAAGAATCGAATATTTTTCTAAGTATGTAAGGGACATTTCATACATTAATAGAGAAAAATTATGGTATGACATGCTACATGGCAACTCAACATCTTTGAAATTGAAAGTACTTTCATTCTTAATCGCCATATGTTCATTAGAACGAATTTTTAGGATGGTGCAATTGTTCAGTTGGTTTTTTTGTGCATGTGTCTGTAGTTAATAAAAGAATTAGGAAACACAAACTAAACCGGGTGTATAGATTAGAAGCAGAAAGCAGGCTGAGATAATTTATTAGAATGTAATAGTAGTATGGTAATGATGAATTCCTAGTTTGAATTGTAAGATGATGTGTATTATGAATGTATGGAAATATGTTGTTATTATAAAATCTGACAGTTTTATTTTTAGAAAAGATTTGTTTGTTCTGCTAAAAATCTTAGTGGGCATCAGTATGTGACCTACACTTGTAAATATTAGTGGCTGTAAATATGCGTATTGTTTAGTAAATATTTGACATTTTGTAAGAAAATGTTTTTAAATTGTAAAAGGTTTATACAAACCAAACAATAAAAGAAATAATAATAATAACTGGAAGACATTGCCAGAACAGGCAAAAGCTGCAGTGCTTGATAGTGCTCTCTCGTGATCTAAACAGGACACAGTGAACAGGACCCGGTTTAGAGGGGAGAACACTGCCAGCATCCTGGGGAGAGATTGCGAGGTCATGAACGGCAGGTAAAGGGACTTTCTCCTAGAGCAGCCACAGATCACAGATCACAGACTTTGGTCCAATTTCGAGTGAGAGAGGACAAACCCAAGAGATATAACGCAACGCAAGGCCCTATATGAAGAAGATGCCAAAGGGGGGAACAAAACCTAAGGCAGGAGATATTAAATCCTTGCTGGGCATGCAGCAAAAAGAGAAGGAAAAAGAAAAAGAGAGGAAAACCAAAGAGACTCAGGCGGAGATCCATTTACTGCCTCCTGGGGTGGCCAATACGAACATTTCATCCTCATTCACCAAAGAGGACCTTATGGAAATGCACTCCACGCTAACGCAGGACCTAACAATGGAGATCAATGCAACCAGGGATGCAATGGTCAAAATTGTTGCAGAGCTTAATTTGCATATGATGGGGTCCAGAGTTAACCAGGTCGAAAACTCGCTATGCGAACAAGCCCATGATCAAGCAGAGCTCAGTAATAGGGTGCTGGGCATAGAAGAACAGCTGTAGATGATATGAACGAAACAAGAGGACCTTGAAAATAGGTCACGCAGAAACAATGTCAGGATACAGGGAATACTGCGAGATATCCTAGATCAAGACCTAACCGAATATGTACAGGATTTGTTCCAGAAGCTCTTGGATCCTCCGGACACAGTCACACTGATGAACTAGAACTAGACTGGACACATTGAGTCTACACATCAATGCAACAGCGCTGCAACCTTCTGCCTGATGCGTTGTTCAGAGTTGACTATTTCCAGCAGAAAGACAAAATCATGGCAGCAGCCTGACAAAAAGGGCTGGTGCAGTTCCGAGGCACCGAGTGCCCCTACCTGACACGCTGAAAAACAATCTCTCTGGCCTTGGAAGATCCAGGTTTGCCAGGTCTATGGTTCCAGAATGAAGGGACTATAGTCTCCTACGAGGTTTAAGATGACGCATACATATTACAGAGGGTACAGAATGAAGGGGGGATTGCCATAAGGGAATGGCGCCCAAGAGAATGCCATTGCGAATGGCAGAAAATTGTTTTTTGATGTTAACAACTATTGTTCTGGTTTAGAGACATTATACATTTTGGGGATTTGTTTTTTCTTACCCGCTTTTTGTGGTTCTAGTCACTCACAGGTTCCCAAACTGTGGCCTGAGATTATCTCTCTGATTATCTCTCTGATTATCTCTCTGAGAAGTTCTTACCATATCCCATATTACCATATCCCATATTACCATATCCCAACTGGTCTGTGTGAGGAGACCATAGCTTCCAACGATCCATGATGGCGGCCCCTGATATAACATGCCTGAAACTAAATGTTCGGGGTTTAAACTCGCCAGTAAAGGGGAAAGCTGTACTACAAAGCTCTACTCATTGGAGGCAGACTTGGTATGCCTACAAGAGACCCATCTATTAAAAGAAGATGAAAAGCGTCTCACAGCTAAAGGAGAGCAGCGGGCGTACTTTGCGGCTAGTGGCCTCAAAAAACGGGGAGTAGCCATCATGGTTCACAAAGAAGTCTTGTGAGACACGCAGGGGGGATGCATGCCACTCAAAGGGAAATTGCAAAATCACACTGGGGTAGTATATGGCCCTAATGAAAAGCAAGCAGAGTTTCTGGGGAAATTCTCAAAGACACTGGTGAATTTCATGGAAGGCGAAATTATACTAGGGGAAGACTTCAATTGCGTAGTAGACCCGGACAAATCGCTAGCTCCTACTATTAATGATAGAAGTAATTACTATGCCATTACAACACTTTTGAGAGAGTTTTCATTGATAGAGACGTGGCACCTCTTCCAGTCCGGGGAGATGGGATACACCCTTTTCTCTGCTGTACACATGGGCTTCTCTAGACTAGACATGTTCCTGGTCTCCACCACCCTCGTCCCATTGGTTAGGGAAATAGAGATCCTGCCAAAAGCACTCACAGACCACTCCCCTGCAAAACTAGAGTTGGGCCTAGGGCAGGGCACACCACGACAGAAACCCCCATGGAAGTTTAATGAAGCTATATTAATGGACACGGTTGTAAGGGCTCATATAGAGGAGGCTATAGTCCACTACTTTCAAGGTAATGTGATAGAGGGCATGGAAATGCGTACTGTGTGGGATGCGGGGAAGGCGGTCTTCCAGGGAGTCATTATAGGGCAATCAGTAGGCTGGGGCGAAACTCATAATATGCACTTGGCTATGCTAGAGGGGATAGTACAAGCGAAAGATAAGGTACATGTAACAAAAGGGAATAGGCGCTCATTACCGGACCTCAGAATAGCTAGACAAGCCCTGGAAACTCTCATGATGGGGAAGGTGGCACAATTCTTACTCAGGACAATCCAATACTACTATTCCAGGGGCAACACGGCGAATAAGCTACTAGCAGCCAAACTCCAAAAAGCAGCAACCCCTAACTATATTGGGGCATTGAGGGGTGAAGACGGGAAGAGATCACAGAAGCAGGGAAACTAAAGGTCATGGAAGACTTCTTTCGTAGGGTCTCCACCCCAAATCAGGAAACCCTACCCATGTTTGAGAATCTATTGAACAGGCTCGACTCCATGAGGGAAGCATTAGAGAATCCTATGTTGCCCAAGCCATACGTTCCCTCCTAGTGGGAAAGGCCTCAGGCCCGGATGGGCTCACCAATAGGTTTTGGAAGCATTTGCGGGGCCCTAATCCCACAACTCCCAACTCTATTTAACTCTTTCTCCAAATCAGGGAAAGTAACAGAAGCCAGTTAAAAAAAAAAGTTTTATTGGCATTTGTATAGTAGCTTCAAATCAATACGTTACAGATCATCAATTCACAGGTTTATACAACACCAATTTAACAGTTACCAACAAACAAAGCAATAAACCAACATTAACTGTCTTCATTGTGATTCTCTTAGCATAGTTGGACCCTATCTTGTGAGGGTGGGTGTTGCCTTAAACAATTTTCTGTTGCAGGGCTGTCAGGTGGGCAAACCTTTCCGTTTCTCTGTTTTCCACTGAGCTGCTATATTAAATCCAGCCAGGCTAGCATTTTCAAGGGGGTTTATCGTTGGAGGGGTGGAACATGTCCCACACAAGTGTTTCCCAAGCCTCAAATGCTATGCTTACCTCCTCCTCCTCCGCCCTGGAGACTCCCTCCCCCATGTCCTGGAACCCGCTTCCGTCCAGCGCTCCAATTCACTGTACCACATTGTATATTGAGGGCCTCCTGTCGACTTCCATGCCATTGCGATAGCTCTCTTAGCTAGAATGCATACCGTGTCCATACATTTTACAACATGTTTGAACTTGCTTAACATAGGGTATGCCCCAAGGAGGAATTCCCTCGAGGACCAGTCGTACCGAACCATACCCGTTTCCTGCAGGCTTGCTCAATCTTGGCCCAGAAACGCTGCACTTTCACACACACCCAGGACATGTGTATTATTCCTGCCTCCCCCAAGATACACCAGGGGCACCGTGGCCGCACCTGTTTGTTAAATCCAGCCACCCTATGTGGGGTCATGTAAGTGTGGTATAAAACGTTTAATTGTATCAGTCTGAATTTGTCTTTCCTGGACACCTCCTTGGGATAGGCTAATACCCACTCCCATTCCTTTTCAGCAATGCTTATTCCCAAGTCTGCCTCCCATCTCTCCTTTAGTGTTGTGCTGCGGCGTTGGGTTTGTCCGACAATTGCCCATATAGCCTGGACACCGGCTTCCACCCCGTCGCTCAGGCTGTACATTAATGCTAACAGAGGGTACGCTGCCGGCTCCTCCGGCCATTTTTCCCATTTCTCTTTAGCCACATGCCTGGTTCTCTGGTACCATAGGAACTGCCCTTTCTGCAACCCTTCCTTGTCATGCAGTGAATCAAATTCCCGGAAGACCCCTTCATCGTACAGATCCCCCCATGTGTATATGCCCCATCTCTCCCAGTATCTCACTGTTGCTAGATCAGTGCTCGTTCTGCCTACATCGGCAACAATAGGTACCTCGGGTGAGTGTTTAATGTGGAGTTTAATGTGGAGCAGTGCCTTGGTTCTGATCCATATCTGTCTTCCTAGCATTACCATCATGGGGGTACATCCCAAGCAGTTCTGAGTAACCCACAATATTTTCTTTAAGATTGCCGGGGGAACCAGGCACTGTAGTAGTTCGGTCTCGACAGTAGCTTCGTCTGAAAGCCAACGGGCAACATGGCTAAGCTGCACTGCTAAATAATACTTCACAGGTCGGGAAGTTGTATGCCCCCTTCCTTGTAGAGTTATGTTATGTTATGTTACTTGAACTTATAAAGCGCACGGTTGCCCAAAGGCTTCATGGCGCTGAGAGGGAGCGCTGAACCAAACAGGGGAAGGCTAGGCACGAAGGTGCTAGAACAAAAAGGTCTTTAAGGATCTTCTGACACCAAGGTGATTGAAAGCATTTCTTAGTGCCGGCGGGAGGGTATTCCAGAGTCTAGTCGCAGCAATCGAGAAAGCTCTACCGCCGACCTTTTTACGATTGTACCCCAGGACCATTAAAAGATTAGTAGTAGCGGAGCGCAGGACCCGGGTAGGGAGATAGCGAGTGAATTTTGATTGCAAAAACTCAGCTCCTTGGCCATGAACCGCACGGTGCACAATACACAGAGATTTAAAGAGGACCCGCTGGCCCACCGGGAGCCAATGAAGTCGGCGGAGAACTGGAGAGATGTGGGCACCATAAGGGGTGCTGTGGCTAATCTCGCCGCCAGGTTTTGCACACGCTGAAGCCGCTGTATTAGGCCAATTGGCTGTGAAAGGTACAGAGAATTACAATAATCGAGATGTGAAAGTACCAATGCCGCCACCACCAGGGGACGGAAGGCTTCTGGTATGAAGGGAAGAGCCCTCTTAAAGAGCCTAATCTGATGGTGGGTGGCTTGGCACACAGATGTCACTTGGTTGGTCATAGAGAGGGTCCCTGAGAGAAAAACCCCCAGGTTTCTCACTTTACTAACAGGACTAGGAAGAGGACCTAGAGAGGCAGGCCAAAAAGCTGAGGTCCATAGTGAAGAGTCGGGGGGCAGCTCACCACCAGAACCTCAGTTTTGGCACCATTGAGTTTAAGCCAGTTCTGGTCCATCCAGTCCCCTACAGCTCTCAGGCAGTTGTGAAGGCACGACGATACCGCAGCCTGATCTTGATCTAAACGGATCAGGATCTGGGTATCGTCGGCATAAGAATAGCAATTGAGGCCATAAGAGCGGATGAGGCAGACCAGTGCCCAGATGTAAATATTAAACAAAATTGGGGAAAGTGAAGATCCCTGTGGACACCGCAAGTGAGGGGACAGGAGGAAGAGAGAAAGGGGGGCATAGCAAGGGTTTTGGAGCGATCTGAAAGAAAAGAAGTAAACCAGGCAAGGACTTGACCAGATATCCCGATCTGGGCCAGACGTGAGAGCAGAATAGGATGATCAACTGTGTCAAACGCGGCTGATAAGTCTAACAGAATCAAAGCACCTACTCCTCCTGCGTCAACAAGTCTGGACATATCGTCTTGAACAGACACCAGCACACTTTCCGTGCCTCTCCCAGGTCTAAAACCACCCTGCGCAGGATTGAAGATTTTAGAGGATTCCAAGAAAGAAGACATGAAAGGAGTGATGAGAGATTCCAAAAGTTTGGACAAAAAAGGAAGTAAAGGGATTGGACGGAAATTGGCGGGAGTAAAGTTAGTGTAGCTAGGGACAGTTTGTGTTGTGTTGTACCCCATAGGAACTCCCGGGTTAGTGTTTCTATCATGCGGAAGAATGATGCCTTGATGTAACAATATACATTCTGAAAATGATATAAGCACCTTGGGAGGATGATAATTTTAGTAATGGACACCCTGCCCATCATTGATAGCGGGAGTTTGGACCAGAACTTCATTGACGTCCGTAGTCCTTTTATCACTGCCCCAGTGTTGCATTTGTGCATTAACTCCGGTGTGTGTCTTATGTTCACCCCTAAGTATCTGAACAAGTCTAACTGCTGAGTCTATCTTATGCCCACGTCTGGTAGTTCTTCAATGCCCCTTCCCCTTAGGCCATCCAGTGGGAATATACAGGACTTCTGTCTGCTAAAGCGTATTCCCGAGACTTTTGCATAGTTGTCCAACACCTCCAGCATCACTGGAGCATTAATATTTGGGTCCCTTAGATACAAGAGGACATCGTCGATATATAGTGAGATTATGTGATACTTCCCACCCACCTGGATCCCTGCATCGAAAAACAGTTTCCTGAAGTATATAGCAATTGGTTCCAGCCCGAGGATGTACAGCATGGGTGATAGTGGGAAGCCCTGCCTGGTGCCTCTTTGGATGTCCCAGACCGATGACACAGTTCTCCCTGTTTTCACTCTCGCTACCGGCGTTGAATATAGCACCTTTATCCACCTAACAAACTTTTCACCGAACCCAAATTCCCTTAGTACTTCGATTATCCACTCCCAGTATATGGATTCAAATGCTTTGATAGCGTCCAGTGATAATACCACGAGACGCCGGCTCTCCGCCACCGTCTGCGCCACTACATGTTGCAATCTGCGCAAGTTTGCTGATGTGTTGTGGCCCGGTATAAAGCCATTCTGGTCGCCATGCACCAGTCCTCCCACCACCCTGGACAGCCTCTTGGCCAATATGGTGGTCAATATTTTTACATCATAGTTCAACATTGCCAGTGTACTGTATGAATCACAGTCATCCGTGGGTTTGTTTGGCTTGGGTATTGGGACTACCAATGTTTCCCTCATGCAGTTCGGTAGTGACCCTATTGCATACGCTTCCTTGAACACCTCATGGAGTAGTGGGGCCAGGGTTGACTCATGCAGAGGGAGTCCGTCACTACCAGGAGTCTTGCTAATGGCTAAGGATCTAATAGCCTCACTTACATCAGCAGAAATGTCCCGGTCCAATTTCTCTTGCTATGTGTTGTCCAGTTTGGGGAGCCCTATCTCTTCTTCTAATTCTAATATGTCCTGTATGTCCTCCCTTTGTGCCAAAGTGTTGTGGGCATAAAGGCGGGAATAAAAGGTTGCAAAGGTGTCATTAATCAACTGTTGTGGCCTGTGCATATTACCCTCCTCATCTTTAATTGCAGTTGTCAAATGTCTCGGGTGTTCCCTCCTGCATAGCCACGACAACAGTCTACTCTGGATTTATCTCCCTCCTTGTGTGCCCTGGTTGCCCTTGTGGTTCTTGTTATATAATCAAACTTGGAGAGCCTCCCCCATGCCTCTTGACAAGTTTGTCTCGCTTCTGACAGTTTCAGCTCTTCCTTCCTGGTATCCCAGACGTTAGTTTCCATTAACCTGATTTCCTCTTCCTGCTTCTCGAGTTCTATCCTTGGCATTCTCTTGTTACCCCCGGCAGCAGCTAGGACCTCTCCTCATGCTACCACTTTCAGTGTTTCCCACACTGTGCCCCAGCGTTTCACACTGCCTTGGTTAATTTCAATAAATTCCACATGTTTGTTCCTGAGGTCTTCCCTGAAGGCCTGATCTGTTAGGGCCTCTGTAGGTATACACCAAAGTGGTATGGGAGGTCTGGGGCCCGACATCATCCAACTCATAATCAGTGGTGAATGCTCAGAGATCGATCTGCCCAGGTATTGTGCTGACTTAATCTGTGGCATGTGGGCTCTCCTTACAGAAACGTAGTCTATCCTGGTGTATAGGCTGTGTGGTGAGGAGAAATAAGAGTATCCTCTGTCTGTGGGGTGCGATTCTCTCCATACATCTGTCAGATCTAAGTGAGTTAATGTTGCGTTTAGCACGAGTAGGGCAGCCGCCGCCCTGTTCAGAGGTGGTTCCGATCTGTCTAGGTCCAGGTCTCTTGCACAATTAAAATCTCCCCCAGATGAAGAAGCCCCCGCCATGGTGGGTCACTTTGCACATATCTTATTGAGATGCGCAGGCATACCATGATTGGGAAAGTAGGAGTTAACTATGCATACCTCCGTTTGTTCGATAGAGCCCCACAGTATCATATATCTGCCCTCTCCAACCGCTTCCACCACCAGGAACCGAAAGGGCACCCCAGGGTTTAACTCACCCCTAGCATACTTAGAGTATGCTGCTCCGTACCCCTGCCCCCCCAGCATTCTTTCAATTTAGACATAGCACCCTCCGTGAGGTGGTTTACTGCAGCATGGCAATGGATACTTTTTTCCCGCTCAGGTAGGATTTAACAAAGTTCCTACGTAGGTAAGTGCCCATTCCCCTCACGTTCCATGACAATACCTTAACTTGAGCTGCCATGACCACCTAGCTTTGTTTCCCACTGCCTCCACCTGACCCCCTTCCGCACACTACTGTTGAACACAGCCCAGGGTCTTCCCATTCTCACCGTGCCCTGCCACATGTTATGTTTCAGTTTTGTACTTGGCCATTCCCTCACTACCAACTGTTCACTTTGAGACCTTATGACACAACAAACAATGAACAAACCAAACAAACACGCCCAGCTACTGCCTTGCACTTTCGGTGCTCAAGCACCCCCACACTTCTTAGACCGATCCAGGCCATCAAGTGTGAGTACCATTGTGCTGGCAACAGGCCTGCACCGATCGTTCCGTGGGTTTAGACCTGAAAGTCTAGATCAAGTGGCCAAGCAGACCCCCCGACCGATTTAGCAATATAGCAACACAACAATAAACTTAGGGCCGTTATCAGTTGTCCTGCTGCTGGCTCTGGTAGGCAGCTCACTTCTCCAGCGGCCGCCCCCACCCCCGAACCAAGATCCTTCAAGTGACTGCTTCCTCTCCGCTCGCCAAGTTGGTATGCTCCAGCCACATGTTGGCGGCCGCAGGAGTTTCCAAGAACACAGCCCACCCCTTGTGGATCAGCTTCAACCTGGATGGATCCATTAGCATGTATTCAGATTCAGCTGCCTGAGTCTAGCTTTGATTGGAACAAAGGAGTTTCTTGCACGTTGAACTGAGGGCGTGTAGTCCGGGTATATGGCTATTTTCTAATTGTCTCTCATTATCTCCCCACCTTCCCTAGAGTACTTGAGTATGATCTCACTGTCCCGAAAGTTCAGGAGCTTAGCAATCATTGGGCGAGGGTGTGATCCTGGTGGTGGTCTCTTTTGTAGGGATCTGTGAGCCCGCTCCACTGCAAAACCCTGTGATAGGCAGCCAGCTCAGATCTCTTGTTGTATTAAGGTTTCCACAAACCCTGTTGGGTCCTGGCCTTCCATTCCATCCGGTACCCCCAGCAAGCGAACATTGTTGAGCCTAGCCCGCCCTTCAGCATCCTCAGACCTTGCTTCGAGCGTTGCAACCCGTTTTTCGAGCCCCTGTACTCTTGCCTTCAAATCTGCCGTGGTCTCTGTTGTTTCTTGGAGCCCGGCCTCTGCAATGGCCACTCTTTCCACCAAGTTGCGTGCATCCTGATGCATCAACTGCATATCCGTCTTGACCTCTTCAATTTGAGTGTCTATGAATGACCTTAATGGAGCTATGGCCTCTAGTACTGGACCTTCTCAGTTGTCTTCCTCTGGGATCTTTTGCTCACTTGGTGCAGCTGTGCCATCTTGCACCGGGGCTCGTGTCTTAACTTTGGTGAAGGAATCCATTTTTGTCCCTTTTGCTTTACCGTTGGTTGGAGACATGTCCACCCAGACAGTGCGCTGGGTAGATTCCAGATATGCCCAATGTCCTCTCAAACCTTTATTTGTGTCCGCCGCTCTGGAGGTTGGTACGATTAAACTAGGGCAGTCCGGAGTGTTGGGGCTGGGTTGGCCGCGGCGGTCAGTGGCCCCTGCACACTTTCATAGGTGATTCCACAAATGTCGTCTCTGCGTCTCTGCGTGGTTGGGATTCCTTGCGATCACAGGAGGGATGGCTTACCCACTCTGCCTTACGGCACCTCCAAAGCAGTCTTATCGCAGCCCCCAGGCAGCGCGGTCCTCACTGCATTCTCATCAAGCTTGTTTAAATTGCCCTCATCTCCCAGAGCCCACAGATCGCTCCGCAGCTCTATGCCTTCAAGGGTAATTGGTGGTCTTGGATCCGGGTCAGGCTGGTTTGCAATCCTCTAAGTGCACACTCACCCAACATATGCTAATTGATTGTCTCTGGTGCGCAGCAGTGTTGATGGTTATGCCTTCTGTGCCACTGGGTCTTGCGTTGGTACTACAAACCCTCCAGCCTTGTCCCAAGCTTTCATCATGTCTTCCCTTTAAAGGATATCCTAGCCCTGTTTACCCTTGGGTGCGGCCCACCTCTTGCTGTTACTGCTCTTACACTGCTCTGCCTGCTTCGGCTGAGTTCCGGGACCCCCTGGGCGGCTGGGCCAGGCGCAATGCCATTTTGCTTTCTCGCCTAAGTGTAGACTGACCTTAGATTGGCAGATATATTGTTGAATGCGTTATTGCCGGCAGACTGTTTCCCCCATCCAGGCGAGGGTTTGCGCTACGATGTGACCTCCAGCGCTCTGATCCCAACGGTGCATGCCCGTGTCTCCCCTCAGGTGCTTTGTGCGTTTTGGCGGCAGCCCGCTGAGGCTCGTTAGGACAGTACTTTTCCCTTCTGCGTGTCACTGCACGGGGACAGCGCAGCAACACTTGTGGTCATGTGTTCAGCTTGGTTTAGCAAGGTGCAGTGTGTCCTTATAAAGTTGCTGCGCCGTGTCCCAACTCTGCTTACCTCGGTTGTGTGCTTGCCCTACACTTGGTGGTGCCAGTGCTCCTTTCTTTGGGCAGCGTGGCCTTGCCTGCCCGCCGCCTCCCCCAGTGTGCCGCCGGTGGGAGAAGGGTGGCCGCAGCAGGATGGCTCATCAGCAGTGTCAGTGTGATCCCCTTACAGCGCGGTCCGCCATTGCTTTTCTGCTTCCGAGTTGGCCTAAACTGTGCCCCAAATTCCAACTCGCTGCTCCCTGCTGTAGACTGTTGCCCGGCGCTCCGTCACCAATGGAAGGCCTCCTTACTGTGTCGGTCCTCGCCTCCTTCGGCGCCGCAGCTCTGTGCTATTGTTACATGGCCCATTTGGGCCCGGGCACAGCTCCCCACTGCTCCGGCACCCTGCAACACTGTGCCGTCAAACCAAGCACCTCTTTCTGCCAGTCCCTTCAGCGATGGTCACCTACACCCTCGGCAGCAGGGAGAGTAAAATTCGGCTCTCGGGGCTCTCGTTCTGCCAGTGACGACGAATGGAGCAGAGCAAAATGGAGGGGGGACCCCGATAACCCAGGCAGTGTCCTCCTCCTGTCCTCCCCCCTCCTGGGAAGAAGGGGAGACAGCGGCCAAAAGCGCGGCGTAATAAGGGGAAAGCCAGCGGAAAAGGGAAAGCGCGGCGAAACATGAGGAAAGCCCGCGAAGGGCAAACAAAAGAAAGAGGAGAAGTTACCCCTTTATAACGGGCGGGCTGCTTACTGCAGCCAGCATCCAGCCACAGCAGAAGGACGCCCGCCCGCCTACACGGAGATGAGGATTTGTTTTTTGTTGCGGTGCAGTTCCGGACATGGAGGAAGGAGGATTCCAGTTTTTGGCTGTCCGGGATGCTGTGCAGTGTTCCCGACCGAGAGGAGGAAGGTTTTCCAGCTTAAGCGGGTTCCAGCAACCGCACACCAGCCAGGAATGGGAGTCTGGTAAGGAGCAGGGCTAAGAGAGAGGGGAAAGCGGGGCGTGGCTCTGGCGGGACGGAAGCGAGGTACTACTAAGGTAGACCAGGCTCAGTAATGGTTTGCGCTGGCACCTTCGGTGTTGTAAGTGTAGAGGCCTGTTCTGCGGCGGTCGCGGATCTTTGAGCAGGGGGCAGGTCCGCGAGGTTAGTGTATCTAAGTTAGGTGGCGGGTATCCAAGGGCTGATGGTCAGCAGCAGGGGACGGCCGGCCAGTCCTTGCGTCCTGCGCTATTAGGGGGGGGCCGCCAAAACGAGTGGGCCTGGCGGCGGAATGCAATGCAGGAGGAGCAGGTGGGGGCAGCCTGGTCCTGCCTTTCACCTGCCCACACATGTTTAGCCAGGCATTTTTCAAATGAAGGTAAGAGTAATGATTAGGCGGAAAATGGTCTGAAATGCGGGCACTTCCGGGAAGTAGATTCAGACATCAGGGCGAATGCCGGCGAGAATACAAAGAAACGCAGGAAGGGAACGCACAATCCCAGATACCATGGGGACGGGGAATGAAGGGTAGCAATTACAGTACGTTAAGTGGGTGTTGTAAAATAGCATTGCCCGTCATATTGTACATGATGTAGGTTGTGTGCATTTTCCAAATGTGAAGTTTCACTAAGGTAATGGTTACTGCGCGGGCGGCACCCTGTTCCACGTTTGGTCCGCCGGCTGCAGGCCCATGAATTGCAACGCCTGGTAGGTTTCTGGGGCGGTGGCGCATTGTGTGCTTCTATAAATAGCCTGCGTTATCGCATAAGTTTTCGGTGCGTTTTCACATCTATTGAAGCACAGATAATAGAAGGTGTGCGCTGCCTCGCTGAGCAGCTGTGTTTGTGAACCCTTACAGTGTGATTATCATGTTTTGTGAATCAGCTCCGATGCGCGAGATCTGGAGAGAACCAGGAGCGTGCTCAAAACTAGTTCTCAGGAAGAGGGAAGCCCTAGGAACAACAGCTCTTACGGGGACTTGTTTGTTATGAGTGCAGTTCCTTAGGGGAGAGAAGGTACATGTTTCAGAACCAATACTCTCGTCCTTATTACTGGCTGGAAATTGCGTGCTTCTATCATGGGTCAGTCGGGTTGAGAAGGGTGTGACTTTAACATTAATGTTTGTAGTGTCCATGCAGCAGCAGCGAGTTCGAGCCACTGGAGGTCTCGGTGAGCTTGATTACAAGTGGAGAGCAGCGGGACAGGCAGTCTTCGAGGGAGGCATTGACTCATTTGGGGAGAGTAATAGCTGCTCCAAGTGCCAGGCCTGGGCCAGGCTGTGGGGGCCGACAGTTTCGCCGTCACGCGGCTGGTAAAAAAGGGTTCAACACACTTTGAGGTGCACAATGTTGGGGCTTGGTCCTGAACCCCCTCGCGATGCCCGTAAACCCCCAGCAAGCACAGACTCACACACACAAGTCTGTACTGCTCGGGCTTCCCGGTGGCACTCCTGCGGCCGGGAATGCCCCTTTTATTTATACTGCACGCGGCGGCGTGCAACGTCACGCCACCGCGTGTGCGTACCTTCAAGGGGCAGCGCCACACTCCTCCTTTTTTGGGAGGACAACAACAAAACGTTTTAATAGTACACACCACAAAACCAAAACTTATACTAATACAACACTTGAACAACAGCTTCCCCCCCATGCCCCTTTATTAGCATCCACCCAGGTCCCCTTACTTAACAGTCCATGGACTCAGGCCCACCAGATAAGTGTCCCAGCACATAGTCACTGAGGTAAGCGGGTTTCCCTCGCCGAGCTCTCTGGGGGTACCTCCCACTTACCTCCGACACAGGTAGTCTGTCCATCGGCATTCCTCGGGCAGGGGACACAGGTGTGCCGGATCGGTCTCCTCCGTCGTCAGGTGCCTCCATTAAATCCGGATCAGGGGGAGGGTCAGTTCTCGGGTCTCCTAGCTTCTTAAAGAAGATTACGTTGCGGGTGACAGCTGACCTTCCGTCCGAGGCGGTCACCATGGACCCCTTGCCCGCCACAACGTCCAACAGCTCCGGCTCGTAAAAGAAGGGAGAGCTTTCCATGGGGGTGTCTGTTCCAGATGAGGACTTTGTCACCTGGCTACAGCTGCTGCGGGCGGAGCCCCTTCCTGGTGTTTTCCTGCTCAATCCTCAATTGCCGGTCCACCTCTACCTGTTGGTATTCAATCATCCCCGGCTCCTTCTCCCCCACCTCGGGCAGAAAACCCGGAGGGCAACGCTTGAATAGAGCCTCGGCTGGGGCCACCCCTGTGGAAGCATGCAGGGTGGTGCGGTACACCCGCAGAAACTGATAGAGGGCTCTCTGGAGGGACTGTCCCTGGCCTTGGGCAATTCTGAAGGTCTTGCTCAGTGTCCTCATTAGCCGTTTGGCGTCGCCATTTCCGCTTGGCCATAAGGGGGTGATCTTCCGGTGCTGTACCCCGCAGCTCTCCATCAGTTCCGAGAACTGCTCACTCTGGAACATTGTCAGAGCATAACGTGTGGGGGAAACCATGGGCCGCAAACACCTTCTCCACGGCCACCACCACATGCTCAAAGGCCACCGATTCCACGAATTCCACTTCAGGGTACCTGGAGTATTCATCAACCATCACTAGAAAATGGGTGCCCATCGTTGTAGATCCGAAGCCCGTATGGACTACCTCCCAGGGTCGCGTCCCTCGAGGCATCGCCTCTATGATCGGCTCTCGCTGCAGAGGAGATGCCGCCTGACACCAGACACAGGCCGCCACAAAGTCATCCACTTTCCGCTCAAGCTCAGGGAACCATACTTTCAGTCGTAGCCTGGCATTGGTCTTTGCAGTGCCCTGGTGTCCAAGGTGAGCAAGAGTGATCACGTCCTTCACCTTGGACTGAGGAACGACGATCCAGTCGCCTCTGAGCAACAGGCTGGATGCCGAGAATGATAGTTCTTCTCTGAACTTCCACAGCTTTTCCAATCCCGTTTTGGCCTCCTGAGTGCGCCTCGCCAGGGCCTCCAGCACCGACTTCCAGGAGCCTCGCTGCATGGAGTGTCTCAGGATTTGGAAACACTCGTCTCCCGCCGCTGCTGCCTCTAGGTCCCCCAGTGGCATCGCATTAGGCGTGGCCGCCTCCACCACCATGCGGACATGATCGTCCGCCTCCTCAGCACATGTGTCATACTCTTCTCCCCATGTGCACCTGGGTGTCGAGATAGATAGTCTGCCGCATTGTTCGCCCCTGGCGATACACCAAGGTGACCCCATATTCCAGCAGAGCGAGCATCCACCGCTCGGTCCTTGCTGGCGGCTTGGACCACGACCCTGCCAGAATGGGAAGCAGAGGCTTGTGGTCCGTCACGACCTTCAACGGGCGTCCCAAGACATATAATCTGAAATGCCTGCAGCCCCAGAGCACCGCCAGTGCCTCGCGCTCAATCTGCGAATACCTCTCCTCCGTCTCAGACAGCGCCTTGCTAGCGTAGGCCACCGGGCGGACACCCCCATCATGACCAATCTGAGTTAGCACGGTGCCCAGGCCTAACGGGCTGGCATCCACAATGACCTCCGACGGCAAGGCAGGGTCAAAGAATGCCATGGGGTCTTCAGCTGCCAGCGCACCCTTGATGTCCTCAAATGCCACCTGCTCAAGCGAGCCCCAGTGCCAGGTGGAGTCCTTCTTCATCAGGGCCCTGAGGGGTTCCGATCTCGAGGCAAGATTTTGAATAAACCGTCCACAGTATGTAAGCATGCCAAGGAAACTCCTCACATCAGACACCGACTCGGGTGGCTGCGCTTTTTTGATGTCCTGGACTTTCTTGGGATCCGGCGACACAGCCCCCCTCTTTAAAAACAAAACCAAAGAACTTACTAGACGGGTGCAGGAACTCACATTTTTCTTTGTGAAGGGTTAGGCCCAGCAACTGCAGCCTCTCAAAATCTTCTCCAGCCTCCTCAGATGGTCCACCTCCGTCCTGGCAAACACCAGGATATCATCACTGATGTTCAAAACGCCCTCTAGATCTGCGAGGGTGCCCCGGATGATATTCTGAAAAACCTCTGCTGCCGAGAAGACCCCAAAGCTCTGTCTTTTATAGAGGTATAGACCCCGGTGGGTGGTGAACGTGGTAATATACCTCGATTCTGGGTGTAGGACCACTTGATGGTAGCCCGCTCGGAGGTCCAGCTTGGAAAACAAACGAGCACCCTGCACCTCAGCAATGATATCATCAATTGTGGGGGTAAGGTTGTCAATCTGGAAAAGTGAATACCCTTCATTTGAATGACAGACGTAACTTGATGGCCGTAGGCCAACCGTCTTATACACCAAATTATAGAAATATAGACTGCCATGCTTGACCAACAAGCGGCCATTTTAAACTTAGCAAGAATCGCCATTTTGCTTGTTAACCATTGCTCATTGCTTTTTGTCTAAACTGCTTTGCAGCTTGCAATTCTTGCGAATTCTGCTTACTCTGCTGAACTGTTAACATTGTTGTCTGAATATGAAAGGACAAGGTCGCGGGACTGAGGAGTTCGTTGAAACTCCTCATGAGTAGCCCAGAAAGGAATGCCCACGCTCCCTCTCTGTAGCCTTGAGAGAGAGCTGCAGGGCATTTAATCACTTCACAGCTGCCAGCCAGTCTCGTACGATGGTAGAATATGTTAGACTAAAACAGCTTGAATTATGCTGTTCCTACGGCCCCCCCTCACAAAACCCGTTAGAGCGTGTCGGCTCCCAGGACACGAATAGTACCTCATAGATAGCAGAGCATGGAATGTGGCTCTTCCCCCGTGTGCAGCTTGCTTCCAAGAACAGAACCACTGTGTTCTGTTCAACAACTAGAAGATGCCTCTGCACTTTCTAAATTGCACATTGTTACTAGAATAGACATCGAAAGTGTCATAATTGTCATACCCGTCGGAAATGTCCATCGTCATCCCGAGTTCAAAGAAGCTAACCAAAGGGGGGTGTTAAACATGACATTGCTGATTGGATAATATGCATTTTGTATATATGTAACTGATGTACGTAATTTGCTCTCTCTTGCGTCCCTCGAGGTCTAGGAAACTCACGTCGCGGGGCGTGAGACCAGATTTGGCCAATTGAGACTCTTTTTGCTTGCAATAAACCCTAGCATTGGGAATTTGAACCTCGTGTCTGGCGCACCTTTTCGTGTATGGTTATTGCCTTGTTTCCATAGCACGAGGGACCCCTACGGGCCCCTTTCAACGTGCCTCTCCCTCTTGATGGCTTTATTCGGCAGTCTCATATCAACACAGATTCGGACGGCGTCTGGTTGCTTGGGTTTCCATGCCACAACAATCGAGGACACCTAAGGAGTCGGACCCTCCACCTTCTCAATTATGTCGAGATTAACGAGATTGACCAGCTCCCTGTCCACCTGCTCACGAAGGTGAAAAGGTACCCTGCGATGTTTTAGGGCGATGGGCTGCACCGACTCGTCTATATGCAACCTCACCGGGTCGCCAGCCATCTGTCCAAGCAGGGTGTTCGGGCTTGCCAGAGTTACATAGAACCGTGCGGTGATCTTCGAGCCATCGTGCTCCACCTTCGCCACAAAGGGAGCGTCCAACGGGATGGATTCCAGGCCCCCAAATGCAAAGATGCAAGCTTTCGTTGTGACCAGTTTGGGAGGCGTGTCCATAGCATTGTAATGCCCACGGGCCATCACGTTGACCGATGCTCCCGTGTCTACCAGGACCGGGACTGGCGACTTGTTGACCTCCACCACACACCTCGGCTGTCTCCTGTTCTTCCCTTTCAGGGCGCCCACACTGGAGACGAAGATGTTCTCTTCCTCCTCTTCGTCTACCTCCTCCACCGGGGCAACTTCCTCGCTCGGGTCCACCTGAGCAACATTCGGCAGGTGATTCTGGCGAAGGAACCCAGACCGGGCTGGGCCCCTGGGCACCATCATGGGCAGGGCTGCCTTGCACACCCGGGAAAAATGATCGGGCAACCCGCTCCTTCCACATGTTCTTCCCGCCGCTGGGCACTCTGTTGGGTGGGGAAGGTCGTTCCCGCACTTCTGGCAGGACTCACCCGCTCTTCCAGCTCTGTCACGGGGTACAGCACCAGGTCTTCTGATGCCTCTTCCACCTCGCCACATGGCACACACCTCCTCTATCTTGACGGAGCGCAACCCCGCCTCCATCCTTGCTGCCCGAGCCTCAGACACCTCATTGCATCACCCCAGCTCAAGGATGCGGGGCAACGTGGTGCCGGGCTCTCGTAGGACCTGTCTTCTGAGCTTGCCCGAAGAGCACACCTGGATGAGCATTGTTCTTATCATGTCCTCTGCATTGCCCTATGCACAAGCCAGCGACAGGGCCTTAGGCGTCCATAAATGGTGTCCAAAGTCTCATCCTCCTTTTGCTTTGCAGACAGCATCACAAATCGTTCGTAGTCCAAGTTGGCAAGGGGCAGAAAATAAGCCTGGAGTGCTGCCTTTGCTGCCTCAAAGGAGCCATCCCCTGGTGGAAGCGACTCAAATATCTCCTGGACCGAAGGTCCCGCCGAGTACAACATGGTAGCCAGCATGCTGATATCATCCGTCACCTGTGCGGCCCCAAAGTACATATCGAGGCGATCAACCCACCTCTTCCATCTAGGCCCTAAGCTGGATGGCGGGCCCGTGACGTCAAATTCTGGGATGGGCTGCAGGGCCGCATGGGCTTGTACTTGGGCCATGAGAGGATGTGCTGGCTGAACAACCGGTTGCACCACTGGCGGCGCCTGAGGCAATGGAGCCTGGCCTCCTGCTGGAGCCTGAGGAGGCTGCTGTACAGCTGCTGGTTGTCCGCCGTCCTGGGGGCTGCTGTTGAGCTGCTGCTTGTCCACCGTCCTGAGGCTGTTGCTGTTGAACTGTTGGCAGTCCACCGTCTTGATCACCAGCGCCGCTTATGGGCTTGAGCGCACAGGCACCCCCAGCGTGGAAATTGGGTGCCGCTACTCAACACCCACCACTACAACACAGTCCAGACACACACCCAGGCAAATGAAAAGTCCAACCTGATAGCGAAGGTGACGATGGCAGAGTGGCCCCCTTCACAGATGGACTCATACACAGCCACAGCAGCTAGACATGATGATGAACAAGATGAGGAGAAATGGAAAATCCAGAGCTGCCCTCACTGATGATGAAGAGGATGAAGAGGAACAGGATCTCCAGCCTGATGATGAAGAGGATGAAGAAGAACCCACTCCTCACCTGCAGCAGCACCTCGTAGGCACAGGGGTTCCAAAAACTGAGTCAAAGAGAAAATGTGGGCTAAGCAGGCCCAGCCATTGTAGCCCTCTTCCTCACTTGCACTCGACGTAAGAGGCCCAAAAATCAAGTAAAATTCGAAAATTGGGCATGGGCGTGCAGGTATAACTAACTGCCTGCTAACAGTGTGTACAAACAATTGGCCTGGATGCCACTCACCGCACAAACTGGAGCTCGGTGAAGTTCCACGGGCGAAATTCAAAATGGCCGACAGCTGCGTGGTCGATGCACGGCCTACGGCATGAAACGAAATGCAATCCGAATTCCGTTTCAGGGAAAAAATTGATTTTCAATCACCGCCGGGCCCAGGCATTGTCCCCACTTCGTCGCCACTGTTGGGGGTTGGTCCTGAACCCACTTGCGATGCCCGTAAGTCCCCATCAAGCACAGACTCACACACACACGTCTGTACTGCTCGGGCTTCCCGGTCGCACTCCCGCGGCCGGGAACGCCCCTTTTATTTATACTGCACGCGGCGGCGTGCAACGTCACGCCACCGCGTGCGCGTCCCTTCAAGGGGCAGCGCCACACTCAATACTAATTAGCTAACGCGTTCAGAACGTAAAACTATGAGGTTAGATGGGGGAGCAGCAGAACTATTGGGAGATGGTGTAGCGCACCGTGGGTTCGGTGGATAAGTGGGGAGACTACACGTGGGTTGCTGGAGTTCGAGCTGGGCGCGCAGTCAGGTTTATTATGCTGGTTGTAACTTGGCAATGATAAGGGGTTTCTCGTAGGGTGTGGGAGTGCGGCGGTGCCGGCTCCTACCCCCAATCGACAATAATGATCGGTCATTCGCAACCCTGCTAGTTTAATTATGGAAATTAAGTCTACAACTCCTAGAATGCCAGGAATCGTACAGGGTTGTATTATGGGGAATAGTAGAGCACAGAGGCCGGCTGCTGTATTTGAATTAAGCAGGTAATAGGAACATGGCGCAATGATAACAGCAGTGAGGGGATGCATCTTGTATCTTGTTTCCAATCTGTTAGGATCCCTTCTGGTGTATTGGGGGGTAGAGGTGATTCCCCATCTTACCTCAACGCAATGTTTGTAATAGGACTGCGTTGGTTCTTTAGCTGCAGGTGACATACGCGGCATATTTGCAAGACCAGTCCTCGCCTGAAGTTCACTTTGCGTCAGTCTGTGTGGCTCAAGCTGGTACTGCTTATGCTGGCTACTGAAAAGTTGGGGGTTCAAGAACACCCTGGGATGTTAGAGAAATAGAATATAAAATGCTAATTATTTGGGATCAGTGGTTATTTGTGTGTAGCATGACAGAGCGGAATATTTCTTGTATCTGCCAGCCCTAGTGGAAATTCTAATTGCCCGTGGGAAATCCACCCAACCAAACTGCACCCAGTTGCTGTCATAGGGAGTTATGAACATCCTCTGGCCTGTTGAGAGTCTCTTCTTGGGTTGGGTGTTAGACTTAATGTTTTAAATAGACTGCGTCTTGGCTTTCTTTTGGATATTTATGTAGTGCATTACTTCCCTGGTATGGGACACCTATAGTGGAATACTTCCCCAAAACAGGCAGCGTCTGGAGCCAATAAAAACATGCGTAACTGTTTACCGAGGATCTAGATGAGGGAGTCAGCACTTGCTGCATTTACATTGCATGTCAAAGGTTGAAATGCCAAAAAGTAGACTCCGTTTTCCATCCTTCCAAAGTCGAGAAAGGGACTTTCTTTGTAGTATTCAGGGCAAGAATACAGTAGCAAGGGTTTGTTAAATTGGTATTTCAACAGGTATAGGGAGGAAATCAAGTGGACAATGTAGTCAGGTAATATTTTAAAATATGCAGCTATTATCGGAAATATCTGTACTGTTCACCAAGGATACATATAGTGAAACAAGTCTATCATTTGCCAGGAAACGATGTTTAAAGGGTACATGCACGGCCAGCTGCTTTTTAATATATCCCTATGGGCATCTTTCTCGTCACAGTAGTTACTTTATGGAAGGGCACTGCCTTCCGACAGAACCCCTGCGAAGTGCTTCAAGGCGTTTTGTAAGTAGTAATGGAAGGTTTAAGCGGGCGCCTGGGTTATTATCCCGCACTTTTTCGGTTATGGCAGCGTTATGCCCCTGAAGGTCACAGGGCGGCAGACCCCGGTTTTCGTGCGGCCCGCTGCTGGTTCTTTCTGGCCGCAAAAGGATGGGGAGACGAGGGATAGGGAGCTACAATCTCGGGCTGGGCCGGAATGTAAGAGGGAGATGCCTGTGGAAAAGGATTGAGGAGATGCGCAGGGATGCAGTGGCATCCAGTAGGGGAAGTTACATTAAGGCATTTGCTCGGAACGGGGGTTGCCAAAGGCGGCTAAGCCAGGGGGTGGCGAGATTTCTGAAGGTATGACTGGGGGTCATGTGTCAGGCAGTAACAGGCTACAAGGAGAAATAGGAAAGGCTTCTGTTGCTAAATAAGGTGTTAAGCAAGGCACTGGGGAACAGGGTTGCCATTGGGATCTGGGGTTATATTAACAGATCAGCAAGGCCAATTCAGCATTCAGCCGTCTGGGGTCATTAAACAAGTAACAAGTAAAAGGGGAATGATGCAGTGGTTAAGTAACAGGAGAGGTTTAGTAAGACTCTACTTAAGTGCCGGATAGAGGGCCGTTTGTGGCCTAAAAGGAAAAAAGGACAAGCTCTGGGTAGCCGGGTCTGCTGAGTTTTGGGACTACGGC
Source organism: Ambystoma mexicanum (assembly GCF_040938575.1). Taxonomy (NCBI): domain Eukaryota; kingdom Metazoa; phylum Chordata; class Amphibia; order Caudata; family Ambystomatidae; genus Ambystoma; species Ambystoma mexicanum. The sequence goes on from NC_090934.1 coordinate 729,011,246, forward strand.
TGGGGAGCTTTGACTTACTAAAGGGACAGAAGAAGGGAAGGAGGCCTATGTAAAAGAGAGAATGGCCCAGCTCCTTCCGGTCATGATCAACACTCCTCCAGCTCGGGTAAATTCCTACAAGGGCATGCATTCAGCAAGGGAGTAGAGTGAGGAGAAAGGCAAAAGTGGGTCTTGAAATGCTAACAAAAGAGTATAGCTCAACTTCACCTGTCGGGAACGGCGTTCTCCCATCATGGTAACTCCTGCAGGGGCAGGCAGAGCGAGGATAAGTTGGTTGGGGAGCTTTAGCCTAATAAAAAAGGGAGATGGACTTGTTGCCGGGGAAGTGTGCCAAAGTGGACTTGAGAGCCGGGGTAAACCAGGAAACGAGGGTCTGAGACCAGACCATTGCGAGAAAGAAAGGTGGAAGGGGCAGAAGGGTTCCCAGACCCGGCACAACCTGGTCAAAGCCACTTCAGCCGGAGCCAGGGGCATTGGGGAAGTTGTAATCAAGCTGATTGGGAGATGGAAGTCGGGGTGTTTTAAGAGGAAAATATGACGGCCGGCGAGTTCAGGATTGAGTGGCATGAGGTGCCTGGAATGAAATGAGTGCAATTACAGGGGCAAAGTGGGCAGATTGCTGGGCAAACAGCAAATGCCTGACGTATTGGTTATTCATTTGGGGGGGAACGATCTGACAAGCCTGGGGAGGAGGGCATTGATGCGGGAAATGATGTTCTCATTACAGGAGCTGGCAGGTCAACTGGGTGAAACAGAAATCGTATGGTCCGAGATAATCCCGAGACTGGAATGGAGAGGCGCGGATAATCACGCAGCAGTGGAGAAGTCTAGGTGGAAGCTAAATTGTGCAATGGCGAAGTTCTGCAGGGGCATAGGCTTTGGGCAGATCGGGCACGGCCTGATTAACTTGAAATCTCCGGAATATTTTCTCAAGGATGGAGTGCACTTATCACCATTGGGAATGGATCTGTTTTACTGGAATGTATGCACAAAAATCCTGGAACTGTAAGGAGAGGAGCAAGGGGGGAGCCACGGTGGGCGGTAACCCACCCGTGGCGTGACGGTGTTTGGTCGAACAAATACAAGAGACAGACTCTGGATGAGCCAGGAAAAGCCGGAAGGGTCATTGCCCTTCTCAGACCAGGTGCCCCTTGGGAGCCTAAGCGGCAGGGGCGTCTGGGGGAAACAACAAGGGCTCAGCTTCCCCCAAGGACACGGCACTCTCCCCGCCCAGGAGCGCCTGCAGGGGCAGGAGAGGCTTGCACGCAAAGGTTGGGAGAGTTGGGCTCTTGGGGAAGGAAAGGGGGAAGCAGGGTATTTGGACACAGAGCAGTCACCGCATCTTCTGAGTGTTTTCCACTAATGTGTGCAGTGTGGTTTTATGATATTGTGGAAATAAATCTGCAGCCTTTTATGCCAAAAACAAAGCAAGACTCATTCTACACTTTTCCCGGGGGGAGAAAGGGAATGAGCTATTGCTATGTGTTGGGTCCAAAATTGACGGATGCCAGGGTTATGCCTGGGCTCACAGCAGTGCTTGCCCATCCCCCTCACCGCTTCATGGCCGTTGCAGTCTCTGCCATCTTGTTCACCCCACGGGTGGGTTTTCCGAGGGTCAGAACCACAGTTTCCCGGATTCGATTTACGTCAGACTTCATTTGGGTGCTGGGTGATCGCTTTGCCCACACCTAAGGATGTTTTTTATAACAATTCTTTGCATATGTGTGTAGTATCAGGATCAATTATTAGAATCACAGCCGGAGCTCAGCCCTATTGTTGCAAGAAATGGAAAAGCTTTACTGACAAGTTAATTTGGTGAATTTTTCCAATCCCTTTAGTTGGTAATTAAATATTGAATACATTAACGGTTTACTTAAGGACATTGGTGCACTATGAACCGCACTGCTAGTAGTTTCCACTCCGCAGCTCGTATTTTATATGGCCAGTTAATGTGTTCTAAACGGTTAACATCATCCATTCTTAACCATCCACTATGGAATGATGTTTGGCCATTACAGTTCCTGTATCGATCGGAGTATTTTAATATTACACACTTACCATCCAGTAAGCATTTGCACTATATTTCATTATATCCTATTAGATTCAGAGTGCCACGCCTCGGCTGGAGACGGCTGCCACTCCTCGCACCATATCAGATGACATACCAACGATATGTGGCTATATTAGCATTTGATGCTGCGTCGATGCCATTACACACCGTGTGGAACCTAACGTGATTTCTTCTTGTTTCCACTCAAGCAATTTGCTGACAGGTACCGTGCCCTGTCACAACTTAAATACACTTTTGTTTATCCATTAAACCAATTTATAGTACATATTATTACCTGACTTTGCAGGTCCTTACATGTATCTTTGCAAGCACATGACGTCTTTCACTTCAGACTGTCGCCCATAGCCCGAAGGCGCCCTCCCTTTCTTGCACAAATATTTAGGGTTTAGCCTCAAAATGGCGGCACACACACTTACTTGCAGTTTTGTCTATATTGTTTTTAGATGATGTTTTGAACTGTGATTTACCGACCAACACTAATCCACTCCTGTGCCTACAAGGATTACAAGTCCTGATGAAAGTTCGGAATTGTTCTATGAATTATGCTATTTGATGACTCTACTTTAGAACTAAAGTGTCCGAACTCGAAACACTGAATACAGTGTTGACAATTTTTGATATGTGCTATGTACTGGTCTATAGCTCATAAAACCTACATGCATTGAGCACTGTGAAAATTTGAATCGAACCAGATCATTCACATACAGATATTAACAGTTGATATGTGCTATGTATTAGTGTACAGCTCATCATACTTTTGCGTACTGAGCACTGTGGTCAAAATCTGAATCTAATTTTATATACAGATGATCTTGTTTTGTTTCTGTTTTTATGGTATAACTTCGCTAACCTCTTTAGAATATAATTTGTTTTATTCAGTTTGTGTGCTTCACTAGTGTGATCTAATTATGTTACACTACCCTCTAGAATTGTGTCAATCTCCGCCCAGCGCCATAAGGGAGAGGTAGCCTTGACTCACTTTGCTCTTTTTAGTACTTTTATAAATGACACGGAGTAACTAACACATAATGGGCCCGACATATGAAGGCAATACACATAAAGTGGTGCTATATGCTGACAATATCATCTGCTTCCTTCAGCAACCACTCCAGTAAATCCCGCCTTTACTAGATGATCTGGAAAGTTTCTACATGGTATCAGGATTCTGCGTTATTCATCAGAAGTCGGTAGGACTGGCAATTAGAGAATCACCTGAAACCAAACGGACAATACAATCAACTTTTGCATTCAAATATACAGACAATGAGTTCATATACCTAGGGGTACATATTACTAAATCATATAAAACCCTTATGGGAGCTAACACCCCCAACTTATGGAAAGAGACTAAAGCTACCCTAAAACGTTGGGAAATACAAGGAATATAATTGCTGGGAATGGTCTGCCCAAATAAAATGACAATTCTACCGAGACTCCTGTTTGACTTCGAGGCTTTACCAATCCTTTTCCCTGAATGAGACCTACTAGACTTACAGAAAGCGATAGGCCAATTCATATGGAAAAATAAATCACATAGAATCTCGCACCACATACTTCTGAGATTCAAAGGGATGAGGGGCATGGGGGTCTCGTCGATACAGCATTACTTTCGTGCAGCACTGATTGCGCCAATGTTAGAATGGGCATGATGGCAGGTTCCATCGAAATGGAAGATAATAGAACAGGGCTGCACCCGCGCTCCCCTAGCCCATCTGCCATTTATACCGAAATCTGTCAGGGCCCTCTTACTAGGGGCTACTCTTATTACCTGGGATAAGGCAGGAATGAAGAAGGGAATATTTGCACAATGGGAATCACTTGGGACCCTGAGACTTAAGAGACATATACATAGCTGGAAGTCCCCTCACATTCAAAGAATGTAAGGTAAAGTTTACCAGACCTGAAACGGAATGTTTTAGATACTTTCAAATTAGACATTGGGTTTTCAATGACGGAGTTGTTCGGGCGGGTACACGCCTGCCCATAGGAATTGAACTCCAGATCTCACAGGGACAAGGTTTTCAGAGAATATCCAGTTGTTGCCTCTTGTTAGAAAAGGGCTTGGCAAAAGACAAACTTCCATACATGACAGGATGGGGAAAAGATTTAGGGTCAGATATCCCAACTGATTCATGGCAGAAAACATGGGCTCGAACCTCAAAAAGCTCCAGGTGCCCCATGTTTAAGGAGTGCGCGATAAAAATATGCTATTGATGGTACCTTAGACCACAGAGATTACATTTGATTTCACCTGATTATTCGGATCGCTGTTGGCACGGATGTGAGCAGCTGGGGGACTTTATACATATGTGGTGGCATCGTCCTAAAATACAGACTTATTGGCAAGAAGAAATCAGGTCCAGGATAAAATATATCACCGGGACTTTACTCCCGATGTGCCCTCGTATCTTATTGTTAGGGGATGTGCCTGAGGATGGTGCATTCCCTGCAGCAGGTCCCAGGGTGGAGCTCATAACACAGCTACTGTAAGCAGCTAAACCGAATTGAGCAAGGTTTTTTAAAACGACTGAGGTGCTGATCCTGTCATACTGGTGGGTTAAGATATGGGAAATTGTAGCTATGGAAAAACTGACTGCACACATCATGGAAAACATACACGATTTTCTCGAACCTGGGCCCCATTCTTTGAGTTTGTGCAAGACAAGGAACCCATGTTTTTTAGGCCACAGACCCTGAAGCATTTATTTTTAAACTAAAGTAATGGACATGGGTGGAGACGCTTGGGGGGACGGGTATGTTTAGTGAAGAATGTTGATTTGAGACATTGTTTGAGATGCATAAAAGTACACTGGGACACCGAGTGGAACCAATTACTATAAATATTATTTGTTAACCTTATTATTTACTATTGTTATTTGGGAGGACTTTCTTTTAAGGTGAAAATAAGAAAAGAAGTTTTGATGTTCTCACAGTAAATGTTATATTGATGTTGACTCCTTGTTGTGTTCATCGAGATTTCAATGAAAGATATAATTGAACAATGTACTATGCAGCACCTCTCACAGGCCACCTGTTCCTTGTCGGCCATACAGAACCTGATTATTCAATAGATCCAAAGTGCTGCTTGCATAACATTACACTTTCCATCCCATTGCTATTAGTGGCAGAAATGCCCTCTGTCCACGGCTTCAGCACCCACTTACACAGTGAATTCCTTTCTTTGGAGAAATGATAAAACACCTTGAAAAGTTGTGAGAAGCAAACTATGCCATAGGTACCTTACTACAATTTATTTTAGTGTGTGTTAAACACTTGTATTGTTTTGCATTCCCAGCTTGTAGTTTTCAGGTTGTGGAAATAAAGCAATAATATCGTTATTGTTTTGGCTTCACATGTTTCTATACGGATTTACATGTTGCCAGGCTGCTTTATTATGTAATTTGTGTTTCACTAGTAATCACTTTACGATAGTATTATTGAAGTCCCAGATCTAATATGTGTACCTCATAAATCTCAAAAAGAATGTGGCCAAGTGGCTAAATTGAAGAGTGGGTTAAAATCCCAGATTCACTGCTTAACTAAAGTGTGTGTGTGTGAGACCCTAAGAACTTGAGATACTTTTGAACTAACCAACAATGTCAATAGAGCAAACTTCTACACTAGTAAGCAACAAAGCAAACCTGAAAATATGTGTTTAAGTGCTATACTTTAACAGAAATATCTATTTTTTGGAGAGAGTGCAAATAGCACTGTACAGACCAGATTCTAGTCCCCCAACCAGAGGAGGAAATGGCTGAGGCCAGTGGGAACGCAGAGGGAGTGTGTGCCAGAGCTGATAACCAACTAGACGCAGAGCTGCTTCATCTTCTAAATGGGACAACCACATAGGCTGTGAATGGCATCAGAGGGAGGGCACCATACTGTTTATGAATGAGTACGGGTTGAGCACATTTCATAACACACTTGACATCTAAAAATAGAAATGTGTGCCTAACTAGCAGGTGTTTCTAAAGCTTTCATCTGTGTGTAAAGAATGATTGTGAAACTTCTTAACTCCAAAGTCTTATAAAGCAATGGAATATTAGTGGTCAAAGCCAATAGCCATGCCATTTCCATAGCCATTTGTATCAAGAATTCAGCATTAGCCAGCTATTGATGTCACATGTACATGCATGGCTGGAATTTGGGTGTGCTGGGATCCAGGCGGGACTGAGCTAAGACTGGGGCAGGGCTAGGCTGGACTGAGTTGTGGGATGGGCACTGCGAAGGACTGGGGACCAGATTGTGCTTTAGGTGGTCAAATATAAACCTGCCACTTTTGACTGATTAGAAGCCCTGGTGCTCCAATGAGCCGTACTTGGGGATCATGGTTTTCAATAGCCCACACTAAAGAATCAGTGCTTCATCTGTCCGCTTTCACTTTTTTCTTAGTGAGCTTAACATTGATAGGTTTGTGACAAGAATGCCCAGGAACTCTGCAGTTTCAACAAATAAGAAGGACACTTTGTTTTTTTACTCTGACATTAGCATTTTTTTTATTTTTTATGTATATTTTTATTCGTTTTTACATTATATTGAACATTGACAACTTAACATATAACTTCACCCCTCAACTCCTTCCCCTTCCACCAGATGTTGTGTCCGTCCCTCTTCCGGCTAGATAGCTTATATGTGTTCATAGGATGTCCAAAATTCTTATTTTATGGGGGCACCACTGTGCCATATAGTCGCTTTGTAGATAGGTCAACTATGGGCCTCATTCCTGTTCGAATTTCCCTTGGTCTCCCTGGATTTTGTAGGTTACCCATTCAAGTGCCACGAAGTTCCACACTATATACAACCAGTCCTATATCTGTGGGGGAGTTTGTTGTTTCCAGTTTTGTGCTATCACCAGCCATGCTGCTATCAATAGGGTTATCATGCCCCGATTCTGTGTCTTTGTTGGTGTCTTTGCTTTCGGTTCCCACATACCGCACACCAGATTTTTTACCCCAGTTGATCTGTGCCCTGGTAAATTTCCAACATCTGTTTCTTGACCTCACCCCAGAATACTTGTAGCGTTGACCAGTTTCTCCATATGTGCTGCCAGTCTCCTAGCGCTTTACATCCTCTCCAACATTGATCGGACGCTTGGGGGAACATTGTATGGATTCTTTCTGGTCTATAGTGCCATTGTAAAGTCACTTTGATCCACATCTTCCTGAGTTGGATGGATCTGGTTAATTTGGGGATTAGACTCCACAGCTGTTCCCATTGTTTTCTTGGGATGGGTTATCCCAGAGTTTCCCCCATTTCCTCATGTAGTTCCACTGTATTTGTTCCTCTTGGTCGATCAGGTGTTTGTAGAGGTTTGAGACTAGACTTCTCGACCCTGTGTCCGTTGTGATGTATTGTTCAAAGGGGTCTGTTGTCTTGTGGCTGCCTCTTTTATGGATGGGTGTAAAGACTGGAAGGGGGTTATCCATACTCCTGCTCTCTTGATGGCAGAGTAGAAGCACAGAGCACCCAAGCCAAGATTCTCTATGGTTGGTAGCAATGGACAAGCAATCAAGGCTTAGCTCTCAGGAGGTGATGCAGGCTGGTTCTTAAGTACAGTTTAGTCCCCAAGTCCCCACAAAGGAATGTCCACACACTATGTTATGTGATAACTCAGTTCTTTATATAAATAAGGTTCAGAGTATATACACAATCAATAACACACTTTGTGCTTTGGCAATACTAATATGATAAACATGTACAATGTCTATGTGGTACCACAGTTAACTCTTGACTCCTTTAAAATGCACCAACTGCTGACAGTTTCAATGGCATACAAATCAAATAGTAAAGTGAATCAACAATAGACATAGGGAGGAAGACAAGTTGGGTTAAACATAGGTAGAATACTGGGTCCCTACCGCCAGACACAGTTCTTTCTCTATGAGCATCCCTCCACCTGGGCAACCTGTGAACATAGTGCATCATCAAGTCCAGTCCATGTATGTTTAAAACAGTCTTGTTTGCTGCTAAAATGTTCTACTACCCCCAATGTACCTGGTTTAGCAGAGTTCTTCGATGGTTCGTCGACGGATCCCTCTTGAGTGGACTCCCTTTAAGGCAGGAGCCACGGGTCGTTGAGATTCCTACGAAGAAATGTGAACATGGTTTGTCGAGGGTGCAGCTTCGACCTTCGCGGTGCTCGTCGACGATTGGTCGTGGACGTCCTGTGAAGATGAGGCATGCGGTACACCCCGTTGACGAGAGTACGTTGCAGCAAAGCAGATTGATGAAGAACGGAGGCCCATTTAGGACATCGGGTTGTCATTGTTTGACGTTGACATTCAGAACTCGACCATGGCAGGCTTTTGGATCTTCGTCAGCGTCTTTGTGGACTTTGGATGGCAGGAAACCCACCGGTGGATTCTCCTCGGTTTGTTGACGACCTCGACTTTCTCTGGCAGGGCAAAGTGGTTGATGGTGAGGGCAAGGGAGTCCTGATTTCAAAGTGTCTTAGGCAATGGAGCGTTGCAGCTCCGGTCGACGAGGTTACATCGGTCCTCCAAAACTCTGTCGATGGTGATGGTTGTCGCCGGCCTCGACGGCCTGGTGCTTACTTCAATGTTTCTTGGCGGACCCCGTCAAGTTTCGACTTCAGCTTCTGAACAATTCCACTAAGTGAGAGGTCCCCAGATATACTGTTCTGTTTCTCATTTACACTGCTGATTCATGCTCAGGCAGCCAATCAATCAGAAGGGCACTCAGCAGGCAGGCAGCCAATCAGTATCAAAGTGCATTCAGAGCATTCTTCTCTGTCCAGACACTCACAACATGGAATGTGGATTAGGGCAAGTGCCCAGCCTTTCAGCGCACCACACTGCATTCATACCAGTTTTGTGCAGGGCTGTCTCATTCATTGTGTCACACACCAGACACCCATAACATGAAATGTATATTGGTCACACACTCCATTCACACAGGTCCCACCCCAAGGGTGTACCCACAACATACAGTCATTGGGAAGGCTCCAGCCAGTCTGTCCTGGACTTCCCCACAATACCGTATGTGGAACTTCCACCCAACAGCCAGTCAGGGGAAGGGACAGCGTCAGGGCTTCCCAGGACTTTGGGAAAACAAAGTAACAGGCAATAGAAAGCAAGAGGCCACAGGGGCCATGTTGTCTCCTATCAGGAATCAACTGATTCCAATGGCAGGGCCTGAATATCCCAAAATGGAGGATACTCAGAGCACCTGTCAAATTCAGCATGGAGCTGCCACCAGCCCATACCCTGCTCTGTGGGCCACACACACAAGTGCCCAGAAACATACACTAGGGGTACAGGGTTGTACCGCCACCCATGGGTGCCATAAGGGTATCCCATGGGTCTTTTCACCACAATCACAAAGAGGAAGAGCTGCACTGCCAGGAGTCCCACATGGACTCCTGTGCAGAAAACAACACCGAACACACATGAAAAAGGAATACAGCACAAAGACATGGAGGCCCTGTCCCTCCAATGCATTTCCAGCATCACAATGGGGTACTCAGCCAATGTTTCAATTGACTGAATCTGAATCTGTCCCTTTCCTCCAAGACTATTTGGATGCATTCCTCAAACGATCTAAGTGATTTCCCATGGTACATGTCCCTTATTTTCAGGCTGCCTGCCTTTTCCCACTTACTAAAAGCTTCCTTGTCCATCCCGGGAGGGGAATCTGTGTTACCAAAAAGAGGGGAGAATTGTGATGGTTTCGTCGATAGCTCCCCCCTCCACAAGTGTCTAATCCTACCCCTACTATTACACTAACCCTTGTATTGGAATGTCTCTTCATTTTGTCCAGCCACAGGAGTCCCTGTAGGGGTGTACCCGCGGCCGCCCTGTCCTGCCGCATCCATAGTTTGTAGTGGTCTCCCCTTAGCCACTCTCTCATAACCCTTAATTGTGCTGCCTCATAGTATCTGTGAAAATGTGGGAATGCCAGCCCCCCTTTGTTCCTAGGGGCCGTGAGTGTTGCCATTGCTACCTTGGGTGGTTTCCTCTTCCATATGTTTGCATTTATGGCCTTATTCAGGGATCAAAAGAAGGACCTCAGGACTCTTATAGGTAAAGCTTGGAAATAATATATTAATCTTGACAAATTCAACATTTTTATTATCGTCATACGGCCCCACCATGTACCATCAACGGATTTCATGTCATCAGGTCTATTCTAATTTTTTCCATTGGTTGGGGATAGTGTGCTCCATATATTTTTTTGTATGGATTATTCCCAGGTATTTTATGCCTTAAGTTGTGTCGTCTGTTCTAATCTGTTTATTATCCTGGCATCCGCTGACAAGTTCAGCATTTCTGATTTTTGTTTATTTATTTTTGGTCCTGAGATTTCCTTGAAGTCTTCTCATTTTTTCATTAGGGTCGGTAGTGATTGTTCTGGGTTCGATAGGGTGACTAGCATATAATCTGCGAATGCTATTATTTTATGTGATTCTCCCGCCATGTCTATTCCCGTCAATTGGGTTGATTCTCGTATCCTGACTAGTAGCGGTTCTAGGTATATGGCGCAATAGAGGGCCACCTTGCTTCGGTCCCTGTCCCAAAACTACTCTGTCTGTTACTGTGGCTTTCAGCGTGATGCGTACTGAAGGAGTTAAATAATTGGCTCTAATCATGTTAATATAACTCTCCCCAAACCCTATATGTTTCATCTTAAACAGCATTGTCCATTCGACCCTGTCAAATGTTTTCTGCATCCAGAGATATCAGGATTGCAGGGTTTTGTGTTATTCACGTTTTGTCAAGGAGTTCCCCCCTTCTCACCTGAATCCGTTCTTTACCGGCGTCCTTGGATGCTGCCTTCTTTCGGATGGAACAGGTTTTGAAGAAGGCGGCCTGTGTCTCTGCCGAATCCAGAATGCATTCAGTTTTCCAGGAGGCCGAATCCAGGAATCCAGGAGGCAAGGTAAGTTCGCTAGAACTTGAATCCAGGAGGAAGAAGAAGGGGGGGTTCAAGAAAGGGAAAGCAGAGTGGAAAGGAGAAGAACCGCGAGCTACAGAGCACACGTCTGGTTGCGACTTCGCAATAGCATTGAGACGCGCGGAGCCGCGGAAGGCGTGGTCTAGAAATAGAGAAAGATTACGTCCAACGCACAGAGCGAGAAGGGAATGCATTGGACGGCCATATTGGAGGTATTAATGTGTATAAGCCCGTTGTGACAGGGACCATGAGGCCCAAAAGGGGCGCACCCTGCGATTTATGACACGTTTTTTCTATGAAGTGGCAGATTCTAAGAGTATTATCGAATGTTTGCCTGGTTGGTATGAAACCGGACCAGTCCTGCCCTATTATGTTTGGTAGGATATGGATTCAACTATTGGCTTGTATTTTAGTGTACATTTTGGCAGCCAGGTTGATTAACGCTATTGGTCTGTATGCCCCTGGCATTGCTGGGTCTTTGTCTTGCTTATGGAACACTTCTGGCTTTGCATCATTCATAGATGGCGTAATGTTTTTATTCATCTTGAATGTATTAAATAGCTTTGTGAGAATTGGGGTCAGAATATTGCTTTATTTTTTATAGAAGATCGCTGTGTACCAATCGAGGCCTGGGGCTTTATTGTTTGGGAGGTCCCGTATGGCTTTTTTGGACTTCTTCTTCCCTTATCTCCCCCTCCAGGTCTGCCCGTTCCTCTTCTGTTATGTGTGGCAAGGGGAGTCCTCTCAGATACTCTTCCTGTAGCTCTTAAGAGGGGTTATCTGATGTATATAGTTTCTAATTGAATTCCCTAAATATTTCTCCCATATCTTTGTTTGTTGTCTTGTCCTGCCCCTGACTGTTTCGAAGCTTTATAATTGTTTGCGTCCCCTTTTTTTCCTTTAATTGTCTGGCCAGGTGTCTATCTGCTTAATTGGCTTTCACGTAGTGCCATTGTTTTAGGTGTAGTAGGGCTTTCTCTGCTTACTTTGTCCTAAGAGTCTCCAGCTGCCCCTGGATGTGCCTTAGTGTTTTTCTTAGTTTGTTGCTTGGGGATTTCGCCATTTCTTTTTGTATGTCTCTTAATTTTGCCTCCAATTATTTTTCCCACTGCCTTCTCTTCTTGTCCTTTCCCGCCTTTAGAGCTTTTAGGTTCCCCCTCATGACTGTCTTAAAGGTGTCCCATATTGTATCTTGCAGGACTTCTTCCAACTCGTTTTCTCTAAAGTATTGCATTACCTGGATCCCTATTAGTTTGCTTTGTATTGGGTTGTGTAGGAGGTCTGTGGATAGTTTCCAGTTCGACAGCCCCCCCCTTCGTTTTCCCCACCCTCGTGGTGATTCATAGCGTGGCATGGTCCGATAGGGAGATAGTTCCTAATTCTATTTCACTCACCTTCTCCACTAGACCTGTGGATGCCCAGGTGTAGTCTATCCGAGACATCAATGAATGTACATGAGAGTAGTGTGTGAACCCGTTCCTGCCCTTGCTTTACCCTGCAGATATCATGGAGGGCCAGGTTATCTTCTGTCGTAGTGCTTTGGAGGGGGCTTGAGTTCCCTGTGTGCTGTTCCCACTTCTGTCCAGTCCCGGGTCCCACGCTATGTTAAGGTCTATGATAATGTCCCACTTGGCGAAGGTTTCTAGCTGTGATAAAGTTCCCCTTAAGTATCCATCTTGTCCCATATTTGGGACATATAAGGACCCAAGCGTCAATGCCTGGCCCCCTATTTCATTGTTTAGGAATTCATATCTTCCTTCGTTGTCTGATTTGAAGGCCTTGACTTGGGCTCCCAGCCTATCGTGTATTGCTATTAGCACCCCTACTTTTTTCTCCCCGCATTAGCTTGGCATATTTGTGGACATTTATTTTGTATTTTGTATTTCCATTTATCTTGTTTTCTTATGTGTGTTTCTTGGTATGTCAAAATGTTCCCCCAAGATGCTGTTCTACTTTTCTCCTTTTGACTGGGGTGTTTAGCCCCCTTACATTGAATGTTAGTATTTTGACATCCGTCATCCCTGCTGTATTTGTATCTTCCCTTTCCTTGTTTGACGTTCCTGCCAGTGGCATGTCTCCCTCTCGTTCCCTCCCCTCCGTCCCCCAACATCCCCAACTTGTCAACCATAGTTCCCTTCCCTCCGTCCCCAACATCCCCAACTATTCAACCATAACACCCCTCTTCATCTCCCCCCCTATCTTCTCCCTGAGGAGGGTCCAAGTTCCTATGTGTGCTCGAACGAAGTGTCCATTGCACCTGGCCCTCGTTACTTCTGAGAGATAACTGCTTGGGATTCCTAAACCCCACTTAATGTTCCAAGATGCACCACCCACTCCCTCTCCCGTCGGGCCGGACTTCTTATCATATGTGTCATTGCCTAACCCCTATGCCAGGGCCTTTTGTGTCCACTTCTCCTCCTTTACCAAAGTCTCTGTTACGCTCGCCTTAGCTCTGCAGGAGCACCTAGAGCACCTCCAACCTCTTCCCTCAAGGATCTGTGCAAGGGCCTTCTGGGACTGTGATTGGTGTACTGGAACTGCCTCTGTTAAGAATACAGACTAGGATTAGAGAACAGGGAACAGGATTGCCCCCACACCCTGCACCCTCCCTGGAACCCAAGACCCTAGGGACTACGCTCACCTTCTTTATATGATAAGGGAGCTCTCCATCCTGCCTCTTCTCCAAGCAAGGGTGTGTGTAGAAAACCAGTTACGTCACTGATTGGAAGACTTGACTCCAGCCCAGACCTGCTGTGGCGTGGATTGCTGTTCTCTGGCAGCGTGGTCGCAGTTCTGCCTGGTCCTTTCACTACTTGCCAATGTCTTAATGCGTGCGTCTGCGCTGTGCACGCTGCTCCCCTAAATGTCCAGTTGTTGTTCCTTCTATTTCAATGCTGATTGATGTGCCAATGACTTAATGCGTGCTTATGCACTGAGCACGATGCTTCCTTGACTGTCTTTTCCCTTTCTGTGCCTTTCGCCTCCTCTGCGTGTGACTTTTCTCTTTGTTGCATTTGTGCATGGCTTCTGTGCTTTTCTCCTTCTTACGCGTGGGTTTCTAGTGCTTTTCCTTTCTTGTGTGCGGCTTCTGTGCCTTTTCTTCTGTGTTCCTTTTGTTCGTGACTTCTGTGCCTTTTTAGGGGCAGTCTGGTATGCGTGCTATGTTTTAGGCTTAATAGGCGCTGCTTTTCGTGTCCGTGGCACTTACTGTTCTTTCTTTCTTGTTTCTGTGTAGGTTCAGGCGATCGTGATGGATTGTCCTAGACCGGAGCTGCATCAGAGGAATTGCAGTACTTGGAGCGTCTAGCATTGCTTGCAGGATTGAATCTTAGGTAAGTAATGCGGGAAACAATGATCGGGTCCTTTGAATAAAGTTTCTTCTCTTTTCTTGCAGGAGCTGGTGCCGGTGAGCGTCACGCTGCAAAGCAGAGTAATGCGAAGCGAGGGCTGTTGGCCTGGGTGTGGCTTATATAGTCAGCCACACCCAACTACGCCCAAAGACTCTCAGACACACCCAAAAGCTGGTCTGCAGCACATCAATGTTGCTTGGTTTAGTCTTCCACCATGTTGGGGGAAACAGGAAGTGGTTAGTTCCTCAAGCCTCACCTATTGGACAATGAATGCAGTGCCAGGCGCGCCAAGCTTGTACCCAACTGCGCTTCCCAGTAACTCCACATGAATTGGCACAAACCCCACAATAACACCTTTGAGGTCCATGGGGCCAAATGGGAGTTTCTGATATGTGTGCTTTTATGCAGGGGTTGGGGTAGGGGTCTACCATAGAGCCAGTGGTCGTGACAGCCCTCCCCCCAAGGCCCCTCTCAAGGGTGGAATGCCTGGTCCTGGTTTGGCTGGATGGTTACAGTGGTATTTCCTGACTTATCGGGGAACATGCACATGTGTACAGGGTTCCCATGACCTGTCTTGTGGCCCATACCCCTTCCAGTCAATAAGGTAATACAGTCTGGACTTAAATATCTTAGAGTCTAGTATCTCTCGGACCTCGTATTCTGGCTCCTCGTCTATAATCGTGGGACCCGGGGGTGTTCTTAGTCGGGTGCCTGGCTTTAGGAGTGACACGTGAAATACCGGGCGGATACGAATGTTGGGGGCTAAGGTTATCTTCATCGCAACTGGGTCAATTATGGCTTCAATGGTCCATGGGCCTAGGTATCTCGGGCAAAATGTTTTGGATCCTTTTGTAGGCATGTGTCTTGATGCTAACCACACAACATCGTCAACCTTGTACGCAGGGGCCTATTTTCGGTGTTGATCTGCAAACTTGTGTCTTTCCTTGGCTTGTGTTAATTGTGCAGTAGCCTCTTTGAGGACCTGATTGATTATTTTGAGTAAAGTTTCCACTGCAGGCATCTCCAGTTCCTCCAGGAGAGCGAAGACGGGTGTTCGCGGGTGTCTCCGATACATAATGTAGAACGGAGATTGTCCCATCATGGAATGATATGAGTTGTTGTATGCATATTCAGCAACCCATAACATGTCCTTCCATGTGCCTTCTGATTGCTGAAGCAGACACCTCAAGTATTGCTCGATTGTCTGATTAGTCCGCTCAGTTTGGCCATCAGTTTGAGGATGATGGCTAGGGGATAAACGTATGTCAATTTGTGCTAGGGCGCAACTCTTCCTACAGAATTTAGAGACAAACTGGCTACCGTGATCTGATACTAAAACCGATGGGAAACCATGTAATCGGATGATCTGCTCCAGGAAGACCTTTGCCAGAGTGGATGCGGTGGTTAATCCTTTTAGTGGGGATAAAGTGAGCCATTTTCAAAAACATATCTACTACGACCAGAATCGTATTGTGTCCATTACATGGATGAAGGTCGGTGATGAAGTCTAACGACAACGTATGCCAGGGCATAGGGGGAATTTCTAGTCGACGTAAAAGCCCTTCCAGTTTCTGTTTTTCTGCCTTGTTCTGCGAGGAGATTCCACATGCCAGCACAAACTGGACGACATCCTTCCGCCAAATCGGCCACCAGTAGGTCCGTTTGATTTTGGCCAAGGTTTTAGTTATACCAGGGTGTCCTTCCAATAATGTATCGTGATAGCTGGCTATGATCCATTCCTGTTGGGTTGCCGTTGGTAGGTAAAGACGACCCTTGTAATATGGTAAGCCCTTAATTATTGTATGTTGGGCGTCTTTGGTGGTCCAGACCTTTAGTTCTTTCGGGCTCATGTGACGCCATATGCCAGCTTCCAAATCTTCCAGAGGGGAGATGGCGGTAACGCCCAGGAGTTTGTCTTCTGGTATGATAGCGTCTGGTTCAGGTGTAACATATGCATCTTCACCCTTATCCAGACAGGATAAAGCGTCCGCCTTCCCGTTACACACACACGGGTGATAACATAATCGTATTCAGCGAAGAATAAAGCCCACCTCAGCTGGCGCGGTGACTGTGCTCTAGCGGATTTTAAGCACTACAGATTACAGTGGTCAGTAATAACTTTGACAGTGTGCCTGGCCCCTAAGAGGTAATGCCTCCATTCCTTGAAGGCTGCTTTTATCGCGAGGAGCTCCTTATCAGTGATGGCATAATTAACTTCGGCAGGGGAAAATTTCTTCGGACAGAAGGCTACCGGATGTAATTGTCTAGTTTCAGGATTCCTTTGTGATAGAACGGCTCCCATGGCAATGTTGGAGGCATCCATCTCTACCACATACGGGAGATCAGGTTTCGGGTGTTGTAGTATCGTTGCCGAGGTAAATCTCTGTTTCAGTACTTGAAAAGCCTTCTCCGCATCCATGGTCCAGCTGAAGCGTTTGTTTTTTTCGTAACAGGGATGTAAATGGATGTACGATTTGGGAAAAGCCAGGGATAAAAAGGCAATAGAAATTCGCAAAGCCTAAGAAGTTCTGAACTCCCTTAACTGATGTCGGTGAGGGCCAGCTTAGAATAGAGTCCACTTTACGATTGTCCATTCAGATGCCTTGAGGGGTGAGTATGAACCCTAAAATCTCAACCTCTGTCACGTGAAAAAAGTACTTCTCCAGCTTTGCGTATAATCGGTGTTGCCTTAACCTTTCCAAGACGGCCGTACATGTCCGACGTGTTCTTGCTCCATAGTGGAATATATCAAGATTTCGTCGATATATACCATAGCACAGACATCCAGTAAGTCCCGTAACACGTCATTCATGAAGTATTGAAATGCAGCTGGAGCATTGAAAAGTCCAAAGGGCATCACCTAGTACTCGTAGAGGCCATACTACATCCTGAATGCCGTTTTCCATTTGTCACCTTGTTTTACTCATACTAGGTGATAGACCCCTCTGAGGTCCAACTTTGTATATATCTGTGCATCTTTCACTTGGTCTAGGAGCTCTGGGATAAGCGGTAATGGGTATCTGTTCTTCACCATAATCTGGTTCAGTGACCGATAATCGATGCAGTCCCTGCGGTCCCCCTCCTTCTTTGGGATGAAGAAGAGGGGTGAGGCTGCCGGAGATTTGGATGGTTGTATAAAGCCGTTAGCCAAGTATTGGTCAAGGAAGCTCTTCAAATGATGGTTCTCCTGTTACATGAGCGCATAAATGCAATTGCAAGGGACCTAGGCACCAGGAACATGGTCAATTTGGCAGTCGTATGCCCAGTGTGGTGGCAGTGTATTCGCCTGTTCCTTCTAATACGTCTTGTAAGTCATGATAGACTGGGGGTAAGGCTCCCATCAGGCCCAACTTCGGCCCACTCTTTTGAATGGCTTGCAAATATTCTACAGGGGAGTGTTCTTCTGTATATCAGGACCGGGCACATTCTTCAGAGAAGGTCACTACCCTGGTTCACCAATTGATGCACGGATTGTGAGTCTCCAGCCATGGAATTCCCAGGATCATTTGGAATTGTGGAGCTTGTATCAGATCGAAGGCGATGTCTTCCCTATGGCCATCTTGACAGAGGAGTGTCAACTTTCCAGTGCTATGGGTCACAGGTCCGGAAGACAACTGAGTACCATCAACGGTTGTGACATTCTCCGTAACTGCTTTTGGGCACGTTGGAGGACCAATCCAAGTTGCCAGGTCCCTATCGATATAATTGCCCACTGTACCGCTATCTATGTACGCTTCCAAAGCATGTATCCGCAATGGCTATTGGTGGCAAATCAGGATGACTGGCACGCCTAGGTGTGAGGCCTGTGGTTCCTTCTCCTGGCTCGACAAATGGACCCCTATGCTTGCTGGGCGTTGGAGTTTCCCGAGTCCGGATCCATCTGCGTGTTTTCTTTCTCAAGGGACCCCATGGTCCTCCGTGGTGGTTTCACCAGGTACTCACGTAGGAAATGTCCTGCTTTGCCGCAATATAAACACAGCTTTCGCTGTCTTCTTTTTTCCCTCTCGGCTCCGGTAAGAGGGCTCCGTACCCATCCGATTTGCATGGATTCTGGTTGGTTCTGCTCTGGTTGACAAGGTTGATTCTCCCGGGGCTGTACATACAGTGTTCTCCCTCCGCCCGTGCTTGGTCGGTTTTTCGTTACTGGAGTCTGCTATCGAACTGTACAGTGAGGTCAATATACTCAGTGCAGCCACCCCGCAGGTTTACTACGTGAGCTAAAACGTCTTTTAAATCCCCCCGCTGGCCCCGAAAGAAGAGGGTAGTTCTTTTCTCCTCTGGCCAGTTGGTTTCAGCGATCAGTCTATTGAAAGTGGCGATGTACGTTAACAAGTCCTGACTGCCTTGTTGGAGTGATAATAGCTCGTTGTCCAAAGCCTGTCTCTTGGTATGACGGGCAAATAGCTTCTCAAGTTCACGTTGGAACCCTCCAAAGTCTCGCAATAGGGGGTCGTCTCAGTTTACTATGGGTATTGACCAGTTGGCGGCACTTCCCCTTAGGTACGATAACACAAAAGCGGCCCTGGACTGGTCATTGGGGAACATTCTGGGTCTACAAAGGAAGTACAGGTGACACTGGTTCATAAATATAGCACATTTCTTGGGATCCCCCAAAAACCGCTCAGGTGGGGCCAAGGGGACTGTGCCAGGCAAGACAACCTGAATGGGTGGGGCAGAAGGGGCCTGAGGTTGGTTCCCTGGTAATGGGGCTTGACTGGCTTGACTCTGAAGCACCTGCCGGGACAAGTCATTGGTTCGATCCCTGTTTACTGCAAATTCTCTCCGTAGGGCATTAGTCTCCTGCCGGGTGGCATGAACCTCGACTCTGAGGCACTTACTGTTCTTTCTTTCTTGTTTCTCTGCAGGTTCAGGCGATCGCGATGGGTTTTCCTAGACCAGAGCTGCATCGGAGGAATTGCAGTACTTGGAGCGTCTAGTATTGCTTGCAGGATTGAATCACAAGTAAGTGATGCGGGAAACAATGATCGGGTCCTTTGAATAAGATTTCTTCTCTTTTCTTGCAGGAGCTGGTGCTGGGGAGTGTCACACTGCAAAGCAGAGTAACGTGAAGCGAGGGCTGTTGGTCTGGGCGTGGCTTATATAGTCAGCCACACCCAACCAAGCCCAAAGACTCCCAGACACACCCAAAAGCTGCTTGAGCCTAATCTTGTTGCTTCTCGCCCTGTACTCAGCCTCTGCCGCATCAGCGAAGCATTAGAGCATTTATAGGCAATTCTTGCCTCCACGACTTGAAATTATTACTTCAAATACAAGCCTCAGATGAAGAGCCAGTAAGGCTCGAAACACGTGTCAGGCTGATCGACCATTTTAAATAAATATCAGACTGCATTTCAATCCTTGCATTTTTGGCACAGTGTGTTTGGGAACCTTCTGTTCATTGCTCTTGTAACGTGGCAGTATACTGGCAGTATATCCACACTCCCCCGGACACCCGCCGCCTTGTGCTATTTGATAAACCTTGTACAAGCGCTGTGGATACTTTTGACTCATTCTGCCAATTGTGTGTTTTTTTACACCCAAAAGCTGGTCTGTAGCACATCAGTGTTGCTTGGTTTAGTCCTCCCCCATGTTGGGGGAAACAGGAAGTGGAAACAGGACTCATTCTGCCAGTTGTGTTTTTTTTTACACCCAAAAGCTGGTCTGCAGCACATCAGTGTTGCTTGGTTTAGTCCTCCCCATGTTGGGGGGAACAGAAAGGGGAAACAGGAAGTGGTTAGTCCCTCAACCCTCACCTATTGGACAATGGATGTGCTGCCAGGCGCGCCAAGCTTGTACCGAACTGCGCTTCCCAGTAACTCCACATGAATTGGCACGAGCCCCCCAATAAAACCTTTGAGGTCCATGTGGCCAAATGGGAGTTTCTGATATGTGTGCTTTTATGCAGGGGTTGGGGTAGGGGTCTACCATAGAGCCAGTGGTCGTGACAGTCTTTTCCAACCGGAGAATTTGTTTCCTGTTCCCTTTTTCTTCTTCTCACGTTTTGCTTTCACCTTTTCCTTTCCTTGAGACTCTTTTCCATTCCCATGGTTTCCTGCAATTTATTGCTCCACTTCGTCTTTCTTCTGTAGTTTCGCCCCCCTCACTTTCTATATTCAGGATCTGCTCTCCTTCCTCGCACATAGTTATTCTGTGGTTTCGTCCCTCCCATGTGAATAGAAGGCCGAACGGGAACGTCCATTTGTACCGTATCTGTTTCGTTGTTAAATAATGCAGAAATGGCCCCACCCATGCGTTTTCTTTTTTGGAGTGTAGTCTATGCTAAATCTTGATAGAGATGCACCTCGTCTCTGTTAATTCTCACTTGCCCTGCCTGCCTCGCTTTCCACAGGATTTGCTCTTTCTGGTTGTAGGGCGTGATTGCTAACAACACGTATTTTGGGCGGGCTCTCCTGTCCTTCTAGGTACCATATGGATTTGTTCCTCTTTGTCCACCGCAATATGTCTGCGAATAGTTGTTGCATTGTGCCCTTTAGGTCCTTATCCTCCACTGCTTCTGAGAGATTTTTTATTCGTATAGTCGCATGCCTTGAGCGGTTTTCTAGGTCCTCACATTGAATTTCAAGGTTTTGGGATAGGCGTGCTAAGTGTTCGACCGTTTTCGTCATTTTTTTGTGAATCTTCTTCCATATTCTGTACGATTTTATCTAACATGTCCGTTCTCTCCTCTAGTTTAGCCACATCTGTTCGTAGTTCCTGCATTAACTGCTTCATTTTGTCTTTCAGTGAGTCGAACTGAGTTTGGAAGGATATCATGAATTGATTTTGAAACTCTTTGAACCAGCATTACATATCTTACTTACTTGCCATCGTACCTTCTTCTCTATTTGATGAAGTGGGCTGGTTTTGGGCTATATCTCCTTTCTTAGGGCCCGCTGTGTTTCCTGACGACCATAGCTGTCTTATACCTGGTTCTTGCCTGCCCTCGGAGCTCTGTTGGGATGAAGACACCGCCTTTGCTCTTGTCTTAGACATGTGGGAGCTGCTGGGGCCTCTTGGGATGTACCCCTTTTTCGTTGGGGTGTTTTCTCATCTTCCACCCCAACTGCCGCACTTTTGTTTCTAGATACTCAGCCGTTCCTTAATTGCATCTCTGTTCACTTTGAGTTTTCAAACAATGGGGGGGGGTTCTTGCTTATTTGGAGCCCTCTGCGCTGCTTTGTTACAGCTTTGCCCCTTTCTGCTGCTACTCCTTTTATCCCCCCTCTCCTCACCCCCTCTTGATCTCCTCATGTTCGGGGTCTAGGGTTTATTGCCCCACTCCTCTGTTCCTCCACTCTGGGGGCCTCCACAGGGATCCTTCCTCATGTGGGGTATTGTCTATTTCACCTCTTTCACCCCTTCCTGGCTTCTGAATGCTGCCCACGTTGCTTCAATTCCTCACATCCACCTTTCTGTGTTGTATCTAGCTCCCTGGGGTCTGATCTGCCTCCTGTTCACCCGGTGTTCATCCATCGCATGATGTGGCGCTCGCACTGGCCGCCCCCCGCTCTGCTCACCTGTGCTGACTTTTCCCCTTCCTCCGGCCGCTTGTTCATATGCTCTCTGGGGGCAGAGGCCTCTTCTGTCCCTCCTTTTGCACTGCTTTCTGCCTGCCTCCCTGGGTCCACCTGGTGTGTCTCCTCGCCTTCCCTTGGTACTGGCCACTTCGTTGAGCGGTCCACGGGGGAGGGGGCGAGTGTGCTCCTCGTCCATCCGTCCGTCCGTTCCTCCGGTTTCGCTGCTGCTGGGCTACCCTGGTTGCTATTCCATTTCGGGCCGGCTGCGCTCACTCCACTCCTCATCCGAGGCTGCTCTCTTGCATCACTGTATCGTTTCTCTTCTCTCCCCTGGTGGCTAAGCTCTTCTCTTCATTCTCTGTGCGGGCTGCCTCAGCCTGGGCCCGCTCCTGCCATATGTCTCGGATTCCCGTCACCGTGGGCGTCCAAACCTTCGGTTGGGCCCGCTTTATACTTCATCCTCCAATGAAGGGTTCCTTGCCTCCCAAGAGGCTTGTGGCGGAGATGTGTGAAATCGCTTATTTGTTAGCTATGAAATTGCCCTGAAATTTCTGGTCTTTCCTTGGTATAGTCCTCTATGACTTCCCCCTGTGATCCTTTCTCCTAAGTGTCAGTTCTCTGAATCACTCATCACGACCTGGGGCAATATATCTACAACACCAACAAGGTAAAAAACAACAACAATGTCAATGTGTCATTTATCGTATCCAAAAAGAAGGGGACTGCTACGTAAATGATTGGTTACTAGGTTAAATCATTCAAACCAAGTTTCCTAGTCCAACCTATTTCCAAAGAGATCAAATTTATATTCCCTCACAGAAAAAATAACACCATATCAACCATAAATGTGAAAAATATATAGCATCTTATTTTCAACAGCATATAAAATAAGAGCATTCAATATGACAATCAAAGAAAACAAATATATACAACAGGTGACGCCCAACTCTTAAGGACGCCTCCACATATGTGTTGCTTAGAGAAAATATATATGTGAAAATATATATATTGAATAAGAAAATAATTTGAAAATACAAGCAATAGAGTCATTGATCAAGAAAAAAAAACAAAAAACATAATCATACACAGTATTTAATAAATTTAGATTCTTCTGCCTCTAATGTTTTTTGTAATTCTACAATGATGCGTTGGGCAGTAGTGATCGTTAGGACCATAAGGTCTCTACTGCACTTAGTGGCAATGTAACTAAAATTGGTGGTGTATTCTTTTGTCTTCTAAGAATAGACGTGGTTCGTTACAAACTATTAGGCCACTTGGTATAATGTTAGCTTTAAGGTATTCCCGAAGGAAGAGACCGTGGAGTTCAGAATGTCTTCTTAAGTTTTAATAAATCATCGGCAGTGTTAGAAGAAATGGTTGATTGACTTGGATCTGCCGGATCAAAGAGAGATGCACCACGGATCAGCTCTATAATTTCCTCCTCAGAGTAGCTCAGAGTTACACAGAGTTGCACTCTCAGCCATTTCTATTGTTCTTATTACAAAGGGGATACTGATCATTTGTCGACAACGGAATCCATGTCAAGGTAAATACGATAAGGGGAAAGAGTTGTTAGTGAATAGAGAGGAAAGAAAAAGAAGAAGAAAATTCTTTCCTACGCACCTTAGTTTGGCCAATTAATATCAATACGTCCCCTATATGTGGGGTTCCCAAACCGAACAACAACCGTGGTTGTCAAAAACTGAGTCTACAACAGAAGAACCACTATATTGTGGCATTTGGTCTGCCCATAGGGAAACGTAACAGTCTGGGGCAAAGGTAAACTGTTTCCAAAAAGAAGGGGACTGCTACGTAAATGATTGGTTACTAGGTTAAATCATTCAAACCAAGTTTCCTAGTCCAAGTCATTTATCAGCAGACCAATGTCGGCTATTGACTAAGAAAACACACGCAATCAAACCTGTTGTAAAATAAAAAAACATTTTACAAAATATTAGTAAAATTGTAAAATTATAATTTGAAAACAAAAAGTTTGAATCACCTTAGGCATGGCTCTTTGTTTCTGCCCGAAGAAAAGTTGTTACTATTACATAGGAGAAAACATAACTGTGCTTAGAGGTGGGAGGATCAAGGTAATAGGGCAGCCTGGCATGAGATTAAAATGAAGCCACTATATTAAAACAAATCGTACTAAATACGAAAATTACAAGGAAAAACAAATAAAAATGAACAAAGTGAAAAAGGCTACGCTGAAACAAAAATACATTTAAATAAATGCTAATACCGGGACTTCAAGATGGCAGCCGGCGGAGGAGGACATGCTTCGACTGATAGAAGCCATTCATGATAGTTCATGAAATGTCGAGCTGCGCTCCTTGTGGGAATAACAAGACAGTTACAGCTTATGAAATGTTTCTTAAGCCTCCCTACATTATCCAGCGTTGCAAGAGGGAGTGGGCGGACAGCCACGGTGAAAGTCCTGCTACTTTCCCCTCAAATGCAGTGCACGCAATTCCAGGTCTCATTCGCACCCACAAACCACCCAACCCTGCCCTAATCTACTTTTTTGGTAACATCACTAGTGGCATATCTCATTTTAACACCACAAAAAAAAACGGCAGAATCATTACAGATGCAGGGAACTCACCTATTAGAGCTCTGTCCAGGCGCTCTGGGGCAAAATACATGCACATCTCTTGATTTGCATATGGATTGCACCAACAGAAATTACTTCACAGAAAGCACATTGCAAGGAGCATCATCAGTCTTTGATACTTGGAGGCACCATGCAAGTGACTTTAGAATTAGTTGTCATAAGTAAGCCAAGTGGCAAATAATTTTGTGATGCAAAATACCTAAGATGCACTGTTATATATGGAGCAAGTCAGGCTTTTTTTTAATATAACAGTATCCTATATTATCACATAAGCTTTGAAGTGAATCACTTACAGAGCTGCAGATAAGACACAGTCTGATTACATGATCTGCCCAGGATCACACACTTTGGTTAAATAGTGCAACCAGGATGTGGACAATTTAAGCAACTGAGCGCATCTTCACAGTTTTAGTTCATATATATATTTATTAAGGTTTCCCTTTCAATTTCATGTGCTTAAATAATACTTTATTTATAGCAATGCCTTGGAAGCAAAGCACATTACATAAGAAACTACCATTTCATTATTAACTTTAACTATACATCATTATAGAAATATGTTGAGCAATAAGAGGATGGATTTGGTTTTATTCTCCCCATCCTACATGCAAAGTCACAATCGCATCATGCAGATTAATGTGAGCCTAACAAATCCCCCTTGGGTAAAGCCATAATCATTATTTCATAAACCCTGCAGCATTATGCAACCTTCTCACACCTGATCACTCCCTTCCATGCACATTTCTAAAGGGGCAAAAGTCCCTGCTAATAGCCCCCCTCCCTCCCATCAGTGCCTAATGGCTCACCTTGAAATGCTCTGTTGACACAGAGCAACTTGAGAGCATCTCTGCTGCTGCCATGAGCTCCTTGGGACAGTGTCCTGGCAGAGGTTTCGGAAAGAGTAAGGTGTCCTGCTGCCAGGACAATTACTGTGCTGAGCAGGAATTACTCAGCACACATTGTCCTGCCAGCGGGACACCTTTCTCGTTGGGCACCCTCATTGAGGTGCCGAATGGGAGGGGTGGCCCATTGACGAAAGTCCCGGTCAGGCTCTAAAAGAGCCTGTGGGGTGGCACCTTGCCCCCCTGGCTCGGTACGCCAGTGTTACTTGATCAGTCAGCTGAACTGCATTGAGTTGAATGAAACTTAGTTGGTTATATGGTTATTTGTAGCTTAAAAAATCACAGCTGCCGACACTTGGTGGGTTATATGGTTATTAGTAGCTTAATAAATCACAGCTGCCAAGAGTGATGGAAATGGGTACACAAACTACGCCTGGAAATTGAAAAAATACTCCGGAATACTACCTCCTTAGGGAAATTGAGCCGACAGATGGGTTCACTGTAGAGGGTGTGGCGTAGCGGTGCAGTTATCGTGGCAGGCACATAAAACCCATACAAATAATATTTCAGTTTACAGGGTTGACATGAAGCGCAGATAAATTACACAATAAACCAGACTGACAATATATATATGTCACGATTCCTGCCCCCAGTCCCCCGGCATATCAGGCTGGAGCCAGGTCACGGCCACCTAGTCGGCCCCTAAGGGCCTCTCCATCTCCCTGACACCTACTTGGACTCAGACTTGGCGCCTTTGGCACCAAGCTCACACACAGTCCTGAGATCCACTTAGTATTGGACTTGCAATGTATTATGGGGGCAATGGATGCCCCCATGTAATTCAGTTCCTTGAACTGGATGAGCGGTCTAGTCTTTCGGGTGTGGCTCAGCCCAGGGATACCTGGGATACCTACAGACTATTTAAACCACACCCGGCCTGAGAAACATGCTTTGCGTTTCTCTGCACCCTGCAGGGTGACACTCACCGTGCTCGTATCTCCTGAAGAGGCCATTGCACCTACAAGAATAAGAACTTCGTTGCCAATACTCACCTCAAAGAGCATCCAACTTCTGTCCAGCTCTTCCCAGTCTTGCGGATTCCTACAGCAGAGTCATCTCCATCTCGGCACGCCGCGCCCTACCAAAGGGGAGAAGAATAGAAGAAAAGACGTTAGTAAGCCTTCTGCAATACTTAGCTCTCTCGAATTTGCAAATAGAGTTTAATCCTAACCTGAACTCCCGTTGATCGGACAACTTCTGCTCCGGAGCATCCCGCCGATCTGAGAAAGGGGAAAAGACACATCAGGTTAGCGCAAAACATTTAAGATGCGCCGCACATCACGCTCTCTCACCGCAGCTCATCTCCTCAGCTCGCGTCTATGCTGGGTTACTGCGGCACCTAAAAGGACACGGAAAAGACGAACATTGCTTATTGCTAAGGATGCCAATAAGCATCACGCTCCGCATTCCTACTTACTTCATCAGCGCATCACCATCCTCAAGACCTTCATCACCTAAGGAAAGAAAGAAACAGAATTAAAGGGACTAGAGCCATCAGAACTTTTGTAAGACTCATTCCAATTACCGGTCGGGCTGAAGCCGCAGCAAGCCCCGTCCGCCGGGCCTGTGTCAGTGAAGCAACTAGGCACCCTCAAGCCCGCATCACCTCCATATACGCACCCCTGCATCGAAGGCAGGACGGAGAGCGCCCCACATCAAAAAACAAGGTGAGGAGAGGTCCGGGGGAAGGTTGGGACCCAGGGAAGAAAAGGGGGGCCAGACAAGCAAGACCAATAGGGAATTGACCTCTGATAATACTGTGTTTCAGGCCCAGTGCTTGGTTGAGCAAGTCCAGGGAAGGGTTCGAAGTGGTCAGAAGTCCGGACCGGCTGGGTGGCGTCCCAGTGGATATCAGGTGAGTGTTACAGAACGCAAAGCCTCACACCAAAAATCCACCTGGGTGTCATGGAAATGTCAGAAACCGACCAGTTAGCCCAAATGTTGGGACAGTTATGCTCCGATGTACACGCAGCCCGGAAGGAGACCAACACCCTGAGGAGGGAGTTGATAGTTGCTAAGGAATAAACAGATGACCTAAGCCGACTTCTCCAGTCGCAAGCAGGACTGTCAAGATGCCTACACCCGGGGATCCTGACCAGGTCCAGCAACCCCGGAAGCAGGCATCAAGCTATTTTGAACAAGCCCAAAAACCCCTGCTAGGGGCTGTTTGGGTGCGGTCCTGGCACCTATGGTGCCAGGCTCATATGGAGAGTCAGTCCTGGCGCCATAGGCGCCAGGCTCATAGAGTAGAACTTACCTGATGCAGACCATGCTGCAAGCTTACCTGATGCAGACCATGCTGCAGAGCTCCAAGCCAAATGAGGCTTGGAAGGGACTATTTTACCTAGGGACTATTTTTTACTCGGTGGGGCTGGGGAGGAATACTTACCTGGGACTACTTTGGAGGCTATTTAAACCACGCCCGAAGAGCAGCACACGCTTCGCGTTATTCTGCATCCAGCAGCGTAACGCTCACAGTGTCTGCAAGCCTGCATCCAGTCTTCTGCCACGCCCGCCTCGATTCTGCAGCTCCTAGAAAAAGGGAGGAACAGAAGGAGAAAAGGTTAGAATAAGAGCAAAACCTTCGATCCTTACCTGAATTCCGGATCCACCGCGCCTTCGAGCTGGAAGAAAGAAGCATTTTACTCGTGCCGCCTCGCATCCTGCAGCGCCGCGCTGAACTCACCGGCCTTCGCAGCATCCTCACGATCCACCGCATCCTTCTGCACGTTCCCGCCGCACGCTGGCACCTAAGGGGAACACAAGAACAGCAAAGGTGAGCCAAGGGAATAAACAGAGGCAATAGTAACTACCCCCATAGACTTACCTGATTACCGCCGGGGGTACTATTCCTCTTCACGGGTCGGCGCAGTCTCCATTGCATCCTCGCCGTACCCCGGCCCCTAAGTGGAACAAAAGGACAACAAGGTGAGACAAAGGGACAAACAAGGGGAACTCTTCTCACCGCAATAGACTTACCTAATTTTACCACCGGAGGCATTATTCCCCGAACTTCATATTTTCTCGACACACCTAAATAAGGGAGCAAGCAACAGGTTACATTCTGGCCTTATTTCATTGAACTGTGGAGGATAAGCCAAATCCTTACCTGAACTTCGTCAGCTACCACGAGGAACTCTTCGCTGGGGTCAAGCTGCAAACTGCAAGGAATCGGACAAGAGTGAAAGTCAGACATGTGAACTCTTACGAACTACATACTTTTCGAAGTCAATATTGTTCTGGAACTCAACAATTCCTTCGAGCCAGTGAAGCAACTGGTTATCAACACGCCCCTGCGCTCAATGCAGGATGGAGAGCTCATCTTTTCAAACCATCAGGTGAGACTATAAGAGGGGACATCAAAGGTGATCTGTGGGGAGGACAGCGGGGGTGTGTCAGGCTGAGATCCTGGTGTCTGCAGAAGCTGCTGAGCCCCCGACAATCCACCCAAAATGTGGCACTCTGAGCTGATACTATAAACTGCTCAGTTTACCTCACTTCCAGGGGAAAGGGGGAAGGGACAAATTAACAAACACCAGGCTGGAAGCTAAGACTAGCTGGTTCTTCACCTGTGGTAAAACATAAACATATAATACACCTTGTTATTCATGAGGCACTATACTAACCTTAAGTATCAATATCCTTTACCAAATAAAGTAAAAACCATACCTGGAACTTCTCTACAATATGCCCAGAGAAGTGATAAGCTGACTAGACTTCCTTACTAGTTGACTTGAATCTCAACGATCATTCAGCCTTCTTAGTAGGTCCATGAATGTGAAATTAACTTTGCAGGTAATCTTCTTTAAACTCAAGAAGCTTGAACAAAGTCTTAAGTTCATTAAAAGTAAATGGAAGTTCTAGTGTTTCTGGAAAGTATTTATATTTCTTCTTATAAATTTCTTTTTAGAGTGTTTTTACTTAAATTAACAGTTCTTGAAACTTGCGTCAAAAATCTCACGTAGAAATCTCTTGAACTCGCATAGGGATCCAAACTGAGTGAAGATCGTTGAAGCGCTGTAGATTAAACCACAGAAAAAATCCACACGCGATTAAACGAAAGCACGCACACGCGCTGAAGTTCAACCGCGGGTAAAAATCCACACGCGCTTAGTCCAGGATGCGAACACACGCGCTGACGACAAACCGCGGGTAAAAATCCACACGCGCTTAGTCCAAGATGCGAGCACACGCGCTGAAGTTCAACCGCGGGTAAAAATCTGCACGCGCTTAGTCCAGGATGCGAACACACGCGCTGACGACAAACCGCGGGTAAAAATCCACACGCGCTTAATCCAATATGCGAGCACACGCGCTGACGACAAACCGCGGGTAAAAATCCACACGCGCTTAGTCCAATATGCGAGCACACGCGCTGACGACAAACCGCGGGTAAAAATCCACACGCGCTTAATCCAATATGCGAGCACACGCGCTGAAGTTCAACCGCGGGTAAAAAACACACGCACAAGAGTATCACGCGACACCAAAGAGCTTGCGCTAGATACTCAAGCGAAGTCTCTCACGCGCAGGCTTCTGTTAACGGAAAAACCACGCGCTTGATAGAAAACGTAGCGTAACAAAGCCAAACATGCGACAGCAATAAAGTTCTCAGTAAATATTTTTCATATGAACTTGAAAATCAGATTAAATCTTCTACAATGACATTATAGAAAGAGTCTTGAGTTTTAAAAGAACTTATCTTGTGGAGAGTCTTTGAAACCTTTCTTTTTTCTTGGATAACTCGAAATCTTCTTACTCCTGTTCAGTGGCAAAATGAATCTCCGCAAGATTCCTGTTTGCTTTTCCAAATAAGCCGCTCGACCGCTTGAAACTTGAAACCCCTGAACAAGTTAAGCAGGAGCAGCTTAATACGCGACCTCTCAGCTGGGCAAAGACGATGAAAGGCAGTTTAGAATGTTCATTGTCTTCCCTATAAACAATCACCAGCCAATCAGAACTTAGACTGAGGACCTCCATCTTGGCTTGGGGCATTCTCCATAGACTGCAATGAATGTTAAGGGCAAAATTGGCTGTTTTAAAATTAAACTCATAATAGCTTCCAAAAACCTTTCTGTACTAATTTTCCCCAGACCTAATGTCTCAGATTATGTCACTGTATCCTAACAGTACCTGACAGTACCCCCCTTCTAACGCCCAGTCCCTGGGCCTTTTTTCAATGGAAATTTCTTATGGAATTTTTTAACCAAATGAGGAGCATGTACATCACTTGCTTTCTCCCAAGTGCGTTCTTCAGGACCAAAACCCTCCCAATCAAGGAGATACTGTAGCTTTCCTCTCACTATTCTAGAGTCCAGAATTTTCTTAACTACAAATTCTTCTGAATCATCTTCCTCAAATACAACTGGTGAAGGAGTAGGTGTCAATCTAGTTCCTTTAACCACTGGTTTCAACAAGCTAACATGAAAAGTTGGATGAGTTTTCATATGTCTTGGTAATCTAAGGCGAACAGCCACTGGATTTATCACACTTTCAACCACAAACGGCCCTACAAAACGAGGGCAAAACTTATTTCTTCCCTTAATTCTCAAAAATTTGGTTGATAACCATACCAAATCTCCCTCCCTATACTGGGGACTAGTCTTTCTTTTAAGGTCCGCAAATCTTTTATATTTCTGTTTACTCTCCACCAACACCCCTTTTGCCTTCTCCAAATTTCTTTTCATGATCTCTAGTCTCTTTTCCACTTCCGGGTTTTCAGCATCATAATCGCTCTCTATACTAAGAAAACGAGGATGAAAACCTCATCCCAAATAAAATGGAGACATTGAGGTGGCATCCTTACTACAGTTGTTATATGCAAATTCTGCCACCCACAACATATCTACCCACTCTTCCCCTGTCTGCAGATAACACCTCAAATATTTCTCCAACTCCTGATTTATCCTTTCCACTTGCCCATTGGTTTCGGGATGGTAACCGGATGATAGGCATACCTCAACTCCCAATCTCTTACAGAAAGCTCTCCAAAATTTAGAAATAAATTGAGACCCTCTGTCTGAGATGACCTGACTGGGAATTCCATGCAGTTTAACTACTTCTTGTAAGAAACTGTGAGCTAAACTATCAGCGGTAACCTCTCCCTTCATTGGAATGAAATGTGCTTCTTTAGTGAGTAAATCCACTACAACCAATACTGATGTACACCCCTTATCTAGTGGTAGATCCGTGATGAAATCTAAAGACACTGAATACCAAGGCCGCGGTGGAACGGGCAACGGTTCCAATAACCCAGAAGGCTTTCCGATGAGGTTCTTAGATCTAGCACAAACTTCACAGGTCTTAACAAAATTAAGAGTATCTTGTCGAATTTTCTCCCACCAAAAATGTCTTCTGACCAACTCAAGTGTTTTTCGATATCCTGGATGTCCTGCCAGAACTGAATCGTGACATTCCTTCAAAATCTTTTCTCTAAGTTCAATAGATGGTAAATAGAGTCTGTCATCCAGATAAGGTAAACCATCTTTAATCTTGCGAGCTGGATCCAAACGAACCCAATGTTCAAGTTGTCTCTCAGATATGGATTCTCGTACTTGTTTAAAGATTTCGTTTTCTTTCTCAATTCCAGCAAGAACAAAACGTTCTGGAGCGATCAGAGGAAGTGACTCACAAACCGACTTAACTTCACTTTCTGGAAATTGTCGTGACAGAGCATCTGCTTTTTTATTTTGATTTCCTGGCTTAAAAGTAACTATAAAATCATAATCTGCAAAAAATAAAGACCACCTTAGTTGTCGAGGTGTCAGAGTTCTTGCTGTCTTCAAAAAGAGTAAGTTTCGGTGATCGGTTAATACTGTCACAGTGTGACGTGCTCCTTTTAAAAAATGTCGCCATTCTTCAAATGCTGCTTTGATAGCAAGAAGCTCGCGATCTGAAATGGTATAATTTTCTTCCGCTGGTGAGAACCTCTGAGAAAAGTAGGCCACAGGATACAATTGTCCAGTAACATTATGCCTCTGCGACAACACTGCTCCCATTGCCACATTGGAAGCATCAGCCTCTACAAAAAATGGCTTGGAAGTATCAGGATGAATTAAGATAGGAGTAGTTATGAATTTCTCCTTCAATACTTTAAAAGCATCATTAGCCTTAACGTCCCAAACAAAAGGAACTCCTTTCTTCAAAAGTTGAGTAATTGGAGTCACCAAACTGGAGAAGCCTTCAATGAATCTTCGGTAAAAGTTGGCAAATCCCAAAAAACTCTGGATCTCCTTCACCTTCGTTGGAATAGGCCAATCACGAACCGCTTCCACCTTTTTCGGATTCATTTCCAGACCACTAGGAGTGATCACAAAACCTAAAAATTCCACCGAATTCGTATGGAACTGACTCTTCTCCAATTTAGCGTAAAGATTATTCTCTCTCAATTTTCTCAAGACCTGTCGAACGTGAATTTTGTGTTTCTCCAAACTTTGGGAAAAAATCAAAATATCGTGAATATAAACAATAACAAAAATATCAAGAAATTCCCGAAGAACCTCATCGATAAAAAATTGAAAAGCCGCTGGGGCATTGCAAAGACCGAATGGCATCACTTGGTACTCGTACAGGCCAAATCTGGTCTTAAATGCCGTCTTCCACTCATCCCCCTCTTGAACTCGTACCAGATGATAAGCCCCCCTTAAATCCAATTTAGAAAAAATGGTGGCACCTTGAATTTGATTTAACATCTCAGAGATGAGAGGGAGCGGATACCTATTTTTTACTGTCATTCTATTTACCGCCCTATAATCTATACAAGTTCTGAGGGAACCGTCAGATTTTGGCACAAAAAACAATGGTGAGGCAGCCGGCGATTGAGAGTGCCGAATAAAACCCTTAGCCAAATTTTCCTTTAAGTATTCTTTCAAATAGTCATTCTCTTTTTCTGTCAGGGCATAAACCCTACTGCTAGGTAAAATAGCTCCAGGCTCCAAATCTATCCTGCAGTCAAACAGTCTATGAGGAGGCAACTCTCCAGCTTCCTTTTCATCAAATACATCCCAAAAATCTTGATAACAAGTAGGAAGTTCACCCACTACTGCTCCAACATCAAAACCTATTGCCCCTCTTTCTGCAAGTGAAAACGAAACAGAATTCACAAATCTTTCTTCCTCTCCATGACTTTTCCCTAAGAAACAATGTTCCTTACAAAAAGTTGATTCTAGGGATACAATTCTTGCACTCCAATCAATTCTAGGATTATGCAGAGTAAGCCAGGGCATACCCAAGATTATTTTCAAGATTGGAGCATCAATTAATTCAAAAGAGATAGTTTCCTTATGACCTCCAGTTAACTCCATCTCAAGTACCTCTGTATTATGAGTGATTGGACCTGAAGAAAGAGATGTACCATCAACTGCCCTTACCTGCTCAACTTCTTTCTTAGCCACTAAAGGAACACCTAAACTCTTTGCCAATCCTCTGTCCATAAAATTTCCTGTAGCCCCTGAATCAATAATAATTGGCCCAGAACCTAAGATTTTCTTTTCAAACATTAAGGATACGTTCACAGTTATATGAGGAACAGCTGTCTGTATCGTGTTAGCAACTTGTTGTACTCTGCCTGAAGAGTTGAAGATCTTCTTGGAGGTAAAAGGACAGTTTTCAAGGAAATGACCACTCCTACCGCAGTATAGGCACAAATTATTCTCCCTTCTTCTTGTCTTCTCTTCCTTTGACAACGGACCTCTCACCCAACTCTGCAGCTCATTTCCCTTTGACTTAACTTCCCTGTTCACCACCTCAACCTTAGATCTCTCTACTCTTCCTGGAAACCTAACTTCCCCCTGAGAACGTCTACGCTCTAAACGTCTTTCGGTTAAACGAAAATCTAACCGAACCACCAAATCAATTAGAGCATCTAAAGTAGTTGGTCGTTCCAAAACACCAGCCAAAGCATCTTTCAATTCATCTTTTAAGCCCCGATAAAATAAGGAAGCCCTCTTCTCCTCTGGCCATCTACTCTCTAAAATTAAAGTTCTAAATTGAGTGATATAAGAAATCAACTCCTTTCCTCCCTGACGCAACTCCAGTAGTTCTCCATCTACCTCTAGAGATACCTGTCTCTTATCAAACATCTTTTTAAATTCGGCCTGGAACAGGGAATAATTATTCAAAGCCAAACTCTTTTGACTCACCAAGAGACTTCCCCACGCAGATGCTTCTCCTGATAAATAAGATAATGTAAATGTGACCTTGGAAGCATCCGTTGAAAATAACTCGGGACGACTTAAGAAATGTAATTCGCACTGAGTCTGAAAAATTTGAAACTTTCTCGGATCTCCCAAAAAACGCTCAGGAGCAGCCAAAGGAACAGGCATAACTAAAGTTCCTAAACCACCCACCACTTCCCTTGAAAGTCTAGGTTCTTGTTCTTCCCCTACTCTCACTAGCTCAGGTGGGTTTCCTGCACCTTCCGAAACTTCCTTTTCTTGTATTTGTGTTACCTTTAAATTTAACTCATCTATTCTTTTATTAAGATTTGAGTATTCTCGATGAGCCACCCGTAACTCTTCTCTAATTTCCCTAACCATTTCTCCCAACGCCTCCATGGCTGTCTCGTCGGGGTTCATACAGCTTGGGCAGACTTTTTCTTTTTTATAGGCCTTTCATTCTGTCAGGCTGAGATCCTGGTGTCTGCAGAAGCTGCTGAGCCCCCGACAATCCACAATATGCCCAGAGAAGTGATAAGCTGACTAGACTTCCTTACTAGTTGACTTGAATCTCAACGATCATTCAGCCTTCTTAGTAGGTCCATGAATGTGAAATTAACTTTGCAGGTAATCTTCTTTAAACTCAAGAAGCTTGAACAAAGTCTTAAATTCATTAAAAGTAAATGGAAGTTCTAGTGTTTCTGGAAAGTATTTATATTTCTTCTTATAAATTTCTTTTTAGAGTGTTTTTACTTAAATTAACAGTTCTTGAAACTTGCGTCAAAAATCTCACGTAGAAATCTCTTGAACTCGCATAGGGATCCAAACTGAGTGAAGATCGTTGAAGCGCTGTAGATTAAACCACAGAAAAAATCCACACGCGATTAAACGAAAGCACGCACACGCGCTGAAGTTCAACCGCGGGTAAAAATCCACACGCGCTTAGTCCAGGATGCGAACACACGCGCTGACGACAAACCGCGGGTAAAAATCCACACGCGCTTAGTCCAATATGCGAGCACACGCGCTGACGACAAACCGCGGGTAAAAATACACACGCGCTTAGTCCAATATGCGAGCACACGCGCTGACGACAAACCGCGGGTAAAAATCCACACGCGCTTAATCCAATATGCGAGCACACGCGCTGAAGTTCAACCGCGGGTAAAAAACACACGCACAAGAGTATCACGCGACACCAAAGAGCTCGCGCTAGATACTCAAGCGAAGTCTCTCACGCGCAGGCTTCTGTTAACGGAAAAACCACGCGCTTGATAGAAAACGTAGCGTAACAAAGCCAAACATGCGACAGCAATAAAGTTCTTAGTAAATATTTTTCATATGAACTTGAAAATCAGATTAAATCTTCTACAATGACATTATAGAAAGAGTCTTGAGTTTTAAAAGAACTTATCTTGTGGAGAGTCTTTGAAACCTTTCTTTTTTCTTGGATAACTCGAAATCTTCTTACTCCTGTTCAGTGCCAAAATGAATCTCCGCAAGATTCCTGTTTGCTTTTCCAAATAAGCCGCTCGACCGCTTGAAACTTGAAACCCCTGAACAAGTTAAGCAGGAGCAGCTTAATACGCGACCTCTCAGCTGGGCAAAGACGATGAAAGGCAGTTTAGAATGTTCATTGTCTTCCCTATAAACAATCACCAGCCAATCAGAACTTAGACTGAGGACCTCCATCTTGGCTTGGGGCATTCTCCATAGACTGCAATGAATGTTAAGGGCAAAATTGGCTGTTTTAAAATTAAACTCATAATAGCTTCCAAAAACCTTTCTATACTAATTTTCCCCAGACCTAATGTCTCAGATTATGTCACTGTATCCTAACAGTACCTGACAGGGTGGGGGGATTTACGCTCAACTCCACGGGTGGTTAATTCCCTTTCTCCATTTGCAGAAGAATATTCCTACGGCCAAGCAAACAAAGCTAGGTGGGCCAGTCCAGTCCGTCATCTCGGCCCTACGCGTCACATTGTTGGAGACCGCAGCTGTCCAGTTCAGATCGACGCCTCTGTGGGAGCCAGGTGAGCATAACAGAATGCGAAGCCTACCCACAAATTCCCACCCGGGCTTCATGGATACCTCAGAGACTGACCAATCGGCCCAATTACTAGGGGAACTGAGGGCTGAAGTCCATTCCGCCCGTCAAGAAACCATTGCTCTTAGGAGAGAACTGATTTTGTCAAAGGAGCGAACTGATGACCTTGCTAGGCAACTACTGCAAAGCCAGGCTGGACAAGCACCCCTACCTGGTTCTGGGGGAAATCCAGCTCCTGTGTTATCGAGTAACCCTGTGCAAATAAACCTACCAGGAAATATTCCATTAGCTCCACCCAAACGCTTTGCCGGAGATCCCAAAAGGTTCGCCGTGTTTATGAACCAACGCCGCTTGCACTTTTTATGCAGACCTGGAGCCTTCCCAAACGATCAAGCCAAGGTAGCCTTTGTATTGTCATATCTCAGCGGCAGTGCAGCTGATTGGTCAATTCCACTAGTTACTCAGGATGACCCAATTCTTCGGGATTTTCAGGGCTTTCAAACTAGCATGGAAAGACTATTTGCACGGCACTCCCAAGGACAAGCCCTGGATAACAAACTTTTGTCCGTACAACAGGGTAACCAGGACCTTCTATCCTACATCGCAACCTTTAGGAGGTTGATAGTAGAAACTAGATGGCATGAGGTAAAACGAATCACGTTATTTCATCAAGGGCTTCGAGGAGAACTCAAGGATGTCTTGGCTCAAGTCGTGAACCCACCTCAAGACTTGTCATGATGCCTACCTCTAAGGAGCCAGGCCGGGCCCAGCAACCCCAGAGGCAGACATCATTTTCCCCAGGGAAGTCTCAGCGGGCCCAAGTCGGGGCCCTTTGGACTCAGTCCTGGCGCCTTAGGCGCCAGGCTCATAGCGGACCCCAGCCCTGGCGCCTTAGGCGCCAGGCTCATACGGACCCCAGTCCTGGCGCCTTAGGCGCCAGGCTCATAGAAGAGGATATGTGTTTAAGTGCTTGGGTGCACACTTACCTGATGCAGACCTTGCTGCTTCATCCAGGCCCTCTTGAGGCCTGAATGGGACTACTTAACCTGTAGGACTACTTCACCACCCGGGTGTGGTCGGGGAAGGATACATACCTGATTGGTGGAAGGATACATACCAGGAACTTCTTCCAAGGCTATTTAAACCCCACCCGAACAGCCACACATGCTTTGCGTTGTTCTGTACCTAGCAGCTGGACGCTCACCGTGTCAGCTCCTGCATCCTGACTTCAGCCACGCCTGCCAGTACCCTGGAACACCTGCAAGGGGAGAAAGTAAGAGAATAGGAGAAGAAAAGCCCTTACCTGCTAAATCTGCATCCCGGAGTCATTTCTCCAACGGCCCTGAAAAGGAAGACATCATTTTAAAGGCATTTCGTTGCGATCGCTGCAGCGCTGCATTTTACTCACCTTTGCAAGGCGCTTCCATCTTCAGCAGCGATCTTCCGGATTCAGCTGCGCCCCGGCGCCTAGAGGAAAAAAGACAAGAACAAAGGTGAGAGGGAGAAAAGGAATAAGGAAAGCTCAGTTTCCTTTTAAGTCTTACCTGTTGGATTATTCCCACTGCATTTCGGGTCCTGCCGCTTCCTGGCATCTCCGGACCCCGGCCCCTATGGGGAAAAAAGACAAAGACATTGAATGAGCGAATGCAAAGACATTACCTGAG
Organism: Ambystoma mexicanum; assembly: GCF_040938575.1. Lineage (NCBI taxonomy): Eukaryota > Metazoa > Chordata > Amphibia > Caudata > Ambystomatidae > Ambystoma > Ambystoma mexicanum. The sequence goes on from NC_090934.1 coordinate 729,049,485, forward strand.
CGCTCATCCAGAACTGTTTCACTTCGGGTCGGCGCCATATCTCCGGCACTCCGAACCCCGGCCCCTAAGGGGAAAAAGACATAAGCATTAGCGCTTGCTGCAATTAGACAACGAACATTATTATTAAGCTTGAACTTTTGAACAGAACTTTTACAGCGCCTTACCTGAACAGTCAAGCTTACCTGAACTCCCATCAATCCTCAATCCAGTGAAGTAACTGGGTTTCAACGCGCCCCTGCATCAGAAGCAGGATGGAGAGCTCATCCTTCCAAACCCTAAGGTGAGGCTTCACGGGGAATCGTGGAGGAGGTATCGTGGAGGGTTGGAAGGGAGTGGGAGGCTTGAGCATTGTTCCACAGTTGGTAATACTCCCTTTTCATGCACAGGAGGGTATCCAACGAGCCAGGGAAGCCAGAATAGAGGGGCCCTTCCTGTCCATCTTCAGAGTTCTGCGAGTTCGATGCCGCGCCTCCGTGGGAACCAGGTGAGCGTTACAGAACGCGAAGCCTTACCACAATTTCCCACCTGGGCGCTATGGAGACTTCCGAGACAGATCAGCTGGCCCATCTTTTAGGGGAATTACGGGCAGAAGTGCACTCAGCCCGCCAGGAGACTAATGCTCTCAGAAGGGAACTAATCCTATCCAAGGAAAGAACTGATGATCTGGCCAAAAGGTTATTGCAGGGCCAGGCAGAGCACACTCCTTTACCTGTTTCCGGAGATATTTCTACAACAATGGGTTCGAATAACCCGGTACAAATCAATCTACCTGGACACATGCCTTTGGCCCCGCCTGAACGTTTTGCGGGGGATCCCAAGAAATATGCCGTTTTTATGAACTAATGCAGTTTACACTTTTTATGCAGGCCCGGGGCCTTCCCCAACGACCAGACCAAAGTAGCCTTTGTACTATCTTACCTCAGTGGCTGTGCTGCCGATTGGTCTATTCCATTGGTAAATCAGGATGATCCCATTCTCCGGGATTTCCAGGGCTTCCAGGCCAGCATGGAAAGATTGTTCGCTCGACACTCGCAGGGACAGGCCCTTGACAACGAACTGCTATCCTTACGACAAGGTAATCAGGATCTTTTGTCCTATATCGCCACCTTTAATAGACTAGTTGTGGAAACCGGATGGCCTGAAAATAAAAGGATCACATTGTTTCATCGAGGCCTGCGCGGAGAGCTTAAAGATGTTATAGCTCAGATAGTAGATCCACCCCAGGCCTGCGCAGACTACATAGACTTAGTGGTTCAACTTGATCACAGACTTCAAAATAGAAAAGCAGATCGGCTCAAGTATGAAACCAGAGTACCTATCAAGACCCACGTTAACTCCAAGAGTACTGACGTTTCCGAACCTATGCAAATTGGCAGTGTTAAAGGACCATTAACGCAGAAGGAACGAAAGAGCAGGCTAACACCTTACCTCCCCATCGATCTTACGATTGCCAAATCGACTTGGTACCCAATGCACAACTACCTTGTAGTAGGATTTATGCTCTTACTGAACCTGAGAACCTGCATTTGCGCCAGTATTTGGATCAATACCTGGCCAATGGTTTCATTCGCCCATCAAAGTCACCAGTCTCTTCCGCTTTGTTCTTCGTACCTAAAAAGGAAGGAGACCTTAGGGCCTGTATTGACTACCGCGCCCTAAATCAGATAACGATTAAGAATCGTTACCCTTTGCCCCTGATACCTGAGCTTATCGACCAAGTAAAAGATGCTCGTGTGTACACCAAGCTAGATCTCCGAGGAGCTTACCACCTGGTACGTATAAAAGAGGGCGACGAGTGGTAGACTGCATTCCGCACCAAATTTGGGCTCTTCGAATATCAAGTAATGCCCTTCGGTTTGTGCAACGCACCTGCCGCCTTTCAGTACTTCATGAATGATGTTCTTCGGGAACTTATCGATGTTTGTGTCATCGTTTATATTGACGACATCCTGGTGTATTCCTCCTCAGAATCTGATCACAGAAACCATGTTAGGGCAGTTCTTGAGAAATTGCGCCAGCACAAATTATTTGCCAAGCTCGAAAAATGCGTTTTTCATACCACAGAAGTGGAGTTTCTCGGATTCATCCTGACACCTCAAGGAATCCGAATGGACTCGCGGAAAGTGGACGCCATTCTCAAATGGCCATCTCCTAGCTCTGTGAAGGGAGTGCAAAGCATGCTTGGCTTTGCCAATTTCTATCGAAGGTTCATCCCGGAATTTTCTCGAACTGTTCAACCCATCACAGCTCTCCTAAAGAAAAATAAACGCTTTGAATGGACTCTTGAGGCTGAACAAGCCTTTCAGGACCTGAAAACCAAATTCACCTCTGCACCTGTATTGAAGCACCCGCGCCCAGATCTCCCTTACATCGTGGAAACCGATGCATCCAGTTCGGCCATGGGAGCTGTCCTGTCGCAAAGCAACCCAGAAACTAACCAACTACACCCTGTAGCCTTTTGGTCCAGAAAATTCTCTCCACCTGAACTCAATTACGCAATTACCGACAAAGAACTACTGGCTATTAAATCAGCTTTCAAGGCTTGGCGTCACTATCTTCTCGGTGCAAGACACACCATCACCGTAATTACGGACCACAGAAATTTGCAGTATTTAAAGACGGCCAAAGCTCAATCTTCGCGACAACTCCGATGGGCTTCATTCTTTGCGGAATTTGATTTTGTAATTACCTATCGCCCTGGCTGCAAGAATGGTAAGGCAGATGCCTTATCCCGGATAGGCATGGAAGAACCCAATTCGAGTTTAGAACCTGTGCCAATCATACCGGAACAAAGAATTCTGGGCTTGACTTCATTGCAAACCATTGAGGACATCCAAGCTCAAGTAAAACAGCTTTTTGACTCTTCTGCCTTACTGGAATGGAGTCAAAAGGGTCCTCACTACACCGTTAAGGATGATTTACCCTACTTCCAAGAGCGGTTATTTCTGCCAAGTAAAGAATTGCAGGAACTTGTCATTACCCGTCATCATGAATCATTAATGGAAGGACACCCCGGTATCGCGAAAACAGAAGAAAAGATCAAACGCCACTTCTGGTGGCCTTCTTGGAGAAAAGACATAAAGTCATTTGTGTTGTCTTGCGGAATCTGTGCCCAAAATAAGAGTCAAAAGAAAAGGCCAGCCGGCCTACTTCAACCTTTGGACATTCCACCAGCACCTTGGCACACCTTGTCAATGGACTTTATAACTGACCTGCCTCCTTGTGGTGGTTACAACACGATTCTCGTAATAGTGGATCTATTCTCCAAAATGGCCCATTTTATCCTTTTAAAAGGATTGCCGTCAGCTTCCACCTTGGCCAAGGAATTTATGGAAAATATAGTGCGGTTACATGGTTTCCCTTCCATATTAGTCTCAGATCGTGGAAGTCAATTTATCTCCCACTTTTGGAAGAAATGTTGCCAACTAGCACAAATAGACGTGCGGTTATCCACCAGCCACCACCCCCAGACCGACGGACAAACCGAGAGAACCAATCAGACTCTCGAGCAATATCTGCGGTGCATGTTACACCAATCCGAGTTGAATTGGAAGGACATCCTTTGGATTGCAGAATATGCATACAACAATTCAGTGCATTCTGGAACCGGACAGACTCCTTTTTATACCCTGTATGGTCACCATCCTCGGACCTCTGACCTAGATCCACCTCTGACCCTGGAGATGCCTGCAGTAAATCACCTACATTCCACAATAACCCAAGCCTTCAAAGAAGCTACAACCCACTTACAGCAAGCCAAGAAAAAGTATAAAGAAAACGCTGATTTGCACCGGAGTAAAACTCCTCCTTACCAAGTAGGAGATCAGGTATGGCTAGCAACTAAACATCTACCCCTCAAGGGTCGGCGAACTTTTAATCCCAGATTCATTGGGCCTTACCCCATCAAAGCTATTATCAACCCAGTGGCCTTTAAACTCGATTTACCATCCAACATGCGGATTCATCCCGTTTTTCACGCATCTCTTCTAAAACCAGTACAACCTGGAACCAGACTGTCTGAGCCCCCAGGCCCTGTCCAAATTGATGGAGAATTAGAATTCGAAGTGAAAGACATTTTAGATTCCAAGATAGTTAAGTCGAAACTCTTCTATCTTGTTGATTGGAAAGGATATGGACCTCAGGAAAGATCTTGGGAACCCAGTAACTATGTTCACGTACCACGATCAATTCAAAGATTCCATCGAAGATTCCCGCACAAACCAAAACCCCTGGAGGAAAAGACCTTGGGAGGGGCCTTGAGGGGGGGTACTGTCATGATGCCTACCTCTAAGGAGCCAGGCCGGGCCCAGCAACCCCAGAGGCAGACATCATTTTCCCCAGGGAAGTCTCAGCGGGCCCAAGTCGGGGCCCTTTGGACTCAGTCCTGGCGCCTTAGGCGCCAGGCTCATACGGACCCCAGTCCTGGCGCCTTAGGCGCCAGGCTCATAGAAGAGGATATGTGTTTAAGTGCTTGGGTGCACACTTACCTGATGCAGACCTTGCTGCTTCATCCAGGCCCTCTTGAGGCCTGAATGGGACTACTTAACCTGTAGGACTACTTCACCACCCGGGTGTGGTCGGGGAAGGATACATACCTGATTGGTGGAAGGATACATACCAGGAACTTCTTCCAAGGCTATTTAAACCCCACCCGAACAGCCACACATGCTTCGCGTTGTTCTGCACCTAGCAGCTGGACGCTCACCGTGTCAGCTCCTGCATCCTGACTTCAGCCACGCCTGCCAGTACCCTGGAACACCTGCAAGGGGAGAAAGGAAGAGAATAGGAGAAGAAAAGCCCTTACCTGCTAAATCTGCATCCCGGAGTCATTTCTCCAACGGCCCTGAAAAGGAAGACATCATTTTAAAGGCATTTCGTTTCGATCGCTGCAGCGCTGCATTGTACTCACCTTTGCAAGGCGCTTCCATCTTCAGCAGCGATCTTCCGGATTCAGCTACGCCCCGGCGCCTAGAGGAAAAAAGACAAGAACAAAGGTGAGAGGGAGAAAAGGAATAAGGAAAGCTCAGTTTCCTTTTAAGTCTTACCTGTTGGATTATTCCCACTGCATTTCGGGTCCTGCCGCTTCCTGGCATCTCCGGACCCCGGCCCCTATGGGGAAAAAAGACAAAGACATTGAATGAGCGAATGCAAAGACATTACCTGAGCGCTCTTCCAGAACTGTTTCACTTCGGGTCGGCGCCATATCTCCGGCACTCCGAACCCCGGCCCCTAAGGGGAAAAAGACATAAGCATTAGCGCTTGCTGCAATTAGACAATGAACATTATTATTAAGCTTGAACTTTTGAACAGAACTTTTACAGCGCCTTACCTGAACAGTCAAGCTTACCTGAACTCCCATCAATCCTCAATCCAGTGAAGTAACTGGGTTTCAACGCGCCCCTGCATCAGAAGCAGGATGGAGAGCTCATCCTTCCAAACCCTAAGGTGAGGCTTCACGAGGAATCGTGGAGGAGGTATCGTGGAGGGTTGGAAGGGAGTGGGAGGCTTGAGCATTGTTCCACAGTTGGTAATACTCCCTTTTCACGCACAGGAGGGTATCCAACGAGCCAGGGAAGCCAGAATAGAGGGGCCCTTCCTATCCATCTTCAGAGTTCTGCGCCTTCGACGCCGCGCCTCCGTGGGAACCAGGTGAGTGTTACAAGACTGCGCTGAATATATAGACTTAGTGGTCCAGTTAGATCACAGACTTCAGAACAGAAAGGCTGATCGAGCCAAGTTTGCGAATCGGGTGTTGGTCAAAACCCATGTTAACCCCAAAGGAGCAGATGCTTCAGCACCCATGCAAATCAGAGGGGTTAAAGGACCCTTAACTCAGAAGGAAAGAGAAAAGAGACGGCAAATGCAATTGTGTCTATATTGTGGAACTTCTGGGAATTTTCTACGGGATTGCCCTGTAAAACCACCCAAGAAGGTGGTAGGAGCTGCTGATAAAAGCCATATGGAGTCAGACTCGGGAAACGACCACGCCCGACAAGTGTAGAGGTCCGCTTGCCGAGCTTGAAGAAGGATACTCAGACCTCGTATTTCATCATACCAATGGTCCTCGTAGATCCAGGGCAGCCATCGCGTATGCACGCAGTAAGAGCATACATTGATAGCGGGGCCGTAGGAAACTATGTGGACTATGAATTGGCTTCCAGGATGAATCTACCTCTCTGCCGAAAAACCACCTCAGATGTCATCACCACAGTCGATGGAACTGAAATTGCCTCTGGGCCTGTAACTCATTCCACCGCAGAGATGACACTATTGGGTCAGGATGGGCATTGAGAGACTATTGTGTTTGATTTAATCAAAGCCCCACAGCTCCAAATAATACTGGGGATACCTTGGTTGGAAACACATAATCCTTGTATTGATTGGCGAGAGAAGAGAATAACCTTCCCGGATTGTGCACAAACATGTTACCCAAAGAAAAATCAGAATGCAGGCCTGGCCACAGTAACCACAGCAGTCATGCAACTACCTCCGGAATACCAAGAATTCCAGGATGTCTTCCAAAAGGAACAGGCAAACACCTTACCTCCTCACAGATCGTACGATTGTCAAATCAATCTCATACCCGGTGCACAACCCCCTTGTAGCAGGATCTATGCCCTTACGGAACCTGAGAACCTTCACCTACGACAATACTTGACCAGTACCTTGCCAATGGTTTTATTCGCCCATCCAAGTACCCTGCATCTTCAGCTTTGTTCCTTGTGCCCAAAAAGGAAGGTGACCTCAGAACGTGCATAGACTACCGCGCATTGAACCAGATAACTGTTAAGAACCGATACCCATTGCCTCTGATCCCTGAACTACTAGACCAAGTGAAGGACGCTTGTATATACACTAAATTAGATCTCCAGGGGGCATACCATCTGGTACGTGTAAAAAAGAGGGTGACGAATGGAAGACTGCTTTCCGCACTAAGAATGGGTTATTCGAATACCAGGTGATGCCTTTCGGGTTGTGCAATGCACCAGCAGCCTTCCAATACTTCATGAACAATGTCCTTCGTGAACTCATTGACGGTTGTGTTGTTGTGTATATCGATGATATTCTAGTATACTCCTCTTCAGAATCTGACCATGTGAAGCACGTCCGAGCAGTCCTTGAGAAATTGTGCCAGACTATATGCAAAACTAGAAAAATGCGTTTTTCATGCCACAGAAGTTGAATTCCTTGGGTTTATCGTGACCCCAAAGGGAGTCCGATTGGACTCATGAAAGGTGGACGCAATCCTTAAGTGGCCATCACCAAGTTCAGTTAAAGGAGTACAAAGCATGCTCGGCTTTGCCAATTTCTACCGCAGATTCATCCCAGATTTTTCACATGTCGTACATCCCATCACAGCACTCTTGCGAAAAAATAAATGCTTTATATGGACTGAAGAAGCTGAAAATGCCTTCCAAGAGCTGAAAGTGAAATTCACGTCTGCACCTGTGTTAAAGCACCCGCGCCCTGAACTTCCATACATAGTGGAAACTGATGCATCCAGTCTAGCCATGGGCGCTGTCCTGTCTCAAAAGGACCCTGAAACTGGCCAGCTTCACCCAGTACCATTTTGGTCCAGAAAGTTCTCGGCACCCGAGGTAAACTATGCAGTTACCGACAAGGAGTTATTAGCCATTAAATCCGCCTTCAGGGCTTGGCGGCACTATCTTCTCGGTGCTAGGCATACCATTACTGTGATCACCGATCACCGGAACTTACAGTATTTAAAAACAGCCAAGGCCCAATCTTCACGTCAACTCCGATGGGCATTGTTCTTTGCCGAGTTCGATTTCGTGATAACCTATCGACCAGGTTGTAAGAATGGTAAAGCAGATGCCTTATCCTGAATAGGGATGGGAGAGGCAGAAGTGAACCCAGAACCAGTACCTATAATTTCCGAACAAAGTATTCTTGGCATGACTACTCTACAGACACTAGAGGACATTCAGGTAAAGATCCAGCAACTCTTTGATCCTACAGCCCTGCAGGACTGGGTAAAGAAAGGCCCGGACTACTCTGTCACCAATGATCTGCCTTATTACCAAGGGCGGCTATTTCTGCCACACAAGGAACTACAAGAGCTAGTCATTTCCCGTTATCATGATACCCTAATGGAGGGGCAAAAACTGAAGCTAAAATTAAAAGACAATTTTGGTGGCCCACCTGGCGAAAGGATATTAAATCATTTGTGATGTCTTGTAGCATTTGCGCCCAAAACAAAAGTCAAAAGAAAAAACCAGATGGACTCTTACAACCTTTAGACATTCCGCCTACACCATGGCACACCTTATCGTTAGACTTTATTACTGATCTACCTCCTTGTAATGGGTTTAACACCATTCTAGTTATTGTGGATCTTTTTTCCAAGATGGCCCACTTTATTCCTTTAAAAGGACTACCTTCAGCCTCAATCCTGGCCAAAGAATTCCTCAAAAACATTGTTCGCATACATGGATTTCCGTCCGTGTTGGTCTCTGACCGGGGCAGTCAGTTCATTTCACATTTTTGGAAGAAATGTTGTCAATTGGCGCAAATCGACGTGAGATTATCGACCAGTCACCATCGTCAGACCGATGGTCAAACCGAGAGGACCAACCAGACTCTTGAACAATACCTGCGTTGTATGTTACATCAGACTGAGAGTAATTGGAAGGAAATTCTTTGGATCGCCGAATATGCATACAATAATTCAGTACATTCTGGAACTGGACAAAGCCCCATGGTCACCACCCTCGAACCTCAGACCTTGACTCACCCCAACACTTAGAAATGCCCGCAGTGGACCATCTACAAGCTACGATTACACAAGCCTTTAAGGAGGCAACTGCACATTTAAAACAGGCGAAAGAGAAATATAAGAAAGATGCTGATCGGCATAGAAGTGATACTCCACAGTACCAGATAGGGGACCAAGTATGGTTGGCCACAAAACACATACCTCTCAAGGGAACGCGGACCTTTAACCCTAGATATTTGGGACCTTACTCTATTAAGGCCATTATCAACCCGATGGCCGTCAAGTTGGACTTACCTGCTAATATGCGAATTCACCCCGTCTTTCATGTGTCACTTTTGAAGCCAGTGCAACCAGGGACAAGACTAACCAAGCCACCAGACCACATCCTTATAGACGGGCAACCCGAATTTGAAGTTAAGAACATCCTGGACTCCAAGATGGTGAAGTCAAAACTTTTTTATTTAATCGACTGGAAAGGTTACGGACCACAGGAAAGGTCTTGGGAACCTAGTGACCACGTGCATGCACCTCGATTGGTGAAAGAATTCCACCGAAATTTCCCAGACAAACCAAAACCACAGGGAAGAACGACTTTAGGAGGGGCCTTGGGGGGGGGGGTGCTGTCATGATGCCTACCCCCGGGGAACCAGACCAGGTCCAGCAACCCCAGAAGCAGGCATCAAGCTATTTTGAGCAAGCCCAAAAACCCCTGCTAGGGGCTGTTTGGGTGCTGTCCTGGAGCCTATGGCACCAGGCTCATATGGAGAGTCAGTCCTGGCACCATAGGCGCCAGGCTCATAGAGTAGAGCTTACCTGATGCAGACCATGCTGCAAGCTTACCTGATGCAGACCATGCTGCAGAGCTCCAAGCCAAATGAGGCTTGGAAGGGACTATTTGACCTAGGGACTATTTTTTACTCGGGTGGGGCTGGGGAGGAATACTTACCTGAGACTACTTTGGAGGCTATTTAAACTACGCCCGAAGAGCAGCACACGCTTCGCGTTATTCTGTATCCAGCAGCGTAACGCTCACCGTGTCTGGAAGCCTGCATCCAGTCTTCTGCCACGCCTGCCTCGAGTCTGCAGCTCCTAGAAAAAGGGAGGAACAGAAGGAGAAAAGGTTAGAATAAGAGCAAAACCTTCGATCCTTACCTGAATTCCGGATCCACCGCGCCTTCGAGCTGGAAGAAAGAAGCATTTTACGCGTGCCGCCTCGCATGCTGCAGCGCCGCTCTGAACTCACCGGCCTTCGCAGCATCCTCACGATCCACCGCATCCTTCTGCACGTTCCCGCCGCACTCTGGCACCTAAGGGGAACACAAGAACAGCAAAGGTGAGCCAAGGGAATAAACAGAGGCAATAGTAACTACCCCCATAGACTTACCTGATTACCGCCTGTCACAGGTTTCCCCTTTTCTCACCTGTTTTCTCTGTTTTGCAGAGTCCGTTGTCAGGGTTTTCTTCGGAGCAGTTCGGGTCTTGTACAAGCCCGCTCGGCCGTCTTCGGATTCCAGGATTCGTTCAGCTTCTTCGTCTGGGATCTATGGAAACTCCAGGAAGCTTGGGATGGAGGCAGCACACGGGGGCGGTCTGCGCGGAACGCGGAAGAAACAGGATCAAGGAAGGTAGAAGGAAAGGAGAAGGAGGAAGGTCCGGGAACAGGAAGCAACAAAGTTCAGGAGAACGAACTACAGAGCACTTCAGGCCACAGCTATCGGTGGCGTTGAGACGCGCGGAACCGCAGGGGAGTGGCTAATTTATAGAACGTGCTGCATAGGATGTAAAGGTCGATAGACCGCGTTCCGTGTATACGGCCATGTTGGGTGTACTACAGCGAGTAACCCCTGATGTGCCAGGGACCAGGAAGACCAGAAAGGGCGTGATCGACGGATCATGACACCGCCGGGGGTACTATTCCTCTTCACGGGTCAGCGCAGTCTCCACTGCATCCTCGCCGTACCCCGGCCCCTAAGGGGAATAAAAGGACAACAAGGTGAGACAAAGGGACAAACAAGGGGAACTCTTCTCACCGCAATAGACTTACCTAATTTTACCGCTGGAGGCATTATTCCCCGAAATTCATATTTTCTCTCCACACCTGAATAAGGGAGCAAGCAACAGGTTACATTCTGGCCTTATTTTATTGAACTGTGTAGGATAAGCCAAATCCTTACCTGAACTTTGTCAGCTACCACAAGGAACTCTTCACTGGGGTCAAGCTGCAAACTGCAAGGAATCGGACAAGAGTGAAAGTCAGATATGTGAACCCTTACAAACTACATACTTTTCGGAGTCAATTTTGTTCTGGAACTCACCAATTCCTTCGAGCCAGTAAAGCAACTGGTTATCAACGCGCCCCTGCGCTCAATGCAGGATGGAGAGCTCATCTTTTCAAACCATCAGGTGAGACTATAAGAGGGGACATCAAAGGTGATCTGTGGGGAGAACAGCGGGGGTGGGGGGATTTACGCTCAACTCCATGGGTGGTTAATTCCCTTTCTCCATTTGCAGAAGAATATTCCTACGGGCCAAGCAAACGAAGCTAGGTGGGCCAGTCCAGTCCGTCATCTCGGCCCTACGCGTCACATTGGTGGAGACCGCAGCTGTCCAGTTCAGATCGACGCCTCTGTGGGAGCCAGGTGAGCATAACAGGGACATGCACCATTGCCGGGAAATGTGCCTACAATGCCAGTACCATCAGCCAGTCCTGTTCAGATAACCCTTACCGGGGCAGTTCCCTTGGCGCCACCGGAGCAATTCACTGGGGATCCTAAGTAATATGCTACTTTTATGAACCAGTGCCATCTGCACTTCATTTGCAGGCCCGGGGCCTTTCCAAATGACCAATCACAGGTCGCATTTGTGCTATCTTATTTGAGCAGAAGTGCTGCAGACTGGTCAGTACCATTTGTGACTCAATACGATCCTCTGTTACGCGATTTCAGGGGTTTTCAACAGGAAATGGGAAAACTTTTCGCCCGTCGTACTCATGGACAGGCTCTAGACAACGAACTTCTATCCCTTCGTCAAGGGAACCAAGACCTATTGACATACAATGCCACGTTCAATAGACTTGTGGTTGAAGCTGAATGGCCTGCAGAGAAGAGAATCATGTTATTACATAGGGGTCTGCGGGGAGAGCTAAAGGACGTCCTCGCACAAGCAGTGGACCCCCCCCTCAAGACTGTGCAGAATTTATTAACCTGGTGGTTCAGCTAGATCAAAGATTGCAAGACCGAAGAGCAGATCGGATCAGACCCGACTCTCGCCCTATTTATGTGCGTTCAAGGGACAATGTTTCTCGATCAACAGAAGGCTCAAGGGAACCAATGCAGATTGGAGGCATCAGGTCACCCTTGACTAAGGCGGAAAGAGATAGGAGGAGGCAACAGCAATTATGTTTGTACTGTGGAGAATCGGGTCACTCTCTAAATGAGTGCCCAGTGAAGCCACCGAGCAGGATAGTAGGAGCTAAGGACAAGGAAGACCCCACCAAAGAGTCGGAAAACTGCCCAGCCCAGCAAGTGTAGGGGTCCACTTGTCGAGCGAAGAAAGTGAACTACAGACCTCCCATTTTGCACTACCTGTGATCCTGATCGATCACCAACAACCATCGTGGATGCACGCAGCAAGAGCAAACATAGACAGTGGAGCTGTTGGGAATTACATAGACCAAGATCTTGCAGCAAAGATAAGACTTCCTTTATGTCCAAAGTTAACCACAGACACTGTAACCACAGTCGATGGCACGGAAATAGCCTCCGGTCCAGTATCCCAATGCACTGCAACATTAACCCTTCTGTGCCAGGATGGGCATTAAGAATCTATCGCTTTCGACCTCATCAAGGCACCTCAGTTTCGACTGATCTTAGGGATGCCCTGGTTGGTAGCTCATAATCCTCAAATAGATTGGTAAGCAAAGGAGCTGGTCTTCTCCGAGACCTGTGCTCAAACGTGTTATCGTCAAGAGAAACAATCAATCGACGCCAGAACCTCTACGCTGGGAACAGTGGCGGCCGGGACCCTACCAAGAGAGTACCGGGATTTTCAAGAAGTGCTTCAGAAGGAACAAGCTAATACCCTACCTGCACACAGACCATACGATTGCCAGATTGACCTGATACCCGGCGCCCAGATCCCTTGTGGACGAATCTACACACTCACGGAACCAGAAAACCAGCACCTGAAGTCCTATCTCGACCAATACCTGGCAAACGGGTTCATCCGTCCCTAGAAGTCCCGGGCGGCCAGTCCTCTGTTCTTCGTACCGAAAAAGGAAGGGGGCCTAAGAACGTGCATCGACTATCGCGCATTGAACCAGATTACCGTCAAAAACCGTTACCCCCCTGCCATTGATTCCTGAATTGCTTGACCAAGTCAAAGACGCCCAAATCTACACAAAGCTAGATCTAAGAGGAGCATATCACCTTGTCCGAGTTAAAAAGGGCGACGAATGGAAAACTGCCTTTCGCACCAAGTATGGCCTGTACGAATATCAAGTAATGCCCTTTGGCCTTTGCAACACGCCAGCTGCATTTCAATATTTCATGAACGATGTTTTAAGGGAATTAATTGATGTCTGTGCTTTAGTATACATTGACAACATCCTAGTGTACTACGCATCAAAACAAGACCACGTCAAACACGTTCGATCCGTACTGCCAAAACTTCGCCAGCATCAGCTCTATGCCAAGCTTGAAAAGTGTTCATTCCATGTTTCCGAGGTGGAGTTCCTTGGTTTGATTCTTAGTCCGAAGGGTATCCGTATGGATGTACATAAGGTAGATGTGATCCTAAACTGGCCATCACCAAACTCGTTCAAGGGAGTACAGAGCATGTTAGGTTTTGCAAACTTCTACCGCTGGTTCATCCCGGAATTCTCACAGATAGTACATCCCATCACATCGTTACTAAAAAAGAGAAATAAAAAATTTCAATAGACAGAGGAAGCAGAAAGAGCTTTCCAGGAACTTAAGGCTCGGTTCACTTCGGCCCCAATTCTACGCAATCCTCGCCCAGAACTCCCATACGTGGTGGAAACGGACGCATCAAACATGGCCATGGGAGCTGTCCTCTTGCAAAAGGATCTTGAAACGGGTCAGTTACACCCGGTTGCCTTCTGGTCACGTAAATTTACACCCCCTGAGCTCAATTACGCCATCACAGATAAAGAGCGCCTAGCCATCAAGTCTGCCTTTAAGGCCTGGCGCCATTACCTTCTGGTTGCAAGACACACCATCACTGTCATAACAGATCACCGAAATGTCCAGTATCTAAAAACTGCTAAAGCGCAATCTTCACGACAGTTACGTTGGGCCCTATTCTTCGCTGAATAGGACTACGTGATTACATTTTGACCTGGAGTCAAAAAACGGGAAGGCCGATGCCCTTTCCCGTATGGGTATTGAAGAACAGGACTACAAACCAGCGGACCCGAAACCTATCATCCCATGTGATAAACTCCTGGGAATTACAGCATCCATCACTCATAAAGAACTGCATTAAAAAATCCAAAACTTGATGAGTCCTAAGCAATCACAAGAGTGGAGCACACAAGGGGAACATTACACAATAAGGGACCAGTTGCCCTACTTCAGAAACCGTTTGTTCTTACCAAATCAGGAACTACGAGAACAAGTCATGTCCAGCTATCATGATTCCTTAATCGAAGGCCACCCGGGGATCGCAAAAACTTTAGTCAAAGTAAAACGGAATTATTGGTGGCCCACGTGGCGTAAAGACATTGTTCAATTTATCCGATCTTGTGGAGTATGCGCTCAAAACAAACCATCCAAACAGAAACCGGCAGGACTCTTGCAACCATTCGATATCCCACCAGCACCCTGGCACACGTTATCCCTCGACTTTATTACTGACCTACCATCCAGTCAGGGATTCAACACCATTCTAGTAGTTGTGGACCTGTTTTCAAAAATGGCACACTTCATCCCTCTAAAGGGGCTCCCAAATGCTTCCACTCTAGCAAAAATATTTCTGGAATGCATCGTACGGCTCCATGGTTTCCCCTCAGTACTGGTTTTGGATCGTGATACTCATTTCGTGTCCAATTTCTGGAGGAAGTGCTGCTCTTTGGCTCACAGTGACATCCGACGATCCACCAGTCACCATCCCCAAACGGATGGTCAAACTGAGCAAACGAATCAGACGCTCGAACAGTATCTACGCTGTATGCTCCATCAAGCTGAGGAGAGCTGGTCAGATATATTATGGATTGCTGAATATGCCTATAACAACTCCCTACACACTGGGCAAACACCCTTCTATACCATATATGGTCGACATCCACGCACTTCCGAGTTGGACACCCCTACGACCTTAGAAATGCCAGCAATTAAAACCTTACACACAACCATTTCACAAACCTTCAAAAGGGCAGCAGAACACCTACTCCGAGCTAAGGATCGTCAGAAGAAATTTGCAGACCAACACCGAATCAAAGCCCCTAACTACCAAGTGGGAGACAAAGTCTGGATGGCATCCAAGCATGTACCCATTAAAGGGACCCGAACCTTCCGTCCAAGATACCTAGGCCTATACACTATCACCTCCGTGATAAATCCAGTAGCTGTCAAACTAGCCTTACCAGCTAATATGCCAATTCATCCTATGTTCCATGTGTCTCTCTTAAAGCCTGTTCAACCTGGGACCGGTGTGACACCAGCACCGAAGCCAATAGAGATCGCAGGAGAGCCAGAATTCGAGGTCAAGGACATCCTGGATTCCAAGTATGTCAGATCCAAACTATACTATCTAGTGGACTGGAAAGGGTGCGGTCTCCCAGGACAGAACATGGGATCCCTTTGAATACATCCACACACCACGTCTGCTTAGGAGGTTCCACCAAAACCACTCAAACAAGCCGGGACCTGAGGAGAAAGCCACCTTGAGAGGGGCCTTGGGGGGGGGGGGTGCTGTCACGATTCCTGTCCCCAGGTCCCCGGCATATCAGACTGGAGCCAGGTCACGGCCACCTAGTCGGCCCCTAAGGGCCTTTGCATCTCCCCAGACACCTACTTGGACTCAGACTTGGCGCCTTTGGCACCAAGCTCAAACACAGTCCTGAGATCCACTTAGTATTGGACTTGCAATGTATTATGGGGGCAATGGATGCACCCATGTAATTCAGTTCCTTGAACTGGATGAGCGGTCTAGTCTTTTGGGTGTGGCTCAGCCCAGGGATACCTGGGATACCTACAGACTATTTAAACCACACCCGGCCTGAGAAACATGCTTTGCGTTTCTCTGCACCTGCACCGTGACACTCACCGTGCTCGGATCTCCTGAAGAGGCCCACTTCTTTGTTCAGCACCAGCGCACCTGCAAGAATAAGAACTTTGTTGCCAATATTCACCTCAAAGAGCATCCAACTTCTGTCCAGCTCTTCCCAGTCTTGCGCATTCCTACAGCAGAGTCATCTCCATCTCGGCACGCCGCGCCCTACCAAAGGGGAGAAGAATAGAAGAAAAGACGTTAGTAAGCCTTCTGCAATACTTAGCTCTCTCGAATTTGCAAATAGAGTTTAATCCTTACCTGAACTCCCGTCGATCTGACAACTTCTGCTCCGGAGCATCCCGCCAATCTGAGAAAGGGGAAAAGACACATCAGGTTAGCGCAAAACATTTAAGAGGCGCCGCACATCGCGCTTTCTCACCGCAGCTCATCTCCTCAGCTCGCTTCCATGCTGGGTTACTGTGGCACCTAAAAGGACACGGAAAAGACGAACATTGGTTAGTGCTAAGGAAGCCAATAAGCATCACGCTCCGCATTCCTACTTACTTCAACAGCGCATCACCATCCTCAAGACCTTCATCACCTAAGGAAAGAAAGACACAGTATTAAAGGGACTAGAGCCATCAGAACTTTTGTGAGACTCATTCCAATTACCGGTCGGGCTGAAGCCGCAGCAAGCCCCGTCCACCGGGCCCGTGAAGCAACTAGGCACCCTCCAGCCCGCATCACCTCCATATACGCACCCCTGCATCGAAGGCAGGACGGAGAGCGCCCCACATCAAAAAACAAGGTGAGGAGAGGTCCGGGGGAAGGTTGGGACCCAGGGGAGAAAAGGGGGGCCAGACAAGCAAGACCAATAGGGAATTGACCTCTGATAATACTGTGTTTCAGGCCCAATGCTTGGTTGAGCAAGTCCAGGGAAGGGTTCGAAGTGGTCGGAAGTCCGGACCGGCTGAGTGGCGTCCCCGTGGATATCAGGTGAGCGTTACAATATGTTAGATATCTCATAGCATAGTGGGAGTATTTGTGGTGTTTCCCTTTTAAGAACCCCTCTAACCCCCCTGTATTGCCCCTCTAAGGATGTGTCATCACAGCCTCATACCTGACTGGGAAAAGAAGGAACCTCCGCACGCACGTGCAATACCCCAGTGGTAGACTAAATGTAATGGCACTCTGTCTCTGTGTCTCATTGTGTTGGGCCTGCAGGCCCACACCGTGTGATCACAGGCCTGCGGCCCTGCTAGTCTGGGTGTCCCCAGACCAGCATGTGTAACCTGGGTGCATCCATGCCACTGGCCCTGTGTGTGATCGCAGAGCAGCTGCTTGTCCGGGAGCCCACGGCAGCTGCGGTCTTGTCGTGTGACCACGTCGATCAGGGTGATCCCTGCCACATTAATTGTGTGTTGGTGCCCGAGCACCCCTTGGGCTGGCCCAGAGTCACAGTGCACAGAAATTATGTACCCCCTCCCCAATTCAAAGGATAGTTCCAGCAGTATTTTGTTAAATGTTAACCCTCAAAATTAAGGGGATATCAAATATTACAACACTATATTAGCCATTATATCTGGTATCCCCTTCAAAAAAAGGATGGGATGGCTTCCAGAAGCTGTCACAGTGAAGGCTTATGATGTACTCCCCTCCCGGATGCAAGGGATAGTTCAAGCAGTGCGTTGTTAAATGTTACCCCTCAAAATCAAGGGGATACCAAATATTACAACACTATATTAGCTGTAATATTTGGTATCCCCTTCAAAAAAAGGATGAGATGGCTTCCAGAAGCTGTCAGAGTGTAGGCTTATGATGTACTCTACACCCCAATGCAAGGGATAGTTCAAGCAGTGCTTTGTTAAATGTTACCCCTCAGAATCAAGGGGATACCAAATATTACAACACTATATTAGCCACTATATTTGGTATCCCCTTCAAAAAAAGGATGGGATTGCTTCCAGAAGTCATTGCCTCCATTTGGGAGTGCTTCCATCTCCTGTTGTGGGCGCTCAGGTGGTGCTCTCTCCGGTTGTGGCCGACTCCTATCGATGTATTGCCACCGATTCGGCTTCCAGTCACCCTCTAGGTTTCTTTCCGCCCAGCTCCACACTTCTCTGGGATCCGTGAAATGCACTGTCGTACCGTTGTGGTATATTTTCAGTTGTGCTGGGAACAGTAGTCCGTATTTTATGTTAAGAGCTTGAAGGCGTTTCTTGAATGGGTCGAAGGATTGCATCGCTTTCTGTACCTCCCTGGTGAAGTCTGGGGCAAAGGCGATTCTGGAGCCATTAAATGTTATGGAGCCCTTAGTTCTGGCCATCTGTAATATGGCGTCCCGATCCATATAGTTCAGGAGCTTTGCTATTACCGTGCACGGGGGAGCTCCCGGTATTTGTCTTCCCGTTGGTAAGTGGTGAGCACCTTCAACTGAGAAGAATTTTGATAGGCCTCGTGGGAGCGAATAGATCCGCAAGCCATTGCTGTAGGAATAGCTCCATGCTTGCGCCTTTGGACTTTTCGGACAATCCAAGGATCCGGATGTTCCGTCTTGCTCTGCCCTCACCTTCTTCCACTCGTTCTTCCAGTGCCTTGAGGCATGCCAAAGCTCCGGTCATTTGGTGATTTACAGTCCTCAGGCTGTCCTCTGTTTCCGATATGCGGCCCTCTGCTTCCCCGGTACGAGCCGTGAGTTTTTGCAGGTCATGGCGCAATAGCGACACCTCAGTACTTATGCCATCCATCTTTTTTTCCATGGAGGTCCTTGGGTTGGCAATAGCATTCATGACGTCTTTAAGGGATATATTGTCATCCTTCGGTCCCAGTGCATCACCACAGTTTCCCTGCTCCTCCGGAGGAACTTGGATAGCGATTGTGTACTGCTCCATTTTGCTCTGCGTTGTCGCGTTCTTCCGTTCCCATGGTGGTCAAGCCAGTGTTGATTTGCAGTTGCTCCCTTCCCTCTCAGCCGATGTTTGTGCAGCTGTTTAGGTCAGTGGGGTGCTCGCTCCGGGAGCAACGATTCGGCAAGGCACCATCCAGTTGTTGCTGTTGGTTCAGGATCTTGTGGATACTGGTCAAGTGGTTCACCAGAGACACTTGTTCCAACTTCGCAGATGCACCGTCCAGCGTTTATTACCAAATGGTGCTGTCCATGACCACCCGGCGGCGGTACTCTGAAGACGACAGAGCCACAAGCCTTGGCTTCTATCTCGCTAGGGAGGTGCTGTTGTAATCTCTAACACCTCTTTCCTCCTTTTGGTTTCTCTTACGGTTTATATGCACTGTCCACTTTGTGGTTTCTTCCCAGATGTCCGCTGCGTTATCACCTATGCCCTCTCCCTCCTTTGTCTTGATGGCTTGAGGATTGGCTCGGTCGGCACCCTATCTTTCGGGAAGGAGGTGTTTCTATTAGTCTCAGTTCAAACGTGTGTCTTAGACTCGTACAGTGCAGGATTAGGGGGGACCTATAGCGCTGCTCACCTTGTCACTGCAGTGATCAGGATCATAACGTTGGCTGGTCCTCTCCGTCGGCCTCAAGCAGGGTTGCTCCACCTCGTATCGGAGCAGCGGATGCCAGTGCCCGCCCGCTTTCATGGGCACGCTCGCCGCCTACTCGCAGTGTTGTTTGGGGTCAGGATCAGTGTTTAGTCTTCCTGATTTCGACCTAAGCGCTGTGATGGTAGTTGCTCTTGCGGGGAGCTTGGTTCAGTGGAGCCTTTAACGAAATGCGCGCAGCTCACAGTCCTGGCAGCCATCTTGTCTGGCATACGCGGTCAGCCGCTTCTGGATTCCACAGCGCGTATCTCCAGAACCACACGTCAGTTCAGGTCCATAGTGCAGTGACCTGTTGCAGAAGGGTTCCGCTGCTTTAGGAAGCTATTTTTGTGAGTTTAACAACATCAGTTGTCAGGATAAAGGCAGGATCTAGCTGGCAGCCCAGGAGCAGCGAGGAATCACGTCCCCAGCGCCTGCTTGCTTGCCACACCCCCCTCCAACCTTGGTGATTATTTAAGGTAAGGTTACCCGGTATATCGGGTGCTATGCGTCCGTTTACCGTGCGCAGCCCCCATTCGATGAGACATAAACACATTTGGAGACCCTTTGCACACACTTGTCCATATTTCATTGTGGGCAAGGGTATGTTCAGTAACCAGTCCTCCAGCAGATCTAACAGATCCTTTGGCAGACCTACAACCATTTTGAGGTTAAAATCCCCTCCCCATATGCATTGCTCATTACGATTCCTCCCGTTTAGAAATGACTCATCAATTAACGCCTTGACTTTGGCTAACCTGTCTGCCTCAGCCTTATGGGGGCTGTTATAGAGGTTCAAAATGCTTAACGGGTCCCCCAGAGAGGGTAAAATACAGAGCACCTGTAGGTAGTCCATGTTAGTCTCCACCTCCACTACCCTAACCCTACAGGTTAGGGAAGCTTTAATCAAAATGGCCAGACCCCCATAACATCTTACTCTAGCATTTATTTCGCTGAGATCCCCTCTGATGTGTAGCCATCTAACAGTGTGGTCTCCAAAGCCCAGGTCTCTTGCAGGAGAATGACATTGTGTTTTTTTTTTTCATTATTTATTTTTATTGGTTTTAGGAAACACAGAACCTTCGGAGCAAATATAAACCTTATACAAAAAAAAAGATAATTCCCTGGCATATACATCCTCCCCTCCCTCCCTCCTCCCCCCACCCCCTTTCAAGGCACAGTCTCTAATCGCTGCTTTCACTTATACTGCTCAATCCGTTGTCGGCAGTCCAGATGGGCTCTAGATCGTCAGCAATGGGCCGATTCCTCTGAATTAAAGTCTGTGTTTCCCATGTTAACTATTCGGTGGGGCCGAGTCACTGTTCTCCAGGAATTTCAACCTGTACTTTCCATGTTACTGAAAGCATTAAAGAACCCGAGCCATTCAGTCTCAATCAGAATGCTGGATCCCTGTATAGCTTCTGTGATCTTTTCCATAAGATAAATATCCCAGGCCACTGCCACCCATTCTTTCTTCATGGGGAGGCAGGTCCTTTTCCAAGTTCTAGCTTGACAGGCTCTGGCCGCTAAAAGTAAACAATGTGACAGGTGTGGAAGCTTGCCAACTGCTCATCCCTTCTTTCAAGTCCAAATAATACTAAGATTGGGTCTAGTGGGTGGAATGCTCCGTCTGCCTCTTTGATCCAGCTCAACCCTTCTGTCCAATATGTGCGCACTTTGTGACATGTTCATCACATATGCCAATAATTGGCTTTTTTCCTGCATCCGTGCCAGCAACAGGGAATCACTGCTAGAAACATCTTGGAGAGCACTACCGGGTTATATTGCCACCTGTGAAGCAGTTCTATGCTGTGCATCTTATATTAACATGAAACTGAGGTCTTAAATGCCCTACTAGAGAGACTCACCCATATACCGTCAATAATTTCACAGCCCAAGTCCCTCTCCCATCTCGTTCTTAGACCCCTGATTGATCCTTCACGGGGGGAGGAAAGCGCCCTATACAGGAGGGAAATGAGACCTCTCATATCTACATGTGTGTCCAAGACCTTCTCTACTGGGGTGAGTGGCCTCTGCATATGCTGCTTCCATGTCCCTGCCATGAATACCCCCTTCAATCTTAGATAGAGGAGTGGGGACAACCTGCCAATGCCCAATGCTTCCTCCAGTTCCTGGATACTTATAAATGTATTTACTTTCACCAACTGACCAACCCTGCAAAGCCCTGCTTCAAAGGGTGCTGTTTTTACACAGCGGGGAAAAGCAATGGGCTACTGCAGGAGGGCGACCAGATCCTAGCTATACTACTCACCGGTCCCCGATGCAAGCAGACCCAGGCTTCTCCACGTTCGTTTCAGCAGCTGGCAGGTTCAGAAGAGCCGGGAATGCCTCGTCGTCATGTAGAGAAAAAAGACGTCCCAATCGAAGAAACCTGCACAGTTTTGTCACCACCGCAGGGCAACGGAGCGGCCGTGTGTATCCGAGCCAAATGTACACTACTCACTTCAGACTTGGGAACGCCAAGTGTACGAAGCGTGTGAGAGTGACCAGGACTCGAAATACAACACAACCTGGCGGCGGTTACAGAGCAGGACTCCCGTGTAAGCTGGTCAGTCAACTGGATGGCCCAGAGACGCTTCCGAAGGCTTACTGGCAGGAGATGATGAAGTCGCCGAGAATAGCTGTTCCTGCTATTCCAAAGGTCGAAGCACCAGTACAGGCCTTCTGGTTCGATCAAAGGAGGAAAGGGTTTCACAGGACGACAGCAGTGCAAAGGAGGAGTCCTTCAGCGGGTCACCAGCGATTCCTCGGTCCAGCCTCTTGGTTGCAGGATACTTGGCTCCTGTATTCCTTCGTTCGTGAGAACTCAGGAGATCGACATGGTAGTGTTGTTTCCAGCCCCCTCTTATCCACAGTTCCCTTCGCGCCAAAACGGAGGGGAGCCAATGGGAGATCCGCTCATCAACACACACACCATACGTGGACCAATCACGGACCACGGTGGTCCCAGGCATTCACACTACCCTAGACTCTCTGGCACCCAGGATGTGTATTGGGACCAGACATCCCAGCCCACACCCTGGAGGCACACAAAAGACATGTAGAAGCCCGCGAAAGCAACCACGTTTCGCGGGAAAGTACATGCCCAAATAAGGAAGGCCCCGGGTCGCTCGACCTGGGGAAGGTGAAGGGAGCAAGACGGTCAGTGGACAGGACAAAGGAGCCTCGTGGTCTGGCCATTTTGGGAGCCAGGCCACCATTTTGGGTTCAGTGCGAAAAACGCGCTCAGAACGCCAAAAGGAGCTCAAAATACACAAAGCGATCGCTGCCACCATTCCAGTCCCTGAATGACTTGCACCGATCAAATACAATCCTAAAAGAGTATCTAGGGCCTGTAGAAGGCTAGAGACCCAAGAGAGCTGTAACTTAGCTTACAGTGCCCTCTTGTGTCATGTTGCACTAAAGCCGCAACATGATAAAAGAAACTACGGGAAACAGCGTTCCCCGGTACTGACTGTCTTAAGGGCATGTCAGTTTCCCCATAAGAAAAGGAGCGAAAGCCCAGAGGAGTGCGGCAGAAGGCTGCACTTCTCTGGCAAAGTCAAGAACAAGGTGAAAAACAACAGCAAAAAGTTTAGGGGTTGCCACATGGAAGGAAAATTACCTACAATTACGAAATCTTTCCTAACACAACCCAGGACTGATAATGCCAGGGATCGCGTCTCTCACCGGTGGGGACCAAATGTGACTTAAAGGTGAGGGCCATGTAGTCACTTTGTCTTTCTTTCCTTTCCCTGCTAACGCTTTCCACATGGTCCCAAGGAATGGATGCTCCCTGATCCACCTCGGAAGTGTGGCCAATGGGACCCGAATATTATTTGTTTGGGTCCTCCCTAAGGTGTGGGGCTAGGGCTCTTAATTGAGCTGCTCTATGGTAAGCCTGCAAGTGTGGGAGGGCTACTCCACATTTCTCTTTGGGGAGGTTGAGGGTTTCGTACCCTACTCTAGGTTTTTGGCCCTGCCACAGAAGTTTTAATATACGTTTCTTGACCTCCTTAAGATAATCATCGGGGGCTTCCAGAGGAAGCATCTGGAACATATATAGCGCTCTGGGGAGGAGATTAATCTTTATCACGTTTACCCCCCCATCCACGAAATCTGCCCCTTGCCCCATCCTTCCATTTCCTTGAATATTTTATCAAACAAGAGGGGGTAATATGCCCTGCTCAGGTCTTCATCAGGTCGAACAATGTTTATCCTTAGATATTTCACCCCCTCCAACTGGATCTGGAGGCCCACAGGGGCCATCTCTGTGATATTCCTGTCGGGTCAGGGGCGGAGGGGAAGATTACTGATTTGCCCACATTCACCTTGAATCCTGAAAAATGCCCGAACTCCTCTATCACCCGCAAGACGGCTGGGACAGATTGGGCTGGCTGCCTCACATGGAGCAATATATCATCTGCATAGAGACAGAGTTTAAAGGTTCTGTCTCCCACATCTATACCCATCACATCAGGGGACCCTGTCAGATATTCTGCCACATTCTCCATGGTCATTGCAAACAATAGGGGCGAGAGGGGGCAGCCCTGTCGGGTCCCTCGCTGAAGATTAAATCTACGTGATAGCCGCCCATTTACGTAACTCTGGCTGACGGGTCTGCGTACTGAGCCTTGATCGCTCGTCGGACACCCTCACCGAAACCCAATTTCTCTAGTACCCCATGTAGAAACCCCCAGTCGACTCGGTCAAAGGCCTTTTCGGCATCTATGGCCACCAAGACTGGGTTGCCCACCCTGGGTGCTGCCTCCCTCATGAGATAGAGAGTCTTCCTGGGGGTGTCTGCTCCCTGCCTCACCTGTTTGAAGCCCACCTGATCAGAATGGATGAGCCTCGGAAGGAGGCCCTCTAGTCTTGTTGCAATTATTCTGGTGAACAACTTTGCATCCACGTTCAGGAGGGAGATTGGTCTATAAGATCTGCAGTTTGCAGGGTCTTTTCCTTCTTTGGGGATGATCGTGATTAATGCTTTCACAAACGACAGAGGGGCCCTACCTGTGAACATAATATTTGTGAACAGATCCGCCAGGAATCCCACCAGTTGGCCTGCAAATGCCTTATAGAAGCCTGCCATGAACCCGTCCTCTCCCAGGGCCTTCCACAGCTTCAAACCTGTTATTGCCCGTAGGACTTCCTCTTGTGCTATTGGGGCCTCTAGGGTGGAGACTTCTCCAGGTCTAAGGATCGGGAGGGTCACTCCCTGCAAATAGGATTCCAATGTTTCCCCTCCTATAACTCCTTCTTCTCGTACAATATCTCATAGAAGCTGGCGAATTCTCCCACTATCGTCTCTGGGTCTGATCTTTCCGCCTCTTTCCCATTCTTGATCTTTGCCACCCATCTATCTGGCTGCTGGGGGTGGAGTTTCTCTGCCAGCATGGCACCCGCCTTATCCCTTTTTTCGTAATATTTCTGTCTCAGGTGTTGGAGGCCTTCTACAATTTTACCCATCTCCATTTCTCTAAGTTCATGTCTCTTGGTTCTGGCAATCCCCAGGTCTCGCTCCTTCTCTTCCTCTTCCTTCCCCTCGACTCTCTCTCAAATAGGCATATCTCAGATCTTAGTTTGTGGGCCAAGAGCGTTCTAGTTCTCTTCTTGGCCGCCGCTTCTCTAATCAATCTACCCTGCCATGTAGCTTTAGCCGCCTACCATACTGTCTCCAAGTGAACCTCACCACTGTTGTTTAACTCAAAGTACTCTCTAATGGCTGCCATCATCTCCTCTCTAAAAACCGCATCCCTCAATAGGAGGTTGTTGCACCTCCACAATGATTTCCTCGGTTTTAAACGCGATATAATAATGTCTACCCAAACCAGGTCATGATCTGACCAGCTAACCGGGGATGGTCACAAGCATTGGTTCTGCTCATATGCGGGTGTTCCAGAAATATATAATCAATACTGGTCCTGGAGCCATTTACTGCGGAGTAAAATGTATAGCTTTTCATAATTGGGTGAGTCTCCCTCCAAAGATCTACCAACCTGTGGTTCCACATTATGTCCAAGAACCCTCTGTACGGCTGCCCCCCCTACTACCTGTGGAGATCAGCTTCCCACTATGATCCAATCCCTGGTCCACCCATATGTTAATATCGCCTCCCAAGAGGAGGAGCCCCTCTGCCCTATCCAATACCTCCCTCAGTACTTCCTTGATGAATTGCATCTCACCCATATTTGGTCCATAAATGGCTGCTATGGCAATTCTGGAGTTTTCCAGGTTTCCCGAGACCACCACCGCTCTCCCATCTACTCTGCCCCAAACTGACGACTATGTGAGCCTAAGGTTTCTGCAGAGTAGGATCCCAACAACTCCCTTATTGGTGGGGCCGATGCCCAGAATATCTGGCCCACATGTGAACCTGGAATGCGCCTTTCTTCCCCTTTCACTGTTCTAGTTTCTTGTAGTAGGAGTATATCCAGACCCGCATTCTTCATTTCCCTCCCCAGGAGTGAGGGCTTTGTTGGTGAGTTAAGGCCCTTTACATTAAGCGATCCTAGCCTTAAAGTTTCGATCCAGCCCATTTTCTCATTGTCTGTCATTGAATGACATTTTTGGAGTCACACCTCTTCCAGCCATATGGAAGCCACTCAGCTCACTTCTTGAGTCTGATCTATGTTGTGCCTGACCCCATACATTCCCAACCCTTTCCCTCCCTCCGACCCTCCTCCCGTCCTTGTCTGCGAAGCTTGCCAGTTGGCACGCCACTCGGGGAAGACGTCCGTCCTTCCCTCACTGTCCTTCTTATCTCCTCGCCACCCCCGGCTGGGGTCCTTGAATTTTTCCCGACTCCTGCACCTCTGATGCAGGCCCGATCTTTTAATCCTCCTCTAGGTTATGCGTCGGGGTGTTGTTTTTTTTAATGTTCTCTTGCCCTTCATCTTCTACTTTTTGGCCCAGGGGCCCTCTGGTTCTCGTCTATGCTCCTGGGGCATCAGGGTCACTTCCTCCCTTCCCTCCGAAGGGGGTTCGCCTTTAAGTACCTGCAGCACCTGTAAAGGCTCCTTCCCACCGTGACTCGATAATCCACTCCATCCCGTTCAAATGCGAGGGCAAATGGGTAGGACCATCTGTATCATATATCCTGTCCAGTGAGCCATTGTGTGAGGGGACGGCATTCCCTTCTGCGGGTAAGTGTGAGGGCGGAGATCTTGATAAATCCTGATTGTGTCCCCCTCAAAGGAGAAGCTCCCCAGTCTCTTCGCCTTTTCTAGGACCTCCATCTTTTCTCTGTAGCGGAGGAGACGCACCACAATGGTTCTTGGGCCTTTCCCTCCTCCTCCACCACCCCTATGAGCTCTTTCCAGCTGGATTACCTTGCCCCCCGCCAGGGTGAAGAGTTGCTTTATTAATCCTCCCAACTTCCACCGCTGTCTCCCCTTTTGTTGGGTCACCCCTAGAATACGCAGGCTATTTCGGTGTTCCCTGTTTTGAAGGTTGTCCATCTTCAAAAGCATGTCCTCTTCTCTCATTTCCAGGTCTGTCAGCCTTGCTTCATATTTCATGTCCAGCAGATCAGTCTGGAGGTGGTAATTCTCCATACCTTCCATATTCTCTTCAAGAGTGTCAACTCTCCCTTTAAGATCCACTATCGATGCCTGTATATCTTTCCTTATGGCCTTGATTTCCTGCAGAATGTCTTTAAGATCATCCCTGGTAGGTGGTGCAGGGGCACTTCCTGTGGCCATATTGTAGTGTGTATCGCCAGGCCCTGCTCCTCGTGTTGCTTGAGGCCTACGGAAACGGATAGGATTGCGTGGGTAAGTGCTTGTTGCTCCGGGGCGCCTATCAATGGTTGCTCCAGGTTTACGGTCCCCTGGGTTTCAATAGTTCGGTGCAGACTTCCAGACTTCCCAGTCTGTACCCCTGGGACCTCGTTCCAGACTCCTTTGTTTTGTATGCCTTGCGCCCAGATCTGGTTTTGCCCTGGAGGGGCCCCACTGCAAGCCCAGAGTTCTTTAGAGATTCCTCAGATGAGGTCTGGGGCCCGGTTTCTGGCGGGGCCTCCCAAGTTGACCCTTCTCCTTCTGGCCTTAGGCTCCCTCCGTGTTCTCTGTCTCTCCGTGGCGTGGGTGGGCTGGATTGCATGGCTCGGAGCTCCGCCGAGGACTGGGATGGCGGGGCACCTGCTTCCTGCTTATTTTCCGTGCATGTGCCGGTCTCTAGAGGGGTTCCCGGGCTCTGTGCCGGAATGGGGTTCGTTGTGGAAGCCCCCGAGGGCCACTGTTTTATCCCCCTGCGTGCCCCTGGAGTCCACGAGCTGCCCTCCCCTCCAACGTTGGGGCCTATGCCTTGCGGGTGGGGGTCCTGCACATCGGAAAAGAGGGTCCGGGAGAGTTCTCAGGGCCAGCTCCCGCCCGCGTGTTTCGGAGCGTTTATAAATGTCAGGTGTGGGGGGGGAGGGCCTGGCTCGTGATTTGGCGTCCGTCTCCCCACTCTGCGACAAGCTGGTCCCAAGCCCTCTCTCTGCCCCACGGCTCCGAGGGGTCCCCCGGGAAGGCCTCTCTCACCAACGAAACACAGGGGGGCACCTTCACCTCTGTTCAGGGGGAACTCTCTTTCTCCTGCGGTCGGGTCTCGCTCTCGTGGTTTACTTCTCCACCAGGCTACGTGCACCTCCGAGGGTCCCCGGAAGGCCTCTGGGCCACGATGGAGCCCGCAGGGTACCCTGTTCCACTCTTGGGTCTTCTCATTGTAGGTTTTTTAAATCTCCACAGTGGCTTCCCCTTTGAATTTTCCCCCGGCTATATTCCAGGATAACAAGCTAGCTACCAAAGAGGCTGCTTCAGATAACATGTGTACCCCCCCCCAATCTCAGGACCCGCCCCCCCCTTCACAAAGCTCCGGGCCGACTGGGCTTGGCCGGTCAGCCGTACGTCAGTCCAGATATTCACAGGAGGTTAGGGCCTCATACCGATTAGCTAGCTCAACCCCAATAGTATGCGCCCCTCCATTCTGTGGGGTCAATCTTTCTAAATTAGGGTTGGACCTCCAACCCAAGGGTAATTTGTGGCCAAGAGGTGGATACAAAGGCCCCTGTGCGTGGGGTCACTCGTTGCTTCCCTCTTCCTAACAAATTTGCTCAAGCGGTTCCCTGAATCAGCCACCCTTCCTGTACAACCATAGAACAAATCCAGAGAGACCAGCCTACTATGGAGACTGTAGCTGTTTGGTTTGATGTCTCTGGATAAATTAGAGTTGACCAGATAACAAACCATCTTTGCATCCGAGAAGGAAACCACTATGCAGTCCCCCTTCATTCATTTGGGTTTTTGGCCTACCCTTCCTACCCTTCTTGCCATTAAAGGAATGGTTCGCCCAAAACTTTTTATTGCAAAAAAAGATGGGCAATAATAAAAAAAAATCGATTGGCACTTTTTTTTTAAGTCCCTATGTAAAATTTTGAGAAAATGAAGCTCAAAGGGAAGCACATGGGGGCATCCATTTTGTGAAATGGATGCCCGCCGTTGTGCTTGTTTTGGCTTTTGCGGCACTAATGAAGGAAAAGCCAGCCAGCTGTAGTAAACAAAGCTACCACTGGGTGGCTTTTCCTTCATTGGTGCCGGGACTCGGAGGACGCTCAGGACGGAGACCGGAGACTACAGGCAGAAAAGCTGCAGCTGCATCTCGGTAAGTGCTATTTTTTAAATAAAAATAAACACTAGCTGCAGTGTTTTTTCTAAGTTTTCTGGACTGGAGGAGCCCTGAAAACTTAGAAATAAAACCGCAGCTTTAAAAACGTTGTATTTATGTTTGCGGTAGCTTTTGAAGCTACCGCAAACATAAATACAACGTTATTGTGTTTAAAAAACGCTGCAGTTTTTCTTTCCAAGTTTCTCAGGCTCCTCCGGCTCGGAGAAGCCTGAGAAACTTGGAAAGAAAAACTGCAGCGTTTTTTAAACACAACCGCGTTGTGTTTCTGCTGCCGTGGCTATCACTGGCAAAGTGGCAAAGTGAAAGCCAAGGCAACAGAACCACAAGGCGGTTGTGTTTCCATGGTGCAGTGTTTCTGCCTAAAGCTGTTTTCCCATTTTGGGCTCTCGGGCTCCCCACTGGGAGCCCGAAAGCCCCAAATGGGAAAACAGCTTTAGGCAGAAACACTGCAGCGTTTAGCATTTCAGAATACAACCGCGTTGTGTTTCTGCCTAAAGCTGTTTTCCCATTTGGGGCTCTCGGGCTGCCCACTGGGAGCCCAAAAGCCCCAAATGGGAAAACAGCTTTAGGCAGAAACACTGCAGCGTTTAGCATTTCAGAAAACAACCGCGTTGTGTTTCTGCCTAAAGCCGCTTTCCCATTTGGGGCTTTCGGGCTCCCCACGGGAGCCCGAAAGCCCCAAATGGGAAAGCAGCTTTAGGCAGAAACACAACGCGGTTGTGTTTGAAAATGCTGCGGTTTTTCTTTCCAAGTTTCTAAGGCTCCTCCAAGCCAGAGGAGCCTGAGATACTTGGAAAGAAAAAACGCAGCGTTTTCAAACACAATAACGTTGTATTTATGTTTGCGGTAGCTTCAAAAGCTACCGCAAACATAAATACAATGCTTTTAAAGCTGCAGTTTTATTTCTAAGTTTTCCGGGCTCCTCCAGCCCGGAAAACTTAGAAGAAAACCCGCAGCTAGTGCTTATTTTTTTAAAAATAAACAGCACTTACCGAGATGCAGCTGCAGCTTTTCTGCCTTTAGTCTCCGGTCTGCGTCCTCTGAGTCCCGGCACCAATGAAGGAAAAGCCACCCAGTGGTAGCTTTTGTTTACTACAGCTGGCTGGCTTTTCCTTCATTAGTGCCGCAAAAGCAAGCACAGGCGGGCATCCGTTTCACAAAATGGATGCACCCATGTGATTCCTTTTTTAAATTTTGAGCTTCATTTTCTCAAAATTTTACATAGGGACTTAAAAAAAAAAGTGGCAATCGATTTTTTTTATTATTGCCCATCTTTTTTTGCAATAACATTTTTTGGGAGAACCATTCCTTTAACATAAGGCTTGGATCAATGCTCGGTCCAATCAGGTTGGTGTTGATCCAATGGGTCGCTTTATTCATTAGTGAAATAGTTGATTCAAATCCACACTGACGGAGCCCCGGTACACCCATGATAATCCCCACAAAAGGGGCTGCTGCAGGCAGTAAATTCAAAAGGCTCTTCTCCGGCACTCATATATGCATGTTAGCCCCAGTGTCCCCAATGAAAGTCCTAAAGCTTAAGTCGGACCTCCCAGTACCCGTAAAATTTGAATTAACTGTTACTGAGCTTAACTGTGTGGTTACTGCCTTATCCTTTGCCAGCATCACCAGCTCGCCAACCTCAGTGGCCAGGCCAGGACGCTCACCACTCAAACCCCCTGATAGTATCATACCATTTGGCTTTGCCGCAACCCCAACCATACCTATTTCTGACGGTTTACCTACAGTATTTCGAATAACATTTTTTCAATTTTTCCCGAATGCCATAATGTCGAAAACATTTGGCCGAAGAAAAAAAAATTGGAATGTCTTTTTTTAAAATTTTCTGTTCGAAATGGGGGGTTCCTCCCAACCCCCCTTTTTTAAACCCTTTTTTTTACTCACGAAACCAAAAAAAACATGTAAATTAAAAAATAACACATTAAAAAAATGTTTTCAGCCAAATGTTTTTGACATTATTGTCATTCGAAAAAATGCATTCGACATATTAACTGGATACCATTTCTGCCACTCTTTTTGTAAGAACTCTGATTGAGTCATCCAGGATAGCCAGTGTGTTCATTACCCCAGACTTAAACATCTGCAATGACTCTAGGATGGTCTAAAGGGGCGTGAGCTTTACCTCTAGAAGTGATTCCAGCCAGAACTTATCCTCCTTCCCCCCATGTGGAGGAATTCAAATCCTGACTCGGTTCCCTCTCCGGGCTCCTACCCATATGGCTATTCACCAATTGATCTGTTACTATACCCCCTCACTGTTAAGACACATAATGAGGGGTCCACACTGCGTAAAGTTATAATTAACTCTTTACTGAGTTAGTAACAGTAACGACCCGCAGCCAGGGGAAATCTTCTCAACTGACCTAGTGGAATGTGGAGTCCCCCAGATGCTGAGACTCTACATTCCAGGAGGTGATGTCAGTAAACATATTATATCAACAGTAACCAAGTTATGAATGAGATGTATTGCACACACAAGCCCATCAATACGTAGAAATTTGAATATAATAACTTCTAATACGATAAACTCTAACCTCTAACACCTCCCTTCCTTCTCACACTCATCTGTAAGCGATATTCAATCAACACTACAGCTAAGTCAATGCCTAGTCTGGGATGCTGAGGAAAACCCTTATTGATGCATTTTTATGTCCAGTTCAGTACTCTGGATGACAACCCTTGTATAACACCCCCCTCTTAGGATCCCCCTGACCCCACTGAGCCAAGAAGTAGGTTTGTTTTGCAAATTTAAAAGGTTTATTTGGACAATTCAACAATATATATCTATCACACTTTATAACTAAATTGATAACTGATATCACACTTCAGAATATGACCGTGATCAACAATGGATAATGTTACAGGGGTACACTGATTTGGTTACTTAGGAGTAGTGTAGAGGATGAGGTAGCTGAAAATGCTTGATGGTTTCAAGGAAATGCAAGGTGGAATAAAATGCAGTACAGAAATAACTTGTTATGATTTTAGCAAAAGGTAATATGATCACTTTTTCTTGACCATTCACTCCCCCCCCCCTATGCAATGTAAGAAATTGAAGGAGAGCACACAGTCTTCAAGAATCCCAACAAATCACACTTTATAATGCAATACACAGTTCCAGTTCCCCCAGCAAGCTTAGAGAAAACAGGGATGAGTTTTAAACACAGGGGAATTACTTTAATGTGGTTTGCAAGGAAGTGATAAGGTGCTAAAATTGCTTTTAATTCCCTCTAGAGGTTCAGGGTGAGTGAGAGATGCTTGTTGGTATTAGTTCAGGCTCACTTTAGCAATGCTCTATGAGTTATTGCCAGGTTGCAAACGGATTTTAACAAAGGAAAGAATGGAGCTGCTATTTTGACAAGTGGAGAAATTGAGCCAAATCGCGGTAAATTTCGCGAGTGCGTAAATCGCGATTGCGGAAAAAGTATAGGGAGTAGGAAGTCGGGAAAGCCTAGAATCACAGCTTTAAAATTAAAGTTAAACCACGTTCCTAGGACAAACAGTTCCGGAGATACAGACGATTTAATAATGGTAGATTTTCGGATTTAAAGTAAAACTCAAAATGACAGGTGACAGTTCGCAGCTTTAGAATGACAGATGACAGGATTACTGGGAGGCAGTTCTACTTAGGTTAAAATAGTTTGTATTAGATTATTTTAACTAAAAGATTGGTTCTGCACAGTTCTGCTAGGTACTCACAATATAAATTTGAAATAGGCCTTGTCACGGATCTGGTCAACACATCCGGCGGCGGTTCTCTCTGCTCGGCGGGTCAATCAGGCACCGGTTCTGCTCACAGCGATCCGGATCTCTGGTTCTGCTCACAGCAGTCTGGGTCAGCTCTCTGGATACAGCGGCCTGTAGTTCTCTGGATCTCTGGTCTGGTCTCTGGCAATTGTTCTTGGCAAAGAATTCAAACAGCTCGCCCGGCTGTGGAATAGTTTGCAAATGATTTTAAGGATGCTGAGGCCTGCTGAGAAGAGTTGTCAGTTTGTGGGTTTAGGCCCTTGCTTTAAGTTCTGAAGTAAAGGTCTGGTCTTTGGAGATTGATGGAGTGAAGTCTGGAGTCTCCCGACAGAGCGTCCCGCAGAAAATGGAATTGAATCTCTCTACCTGTCCCAGCAGTCTCTTTTTATGTGTTTTGGAAGTGGGTGTGTGCGTGGCATAACTGAGCCTGCCCCTCTCTACTTGTCATTGGCCCAATTCTCCCCTCTCCCATGATTGGGGGAATTGGGTTGTGAGTCAGAGTGATGAGGTCTGTTTATGGGTCAGAGGATCCTCCCCAGGTCAATTTGCCCACAAATCTATATTTGATTCAAATACATATTTCCCAGGTACACAAGTGGTTGACATTACATGTACATATTACACCTGGCTTAAGGTAGTCTCTGTTCCGCCTCTGGCGTTTCTAGGAGCTTGCATTCAAAAATGGCAACTTATTTTCGATTTTAGTGGGTTGTGCAATATGGGATTTTCATCAAAAATTATACAAAGGTACATTTCCCTTCCACATATATCCCAGTAACTTTCCATGTCTCTAGCTTAAATACATTGTCTACAATATCCATAATTAGCTGGGGTTTGCCCCAGAACATGGTACACATTGGAGTTTGTACTCAAATTGTGAGGGCATTTTTCAAACTAAGACTCTCAAAGTTGTACATTCCTGTCATTTGGTTACAATAAGTTATCACTGTTTCTATAAAATATATATTTGTTGCAATTCAACTCCCCAAAGTGTTTGGGTCCGCCTCCAGAAGTCTGGGTGGGTCAGTGATCACATGTCTCTCCTTGCTGGCAGAGGGCTGTTGACAGGAAACACTCAAAATTAACATACCCTATTCAACAGAAAGGGGCTATTGTCTCTCTCCTCCAGGCTGAAGGGGAAACCCCCTCCCTCTCACTCAGAAGGGCCATGTGATATCCTGCCTCCTGTGGTGAGTCTCTGGGGTGTTAAGAGTTCTCAGCCTCTTGGCCTCTGGGAACAGCAGGTGGCTAAGATTTTCAATTAACCAACAAGCTTTAAAGTCCCTGCCCCTCTTGCAACTCCTAAATACAGTTTCCCTGTCAGAGTTTAGACCGCTAGCGCCGCCTTGGGGAATTTGTCGGTACTGCATCCATTTTTGAGTTGTCTTGAATTACTGCATTTCAATAGAGTGGTCTTTTGCTTGATAGTATAGGGCCCTTGCTTAACATTGTTTTGATGGCATCTTACAGTAGATTGGTGATGTGGAACCCCCCCACAAGAAGGTTGTATCTTTGGAGTGGTCTTGTGCCAACTGCGCAGTTCTCCTATTCTGGCGTGAATATGGGCGGCGGTAGCTCATCCCCACATCTACCCAGTCTATTGATTCAGCATGGGTCAAAACTCTTCATACATCACACAACACATTCTACCTTCTCAATATAGCAACTCTCTCTTTATTCCACACAGCTCCACCTCTGACCAGTATAGATGAACCAAGATCCTTAATTACTTCCCTGGGTTCTGAATATAAAGAACACCCCTTCTTGACCTTGGTAGGCAGTTTCACCTTGATCTACCTCTAACTTTCTGCAGAAATTTGTCTCATCATAGTGTGCCTTAGAACGCCAACCACTAGCCATTAACTTCACTCTTACCACCCCAACATCCACATCCACACAACACGTCCAACCTGGACACAAGTGAAAGTTTGGTTTCCTGCCTCGCAATACTTCAAAAGGTGAAACACCTGTGACACTATGGGGAGCCAATCTGTACTGAAATGTCCTCTCCATAACAGTACGTACCCAGTCACCCCCGCTGCAACCGCAATTCTGATGGCTTCCATTAACGTCCTATTAAACCGCTCCACACACCGTTTTCCTTGGTGATGATACAACGCTGTGGTGATTTGCTCAATGCCATACTTCTCCAGAAAATCTCTAAATTCCCTGGGCACCAATTGCGATCCTTTGTCAGAAAGGCATTTTCTGGGGAAACCCTCTCTCCAGAACAACTGGTCCAAAAAATGTATTATAGTACTGCTGGTGATGTCTTTAAGCACACACACTTCTGGCCATTTTGACAGTAAATCCATTATGACTAAAAGATACGAGTCCCTCGAGCCTCTGATATTGAAAGGACCCAACAAATCTATTGCCACTTCATCCCAAGGCACATTAGGACTTTTCCTCACAATGCTGGCAGTCTTTTGTACTCTAAGCCCCTTGTCATCTTCAATACACTCTGCACACGCCTTCACTTGCTCCTCTATATCTCTGTCCACACCCGGCCACCAAAAATCAGCCCTAACCAAACCTTTAGCCCTTGCTAAGCCCAAATGACCCACATTTGCCAACTCCACTACACTACTTCTCATTGACTTAGGAAACACAAGCTTGTGGCCTCTATATAAATAATCACCCCTGACAGACAGTTCATTCTTTACTTTGTCAAACACTTCCAATTTTCTTTCTCTAGCAGTGATAGCAACACCAGTTATAAACGAAATCACATCTTGATACAAAGTGTCCTTCGCACATGCTAGATCCCAATCCGATTTCTTCAAACTGGTATGCACTTGAAAAATGTCATCAGATTCTACGTCCTCATGGACAGTACCTTCCCCACTCTCTACTGTTTGCATCATTGACCTCGACAATGCATCTGCAACTACATTATTTTTCTCCATCCACATGCATCATAACAAATTGTAAACCTTGTAAACTGTTCACCCACTTCATGATGCGTCTGGACACACCTTCCAGACCACCCTTAGAAAATATACTAACCAATGGTTTGTGGTCAGTGCAAATACTAAACTCTTGTCCCCATAAGTTTCTTTTAAATTTCTCCACATCCAAGACAGACGCCAATGCCTCTTTCTCAACAACAGAGTGCCTACGTTTAACTTCCTTAAGAGTTCTCGAGGCAAACGCCATAGTATAAAGCTCCGAGCCATACTCCTGCATGAGAACACCACTCAAGCCATAGTTGCTTGCATCCACAAATAACAAAGTGTTCCTTGACTCTGCAAAATTGCTCAACACGTGAGAATTCACCACAGCCTGTTAATGTCTGTAAACTCCTTCATACACTTCTGATCCCAATCAAACACCACACATTTTCTAGTAAGATTCCTCATGAGTAACAGCAACGACTCCCAGCCAGGGGAAATCTTCTCAACTGACCTAGTGGAATGTGGAGTCACCCAGATGCTCAGACTCCACATTCCAGGAGGTGATGGCAGTGAACATATTATGACAACAGTAATCAAGTTATGGATGAGATGTATTGCACACACAAGCCCATCAATACATAGACATTTGAATATAATAACTTCTAATATGATAAACTGTAACCTCTAACACTCACCATCCGGTCTCCCATCCCTAGTCTCACCACCTCCCCTTCCACTTCTACTTCCTTATCTGCCTCCGTACCAGGGTCCAGAGGATCCAGAGGCATACGCACCCCAAGCAACTGCTCCTGTAGAGCATTGCCTGAACCACTGTGCCTCCTAAGGCCCCCATCCCCCCAATACAACTATCTATTTTTTTCAGTGGTGCTACCTTTGGGATTCCCTCCTGAACCTGAAATAGCATCCCATGTGGCTTTTTCAGTAACAGTAATGCGATTCACTATTTTTCTGGCCATGTCTTCCAAATACGAATCAAGGGAGTGTTTCAAAATATGGGGCTTAACCTTGGCCAGCTCCTGGGCCGTTTTAATTTGTTTTGTTTTTTTGCCCTTTTTGCCAGCACCCCCGGTCTCGGATGATCCTTTGCTTTTCTTTTCACCATGGTGCAAATGCACCTAAGAACAATAAAATTGAGCCATTATAAAATTGTTTAAAAAGAGTAAACAACGGATCGCTAAAACGTCAATGTTTAAATGGTGACTATACAGTTGGACCTTCCGGCATGCGCCAGTGCATAAGAAATAAATGGTAATGGGTTGCTGGGCACAGAGGACCACATCGATCCGCGGGACAAAAGCAGCCACCCGCCACCCTGGATTGATAGTTTAGTAAGGACTGTTCGGCTCCAAAAGGCAGCCACAACACCCACGGTCACAGATGGCCACCGGCACCCAGTCCTCAGGAAAAACTTCCAGAGACCCAGACAGGGGGGACAGGGAACGCCTGATGGCTCAAGGAGCAGCCTTTGTCTGTCTCCCCCTAACCCCACTCTCATAAATACAAAACTTGAAGCAGTCAGAGGCATTGGAGAGCGATAGATTTTGGCGGCAAATCAATAGTCAACCTGTAGCACGGCTCTCTGGAGTGATTCTAACTTGTCTTACTCCTCCTTATCCAATTGCCGGAATAAGCAAATAGCCACTCAGTTGGCTGGACGTAGAGTAGGAGGTAAAAGTGGAGGGGAGTGTAAATATATTCACGTACAGTTTTTCAATAGTCCAGCTTTCACTTTCCCGCTTTCGGGTTACAGGTTTTCCGCACTCCACTATCATGCAGAAGTACCAAAGTGCAGAGGGGTGAAGAAAACCGGATTACCAACAGAGGTCGGCCGATGACTTACTTGTAGACCTTGGTGACTGGAGTAACCCCCTCCATGCCGCTTCACCACAAACCACCAATAACCACTTACGCCTCTACTTCATCTCCACGCCACGCTCCGCGCTTGTGTTAGGGTTAAATGTTCCTCTTCCTCCACCTCACGTGAGCATAGTTAGCAAAAACAGCAGTAAATGTGCTAATCATCTTCATACCCAGTTTATAAAGGCTGGAGATGTCAACAACATTTTAAGCACCTCCTTAGGTAGATCCAGCAGAATTCCTAGAACTCTTACATTGTCTGCACAGGAAATTTACAAGGGCATGGATGATTTTGAGCTTTTAGACCTGTGGGGGACACTCCATCCAAGTGATAGGGAATATTCATATTACTCTTCAGTCCATGATATGCAATCATGGGTTGAATGTATCTTAATCGGGACGGGACTGTTACATAGGTCTTGGAAGTGTATTCTGCTCTTTAGGACTCTATCAGAACACCCCCGCTTATTGTGGACATTTCTTCTTGAGGAGAATGTGATTGAGCAACTTCTCTGGCATTTTAAATTGCATGCACTGTCGGATGTAGCATTTAAAAGTGACATCAAAGTGGTCATTAACACCTTTTTTTTAAACTAATATTGGTTTGGTCCCCCTGAATATCTACTATCTGGGACACAGTCATGGTTTATCTTCATGCTGCATAGGCATAGAGAATGGAGTCCATAAGGCCATAAGGAGGTGTTTGACGGAACTCGAGGTAGAGATCAGACAACTTGAGATTGAAATGGATCAGGTCCAGCAATAACATCCTGCTTGCATCCATAAAAGTTTAACTGGACCAATTCCGATTACTGGCAGATCAGGAGGTGAAATTAGTTTCTGCCCAGAAACAGACCCGAAATATGGAGAGGACGGAAGACCTGCCGCTTACTAGCCTTACTGTTGTGTTCTGAAAGAGCCATCACTTCTTTTGTTTTGCTGTAGTCACCCCGAGTGGGACGGGTATGCCCAGACATGGGTTCCGTGACTGCTGGGCAGAGACCCAAGCTACTCCTCACTGATGAGGCCCAACAAGACCAAAACATGTTTGTGGATGCTTGTGGTCTCGTGCAGAAGAGATGTGACCTAGTAGTTCGGGCTAGACTGCCCCTTTTGGGGTGGGACCAAGCCTGATTTGCATATGGTCTTTCCCCTTTTGTAATGAGTTGGCAGGCAAATAACAATGGCCTGGAGGGTTGCCCAGAGCAATGCCAGTCGTTTTCTTTAAAAAAAAAAAGATTTTATTAGTTTTATACACACCAAACAATACAAACCCAACACGCAGTGTAATTTATAACAATTCCATTAAACAGCATTTAATCTTAGTCACTACTACCCCAGTCCCACACCCCTCCACAAGCCTATTTGTTATTCATAGTCAGCATCTGCTACATGCGGCAGGGTCTTACTTCCTTCGGATTCAGTTGGATCTGATATTGCTCCGAACAGTTCTGCTATTAGTATTTGTCATGCCATCAAGGTGCCCACCTCTTTTTCTGCCTCTGCCCATTCCTGCAATTCCTTCCACCATACCTCCACCCGTGGCTTGTGGCATTTCTTCCATCCCATGGCAATTCTCCGTTTTGCAAGCACATATGCCAAATCTTTCAGTTTCCCAACATGCTTGAATTTCCGTGATCTGGGGAACCCGCCCAGTAAGCAGGCCCATGCCGTATCTATGACTAGCGTAACTCCCTTTTCTGCCAGTTTCTGTGCCACTTCTCCCCAGAAGCACTCAATTATTGGGCATGACCAAAACATGTGTGTCATGTCAGCATTTTCTTGGTCACATTTGGGACACGCCTGTCTTCCAGCGTTAAGGAACTTAGATATCTTCAAGGGGGTCATATATGCTCTGTGCGTTATATACAGTTGTATTTGTTTTAATCTGGCATTTCTCGACACCTTCTTGTGGTACCCAGGGCATGTTCCCACATCCCATCCTCCATCTGGGCTCCCACCTCCGCTTCCCAATCTAGTCTCAAATGTGTCAATTCCTTTCCAACCTTTGCCATCACCATCTCATATAATCTAGAGATCTCATGCCCCCATTCTGATATGTCATATATTGCCCCAACGACTGCATCTGGTTCTTCTGTCAATACT
This sequence comes from Ambystoma mexicanum, assembly GCF_040938575.1. Taxonomy (NCBI): domain Eukaryota; kingdom Metazoa; phylum Chordata; class Amphibia; order Caudata; family Ambystomatidae; genus Ambystoma; species Ambystoma mexicanum. The sequence goes on from NC_090934.1 coordinate 729,089,316, forward strand.
GTTTCTGGCCATATTTTCTGAATCTTCTGCACCATCCCATGGTACGTAACATATTGGCCTGTATGTAGTCCCGCCTCTTCGTTGAGTTCTTTGAAATCCTTAATGGTCCCCTCCTGCCAAACATCTCCTAGTGTTACCAATCCCACCGATTCCCAGTAGGTCCTGATTATCACCCTTATCTGCTTGTCCCCTCCTGTCAAAGCAACCAGCAGTATCTGCGGGGTGCATGGGAATGGATCCTCATCAACCGGCATGCTCGACGCCACATTTTCCACCCAAGCATCATCATCCCAGGGCGCTCCCTCATTTCGGTCTCAGGCAGCTAAATCATTTCTCTTAAGTAGAACGGGATACAGTCCTGCCTAAACAACCTGTGTTCAGGGGTCACTTCATCAGAGAGCCACTTAGCCACATATTGTAGTTGGCCCGCCACATAATAGACCTCAAAATTAGGCAGTCTGATGCCTCCTTTTTCATAGAGGTTTTGCAATTTCCATAACGCTACTCTATTCCGGGTACCATGCCACAGGAAGTCCCTACACATACTGTTCAATTTAGTAAAAAACTTCTTGGGTATCATATATGGAATATTACTAAAATAATGTAGGAGCCTAGGTAGGACCACCATCTTGAGCATGGCACCACATCCCATCATTGCTAAGGGCAGCTTCTCCCAACATTTCATGCTCTTCCTGATTTGCCCAATGGCTATTTCCGTGTTGAATTTATGTTCTTCTTCCGCCGTGTGGTACACGTCTATTCCAAGGTAGCGAAAGGAACCAATCGGCCACGGTATTTGTAGTACCGGTAGCTTATCCACCGGGGTTCCCCTGTAGCTACCTAGCGGGAATATGCTGGATTTTTGAGGGTTCACCGCTATACCTGACAGCTTCGCGTACCTGTCCATCACTTCAAGAATGTATTGGAGATTTTCTTCTGGGTATTGCAAGTATAGTAGCAGATCATCTGCATACAAGGATATCAGGTGACGTTCTCCCCCTACCTCAATGCCTATCATATCATATTGTTGCCGGAGGTATATTGCCAAGGGTTCCAGGGCCAAAATGTAGAGCATCGGGGACCAGGGGCACCCCTGTCTAGTGCCTCTACTAAGTTGCCATCTCTCAGATATCACAGATCCTGTACGTACTCTGGCTAGCGGCTCACTGTATAGCATCTTTGCCCATCTGATGTAACCTGACCCCATTCCGTACCCTCCCAGGGCCGCCAATAGCCATGACCACTTAACCGAGTCAAAAGCTTTTACTGCGTCTAAAGCCACAATCGCCATTTCCCCCTCAGTCCTGCCACCCCATTCGACCACCCGGTGGAGTCGCCTATGATTGTGCGTTATATTTCTATTCGGGACATAGCCCGTTTGGTCGGGATGTATTAATTTTCCAATTACTTTCTGCAATCTGTTTGCCAGGACAGCCGTCAATATCTTGCTGTCCTGGTTCAGCATTGACAAAGGTCTGTGGGAGCCGCAGCTATGCCCTGGTTTGTTGGGTTTGGGAAGTGGTATTATGATCCCTTCCCTGAGCGACTCCGGCAACCTACCCATTTCAAACGCTTCATTAAGCATTTCTAACATTGGGGGGAGCACTTCCTCTTTGTATATCTTATAAAATTCACTAGGGAACCCATCTGCTCCTGGGGCCTTACTGGTAGGTAACTGCCTCACTACCTCTTCCAATTCCTCCAAGGAAATTGGTGCATCCAGCTCCTCGCTCTCCTCTTCACTGATCTTGGGCAGTCCTATGTCTTCTAGTGTTTCAATTATCTCCTGTCGATTACCTCCCATCTCGTCTCCATATAGCGCCTTGTAATAGTCAGCAAACTCCTTATTGACCCCTTCTTGAGCCGCCACTACCTCACCATCTTCTCTAGTTATTGTCCTAATCGGGGGCCTAGGGGTCTCGTTTTTGTATAGCCAAACCAGAAGGCGGCCTGTTTTATCCCCACCCGCATGCTGCCTCTCTATATACTTTCTGTAATTGAGGTTACAAAGCCTTTCCCAGTGTTCTGCACACTGCTGCTGTAGTTTGAGTACCTGCTCTGTATCCACACTGCCACTTCGCAATGCTTGTTCCAGCTCATCTTCTGTTCTCCGTAGGTCAGCCAAGATCCCGCCCTGTAGTCCCTTGGACTTAGCAATAGCAACCCCCCGCATCACCACCTTAAAGGCTTCCCATAGTGTACCCGCAGAATCAACACTACCGGTATTCACCTCAAAAAAGTTGGTAATCTCATCCCTTATATCCTCTCTAAAGACTGGATCCTTGAGCGCCTCTGCTCTGCTCGGAGGTGCCATGTAGGGATCCGCACCCTCTGGGGGCAATATTGCCACCCACGGATCAAGGGCGAGTGATCCGAAAGGACCCTAGCCTTATATTCGATTTGAGTAGTCTCTGTCATTACGTCTGCTGTGGCAAAGACATAATCAAGCCTAGTATACAGCTGATGCGGGGCCGAGTAGTGTGAATATTGCTTTTCATTAGGATGTTTCATTCTCCACACATCTGTCAAGCCAAAATGTACCAGTAGTGTCTGCAACGCGTTTGCCGCCGGGGTGGGTCTATCCATCCCACCATCAGACCTGTCCACTTTAGGATTCAACACACAGTTAAAGTCTCCACCCCAAATCACTGCACTCCCAACACACTTGCTAAGGTTGGTGCACAAAGTTCTGAAGTAAGCCGCCGTGTTTTGGTTGGGGGCATATGTGTTTACAATACATATCTCTTTGTTCTCCACCAGCCCTCTCAGTATGACCATCCTGCCATCCGTCTCAACCACTTCCTGTATTGGCTGGAACGGGACATGCAGCGCCACCCAGACTAACACTCCCCTGGCATAGGCGGAGTATGGCGAGCCCACCACAGTTCCCTTCCATTTTCTCCCAACCAGTTCCATCTTCTCCCGCGTCAAATGCTTCTCCTGTAATAGTGCGATATCTATTTTTTGCCTTCTCAGATACAGCATGACCTTATTTCTTTTCAAGTAACTATTAAGGCCCCAGACATTCCACCTTAATATCTTAAGATCTCCCACAGCTCGTTAATATTCTCCTCCCTGATTTCCAGCCGGTCTGGCCTATGCATGTAATGTAAATACAACCCTCTGACTCTTCCAAGTAGGCTCATGATAAAACTTAAACTCCCCATAACTATATACACCCTCAACTCCCCGCCTCCCTCCCCTCCCCCCACCTGTCCCTTCCCTTCCAACACCCTCCCCAACTGCTGCCCAGCTCCATTCCTGGATCTCAGGCACCCCCACATCTAGCCCTGCATAGCACACACTTCTACACAGGGCTCAGTAGGGTGAAGCCGCCCTAACAGCCTCTAAACTAATAATATATTGGGGTGGATTGCTTCCATCTTGACGCTCCTATTTCTAAATTATGCGCTTAATGTTGATGCCGTACCGTTACCAATTACATTTGCACCCACTATATTCCAGTCCATGCCGAGCACCAGGCTCGAATGTTACTCAGCGTTCATTCTATCCCACATTTCCAGTATATTTAAGATCACCCTCCCACTTACCCCCTCAGTGTCCGTGTTACAAGTTCTTTATTCGTCATGTTCCTGCTGGTCACGATCCACTTCCTGTTCCGGGCAACCCTGCAGGTCCAGCCACTTCACAGCGTCCTCCGGAGTATCGAAAAAAATCGCTCTGCCTTTGTAAAACACTTTCAATCTTGCCGGGTACAGAAGCATGTACTTAATGCCTGCTGCTCTCAACCTCCTTTTGACAGCCATGTAACAGTATCTTTGCCTCTGCACCAGCATTGTATAGTCCGGGTATGCTGTGATGTTGGTGGATGCTCTCTCTATCGTACCGCCCTTGCGAAAATATTCCAATATCTTCTCCCTATCTCTATAGTTCAGGATCCTTGCGATGATCGGTCTCGGCGGGGCCCCAGGTCGAGGTTTTCTCATAAGGGCACGATGTGCCCGCTCCACCGTGAACCCCTGCGAAAGTTTGTCTGCTCCAATCCCCTGAAGGATCATGTTCTCCATGTAGTATGTGGGGTCCTGGCCTTCCTCTCCTTCCGGCAGGCCGACCACTCGTTTGTTATTCCTTCTCGTCCTTCCGTCCGCTTCTTCCACTCGATTTTCCAGGTTAGCGACCTGCTGTTTTAGCACAAGAACTTCCTTTGCATTGTTCGTGCTGACTTCTGTGTTAATCTTTACCTCACTTTCCAGACCACTAGTTCTCTCTGCCAGCGCCCTGACATCTTGTCGTAACAGGGTAAGTTCTGTTCACACTGCATCAATTTTGTTTTCTAGGGCTGTTCGTAGGTCCGCCATTGCCAAGCTCCATTTAGTGCTCAGTGCCGTTATAGCCTCCAGGATTTGCTGTTTATCTCCCTCTGGGGCTTCTTCCACAGGGGTCCCAGCCCTGCCTTGCGCCGATGTTGTAGGGGTCCTCTGCGTTTTCGCAAAGACCACCATTGTGGATTGTTTGGTCTTAGCTCTCAGTCCTTTTACCGACATAATGCCACCCTTTGCCCTTATCTGGCTCCGGCCCAGTGTAGTTGTTGCGACTTTTCCAGTACTTCGGTCATCGGGATCTCTACTTTCCGACTTGAAGTTGCTATGGCACGTAAGATTGTCATTCAAGTGGGTTGTATCCTCCCACGTATCACTTCCATCCGTAGGTCTTGTCGGCGCAAGAATTCGTAGCTACCTCCTGCAGTCCAGTTGTCTAGGTGCATGGAGGACACGCTAGGTTGGGCGCCCCCTCTAGGTTGTTGCAGGCACTCTTATTTATTGCAGTTTAATTCACCCTCAGTGTCACCTAGTGCCTTTTTAAAGCATGCACTAAAATTGCACCACCTTGGCATCCCATATCTTCCGGGCCGTTTTTCATACAGTTTTAGGGTGCATCCACAACTAATGTCAGTGACAATCTATTGTTCTGTTCCTTGCGGATTCATCCGTTTGACCGTCTGTTGAGCCTGGTGCCGTTATAATTCTCCTGCAGCAGCACTACGGCTGTCGTGGTTTGCGGCGCCTTCCCCAAGCCCATCCGACCCACACTTTAGTTGTAGCGTGCGTCTGACTGCGTTGGCTCATGCACTGCCAGGCCCCGCAGTCTTTGATGTCTGCGGCGCCGTCCGACACCCGCCTAGCTCGCAATGGTGGAAATCCCGCCGTCAGCGTTGCAGAGGGCTACCTGCCCGTGAGCACTCTCAGCTTGTTCAGCACCGCTGTCCTTTCCCCCTTGAATGGCTCTTATGTGCTGGCACTGTTTATTTGGGATGCAGCTGAGTGCCGCGTTCACATGCCGCTCCAATCTCTTCCGTTAATAAAATTCGGCAGCGGTTTGAGCCATGAATCACTCAGGCGCCGTCTGGTCCGTGCATAGAAAGAGGTTATACCGCCCGCCGGCGGTCCATGAATGCCACTTCACTTGAGCGGGACGCGGTTGCTTTCGCTTGTTGTTACGAGCCGTCACCGTTCGCCGAGCTTGTTGCAGTGAACTTGCAACAGTATCAAGCCGCTCCTGCCTTCCAGTCCGGGAGTGGCAGATTATTAACACGGTCTCCTCGGGGAACGCAATACTTGTTTTTCAGGCAGTCGTCCGCAGTCCATGTAATTCTAGGGAGTCAGTTTCATTTACCGTCTTCACCAGCCTTCCCTTTGTTTGCCGCCATCTTGTCAACAAAGTGACCTCACGGCCGCACCAGTTAAAGTCTGTAGATCTCGCTATCCACAGGCCCGATGGACTCCTACTACAGGATTATCACAGCATTCGTCTTCCGACGTTTGATCCTTAAATTTCCAGGCGCTCGCAATAGTTTCAAGAGGTAACTGTAGCAAAATGAAGTCGGATCATCAGGAGCTCGTCAAGAAGCGTGTCCTATTCCATTGCTAGTTAGCCACGCCACCAGCAATGCCAGTAGTTAAGATTCATTCTAAACCTTCCAGCCATCACCTCTTTTGTTTTGCATTCTGAACAGGGGCCTACAAACATAGCGACCGTATTGAACGATGAAGGGACACTTATGTCAGATCTGAGTGACTTAGTGTATATGTTTCATACTTCTAGCAAGACACTGTATGCTATGAAGAATACACAATTCTCTATGGAACTCAAAGCAAACCTATGCGATATACCAATGCAGAATCAGAGCACCCTATACTCTTAAATGCCCCAATCACGGAAAAGGATATAATGAATGCCATTGCAGCACTACCCACCTCATAAGTCCTGGTATCGGATGGTCTAGTGGCTGTATTTTTTAACAAATTTGGTCCTAAAGTGTCCCTGCACTTGTTGATAGTTTGGCAAGAAGCTTTCCAGCAAGGCTCCCTCCCTCCTTCGATGGTGAAGCCATGATTACGCTAATCCTGAAGCCCAGGAAAGACCCCACTAATTGTGCCTCTTATAGACCCACAGTGCTATTACCTATGTGTGGTGGCACATATCTAGTTGGCAGTGTTACCTCTTGTCAGGCAGTTCTGTGGATGAGGGGGCCGATAGAAAAAGGGGGAGGGCGGTGTAAGGAACGCATGGTGGCAATAGTAAAGACAGACACAAGTGATCACAGTTCAAGGGTGTTTATTAAACTGTTTGCTGGTTGGAAAAATGCCTAATCTAAACTTAAATCTAAGATAGGAGCAAGCGTCGACCATCAAATGAAAATAAGGCAGTCCTAGTGGCGTTGTGTCAAATGAAAAAGGGTCTATATAAAGAAACCTATTGCCAAGCCTTACAACTAATAGAAAAAGTGTGTGGGATAGTTTTCAAAAAAGGAAAGAAGAGATCACAAATAATATGTCAGGATATGGTAGCCTGGGTCTTCCTTCCCCATGTTTTGAGCACGGGGTAAGGTGGGATCTTGGAGCACAGCTCTCCCAGCATGAGACAACAGTTCTGTTTTAGCTTATCAGGAGCCTCGATGGCCAAGTCTCTTTTATCTTCAAAAAGTCTCTTGCCTTCTAGGGTGAGTAAAATAACAAACACAAAGTTCCTTTACAGGTACCAATCGCTTTCCATAAATCATATATAGTCTCCTTTCAGTGGGTCTTGGGTGATGACTTCCACCCCGGGAACCCCCTCTTCCGGGCTTGGATCCTAAAACAGTTCCTATCAATATCAAGGCCTTCAGTGGTTGAGTCTCCTGTTTCTGAGGCCCTGATAGGTTTACAAAAATGACTAACAAACGCAAAGTTCTGTTCTACGTATTCCTCGTGGGATGGCTTCACCCCTGGGTCCCCCTCTTCCGGGCACAGACCCCTTGTTTCTTTCAGCCTCCCTTCACTGGGTTCACTATGGCTTATTTCTCAGGTGATGGCTTCATCTCTGGGTCCCCCTCTTCCGAGCGCAGACCCCTCTTTGCTTTCAGCCTCCTTCCACCGGGTTCACTATGGCTTTCTCTTGGTTCCCAAATCTTAATGTCTTTTCTAACAGTTCATAGTTGACATCCCTCTACCAGGTTCGCGTTTATCAAAGCACTGTTTCTTGGGACTTTAGACTTAGTCCCCTCTTTGTCAGCATCACTCTTCCGGGTTCACTCTGGCCAACTTCACATTCACATTTACTTTCAATGTTTACAGGATTTACTTCCCTTGCTTTCTTATAGTTCTTAGGTCAAAGGCTTTCGACTGTACAGGTATTTTGCTTGACCTCCTGTATGACCACTTTGAGCTATCTCGGCGGCTCTCCAACGGCCTTCTGGTATCTGTAGTTTCACTCAGAGGGGGATCGACCAGAGTTTCTCAAAGCAGCAACCACGTGGTGCTGGTCCCCTTCTGCAGCTGGTCTCCCCTTTACAATTTTACAGTTCTTTGAACTTCTTTTGCTTTGCCACTTTGTGACCTTCATTCCCCACAGCCCGGTTCTTATCAGTTTTCCCTTCGCTCACTGGCTGTGATTAACCGCCTGGAGTCTCCCTCGATCCAGCTTATCAGTGTCAATACGCTCGGAGTACCTTTGACATCTGCTGCAGGACACGTGGGCTATTGTCCTCGGTCTTACGATTCCTTTTGCAGAGGTTTCGCTGGGTTTTGTCGAGAAAGGCAAGTTCGTGTCTCTCCTCGTCTGCCTCTTGATGTTTGTTGCCTTTCTCCACCTCTTGAACTGCCTGATCTTGATAGCTGTCTCATTGTGCGGTCTGCCTCGCTCGTACTGTGCTCTCTTGCTCCCGTTTTTATCCCTGCAGGGAAGGGAAAGGGCCGTCAGGTGTGTGTGATTCTGATAAATTGCCTTACTTTGCCTGACCCTGGTATTGGGACAAGTCAGGTTAACGGCTCTGGTGTTAGTCCATTGTCTTTCATGTTGTGCGAAAGTATTTGCGTCGAAAAAGGGGGGGCAGTGTTTTTGAATGTCCTACGGAAGAGGATGGGGAAAAGGTGTTGAAGGAAGGGGATACCACGTCCCACCCGTCAGTGTCCCACTCCCACTCCCCGAGGACACCTCATCCAGGTGATCCTCCCTCACTAGTCCACCCACAGGAACTGGATCCAATAGCGATGGCCATGTCCTGGCCACCTGGACGACAGATCTCCAGGATTTAGCCAGGGTGAGACCTTCAGGTTTCTCACAGCGGGTAAACAGGCATAGGGTGCAAGCTTTAATCGGCCACTGAGTGACTACTGTATGTTTTTTATGTTGAAGGGAAAGTGTGAAAGGGAATTGTATCTGGGCAATCAAAATAAATGGAGGCTCTGCCAAAACTAGGGTGAATAGGCAGTTAGTTAACAAGTTGTCGCACTGAGCTTGAGCATAACCCTTGATCATAACCCTGGGGAGTGGCTTCCTCTGAGGGTTTGACAGCTGAGAACTAGGCCTGCCTCCCATCACAGTCTTCAGCTACAACCCAAACAGACTTGTTTTTGGGACACTGAGAATGCTAGGTTCCCTCGCTGATTGTTTCAATGTGTCCCTCTTCAGTACACGAGTGAAGCGGCTGCACCCCTGTAAGGATATTTGGCGTGTTACGCACAGAGTACAGCACTACTGCACAGGTAGCAATTTTTTTTTTGATGCAGCAACATCACATGGGTGTGGTGCATTGCTATATGTGTTGCCAGAGTAACATGGACATATAAGTAAAGACAGGCTATTCAGTCAAAAACGATTTTTACATATAAGATGCAAATCTATTTTTACAGTTAAAAGCACACGTGCACATTCAAAAATGCACACTATTTTTCACCTGAAAAGCCTATGGTGCAAGAGACACATTTGAAAATTAATAACTAACCTTATTAATAACTAACCTGACTAATAAAACTGCATTTAACATAACCCACTAATAAAAATGTGTCTCCACTGCAGAATTAGGCCTACTCTGAAAGTGAACTTTTAAACGCACATTCATTTTTTTTTCTCTGCTGCTCTGGCCACATAACTACAGGAAGCAAAGAGCTCGAAGGAACAGGAAATCAGTTGGTTACAAATTTTTACTGTAGAAATGAGCCATTGTGTAGTGAGGGAGGAGATGACATGATTGATTCTGATTGGAGCAGCGTCATAGCAAGTATCATGCTAGTGGCAGTGATTAGAGTTTTGCTGGGGAAGCTTGAGGAGAGGGGGAGAACAATCGAGATCTGGCAGAGCTGGGAGAAGGACCTGTTTCCTGGCTGAAGCATTCCTGCTGCAAAAGCTGAGAATTCCATGCAATAACCCCGGTTTGAGAACGACAGACGCTTGTTTTCACTGAGGTTAATCTTCAAGAGAGCCAAATTCAGAAAGAGAATAGCCGGAGAAAACTCATGCTGAACAGATAAGGTAATTACAGAAGTGTGGGAGCTGTGCGAAAGTGTGCGAAACTGTTCAGTCAGTGTATTCGAGGGAGTCCCAGTCCCTTATCAGCATATGTAATGTTACCAATTGAATATATTCTCGCAGTTCTCTGTTCATTTTATCACAAATAATGTTGTACCATTTCATTTATTTCTGTAAAAAAGGGTTAAACTGTGTTTAAAGGAAATTTCTATAATACAAAAATATCTGAAAACAGATAGCTAGTGTGTATTATTTCTCTCTTTCATTTTGCATGGGAAAAGGTTTAAACGTGGGTAGATTTTTAAACAGTGCAATTGTCATTTTAAAACAGATGTGTGCATGATTATATTCAGTATGGACAGTTGTGAGTGACTGTTTGTAGCATAGCTTGTTGGAGGTACATGAGCCAACGGGAAGAGAGACTCTCTGGACATAGTTCCATACCGTATATAAGGTAGTGGAAATTACCACAAAAATACCACAATAGCCCATTGTGGCACACAACACTAACACTGAAAATGTGATATCCCTAAAATGTAGGCCTGAGGTCTCTCTAGTGATCAAGAACAATCTAGATAAAAAACAAGGGATGTTGGATATTGTGGCCACAAATAAACCAACCACGCAAATTATCGCGCACATTATCTAAATAGGTCTGAATTCTGAAATAATGCAATGTATTATTGTTATGTGTGATCCAATATGAATACAGAGAGTGATTATTGCTAAAGGTATTTTGGCGGTAAGAAAATACCGCAAAGCCCCAAATATCCACAAAATACCCAACATATTTATGGTGCGTTGCAGGCCGGGAAAGTGATCATAGAGTACCTACTAGGCGTGGCAAGCGTGTCTCACACTGCCATTTGCACATTAAAGGGAACCCATTTTATAATAGCAGTGTGCCACTAAAAACGAATTTCAGAATGTCACAAAGGGAAACCACATTTTCAGACCTAGTGCAATATTTAGAGGCAAAGTTGTTTGCACATGGGACATGGTCGTCGAACAGCACCTTAGAATGGCGTGACCGCATTCAGGGTGAGGTGCAGAAAGAAAAACTAGACAATATTTTTGCAGAAGGCAGCATAATTCAGGTCTGCCTTACAAGATTATTGAATGCAGCCGATAAAAGTGCAGAGAAAGACTGTTTAATACGGCTATGCGGCAAAATATGGTTTATTTTGAATAAGTCCCTGCGAATGCAGGAGAATGATACCCAGCTAATTAACAGGTTAAAGACTGAATTAGATGGGGCTAGTAAAAATCAGGAAATGTTAAGAGCAGAATTGGATGTATGCCAAAAAGACATGCAATTAAAATGCAGAGACTTTGATGCTCAGTTATCCAAAAGCAAGAAACAATTTGAGGATAGTGAGCAAGAATTGGTACACTTAAAGGCCTTAGTGGACCACATTAGACAGGATAAAGATGAGGTTGTTTCAGAAATGCAGATTTTACAAAAAGAACATTGTGAAAAAGAATGTGATCTCCAGAGTGCAGAACTAGAAATGATTAAAATGATTCAAGAAAGAGACAAGAGAAATAAAGAGTTCAATGAATGCCAAATGCAAATGTGCGACATGCAGGAGGTGATTAATAAGATGAGTGATGAAAACAACTATTTGCAAAATGAAGCAAACAGAGTCCTTAAAAAGTGTAAGGACTTAGAACAGCAAATGTGCATTCCCAGGTCCCAGGAGAGGCGGCAGGGTACCACATTCAATGGAGTGGAGGTGCATTCTAGCTCTGCCCAAAGAGCTAGTGCTCCAGTGACTGGGCCGGTGACTGAACTTGGTTGCAGCGCCCTTGGGGGATTTGATACTCCCATTGGGGGCAGCCACCAATCTCATACACCTGAAAACAGGATTGAATCACAAAATAGTGCAATTCCATGCATTGCATCAAGTAGCCCCATAAAAATAATGAAATCCATTAAAGCCCTGATCAAACCATTTAAAAAGGGAGGTGAATGCTGCATTGAGGATCACTTAGAAGCGGTGCATGACATTTTTAAAGCACTCCAGATACCTAAAGAACAGTACAGACAATATTTTCATTTAACTTTAGATGCCCCGACGGCCAGCATCATAAGGGGATTAAATGAACAGCAGAATATGACCTGGTTGGAGTTTGAAAAAGAAATTAGGCGTCATTTTTCTCCTTTTCAGTCATTGCAGGAGGCAAAGAAAGTCACTTACACAATTACTGCTGGACCTAATACATCCCCTCGCCAATTTTTACAAGACTTAAAAAGAGCATTTTCTCGCTTTGATGTATCTTTTGACTCAAATTCCAATGAGTTTAAAACTGCATACTTCTATGGGCTACAGAAAAACATCATATCTCAATTGGTCCGTGAATTTGACCGTGACAGGTCCCTTGAATGGATTGTACATCAAAGCACAAAACTATATGAGGTACTCTATTGTCAGGGTAGAGAAAGTGATAAAATGAAAGATACTAGACCTAAATCTAAAGAACCCTCAGCCACAGTAATGGAAATCAGGTCAGCCAAAATGTCCCTTGAGTCTGCTCAAAGCCAAGGTAAAAATAATGTGACACCTGAACAAAGGGTTAATCAACAAAGATCGCCATTTCCTGTACCAATGTTCCAATCACATGATCCTAGTAATAGAGAGAGCTACATCAGCCCTAGGTATTTAGGGGACAGACCCCGGGTAGGATATCGGCCCGATATGGCAGGCATGAACAATAACCAGAGACAAAATCAAGATCAAAGAAATTATGGTCCCTACCAGTCATTGGGGACACAGAGCAGATTTGATCCCAACACCATGATATATGGTAATCAGGATAGACCCCGATATGTGGATCGATTTACTGATAATTGAAATCAACATAGGGGCCAGTACCCACAATCTGAGAGACAGGACATGAGGCAAAACGTGAACTACAATCCACGTCAGTACAATGATTCCCCACCAGGGGACTATAATCAAAGGATGGGTGCAACCCGCTCCCCTCCACAAATGAATCAAGAGTTCAGAAACCATCCCAACCGACATCAATCACCTGAGAGGTATCAGAATAGATCCAATCAGGGGGAAAACAATCAATATCGACCTAGGCCACAGAAAGAGGATCCTAGAGAGATGAAAAGGTTCCAGTGCCTTGAGGCCCAAGTGAAAATGTTAGCTGAGCAAATAGGAAAGCTCTGTACAGCGCAAAAACAACCTTCCAAAGAGGGGGCTGATGGCCATAGCAATGACCGGGGGGCTTCCGAAAAGTGACTCATGATAACTGCAGTGCCAAAATGACAGATTGCTCTGATATAATTTTGCATAACGACTCTGAGATGCCTAATGGATTAAAAATGAAAGTGCCAGTAAATGAACTTGTGACAGAAAGTGCAAATACTTCTAAAAAAGAGGTACGGTTTAACCTGGAGCTAAATAAAACAGTAAAGATTTGTACAAATGAAAAAGAAACATTAGGAATTCCAAAAGAACAAAGGGACAGATTTAAGAAAAATGACTCATGCATGGGGAATACCAGTGAACAGGGAGTAAGTGGGGATGCTATAGCTCCTTCCCTGGGCAAGCAAAACAATGACCAAACACAGACAGCAAATGGAAATACTCAAAAGGAGGGTACAAGTCAATCACCTGAAGAATTCTTTGAGCCAAAAATTTTTGAAGAGGCTGAAAGGGCTGGTATCACACTAAATGATCACAAATGCACAGAATTAAAAAAATGACAAATTGCTGAATGCTGTTGTTACACATGTTCAGTTGGAAGGTTGTAATGTGGTCTCTGATGTTACCCAGATGGATGGGCGAACAGTGGCCACACTCCAAAAAACCTCTGATCATGGAGAAATGAATAAAGTCTCTTGCGCAGAAATGGGTAAAAAGGAGGGAAAAATGTCTTTCCATTTACCAATGTGCTTAGCCAAAAGTGAAAAAGACCTGAGAAAGGTGAGCCCTGAAATCAGTAAGAATTCACACTTCTTATGTGTATTAGAGGAAGTTGAGGACAGATATTATGCACCCATCACTGTAGAAGAAAAATGCCACACCTTTGCTATGATTGACACTGGCGCACAGGCCACAATTATGCCCAAGGAGCTGGTAAAGAGTATCAATGAAGGGAGACCCCCACAGAGTCAGATCACAGTGAAGGAAAATCAAGGTCCAGTGCATAACTTTAATGGGGAGGAGGTGCCCATCATAGGTGTAACTGAGGTTGACATAAAAATAGGAAAGCACAGAATGAAACAAGAGGTATTGATCACATCTATTTGTGAAATTCCATTTCTGATGGGGACAGATTGCCTGAAGAGATTGTCTCCTCTCATAGATGGGGTGAATGGAGTGCTGTGGTCCTTAACCAAAAAACCATTGAGGCCTAAGAAACTAAAATCACAAAACAGCAATATAGATGAATGTCACACCGTTTCCAAAACAAATGATGCTGTGGAGGTATATCTCCAGAATAGCTGCATACCTAGTGTCACTGTTATATTAATGTGTCAAGACAAAATGCAGAGCGACAATGAAAAACTACCTGTACAAATATACTTGGACCCAAGGAAAAATTGGCAGACTGCCACAGATGAGCACACATTACGTTTTTATTTAAAAGAGAAAACATGCAAACAGAATATTGCTCCCAAAACCGATTCAGAAAAACACATTACCACTCTGGCAGAAATACACATGGAAGATGAGCAACCATGGGTTCATGTTGGTATAAATGACTATTTTAAAACAATAAAAGCCACTTTAGCGCTTGGACATGAAAGGAGTTTCATTAATGAGAAATTGTTGCAAAACATAATGGAGAGGGAAGAAATCCCGAAATTTAGGATTAAAAACCAATATGTTTCTGGGTTGGACAGTTCAGACTTTGAAAACCGAATTGCAGGCAGATGCATGCTTAAAATTAGCATTGGGCAGAAAACAATTTACCATAATGTATGGATAGTGAGTGGAGCACAAAATGAATTTTACATGGGCAATGACATCATGCACAGAATGTGTATGGTGTTAGATTTCCTTAATCAAAAAATATGGTCACGCCTAGGTGGTCCGGCACCTGAATTTGAAGACAAAAGAAGGGCTTATCATTGTGCACAACTGGTTCCTTATGCAATCGAATTACAAATGAGGAAAGATACTATTATTCCTGCATTTACAAAACAGTTTGCAATAACACTGAAATGCAAAAATGGACAGCAGCTGAAAGGCTCTGATGCATTTGTATGCCTGAATGAATCCATAAAACAGCAAGGCCTGTATTATGAATACATTCCATTGGTAGACATTGGTGAAGGATCTGTAAAAATTATGGTAAATAATAAAGGTTGTCAGGATATTCATTTAGAGGAAAACTCCCCATTAGGAATGGCCATACAAAAATCACACTATACGGCAGATTTAAATAACATGGTGATTGGAAATATCCCTGAAAAGTATGTAGATGCCAAGGGTGAGTTGCCAGAACACCTGGACTCTCAGCCCAAAGGAATATTTAAAATTCATTCTGTGTATCCTTATGATTCAAATGAGACAGTGTGCTGCCATCAAGAGGATTGCATAATATTTAATTTAAATGAAAATGAAACAGAAAATCAGCCCATTGAAGTGGAAGCTGATATGCCAAAATATTTAAAAGTGGCAGCTTTACAAAAAGACACAGCCACACAGCTAGAGGAAAGCGCTGAGATTCCCTTACCAGAAGATTTTCCAGAATTTTCCAAAATGGTAGAAGAGCAGATCTCCTTAGCGGATGCGTGTGAAAGCAATGAGGATAGGGACAATCTGAGGGAGATATTTATGGAGTTTAAGGATGTATTTGCAAAATATGCTTATGATTGTGGTTTAACTGATTTACATGTGGCCACACTACCAGAAGGGTGTAACAGAAATCCAGTGTTTGTACGCCAGTATAGACTACCGCTGGCATGTTTAGAATCATTGGCAGAGATTATTAAAAATTTGGAATCGCGGGGAATCATCAGGCCCATTCATAGCACATCCAATACACCTATTTTAGGTGTGTTAAAGCCAAATGGTCAATGGCGGGTATGTGCAGACTTGAGAGAGTTAAATAAAAGAGTACCAGTATCTAGATGGCCACTGCCATTCATTGATCAGGGACTAGCTCAGGTACATGGTTCAAATGTATTTACCACATTAGATCTCACCTCTGGATATTGGTGCGTGCCATTGGCAGAGGAGATACAACATTTATTTTCCTTTACATTTGACAGGACTCAATATGCCTGGCTTAGAGCTCCGTTCGAGTACATCAATAGTGGGAGTGAATTTGGCATATTTTTGAGAAAGGCCATGCCGGATGCAGCGGAAAGAGGAACAATAGTTTATGTGGACGATGTCCTGATAAAAAATGAAAGCCTGAAAAGCCATTTTGATGAAATAAGACATGTACTTGGCCAATTGCAGAAAGCAGGCGCCAAAGTATCTTTGCAAAAAGCACAATGGTGCAAGAAAAAAGAGAACTTTCTAGGGCATGAAGTGACTGAACATGGGCTAAATCCACAAAAGAAGAAAATAGAGGCCATACAAAGGTTAAAAGATCCTAAAAATGTGAAAGGAGTAAAAGGTTTATTAGGGATGACAGGCTATAACAGAAAGTTCATTGAAAATTATGCAGAAATCACTCAACCATTGACTAAACTGCTTAAACTGAATACTCCCTGGAAATGGGAAAAAGAGCAGTCTGATGCAGTGGCTAAATTAAAGGAATGTCTTGTAAAGGCAGCATGTTTAGCATACCCCATAAAGGACAGGGATTTCTTTATAGAAATAGGTTTTTCTGAACATTGTATGTCAGCAGTGTTATCACAAAAACACGATTTGAATCACAAAACCATTGCCT
Source organism: Ambystoma mexicanum (assembly GCF_040938575.1). Classification (NCBI taxonomy): domain Eukaryota; kingdom Metazoa; phylum Chordata; class Amphibia; order Caudata; family Ambystomatidae; genus Ambystoma; species Ambystoma mexicanum. The sequence goes on from NC_090934.1 coordinate 729,105,930, forward strand.
ATGCAAGTAAGGCATTTTCCCAAGTTGAAATGAAATTTAATGAATGTGAAAAGGCCCTATTAACCACTGTGTGGGCGCTACAACATTTCCGCCCCATTGTTCAGGGAGAAAAGGTGATTATTGAAACAAATCATCAACCTTTGCAATTTTTAGAGAGTAAAAGAATTAGATCAGGTAATCTAGCGCAGTCCAGAATAACTTCATGGACGCTGGCATTACAAGGATTTCCCGTAGAAGTGAGATATGGACAAAATAAAAAGAACCCAATTGCTCAAGGGTTAGCTGACTTACATGACTGCGCAGCTGAACAAATACCAAATGAAATGGAAGTGGAAACTAGTTTGCAGGAATTTGAACAATCACCACACAAAGCTTTTGATGAAAAAACATGCAAGGATTTGCCAACTGTATATGTGGATGGTTGTGCTTTTCACATTGAAAATGGCAGTAATAAACAATTAGTGGCAGGAATAGGAAATGTCTGGTTGAAATGTGAAGGCGTCCCCAGTATAGGGATGAGGATTGGAGATAGGAGCAGTCAGGTGGCGGAGTTAGCAGCCATTTATAAAGCAATTGCTACTGCAGTTGATAAAAAGTTCAGTGAAATTGTCCTGGTGACTGATTCTGACTATGCACGGAATAGCTTTGTGGAGTATTTGCCTGGTTGGAAAGCAAGAGGCATGGTTACATACAACAAAAAGCCACTTAAACATGGAGAAATGATACAAGCCATAGACAAATTGGTGTCAGAGAATAATTTAACAATATACTGGAGAAAAATTTGTGGGCATTTAAAAACACCAGGAGAGGATAAGGAGGGAAATGATAAGGCAGACCACCTGGCTAAGATTGGGGCTGTGATGGGAGAATTGCTACCTATTGATTATTTAATGGGTGAAACACAAATTGATGCAGTGACACGTTCTAAAGCACCAAAGGAGGTAGATCAACCGGTGGTGCAGTGGAGTCATGACACGCCAGACCAAGATTTGATTGAGGCACAAAAGAATGATTGAATTTTGGGAATCTATTATAATCATTTGATAGATCCTGAACAAAATTCTTTAACAGAAAATGATTGTATGGGAAAAGAAGAGATGAGGGTGCTATTAAAAAACAAAACACGAATTAGATTACAGGATGGACTCATGATTAGAGAGTCCATAACATGACAAATACAGTGGGTAGTACCCCTTTCATTCAGAGGACTAATGCTACACCATGCACATGATGCCATAGCTGCAGGCCATAGAGGTTCACAAAAAACATTAGAAATACTAAAAGATTATGCTTACTGGCCACATATGTCCCAAGATGTGGAATTATATACTAGAGGATGTCTAGTATGCGCCCAATTTAAACCTGCTTCACCAATGCATAGAGCACCATTGATGAAAAGAGGCCTAACTCTCCCATGGTCAGATTTGCAAATAGACTATGTAGGTCCTTTAAAAAGGTCGAGCAGGGGAAACCGTTATATTTTAAGTGTGGTATGTTTGATGTCGAAGTGGATTGAATGCATTCCTGCACCAGATTGTAGTGCGCAAACAGCAGCCACATTGCTGGTGAACCATGTGTTCTCAAGGTTTGGGTTGCCACAAAGAATTGAGTCAGACAGAGGAAGTCATTTCACAAGTACTCTAATGAGTAAGGTATGGCAAATACTAGGTGTGAAAAGGAAACTACATATCGCATATCGGGCAGCGTCTTCAGGTACAGTTGAAAGAAGCAATAGGTCTGTTGTGGATATTTTAAAGAAATTTGTGGCAGAAGCAGGTTCCAGCTGGGATTTACGTTTACCGTTGGTTTTGATGGCAATCAGATCAACTCCTGCCAAAGCAACAGGTGTTAGCCCCCATGAGGTCTTGACAGGTAGGAAAATGGTGTTACCACAACACCTACTATACAGAACACATGAGCAGACACTTGTGAGTGCATCCACAGTTCATGAATATATTGATGAACTGAGGAGGCATTTGCAACATGCATTTGCTTTTGTGCAGAGAAATCTGGAAAGAGCTGTTGACAGTGCAAAGTCTTATTATGACAAAAAGACATCAGTAAAGGAATACAGTTTAGGGGATCAGGTGTACAAGTTTCATTTTGGAAAAAGTAAACAGAAAAATTCTAAATTTCTAGCAGCCTGGCAGGGGCCATTTCGAATTATAGATAAGGTCTCTCCTGTAGTTTATAAAATTTTGAAAAATGAAGGTGAGACGGCAATAGAGCAGTTCGTCCATGTAAATCAAATCAAACCATGCCATCCCAGACATGAGATCAGACAGCTTGAGCATGTAGAAACAGATAAAGTCCCTTGAACACAAAAAGAGAAAATAAATGGGTACAATCAGGAGGCAGTGACAAAGAAGTTAAAAAGTGATTGTTATAATGGCACATAAACACTGTAATATATGTAAAAATATATAATATAAAATAAATAAATAAATAAATATATATAATGGAAGCTCATGGTTGGTGTGCAGAGAGAAAATGTATTAAATATTGAATGCTGTTTTATATGTGCTTGTTTTCTTTTTAACTTGTGTTTAATTTCAGAAAAAAAAAGAAAAAAAAACAAACGAAATGTTTTTACCAAGCATGTTTTATTTTTGGCAAAAGGGTGAAGTTAGTATTGTGCTATGTACTTAATTTGTTTATTTTCTATTTGATTTAGAAAATTAACATTATTTGGTCGGAGGTTCCGGGATCAGAGCCCACGGGAGACGATGGAGTCCTGGAGCCCACGTGGACGGATTACGGGAAAGCCCCAAAGAGGGGTGAAGACCAAGGCTGCAAAGCGATCAGCATTGAAGATGATACTGATGATATGGTTAATGATGATGATATTTGGAGGAATCTTCAAGAATTCAGAAGTACAGGTTGTCATTGAACCTGGACCAGCATCTGGTATCGCGGTGGAAGAGGCACCAGGATTCATCATGAGTGATAGAAGGATGATTTTCCAAAATATATACATACCATTGAATCCTGAGATTTTGATTGAAAAACATTTGAACAATACCGGAATTAAGATTGAACAGACTAAAGAGTGGCTGGAAATAAGAAAAGAGGACGCTAAGCAGTCAATAAGAGATATATTAATGCAATTGGAAAAAACATTAGTGAATTCAGCAGACATTAAGAAGAGGAGAGGAAAGAGAGGTGCGGTGATGCTCGCGATATCATTGGTAATGTCTATAGTTGGAGCCATAATAGGTACCACAATATCAATAGCCAATTCTATTTCGGTAGGAACACTGAGTACTAAAGCGCAACAACTGAGTATTGACCTAGAAATAATACAAAAAACATTAGATGGAATTAGAGGGGGACTGGATGAACAAGTAAGATTCATAAATGAAACTGCAATCATTCTAAATGAACAAGCGGATGTAATGCAACGTGCGACTAAAATAATACTTAAGCATGACAGAACTTTAAATGAAATATTGAACATAATGAGTCCTGTTGATAGACTATTAACGGAAACATGTGTCAAATTTAAAGAACAAAATTATATGTGTCCAGGTAAACCGTTTGTTCCTGATGCCACAGATGCTATTTGTGGTTTGAAATCTGACCCAAGTATATCAGAAGGATGTGAAGTGATTATTAGCAATATGGGGAGTGAAGAAATGGCACAGGCTAAGATGGTCAGAGGTAAATGGTTGGTCAGCACCTGTTTAAAGAACATGACGGTGGTACATTTAAACCATGGAACATACGTGGTTAAACAGGTGAAATATAATGTTTTTTATTTACAGGTTCCAAAGGATACAATTGTGTCAATTGGGGGGTTAACATTGTTTCATGTAACAAATGATGTTTGGGAAAGCCAAGTGGAAAATATCGATTTTTTTCAAAGGAATACTTTTCCAATAGATCCGGATGTGGAATATTTATTGAATCACAAAGAAAGACATGTTATAAAAATGAATTTGAGAAAAAACAATATTACAATTAGTAATCTGGGGATAATAGAAGTGGAAAGATTTAATTGGGGAACCTGGGGGGAACGCTCAATAGTGGGTTTGGCTGTCCTGGTGCTAATCATGGGTGGATGGTTGATTGTGCTATCAGTAAAGATGAAAATGTTACTGATTTTAGTAGCTACGTCAGGAAGAGAAAGATATCCCAATACACATGCATTTTAAAAGAAAAAAAAAGAACAAGTTGTTTTTAGGAATTGGCTTGGATCGTAGCCAAGTTCTAAAAACAAAAGGAGGGTATGTAAGGATATTTGGCGTGTTACAGCACAGAGTACAGCACTACTGCACAGGTAGCAATTTTTTTTTTGATGCAGCACCACCACATGGGTGTGGTGCATTGCTATATGTGTTGCCAGAGTAACATGGACATATAAGTAAAGACAGGCTATTCAGTCAAAAAGATTTTTACATATTAGATGCAAATCTATTTTTACAGTTAACATAACCCACTAATAAAAATGTGTCTCCACTGCAGAATTAGGCCTACTCTGAAAGTGAACTTTTAAACGCACATTCATTTTTTTTTCTCTGCTGCTCTGTCCACATAACTACAGGAAGCAAAGAGCTCGAAGGAACAGGAAATCAGTTGGTTACAAATTTTTACTGAAGAAATGAGCCATTGTGTAGTGAGGGAGGAGATGACATGATTGATTCTGATTGGAGCAGCGTCATAGCAAGTATCATGCTAGAGGCAGTGATTAGAGTTTTGCTGGGGAAGCTTGAGGAGAGGGGGAGAACAATTGAGATCTGGCAGAGCTGGGAGAAGGACCTGTTTCCTGGCTGAAGCATTCCTGCTGCAAAAGCTGAGAATTCCAGGCAATAACCCCAGTTTGAGAACGACAGACGCTTGTTTTCACTGGGGTTAATCTTCAAGGGAGCCAAATTCAGAAAGAGAATAGCCGGAGAAAACTCATGCTGAACAGATAAGGTAATTACAGAAGTGTGGGAGCTGTGCGAAAGTGTGCGAAACTGTTCAGTCAGTATATTCGAGGGAGTCCCAGTCCCTTATCAGCATATGTAATGTTACCAATTGAATATATTCTCGCAGTTCTCTGTTCATTTTATCACAAATAATGTTGTACCATTTCATTTATTTCTGTAAAAAAGGGCTAAACTGTGTTTAAAGGAAATTTCTATAATACAAAAATATCTGAAAACAGATAGCTAGTGTGTATTATTTCTCTCTTTCATTTTGCATGGGAAAAGGTTTAAACGTGGGTAGATTTTTAAACAGTGCAATTGTCATTTTAAAACAGATGTGGGCATGATTATATTCAGTATGGACAGTTGTGAGTGACTGTTGCATAGCTTGTTGGAGGTACATGAGCCAACGGGAAGAGAGACTCTCTGGACATAGTTCCATGCCGTATATAAGGTAGTGGAAATTACCACAAAAATACCACAATAGCCCATGGTGGCACACAACACTAACACTGAAAATGTGGTATCCCTAAAATGTAGGCCTGAGGTCTCTCTAGTGATCAAGAACAATCTAGATGAAAAACAAGGGATGTTGGATATTGGAGCCACAAATAAACCAACCACGCAAATTATCGCGCACATTATCTAAATAGGTCTGAATTCTGAAATAATGCAATGTATTATTGTTATGTGTGATCCAATATGAATGCAGAGAGTGATTATTGCTAAAGGTATTTTGGCGGTAAGAAAATACCGCAAAGCCCCAAATATCCACAAAATACCCAACACCCCCCATGCACAGCCCCCACTCACTCGCACTAATACTAGAGCAGCGTCTTCTGATTCTAGAATAGGTCTCTGAAGTACAGACAAGTCCAGGTCCAGAACCTTGCTACGTCCCACCTCAGCAAGCTCTACCCCATGAGGCAGACGGGCGAATGTAAGCCCAGTGTGCCACAGGGCGTCCCTCTGTATCTGGTGGGTGATAGGGCACTGTTGTCACATCAGCTCAGGGAAGCCTTTCAGAAGCTACCCTGTACTGGTGTAGCAACAACATCCTATTTAAATGAAAAGCTCGAAACGGCTGTGTTGAAGCGGAGAGCTTATCACTTAAATAGTGCGCCGCTGCCACACCGCATGGGCAGTCTTTCAAAGGCTGTCCCATTCTGGTGTAGCAGCAGTGCCCTATTTAAATGAAAAAAGGCCCGCTCCCATGCTGGGATACCCAGAAGAAGGGACATATGTTTTTATGAGGAGTAAATCGGAATATATTTTTCCGTTTTTCGGGGCTGGGCTGCAGGGGCCACAGCTCTTCCGTTGTTTATAATGGTAGGTGTGTGCAGTGCATGTAACAGACAAATCAGAGCAGGCATATTAACCCTTTGTGCAATCTAACTGGGAATGGGAAATTCTGACCCGTAGGATACAAGTATATCTCTGCAACAGAGACATTCACACCCCAGACTACATTACAGGGACTCAAACTTACTTTTATCTCTTATTTGATTCATTTCTTATTTGACTTTTTATTTTAGTAGAATTATTTGAGTACTGATTACATTTGAATATTTCAGTTTTGGCTCCATGGGGTGGTGGTTTAGTTCCCCTCTGCATGTGAGCCAAAATGAATGCCCTAACTGATGACTAGGAGATAAGGTGTCAGGTTCAGTCCTTACCTCTTTGCTTCTGGACTCCTTTGCTGGGAAGAGGTAAGGCCTGTCCTTTCAGGTATCCACCATGCAACCCGATTACAGGATAACAGGTAAGCACTACGGCTACCCCGAGAGCCAGGTCCCATTGGGAAAAAACCTTGAGGGGGGAAAAAAACAAGGTGCTGGGAAGACGTTCCAGGTACGTTTTTTATTCTGGGAATTTGTCTTTACAGGGACCAGGAAGAAGTCTCCAAATACCAGGCTGCAGAGCGCACGAAAAGGAGCAATGTCCAGTGGATCCTGAGTGAAGCCAGCTGAAGGTAAGGGTAGCTCTGCTCTAGCATACTCGAGCGAAAATGGTTGAAAGCAATAGAGGGATACCAGGGAAGAGGGGGAAGCCAGCGCTACACAGGGTGAAGCGCAAGGAAGGGAACCCATGAACACAGATAGGGGGAAGAGAGAGAGCAAGTAGAAAACACGAGGTTGCAAGGCAAACTAGCGTTCCGCAATACAAAACAATTGCAATGCGAGAAGCCTTCTGAATTACCTTTATTTATTTCCTGGTATCGGATGTTGCCGAGCACATGAACGTGATGATGTCACCGTGTGGCAAGAGTGTCTGGGCACCATCTTGGATCGGGACGCAATTTCAAAGCGTTTCCAAAATGAAACCTGATCAGATAAGCGGCAGTTAGGCGAAAGCATGACATAAGGGTTGACAGAGGCAGATATAGAGTCTGGCTTTTGTTTGGCTGAACTGTCTTTTGTCTTGGTTATCTGCAGTTAAAAGGTTTTGCATTTTGCATTATTCATATTACCAAACATTTTTTAGGATCAGACAGCAGGCAACCATTGCCAAACACAGTTGGCCATTGCTGGCTTTCGCCAGCGTCCAAACCAACCACGGTTGCCTATCCCCAAGCAAATCATTGCCAACAATGGCCCACCATCCCCAATCATAGCTAACCATTGCCAAGCATCGCCAATCATGGTCAAGTCTTGCTGATCATGGACAGTGATTGTGGACAATGGCCGACTATAGCCATCTGTTGAGCCATTAAGGTTGTTCTGTGGGTTGAGTCCCCACCACAGAGATCTGAGGATCACCTCTAGACTGCACCTTTCATACTTTCAGGGTCTATCAAAGACCTTGAAATTATATGAGGTTAATGGTCATTATTGAAGTGGCAAGAGTACATTTAGTTTATGGAGGGTGTTTTGTCAAAGATTATGTGAGAGAGACAGGAAGAGAGAGATAAAGACAAACACTTACCATTCCAGCACCCAATATGGCATCCTGAAAATCATCATGGAAGGGATACACACATGTTATAAATATAATCCCCACCTTTGGAACACAACCAATCACTAGGGCACCCTTGAACGGCTTTAATATGCATGCCAATTAATCTGTTTTTACATACTGCCTGCGCATGCTGTATGCATCTCCTTCTTAACAAATGTATGATATACACAGCCTATAAAATAGCTAGACTGGTAATATTGCTGTGGAGAGGATTAATACATTTGCTACCGTGATCTCCATGTGAGCAAGAGCAGGTACAATTTTTATTTTATTTATTTCAAATATTTTCATGCTGAAACATATTCTAATGAGGCCTCACAGCGTTGACAACATTGGCAGTTTCCACGGCCGCAAGATACTTTTCTAAGAGTATCATCTGGATGGCAGACTTTGCTAAACCTGGGGATTACACCAAGAACTGCACTAGAAGCAGCTAATATGCTTTAGCAAGCTTGGGGCAGTGGGGTTTGAAAGGGAAGGCTGTATCAATCCTACTCACTGACAAATAATCCGGCAGGGCGTCTGTATTGATCTGCACAAAAGAGGAATACATCAGTACAGTACTCCACTTATGCACATCTTCTGAACTAAGGACGTGAGAACAAAGGACATGCAGGAGAGAAGAAGTGGCACTTTGCAGCAGCACAGCATCTCACTTATCTCCTGACTCAGAGTCTGACTCAGGGTCTGAGCCCAGGCCATTGTAAAAGGGAGGCAACATAATGCATGCCTGCTGCACCCATGCACGAAAGCAATATCCCACTTGTGTTCGGAATTGAGGGCTTCTAACCTGCCGATGCTGTGAGGGGTGAGAAGCACAACATGTATGCCTACTGTGTTGATGTTTCTGCACAGCATACTGTGTTGCCTGCATCGCTCTGACCCACGCCACAAGGGCACGCCGCTCGTGGTCGAGGAGGCGTGTGGGGGTGTCGCAGGGCGCTGCACAGAAAAGCACAGAGCAGCAGGCAGAGAGGTTGCTCCCATGGGGCTCTCCTGCTTGTGGAGTGAACTACACTATGCACACCAGCGGGATGTGATAACAGCATAGGTACTTTATGAAGAATTATACTGTCTTTTTTTTTTAAAAACAATTTTTATTAATTTTCAACAACACAAACCAAACTTGCATTGCATATTATATAATTTCCCATTTATATTACTCAAACCATGTCTACTGCTTCCCCGATGCCCTCCGACCCCATCCAGCCCACTCTCCTGCACATTCTGTTTCTTCATCTTGCAATTGGAGTCCCTCTCCCGTGTTTTGTGCTGGGTCCTGATCGCTAGACCAGTCTTGCGTGGGCCCGAATATCGTGGCTAGTAGATGCTTCCAAGCCATCAAAGTTTCAGCTTCCTCCTCCCCTCTGGATTTGCTGGCTTCCTGCCATACTGTAGTTTCAGCCTCTGCCCATTTATGTAGGTCTTTCTACCATACTTCTATTCTAGGACTGCGACATGCTTTCCATCCCATAGCAACTCTGCGCTTCGTAAGTATATACACCAAATCTTTTAATTTGCTAACATGCTTGAGTTTACGTGGTCTGGGGAACCCTCCTATCAGGCATGCCCACGCTGTGTCCACCATTATCTTAATCCCCTTTTCTTCCAGCCTATGTGCCACTTTTTCCCAGAATCTCTCGATTGCTGGGCACGCCCAAAACATGTGCACCATTCCAGCTTTCTCCTCGTCACATTTGGGGCATGCTTGTCTTCCTGCATTTCTAAACTTAGCTAACCTTTGGGGTGTCATATAGGCTCTATGGGTGACATATAACTGTATTTGTTGCAACCTTGCATTCCTTGACACTTTCTTATGGTACCCTTGGGCCCTTTGCCACATCCCGTCAGTCATAGGGGCACCCACTTCCTCTTCCCAGTCCAGCCTCAGTTGTACCAGTACTTTCCCCACTTTGGACATCACGATCTCATATATTCTAGATATCTCATGCCCTCCCTCTGCTATGTCATATATTATGTCTAATGTGGCGTCTGGTTGATCTTCTAGGTCTATTTCGGACCATGTCTTTTTAATCTGCTGCACCACCCCCTGGTACGTGATATATTGTCCTGTATGTAACCCTGTCTCCTCCATTAGCTTCTCAAATTATTTAATCCTCCCCTCCTGCCATATGTCTTCCATGGTTGCTATCCCTACTGGTTCCCAATACTTCCTGATCATCATCATTAGCTGTTTTTTTTTTCCCGCCAGCGCAACTAGTGGCACTTGCGGGGAACATGGGGATGGATTCTCCATTACCTGGCAGGCCCTATGCCATATTTCCCATCCCAACAACATCATCTTCGGGCGCTCTCTCATATCTGCTTTGGGCAGCCACATCATTTCTTGTAGGAAAAATGGGGCACATTCTAGCCTAAACAGCCAAGATTCTGAGGTTGGGTCTTCCGACAGCCATTTTGCTACGTATTGTAATTGGCTAGCCAGATAGTAAATTTCGTAGTTTGGCAGTTTTATTCCTCCTTTATCATGTGAGTTCTGCAGCTTCCAGAGGGCAATTCTTCTCCTCGTCCCACACCATAGAAAATCCCTACACATGCTATGCAATCGAGCAAAGAATCGCTTTGGTATTAAGTACGGTATGTTGCAAAAATAGTGCAGCAGCCTCGGCAGGACCACCATTTTCAGCATTGCCCCTCTCCCCATCATCGCCAGGGGAAGCTTTGCCCAGAACGTCATTCTATTTTCAATGCTTTTGATCGCTTTCTCAGTATTATGCAGGTGCTCCGCCTCCACTGTATGGTGAATATTTATCCCAAGGTATCAAAACGTGTTGGCCTGCCATGGTATTTGTAAAGCAGGTAATTGTTCTAGCGGGATCCCCTTATATCTGCCCAGTGGGAATATGCATATTTTTTTAGGATTCATTGCTATACCAGACAGTAACGCGAATTGCTCCATTACCTCTAGCACATATTGGAGGTTTTCCTCAGGGTAGCGTAAGTACAGCAGCATATCATCGGCATACAGGGAAATCAAATGCGGTTCCCCTCTTATGGTGATTCCTATTACGTTGTACTGTTGCCTTAAGTATATCGACTTAAGTATATTTGACTGAGTCAAAGGCCTTTATTGCATCTAGCGATACAATTGCCATTTCGCCAGCCTTCCCATTTGCGTATTCAATAACTTGATGGAGCTGTCTGTGATTGTTAGTTATGTTCCTATTCGGGACATACCCAGTCTGGTCAGGGTGTATCAATTTGGTAATGACTTTCCTCATCCTGTTTGTTAGGACCGCTGTGAGTATTTTGCTGTCCTGATTTAACATTGACAGTGGCCTAAATGACCCGCAATCCTTGCCAGGCTTATTAGGTTTCGGAAGCGGTATGATTATCGCCTCTCTCAGGGTCTTTGGTAGCCTTCCTACTTCGTAAGCCTCATTTAGCATCGCTAAGAGCGGGGGGAGCACCTCGTGTCTATACATTTTATAAAATTCACTCGGGAGGCCGTCGGCCCCCGGGGTCTTACAGGTGGGTAGTTGTAATCGGGGGAATATATAGCTCCTCTCGCTCTTCCGCACCAATTTGCGGCAAACCTATGTCTTCCAGTGTTTCATTTATCTTCCTGTAAACACTTTCCTCTTTGTCACCATACAGGTTTTGGTAATATTCTACAAACTCGCGATTAACGCCTTCTTGGGTGTCTACTATGCCCCCGTCTTCCTTTGTTATCGTTCTGATTGTAAGTCTGGGGGTCTCGCTCTTATACAGCCATGCCAAGGTTCTTCCCGGCTTATCACCTCCAGCGTGCTGCCTCTCTATATACTTTTTATAATTTAAATGGCACAATTTCTCCCAGCATCCTATACATTTTTGTTGCAGCCCGAGTATTGTTTCGTTATCTTCCTTGGTGGTATCTCCCTTACTTAGCGCTGATTCTAATTTTTTTCCCACTTACTGTAATTCAATTAATATCCCTCCTTGCAGTCCCTTGGACTTAGCTATGGCTATCTCCCGTACCACCACTTTAAAGGCTTCCCATAGCGTACCAGCTGACTCAACACTTCCAGTGTTAATTTCGAAATAGCTTTTTATTTTGTCTCTCAAATCCTCCCTAAAAATTGTATCTTTCAGCGCCTCAGCCATGAGGCGCCAGGTCGATATCTTTGCTCTTGGAGGGCGGTATTGCCATTCCAGCACCAGCGGTGAGTGGTCCGATAGGACCCTCGCTTTGTATTCTGTGCACGCTATCTCTGCCATCAGCTCCTGTGTGACAAATATATAATCTAGCCTAGTGTGCAGATTTTGTGGGGCCGAGTAATCTGAGTATTGTCTCTCCTGTGGGTGGCGCTCCCTCCATGCATCCTCGAACCCAAAGTCCGCCAGTAGTCTCTGCAACGTTCTAGCCGCAGGGGTGGGCTTGTCTATTTTGCTATCTGATCTGTCAATTTTTGGATTTAGCACACAATTGAAGTCTCCTCCCCATATCACCGCCCCTCCCAAGCACCTGCCCAGTTTACTGTATAGGGTCCTAAAATATGCAGCTGTGTCTTGGTTCGGGGCGTATGTGTTGATAATGCTTACTTCTTTGTTCTCCACCAGCCCTCTTATCATAACCATCCTCCCATCTGCTTCCACTATGGATTGCAATAGCTGGAACGGGACATGCGGTGCAACCCAGGTAATCACTCCTCTAGCATAAGCTGAATATGTAGCGCCTACAACAGCCCCCTTCCACTTCATACAAATCACCTCTAACCTTTCTTGCATAAGGTGAGTCTCTTGTATCAAGGCTATGTCTATTTTTTGTCTGTGCAAATACATCATAACCTTATTCCTCTTCAGATAGCTACTGAGCCCTCTAACATTCCATGTAATAATTTTAAGGTCCCCCATTATCTAGTGGTGTCACTCTCCCCCTCCCGCAAGCACCATCTCCATTCAGAATTTCCTTTACCGCATGTAGGCTCGTTCCCCAACTTAAACTACCTCCAACTATAGCCCTTTCAACTCTCCCAACCTCCCTCCCTCCCCCCTCCCGCCCCAACTCCAACACATCCTCCAACTCCCCCCCTCCTCCCCTCCCAACTGTAGCCCAGCTCCATCCCTGGATCTCAGGTGCACCTGCATCTAGCCCTTTCCTTGGCTTCTGCCTTTTCTTGGGCACAGCAGGTTAGCGTCACCCTATTGGCGCTACCACTAATCTACCTTTTGGAGTTAGGCTCGCTACCTGCGCATCTCCTGCATTTGCATCAACTACTGCGCATTCCCAGCCAGAGTTACATTATACGATAATATATTGTAGTCCAGCATGTTCATATCATTAGGCATATCAATTAGTTTAATCAATACTTTACCCATGCCTCCATCATTGTTTCAGTGTTCTACGTTGCAGTTTTCCCCTCCCCCCCCATTATTTTCCAATCCCGTGTTGGGTCACTTCTCCAGTTCCTCGCCACTCTGACCTCCTCTGCCTTCTGCGAATCCTTGAGCGTCCTGCCAATCCACCAGCTCCTCTGCGGTGTCGAAGAAGTGTGCCTTGCTTTTGTGCAGTACTTTAAGTTTGGCTGGATACAAGAGCATGTACTTCAAGCCTGTTATCCGCAGTCTTCTTTTCACCGCCACATAGCTATACCGTTGTCTCTGTACCACCATAGTATAGTCTGGGTATGCCGTGAATGTCGCTGATGCTCGTGTTATCGTCGCTCTTTTCCGAAAGAATTCTAGGATCTTTTCCCTGTCTCTATAGTTCAATATTTTTGCTATGATTGCCTGGGGCGGGGCTCCTGGTTGTGGTCTCCTAATCAATGCTCTGTGCGCTCGTTCTATTGCAAAACCCTGTGATAGCTTGCCGGCCCCAATCTCCTGAATGAGCATGTTCACCACATAATCTGTGGTGTCAAGGCCCTCTTCTCCTTCTGGCAGGCCTACCAGGCGTATGTTGTTGCGTCGTGCTCTACCTTCGGCCTCCTCTGCGCGGTTCTCTAGGTTCGAAACTTGCTGTTTCAGTATATGGACCTCTTTGGCGTTGGTGGTGCTGGTCTCCGTGTTGACCTTTACTGCACTCTCGAGGCTGCTAGTTCTTTCCGCCAAGGCTCTCACATCTTGTCTAAGCAAGCCAACCTCTATTCCCACTGCATCTATCTTCGTCTCAAGGGCCGCCTTCCGATCTGCCATCGCTGCCACCCATGAGGATTTCAGTTCTGTTATCGCTGCTAGGATCTGTTGTTCATTTGTAGTCCCTGGCCCGCTATCTGGTGAGGTGGTCGTTGTCTTGGTGAGCATCTGCAGAGTCTGATGTGTCGTGGTAAAGACGTCCATCGTAGGCTGCTTCCCCTTTCCTTTGCCTCCCTTTACCGCCATGGTTCTCGCTTTCTCAACTCAGCTCGCCTGGGGCTAAAGGCTGCGCTCTCCTGGTCGCGCCGCAATGCAGGTGCGGCCCGCAGTCATGGCCAACCTCCGCACAACCCCTTATAGTGTTGTTAGTATTTGCAGCGGTTTCTCATACCTTTTTTTCAGGCGCCTGCACTGCCAATGTCCATTTCGTATGCCTGATCGGCCAGGTAAATCTGGGTGTAGCCTGGAGCTCCAGGTTGCTTCACCATGGGTCGAGGCGTCCCACCCTGTGCCACCCGTGCTACGGGGCGTGTCTAGCAGCGCGCTCCCGTGTTCAGGTCGCTATCTGTTCTCTCACCTCCCAGCCGATAGTGGACTATGTTCTTTTTCCCCCCACAACTGATATGGTCACTTTATGCCTCACCCTCACAGAGGGCATGGTAGTCCATTTTCGCCCATGCAGTCAGCTCCGTGCTCTGGCCTGTGAGTGTAGGGGCTCCTTCATGTGTTGAATCCCCACTTGTGGGTACTGTGGTATTTATAGGGTATATGAACTTATAGAATTGGTTAAAATATGATTTATGTTTTCTTTGTTTTTTTAGAAAAATTGAAAAATTGTGCCATTGCCCCGGAAGAAGAGTTGATAACTCGAAACGCGTTGGGCACCATCATGTACTATGTACAATAAAGCAACCAGTATTTTCTACAATCTTCGTTTCTTCAAAAAATGTATTTGTTCAATGAATATGGTTTATGTACCACTTAAATTGCTTACTACAAATCATTTTATGCTAAATGTTTCCTGAAACAATGTATAAAACGAGTATCTATAACTCCCTTTAGATATTGATCTGTATTTACTGATATTCGACAGTGTGCAGGGGACGGGAGTTCCCAAACCTTTTGGGAACAACCACTCTTTTCCATTGCGGTACCGTGGTATTTATCATGTGGGGGCAGGTCGGCACAGTGTACCAACCCCATCCTCTCCTCTCAGCGTGCTCGGGGAGAGTCTTGCTTTGTGCCTCACATCCACTCTTTGGCTGTCCTATGTGCCCCAGGCAATTCAAAGTCTGCAGTTTGTGCAATATGTTCTTGTATAGCAGATGTTTTTGTTTTTTTGGGGCTGGGGCTCCCACACACGCCGCCTCACTCCGTTGCTGTGCAAGTTCCTATGCTCTCATTTGGGGCTTGTTGTGAAGGTCGCCGCATGTGTTTTTTAAAAAAATATATATTTTTCAGTTTTGTTTATTTATTATGTCGGGTGTGCCTTCATTTATTACACTGGCCTCTGCTCATCTGCCTCGGGTGCCGCACACGCTGCCCTGAGCCCGGTGCCCCCGTCCTCCGAGCGGGCTCCTGGACCAGCCGGATTCATTCACAATGCTCAGCCCGCTTCAGCACCGGCTCATGCTTCTCGCCGCGCTCTCTCCACTAATCTGTTTTGAGGGGCCATGCGGATGCCCACTGCCGGCTCTGCACCGCCCCAGCACGCACATCAGCTGTTCTCACCTCGCGCCACGTAATCGCCACATCCGCAGCAAGAAACAACAAGTCTGGTAGCAGGTCTGCTCGGTCCCCACTTGCTCGGCTGGCTCACGGGCGCTCTCCAAGTGTATGTAAGACATCCAGCTACATTTGCAGATATGCTTTTATTTACTTGGTTAAGAGGCACGCTCGCTCTCCTCGGCTTCCTCCAGCTGGCGGCTCCTTCAGTTACAGTTCGTGTCTCCTGATGCGCCGCGCTTCGATGATCTTGCTACTGTGTATCTGGATCCTTTGTTCTCCCAGGCGGGCATTTTGATTACAGGATCACTGACGTTTCGGAGAGCTTAATTTACCATTATATTCCTATAATATGGATTGTTGCAGGCATGGCATGGCTCATTTCATGCCCTACAGTCTCATGTGGCTGGGCCTTTGTTTTGCAGATGATTTCTGCGCAATACGCCGTTAGGCAGACTAAGGATCTTGTCGGATCTGCAGGAGCTCCAGGTCCTTCCAGCCTCTTACATGGCTGGCTAGCCAGGCCCCCAATACTGTATCTTGTTAACAATAACAAGATTATGAGCCTCATTACGGGTCTGGCGGTAACCCTGCCGGTAAAACCGGCGGGTTGCTGCCAGACCCAAAAAAATTATCAGCACCTGATTTCCCGGTAACACTGAGGCATTACAACCCCGGTGGCCGGGAAGTCAGGTGCCAGTAATTCTGTTCATCCCCATTCCCATTCAGTCCAATAGGACTCAATGGGAATGGGGACCACGGAAGCAACGGCACCGTTAATAACGGTTTTGGTGCTTCTGTGAAACTCTGCGGGCGGGGCGCACCTGCCCGCAGAGTCATACCGTGCCGTTGTTACTGGGCCGACACAGTCGTAAGTCAACTTTATGTGTAGAAATGCTCATTTCTACACATATCTCTCAGGCATATAACCTCCACGTTCCTGTTCCTTGTCCCAGTACCTACTTTTAAGGTATCAGCCTCTTTGACAGAAACCCTTTAGGTGTTGGCAAATGAGGAGGGCCACACAGCTTGTAGATGTTGTTTGACACACAGCTTGCAGACTTAATTGCTGCTGTAAACACGCTACTGGTGTAATAAAAATGCTGAAGCCAGGTCTGCATTCAGCCACTTGATTTATAAGCACTCTGTGTTCATTTCATTGAAGTCCTGTTGAGCACAAGCATTGGCAAAGCCAACAGTTTTGGCTTGTGTATAATATTAGGAACTTGCCGGGCACTGCTTAGATGCTCAGGTATTTTCACCATTTTGCACCTGCAACTACCAATGGGCAGTTAATACCAATATGACTGTGCCTGACAAGTACCTTTGCCATGCCTACAAAAAAGCCCAAACTGTTTGCATTGCTAATGATTGTTGTATCAGTGTGCTCCGTCTTGTCGATGTTCCTGTTGCTTTCTGCCACAGACACACCTTGTACTCACCGACTTTCCTTATGTATTGCTGTTTGTGGGTGTCTTTATTAGTCCCTCTTTGATGGAAAATTGTATTTGAAAGGTTGCATTTCTTGATTTATGTAAGGAATCTGCGGCGGTATATGTTGAGGATGTATCACTTTGTTGAAATTACTGTTCATGCTCTTGCTTGAATATAACATTTTGACAATAAAAGTGTAGAACATAATGGAGGAAGTCTTATTTGGTGTGTTAAAGCGCCTCAATCAGGAGGATGGGTGAAATGCACAAGGGTGGTTCATGAACTCATAGATGTGGCACCAGTGACTGTAAAGCATCATATCTTGATCGTCTGGAGATCACCTGGACACAGTCCCGTACCGAGCGGGAGCCGAGGGCAAGCTGCCACCCCACAGGTTCTTTTGAGAGCCTGACCGGGACGTTCGTCAGTGGGCCACCTCTCCTGTTCGGCACCTCAATGAGGATGCCCAACGGGAAAAAAGTCCCCCTGGCAGGATAGTGTGTGTTGAGTAATTCCTGCTCAGCACAGTAATTGTCCTGGCAGCAGGACACCTTACCCTTTCGGAAACCTCTGCCAGGACAATGTCCCAAGGAACTCTGGGCAGCAGCAGAGGGGCTCTCAAGTTGCTCTGTGCCAACAGAGCATTTCAATGTGAACCATTAGGCACTGATGGGAGGGAGGGTGGACTATTAGCAGGGACTTTTGTCCATTTAGAAATGTGCATGGGAGGGAGTGATCAGGTGTGAGAAGGTTGCCTAATGCTGCAGGGTTTATGAAATAATGACTATGACTTTACCCAAGGGGGATTTGTTAGACTCATATTAATATGCATGATGCTATTGTGACTTTGCATGCAGGATGGGGAGAATAAAACTAAATCCATCCTCTTATTGCTCAACGTATTTCTATAATGATGTATAGTTAAAGTTAATAATGAAATGGTAGTTTCTTATGTAATGTGCTTTGCTTCCAAGGCATTGCTATAAATAAAGTATTATTTAAGCACATGAAATGCAAAGGGAAACATTAATAAATATCTATATAAACTAAAACTGTGAAGATGTGCTCAGTTGCTTAAATTGTCCACATCCTGGTTTCACCATTTAATCAAAATGTGTGATCCTGGGCAGATCATGTAATCAGACTGTGTCTTATCTGCAGCTCTGTAAGTGATTCACTTCAAAGCTTTAATTTATCATGCTGTAATTTAAACAAAAAAGCCTGACTTGCTCCATATATATATAACAGTGCAATTTAGGTATTTTGCACCACAAAATTATTTGCCACTTGGCTTACTTATGACAACTTATTCTAAAGTAACTTGCATGGTGCCTCCAAGAATCAAAGACTGATGATGCTCCTTGCGATGTGCTTTCTGTGAAGTAATTTCTGTGGTGCACACCCTATGCAAATCAGGAGATGTGCATGTATTTGGCCCCAGAGGACCTGGACAGAGCTCTAATAGATGAGTTCCCTGCATCTGTAATGATTATGCCGTTTTTTTGTTGTTTTTTTAAAATGCGATATGCCACTAGAAATGTTATCAAAAAAATAGATTATGGCAGGGTTGGGCGGATTGTGGGCAGGAATGAGACCTGGAATTGTGTGCACTGCATTTGAGGGGAAACTAGCAGGACTTTCACTGTGGCTGTCCCCCACCCCCTCTTGCAATGCTGGATAACATAGGGAGGCTTACGAAACATTTCATAAACTGTAACTGTCTTGTTATTCCCACAAAGAGCGCAGCTTGACATTCCATGAACTGTCATGAATGGCTTCTATCAGTCAAAGCCCCCTATTTTAATGACAAGTTGAAGTTTATGAAATGCCGAGCTTCGTTCCGTTGTGGGTATAGATTATTCTGAGAGAAAGCTTTACATCAGCAGCTTCCTCAAAGACAGCCTTGCGTTTTAATGCAAAGCTTTCTCTCAGAATGAACAGTTTTATCTATTACAGTGTAGTATTTCCACCTACGTTGCACGCTGCTATTTGCTTGTGATGGCTTGTTAGAGCTTGGCAGGTCTACGCAGATGGAACATGGAACAGGGGTTGAGCGAATACAGAGCAGTTGAGCTGGAGCCTGGCAGCGTCCATACAAGCTCCCTCCTATTCAACCCATTAACTTATTTTTAATAGTTAATAAATATATATATCACTTTTCATCACTGAATGTGTACGTGTTTATTGGCCATACATTGATAGCCCACCACTACAAGTTGTGACGAGGATGGGATCATCCTCAGACCATAACTTTTCTCTCACTTTGGCGCTCCTGCACTCCAACATAAACTGGTCCCTCAGTCTTTCATCCAGTTGTTCATTAAAATTGCAGGTTTTAGCTAACTTCCTCAACCCAGTAATATATTGTTCACCATTTTCTCCCTCCTCTTGCACTCTTTTCCCAAATTTGTAACGTTCTAGTATGGTGCTTAATTTATTTTCGTAGTGTTTACTAATCTTCCTTAAAGTGCGTTCATATTCATTGAGAGGTAAGGTCTCGAATTTTTCTTGGCCAGCTGGGCCTAAACAATGTAGAAGCAATGACTTATTTCTTTCCACACTACAATTTTGACCACATACCACACCAGCATAATGCTCAAACGATCTGATCTACCTCTTCCATGGTATTCCAGGTTCAGCGGCCTCAGGTAGAAAGAACATAGGTGGAGGCACACTGTTGAAAGACATATTTTATTGTTTTCTGTGGTAATGGATTATTAAGGATGAGCTCATAATTTTAGTGTGCTATGATTTGTCACCATAAATGTCTTTAAGATGCTGTGGATTAATCCTCGTGTAAGATTTCCAGCTGAATTGACACTTGTAGCATGTGTGTTACCACATTAGTCTTCAAGATGATGAGGATTGATCCTCAGGTGATATTAGTGGGAGTCTGGCCTTAAAAATCATTCACTGTTGTGTTTTGGTATCAAAACAATATGTATATAGTCTTAAACACTGTATGCTGGTCATGAATTACGTGTGCGTAGCTTTAAAAGATTTTACTTTCTTATTTTCGTAATGCGCATGTGCGTGGCTGTATGCAAATGGCTTGAGGTGTTTTGGCATCCACGTATTGATGTGCATGCGACTTTAAATATGTTCACTTCGCTATTGAACATATGCGCATGTGCGTAAGTATCTTTAACGTACTGGCAACCTTATTCAAATAAATGCGCATGCGCGAGGAGAAATGAAATTTGGTGTGCGATCGCACAATTACCTTGACAGAGTTGTTTCAGGGGCCGCTACAATGCTCGGGCAAAAGCGGAGCGGATTTGATGCGTCGTTGCAGATAGGCAGAATGGCCCAACATCAGGCGATGTTATGAAACGGGGGGGGGGGGGTTCGGCATAAGAATCCTCGTCACACTTGAGGTGGTGGGCTATCAATGTATGGCCAATAAACACGTACACAGAATGAATGAATGGAATGAAGCAGAAGCGGAAGACTGTTCTATAACACATCTAAAACAACTCATTGGAAGTCAAAGGGCCTCATTACAAGTTATGCCGGTAAGGGAAAAATGATGCCGGTATGTAAATACCGGCATCATTTAACCTTCCGTAGCATTCTGACCCACAAACCCGGTATTAAAGGCACGGTTATTTACGGTGCCGCTAATAGCGGCACAGGCGCGTACACGCGCCTCCTCAGGTAGTAAATACCGGCATGCCGGTAATAGGGGGCAATCACAACCCACGCAAACATGCAAATACCGGCATCGCGAACACGGTAATAACGGGCTGCATGATGCCGGAAAAACAGGCATCACGGACCACCCGCAAACAGCAACCAAGATACAAGGCAGCTGCCACAGGTGCACACAATCCCCACAGGTGGAGTCAAAGGAGGCTGTGCCAGTATGAACTGAGCACACCCACACACCGCAACCCCCCCCCCGGCGTAGCCAATGCAGAGTTGGCCATCACAAAAGGCGCACAATGAAACACCACACCCCTTCCCACACCAAAATGCCACCACTAGCACCATCAAACATGGTGCAGGAGAACCCGCCCATAGTGATACAACCACAGCAGCAACAACAGGCAGCACAGAGGAGACGCAGGAGGAGAAGGAGGGCGAGACATGGACAGCAATCACCACCAGCGCAGCCACCAGTGCCACGTAGGCAGCCACCAATCCCTTGCACCAGACCCAGCCCATGTAAACCAACCCCTGAGCAGACGCACACCCTGGACCGGTTGGACCGTGACACCATCACCACCATAGTGGACATGACACAGAATGACATTGCCAGCCACATCGAGATACGCACTGCCATCCCCCCACCAATAAAGGTGGTTACTGTGCAACACTTCCTGGCCCCAGGCACCTACCAACACACAGTGGACCAGCTGCATGGCATTTCACAACCACTACTCTCACGCATGCTGGACCACGTGCCTGGCAGCCTGGTGAGTTGCACAACTGTCCCATGGCTGTGCTGTGCGGACCTGATCAGTGCAGATGCAGAAGGGGGGGGCTACTGCACCTGGGTGGCAAGGGGGGGAATAGTGCACCTGGGTGGCAGTAGCCAGTGAGTGGAGTGCATGCCGAGCCAAACACTCCAGACCTGAACTAGCCAAACCGAACCCGACACATCACTGGGCCACAAATGCCAAACTATGCATATGGATGACGACAAGTAAGAGCCACAACCAGGCCACCATGGCAATGTCAAGCAATGCAGGACTGAACAGGATGGTAACCCTGGCAATGTGGCCAGTGTGAGCATGCATAATTGTGAGCATGCATAGAATACACATCATGAATTGGAGGCCAAACATTGCCGCACTAACACAGCACATCTGCCTCAGCATGCATGTTTACACCCTGCATCATCTATCAAACCACATCCAGTGTCCCACACCTCATTACAGTATCCATAGCATCTATGTGACTATTGCGTATATGTACAGGGACATGTGCATGCCCACAGCAAATAGCTGCCGCCATGACTGAGTGCCCTGAAAGTTGGCAAGTCAGTGTGACACACACCTATTCCAATCTGCCTGCAGGTGATGGAGGATATACCTTCAGGCCGTGGCTACTTACCCCAATGCGTAACCGCTGAACTGGCATGGATAGGAGTACAATCGCGTGCACACTCGTACCCGTGTTCTGCCTGAGCATACCTTTGGCCTGTGAAAGCGCGGTTATGATGCCAATGCAGTTCTGGTGGTGCACTCCTATATAGGCCTGAGGGGGTGGCAAATATCACCATGGCCTGTGTCATGCTGCACAACATGTGCGTCGGAGGAATGTACCACTGCCAACTGACATAGACATGCATGGGCCGGGTGACCATGAAGGGGATAGAGACGGAGGCGAAGGAGCCCCCCTGCCAGTACATGATGCACGGGATGGCCATGCTGTACGCCAAGCACTAATCCACGTGTACATCTGAAATGCACGGACCATGAAAGGAATGTTCCAGTGACACACTGCCTGCATGTGGGCATGCACACTTGTATACTTAGCAGTTCACAACCGTACGCTATCACACATTGAATGTACATGCACAAAATTAAGAATGTCCAGCCATTGAATTGCTTGCAAACAACTGGTGTATTATTCACATACACGTGATAATATTAACATTCCCCTCCAAACACCCCAGTGAACCCCCCCTCCCACCCCACAAACCCTCCAAACACCCCAGTGAAATCCCTCTCCCTCCACACAGATGCTAAGTGTCCCCATGTGTGCATCGGACAGTGCTCCCTTCCACAATGTGTCCTGCCACAATGTCATTGTCCGTGCATTCATTTCTTTTGCATCTTGGTGTTGGGTGGTGCCATGGCCATGGCCGGCCGTTGTGCGCTCCTCCTCATGTGACGCACCGGACTGGATTGGGCCGAGGTGGCAGGGGTAGTTGTGGCGGAAGTGTCAATTCTCAATGGACTGCCTGTGTCAAGGTGTGGCCGCTGCATTGGAGCGTTACCTGCACGGATGGCCTCTGTGAGTGTCCCCATGCACTCCTGGAAGGCACTGCATCATCCGCGGCGTGATCGCCGACCTTCTAGACCCCATCGGGTGCTCCCGACATGTGCCTGGGGCCTGCCCGGTGACCCGGAGCAGGCCCCTTAACACATGGAAGACTTTATGTAAATATGTTCGAATTGTGGACTTCATGAGGACTCTAGTTATTTGTTTTTTTATTTGTTTTCATGTTTATTATAAAGGGGGGAAGATGTGTAGTATTTCCATCTACATTGCAAGCTGCTATTTGCTCGTGATGGCTTGGCAGGACTATGCAGATGGAACATGGAACGTGGGTTGAGCGAAGACAGAGCAGTTGAGCTGGAGCCTGGCAGCGCTCATACAAGCTCCCTCCTATTCAACCTATTAACTTATTTTTAATAATTAATAAATATATAAATCACTTTTCATCACCGTGTGTGTACGTGTTTATTGGTCATACATTGATAGCCGACCACTACATATTTGGTGCTCTGCTGCTTATGTCTGTGACAGCTCGGAAGAGGGACCGGTGCTCA
Organism: Ambystoma mexicanum; assembly: GCF_040938575.1. Lineage (NCBI taxonomy): Eukaryota > Metazoa > Chordata > Amphibia > Caudata > Ambystomatidae > Ambystoma > Ambystoma mexicanum. The sequence goes on from NC_090934.1 coordinate 729,129,538, forward strand.
GGCTTAAAGCAGCCAATCAGCGATGACCCAAACAGAGCCGAAGACCAGGGGAAACCGGATCGGTATGGGATACCAAATATTCCAGAACACTGCCACCAAAGGACGGCGTAAGGGATTAGCTACTGTGATGTGCTAATGTTATTACTTGAATTGGAAGATTTGATTCGCTGTTTACGTTATAGTTCAATGCACTACTCACGTGCCAGCAATCATGCGCAGAAGAAAATGATAGCCATTGAACAATTCTAGTCAAGAGGAAAATGCTCGTAGAGCGTGACGGGTCGGCTACCCCTTCTCTATACATACAACCGACACTGTTTCTTGGGTTTAATCGTCCCTTTGTGACATACATACTCCAAAGTGCCTTCTTAAAGACGGGTGAAGAGCCTCTGACACGCCGGCTCTGCGCGGTAGACGTTGTAGCGTGGTCGCTCTCTTATGACGCATTCACTGTTTCTCGACAGGCGGAAGTCTCGATCCGGTTTCTGTTTGCTGGAATTCTAATGCTGGAGGACTGGGTGCTGCGCTTCGTTGGTCGGATGTAGGTCAGGTGGGTGTTCGCTTTATGTTTGCGCACAGGGAGTGATGAGGAGATCGAAGTTTCCTATCCTCACGCAGAATTCTCCGACTTGTGAAATGCTTCCACAGGTATCTTGCCCATAAACCGAACAACGGAGGGGGGCTGGCTCCTTACAATTTACTCACAGCACTTTGCGATCTTGTATCTCTTGGACGACCTCAAGTGAGTCTGGGGTCCTACCCCACACAAGGAGTTTCTCAGTACGTTATTTGGCTCTCCATATAAATTAGAATTTGGCTTTTCCTAGACACAGAAGAGGGGGCGAGTTCTCTTTTCCCAGTGTACGAGGGCGAACTGAAAAGGGGGATTGATTTTCTCCAAGACTAACACAGAACAGGGCCGTTTCTCCTACCTTGCCAACAGACAGGATGTGATGGTTAGGAATGATGCCTGCTTCCTAGCTACATACAGAATTGGCCCTACTACAAATACACCCTCGTTAAGCAGTGGTTGAAGGGTACGAAGAACATAGTGTCACTATGAGGCCCGGCCTCAACAACCAATCCAAATCGACCACACCCCCTAAACCTAGTATTCTACCTCTCCTTTTCCCCACCTAACTTCCTGCCTGTTTACCATCCCGCAACATAAATCTAATTATTACATGTTAGACTAATACATTTTTATTCTCCAAATGGACTTTTCAAGACCGAAAGGAACGCAGTGAAAGAAAATGTACCGGAAGATGACTTTAGTCCACGATAAATTGGTCTCGTGTAGCGCCTGTCTGCTGTTGGGCTATCTGAACCTGGCTCTATAAGAAAAGAGGGATTTATTCTTACTGGGTTTCCGATGGCGAACCCTGTGGTGTGTTGATGGGTGCAAGTTGGTAGTACCTGTTGCTGGTTTGCTTCTATGAGTTTCAGACACTTGGTGTTTATCCAGATAGTAGAACCAGGGACCTGTGAGGGTAGTAGACGCCTGCTTTGGGTAATGTTGCCTGCTGATGTGAGGCAGTGAAATGGGACCAGAGAGGGGAGCTTAGTCATAGCTCGATGGTGTTCATGAAAGCAGATTTATGGACCCCTCTCCTGCCAAAGATCATAACACTCCCACCCCATTTTCCCCACACAGACCATCACAAATCTGACGTTAATCATGCATACATGCAACTGGGTAGTTTATCTTCCAGTGCTGGGATCAGCTGATAGCTGCTGGTGCTCTGTTGTGTGGCTGCTCCACAATGGACTCTAGTTGGAAATTGAGAAAAAACTGAAGCAAAGCTGTGTCGGTAAAAACGCTCAGCAAGCCAAGACTGCAGCTTAAACCTGCAGGTGATAGGTTTGAATCCCTCGGGCCAGCAAGAAACAACTTGCCCACTGTACTCCAGAGACATGTGTTTACTAGGGCCATTGCTTACTCTCCGGCGCCCATGTTGGAGTAGGGAATCTGTTTTCCATCTCTGATACCTTGATAATGGCTCTAGGAGTCTAGGTTTTTAGCGTCCTAGATTTATTTCTTTTCACGGCTTGACTGGAATACTTAATGTTTAATGGCAAAATATGCTTGTTTTTTTCTTCTAACAGCCTCATTCTGCTCTATGCCAATGTTAGGACAACCTCCCTTTTCTCTGTACATTCCCAGTGTGCGTATCACTTTTTGTGTGCTCCCTAAACTGATGATTTTGCAGCCATGTCTATGTGGGTTGTTCCTAACTGTTCTGCTGACCGTATAATTGCCCGGGACATTGAACCACATATCTTGAACAGTGCTTAAGAAAGACCATTTGAGGGGGTGGGTTGAGCCTCTAAGTGATTTTTCGGGTGGCAACAGAGATGTGGTGCAGGTGTGGATTTGAGTGGCTAGGCAATTGAACCAGGTTGCCTCTTGTTTCTCCTTGCCATCACATGGCATTTTAACGAAAAGAAAACAATCCCCGTTTGGATGTGGTGCCCCTCTAAGGAGCCCCTCATGGGCGAGTTTTCTCGTGGGATGCTGCATTCATATAGGGAATCCTCACTGCAAGTAGTTAATAAGGTGATTCAAAGGTGACTTCCCTTGGTAATTATCCTGACTCGGCATAGGTGGGCTGTTCACACATGATTTTCCTCCTTTGTGAGAATTGCACCATGATAATTTGTCAAATGTTGTGCAACTGCCCTCGCATGAGTTGGAGACATAGAATGTTAAAGGTATTTATATTGCGCACCGTCGCCAACAGAGTTGGTCCCCAGGTGCTCAGGCGGATCTGTAAAACAAGAAGGTGGGCGGGTTAGGTTAGTCGGGTGAAGAGGGAATAGGAGAGTGAGAGAAGTGGCGTGCTGTTGGCGGCATAAGTTCTGTTTCCACCGTGCGCTGAGCTTTGGTGTGGATATCGGACCTGAGCGAGACCTTGTGTGCTGTTGGTGGGGTTTCTGTTTGTTGTTGCTGTGTGGTTAAGTGCGTGCTGTTTGCTAGGCGAGAAATGGTTGTGTGGATTTTCGGGTGAATTGGGTATGCAGAGATTTGAAGTTGGGTTTTTGGGTTGTACGTCCTGGTTCTGGCAGATATTGTTCTGTTTAACTGGCCTTCCTTTGAATGGGCTTAGTTGCTACTTTACTTTGTTGACCATCTAACTGTTGTGGGTGGCAGCGCTTTTCCCACTGTTTTGTGTTTGATCTTAGTGTAATGGGGCGGGGTATGTCTAGTCCCCTCCCCTCTGGTGTTGGTGCTGTGGATTGGCTGTCCCCGTTTTGACAGTGGTCTGTTGGAGCTTGGGTGTAATTCGGGGGGGCGGGGTGAATCGTCCTCTATTTATGTATTCAATCTTTAGTGTCGTCCTATCATAGCTATCTCTCTGTGGTTTGGTATGTCGTAGAATGTCTTTCTTAGATTCTGTTTGTAGTTGATTGCTTGGTGGGATCGGTATCTTCACTCATCATTGTTTCAGCTGTGTGTGTGTGTGTGCCACTGTGGGCGTTCTTCTAGTTATGCAGTGAAGAGCCAGGATTTGAGCAGTTTCCTGAATAGTATGTCGTTTCTTGTGTTACGTATGTTCTTTGGTAAGTCGTTCCAAGTTTTTGGTGAGAGAAAGAAGATCCTCAGAGTTTTCTTTTGTAGGGTTTCAGTTTCAGGTGGATGTCGTTGCTTGATCGGAGCGTTCTTGTGGGGTGATGTAGGCGTAACTTGTCTCTCAGGAACTCCGCGCCTTGGTTGTGGATTGCTCTGTGCGTGATGCACATTGATTTGAATTTAATGTGTTGTTTTATTGGTAGCCAATGTAATGTTTTTAGCGCATGTGTGACTTGTTGCCTTCAGGGTAGTTTGAGGAGCAATCGGGCTGCCGCATTTTGTATGCAATGTATTTTTTTTGAGTCGTTCAGGCATACCCAGCTATTGGCGTAATCTACTCTGGACACGAGAGTGATGATCGTGTTTGGTTGGCGAATGACGGGAACAGTAGGATCCTTTTAGCTGTCATTTCTTGAGTGGGGTGTTTACTTGTGGTCCTAGAGTAAGTTTGTTGTCCATCAGGAACCCCAGGTTTTTTACAGTTGGCGATGGGGTTGTACCAAGTTCCCTTGGCCAGTTGTTGTCTCCTTCGTTTTTTGTGATGATCATTATTTCTGTTTTGCCTGGGTTGAGGGGTAGTTGAGTTCATCCAGTTGAATACACCACAAAGGCAGTTCTCTAGTGTTGTTTTCTTCTTGAGTGTCTTGTATTTTAAGGACTATTTGTGTATCGTCAGGGTAGTTGTAGCAAGTGAGGCCGTGTCTTTTTGTGATTTTGATTAGTTGAGATAGGTAGATGTTGAATAATAACGGGAAGGTTGATCCTTGTACTCCGCATTTGGATTTGAAAGGTTTCATCCATATAGGTTCTGTTCTGTTCGTTAGGAAGGATTTGATCCATAGTAGGGCGGTGTCTGTTATTCCCAAACCTTCTAATCTCGTGATGAGGATGTTGTGGTTAACAGCGTCAAATGCCACAGAGAGGTCTAGAAGTATCAAGGCAGTGCTGTTGTCTCTGCATTTGCTTTTAGGTCATCTCATATTGAGAGGAGAGCTGATTCCGTTCCTCTCATAGGTCTGAAACCAACTTGTGCCTTGTCTAGTAGGCAATGCTCTTCTATGAATTCTTGGGTTGTTTTGTACATGTACGTTTCGAGCAGTTTAGCTGTGTACAGTATGTTGGAGATGGGTGTGTAATTGGAGAGGTCCTCTGCATTTCCTGCTGTGTCTTTCAGTAACGGCCTGATTTATATACGCTGATTTCTAGGATTGTGACACTTTCCCTGTCGAGAACATTCTTGTGGTATTCCATGGGAGTTCCTTGTTTGAGGATTGATTTGTATATGTTTGGGGGGCAGTGATCCTCGGCAGAACCTGTTTTGTTGCTTTGATTTACCAGTTTGACGAGAGTCTCCACTGATCTTTCGGGGAAGCTTTGTAGTTTGTTCGGGTGTTCCTCTTATCGGTAGGTGGGTTCCATAGTCTGATCGCATTGTCTGCTTTGTTGGATGGTAACGATTTTGTTTTTGAAGTGGTCTGCTAGGTCATTGCATAGTTTCAACTATGGTATTGGCGTGTTGTTGCAGCCAGGTGGATTTTATTTCATTTATGATTTTGAAGAAGTTTGCCATGAATCTTTTCACTGAGTTTAATGTTTCGGCTTAATTTTAGCAATCGTTAGTGTTGTGCTTGAACGCATTATGTCACTTTTAATGCTGATGTTTGTTTTGATTACTAATGAAGTAGATGATTTTTGGCGTGATTGACCTTTATTTGTGGTCAGTTGTAGGGATTGATGGGGATTTCCAGCAGTTTTGTTTATATCATTGTGAATAAATAACTTTTATTTGGGAGAAGTGCAATGTTCTCCCAAAGCAAACTTGGCACTGGAAGAATGAACAAGTAAAAGGGCATTATTACATAAGCAGACAAAAGCAAAGAACAAAGTAACATTAAAAAAATGTTTTCCTAGAGACAGAAAAAACTTATTGGCCCAGTAGGCTAACAGAAAATGTAATCTCCACCACTTTCTACTAGCAATCAGGATGGGATGAGGTTCCTGGATCATGCAAACACAGGTGCCCCTCTCCGGTGAACAAACCTCAGGGCAGTGATGTTAGCCAGGAACTGCATATTTGAGGTTGTGAGAAGCCAGAGATGGCATATGGTTGGTATCAATGAAACTGTTTGGTTGTAGGGACAGGTTGTTGAGCAGTCCTGGGGTTGACCATAAACGAAACCAGTATTCAGAGACTAATCCCTCCATCAGTGCAGGCTTTGGGATTGCGCAGTACCAGGGCTACACAGTTGAAATGCAGCATGAGCTGTTGTACAGGCTGAACATTTTCGGATGGAGAGGAGTTGCTTCAACAGAGAAACCTTTCTCTGCTGTTGTACCATCTACGGACAGTATCAGGTTCTTGTAAATGGAAGCATGGCACATTGCTTTTCCATTTCGCTGATGGTGAACAATGCTGTTGTTACCTCCATGATGTGGGCATATTTGAGCCAGAAGAGTGAGTTTGAGCTCAACCACAGTTCTGCTTCGATTGGCTTGGTATCTTCATGTACTCGTAGCACATCCTCTGTTGACTACGTTCTTGTCATATTTAGGCGATCAGGCCTTTCTGAAAAGCATTTGTCTGAAAAATAATTTAATTGCAGCTTCTGGCGCAATTAAGTGTTTTTTTGTTAGCTTCATTTCTAACCGATGCAGCATCCAAGCAAGCTGCACTGAATTAAGTATGTGGCTCATTATGTTTTATTTCTGTTAGTTAGGTAAAAGGAAAAGACCACCAGTTACGTGCTGGTTATTTAATTTGTATCATTTTAGAAAATAGAAAAGTTAAATAACATTTGTTATGTTTAACAAAATATGAACGGGAGGGGGCTTGTCTGCCTGTAGAAAAGCTAAAACTGAAACCTTTATCGGACCTGTTTTACTCAACTCTAGGATGTTAATGATCTTATTGTCGTTGATGTCTCTCTTTAAACTGCACTGAAGCAAATGTACAGAGGGAAGAAACGCTATACAAAATGATATTATATATTCAGATTTATATTAATGTTGTATTTGTACCATGCACTGTCACCACCGAAAGTGGTCCCCAGGTGCTCTGGCGGATCTGAAAACAGGGCTGGGGGGGCTAGAGGTGTGTAGTGGGAATAGGAGAGTGAGAGCGGTGATGTCCTGTTGGCAGCTTCAGTTCGGTTTGCACCGTCCACTGAGCTTGAGTGCGGTTATCGGGTCGGTGTGAGTTCCCAGTTGGTGTTTGTCTGTGGTTGCAGTATGGTAAAGTACGTGCGGATTGCTGTGCAGAGACTTGGTTGTGTGACTTTCCAAGTGTATCGGGGAAATTGAGGTTCTAGAGTTGGGATAGCCGTTTTTTTTATTTCTTACCTCTTTTTCTTAGCATTTCTTTGCTCCACATTTTGATTATCTTGTGTGTTCGGTATAGTAGTGTGTCTGCCTAATTGGCAGGTATGATAAGGGGATGGCAGTTTTCCTCTGTATTACTTTAGTGGTTTGTGTACCTGGCTGGAGCAGGTGTGTTCCCCACCCTGGGGTTGGCAATGTTTAGGTTAGACGATTCTGGTCCCTCCCTGACAATTACTGTGTGGGGTCCTTACCTACTTATGTTTCCTCTGTGGATTAGTGGTATGTGGACATGGCGTCCGCCCCCTGCCCTCCGGTTAGGGGTGATGGGTTCCCTTTCTGGGATTCTTGTTTCCCGCTGCGTATATGTTTCCTAGTAGTTTTGCTTCTAGTTCTGGAGCCAAGTTTTGAGTAGTTTTCTGAATTGAAACCCTGTAGGGAGGAGTCTGCCTCACAAGATTTAGGGCCAGTTAACCCCAAAGGTGGGTTGAGCGGGTTACTTGCCATGTGTGTGTGATTGTGATTTTTTTTTTATTTTATTTAATTGACTTATTTATTTTTGCTCCTTGCGTAATCATAGTCCGGAGTGGTTGCAAGACCAGTTAAGTCACTCCATTATCCACAGAATTAGTGATGGGCTTTTGGAAACATCATTATGTTTTTACCAACATGGCAAAGCAGTGTTAACAATAATACAGGGGTAAAAATGGACAAGTTGCAAGGCATAAACAGCTACTTGCCCCCGCAGTACTCAACATGCCCAAAGTACACGTTGTCTTACTCTCCTATAGTCACTTCATGTAATTAAACTGTATTTTGGACAATCGTTTCTAAAAGCACTTATACAGGGATACAACTTTGAAGTTGCAAGTTTACTAACCATGTGTGAACTGTTCGACTCCTTAGTTCTCCAAGTACATACAGCACAATTATCACTAGCCAATGGCAAGTGCATGTTCTGAGGCCTGCACAGATGAATGTTTAACAAAAAATACAGAAGTTGAATGAGAAAAGGTGGGCACCACCTTATTGGTATATAATTTGTATGAAGCAAAGCATTTAACTTAATTGGCTCTAGGCCTATAACCACAATAAAGGTGATGAAAATGGCATTTTGGAAAACACTGGGGGAGACCTCAGATCTGACCGCACACTTATCACAATGTTAATGAAATGTCACTTTAGTACATTAACATGACCCGATTTTGAATTAAACAAAATTTCATAGTGGTCCTTCTTTTAACATAATTTGAACAGTTGCGTGGAGACAGATGTGAACTTGACCAATGCATTACGGACCACAGTTCCTTCCACAGGGCAAACTGTAAATAACATACGCATGTATAGTCAGAAAAAGTACACCATAATACAAGATCCAATGTAAAAATATGCAGATGTCAGAAAAAGAACTCTACCTTTCTCAATAATCATAGATGTAACATCTACAGTCACATGAAAAACAAAGGCGTCAGAAAAGTAATTCAAAATCACCAACTATCTCTACTGCGTGATTGCTTACAACCAGAATTGTGAGTCTCGCATACCTTCTATCCTGACATAAAAATACTACACGGACCAACCTTCTCAGCAACTCATCTGTGTCATCTTGGACATAGCAACAAAGTATCTTGACACTGAATAATCAGACATAAAATGTTGCCAATATACTGAAAATGCAACGATTAAGTGCTTTGGAATACTAGGTTATATATCTTAACCCTTCTTCAAAATGGCAAACCACGTTCACCAAGAGCGTCATTACAATGCAAACAGAAACCATGTGTCGTCCTGTTTTTTTAAAAAAATATTGCGTGCAGTAAATTTGTGATGACGTCACACGCAGTAGTACACAGACAGAAGTAAACAATACACAAGTGTAAATCTGGTCTAATAAATTAAGGTATTAACTGTACTGAGCTCGGTGCACATATTTAGCCTATAAACCAGATAAGTGGTTGTTCAAGAAGCAAATGGTGTATATTCAACTTTCTCAAAACCATGCCAAGCCAAACGATCACCCCAAAATTCTAGTTAAACCTAAAAAGTGTCCCTTATTTAATTCTCGAGGACAACTAATGTGCAAAAACGCACACTAATCAGCATCTCGTCTAATTATATTACCTAGGGTACCATCTTCAGCACATATGAATGCATATCAGAGAGATCTTAACGCATAGATATCTTGAGTGTGGTAAATAATCCCTAAAAGTACAATAAATACCAGTGCATATCCCACTGGTCATTCATACCCTCTTTGGTCACAGAGCTCAGCCTGTCCATCCAGAAGGCCTCCCTTTGAAGTAATCTTCTCTGGATATTGATGCCTTTCACACTCTTAAGATATTTTCTCAAAAATCTGAAAACGCACCTGGCTTACTTGGTGTTTCTGTTTAAAAAAAAAAAAAAAAAAAAAAAAAAACAATTACATGAAAAAATTGTCTAGCTACGTATTAACTCACCTTCTTCATCCTTGCATTTGACCTGTGCTCATTCCATTTGATTTTGGCCCGTCTGGTAGTCTGTCCCACATAAGAGGCCACAAGGACACCTGATGGAATATTATTACATTGGGTGTATCACAAGTAGCTAATTGTTTCAGCAAGATAGGTTCACCAGTTATTGGATTAAATAATTTGTCACCCATGGTCATATTACGACTGGCGCAATGTAGGCGTGGAAATGTACCTCGTCTCATAGTATGGTCGCTATCTTGTACATCACTTCTAGGACTCATCAGAAGATCCTTAAGTTGCTGCTGCTCTTGTATACAAATGTAGGTAATCTGCCAAAGACATGCTTGTTCTTCCCATCACTGGTCAAAATATGCCAGTGTTTCTTGATGATCTGCTTCGCTTTACAGAATATTTGGACTCTTATACCAAAGACGGTGAAGAATGCATGGTCTTAGTCTGCAGTAGTTCTCTAGTTTTGGTAGAAACCCTCTCTTTGGCTGTTTGAAAGTCTTTCTCAAAATAACCTCTCTGAGAACTTCTGCAATGTTTTCTCCAACTCTTGTTTACAAAGGTCTTCATCTTTTACGATTGTCTTAACCCCGAGGAGTTGGCTGTATGGTAAACTTCACAATGTGCTGTATGGTAAGCTTCACAGTGTGCTGGGTCAGATGAACGCCAATCTCTGTAAAAGATTATTCTTGTCTGTAGGTTTGCAAAGAATTGAGGTGGCAAGACAATGTTTTGTTGGAATAATTTCCCTATTGGGTTCTCCTATGTCAGCCGTGAACTGTATTTGATCATTTAATTAAATTCAAGTAGTGCAGAAAATAGAGTGGTTCTTGTGTCGTTCCAAAAATACAGTACATATTTACTTTAATACTAATATAAAGTTTCCCCCCTCGTAAAGCAAATAACACACAGTTAATAAACTCTTAAAACTAACCAAATCGTCACCCTTTGCATAAGAAACACTTCACAATACATTCCTTTATCCACATTAACATATATTAAAAATAAACTGGCATAGATTAGTTGAAATTAAAGGGATAAAATACGCGTCGCAATGCTAAATATGCCATCTTCCCTGTTCTTATTCTTGGGGCAATAGAAGTAAATTAAGTCCGTTTAAAAAAACGAGCAGACTTGGACATCTAAAGCAAATGCTTAAACGCTGCTTGATGATTATAATACTGGCCATGGAGTAGTGTTAAGTATACCCATTTTAAGTTCTTTGTGCCAATTACAAAGCAATAAAACTACTTGTGTATATCCAAACCACAATTGTAAATTTGTTAGGCTGGTGTCCGGTCAGTTTTCATTAGGCAAGTGCAAATTGAGGCATGGTTAATGTTTGAAACACCCACCCCGTTATGCCTCTCTGCGCACAATCTCTCTACGCACACACCCTTATGCTCCCACACCCATAAACTCCTCCCCAACCCCACCTCACCCAATCCTAATCCCCTTCACACACACTATCCTAATTCTTTCTCTTTCCCCCCAACCCCCTCCCCGGGCTGGGGGAGGAGGATCTGCAACCCGAGGGAAGGTGGTCACACTGGTTCCATATTCTTTCATCGCATGCAATTGGAATGTGTACATTCTAACAAACGTTAATCTAATTTTTTTTTTCCTTTTTTGAGGGTGGGGGTAGCCCCTCCCCCCCATAACAAAAATAAAAAAATGTGAGCTTTTTCATTATAATATACACTTTGAAATGCCTGGCGTTGCAAGTGCAGGCAACAAAAGGGCATTGTACCGTCACACTTGGGGCTGCAACCCCTGCACCACCCAAGGCATGATTACCTGGTAGGAGACTGGATGTGCCATTTCATTGAGGAATGGTGGGATATGTCCGGTGCATGGGTGCTGGAGGTGGCTCACAAGGGTTAAAAGTTGGTGTTTCTGTAGTGGGGGACAGTACATGGGATATTTCTGTTCTGGAAACCAGGGGAGTTGAGACCAGTTCTTGATCTCAAGAGCCTGAACAAATGCATCCCCGTTTATCTCCTATCTTCGGATGGACACTTCTCCCATGCATGTCATCAAATAGCGCAAGGAGTTCCTGTGCTAATCCATCCCTCATCAGAAATAACTTGTGTGGTGGACTCAGCATATCGTTACAAGTGCTTACGTTTTGATCTACATCGGGACTGAGACTATTCACAAAGGGGTCATGGCCCGGTTACTTCATGGGGAGGGAATCTCCCTTTATCCCCTAATCCAGGATCATGCCTAGCCTCTGCCCCAGGCTCCCTGCAATGGTGTGGGCAGTGATCAAACTACAGAGGTTCAGGGTGACCATGAAGACCTCTTAGATGGTTCTCTCAGGTCCTGCAATTTATCTGCATCCACCTCATTACCAAGAAACTGAGAGCCTTTCCACCTGGGGAATGGGGAGGAAACACTTTACTGCCAACGGAGTGCTGTCGGCCAAGAAACATCAACCAGTGCTTTGTTACTCTTGCAAGGGATAACGGTGTCCTCTACTGCGACTGTACCTTGGGCATGAGCATATCTAAAACGCTTGCTTCATTTCCTCCAGTCCAGAGTGGCTTCAGTATCTGGAGATTACGAGATGCCGATTGCTGCTTTTGTCATATATTGAATACCAATTCTGGTGAGAGGCAGACACAAAGAAACTACTAAAAGGTGTTGCGTTGGATCTAAAAGGCCCCAGGGTTATGAAGGCTAGGTGTGACCTTGGAGTAATGGAAGCAAAAGCTTGTTGGATACTCTAGTAACCCAAGCACTCCTCCAGTTGCAGAGTGATGTGGCAGTACTGATGGCTTTATGATCTTTCTCAGCAGAAGTGAAGGTTTGACTAATAATGATATGAGCTGACAACCAGATAGTCGAGGCATGTATGAAATGTGGGGGGTGAAAAAGAGAGCAGTTTTCTCTTCTCAATTCTCTGGCATCCAACATTTTAATTTGGGCAGAAACTCATTTTGAGCATCTGAAATCGGCTTATCTACTAGTGGTGTACAACCAGCCGGCTGGTGCTCCTGAAGAATCTTTCCATCAGTGGACTTCTGCCACCACTCTTGGTTGTTTCAGAGGATGTTAATCACTGGACATTGCCCTGGCTGGCTATTTCTGCAACCGAGAACTCCCTTATATCCTGGTGTGTGGTACTTCAACTGGGATCATCTGTCTGGACCAGAGTCAATGCATAGCTATTCGGGCTCCTTCCTCCATACTTTTCTGGTTCTTCATTGGGTAATGGACATCAGATGGGAGGCATCGTGTGTGACCTTAAAAGTGCCCTCCTGGACACTGGGACCTTGGTTCCCTCTGCAATGAGACATTGCAAAGGTTCCCTTCCTTCTGCCAACAACCTCTTCAACTCGGAGGTCGCCACTATTTCCGTTAATAACCTTTGAGGTACTTACAGCTGATACCATGGAAACTGAATTTGGCTCACCAGCTTTGGAATCTCATTGAATGTAGCAAAGGAGTTGCAAATATATAATAATAATACTTTATTGTGATATAATCCAAATTATTAGGATGTTACGCAACTTAACACTTAGACATATACATAAACCATGCGTACCATATCGACATATGTCAAAATATATAAATAATACCATGGGTAAAAATAAACAAATAAGAAGATGGCTAAATAAAATGTCTGTATATGTGTGTATATATATATATATATCACATTTTTTTTCACTCCGACTAAACGGCGTGATATTGAGCCGCACTCCCAGAGTGAAATTCCAACTTCAGGTGCCAAGCTCACCAGCCACAAATTGCGCCGTAGTCCAAAGAAAAATTAAAAGTTTATATTTATTTCAAAAATTTTATTAAAATCCATTAGGAAACTTCCAACCCTCGCCCAGCCTGAAGAAAAGGTGCTCCACAGATGATGCGTTTTGCTACAGCTTGTAATAAGATATTTAGCCACTGAGTAAGTGGCCCTCTAAGATGTTCAACCACTGCATAGCCAGAGCCTCCAGGCCATAGAGAATGGCAGACACAAAGCACTGTTGGCATAGTTTTAGTGCTCCTGCCATACTGAAGCCTGCCGTACCCCTGGTGAATTTGCATACCTGGAGTGTTATCAATTTAGCACGTCGTTTTTTGTGAGAGATTATTCCTTCATAGTTGGTAGGTGCTTTTAAGTCCAATCTCAAATAGGGATAGGAATCTACCACTGCGATGGTCCCCAGCTTGGTGTCAATGCCGGTGCGGGTAGGGCCTTTACGAGCCATAACCATTACTTTAGACCATGGGTGCACAACATGCGGCCCTCGGGCCAGTTGCGGCTCGCCATGCCATTTTGTCCGGCCCGCCAGCAACAAAGACTTTCCTAATGGAGGGCGGCCCGCAAGCAGCATCGGCCGCCCTCCATCAGGAAAGTCTTTGTTGTCTTCCGGGCCGCACCAAACACTGGCCCTCATTGGTTCAGTGCACACGAACCACGCAGCTCCTACGAGCCACGTAGTGCGTGTGTACTGCACCAATGGAGTGCCAGCACTACGGCTGGCGTGGCCAGTAAGGCTTCATGCCGGAAGGCATTTCAGCCTTGTCACGCCCACGCCAGCCGTAGTGCCAGAAGCCTCGCCAGCGTTCCAGCACGTCTGGGTAAGTACATGGTAGGGGAGGCTGTATGTTTGTTTGTGTGTGTGTGTGTTTGTCTCGGGTCCGTCCTGACTGTATTTTGTTTTTGTGTGTATGTTGAGATGCGGAGGTGGGGGTGTGTGTATGGGTGTGTTTGTATTTGTATGTCTGCAGTGTATGTTGAGATGCGGGGGTGGGAGGGGTGTCGGGTCTGTATGGTGCATGGTGTATGCTTGTGGGTTTGTGTGCTGAGTTGGGGGTGGGGGGTTTGGGTCTGTATGGGTGCATGGTTTATGCTTGTGGGTTTATGTGCTGAGTTGGGGGTGGGGGTTCGGGTCTGTATGGGTGCATGGTGTATGCTTGTGGGTTTGTGTGCTCAGTTGGGGGTGGGGGGTTTGGGTCTGTATGGGTGCATGGTGTATGCTTGTGGGATTATGTGCTGAGTTGGGGGTGGGGGGTTCGGGTCTGTATGGGTGCATGGTGTATACTTGTGAGTTTGTATGGTGAGTTGGGGGGGATCGGGTCTGTATGGGTGCATGGTGTATACTTGTGAGTTTGTATGGTGAGTTGGGGGTGGGATCTGTATGGGTGCATGGTGTATGCTTGTGGGTTTGTGTGCTGAGTTGGGGGTGGGGGTATCGGGTCTGTATGGGTGCATGGTGTATGCTTGTTTGTATGCAGGGGTGGGGGGGTTGGGGTCTGTATGAGTATGCATGCTTGGTGGCATGGGGCATAGTGTTTGCATGAGGGGTGGGTGTCTTGGGGCATAGTGTTTGCATGAGGGGTGGGTGTCTTGGGGCATAGTGTTTGCATGAGGGGTGGGTGTCATTGGGCATAGTGTTTGCATGAGGGGTGGGTGTCATTGGGCATAGTGTTTGCTTAAGGGGGGGTGTCTTGGGGGCATAGTATTTGCATGAGGGGTGGGTGCCATGGGGCATAGTGTTTGCTTGAGGGGGGTGCCATGGGGCATAGTGTTTGCTTGAGGGGGGTGTCTTGGGGCATAGTGTTTGGTTGGGGAGTGGGGGCCATGGGGCATAGTGTTTGGTTGGGGAGTGGGGACCATGGGGCATAATGTTTGCTTGAGGGGTGGGGGCCTTGGGGCATAGTGTTTGCATGAGGGGTGGGAGCCATGGGGCATAGTGTTTGCTTGAGGGATGGGGGTTATGGGGCATAGTGTTTAATAAAAATTAGGGGTTGAAAAAACCTCCTGCCACTCCCTACCGCCCCACCCACATTTACTTTTCGGCCCACTATAGCCATCATGTAGGGTACTTTCGGCCCTCTGTCAAAATCAGTTGTGCACCCCTGCTTTAGACTTATCCAGATTAATGGTCAATCCCAATTGGAAGGCGTACTCTGCCAGCTCATTTAGCACGCTCTTTATGCCGGATAGGGTTAGTTCAAATAGAATTAGATCGTCGGCATAGAGCATGCCCGTGGTAGGGATATCGCCCAGCTTGGGTGGGGGGCAGTTTGATTTAAGTCATGCGTTCTAGGAGATCTGCGATGTAAAGATTGTACAACATAGGCGCCGTCGCACAACCCTGCTTCACCCCCACATTAATGGGGATTGAGGTGGATAGTTCTCCATTGTCATTGAGGCAGACTTTGGTAGAGGTATCGCTATGTAATTCAATTAAGATATGTAATATCCAAGAAGGACAATTCATGTTTCAGTTTGAGCCTAAGGGTGTCACGAACCACCAAGTCGATAAATATATAAATGCTTGTTGATCTGCGGCTGTACAGATACCACTGCCACGCCTTGTTTGATGGGAGGCAAAGGAAAGTATCTGTTTATTTGTCATATATGGCATGTGTTGCTCTCTCTTCAAGCGGTTTATGATGGGATTGGCCATAATCCACCCTTGAAGTTAATTGAGCTGCCATTGAAGCAGTTTAACAACTAGGAAACTGACCATTGTGCGCATCTTTTTCAAAGTTTTAACCTGCAGAAACCGACCAGGAAGCTGGTGTTGCCCTCCTGGGATTTTTTAGACTTTCTGAAGCCGTTGCAGCTGCCACCCTTTGGCCCACACAAGCTATCAACTGTATCTTGTATTTTTATGGGGTAGAATTTAGGACACATTTTTTAAACCAAAATGTGGCTGCACAATGAAGGAGGGTAGGTTTGGTGAAGCAATTGGGGAGATAGTAGGGTGTAGCCCCCCCACGCCCCCTCGCCCATGCGTTTTGCAGCATAAATTCTGTATTTAAAAGCACATGGAACCGACAGTAACATCCATTATCTATCCTGCAAGATGGCTATATTGATTGACAACATCTGGGCCTTCATGGCTGATTAACTACCTTAATCCAGATATGGTGATTCTACATACACAGCCAACCTTCATTCCAAAGGTCTGTTCAGAATATCACTTGAATCAAGAGGTGGTCTTGCCAGTCATACATTTGTGCCCGGGTGCATATGCGGGTCAACGGGTGCATACCCTCATTGTCTTCAGAGCTTCACAGGCTCTCAAAGTAACGCAGAAGTAGCCTTCTTCAAAACCAGAGCACTGATCATAAACATGGAGGCAGTTCGAGCACTGGTCATAAACGTGGAGGCAGTTCAAAAGCTAACGCATCAGTGGCGGCTACCATGAGTTGATGAATGAGGAGCAGGATCAGCACCTACTAGGAGATAGCCAGAGTACCTCCACTTGGCAACACAGGGGATGGCTAAATCATGGGTAGAATACAGAGGACAATACGAGACTTCTTCAGTGTGGTCACATGGCCTCCTCCACTACCTTCATTCTGCATTACTGATTAACAGTGGGAAGTTCCTTGCCAGGAGAACCTAATCTAATTACGTTTTTCAGAGCCTCAAGGTTTAGTGTTGATGTCTCTTTTGCAATGTCTGCTTCCTGTGAGACTGCTTGCCATGGATTTCAATGAAAATTCTGCATTTAAAATCCTGCATCACCCAAGTCTTGCATTTTGGGACTACAAAAATCTCGCCCCTGCTCCCCTAATTCGGTATCTTGGTCTGCAGGGGTCGCGGGGGACCAAAAAAGAAATCTCAAATTGCAAAATGCAAGCCTATTGTGGTCGAGATTTTTGTTTTCGTTATATTAACCTTCATCCGCTTGCCACATCTTCAGATAGTGAGAAGTATGACGGGGAAGGGGGACAAGAAGTAAAGATGACCACCCATAATCTGCCATTCTATTCACCATGCCTTTTCCAGCTCATCTCCTAGTAACTTTATGAACATTCCCTACACCAAGATCCGTAGACCTCAAGGAAATTGCTCTTGAAAGTCAGATTATAAGTAGGTGCTGGGAGCCACGAAAAGATTTGTTGTATGAACATGGGACAATATGTGCTGCAGATAAGAACATTGAGAAGAATTTGCTCTATAATAGTAAGATGCCGAAGTTGGCAATCAATCTTATACATTTCCAGAGCGTCCTAGGCATGTACTGGTATATCCTATGGCAAGATAATTTCTTAAAAAATAATATAGGGACTAAACTCGGTAATTTGGTATATGTTTAACACGCAATTGACTCCCACGACCCGCCCCTTGATTTTAGAGCTTGGCTTAAGAAACCTGCAGGTTGCTTCCCTTGTAGTTTCTTTCACATTGATGAATTGTCTGAGAGCTATGAAAAATCGCAGGCATTTCAACCCTTAATATGTTGTCGGTGGTGTATTCTGGCTGTACCAGAATGAAAATAGTTTCTCCAACACCAGAACAGTTATGGTGGGTTTTAAAAAGGCTTGGAAACCTCCTTTCACCTGAAACGAGAAAGTAGAATAATCCTTTTGACCCCAGTCACAAACGCCACCTAGTAGCTATCTCTGAAAGTTCAACTCCAGGACAGCGCCACATAAATTAGCCCAAATGTGTAAGCCATTTGCTCCAGAAAGTTTACTTGGTCTTACAGGGCAGTGCTACTTTATCCATGGCTTAATCATCCGAAGATGGAAATTTCCCAAGACTGCAAACAACTTCATATCTGGTTTCACCTTTATTGGGATCATTGGTGCATTTGGGCTAGTTTGCGCACCCACATTGCTTAGCTGATTGAGCTCTGAACTGGAGGTGAAATTCCATAGTTACTAGGGCGCGTTTTCTTGTGTGACTTTGCTCAAATTGATTATTCTATTTTCAGATTTCATGTTGTTTGTGTTTTTTTTTTTAAATTTTGTTTTCAAAAACATTTTTTTCCTTCCATTTTCAACTCACTGTGAATTTGCAAGTGTTTTCTAAGCATGTTCCAAACAAGGGGGAAACATTTCTTGGAGACTAAGACATTGTGCTATGGGTATTTATACAATTGAGGCTGACGATCCCTAATAAGGGTGAAACCAGTTATGTAGTTGCAGTCTTGAGAAATTTGATTAAGGTGTGTATAAAGTATCAGTGTCCTGCAAGACGTAGGCAATTTTGTGGAACAAATGGCTTGCATTTGGGTTAATTTGCATGCCTGCCGCGTCTTGCTGATGTGGCATTCAACTGGTGGTGACGATGGTTACTAGGTGACATTGTGGCATTTGTGTCTGGGTTCAAATGGATTATTTTACTTGCATGCAAGTTACAACTGCACATATTGAAATCTCAATGCGCTTCCGCCAACAAAGATGGCAGCTAGTAGCCACCTGCTTTGCTGAAATACATAAGTGATGAAAGTTTGCTAAAGTTGATAGACCTAAGTATAGTAAAGGGTATTCCTATTAGAGGTAATTTAGAACTTCGCTTATGTCATTTGGAGTCATGCCTGATTATCAGGTTTAAATGTAGGGGCCCTTTTTGGTCTGCCCAGTTGTGAGGCTTACTTTTTTTAAATTGAATTGAAATTAAAGCAACCTGCCATTTTTCAGTTGTGGCAGTTTAGGATTGTTTTTCTCTCCTTTTTTTCTTTCCTGTACTGCGTCTATTTTATTGTGTGTTTTACCAGTTGGTGGCATTCTTTTTGAGTCATCCATGTAATTTTAAACCTAAGAGTGCTTCATTTTATACCACCACCTTGAATTTAAGCCATGTGGTTTTGCAGCATGCCAAATTTGGAGAAATAAACATATTTTCTAATTGTATTTATGCAGCATGTCCAGCCCTATAAAATGTTTCAATTGGCATGTTCAAATGGGTGTAAATTGTTTTGTGCCACTTCCATTTGATCTGTTGCTGTTTGCTCTCATAAAGATGTTGAGTTAGGTAGCAATAGACTATTTTGTTCATTAGGTGCTTAGTTTATAGTGTCAATATGCTAGTGTATTTTCAAGGAAGACCTTGCACGGCTCGAAATTAGGATTGGATGAGCAAGAGCAGCAACCAGTCACCAGGAGCTACCACTAAGGAACAAAGAGCTAATGCATAGTCTTCTGCAAATGTAACTTCCACATAAAATGCAAACCTATAATTTTATCCCTTATTTATGACCCCTTATGCTTTAAATGTCATATAGCGATGTCCTAATGTTTATTTATAGATCGTCCCAAATGCACAGTTAAATTCACAAAGTTGTGTTTTTTTCAGCATCTTGACCTAGGGAGCCAAAAGTAGCTCCTGGTAACTGTTGGTGGGAGCTAACAACGCTATTCTAGGCCACAAGCAGGAGCTAAATTGCTCCCAGCTCACCCCAATTGCGAACCCTTCCTTGCTCCTTTAATTCAGTTTCTGTGGCTCTTGTGCATTTATTCTTGCAATTTAATTAAGCAGTGTTGACCACAGCCGCTCTCAGTACGTGATAGTGCGTTTTTAATTTCTGCATTCTATCCGAGCAGCAGAGCTGGAGCCAGGCACCAGCCATGAAAACTAAGTAGGTGCAGGGCACTTGTGAAGTCAGGAGGGGAATGGTGGAGGAAGTGTATGGGAGGGAGTGCTGGGGCAGAGTGGGGATGGGGTGGAAATGGATTCCTGTGGTCAAACAGGAAACCCCAGCATACTGGCGATGCAGGGCTGGAAGCTCACATTTCTGATTGGCCTACCCACTCATAAATATCCTTAATTTGGATGATTTCAATATTGTACAGCTGCACAGGTATCGACTTTTACGTTATATGCTAAAACGACCAGATTTTCTCTAGAAATTGAGTAACCTGGCAGTAAACCTATTCAGTGGTGACTTGATGTGGATTCACTATACACCAGCATTATTCAGGGTTTTTGTTTGTTGCTTGTCGAATCTACATTCCAGATCCATTAGCCTGAAACAACATATAAAAATTACTTTGGGTATGTTGTATTTGGAGCCTAATGTTTTGCTCTTTGAGGATAAATCTAGAGAAAATACAGGACAGAAATGAAATGTTTTTACTTCTCTGTAAACCAGCCTCTTCATGAGGCTGTTGGAGGAAGTAGTAGTTTGGCTTAATCTGTTTGGAATAGATAATAAAATAATCTGAGAGCCATTCCATAAAATGAAAAGGTTACATATACGAATCCTTCTATTTACTTACATTCAATAAAGTTAATTGGCATTTCATATTTAATAGTAATGCCTAGAATTTCTAGATATCCAGCTTAAAAACTGTAATGGTCAGTTGATGATGATTTTGTTGTATTGAAATACAACAAAAACATGGTGAAAGGGAATCTATCCCTGTCATTAAAGTTGACTTTCCTTTATGGGAAATTGTTTGGCAACAAACCTTACACCACTCTACAAATTGATTCACAACTGCAGGCAAAGGATCTAGCTCAACATTTTGAAACGGGTGGGTATCTGTCATATTATGAATTTGAGCATATAAGAATTCTTTGCCAAGAACTATACTGGATCTATTACATCCCAAACAAAAAGTTTGTCCCAGCTCCTGTAACGATTACTGCATTTTTAATACAGTGGAATGTAAGATGAGGAAAATATTCAATGATCACTGGCCAGTATTACAATCGGATACCACTGTAGGTTCCTCGTTGGGTTCACTTATAGAAATATAACATTTTCTAATTCCCCTTCTTTAAAGGATATTTTGTTGCCTAACAATAGATGCAAGAAGATGATTGACTAACCAGCCAGGTTGCCAGGATTTTCATTAAGTGTATAATATTGCAAGCTCCAGACATACTTTCTAATATGGTAAATCTGACATGTACGTTTTATCAAATGCTTTACTCCATTTGTGATGTATGCACAATTGAAGTTGTAAGTTATATCAGCCTTACAGTTTTTACAATTCTGCCAGACTTGCAGGTCAAGCAACTTACTTTGTCTACTCAACCTAAGAGAAATGCACTCGACCAATGAACCCGATGCGATGATATACTTATTGAAAAAAACCTTGATGACACATGAAGAAACATTACCAGGGCCATGCTCTCAGATGTGCAATGCCCATCATAAACTATGCTATCAGGTTATAGTATGTGTGGCAGCGGGCCTAGCCTGAGAGGGTGAGCACTATGAAGGACGGCTGAGGGGGTCACAGAAAACACCTCACATCATAACACAAGTGAGGTTGAACTTGTGGAGGTAACTCTGTCAGGACCAACAATAGATGCGTGTGCATGCAGTTTCATGTGTACCAACGTTAACTGCAGATGAATACCATATTTTTCTATTTAAGAATCACTTTAGGTTATCAGTATTCAGAGGTTTGATTGATCAAGCTCTGTGTGTCTCCTTTGATCATGCATTATTTTTCTGCAAACCACCCACAGGCCAAATTAAACAGAAAAGAAAAATGCTGAAATAAATGTGACTGCAAAATTTACAATCGATGTTGCCAAATTAAGTTAATTTAATTCATTACCCCTTAAAATCTTATGCAAGCTGGTGCTGCTGCCTACACCCATGTTACTATCAAACTGCTTGTCACAGCATTTCTCATGCTCCTAAAATAAGTGCTACAGAATAAACCTCACTAGATCCCTGCTCCCACCTTCTCATACCCTCACTACCTCAGGCATGTTCCTTTTTTATGTATTGTTTATGTATACAGCGCTTATACACAGGTGAAGTGCTTCAAAACGGGAAGGGAACAAGGAATGCAGTATCATTCTTGGGCCTTGAATATTCCAAATGATCAAAACGGAGAAAGACAACTAGAATACTAGGTCTGACGACATTTCTCCTAGTGTAAGTTCATGAAGTGTTATAGTTGCGACCAAGCTCGGTGGTGGGGGGGACAGGACATACAACTAACTGGTCCTAGAACATTTAGGTAATGCATACGTGCATACCGAGGTGCTGGGGAGGTGAGGTAGGGGGCAAACGAGTCCGGTCCTGTAGGGCCCTGGCTTAAGTGTAGAGAGGTTGCCCCGCTCATGGAGCGTAAGCTGAAAATGCAGTAATGGTGATAAAAATGCAGCGGCTCGGAGGCAAGTGCAACAGACTGGCGTGGGAGCCTGGCACCTGTTAGGCTCTGGGGGTGAACCAGGCAACGAGTCAGCAAAAAAGATTTGAGGGGAGAGACAGGAAAGGAGGTTAGCAAGGGAGAGAGGAGGAAGAGAAAAGGAAGGTCTTGAGGAGTTTCTGGAAGGTGTTCCGTTCTAAAGACAGAGGGAGGCACCTGCAGATGATAAAGATCTACCCCCAAATCTGTCTGTGGGAGCGGCTCACCTGCTGAGAGTTGGAGGAGGATGAGTGGAGGGCTCTAGAGGGAGAGTATTTAGGAAGAGAGCGTTGTAGATAGCGCGGGTCCCAACCCCCAGAAAGCCTTGTGGATTATGCAGAGGATCTTGAACTTAATCCTTGCAGCCACGGGTAGCCAGTGGAGGAATTTCAGTGCCGGAGAGATGCAGTCCCAGGGCTTGAGGCCAAGGATCAGTCTTGCGGTTCTGTTCTGGATGAGTTTTAGAGGACTAGAACACGAAGAGTAGAAGTAGGAAGATTGAGTAAGAGGCTGTTGTAATATTTCAGTCTAGAGAGAAACGGGGCTCTCGAGGTGTTGAGCTTCTTTTTTCTAGATGTGAGAAATGAAGGAGAGAGTAGAGTCGAAGATGACCCCAAGATTTCTTTGCCTCATTGTTAGGCGAGGGGCAAGGGAGGCAGGCCAGTGAGTGGGAAAGCGGGAGCAGGGTTCCCAATGAGTGCGATCTCTGTCTTACTGGCATTCAGGCAGTGTTTGTTAGCAGCGCACCAAGCCTGAATTGCAGGTAGACAATCCGGGATAAGCAAGTAGGGGGCCGAGGGCAGCCCTGAAAGAGCTCATCTGCATAACACTGAAAGTTAGAGTTAACGGTAGAGATCCTGTGGGCTAAGCGGGCCATGTAGATGTTGAAAAACCAGGCGGACAGGTTGGAACCCTGGCGGGGGGACAGCACAAGAAGAGAGAGAGAGAGAGAGAGAGAGAGAGAGAGAGAGAAAAGGCCTGAGTTCCACCTGGGAGAGCCAGTCGGAGGGAAAGGAGGCGAGCAACGCCAGGGCCTGATCTGTGATGTCCAGAGTATCACAGAGACTGGTGATGAGGATGTTGTGGTTTACTGTATCGAAAGCAGAAGAAAGATCGAGAAAAATGAGGACAGGAGGAGAGTTGGTGTCCAGATTTGAGAGCAGGTCTTCACGGGTGTTCAGAAGAGCAGTTTATGTGCCTCTGGATGCTCTAAAGCCAGAAATATGGTCATGGAGACGAGCAACAGATTCAGTATGGAGGTTACGTTGTGTGATAGCCAGCTTCTCCAGGAGTATTCCCAGGAAAGGAGTGATGGAGATCAGGCGATAGTTTGCCGAATTAACTGGTCGGCAGAGTTTATTTTATCTATTTTATCTATTCATCTATTTATTTATTTATTTTTGGCTGAGGGTGCACAAGAGGGCTTGAGAGGAGAGGGTTTTTTTGAGCAGAGGGTGCACAAGAGAGGGCTTGAGGAGAGGGGAAAACGCCAGTAGCGAAAGAGGTTGCAGAGGTCGGCCAAGGCTGGAGCGGAGTGTCCTTGATTTTGGTGGGGCAAGGGTCCATCTGTTTCGAAGAGGCTTTCACAGACTGGACTTGTCTAGCGACCTCATCAGGTGTGACTGGGGAGAGGGAGGAGAGAAGGGGGGGAGGAGTGGTGGGGGTGGCCGAAGGGGGCCCAATAGATGTTGGTGCAGGAGGAGAGGAAGAGAGTGGGGACAAGATGTACTGTGTTTTGGTGGTGAAATGTGCAGCCAGGGCTGAGCAAAGGGCCTGGGTGAGTGCAGTAGAGGATGCGGCTGCAGTAGGTTTGGCCAGCTCCCTGCAGACTTTAAAAAGTTTGATTGTGTTGTTGGATGCCGCGGAGATGCAGGTTTGAATGTAGACTCTTTTCTTGGAGCGAATGCAGAGTCTATATTGCCTTTGAAGAAGGCAGCAGGCCAGTTTGTCAGTGGGGGTACCTGAAGATCCCCATTTCTGCTCTGCACTTGCGTTTAAGGGCAGCCAGATCGGAGTCTTACCAAGAGTTGCACTTTTTGGCATGCCTCAGTCGGTCCCTCATGGCAGGGGCAAGAATGTCAAGAGTGTTGGGAGATGGAACAGTGAAAATTAGAGTGCTGTATCAGGGTAGGAGTCAGCCGCAGGAGTAGGAGGGAGAGTAGGTGGAGGCAAAGGCAGCCACTGACTCTTTTCATGGGTCGGATGACCTTGAAGGCAGGAGGTGGTGTAGGGTGTACCGCTATAGGGCCAGCTTTCATCTAGGAGTTAAATCCCTTCTCCCGACGAGCTCCTATTCAATGCACCGAGACTAGGGAGAGGAGTCTCAGGAATTTGGTATAGATATCCCCTTTTGATTTAATGACCCCAAGAACATCAACAGGGTTCTTCTGAAGGCCCCAGCCTTCATTGTGTAAATGACTTGCTGCTCCAATGCTTTGTCTGGTACAGACGGGGCTCTGGAGCATGATGCCACGAGATGGCATCTCTTGGATGCAGCAAGGAGACATTTATCACCTTGGCTCCATTTTTCATATTGTGTTTAATAATTGTTGGCTTGTTGGAAAATAGTCTCTATTCATGTCTGATAATCATTAGTTAAATGAAAGCTCAGAACTGGAAATATGTTGTCTGGTTTAAAGGGGTGATCTAGCTACCCTAGTTGCAAGGGATTCCTACAATTAGATTGCCATTCGGAGCTGGGCAGACTAGACTGCAGTCCATGCTGGTTCGAAGCATTTTATCCTGAAGCACAGCAGGGATATCCTTTTACAGGAGCCTGTATGGCATGGTGCAGCCAGAGCTCTTGTGCTTTTGCATGCTTTGTGCATTTAGGCTTTTAACGTTACTTGGCGTTCAGTGGCTTGAATTCTTAACTACCCAATTTTAAATAAAGCACTACTTTCCACAATTCGATATAAAAAACAGCACTGGATGATCTAATTGGGACATGGTTTGCAACAATTTAGGCCTGGACAGTGCGGTAAACCAGAAAGAGTCCTGTTCAATGGTGTTTATGTCTAGCCCTTCCGCTTTAAGGGAAAATTCCCTACCTATTAAACTAAACCAATGGTGTTCATAAAGTGTCAAAATGAAATAGTTCTTAGTCCAAACTCTACTTACTATTTGACCCTACTACCACTTCGAAAAACATAACAAATATATAGACTATAGCAATGGCCCCTATCCTAGGGCTTTGCTGTGCCTACCTACTGTGATCTATTTCCAAAGAAGGTTTTAAAAGTTCATTAATTTCTCACAATGTGGTCTTTGAGCCTCTCTGCAGGTTCGGAATGGCCAGTGATAAGTCTCTATATACTTCTGCCACCTCTCCTTTACATGGAGAAAGGGTCTCCTTAATACATTGCCACCCTTTCTGACTGGATGTTTGACAAAGTTCCTGTTTTGGATTTGAGCACAGGAACACTTCCTCTCTGTACCCAGCCTTTCTCAATAGGGCTTGTATTTCCTGGGCTCCCCAAAGCCCTTTGGCCCTCTGGTAAGCTTACTTCAGCAGGGCCTCGGTTGGGTGTGTATCCATATCCAGCATAGAGGGTTTTCTGGCTCCCATAACTTGTGTGGTTTCTCTGGCCTCATATAACTCTATGCCCCTCTCAGCGGCATTACCTCTCTTTGAGCGTTTGGTTCCCTTGCTCTGTCCTGCTCGGCAGATGATGTACTTGTGCGAAGATCCGATCTCGCTGCTGTGGTCTGGTCTTGGCATTGGATTACTAGTCCCAGGTGACCACAGCTTCTGTGTGGTTGCGACACCAGGTGAGACTGTCTCTTTACCGCCTGCCTCTCCCTCTCCCCCTCCCCCTCTCCTTCAGCGTTGTTGCAGTTCAGGATGCCAGCCCTCTCCCTCCCCTTCAGCGTTGTTGCAGTTCAGGATGCCAGCCTTCCGGCATCTTGCTAGAAATCCCCTTGCTCCCTACGCTACCTTGTATGCTAGTTTGGGTCTGCCCCTCCAGGATGACCTCCCATCAGAGCCTCTCCTCTGTTCCAAGTTCCTTGATGCTTTATGTATGTCCTTGCAAACAAAAGGGGTATGTCGTTCCTCTTAAACTGTGGAGTTCAGGCGAGGTTCAGCATTATCTGAAGCCAAAGAGATTGAAGAAATGTCACTATTTGGAGAATCCAAAACAGAAGTAACAGTATTTTAGATTCCCATGTGGGCACGCAATGTATTCTGGACAGAGTTCCTTACAGAAATGTGAGTCATTGTCCCCAACAGGGGAGTCGGTCCCAGTGAGGTCACGCTTTCCCAGACTTCAAGGGAGGGTCTTACTTACGGGGCTTGCCTCCCTAGCCTCAAAGTTGGTGGCTCCCCTCTGGGGTGAAGGGATCTGGAGAGAAGGGACGAATAGTCCAGATTCCTCACATATGCCAGGACTGTAGACACATGCTGATGTGAATCTTTGTTTTGTGATGGAGCAGAGATTGCAAGCAAGTGTTGCTGCAGTGCCCTATGGAGTGCTGTACATTGGCGATTGCAGGTATATGCTACTGCCGGGATTTGTTTTGTGCTTTGCTGGCAGTGCTGTCAGAGCTGCGCTGCTGCAGGTCTTTATTAGCACTCCCCTCGGCTCATGGCAAAGTTTTCCCCATATGCAAGGCAGTCCAGGTGGAAAGGTGCATGCACTACCGTTACTTTACCTGCAAATGTTCTTCACTGCACGCCTGCCTGAGGCTGGACTCCATTTTGCCTTAACTTTATCAGCCAGTTTATTGCTCCACATTCCTTCCTAAATGGTATGTGCTCGCAAGAGGCCTTGCAAATGATCACCAGTCAGCTTAGCAAGAGCTTTATTAGCACTACCAGAAGCTGTTTGGTGTTATTTCAATCCCAGCCATGGCCAACGAATGCCCCAGAAGGCACCCTCTATGTATACTATGAAAGTGGCACTCAACCGTCCTAAAAAGTACTCGACAATGGCAGTAGACTTTACAAGGTGTCTAACTAGTCTAGCATAAAAAGTCACTTGCCCCTTAAATTCTCCACATACTCCTAGCACAACTTCCTATTTACCTAAAGTCCATTCTCACTAGACCGTGACCAGTATACCTTTTGGGGCAGGGATATCGTATTCATTCAGATATGCCATACATAGTTGGTTGGTTGGTCTAACCCCAGTCATTTTAATTTCATACAGACCATACATCTGTTTCAACATGACCATTTGTTTTTCTAACATTGTACAACTGGGTATTACCTTTTTTTATAATGCAAGCATTCACGCCATACCTGTGTCTGTCCTCGTAATATGCCATCGGGTCGCGTCTACACACTGTTATAATACCGAAAGGAAAAGGGGTGCGTCATGCTCTTATTTTCCTTTTGTTTTTTCCATTATCGTGTGAGTACATCCTAGATATGAGAGATCATAATAGGATCTTTGCAGGTAGTTAACACAAATGTGTCGTCTTGTGGTGGGGTGGTTTTATTTTATTATTTGGTAGGTTTCTTTTTTTTTGTAAACGCATGAAAAGAATATATTTATGGCAGCCCATATTTCACTTTTACTGGACAAAAATATCTGACCTCATAAGGGATAGCTATAGAGCCTGGCGCGAATGCCAGGACAAAACGCTTGATATTGAAGGGCCATTGCCTGAAGTACTGGACCTGGCCAATGAAGGAATAGACACTAGGATGCTAAGGGACCCTACGGTATTGTGTAGCTGGCTGCAGTGTAGCAATTATTTTTTAAAGGAAGGTGTTGGAGGAAGTAAAGAGATGTAGAGGAAGAGGATCAGACAGTTTTACAATTCGAGAGAAAGAGGCCTGTGTGGTTAATTCCCTTGAAGGTCCAGTATAAATTGGCATCAAGGATTGAAACATTTACATGTAGGGAATTAGGTCATACTTATAGTAATTTCATGATTCAATTGAGGTTCACTCAATTGAATTTATGGATTCAAATATTCTCTATGAATCATCCATTACACTGATTCATATTACGTTTTGATTGTTATGTAACCACTTGGATTTGTTTTGTGTAAATTATATTTTAGGGATTTAGATTATTTAGAAATTAGATGTATGCAAACAAGTATATTTTTATACGCTTAACTAATAAAATCCATCATGTCAGTCGTAACATAGGTCTTATAATTATGGTAGCGGTTTCTTCCTTTTTCTGATGTTTATGGATGATGGTTACCAGGACGAATAGGAAGTTTATAAAACTGGTGGTTTGCCTGCGCCGGGATTGACTTGTTTTCCAACCAGAGATCATGGAGGCAGAGTACTTGCTTGGAGGAAAGCAGGGGTGCAGCCAGCTAATCAACAGGTGGGTGTATCATGCGCAGGACAGCTTGGGGAAGAATTGTCAGGTGATGTCTGGGTTTGGCAGATGTTGAGGGGGTTTGAGAAGAAATGTTGTGTCGAGCCGTGGCAGTTGATGCCCATCCCTACAATTATAGTTTCTTTTTGCAGGAGGATCTGAGAATCATGGACTAGTAGGTTGCCAAGTTGTCACAGAAAGAAGCTGCCAGTGCTACGTCCTACCACCCAAGAGGATTTGTCGGCAACCCTTTTCCTGGTTAAAAAGAATAGGAAAGCAAAAGTGCGTCAGTCATAAGCCTCTGATTTTAATAATTCTATGATCTATGACCACTTCAGGATGGGAGGGATTGACATGCTGAGCAAAACCCTTCAACACATGGTGTGCCTAATCTGTCTCAAGGCATAAATTTATTTTCAAAAATTAATTTGCAGAGTTTGCTAATTAAAATGTTCTTGATAAGCAAGCAAACTTTGATTAGCAAAGGTGTACTAATATTTTCAATGTCACCAGAAGTTATTTGTAAAATGAGCATCGATTCAGCATTTTTGTTTTGTACCGCCTGAGTCGGGCCTTGCAAATTCTTTAACATTCCACTTAACCTGCAACTAGAATGACTTGGCTTAGCTACTCGACCTAAGAGAAATGCATTCGTCCCTTGGTAACAGATGACTTAAAATGTAAATATGCTTTCTGTAAAATGATGTTAGGCACCACAAATCCACTTTGTTCCCAATGGTCAGCCGTGCACAGTGAAACCGGCGTTTACTGCAAATAAAGAAAATATTAAATACACATTTCAAACATCCCCTGCAAATGGTGCTCACCCTTCATAAAATCGGTTTGGGTATGTTTGCCCTCTGCAATTTGACCTAAAACATTTGACCTTTTCGACCAAATTGACCTCCATTGTTAAGGATGCGGGGGACACCCCTGCAACCACCGTTTGACCTACTTGCATGAACAGGTAAGTAGGTATTGACCTATTTGACCTAAAACAAGTCAATTTGGACCGGGTGCAACAAAAGGTTTTAGACCACTTGGAAAAGGTCAATTTGGTCAAAAGGTCAAATGTTTTAGGTCAAATAGGCTAAAACCATGAAATCTACTTGATTAAGCGAGCGGGCAAGTAGACTTCACAAGTCTTGGATGAGTGTCTGCAAAATGTTTTAAGGTTAGCTGAATCAATGTATGTATAAAATAATTAAATATGATAATGGCCTGTTAAAGCAGTTTTTCCAATTCTCCCCTGCAGGATGCCTGTATATAATGCAATCCTAATCCTATGGCAAGCGATCTCTGGAGGCGAACTACAGTGAATGGTAGTGCAATAGATCTGTAGATTTACAGACTGGAAGGAACAGTTGATCGCTAATTTGCGTAAACATCTAGTTAGCTTTGTGTATTCATTATGTAAGAGGAAAGAAAGTAAGATACTAATCAGAATGGATGGAGTAGCGGGCAGAGAACTTGCCAAACTGGGTAGAATAGTGTAGTATGCGGCCATCTCACTGTCAGGGTAGCTGTTCTAAATGAACAGGTTGTAAAAGTAGGATATCAAGGGGTATGGGATCTGCTTATGGGTTGATCAGCAGTGAAACAAATGTATGCAACCAGCAGGTTATAGAACTAGGTTTGCCATCAAAAGCATGTGGCCATGTGATCGTGTACATTTTCAAAGGTGTTCACTCGTCAATGTGATGCATCTTTCCCAACAAAATTAAATTTAGTTGACACTATGAGATTAAGATACACTAACCTAAATTTTACTGTAAAGCTGGAGATGATGCAGTTTTTACATTAGAAATACTGTAATTGGGCATTATTTAACAACTTAAATTTTTCGGAATGGAATTTCAGAAAATGTTTCAATAAATAAGTAGGCACATACTGGTCTTTGCCAGCCACAATATAGTAGTTTTAGTAAAGTATCATCTGGTTTTCAATTATTTGAAAAAGCGAAACCCATTCTTGCCTAGCACTCCCACACAGGCCTTTGGCAGTTGGTGCATCAGCAATCATATATCTCTGAAAAGAGACCCAAGGGCAAGATTGGAATGTAGGATGAGCTGTGCTTTCATAGAACATGGAAACTTAAATGGCTAGCTTTGCTACACAGGTGTCAATTTAATTAGCACACCTACAGAATTGCATAGCAAATTGCTATGTGACACTGCTTATATTATGCCTTGTGTCTGGAACGAAAAGACAATTCCAATCCTTCAGCTGCATTGAAGTTGCCTACATTTTCAGAGGGCAGCACATTGTTGGGAATTCACGAGCCTCTCCATCTGCTCTCGTTGGTACCCTGAAGTCATTGGGGGAAGAGTATAAGGCTTATTGACTAGCTAGATAATTAGATTGTCTTTTCACAAGTACAGACTTCAACAGGCAGAGGTGAGGATTAGATGGTACCGCCATATCTGATCGCGGCCACTTCACTGCAATTGGTGAAACAGCCGATTTGCTGCATTTCTTTCAGTGTTTTTTAGTGGGGATGGCTAAGGGTGCATTTCGAATTGATTTTTGGGGTACTGGAGTATGGGAGGCGTGGCCCCCATTTAGAAACAAAAAAAGTGGCAAAAATGCAAATGCAGTCAGATATCCCTGATCTGATTAGACATCTCCAGAGCATGGGCTTTCATGTAAATTGAAGTCCGAACTGGCTCCATCCCAAATGATGGAATTTCTAGGCTTTTCAGAAAACTCTAAAAGCCACCCTGAAGCTTCTTACGTGCACATAACTAGGAGCTAAGTATGTCTGCTACTGGGCAAGTCATGGATCTCCCTCAGAGGGCTTCCAAGAGTTCATCAGCGTACTATCATCCTTGATTTTCTGTGCCAACTGCAATCAAGTGCCATGCAGGGATTGCAACCTCTCCGACCAGTGGCCCGCTACTAGAAACCAAATGTGGAATTCCACTGGTGGCTGGAGCCATATGGAGGCCTGCAATGATGGGGCCTTTTTTTTTTCGTTTCAGCCCCATATCTGATAATGGAACCGGATGCGAGCAGAAAAGAATATGGGTGTAAAGCTTGACAGGTGTGGAACATTAGCCACAGTAGGGAAGTGGTTCTTGAAGGATTTGGACATGCACATGTCGGCTTGATCGCAGTATGAATGTTTACCCTAGGGCAGTCAGTTGTTGCACACTCCTGAAGATAACGTGTCAGCTGTAATGTAAATCCTTCACCTTAGCAGCGCAAGGTTGAAATTCCTTGGAGAACTAGTCAAGCCTTCTGTCATTATTGCTTGGAGTCCTTCTCAGTCACAGCAGAATGCCTTCCTATCCTTTCCATCATTGTGATGTATTGCAACTCCAAGTACTTAAGGACATTGGGGAGGAATTCAGCTTATTTATAGTATATATCTGAAAGCCTACATGCTAACAAAGGCTCACAAGGCGCAAGCAGAAGTGGTAGTGATACCCCTTTGAATGACTCTAGTATGGTTTCCAGTTCATCAAGAACTTTCCTGAAATGCTTGTTGGGATGCAAAGAAATTAAGTGTTTGAGTGGAACCAGGGCATTTATTATGGTTGCTATCCGGGTTGGAACAATGCTTAAGGGAGCTAAGGGAAGAGCAATCCGGAAAGGGTGTCGAGGATGGGCAAGCATAATCATGACTTCCCCACTTTCTTCCCAACATTTTTGGTTTCCTGGGGGAAATTATCATTCGTCTTCTTAACCAGTCTTTTCCCCTTTTGGGACTCCTTAGCCTACCAAAACATAGTTCTGAAGGTGATAACAAACATAAAAAGTTAAACCAGTTCGTAATCAGTCGCGTAGCTTCAAGCTAACACTATGCTTCCCAACATAAATATTTCAAGTGTTGGTCAGCAGAATTTTCCACAAACCTTCTCTATAAATCTCCAGTGCTGGTGTACAAACTCTGAAATTGCTTCCCTGGGCAATCCCCTCCTGGGAGTACTCGCAGTTCAGAACTCTGTTTCTTAGCTTCGATGAACCCCTCTACATACAGACTGTCAGAACTTGTGAGGAGCCAGAATT
The DNA here is from genome assembly GCF_040938575.1 of Ambystoma mexicanum. Classification (NCBI taxonomy): domain Eukaryota; kingdom Metazoa; phylum Chordata; class Amphibia; order Caudata; family Ambystomatidae; genus Ambystoma; species Ambystoma mexicanum. The sequence goes on from NC_090934.1 coordinate 729,162,033, forward strand.
GAAAGTCGGACACAAAGTTGCCATGTTTTTGGTTAAAAACGTTTATTAACAAAAATGGGTTGGGGAAAATGCCTCTGACCCTGCTCTAAAAGGGATTTTCCCACCTAAAACCAACACTAAGGATATGTCTGTGTTAGGATGTCAAAATGAATACTGTCCTTGTGCTCAAACGTTCTATCCTGACCCTCACACTACAAACCAAATCATAAGGTGAAAAGGGAAATGTCTTTAACCTGCTAGTTGCAAAAAAGAGTTCATAAAGGAAAAATGGAACATTTCTAAAGTAAAAGTTCTCCATGGTAAAAACCTTGGTTCCAGAGGGTGATTCTCTTCTCCTGGTTTCTTCCTCTAGACCACTGATTCTTGGTGTAACAGTTTTGTGTCTTTCTTGGCCCACAACAATCCTGTAAGTTCCAAAGCTACTTATCCCTGTAGCTCCGTCTTTCAACAGTTCCTTCGTGTTCAGCAAACAGTTTTGTATCCTTTCTTAGGCTTTCTTGTGGATGTACAACTGCCTGGTAAACACCCCTGCCATGACTTCTCATGCATTTACAACTGCCTGGTAGGACTTCTTATATTCACAGGTAACGGTTCTTCTTTTTCTTCCACATTTGCATATATCTCCTTGTATATCTCCTTGAGTATTGTACATCTGGTTGATGAAACCACCCGCCCCCCCATATTTGCATTCCATGCACTCATATATGGCTGGGGTCTTTATTTTCAGTGTGCCGCCTTGGTTTGGACTCCCGTCTCCGTTTCTGCGACTCCAATGTTTTACAGTATGTATTTGGCTCGGCTGCCGAAACGCCTCGGGGTCCCCACTTTGCTTCGGCTGACTCACTGGCTGTGTGACTTTGCTACCTGCTTTCCGCTCTCCACTGCTTTCACATTGTTCCGGTTTCTCTCGCGGCTTTGCTTCAGCATGCCTGTCTTGCTTCCGGTCCCAGTAGATGACATGCTGCTTTCTCCGGTTGCCGAAGGCCCAGGCATCTTCCCTTGCCTCCTGGCGTCTCTGCCACACATCTCGCTCGCACAGCATTCCTCTGCTTCCCTACTCGCGAGCCCCTTAGTTACGCCACACAGGTTTGTGCTTCCCAGTTCCACATACCTTGCGGAGAGGCTCAACAACTTGTCCCAGACAACAGCAGCACCTGCGAGGACCACCCCTCTCATGCCTGCAAAGTCGTCCTGACTTCTTCCCATAAACGTCATTGGGCTTCACCCCAGTGGGGAAAAGAAACAGCCTTTCTCTAGTTGCCCCACACCCCGCAGTGAGGGAGACTTTGGCCTCTTCTGTAGGATTCTGCTGATGTTGAGGGGTTCCCCCTTCTTCCTGGAGTGGGTAGTCTGGCCTCTTGACACCTCCAGTGCTTTCTCGCTCCCCACAGGTAGTGGCGCTGTAAAGGTTCCCCCTTGCTTCTTTTGGCACAACAGTACAAAGCCTGTCTTTCTCCAGCACAGGATTCCTGCAGCCAGGTCCTCCAGGGAGGACCTCTCTCACTTCCTGAGTCTTTTGTAATAAATCCTGCGGATCCCTCGCAAATGTCCTCCCCTTCCCCCCATTTGCCCCCATGCCTAAAGTCTCCTCCCAGGTGGCCAGGGAAAGGCAGACACTTCTGACCGTGGGGTGGGGGGGGGCGGGTCCGTGAGAGGAACACCTGGGAGGAGAAAAGGCTCAGGGAAGTGCGAGGAATCTGTGGGGTGAGACATGGTATTTGCCTTCTTCTAGGGAAGACCCATCACAAATGCCACAGTATATAATTGCCTGTTGCCACAAAAACCCTAGCTGTTCCACATGTTGAACATCTTAATGTGGGGACAATAAGCCCGAACTCCTGTGGAATAAAATCACTTCTCAAACCTATAGAGCTAGACACTTCCATAACTCAAAGGGGGGCTGGGGTGGATTTGGGAGTCAGTTTGTGAATAATAACCGCCAAGTCTAAAAAGCCTTATTCCTCTTTACAGACAAAACCGACAAAAATGTGTGTGATACTACTTTAATATTGTAGAAAGCCGAGATCAAATCAACTAACTTTGTTGGCAGGGACTACAAGCCCCATAGTTCCCAAAGTACTGGCACAAGGAGGAGGGATGCAGAGAAATGCTGCTGTAGGAGTGGTCAGCTAATTAGTGTAGACAACCTACACCTGAGGGAGACTGGCTAAGACCGAAACAGTAAGACCATATTCTGGTCACTATTTGGTTGTTGGTTAAAAAGGGAAAAGAAAGGTGGCAAACGGGCTGCCATTCTGGAGAAGAGTATCCAGGGGGGAGAGGAGCATAGTTGCAGAGGAGACCTAAAGAGCACTAACGTGATTCCTTGTTTCCCTGAAAATGGTTTAGGTTATGATGCCAACTAAACCTTGTGAAGTTATGGTTCTAAGTTGGAAATTACCACTGAAGCACACTTTGTTCTCTTTTGAAGTATTGACCGGGCAGGCGCGTAAACCTGTACGGCAAGCTCATGATGTAGAAGGCTTGGTATGGGTGTAAACCAGGTAGTAGTAGTAGTTGGTAAAAACTGAACTGTGGTTTTAACAAAGACAACTCTTTAAACCTGCTGTGGAGGAGTTGCCATTTCTTCCTGGAATCAAAACTTGTGTAAATCATCCAGACCAAGACAATTGTTATTATTTATTCGAAGACGACAAATGTGCAACTTGTTCCTACTTCAGGAGGAGTTGGAACATGCGATTTCTTTTGGGACATTGTTGAGAATATGGAACTTTTTGTTATCAAGTTGAAATGCTGAAGAACTGTATCTAGACTTTGTGGTGAACTAGGATTGTCCTCTTTTTTTTAACTGTGAAGCAAAACCATGCTCAGACTTGGGAAGGGGAATATGCCCAGTTTATGAAAAGAGACATTGGTTATGTTGTGAATTCGTTCACATGCTATATATTTGTTGAATTAAACTGCCATGCATTTCCTTATAGCTTCATTGAATGTACAAGTGTGAGGGACAGATATCCTTTTATCTGTGGTTCCTTTTGTTTATTTTAGGCAGGGAAATCCTTGTTAAGGTAGGATTAGTAAGGCATTTTTCCAACATTTTTATTTAATAAAATGGCTTAAGTTGAAAACTCTTTAAAAAGTTGTCCGCCTCGCATGTCTGACCTCTCACACAATTTCCTCCTTTTTTATATTGGCTCTGCCCAATGGGATTTGAGGAAGGACTAGATTGCTCACAGGGGGAAGTGATCATCATTACTACTTGCCCCTTCCTTGCCCAACTGTTGTGGGGATTGTAGGACTAGTAGTCCCTTCCTGAGAATACCGTATAAATATGGTATACATGTTTGCAATAGGTTTAAGAGGCAAACTAAGTTTGGAAGAAGAGTATGTTTTACAGGCTCCCATAATTTTACAGGGCTGGTTAGTTGAGATATGACCAAAGCTTTCCACTGCTCTCTATGGGTGGAAGAGGGAAGACGCCACAGTGGGCCATTTGATTGTTCCAAATGGGGTGCGGGGAGTGGGGTTCCTTCTGAAGGTGGGGAGAATCACAAGAATCCTTCTTTACCTCTCGACAGCAGGCAATGTTGAACGCCCTGGTCAATGAAGAGGGACACTACAATCCGTGCTCTTCCTATACAAGATGAGCTGAAACAAAGTGGAAGGGAACTCCTACGGAGGCAGGTGAACTGCTACGAGCCCTTGCAGTCTTGTCGTCCTTGAGGGGCAGAGCCACATTGGGCCGCAGTGCCAGTGGAAGCAACAAGGTGTTTGAATACGGTAAGCAAATGCCTGTAGATTGGCGTTCTATCAGACCACCGAGAATCCTAGGTCAGAGCAGGAGCGGAGATGGAGAAATCTCTGCCCAGTCTGGTGGCACGTCTCGGACCATACGAGGGAGCTCAGATACTCAAGCTCTGCGCACTTCGGACCATGGTTCCAGCAACGCATAGCCATGGGGGAAAAGCCAGCAAGGTTTTGGGAGCCTGAGCAACCTGACGAAAAACCTACTGCTACAAAGTACAAATGTTGTAAATAAGTATTGAAAACCAAATCAAGGTACGGGAGCCTGAAAAATCTGAGGGTGGAAAAACCCTTTGAAAGGGGGAATTGAGGGAATTATCAACATTGTGAATCATGGTTGGGAAGCTCTCGATGTTACAGGAGCCTGAAAACCCAGAGTGAGCAAATACCCTAGAAAGGGGGGTACTAAAGGGATACAAAGACTTTTGAACTAAGGCTGAGAAAGCCAGAGAGAAATTTAAAACTTTGAAGAAGCATGCTATACCGCTGCCCTACAGAGAATATACCCTTTGTGTAAAATAAGGCAAACGGTCCGAGGATTGTTTGACTCTGGGGAGTCCCAGTGCTTCGAAGGAGGAAAAGACAGACTTATTTTCTCAGCAATTCTCGAGGAATGGATTGTTTGCTTCAAGAAAGAGGTTTTGTTAATAACAAGGAGGGACTGAACTCCTTAACCTAGTATCAAGGTGGGGAAGAATATCCTACTGTGAAGAGGGGCATTTGAAGACTGGTGTATATTGGGCATACAGAAACCTTGCTGAGGCTAGTGTACAAAGCCTCCCCTTTTCCCTTTTTATTTGGGTTTTTTCTGAAGTGGTAGGGCTTGTTAGTTTGATAGGATTCGGAATAAAAGACTTTATTTTTGGACTTTACATACATCTTTAGTTTCTTGTTTTGCTAAGCAGAGAAAATCCCTCCTAGAAATGGGGCAAGTTAGGTGTTTTGATCTTTTTTTATTTTGCCTAAACCCATTGAACCACGAGTCGTAATCGTCCAAGTCATTCTTCTGGTTCGCCACAATATTTATACATGGAAATAAGGTATGTATATGCACGGCATAAATTAGTTTTGCAAATTCGCCAACAAAACACTTACCATCATCGCTCTGATCAGGTCCAGAGTAGACTATGCCAATAGCCTATGCCTGGGCATGCCCGAACGACTTCTAAAAAAACTGCAACGCATACAAAACGCAGCAGCCAGATTCCTCCTCAAGCTACCCAGAAGAGAACACATCACACCCGCGCTAAAAATACTACACTGGCTACCACTGAAACAACGAATAAAGTTCAAGGCCATGTGCATCACACACAGAGCAATACACAAACAAGGCGCAGAATTCCTAAGCGACAAACTACGCCTACAACAACAGACAAGAACACTAAGATCAAGCACCGACATACGCCTGGAACCAAAACCCTACAACAGAAAAAAACTCGGAGGATCGTCCTTCTCTTACCAGGCACCCAAAACCTGGAATGACCTACCTAAGAATATACGGAATACAACAAACCACCTAGCATTCAGGAAACTCCTCAAATCATGGCTCTTCAAAGCGTAACCACAGCGGAGACGCACCAGAATGCCCAGACATTAAAACAATGACGAAAATAACTCCAACCTCGACCAATCTCAAATTAGACAAACACTCAAACCAAATAACCAACCACTCGACAGAGCATAAGACATCATGGAAAATAGCCACAAAGGAAGGCTGCAGAGACTGACCACATACCTAGACCCAGACTAAAGCCCAAGTAACTCTCCCACTCATACGTACCGGACGAACATATCCAGACCGGGAGATGCATCTGGATAGACGTTGGCCTGCGTCGCATCTGGTTAGGATCGATTGAAGGACAACATGCCCACGCCCAGAAAACGTGAATGCTAACATGTGCCACACCTAGAATTGTGAACACCGGCCTGCGTGCTGCTCAGATGGATTTGTGGATGTTAGCATGCTCACACCTGGACGGGTCTCTAGACACTAGCCTGCGCCGCATCTGGATGGGGGTGTGAGGGTTGGCATGGCCACACCTGGATGGAGTCCTAATCATTGGCCGGCGCCGCGTCTAGATGGGGATATGAAGGGCCACAGGCGTCACACTCAGACTGAACTACGAATGTTCGCATGGTAAAGGTCAAGTAACCCACTAACCAATATAAGCTCAAACTCTGCATACTTATCTAACTCAAAAACTCACACAACCATCTCTCGCACAACAAGCCGCACGCACTTCACAACACTGCAACAACACATAACCCGGAACAGCCTGCAAGCTAGTAGCCAGCCCTAAGTTCCTTGCCACCTCAATTGTACATATTCCAGTAGGTCACAAGGAAGAGACTGACAAATGGGTGCCATATTCAATGGGATTTATTATAAAATACAGAAAATGCCTAACTTTCTGTCTCCTAAGAGTTTCCCAACCAAACTAAACTAGGGTGCTCATCATCCATAGTGAAGTCTGTCCTCGGTTCCAAAGCTGGCCCTACCACTATAATAAACAACAAAGGTCAGGAGACTGACTCCCTTCTCCTGGGTTGCTTTACAGCACAGTTCTCTTCAATCTGGGATCTTCAGATAGTCCTTGGCTATCTTTTGTAACCAGTCCTCCAGCTCTTCCGAGGGGCTGTTCAGTCTCTTGTGTAGTGGTTTCCCTTAATTTTTTAATTGAGGATCGTTCTGGGCTTTTTCTAATCCTTAATTGAGTCTCTGTGTATCTTATGTACTTTACAATCCTTCTCTCTCCTGTAGACCAAACGCATCTGTTCTGGTTCGCAGTCTTTCTTATAATTTTGCCATTTGCTGTGACAAGTACGATTACTCCAATCTTCAGGTTCCATTTTCCAGCATTCATGGATATGATTTTCCCATTTTACTTTCAATTCCTGTTGCCTGGGTCTCCTGTGTTACCCTTTGCCTTGGGTGTAATGGGCTTGTGTCAGGGTTCCTGTTTTTTGGTGTTTTTTTCTGTTCACTTAAGTGAGTCTTCGATGTCTGTATGGGTATCTGCAACGTGAGTGGGCCGGGGACGGGCTTCTCCCATCTCTCCATTTTCCTGCCACCACCTCTCACACTCTGCTTTGTCCTGGGATTTGTTTCGGTTTGACAGACCTTTTACTGCCCCTTCTTAGCATGCTGCACTCAAGTCATGTGAAGTTTGGGCCTCTCCATTAGCCCTATTTGAAAGTCCCTCCCGGGACTTCCAGCGTCTGAACAATCTCTTGTTTCACTATTCTGTGTAGTGCACTCTGGACACTGCTTCTCTCCTGCAGTTTGCCGACTCACAAACCAGCGCTCTCCCCGATCACTCTGCCAGCCGGTTTGAAACTCCCAGGATTCTTTCCCTGGCTTACTTTGTCCTATCACTTGTATCGTGCAACGCTGGGGCTTCTCAGAATAGTCCTTACTTTTTGTTGGAGTTGTCTTCTTTATAACTCCATTAGGTTTCTTCGTCTCAGTAATTGACAGCATTCTTCATCAGTACCCGGCTGATGTTTTTCTTCTGTAATTGCATTACAAAAGCATATGTAAGGTGAGTCCCATCTGTTAAGATTATATTGAATGATTGAGGATAATGAAAAGGGAGTCCTTATCCCCAAGAGGGCAGTCTCTCCCTGTGAGTTCCCGCCTACCGCCACCCCTGGGGGGAATGTTGCGTAGCGGGCTCACGTCCCTAACCTCGCTGGAAGGGACTCCTCCCTCTTTGCGGAAAGTGACTGAATCCCTCGATTCGTCACATACCCTTTCCCTTGGGCTTTTGGCTTTCCCTTCTTTGCTAATGGGGAATCTGCTAAGGACATTTCCAATGCTATCCTTTTTCTATGCGTGACAGTGACACAGTAGGGGGCTGCAGGTCAAGGAATCATCTCATAATGCAAGGATTTGTTTCCTTTGTAAGATTTAGCCATACGAGTGTGGGTTACTAGTCGGAAATTCTGACCGGTTGAACAGTAATTTACATATGTAACTGCCCATTTAATAGCTAGAGGCTCTAATTCAATTGTGGCATAGTTCGAGAGACGGAGAGCGAGACGCAGAGGGGAGAGTGAGACACATGGATAAAGACTCTTTGAGAGCAGGATCACTACATAGGATGGCCTTGAGGTTGTTAAAATACTAGGAGTTCTACAAAGTCTTTCAGTCAGTTGTCCCCTTATCTGTGCAAATTATGAAATTTCATACTTGAAGGCAGTGGGTTGTGTCCCTCTGTGCAAGAATCCCTTATTACTCTAATCCCAAAACCGGATAAGGATCATACTGAATGTGTTCATTATCGCTGCTTAATGTTGACCTGAAATTTTTGACGAACAGACTAGACAAATGTATTGGGGAGATTATTCATCAGACTCAATCTGGATTATATGCATCATTGTTTTGGCCATGATAATATTAGGACACTGATATTTTGGACTACAAAAGAGCGCTATTGACGGTGCTGCAGTGTTTTCTTGGGATGCAGAAAAGGCTTTCGACAGGGTTAACTGGCCTTTCCTGGAGCGTACAATGAGAGAGATGGAATTTGGCGAAATCTTTTCAAGTGCAAACAACTTATTGCATTTTGGGGCATAGGTTAAGGTTTGGTTGACTGGGGTGTTTTCAAAGGAAATTACAATGTTGTGAGGTACTAGACAAGGTTGTCACCTTTCTCCATTTGTTTAATATTGCTTTTGAACTGCTAGAAGCTCAAATAAGAAGGGAGGTGGTGGATGTTCAATCTATATGTGTAGGAAGACATGAGTTCAAGGTGTTGTCCTATGCTGATGACATGGTTGTACTTTTGTCCAAACCTAGAGAAGGTTGTATTTTGTTGAAGAGGGTTTTCAATGAGGTTGGGTAACTGTCTGGGCACAAATAAACTGGGACAACACTGACGTTTTTCCACTGTCTCCCATGTGGACTCTGGAATATATTTGCACCTGGGATTGTAGATGGGCAGATCGGCAAGTATTTGGGGATTTATGTATTTCGAATCTTTAAGATTGTGGATTGTAATTTGGATAGACTAATTGAGGTGCTCTTAAAATATGTGGGAGGGATTGCAGTTAGGTACTTGAGCTATGGTTAATGCCATTTAAAATGACATTGCTCCCAAAGGTGTTTTATATTATACATTCATTACCACTGAGATTTACGAAGAAAAACTTGGTGGATAGACTAGGTTTTCCAGGGGTTCCTATGGGGTCATGGGAAGAAACCCTAAATCTGTGTTGACACAAGGTGTAGATGAAGGTGTTTGGCTTACCTGAATTGGAGAATTATTGGAAAGGGTTTATGCTGAAGAAGGCTTCTTATTACTTTGGTTCAGTGAAAAATATTGTACCAGGCCGGGTAGAGTTGGAGAGGGAGGTTGTGCGTCCCTCTTCTTTGGACAATGTTTGTTTTTAAAAAACAGGCTTATAGACACAATAACCTGCCTTCTATTGAGGCTTTCCGTATGGGGTTGGTCTCATGGTTTGAAGACAATGAGCAAGATTGGTGGGTAAATTATGATACCTCTCTGTGGGTCAATCCGGCACTACAGATTGATAATCTGCCTCTGCTTTGGCCGAGTTCGGTCTTGAAGGGGGTACTGAATTTAAGTGATCAGGAATGAAGTTTACAGCATTGAAATGCAGATTTAATTTGGGGACACAGGAACGTGATGGGTATAGGATGCTTCAGCGGTTGCTGGTGCACAGCCTAAGTTTGTTGCAATCTCCACTTGCGAGGAGGCCATGTTTATGTACTTTTTTGACACCCCATCACATGTGGTTTCAACTTTCCTAAAACTGATGCATATGGCACCGGCATATGTTGAGCGCTGGGATAAGTTGCGTCGTGAGTGGGCCATTCATTTGCAATGTGAGGTCCTGTCTGATCATTGGGAATCTGTGTTGAGGGCTGGGTATAAAGCAAAATTGGACTCGAGGTTTGTCCACCAGAAGGTAGTGGGTTGTTTGTATTGGACACCAGTGCATATGCATACATTGGGGCTAATGGATGATAATTTGTGCTGGGTTGTGGTTCGGAGGTGGGTACTTTGCTGCACATGTTGTGGGAGTGTGTAAGGGTGCCTGATTACTGGAAAGTTTTGAATGGGTTGGAATTGGTTATGTGTGGAAAATTAAGAGCAAATGATTGTCGGCACTTTACAAAATGTGTGAACATTAGTGTGCACGCGACAATGGAATGCTTGCCTATCAGTAAGAAATCCCTTTTGCTCTGCACGCATGCGTGCGTTTATTCTTGGAGCAGGCACCAGGAGTGAAAATAGCTCAGTTGAGCAGCTGCATTAGTAGTAAACTGAGACCCCCCTACTCCGTGTTCACATTGAGCCTGTTGATTTAATGCCTGTCATGAAGCAATGTACCACCAAGTGTATAAAAGGTTGTTCTCATAATAACTTCATAGGCACGGATGAAGCAGTTGATGTCGTTCGGCTCTGCTTAAGTGTATTATGACTAAAATATGACTGTGAAGCCTTTGAACTCTTCTGTGCTGGGATCTCATTCTGCTGGTTATGGGCACAGTTGGGTATTATGAAGTATTGCCCACAAATTGGTGACCCAGTTGGGACATTGTCGCAGTTGGACTATTCTGCCACGGTTGGAGAGCAGGCAGAGAATGGCAGGAGGTAGTGGAGCGCACTGCATGCATTGGACAGAGGTTTCCTGCAGCCACAACGTTCGCCCATTAGCCGGTCTCTTCGGCACGTTGATCTCTGCAACCAAGGTTCCCCAGCCTGTGTGTGGAAGGGAGATTTACACTCCTGTTGAATGCCGGCATAAAAGACTGCAAAAAAAAAAGAGGTGAAACCGTTTCATGCACAGTGTGATGGTTTAATGCAGAGTGATGTGCGGTCTGATGTTATGAATGTATGTTGTATTTTCTATGGGGGCATAGTGCTAAATGGGCCATAGAGAAATACACCTTGTGAATCCATGGGATGGATGAATCATGAAATGAGCGTGTAATGTGTATTGATTGTGGGAGTACTGTGTTAAGTGGGACGTTAAGGACAATTGCCTTGCTGGATGTAGCGGCAAAGGTTTTTGCATCCTTGATGCTCAATGACTTGAACCAGGAAATCTCCACTCGGCGAACCCTATCGCGATTTCAAACAGGTTTCCGGAAGGCAATGGGCACGCAGTTAAACGCCACAATATTAGCACACTTGCTTTCATCTGCCACCAATCAAAACATTTACCCATCTTTATGGCACTACTTGACTTATCTAGTGCATTTGACAGTGTCATTAGGGGGTTGTTGTGGAAAATGTCTTAAAGTTTTCAGATCCCGGCTTATATCATCGCCATGATTGCATTATTGCACAACAACACAAACTATAGAGTAAGAATGGACACACTGGGCTATTAACTGACACGATTTCTACGCATATATGGGTCAAACAAGGGTGCAATTTGGCCGCTATAATTGTTTAATTTATACCTAGCTGATATCGATAACTTTGGACAAATGCTGACACATTTCTGGTCAAGCTTGGTGCTTTGCAAGCCAGTTGGCTTGCATTTGCCGACAACGTGATCTTGTTTGATCGCACATCGTTCGGGTTACAAAAAAAACTCATTACTTTGCAGACTTCTGTGATAAACGCAACCTTATTCCAAATCCTGCTAAATCAAATATCCTGGTATTTACGAACAAAAGAAAAACTATATCTTATAAATGGGTCCTAAATTCTGTCACTATACCCCTGTCTCTGGGATTTACCTATCTAGGTTATAACTTGTCTAATACTAATTCCATTGCGAAATGGCAAGATGCAATCACTATCAAGATCTTACCTCTAATTGCACAAATTAAGGTCATTGCACATAAGCAATGCAGGTTTTCATTATTAACTCTGATTTTTACCGGCTTAAAGTGGAGGCAATTATCTTTTATGGTCTCGACCTATGCATACTTCCGATAGGACCGGTCCTGAACTCCATCCAGGGAATGATTTGGAAAAAGGTGTTACATCTACCTAATAGTCTTCCCAACGCAATAATCCTCCACGAACTCGGCCTGTCCTTACTGGCCTCAAGGTTAGTTTGGAGACGGATGATGAACTTGGCAGAAATGCTACATCCGTCACGGAACTCGCTTTACGAGGATTTAGCACATAGCACATAGCACATATATTATATTATAACCAATTGAAATTGTCTTTGAATGAGATAGCCATGCACCCTGGTGATTTGGTAATGTCTCCCCAGATTGTCAAAAAAAACCTATATCAACGGGATTGGGCTAATGCCTCTAATTTGATCAGCACCGACAGCTCGTATGTGGAATATGCACGTTTAGACACAATCAAAAACTGCATATTCCCTACATTATACAGGTGCCGTCTGACAAAATCAGGATAATATTTATGCAATTAAGACTAAATCTTTTTGCAGCTAATGTACGCATGAGAAATTGGAGAAAAAAAAATCCAGTTTACAGAACGACATTGGCTGCATATTTTGTAAATCTGAAAATGAAACATTGAAGATTCTGTATTTTTTGGCCAACATCGACTTAAATATTTGGGGCCGTTTGTCAACACAGGAATTTTAGATTCATTTGATATGCTCTGGAGCCAATGTATGTGGGGGTACAGAAAAGCCTTGCTGCTGGCCTTATGTCACTTGTTGAAAATCATTGTAAATAACCTTGGACCATGGGATCATGGCTTATATCTGGACCCTTGTGACCGGGGTAACCATAAGGGCAAGACCAGGCTCCACTCTTAAGCCAAGGGCTATTGCTGGCGACTCTGTCACTCGTTGATGGGCACAGTGCTGCCTTCTCTAGTTAGATCTGTATTACGAAATGATTGTATAGTGGAGCAAAATGACGTAATATTGGTCAGTGTCAAACGTATATGGTTTACTATTGATGAAGTTAGAAGTCTGCCTAAAAATGATGGTTAAATGTGATTGAACAGATCAAATGACACTGTAAATAGCTAGATGTGAAGCTTTGATTGATGCTAACAATACGTAAGTTAGTTATGACATGTCTTATTTTACGAGTTAGTGGAAATTAACCACTTAATTTTATTGATGAAATGTAACTTTCAGTTTTATGTATGAACATGTTGTAACGGTGATATCATCAAAAACAACAATAAAGCAAAATAATATTGCCTAAGTTGGACGATATCAATGCATCCTTGTGATCACAAGAAAGTTACTGTGACAGAAATGGGAAATTCATGCACTAAAGGATGTGGGGTGCAATGTTGTAACAGTCGTTCAGAATTAGAAAAACATGTCTACTCCCCTGGAAGGTACGCCAGGGTGGGAGTTGATGATTCAGTAAGGCTATGGGGTAGTGTAGCTTTCACGCAAATGGCAAGAATACACTGCCAACAACCCTGATTTACAGTTCGCAGTGCATGGGTATTTTGACCAAGAAAAAATAGGATATTTAAGGGAAATGTTAGCCGCTAAGGGTGACGAGGCCATTAGACCCCTGAAATGGGAAACCTATAAACCATGGGAAGATTACAACAGACCGTCCATGTGTGAAGCACAATTGAAGAAGCTTCCGTCAGAGGGATAAAGCACGTGCTTATGAGCATAAAAAAAAATGAAGGAAGAATGGGATCTGAGAAGGAGTTGGATCCGTTACTAGAATGTTTACTTTTTATCAGAACCATAAACCTTTTGGCGAAGCACCCTCTCCATCACCTTGTTCCCATAGAATCACAGCCGCAGATGCAGGCACTGCGGAAAGAGTAGTGGCAAGAAGGGATAGAAATTGCTAAAACGTATGTGCCCCAGCAGCAAGACCCGCTCGTATTTGCAATAGTACAAGAGCTATGCAAACAAATGTGGAGGTTTCATAAAATGGTTATCCTTGAGGATGAAGTGCATCCCCTGTCAATCACCTGGAAATAGATCAAGCAATTAAGGATTATAAACTTGATTGGATCCTGTGTCCTGCAATAGTGTCACCATTTCTATGTTGGATCATAAATGCCCCAACAAAGTCTATGGTAAATCAAACGTTGCCCTTGAGAGAAGTGCCTGTGTTTCATACTGATAATCCAACACACCACGTCCATGTCCCCTGGAATAGGTACTTTCTTTTACTAAAGGTTATTCAGATATTAGACACAATCCAGAACAGTGCTACTCCTAGGACTGGATTCTTAAAACTGGTTCGCTCAATTTGGGAGTTATAGATCAGTTATTTTCACGCATTCCGCCAGCAGATATATGGTGCCAATGCAGAATGCAAGACCGTTTACTGTCGTAAAGTGGGATGATCTGTCGGAGGCAGCATGCGAAAGGTGGAAGACTGGGGATTGTCCAAAGAAATAATAGCTGTTCCAGCACTGTTGATAACACGTATCCAGCATGTGGTTCTCCGAAAGCAAATGAATTGGGATACATTGACTGCTTGCGGACAGGAAGGAGTCAGTAGAAAAAATGTTTGCACGAAAGGAAGCAGCTTTTACCTCGTTCAGTGGAATGGATATGGCTATGCCAGAGGGACAGAATTTTGCTCACCCATTGTAGAGGGATTGTTACCTCGCCCAAAGAATGATGTAAAGACTTGTGAGTCTACATGGCCAACTCAAACTGCTGCCCAGATTTTGACAATGGCTAGGTATGCTGCAAACCGCCACGCTAAAGATAAATGGGAGAAGTAAAAGAAAATTAAGGAATTAAAAACAAAGGTGCTATTGCATCAGGCGTTTCCAGAAAGAGGCAGAGTTAATATACGTATGCAAAGGGGAATAGGAATGTATAGAGGAGTAAGCAGTGGTGGTGCCCTGCCAAGTAATGGAGCAGGTATGATAGACACAGGATGTCATGTTTGCAAGGCAGAAGACCACTGGATAACGGTGTTGCGCCGGAGACGGCGCGGATGCTCTTATGGGCGAGGAATGACGAGAGGAACTTTTTTAAGGACTGAGGCTGGGAACAACGTGATGACGAATACTGGGACACCAGAGGAAAATGAGCAACAGCTGGTCCAATATCCGGTCCAATATCTGATCCCATACAGTTCACTATAGGTCCTATATCTTGCATGGTTGTGTTGTCACTGATGATTTGCTTTAAATCTGTTGGCAATGGATTTGCAGAAAAAATTACATGCAAATATATCTATATTGCGCGGCTGATGGAGTGTACTGAACATGTAATGCTGAGTTTTTTTTCAAAATGTTTTGTTGCTTCTACTGATTTGCCACATGAACTTAAGGGAGTTGACCCTATGATATGGGCTACGGGATCTAATGATGTAATGTATATGGTAGTTGACCCAGTGAAAATTTGGGTTAAGCCTGGTGCAGTATTAACACACATTCCTCAGTACAAAATACCCAAAGAAGGGTTAGGCAAGGTAATCTGGCAGAGAACGCTGAATCCTGTCTCTACCTGCTGAAGTCTGTTTACCATTGTGGCAGGACCCACATTACTAAAACCTGTGTTTTGTGGAGCAGCCGCAGAGTTACGGTGAGTTAGTCTGGCACGTCCTGAACGTTTGCAGTCTGTAAACTCTGCTGGCAAACAAAACATTTTATTACCACACGTTTGTTCGCTTGATGCATGGATGAGGGCCGCCTCTTACAGAGCTCCAAACACTGTAAAGAGGAAAAAGAACGAGCGAACACCTCTGCTGCCGGTCCACGGGAGGAGTGAGGGCAGTGGAAACAGAACCTGGAATGATGAGAGAGAAGTGGTGAGCTGAAGGAGCAGGCAGAAGGTAGGACTTTTAGTGGGCAAGATTTGCAACGGCCAGTGCCAGGGATGCATCACACCTTCCATCGCCCCCCATGAGCACTTCCCGCCCACTTACCTTCTCCGACTCTGTCTCCTCGCCTACGCTGGAGATACTGGAGTGGTGCCCCTGTTGGCACTGGGGGGGGGTGTGAGTGCTTCTTGGACTTCGCCCACTGTCCCGCGGGATGAACAATTACGTTCTTTAAAATGCTGTTAGGGTGTCTAATTATAATACGAAAGAGAAACATTCTTCAACAGATAAGCTATATGATGAGATGTAATACACAGCAGGGTTCGAAATTGAGGGGAGCTGGGAGCTATTTAGCTACATTTGGCTCCATAGGCCAACTGATGCCAAACAAATGGAACTATGTGAATTTAACTTTGTGTTTGGGACAGTCTATACATAAACATTAGTACACATTTATATGTCATTAAAATCATAAGTGGTCATAAATAATGGACAAAAATGTGTACCTTTCCATCTTATATGGAAGTTAGATTTTTGGAACGCTATGTACTAGCTCCTTGTTCCCCAGTAGTAGCTCCTGGTCACTGGTTAATGCTGGAGACCCAGGAGCTGCTCTTTGCTCCTGCTTATCAAATATTAATTACGAGCCCTCTAGGTTTATTTTTAATGACTATTGGGTATTTAATTTTCTCTTTGGGGATTTCTCTCGGCATAGATTTTATTGTGCTTGCCACCTTTTACCTGTGCCCACTTATTGTATATTTTTATGAGCAATTCATTTTATGTGTATATATACTGTGAGGAACTCGTGGTGGCAACAAGACAGACACACAGGTGATCACAGTTAAAGGTTTTTATTGAACAATGAATTCTGTATGCAGGTTGGAAAAACACCTATTCTAAACCTAAATCCAACATGGGAGCCTGCATTGACCATCAAATGAAAAATAAGGCGGTCCTAGTGGCGTTGTCAAATAAAAGGGCCTATACTAAGAAACCCATTGCCAAACCTTGCAACTAATGCAAAAAGAGGGTGTGGGATATTATTTGAGAACACTTTTCTTAAGAACTATGTCCGGATCAGTAGCCTGAGTCTCCCTTCCCCACGTTTTGTGCACCGGGTAAGATGGGAGTTTGGAGCACAGTAAAGTCTCTGGGTTCTCCAGCACGAGATGAGTTATAATGCCAGTTCTGTTGATGGCCAAGTCTCCTTCACTTGAAAGTCTCTTGCCTTCGAGGACCTGATGTATTCAACTAACTAAACAAAAGTTTATTTAACAATTGAGAAGTTTGTTTCAATATTTGCCAGATGATGGTTTCACCCCTGGGCCCCACTATTCTGGGCACTGACCCTTCTTGCATATCTCATTCCACAAGTTATATGACAGTTCTTTTTCATTGAACTTTCGGGTGAAAGCTTCACCCCTGGATCTCCCTCCGCCGGGCTCAGACCCTTGTCAACTTCACATTTGCTTGTGTTTGCGTGATTCACTTCCCTTGCTTTCTCATATGGCGGGATTCACTTCCCTTGCTTTCTCTCAATGCGGGATTCACTTACCTTGCTTTCACATAGTTTGTAGATCAAAGTCTTTCGATTGTACAGGGATTTTACTAGACCTCCTGTATGACCATATTGACCTCTCTTAGCGATTTCTCCTACGGCCTTCTACCCGTAGTTGAATTGGCACCCACGTGGTGCCAGTTATCCCTCCTTCTGCAGCTTGTTTCCCCTTAGCACTTTTTTACAGTTCTTTACACAGTTCATTAAAATTGACACTTTGTGATTCACTTTCTGAATCCAGCCCGGTTCTTATTAATTCTCTACCCTTGACTCATCGGCTGTGATGAACCGATTTGGTTTTTGGCTTTTCTGGAGTCGAAGCCAGTACATTTGCGCAGGAGCTTTCCTCGGTCCTGCTTATCGGCATAAGCTTGCCCCGTGTACCGTACTATTGGCCAAGGTTCTGCAGGCCTGGGATGAAAAGGGCAAGGTCACTTCTCTACTCGCTACCCTCTCGATTCTTGACGCCTTTCTCTGTCTCTTGAACTGTCGCGCCTGCGTAGCTGTGCTGTCTGCCATGCTCGCCTTGCTAGCACTGTGCTCTCTGGTTCCACCTTTTATCCCTGTGGGGAAGGGAAAGGGCCATCAGAGGTGTGTGATTCTGATCAATTGCCTGACTGTTGTATTGGGACATGTCCGGTAAATGGCTTGGGTTTTAGTCAATTGTCCTTTTTGTGTTGTGTGAAAGTGTCCTTGTTGATAAGTGGGAGGGGAGGGAAGTGGTTTGGAATGTTCTATGTGAGAGGATGGGGGGGAAGCTATTGTGGGATTGTGTACAGGATATGATGGGAAAGGTTTGCAAAATGGATGAGATTAACCGGGATGGGGAACAGAACATAGGGTATTGTGGGAACTGTAGTATTCTGTCATATTAGATTGGGGTTTCGAAAGATCAGAGGGATGGGATTGGTAGGGGTTGTGAAGCAAATGAGAGTAACTGGGATCGTGGAGGGGATGGTGGCAATTGTACTGTTCTGTAAATACAGTATACTGGGGTTTTGAGGAAGACAAATGAGTGACGTGAGGAAGAAGGATGGGGAGCATTAGAATGGAGACGGTGAAACGAGGATTCTGAGAGTGATGCTTTTTGGGTGCAACCGGGTTTGGGATCTTAGAGGATTAAGTATGCACGGGTTGTTGTATCTGGGCAAGATAGATCTAATGGGAGGCAGATGCAATACAGCCCATGAAAGCCTCGGATATCTCACCCTCCTCGCCTTTTCTGGCACTATACCACATCTCACCTGGGGCATTTCTCCGAGCACAACCCCTAACTCCCCTACCTGGGTGATTCCCCTTTCGCTCTTTCGCGCCCAGGGCTGGGATCTGCATATTTCAAGCTTCTTTGGCCACCTGAATAAGTGCTCATCTAGGTTTGCTTGAGAGAATACCCTTGGGTTTCTCACAGTACTTAAAACAATTGACTGACTGAAAACAATTGTACTAACTGATTTATAAGCTCTCAAATATACGGTTACATGCAATAATTAACACCCATCTTCTTTTTTATGCTGATGATATATTGTTTATGTATCCCAAAACTATATCCATTTTTAACATTTCGCGCCACTAGCCCTTGCCCACATTTGTGGATAAATGTGGAAAGTTTTCTAATATCATCTGTAATGCCCAACCTAATTGTATTTCGTGACTCTAACCTTGTGATTCATGGATAGAAAATAAATGTCATTAAAAGACAGTTGTGTCTTTTAATAAGCCCCCAATAGCAGAAGTTAAGTCTTTAATGGCTCATTTTTTTTCATAGCTATGTAAAAAGATGGTAGGCACTAGAGAAAAGAGAAAGTCAAAGATGATTTGACCAGTTTTGTCGCAGGTATAACATTGGGGCTTTGATGATGAGAGATTAATCCAAGAATGCCCGCATTGTAAGGTTCTATACGATAACCGATGATCAGTTGAGTGATGACCCATAACGTGGTGTGAAAGGCTACTCTGTTAAACCTTAAGTGTAGAGTGTTTGGTCAAATGGAAAGCAAATTGTTTGTGAAATGCATCTTATTTGCATGAAATCTGGAAAGCCAACCCCCATTATTCGGTTGTATCAGTGTACTAAAAGCTACTCGTGGCTTTGCTGCGTTCCATAAACTAAGAGCTCGTTTTGCAAAAAACACCTCAGACTTCTCGCGGCAGAGCTTGTAACAAAAACAGTAAAGGAAGGAGGACATTAATTTTAACTGTAGTAAGGTCCGTGATTTTAACTGTAGGATTGAAAGGCAGTTCACTATCGCCTGTGCCCTCTGGGTCCTGTACAAGCCCATGACGCCCTTGCACCAACGAGAATCAAACCCCATCTTTACTGAAACCGCCTTAAGAAATTGCTATTTGACGGGTGCGAGACCTTTTCTGCATCGAGTGACAAACATCTGGCCCTCATCCTAAGGGTCAATAGAAGCTATTGAATTGAGTGGCTTGTGAATATTATCCGCCCCCTGCCTACCATGCACAAAACACACCTGGCCGCTATTCACCAGAGCGGGCAGTAACCTTCCCAGTTGCTATGCTAACACACTGGCGTAAATATTTGCATCTACATTCAAGAGGGATATAGGGCGGTAAGAGCCACAATCAAGCCTGTCCCTGCCCTCTTTTTAAATCGCAACAGTCTTTGCCTGGGTAAGAGAGTCCGGTACCAATTCTCCACCCGTTATACTATTAAAGAGCGAAGAGAGAAATGGTGCTAACAAAAGTCCAAACCTCTTATAAAATGCATGTGTGTGTAGCCGTCGGGACCCAGGGCTGAACCCGGATTAATGGCCTGCAAAACCTCCTGGGGTTCCATCAAAGCATTCAAAGATGCCAACTCGGCCATCCCCACACCGGGAAGGTGAGTATAATCCTCCATTACATGGGTTGGAGCAGGAGCATCACTATTGTACAAAGTCTTATAATTTTGAGCAAACATCTGAACTGTCCTACCTGGAGCCGTCAACATCTCTCCTGGAGTTCCTCATTTCTGTGAACGACCTATCCACCCTTTGCCTACAGTGCCTTGCAGCCAACAGAGTATGGGTTTGATCTCCTTGCTTCGTTTTAAATGTCCAAGTTGACATAATACCTCCAAATATCGTTCAATTCCTGCTGAAGGCCAGCTATAGATTTTTTTTTTTTTGGATCAGATTAGGTATTTTACACCACGTTTTCCCAGGACCTTATTTGTTTCCTCAGTTGTTCATCTCGCCAGGCCTGAACCCTCCTCTTCTCAGACCCTTCTGCTATAATCGGACCATGAAAGGTTGCTTTCGCCGCTTCCCAAACCATATGCTTACTAAACTCCCCGGTATCAATTTTTAAAAAATAATGGAATTTCTTCTTGCAACTTGTCACGAAACACTGGATCTTTAAACAAGATGTCGTTACAAGTCCAATGTTTATCAGCGAATGGTTGATAACACAGGCCCATAGTCACCAAAGCCATGTCATGGTCCATCCATGTCACCACTGAATGGAAGACCTTATTATATTGTGAGCCGTGTTGGAGTCCAAGAGTATATAATCAATCCCTGTATTGGCCTTCTGTGTGCCCTAAGGCCTGGTTGCAAGAACCTAAACGTGTCTGTAAAATAGTATGTAACGCAAAGATCTCCGATTGCCCGTCCAGCTCCCTGAACAGTCTGCGTCGCTCCCTTCCTCTAAGAAAACCAATACTACGAAGAATCTGCCAGTGCATTAAAATCACTGCCACAAATCGTAATCCCCCTGCTCCATCTCTCCAGCAAAGAGAGACTCTTCACAAAAAGAAAGTTGTTGTTGGTTGGGTGCTTATAATACACATAGCGTTACTTCAACAGCATTTCACTTCCCTATAACGGCCAAAACATCCTCCACCAGTCTTGGCCTTCCTTGGTTTGTAGTATTGTAAATAAAGCAACTTTTTGAACAAGATCCCCACATCCGCCTTTCCTGTTACAGCTGATTGAAAACTCGTCACCCTTTTTACATTGTTTCCTGAACAAACAGTAGATCAACAGCAGACTGACGATAACGCCCTTTCCAGCATAGACAGTTTTTGCAGATAATTGGGACCCTTCACATTCACACACCCCATCCTGAACAATGCTGAACTTGCCATAAATATTCACAAATAGGAGCAACATCAAAAGAAGCAATACAAGTCGCAATCCCACATTGTAATAGCTGTATCATCTGCCGTCAACAATCAAACGTGGCCCCAGTGAGCTGTTTCATTTTGACAGGTTCCTTCCCCGGCCTTTCCCCTCCAACTGCCCAACACACCCCGCTCCCCTATCCACCAGAAACATAAATCCCCTCGCATTATGGAGACAGCCCTATATAGCTAGAGCCACCCAAACAGGTCCCTTGCACCCTCAAAAGACGATGCAGTAGCTTGTAGAAAAATTAACTCAAACGGGACCCCCGCAAGACTCTGCGTCTTGGGTATGCATGAGAAAGAATCAGGCATACCCCAGAAGCCACCAAAAGAAATTTCCTGGATCCTGCTACATAGCTCAGTCACGCAGTCATTACCAGCAAAGAAGAACCAGACCCAACTCAAAGGTTGATGGCCAGACCCAGAACCAAAAAATGCAACATCACAAAAAAATAATACTCCTGATGTGTTCAATTTTTGAAATTACCTGGGACCTCTTCGCCTTCCTCTCGTAGCAGAGCTTGTTGAACGTGGACTCTTCGATGTCTTGGTAGGATTCTCTGATGAAGCCTCACTCTGCAAATGTTCCAGGGCACATTCTGCCTCTGCCAGTGTGGTAATGCGGCAATGTTCCTTGCCATGCTCAAAATTGAGGGAGAAGGGAAATCCCCACCTATAATGTACATCATTATCTCTGAGCCATTGCATCAACGGGCAGCGCTCCTTCCGCCTAGTTATTTAGGGCTGATATATTTCCATTGGCAATCAATTGGTTCCTTTTCTCTTGCTTTTTGAAGAATCATCGGTTTCTGAGCGAAATAATGGCATTTGGTGAGCACTGAACTTGGTCCCCCTGGGGGACCTCCTCTATGCACTGTGAAAAACAAAATCCGGACAGTCCGACCCCCACGCCCCTCCCTTGAACAACCACCCCTTTATCCACCCCTCAGCAGCCGTTGCACAGTGTTCCAAGGAAGACGCTGACTCACCTTGATTTTTCTTTTAAGCCAATTATTCGTAGATTACATCTCTTTGTTCTTGAGGTCATGAATTTTCATAGCCAAACCCTTTGCTCTAAATTCCAGGTCCTGAAGCCTTGCATCTATACTCCTGTCGCTAGGTCGATAAATTGGTTATTTTCAAGTGCCTCCATTTTTCTTCCTACTTACCAACTCTCCCCTTCAATTCCGTGACCGATGCCTGGACTTCATTCCTCATCAATTTTAATTTCAAATTTCATCCAACAACAGTTTCCTTGGTGGATCCTTTCTCTGAGCCGACAGATGTCTCCCTAGGGGCCTCCATTGTCATGAAGGGCCTAGCAAAAGCTTGTAAAGCACTGAAGGTAGTGGGGTGAACCTTGACGGCTTAATTGCAAACAACCCTGGTATGTCAAACACCTGGCCTCTCCTTATAGCAAGATTCCAAATGCAACCTAAAGGCACAAAACATTAAAAAAAAAAAAAAACTGTTGCACTGTTAATCCAGAAGTGTGTCCAGGAAAATCTCTGTATTGGAGATCTGTAAACCGTAATGATGAAAATAGAATTAAAATCCTTGGTCATCTAAGGCAGCCCAATGATCAGCTTATCGGAGGGCCCGCCTATCAGCACTTTTGTGTAAATGTAAAGCTCTGCAATAACGATCCTGCATATTTCAAAATGACTGTCACTTCACTGGGGTGCTGCGTTTGCTTAACTTTGTGTGGAGGCTGTAAACATCCATCTACTGGTGGGAGCTCACGTTGGGAAGAATACAACGGCGAGCAGTGCTCGCTCGCGCTCTCTCGCTCGCGCTCTCCCTTGCGCTCTCCCTTGCTCTCTCGCTCTGCGTCCACCATGGCCAGGCAGCCACAACAAAATCAATGTCTGGGACCCGCGTCTGCTTCCCGGTTCGGCAGTGCACACGGAGGCTGCACGCCTTCAGTACAAATGTAGAACTCCACTCACAGACCACACAGAAAGCTGAGGAAGGTCTTAAAATGCCCCTGAACACCTTGTGCACATATCGCAAACCCAACAATGTAAACATAGGGTCGGCAAGCGTCCATTTCCATCGTCCTGAGCTGGGTGGATGAGACGACGGGTTAACCACCCATGTCGCCTGTGCCCCCTGGTGGTCTCAAACTGTTTGTTTAAATCAAAAAGCCCATCTGTACGACTGCTGCGGATTTAAAGTTCTTGTTTGTGCTTTGGTGGTGATGGCTTTCTCATTATGTAAGGGGAGAGCCATGGGTTAAATTACCCTCCTTAATCCAGTGATTAAGTAGCCACAAAATGACACCACTGAGGAGCATAAAAGGCATAATGTATGGACATCCACGTCTGTCCAGATTGACATTTGGCAGTATGTTTATGCCACACAAATATTTGGTTCACTTATTGTTGCCTTGTGTTAGTTACTGCCTTTCCTAAACAAAACCATGCATGTGGTCCAGACATGCTGCAAGTTTCTCATTCCCAAATACAGAAACAAAGCGACATGTTTGCATTTACGCAGCCTGCCACCTGCTTGTATCAAGCACCCCACTACACGATTCAAACCACACCAGAAAAGAAGCATGAAAATAAGTGCTGGGTGCAATGATAACATGTGCTCACTTCTGAAACAATTGCCAGATTTCCAAATTTCACAGTGTTGGTCAATTGGGTGCAATTATAGAGGTTGAAATGAGAGAACGCTCTAAGAAACCATCTTGCTGGCTCCAGGCCATTGTCCCAAAAGTCACAATGCACTCTGACGATAACTTCTAATGGATTTTGTCCTCCCACATATTCCTCATCTTTGCTATATCCAATATCCTGCTTGCAGCTTTGGAAACATTTCAACAGCAGAGGTCGCCGTACATAATCTGTGATGTGATTCTTTTTTTAAGATGTCTGCCTCGAAGACTGGGTTTAAGAGGTGTTCCGATTGTGGGTCAAAGATATCCATCACGGATCCACACCGACTAAGCCTCTGGTATTTGGGAGTAGGCCATAAGTGCGACGACTGCAGCTCATGCCGGCCGACAGCATTCAAGGAGAACAAGGGGAAATTCACCCTAGGTGGCCCTTGCCCAAATCCCTTTCCACTATCTTGTTGAGGTAGTCTGACGACAAGAGCTTGAGAGGTTTCGCCTCACGGAACTAGAAAGTGCAAACGTTTCAAGGGCTCACGGTCGACTTCCTGACACTCCTCTCCGTATAAGAAGTCTAAGAGTCATCGATCCCGAACGTCATATTCTGACTCTAGTGGTTGTGAGTGCATAATCTGTGCAGGGACATTTAAAAACCCAAACAGGTGAGGGTGCTGACTGAGCGACTATTGTCCTGCATGTAAGACTGTGGAGCTAACTGGCTCAAGAGGAAGGCCATAGAAAGAAAACGGCAGGACTTGGTCCGCCCCGTAGAAGCCACGAAAGGAAGAGAGGGGGTAGACTTCCTAGCGTTCGCGAGAAGTGGAGAGTGCTATCCACGCCAGTTGAACACGGAAAAGCACACAGCAGGCAGGCAGGAGCCGGAAAGAACGCTGAAGCTGACAAGCTTAAGTCTGTGAGCCCAGGAAGTGGGTTTAGGGCGCTGAAGAGCCACTTCATGCTAGAGAAAGCTGGTGAGTTCTCAGGAGGGAAGCTAGGACACTGGGGCGCTTGGCGCTTAGCACTTAAAGATAAAGGAAGCACATCAAAGGGAATATGTTTAAAAAGAGGAAATAACTGAATGAATGTAAGATATGTACAAGTTTGCATGTGTCTACACACATGAAAGCTCTGGCAGGAGAGTATACCAGGCCAAGTCTGGTTTGCCAGGGCTTTGTCATGTGCTTCACTTAACAGAGTGTAGCAGGCAAAGTCCAAAGTCAAGTTGGAAAGTGTGTGAATTGATATCACATGAGTAAGTCCTAGTAGGAGAACACACCAGGCAAATCCAAGACTGTGGGAAAGGGTTATTTTAAAGTGGAGAAGAAACCTGGTAGAAGAGTACGCCAGATATCCTGTGAAATTGGGACGAACAGACAAGTTGGTTTCTATACAAGTTGGTTTTATTTGTTCCAAGAATTCCAAGTTCGACTCATACCCTTGGGAGTTTAAAATAATCCTGAATTGTTTAAAAACCTGCCAAAGGGAGCAATCCCCTGGAACTGTGCACTTTATCCATTGCGAACTTTTATGCCTTTCCTTTTGAACTTGAACTTTTGTGCACTTTTTATACAATATAGTTTTTA
The DNA here is from genome assembly GCF_040938575.1 of Ambystoma mexicanum. NCBI lineage: Eukaryota > Metazoa > Chordata > Amphibia > Caudata > Ambystomatidae > Ambystoma > Ambystoma mexicanum. Next base: position 729,187,380 of record NC_090934.1, read on the forward strand.
GATTGCACCACATGCACGAGGGCCTCAGCACGCTCACACAGACAAATAACAAATAATAGCATCATGAAGCGTAAATCCACTAGGTCGATCAAAGATAAAAAATAAAAAAATGTAGTTCTTTTTGAATTGTGCCAGTGATGGAATAGACCTGAGCAAAAGCGAGAGAGCATTCCATGTAGAGAGTACCATGAGTCAAAGCTGGATCCTCCGATTTTCTTCAGAGAAGTACGAGGTTGAGTTGTAAAAGCATCTTCTCAGTTCAAGAACAAAGATATTGAGGGGTGTTACGCTCACCTGATTCCCACAGAGGCGTCGATCGGAACTGGACAGCTACGGTCTCCACCAATGTGACGCGTAGGGCCAAGATGACGGACTGGACTGGCCCACCTATCTTCGTTTGCTTGGCCCGTAGGAATATTCTTCTGCAAATGGAGAAAGGGAATTAACCACCCATGGAGTTGAGCGTAAATCCCCCCACCCCTGCTGTTCTCCCCGCAGATCGCCTTTGATGTCCTCTCTTATAGTCTCACCTGATGGTTTGAAAAGATGGGCTCTCCATCCTGCATTGAGCGCAGGGGCGCGTTGATAACCAGTTGCTTCACTGGCTCGAAGGAATTGGTGAGTTCCAGAACAATATTGACTCCGAGATTCCCAGCAAGACGCCGCAAGTATAAAGTTCGTAAGAGTTCAAATGCCTGACTTTCACTCTTGTCCGATTCCTTGCAGGTTGCAGCTTGACCCTAATGAAGAGTTCCTCGTGGCAACCGGTAGTATTCTGGTAAGGATTTGTATTTTCCAACACAGTTCGATAAAATGTCAATATGTAACCTGTTGTTTTCTCCCTTATTCAGTCGCTGAGGAAAAGTATGAAGTCTCGGGGGAATAATACCTCTGGCGGTAAAATCAGGTAAGTCTATTGTGGTGAGGAGGGTTCCCCTTGTTAGTCCCTTTGTTTCACCTTGCTGCCCTTTTGTTTCCCCTTAGGGGCTGGGGTTCGGCAAAGATGCAGTGGAAGCTACGCTGACCCGTGAAGAGGAATAGTACCCCCGGTGGTAAAATCAGGTAAGTCTATGGGGGGGATAACTAATATTCCTCTGTGTATTCCCTTGGCTCACCTTGCTGTTGTCTTCTCCTTAGGTGGCGGAGTGCGGCAGGAACATGCAGGAGGATGTGGTGGAATATGAAGATGCTGCGAAGGCCGGTGAGTTCAGCGCAGCGCTGCAGCAGGCGAGGTGACGCGCATAAAATAACTTATTTCTTCCAGCTCGACGGCGCGATGGATTGGGTTATTCAGGTAAGGATTAAAGGTATTGCTCTTGTTCTAACCTTTTCTCCTTCTTTCTCCCTTTTTCTAGGAGCTCCAAACTCGAGGCGGGCGTGGCAGAAGGCTGGATGCAGACTTGCAGGCACATTGAGCATTACGCTGTTGGATGCAGAATAACGCGAAGCGTGTGCTGCTCTTTGGGCGTGGTTTAAATAGCCTCCAAAGTCGTCCCAGGCAAGTATTCCTCCCCAGCCCCGCCCGAGTAAAAAATAGTCCCCAAGTAAAGTAGTCCCTTCCAAGCCTCTTTTGGCTTGGAGCTCTTGCAGCATGGTCTGCATCAGGTAAGTTTGCAGCATGGTCTGCATCAGGGAAGTTTTAATCTATGAGCCTGGCGCCTATGGCGCCAGGACTGGACCCAAATGGCCCCCATCAGGGGTTGTTGGGCTTGCTTAGGATAACTTGATGCCTGCTTCCGGGGTTGCTGGACGTGGTCTGGGTCCCCGGGGGCAAGCATCATGACAAGGGGGCATCACCAGCCAATCATTTGTAAACAATACTTGATGCATTAAAGAGCATTCTCTGATTAACCGTAGGCCAGTGCAGTTTCCTACAAGCCGTGGATATATGCGTCCAATGAGCCACATGGCAAACTGCACGAACTGCTCCATTTTGGATTACTTGTAGTTTAATATTTGCCTGTGTGGTGCCTACCAAAAGGCTATTACAGTAATCCAATTTTGTGTTAATGGTGGCTGTTGAAATCGGGGCCCTATAATTTTCAGGAAGGTAAAGGCGAATTTGCCATAGCAAGTGCGTCATATAGGCACAAGAGGAATTCTGGTAAGTAAAGTGTTTTTTGGAAGGTTAGTTGGGAGTCAAAAAAACTCACCAAGTGTTTTTACAGACTCTGACACCTCAATACTGTTACCCGCGATCGAGAAACTGCTATATTGTGAGTCAAAATTCTTCAATTTAGCACTTGTTCCGAGAATTAGAAGCTCGCTTTTTTTTGTTTTTTTTTTTTGTCATTTAAGGCAAGTGAGTTTATCGCCATCCAAGATTGGATGGCCTCAAAGACCTCACTCTCGCCGAGTCGGTGACATATAACCCAGATAATTCGAGGATGATCTGGGTTTCATCTGCAAATGAGTGAAATTCACACCCAGACCATCCAAGAGATCACATAATGGTCTGGATTAAATATTAAACCGTAACGGCGAGATGCATGAGCCCTGAGGTGCCCCACAGATCAGGGGGACCTGCTGGGATTGGAAATCGTCCTTAACCCCAATCTCCCCCTTGTTATCCTTGTGCCAAGGAATGATTTAAGCCACTGAACAGCCAAGTTTGAACACTTCCCAATCTCTCTGCCAGCAGTCTATGATTAACTCAATCGAAAGCGACCGAAAGATCGAGACGCAAAAGCAGAGCTGTACCACCATTTTATCAATAATTTTAACCAGGTTGAATTTCAACCCTAAAAGTGCAGTTTCAGTACTGTGCTTCTTACGGAAACCTGATTGGCCGGAGGCAAGGAGTTCTTGTTCAATAAACTCCTAATATTGGTGGGAGCCACTTTATCAATGATTTTCAGCAAAAATTGGACATTTGTTATAGGTTTACAATTAGCTGGATCACCAGGATAGAGGTTCGCTTTTTTTTTTTTTTTTTTCTGTAGTGGAGATATTCAAGCTTCCTTGAGGCGTTCAGGAACACGTCCCCCCCCTGAAAAAGAACGATTTATAAAGTTAGTGATCCAAGATACTACAAAGGAGGGCAGATATTCCTTGAAAAGAGAAGCTGGGAATACATCTGCCTTACAAGAGGTTGGCTTCATCACATGAACATAATTTAATACAACAGAATCAGACACCTGTTTAAAAGAGAAGAAAGTAAAGGTGTCTGATGTTCAAATTGGTTGATTATGAGAAGTCTGTTTCTATAGTCGTGAGACTATTTGCCCGATCTTTAATACAGGATTGGTGCTGTGAATTTTTCTGAGTAAAACCATCATGGATTTTTATTTTATTTTTTTTATTTTTTTTTCTTAATGTGTGGCATGGCCAACTGTGCGTTCTTTGAAAAATGTGTGTAATAGAAAGGAATATCTACTATGCTGTAAATTAAATCGTAACATTTAAGTAACTCATTTGTTCTACCTCATAATCGTATTATCTTTTGTTGTATGTGTCCTGCTTCCCGGAATTATTCCCAGCTAGAGTGAGCTAATTTCCTTTCTCTGACGAACTTTAACAAAACCATATTGAGGGCGCGCTCTTTTTTTGCTGAAAATTATAATCCAAGAATGTTTAACTAGTTATATTTAAGCATGAGATACCCTGCCTTTGATAACATATAGATGTATATATTAGATAGTAGCTATACTAAAGTGATTGTGGCACGTGATGGAACCAAGTTATTTGCAAATCAGAAAAATGTGTTTAATGTTGAGAAAATGCGAGAATGACAAACTCAATGGGGTAGAGTGGAATTTATTTATTTTTTAATTCGGGTATGAACAGTTACCATATGAGAACAGCCCCTTGACACATACACTGATTGAATGTTATATTTGGAAGTTATTATAGATGTAGAACAGAGGGGGAGAAATATTGACAAAACATTTAATTATATTGAGCATAAGCCTTACTGGTGAGTGTAGTTTGAGATAATATGACGAATGTATATAAATGTTCTCTCAATGTGTCTGATGAGGTTCAGTCACTATTACTAGGCCTTTACTCATATAAACTATTTAAGTTTGTTATTGTCTTTTTGTGGTGTTTCGTATTTCTGTCCTGTTGTGCTTTTTTTTTTTTTTTTAATTGTTTTGTTTATATTACATCATTCTTCAATTTATAATGGAGAATATTCCTTATGCTTCATTAGAGAAAAGTGAATTGTTAATGGAATAGGAAACCATTGACTTTCATTTCATGGAATGTATAGGGGTTAAATTGTGTATACAAAAGAACGAAAGTACTAGCAAGGAATTGGAGAAGTAAAGCAGACATTGTGCTTATTCAGGAAACCCACCTGAGAAGTTTTTAACTAATTCTAGGTATATACGTGCGCTATTCAATTGCTACGATTCAAAATCAAGGGGAGTAAGTATATTGTTTAGAAGAGGATTGTCTGCTAATGAAGGCTGTATTTTGTTAACTGATGTATTATATGATGGAAAGAAAATGGGTGGTCGATGCTCTGTGCTCACCAAGTATCCCCTTCTTTGAGAGGTTGAGTAAATTCCTGATTGGAATGCATGGTGACAATATTAGTTTAAAGCAAAATGGGGGGCTAGGTGCACACCTTTGGGTAGATACAAAGTTACATTTTGTTAAGTCCCAGCCAAGTTGGTTTTAAGGTTAAAGGTGTACGGGAGGAAATGAGGCCTTGGCACAGAGGCCTAATATACACACGAAAAGAAAGAAAAGGAACCTAATGCGGATCCCTCCCGTCCCGTGCACACTGTCAAGGGACCACCAGAGAGGTAGTAAAGAATCTTAATTAGTTAATTACAAAAAGTTCAAATCAAGTTTTTCATTTGCTATTGAAAGTATTACTTATACACAAGATTTGTAAAAGCACACAGTCGGTTTTAATTGTATATAACATTAAATGTCAAGATGGACAAAACACACATTTGTTATAAACAATGTTGGCGGCTTTACACGTTTCAAGGGGTAACCCTCTTCATCAGAAGCCTGGTGGCATATATAGCAACTTAATATGTATCTATAATAATTAGGCATTTATATAGCGCTACGAACCCTCAGGTATCTGAGCGCTGCTTATTATTACCCACGGTGTGTGGTGCTCATTTATCGACCTCGGAAGGATGAAAGGCTGAGTTTGGCCCTGCCGGGATTCGAACCTGCGTTAACAGGCTCTGCACGGATGTCAAAGCGAGCGCTCTACTCTATCTATGTGGCTGTAATAGCCCTGGCGACAAGCTCCATAAAAGCTGACCCAAACGTGAAAACGCACTCGCCAGTGTGTTTGTGGAGTGCGCGTTACTATCGAAAGAGGCCCAACAAAAGATGCCGATATTCCAAGGAGGGACTAAATGGTCCAAACCTTCACGTGGTATCAGGACAAGAATTGTACACAAATGGTGCAAGATACACGAGCTATTAATAGAGGAAACTGTTCATTCAGCGGTCTCGAGGCATACATAGAGAAATGCACATTGCGATGATACACACCCTAGATATATTGTATGAGCCACATGGTCAGTCTTCTGATGACGCAGTATATGGCGTGACCAAAGTTAGAGACTTGAACAGAAGTACCTGTGTTCCTACACGTTCAAGGCACCTAATTGGGGAAATGCACGTATAGAGTATTCAGAAAATGCTATATTAGACATTGAGGAACAACTAAAGAGCATGTTGAAACAAGTAGATAGCAATCATAACTTGCGTTCTTTAATGCAGGGCCACCCTGAAGGGGGAAAAGACCGGTTGCAGGAGCTAACTCGACTGTGAGGCTCTCACGGAAAAAGGCTCAGTTGTCAAGGACGCTACATTGCAGGCTGAGCAGTGAGCGCGTAGCGGTGAACCCGTTGGGTAGGAATTCAGTCAACCTAAAGGCGAACATATAGATATGTTCAAAGTCCACCATCTGAAAATGTATGCCCAGAGTATATGACTGCATGACTTGGTCGGAGGCTTAGACAGAAAAACTCAAGTTAACATACATGGTAAAGTTGCCTTATACATAATATAGGAACTTAACTAACCCCTTCATTTCTCATGTATACTACATTTCTTGGCTTTCTCAAACCACATATTCTGTACAATTGGGATACAGCATTAGATGACAAGATGGTTCTATGTTGACCGGATGTGAATTCCTGATGTGATTTAATCCCTCCAACTCTGTTGTACTACACTTCTTGGATGCTCCAACCTCAGATTGTGCTTAAATTGGGATGCAGCATTAGAAGTAAACATGGTTTTATATTGACCGGCTATGAATTCTTGATTTGACTAAACACCCACAATTGGGATCCTATTTTACTTGAATACAAACACCCATGTTATAACGTGTATCGCTGTAACGCTCACCTGGTATCAACGAGGACGTCACTCAGCCTGTTCTGACCTATTACGACCTCCTTCCGGGAGTGAGTGAGTCTGGTGCCACAAGTGCCAAGTCTGACTCCAAGTGGGTCTTTGGAGGGATCTTGAGGGCCATGTAGGTGATTGTGGCCTGGCTCGAGCCTGACATCTTGGAGGGCTGAGGACATGAGGGGCAGGAATCCTGACAATCGCTGAACCTTTTGATTGCTTACAGACATCATGACTGATTGTCTAATGAAAAGTCTTTCTTTTTCCATTTGTTTCCACTTTGTTTTTAATGATTGTAATGATTATCAAAAACCAGCAAATTCACTCCAGGCTTCTGATGAAGAGGGTTACCCCTTGAAACGCGTAAAGCCGCCAACATTGTTTATAACAAATGTGTGTTTTGTCCATCTCGACATTGAATGTTATATACAAACAAAATTGACACTGTGCTTTTACAAATCTTGTGTAGAAGTAATACTTTCAATAGCAAATGAAAAACTAAATTTCACCTTTTTGTAATTAACTAATTAAGATTCTTTGCTACCTCTCTGGTGGTCCTTTGCTAGTGTGGACGGGAGGGATCCGTATTAGGTACTTTTTCGTGACAATATTATTTTAGGCAGGGATTTCAATTGTGTACTTGACAGTAAATTTGAGAGAACCACACAATGCAGATTCACGGGCAAAGAAATAAGCTGAGAATTCTGTAAATTCCTTCAAAAATATAACCTGGTTGATGTATGGCGAGAGATGCACCCAAAGGGAAGGGAATATACTTTCTACTCACCCATACCCAATTCACATTCAAGAATAGATTTATTAATCAGTGATGGGTTGTTTAACCAAGCTATATGCACAGAGATAAGGGAACGAGGAATCTCTGACCATGCAATAATAGAATTACAGCTGACAATTACAGGTCTAGGGGCTAAAACAATAAGATGGAGACTATGCGCAGGAATACTTAATGATTCGACAGTAACTACAGGGCTGGAGAACTTTATTAATGGATACTTTAAAGAAAACAGATGGCTGATATTGCGACAGTCTGGGACTGTAATGAGGGGAGAATTAATAATTAGATCTGAACATGCTAGGAAGAAAAATACAGAGAATTTGGAAAAATTAGAAGCAAGTAAGAGAACTGTAACACACATTTGCTAGATTGAATAATGAAACAAACTTGAGTTAAAAAAGGTGAGCGGTTCTGAGTCAGACATAATGGCAGAGAAGGGGGATTTTTTTTTTTTTTAATTCTTTTTGTACAAAACAAAAATTCTGGGTAACTGGAGATAAAAGCAGCACATTATTGGCCAATAAGTTAAAGGGTATAGTGGGTGATACTTTTATTAAGTGCATAGAAACTCGAGATGGGAAAACCTTACTGAAAAATTCAGAAATTTGAGACTACTTTAGAGATTTTTTATTCAAAACTATATACAGAAGATATATTTCTGAGTAATATAGATCTTGAAAACTTTTTTATAAGCTTGAACTCCCAACCCAGTCCTTAGAAGGAAAGACTAGTATCAAAGCAAATATTGAGATCAGTGAGGTGCTTGATGCAATCAAACAACTCAATACTTGGCAATCTCCTGGGCCGGATGGATTAATATCTGAGTTTTATAAACATTTTGCAACTCAACTATCACCATGTTGATGTGAAACTGTTCAGTCATTTCTTATTAACTGGGACGTTGTGCGAAACAATGAAAGAAGCCTTGATTATTCTAATCCCAAAGCCAGACAAAGACCATGGACATTGCAGTAACTTCAGACCGATATCTCTTTTGAATGTTCATTTAAAGATATTTTCTAAAATATGGGCTACCGGGCTGAATGGAAACATGGGAAATTTGAGTCTGAAGTCGGTTTTACATCAGGTAGGTTTGGTTATGATATTGGAATGTTTTTGGATGTGTTGGGAATAGTGCCAGATTCAGTGCTGGCCTTTTTTGATGTGGAGAAGGCATTTTATAGAGTGGACTGGAGGTTTTTGGAATAAACATTGCAGAAAATGGTGTTCGGCCCGGTTTTTATAAAGGCAGTAAATTGTTTATACTGGGAAATCCCAGCAAAAGTACGTTAATTGTCTAATATCAAACTCATTTCAGTTATCAAAGGGTACAAGGCAAGGGTGCCCGTTATCACCATTTCTATTTAACTTAGTGCTAGAACCGCTGGCAGCTTACTTTAGTCAGTGTGGAAGAGTACATCGAATCTGAATATAAGATAATGAACTGAAAATACTGTTGTATGCAGATGATTTGATGATACTTCTTTCGAACCCGCTAGAGGGTGGCCTGATTTTGAAAACAATGTTTGAAGAAGTTGGGAAACTGTCAGGGCATAACATTAATTGGAATAAAACCGAAATGTTCCCTCTTTCGTCTGCATGTGATAAGGGCGTGTTGGCATCCTGTAATTGTAGATGGTTTCCGGCTTGAGTGAAGTACTTGGGCATACATATTATTAGGGATCTTAAAAAAAAATGTTACATTTAATGTAGATAAAATAAAAAAGTTTTAAATAATATAAGAAAATGGCAAGGGTTAACTTTGAATGTGTGGGCAAAGATAAATGCAATAAAAATGGTCCTATTGCCAAAAGTGCTGTATGTAATAAAATCCCCCCCTCTGCCAATCCCAAAGAAAGTTTTGCAGAAAATTTGTAGTCTTCCAGAACTTTTGTGGGGGAATGGTAACGGAGAATGAACAACCTGTGTGGTTCAATTATGATACCTCAATTTGGCATAATCCGGCACTTCAAACACAAAATAGAAGTCTACATTCGCATAGTTGGAAAAAAGAGGTATCTTGGGAGCGAGCAGTATTATGTAAGGTAGAGTACTGGATTTTGAAGATCTGCAAAGTAGATTTGGTCTAGGAAGAAGAGAGTTGAGCCGTTATGTAGAACTACGGTCTCTGAACCAGAGAATTGGTATGCTTGATAAAGCGTTAGAAACTAGGTCTGAAATGTTTGAACTATTTGATGGGCTGGAACATGGGGTGTCTACCTAATATATTATGCCTATTGAATCTGATCATGTGGAATTCCTGGATAAAATTGAGAGGCCTGGTCAAATGACATAAATTTGGAAATAACCGAAGAAGAATTACTAAGAGTTGGCCCAAGTTCAAAGATATGTTTGAGATTAATAAGAGAAAAAATTGTTGGGTGACTTTATTGGACCCTGACAAGCATCTTTAAACTTAACTTTTAGACAATTATTTTATTTGGCAAACAAGAAAAAAGCCTACTATAGTAGACTGGATAGTGGAGATGCAGATATGATCAATATATGAGAAAGCCCTACTATTAAATAAAGCTTGTGAAGACTTATCTCTCCTTATGGAGCCCTTTCAATAATTGTAATGATTGTCGTATTGGATTTGTCTTGTTTTTATTGTGTGTGTCAATTGATTACATTTCCAATAGATATAACATGTAACTGCCACTAATAGGATAAGACTGTTTAAGGTTATATTTTATGGTTGTTTTTATTACTTAATATATGAATGAGTATTTTAATCCTTGAAGTTATGATGTTTAATATTCATATGTATTGGAAGCTTACTTTTTATGAATACATTTTTTTTAAACCCAGCTCATTATCAAATAACTCATACAATTCTCCTTGTATGTCCACAGTAACTGCACATGTCCAAAGTGTTTATCACATTTTAAATGTACACTGTGTGCACGGTTAAGGAGAATTCTCAGAAATCTGTTAATTACCTCCACTTTACAGTCCCCCTGCAACTTCGCTGGTTTTTGAGGACGATTTTTTTAACCTGGAGAGAGAGAGACCCTTTTTCCCACTCATGTATTTGAATGTGATTTTTTTAACTCTGTTTTCTCTTTGGCTATGGAGTCTGACAAACTCCATAGGCATCATCTTTTACATTGTGTCACACAACACCTTCAGTGCAGTGACTCAGGGAAGTCTTTCAGATTTCCCCAAGGTTTGACTACCTTCTCTGGGATAAACTACTGTTTCCCAGAGCTGTAAAGTAAAATTGACTTTCCATACATTTGTAACTTTCTAGACACAGCGCACACTATCTTAGATTAGGGTGCTGCAGGGGTTACCTAGTATCCCCTTTGTCTAGCTTCTCATGCAACATTTTTATGTTAGCCTTTTCGCACTGAATGGCTGGTGGCAGTGGTTTCATTTGAACTACCGTAGTGTGCATTTATTGTGGGCTGCCTTCGCAGCTGCAGTAAAGCACCCAAGGGTGCCATTTTTGTCAAAATGGCCATGGAAAGGTCCTTCTTGAGATTTACTTTACGCGCCAAACCAGGTTTTGGTACCATTGTTTGCTTTGCCCTTGGCGGGATTCCCGAGTGAAGCCCGCCTCTGGCCCCAGGGTGTCTGGAGTGGGCAGGAAGTGAGGGAGGTGCCCGAAACACCCTGTGCTTAGGCTCCCAGGAGAACCAAATGCACTCTGTGATGATTGGCCGGCTGACTGTCCGGCAAGGACAGCTGCCCTGCTGGGTGACTGACAGCTAGGCTGGAATGAATGGGAGAGAACTGAATAAAAGGTGAGGCTTTTGGCTTGGAAGGCAGTCGACCACTAGATGAAGGAACCGAAGAAGAACTTGAAGAGGACGCCTGCTGCAACTCCAGGATTGTTGGTTTGCCCGGTGAAGCCCTGCTGCTGTGCTGCAACTCCAAATTCGTATCGGCAGAGAAGCCCCTGCAAGGACGACTTCTCCCCTTGAGTTGGTGGGACTGGGGGAGCGCTCTTACTATCATTTGGTAAGGCCGCCATTACTTGACGGGTGTCTTTTTAAAAATAAATTTTTATTTTTTTGTACACATTTTAAAGATTGCATTTTACTTTTTAAAAAAATGTTAGACTTTGCCATGCCGGTGTAATCTGACACCTCACTCAGCACTTTTGGCTACACTTTGTACTCTGGCCAGTCCACCGTCAGTACTATGTGGACACACCAGTGAAATTTGCTTTGACGTATGCATTAATGGCACACCAATTGAATTAAAAATTCATAAATAAATGATTCACATAAGGCTGCGTCGTAAAACCAATCTCAATTGCCTTGATGCCTTTTTCAGGCAGATCTCGCATAGTCGATTTTGAATTAAGGGAGCTCGCCCAAAAACATACCCACGGCCATTACCGTTTGGCAGGTGTATACTGTATTCACATTTAATGTGCAGACTGTACCACACTATGTTCCATGGTTTGGACGTTCTAGTTATTATTGCATGCATGCACACCTTCACGTGTAACCAAAAGAAGAATAAATTGTAAATTATGGTTGCTCTTTCATACATTTTGGCATTTGTCTGCAGGCAGAGTTTGCATATATATATCATCATTTTTTGCATACACGCTACTAAACGTAGAGCTCTCATTACGAATTTGCATGAATGTATCCATGCGGCTAGATTTAAACAGTTACATTTTGATTTACAATGAATGGGTCCAATATGACCCAGTGTGCAGCTCTGGCTGCTTTGTTGCCACATTGCTGATCACTATTGGTTGCAACCATAACAACCATATGTTGCCAGAAGTGAGTCAATCTAAAATGGCCGCCTTAACGTAGATAAAGCAGACGTTACCTAGGCAACAGTGCACTAATGAGCAGTAGTCACGTCTGGGCATTTCTCGCTGTGCGCCTGAATGAGACGCAGTGTTTCATAGGAATGCACGGACACAGTATACCACAGCCTCACCAAGTAAGAGAATAGCAGTAAGAGGCGTGCACACTCGATCCCATTACACACTTCCGTTTGCTTCGATTACAAATTTGGGGACATAGCCACTATGATCAGCGTATTCGACTAGCCCAATAGAGCAGTCTCTTATTATATTATATACACACTTTTTGAGAATCCGTATGAAGACACGATCACTTCAGGTAGGTATGCGGCACAGCTCAGTACAACCGAGCGAGATCGCATTGTCACCATTATGACTCCCTGAAGGCTTGATTACCTCTGGAATCGTGCCACTAGCGTGATTTTGCAATTAAGACAGTTTCATCCGTCTTTCGATATTGTGCGTAGTGACACAACCAGCACCTCTATAAAGAGTGCCCCACTTTTCTTGGGCATTTGTTTTCACTGAGGCTTCACCTGGTGAACTCACTACCTGACGACACCAGTTTAGAGGATGCCCTGCTCCTTATTGCCATCATTTCATTCGCAGTGCAACTTGGTGCACACTCCGAAACGCAACTGGATCCACCGGCGCCACACAACATTGTATGCACTAGGAACAAGATTACACACACATAGAATCAATACAAATCCGGTAAGGAGATTTTTTTCACCTTATCCCTTTTGGTAGTGACTACTTTTAGTGATGCCAAGAGACTTAGATTTATACTCTGTCCCTTCACGGCCATTCCATTCTTGTCTTTTCTCTAAGGCATCCACTAAGCAACTGGTGGCCTAACTCTCCTACAGTCAGAACAGGGGAACAGTTTACAAGCCCTTCACCGTAGCAAAACTTTGCACACTTTAAGCCTAGTGATGTGTTCTTTTGACACAATTGCTGTTTTCTCTCAAGTATAGCAGTAATTGCTACTTGTAAATTAGCAATTGCTCTGAGATCACACACCTTCTTAACCATGTACCTCTTGTAATTTCTTTGACAGAGACCAACGGGACACTTCCCTCTACTACCAGTCCCACCGTCCTGACGAAGGCCAACAACATGCAAGCTTCATTAAACAGCTTTACCCTTTTGGCCGAAACACAGTATTGTTGACGACCCTTGCACCACCTCAGTGTCCATCACCAACACTGATATTTGTTCACTGTAATTTTGTATTGTGACCGCACGTTATTTGTAAATTGAGTTCCGCAGATTGTAAAAAGGAAGAAACATGTCCAATGTTCACCAAATCCAGTCAATTTGACTGGACTGTAGCCATGTATATTGTGTACAAAACTGTAAATTGACAAGTGTCCCTGGGTGTTTCTACTATGACAAACAAATGTGCATTAAAATCCTGGGGCCAAAAACCTTTTGGATCCTCAGATTTTTTTTTTTCTACTCGTAGGGGTAGATTTGTGAAAGTGTTATCTTTCATCCTGATTATTGTGTGATTATATAAGTTGCTGGGAACAATCCACTCCAAAGTAAGCCACCTGGACGTTCTCTCGGCGCTAGTTGCATTTCCACAGAGTTGCTGCTGGAAACCGTATAGCCAGGGAGAGGAACACCAGATTGTGTGCGTTGCTTGTAAGTTGGCCAATAGCTCCAGGATGATCCTCCGACTCCCAGGAAGCAGGATGGACCGAGCCTTAGCCCCCTCAACAGAGTGCAGGACCCCAGAAGCAAGGAAAGTCCATCTCGACAGCCAGAAAACACAGTGTTGCTATTTGCAGTAGTCCCGAGGAGCTGAAACACCGAAGTGCCACTTGTTGGTAAGATTGCTGTTTGCGAGTGGTGACCGTCCCATTGCAGAGCAGGAGTCCCCAGAAGTCCTCCCTCTTGCCCCCTCGACTAAGTCCCAGGAACAGAGAGATCTTCACAGGAACAGAAGTCCTCTGCTGCCCTTTTTCTTCTTTACAAAGGTACTGTAAAGTCTGAGAGAACTTACCTCTCACTGTAGAGTTGCTTACATCTTCTACTACTCGCATGTCTAAACAGCTTGTGGCCCTACATTTGATTCTTCTTTTCTTCAAAGACTTCTTAAACATTGTGCAATAATATTCTAATATTTTCCTTTGACCAAGATCTGAAAGTATTCTAAATGCCAACAGTAAGATATTAATGTCCCGAGCACCCCAGCTACTGAAGTCACTTGAGGGTGTAGGTTGTGTCTGTGGGCCATCCCAAAAGGGTCTTTCGAAGTGATTGTGTCCTCCGACGTATTCCTCATCTTAGATATCTCCTTCCAGCTCTGCTGGCCTCGGAAAATTTTTTCTCTAGAGGGCGCTGCGCGTCTACGTCCTCCGAGTTGATGTCCCTCGACAGCCGCCGTATCGACGTCGACGTCATCCTGCCTATAAAGGCCGCGCGCAGCGTCCGTTGCTCAGTTCCGTTTTTCCGCGCTTACTCAGTGCCTCGGAATACCGTTGCTCAGTTCTTGTCAGATTAATCCTATTTACCTCGAGTTATTCGATCCGTACTCGATGGCTTCCTCGTCGGAACCGACAACTCCTCGATCCGGCTTCAAAAAATGCAGAGATTGTGGAAAAAAGATGTCACAGACTGACCCTCACAGAATTTGTCTGTGGTGTTTGGGAGCTGAACACCATTGTTCGGAGTGCGAGGACTGTATGTCCATGACAGCTAAGGCCCTGAAGGAGCGTAGGGGGAAGCTGGAGAAAGGTAAGACTTTTAAAGCTTCTTCTTCATCGACGAAGTGGAGACACTCGTCTCCTCGTCACCATTCGCACTCCAGGTCTCGGAGTGGGTCCCATCACTCCTCGAGATCGAAGCACTCGAAGAGGAGACGTCTAAGATCCCCTTCTCCGTCTTCCTCTTCCTCTGTTTCGCCAAAAAGAATCCCTTGCCCCACGAAACATAGTTCCCGGGCTGAATGGGAGGAATTGCGCAAAAATATGATCGTCTTCGAGAAAGCGGCCTCGACCCCCTCGAAGACTGCCGAGAGCGATGCTCTGGTCGAAAGACCCGAAGGTCAAAAACGCTGCGAGTCGCAGTACCCGGCGAAGGAAACCTCTCGAGCGCGTCTCGAACCCTCGAGTAGGACTATGACCTCCAAACCTTCCTCGAAGGTTTCGTCGACGCCGTCGACGAGGGTTCCGTCGACGCCGAGGTCGGTGTCTTCGACGCCGTTGTCGAAGGGACCTTCGACACACGGGTCTGTCGACTCGACGCCAGCTTCGACACCGGCGTCGACGCCAAGAAAAGTCAAGGTCACGACACACCCAGTGACTATCCCCAGGTCCTCGATGACGATGGCTTCGAGATTGTCGAGTAGAATCCCAATTCTGTCGAGGTCATCGAGGCCTCCGCCTTTGTTTTCGACGCCACGCTCGAAGCCTTCAGCGTCGAC
The DNA here is from genome assembly GCF_040938575.1 of Ambystoma mexicanum. NCBI lineage: Eukaryota > Metazoa > Chordata > Amphibia > Caudata > Ambystomatidae > Ambystoma > Ambystoma mexicanum. The sequence continues at coordinate 729,202,722 of NC_090934.1, forward strand.
GACATCAACGTTTTTGAGGCCGATAATGACAAGTTCGGCACCCTCTGCCTTGGAAATGGGATTTACTCCCTTTGAGTTCAGAACAATTGAGAACTATGTCCTCAATTTTGGAAGAGGGTGAATTGTCTGAACAGGAAGACACATTTGAGTTGCAGGGACCTGTGACCCCAATTAGAGAGGAATTTTCCTCTGAAGAACGCAGGTTAAAGGATCTTCATGATTCCTTACATGAGGCAAGTGGGTTAGACACTTCCCCTGAGGTGGAGTTTGCTAGGCCAGACCCGGGGGAGCATGCTGAAACCCCCTATAGAGCCTTAATGGCCAGGATCACAGAGTTTATGGGGTGGTCTGCACCTTCACAATCTTTCCAACAAGATGACCTCACGGATATTCTTAATAAAGGCCCACAGGAGGATCCTGTGGTGCCTTTCCATAAAGCTCTTCAGAGGAAGATTATGACGAACTGGGAAACCCCAGATGTCGTCCCGGCAGTAAATAAAAGACTTTCTACAAAATACAGGGTATCCTCTACAGACCCGGAGTTTTTGTCAAAACGCCCATCCCCAGAAAGTCTGGTGGTACAGGCAGCATCTTCTACCGATGTCAAGATGGCTTATCCTACCGTCCCACAGGACAGGGACGATAAAAAATATGATGCTATGGCAAGTTTTTTTCGGCATGTAGCATGGCGTTAAAATCTGTGAATGCTACTTGCACCCTTGCTAGATTCAGCCATACACTTTGGGAGTGTGCTTCTACAGCGGCTGACTGCATCCCAGAGGGAGAAGAAAGGGAGGCGTTCCTGAATATCATACAGGACGGTAAAGACGCTATGTGCGAATCCCTCCAGATGGGCATTGATTCGGCTGACAGTATCAGCAGAGCAATGGCGGCAAGTACAACAACCAGGAGATTTGCTTGGTTGAGAAAGTCTGGTTTTGCCCCAGATGTGCAAGCCAGGCTCTTGAACATGCCATTCGATGGCTCTTCTTTGTTTGGGGAAAAAGGCGGATGACAGTTTAGAAAAACTGCAAACTTCAAAAGCAGCAGCAAAATCCCTAGGCGCTGCAATCCGTCAGACACCTTTTCGTCCCACAGGAACCTCTGCGAGGGGCAAGTCCTTTCGCTTCTACTCCGCATTCGGAAGAGGTAGAGGACGACCGGCTCAAAGGGGACAAAGAAGAACTACCCGAGGTGGACGGGGTAGATATTCAAAGGCCGCAGCAACAGCAGGTGCCTCTTTACCATCGGCATCTGCATCAGCCGCCCCAAAACCACTCTGAGGACTTCCCTCACAGGACACCTGTAGGAGGCAGGTTGACTCAACATCTGGCGGAATGGCAGGCTATCACGTCAGATGCTTGGGCATTGGAAACAGTTGCCCAAGGTTACTGCCTGCCTCTCCTACGCATACCTCAGTCATCCACCGGGGATCAGCTCTCAGAAAGCTCCAGATCCGCTCCTCTTGCAGGAAATTTTGGACCTGCTAGAGAAAGGTGCCATAGAACCGGTACTTGTAGCGGAGAGGAACAAGGGCTGGTACTCCCCTTACTTTGTCTTTCCAAAGAAAGACAGAGGACTGAGACCCATCTTGAACTTGCGAGAATTGAACAAATTCCTCAGAAAAGACAAATTCAAGATGGTCACTCTTTCTCGGATCCTCCAGGCCCTTCAGTTCCAGGACTGGTTGGTATCCCTGGACCTTCAGGACGCTTATTTCCATGTGCCTATCCATCTCAAACACAGGAAATACCTGAGGTTCGCAATTGGCAACTCTCACTATCAATTTCGAGTGCTGCCATTTGGGCTGACCTCCGCCCCGAGGGTCTTCACCAAGTTAATGTCGGTAGTGGCGGCAAGTCTAAGGAGGGAAGGGATTCATGTCTACCCCTACCTGGACGATTGGTTGATCAGGGCTGTCTCTTCGGAACAAGCTCAGATCCAACTAAATCACGTGTGCCACTCCCTTCACAGACTGGGCTTCTCCCTCAATTTAAAGAAGTCACAAATGATACCATCGCAGAGACTCCAGTTCAAAGGAGCGATCCTGGACACTTCCCTGGGAAAAGCCTCGCCACCAGAGGTGAGGGCTCGAGATATTCTACAGATGGTTACCAAGTTTCAAAATGCCCAACGTCTCCCAGCCTTCGACTTTTTGAGGTTGCTAGGCCTCATTCCATCCTGCATTTTCCTAGTGCCAGAGGCTCGCCTGAGAATGAGATTCCTCCAGTGGGCACTGAGGACTCAGTGGTCACAATTCTCAGGGAGAATGACAGTTCTTCTTCAGGTTCCCGACAGGGTGGCTCGAGACCTTCAGTGGTGGGCCTGTCAGGAGAACATTCTGAAAGGAGAACATTTTTGGCAACCCTGGCCGGAGATAACAGTAGTCACGGATGCCTCACTCACGGGGTGGGGAGCCCATACCAACGACTTGACCATCAGCGGTCGATGGTCTCCATCGGAGTCCAGACTACATATCAACCTGTTAGAGCTGAGAGCCATCAGACTTGCGCTGAAGGCGTTCCTGCAAGCTGTACAAGGGAAAAACGTCCTGATAATGACGGACAACACAGTGGCCATGCATTACCTCAACAAAAGAGGAGGCGTAGGATCACTACCCCTGTGCAGAGAGGCGATGCAGCTCTGGTTTTGGGCAATCCAAGAAGGAATCTCTCTATCGGCAGTTCACCTAGCCGGAGAGAAGAACTTGACAGCGGACGCTCTGAGCAGGCAGAGCACAGTCTCCCACGAGTGGGAACTAGCTCAGGAAGTCCTTCAAGAGATCTTCGCCCTTTGGGGAACCCCTCAGGTGGATCTGTTCGCCACCAGCGTCAACAGGAAATGCGATCTGTTATGCTCAAGGGAATTTCCCCCGAGAGGAGCTCTGGGAGACGCGTTCATAGTGGACTGGGAGTTTCCGCTTCTGTACGCGTTCCCACCGGTCCCTGTCATTCCTCAAATGATCAGGAGGTTGAGAAGATTCCGGAGAACCATGATCCTAATTGCCCCGGATTGGGCCAGGAGAACGTGTTACCCGGACCTTCTAGACTTGTCCATCTGCCCTCCAATTCGACTTCCACTCAGAGAGAACCTACTCTCACAGAAGGGAGGTCAGGTTCTCCATTCAGACATCAAAACCCTCAACCTTCACGCTTGGCTTCTGAAAGGTTGAGGTACAAGGATTGGGACCTCCCTGATGATGATATGGAGGTGTTGCTTTCGGCAAGGAGGCCAGCAACAAAGTCTTTATACCGCTGCCGTTGGAACAGATTTTGCAGCTGGTGTAGAGAACAGAATATCGACCCTTTTTCATGTGGTACACCAATGGTTTTATCCTTCCTTCTATATTTGGCGAATTCAGGCCTTCAAGTTGGCACCATTAAGGGCTATCTCGCAGCGCTATCCATCTTTAAGCGCACTGCGGAAGAACCATCCTATTTCAAATTACCCTTGGTAATACAGTTTCTAAAGGGGTTAACCAATGTTTATCCCCCAAGACCATTCCAAGTTCCCCTATGGGATTTAAACTTAGTACTAACTTTCCTGATGGGCACACCTTTCAAACCACTCCATTCTTGTTCGTTTCCTTACCCTTAAAACTGTTTTATTAATAGCACTTACATCTGCTAGAAGGGTGAGCGAATTACAGGCTCTTTCTTGTAAACCCCCTCACACAATATTTCACAAAGACAAAGTTGTCCTGCAAGTGAAGCCTAATTTCCTCCCAAAGGTGGTTTCTGAATTCCATATCACTCAGAAGATTACCCTACCATCTTTCTATCCTCCTCCTCACCCGGGGAAGGAGGAAGAGAGGTTACACAGGCTAGACCCTAGAAGGGCTTTAAGTTTTTACATCAGTAGATTAGCCAGGATAAGACAGGCAGACCAGCTGTTTGTAGGTTACGCAGGTCACAAGCTGGGGTTACCAATAACTAAGCAGACCATTTCCAGATGGATCATTCTAGCCATTCTGGAATGTTATAAACTGGCAGGGAAAGAGCCCCCTCAAAACCTTAGGGCTCATTCGACCAGAGGTATTGCAGCTTCATCGGCCCTCAAAAGAGGCGTGCCGGTTAAAGACATCTGTGCGGCCGCTACATGGTCGTCTGTCCATACCTTTACACGTTTTTACAATTTGGATTCCTCCTCCAGTCAAGAGACTAGGTTTGGAAGGGCTGTACTGCATTCTATTCATCAATAGAAGACAGCTTGAAGTCAGTACTCCCTCCTCCAATAATAGAATACTGCTATGGGAGCCTATCTAAGATGAGGAATACGTCGGAGGACACAATCCCTTCGAAGAACAAGTTACTTGTTACCTTGTAACGTTCTTTCGACGGGATGTTCCTCCGACGTATTCCTCATCGGCCCTCCCATCCATCCCCGCAGTTCTACTTCCCGTGTTGTTGCAGCTTACGCTCCTTCAGGGTGATTAGTCTAGTCCAGAAAGTATTATTGTGGGCTACAAAACGGAACTGAGCAACGGACTCTGCGCGCGGCCTTAATAGGCAGGTCGACGTCGATACGGCGGCTGTCGAGGGACATCGACTCGGAGGACGTCGACGCGCAGCGCCCTCTAGAGAAAACATTTTCCGAGGCCAGCAGAGCTGGAAGGAGATATCTAAGATGAGGAATACGTCGGAGGAACATCCCGTCGAAAGAACATTACAAGGTAAGAAGTAACTTGTTCTTCTGATTTAGAAACTTTAGAGTGTACAATTCTGAAGTGTATTTGGGTGTTGCTTTTATATTGCTCCCTTCTGAAGAAGGCTTATTCTAACTGACTGATAAATTAATAATTGTTTATTCAAGAAACCTTGTGTGTAAGAGTTTATTTGAATACTTGTCACTGTGAATCTCTGTAACTCCCCTACAGCTCACATTGACTCCTTGAGATAAGCCTGCCTGCTCTGCCACGCTACCAACCTGTGTAGTTCAGACTTATACCAAAGGTTGGGTCCTATTGCCAGGAGGTCAGAGTTGTTGTAGTGCACTCTAAGGGTACTGCATACAATCTTGCCTAACACGCACTTCTTTTAAACCGCCTTATTTCTTCTGTCTCAAGCTCAGCAAACAGTTGACTTTAAAAACAATTCAAAAATAACATGTGGTTCCACTGGTGTACCCCTTAACTATTCTCTAGGAGTTAGCTGGAATTTGATTTAGCTGTCTATATAAACTAGTTTAATTTAGTCTCTTTGGCTTTAAAAATGATTGTCTTGGACCTTTTTACTGCCTCTTTATAGACTCAGAGGGGGGGTTTCTCCAGCTGTGTTCTGCCATGCATTTAATTTTCCTAGATGCCAAAACCTCAGATGTAAACCATTGATTCATCTTTTTTCTCTTTGAGGAAATAATTTGTAGTGGTGCTAGGACATCAAAAGCACTTAGTGATATTCCAAAAATGATCAGTAAAGTCCTCAAGAGATGACCTTTGCAAGAGAATAACTGAGGGATAACCAATGATTCAAAAGCCTTGCATGTAACTTTGCAAAGTTCCTTGTGGGAATCAATTTTGGGCACAGGGGACCGTATTTCCTAACGGGACCAGGAAATGGCAGATCAAACTGTAAAAACAAATGGTCCGACCAAATACAGTTGTATTTGTCTATGGGTGAGCTATCTTTTTGTCACAATCCAATCGAGGATATTCTCCCCCCTCACCTCTGAGTGGCCGTTATTACGTGTTCTTGAAACCAAGACCCTGGAGTATTCAACAAGGAGGATGCTGCTTGATCGAAGGTATCATTTTCCCATAGATTGAATTCAAATAGAATCAGAAAAGTTGACATCGGTTTAGACACCGATCCAATGAGGGCTACCAGTTGTTTATCAAATGAGGGTGTCGATTTAGAAGGAGGATATAATACAAGTATAGTAAGTGTAGGATGTAGAATTCGGCATCAGTTTAACTAATATTGATTCAGTGATCCAGGTCTGGAAATGATGATGTAAATATATTCCAGCATTTTTTGTAGATTGCCACACCCCCCTCTCTGGATGCAACGCAATCAAAAATACTATACCCATTTGGGGTTGCTATCTGGGCAGCATATAGGGAGACGTCCTGAAGCCAGGTTTCAGTAATAACAATAACTGCCTTGGATTCAAGTATATAGTCTGATAATTTGACTGCATGGTGCAAGTGAACGGTTGCTCAAAAGTTTACATTTGAATTTTGTTGCTTTAGTCCATTTATTAGAATTACTACTAGTAGTACGCAAGGGAACCTCATACTTCATGGGTACTTGTGTTGTATTTAATGGTTGCATCGCTAATTGGAGCATAGGGAAGCCGGGCTTGGGGTGCTTTCATTATCTGATAAGCAATTGCATTGTGCGTTAGCGATTCATAGTCAACGGTTCCTTTGAATGAAAGCTATAAGATCGCAACAGGTTCCATCCTATATCTATGTAACGTATAGATGCAGGAAAACGATAAGCGAGGTAAATGAAGTAAGGAAAGTGAACGGGGCAGCGGCCACTCACCGTGCACAAACCGGCTCCGACACTCTGGCACTGACGCACGTGCCCGACACCGGACTAAGTAGGCACTGGAACAACAGAAATCTTGTGATCTGTAGTTCAATGCAGTGAGCTGGCAGAAACAATGAAGTTGGACCCCCAAAAATGTGCAAAGCAGCAGCAATTTATATTAAAAATAGGTCTGTAACCCACCACAAGTTAAATTTAGCAAGATTTAGGCTTTTAAAAAATCAAACCTAGGAGATTAAAATAATTTACTAAAATGCTTTCAAATGACTAGGAGATAACTGGCTGTGCAAAGACATTATCCTTTTCACCTTGGAGTTCGTTTTAGAATGTGAGGACCAGAATAGTATTTCGGACGGGGGACATTTTTGCTTTGAACATCTTGACATTTGACAGACCCTTAGATTTTGGTTGAGGTAGGGAAACGCCTCTTAGAATAGAGACAGTGAGGCTTCTGCCAACGCCCTTTTATTTTGAATAAAAGTTTAAAGCCAAAACTATGAGCTCTGTGACCACATCTCATTCGTAGCTCCTCACACATCCTTGACAAGGGTCCAATTCTGGCTTTCCATATGGCATTGTAGAACGGTGACCTGGAGAAACGGAAAAAGCCTGATACTACTCCAGAAGTTCATAAGGACTTGGCTAGAAACTTCTGCAATATGTCCTGAATTCCTGATGAGACATCCAACTCCAAAAAGGTTTGGTTGTCCAGGTGGCCACATCAACCTCAAACACTGCTGCCTGTCCTACAATTCCTCCATTTAGAGATGACAAGAAGTTTGATGCCCTGGGGGAAAACATTTTTTTTGCTGGGTAGCTGGGCGCTGAAATCAATTACTTGTGCTCTAGCAAAATTCTCACACACTTGGTGGGACGTTGTGGCAATGGCTGCAGAGCATATTCCTGAGGGCGAGGAAAGGGAAGGCTTCCTGAACATTGTGCAGCATGGCAAGGATGCCGTGTGCTAATCTCTGCAATCTGGTTTGGGTACTTTGGGTTATGTCAGTCGTGCAATGGCGGCAAGCGCTGTGACCAGATAGTTTGTGTCGCTATGCAGGTTAGATGCAGGTTAGGCTTTGCCTCCGATATTCAGGCGAAATTATTGGACATGCCCTTTGCTGGCTCTCAGCTGTTTGTTTCCAAACTCTCGTCTGCCTTAAAACCAAACATCGAAAGCAGCTCCAAAATCATTGGGTGCTGCGATTCGCCAACCACAGCTGACACTTTCGGCCTCTCTGAGTTGGAGGGGTCAATCCATTCGATTTCTATTCTGCGGTTGGAAGTGCGAGGGGGGACAATCCTCTCAGGAGGACCGAGGAGATTGCCTCGTGGCTTACAAGGATGTGGGGGCAGAGCTGCCCAAATAACCTCTGCCTCTGAGCCTTTCGTAGCAGCTGCAACACAACCTTGTTGAGGCCTTAGTCCACAAGACTGTGGTGGGGGGCAAATTGACATTGCATTTGGAAGAATGTCAAAGCCTTACTTCAGATGCTTGGGCCCTGCAAACAGTGCCATGGTTACTGCCTCCGATTCTTGAAAAAGCCTCTGAATTCTCCGCTAGGCTGCCACTCCTTGAAGGATCCAGATCTGCTCCTCTTACAGGAGATGATCACCCTGTTAGAGAAAGGTGCAATAGAATTGGTAAAACCAATTGATGTTGTGGCTTGGTCAATATTGTTTAAGGCGACAAGATTATGCAAAAGAAAAAGAAATGAAAGAAATGGAAATATTCTTGTCCTTTGTAATTTCTGATCTGTCGCGTCTCACTGAGTTGTGGTTTGAAAAGCCACTCATTACCACTTGAATTGGTATACAGTATGAAGGATACTCGGAAACGAGTCTGCGCCAAGTTAGTATTGAAAAACCAGTTGTTGGTTTTATTTAAACAATTGCCCTTGCTTATGACACGTGTTTCGGCTTAAGAACCAGCCTTTTTCAAATCAGGGCATTATTGTCACTTAATACATTTTTGTTCCCTATATGGAGAATCGGGTAACTCTCAAGCAGTCGATGGGTTCGATCCCTTCGGTTTGTGATAAATGCGTTCAATCGCGTGCTGTCGTTTCCTCCTATATAATTCTGTGCGTTTGCTAATTAAATTGACAGTTGGCGATTCAATTTACCCTGTTGAATGAAAATACTCTGTGTATATGTATTGTTGCATACCTCTGTAAAGCGCTATGTTGCTTCTTGAAGTGAGGTCCGCGCTACATAAATACCGTAATAACTCTGCATTCTGATCTTGCCCTCATCTCAGTTTATTTTTCAAATAGCTTCCCCCCGTTTCATGAAGAGCCTGGTGCGAGACACACAATTTTAAACTCTGCCTTCACAGGAAACCAACGGAGTTGTTGCAACAGACCCGCAGATGGAGTAAGTCAAGGCGCATTTAAGGCCAGCCGAGCCGTGGAGTTTTGAAGTACCTGCAGCCTCTGCACCTGGTACCCAGGTTGTCCCAGGTAGACTGTGTTACAGTAGTCCAGTGGTCCCACGATTGCTGAGGTGACTACCATAATATGGCAGTCGGCAGGTAGAAAAGTGAGCACCTTTCTCAACAATTTTTTAGTTTTCCAAAACCAATGTTGCAGACTGCCGCGATCTATCTGAGCTTCACGGGAGCCAGCGGGGAGAAGCCTCACATCCACGCTCTCCAGACATGCTGGGTGTGGGGGCACTGGCCCAGAGATTATGGCCAAAGTTGCCAAAGACCGGTTCTTTCAATTTGAAATAATTCCAAAGCAGAAGTAATCATGATAATTTTATTAAGCTAATTTATATTTGGTTTGGCAAAGACCAGTACTTTATTTTTTATTCTGCAATTCCATTCCAAAGAAGTTGTAACATAATGCATTGTTACAGTATTATTTCTACTGTAAAACATTGGTGTATCTAAATCTCAGTTTCACCTATATTCATTTTGTTCTGGTAGATGCATCATATTGAAGAGTGAACACTTTGAAAATGTACATGATCACATGGCCAAATACTTTTGGTGGGAAACCGATGTCTGTGGCCTGCTGGGTGCATACCCAAGTTCAACTGGTGCTGAACCCATGAGTTGATCCCAAACTCCTTGACATTCTATCTTGTCACCCTGTTCTTTTTATACCACCTTCCTCAAAAAGGGAGATGTCCACAAACTACAATATTCCACCTAGTTGCCAAATTCACTTCCTGCTACACCATCAGCTCTTCTTAGTCTTTCTTTCTTCTTAGGTAATGAATACACAAAGCTAACTAGATGTTTACGCAAAGTAATGATCAATAGTTGCATCCAGTCTGCATCTACAGACCTACTGTAATACTATACACCGTAATTATTTTCCAGAGGTCGCTTTGCCCTGCGATTAGGATTGCATTTTATATATAAGCACCTGGGGTAGGGAGCTGGCTGTCGGCAGGCTGGGAACGCAATGGAATCCAAAAGTAGCGGACATTTCATGCCGGCCCACTGCGCCTCTAACCAGTCGTCCGTGTCTTTGGAGGCCGTGCCCCAGTACAAGTCTCCAGTGTCCACCCGCTAGCCCCTCTGTGAACCCCCCCCCCCCCCCAGCCCAACCTGTGCGTCTTCTAGTCCTTGAAAGTTATTTCCCAGATGGCAGTTCAGAGTGCTAATAGTGATTAAATACCGCTTCTGTGGGCTCAAAGGGCTCGAATGCTTAACTTGCGCCTACCGGGCTGAGGCTTGAGGGCTGAGGGCTATACCCCCAAACTGGTATTTAACACTGTATTGAAAACCATAACGTGCAGGGGCCATCTTGTCCACCTGAAGTTGACAATTATCCTGCCGGCTGAACACCATCCTACGTAGTTTGTCTCTAGCTAGGCCTTTCCTTTAACATTGTAAACTTCTTTTTTTGATTTATGAAAGCTGAATTTCTCCTTACACAGTAAATGATGAGTCAAGGATACAGTAAACTGGACGCTGCCTGTGCAACATCGACTGCGCCCAGCTGCACAGAATTTTGCATTGAATGTTTTCAGAGCCTATTTGTGTGTATGTTCATGCAGCGAACCATTGTTCCATTAACACTCATCTAATTAATGTCTTACTGCAGAGGTACGTTAACATTTTATATTTTTGCTCATTTTATGTCTTGGGTACAATTAACCTCTGGTGGCATTAAAAATATCAGTACAGAATTGCTAATCAAATACATGTTACTTGGCGAACTCTGCTAAGCGATTCTTCGAAACGAATAAAGATTTTCCATAGTAACTTACTAGAAAGTCTTAATTCTATTAAAGACACGGAGGCGAACATTATGCTTCTCTTTCTTTATTTATATATTTAAAGAAAGTGCTCAGCAGCAAACTATTTATGTAACAGGAAAAATATTCATGTAGTTTAACAATGGAATGGTAGGAAAAAAGTTTCCGAGTAGTAGACAAACTACATTTCCCAGAATCTAGGAAAAAAGGTCCAGTGAAGTGTTAACGGATTGGTGGACATTGGTCACATGTTATTAACAGTTCCTCCCATAAACAGGCTTGAATATGATGCACTTCCTCTTTCGAAGCTGCGAACTTAACAAATGGGCAGTCATAACTGAGGATAACACGTAGTGGGAGACAGAAGCGAGCCGCTCTGGATTAGGTGGCTTTATTCATAGGAGCTGTCAAGAAAAGAAAAAGATGATCGTAATCAGATTAGGTATATTACAACCCTAGGTCCCAAAGAGGGAGGGAGAGAAATATGATATGTTCCAAAGACATGCAGAAAACATTTATCAATTATGAATGCAGATAATGCTGACAACTCGGTATAAGCCGATTTCTCGGTGGGTGGGATAATGTTCGCATCCGTGTCTTTAATAGAATTAAGACTTTCTAGTAAGTTATTATGGAAAATCTTTATTCTATGTCAAGACCGGAGGCTCCAGTATGCTGGTTTAAAGCTTACTTACCACAATAGACGCCGGCTGTTCTACCGGTTTCAGGTAGAATTGTTTAAAGATTGATTCGCTCAACCAATCAGCCATTCTCATAATATCTTCCAGTCTGATCCCGACTTGAAATGCTTTAGAAGCCATTGCTCCTCGCACAGAATGAGCACCAAAATGTGAGGTATTTATACCTGCCTGAGACAATGTCCACCGCACCCAGCGTGCTAAGGTCGGAGCGGAAACCGGTCTATGAGGCTTACGTAAGGCTATTAGCAGCTGACCGTCAGGGGAGTCTCTAAAAGGAGCTGTGACTTCCTCATAGGCTTCAAGACATCTGACCAAGCAAAGCTTAGGCTGATCTCTAAAGGCAGGATAAGAAATTACTCTAGAGTTACTCTTCGTCCTTCTATGTATGTGGAATACTACGCCGTCAGGCGAAAAGGTCCTGCCCGCTAGATCGAGGTCTCTGACGTCGGACACTCTCCTACAAGAGACCAGGCAAAGAAGCGTAGTGAGCTTGCCGGATAAGGCTGTGCGAGATAACTGTTGATTATCTGGCCAGGATAGAAAAAGGTATAACACTTTATCGACGTCCCATAGTTTACTGTACCGTGGCGGAGGTGGAGCCGCTCGCCTGATACCTTTAAGGAGTCTGCGGACTAAATGATGTTCCCCGGCAGGAACTCCTTTGATGTGATCATGGTCTGCTGAAATAGCAGACCGGTACGCGTAGACGGTTCTGTAGGCCAGACCTTTTCCCACCAAGGATGCCAAGAAATTGAGAACATCTTCTATAGGTGCCGAAACCGGATGCAAGCCTTTGTCGTGACACCAGTCTCTCCAGGCGTTCCAAGAGTTGGAGTATCTCTTGAGTGTTAGGGGCCCAACTCTCTTCGATGAGGCTAATTGCCAAGTGGGACATGCTTGGAATTTTCCACCTATCGCTGAAATCCTCCAGGCTGCTAGTACCAGAGACCCTTGGAGGAGGAGGGGGTGATGCTGGCCCTCTGGGTTCAGTAGGAGATCTGGAAATTGGGGTAGAAGGTTTGGAAAATCCGTAGAAAGTTCCAGAAGAACTGGATACCAGATCTGAGAGGTCCAGACCGGGGCTATGAGAACTAGCTCTGATTTGCTCCTGACGGGCCTTCGCCAGGGTCCGTTTAATCCGGTTGAAGGGAGGAAAGGCGTAATGTACTCCTTCGCTCCACTTCTGGAGAAAGGCGTCCATGGCTGCTGCCGGTGGGTCTAGCTTCCAGCTGTAAAATATCGGTAGCTGAGTGTTCAGGCGTGAGGCAAATAGGTCTTTGGACATGGGACCCAAAATCTGTTGAAGCCGAAGAAAGACTTCCCTGTGAAGTCTCCAGTCGCTGTAATCGACTGTGTTCCGGGAGTACCAGTCCGCCGCCGTGTTAGTCAGGCCTGGCAGATATTCTGCTGTGACAGAAATACGGTGCTCTAGGCAGTAATGCCAGAAATCTTTGCCTAGCTCCGCTAGAAGGCGAGACTTGGTGCCCCCCAGATGGTTGATGTATTTTACAGCTGAAATGTTGTCCATTTTGAGCAAGATACAACAACTTACTCTGTCCTTGGTGAAGGAGCGTACCGCGAAAGAGCCCGCTAGCAGTTCGAGGCAGTTTATATGCATAGCGAGTTCCCGGGGTGACCACGTCCCCCCTCAATCCCCCCCCCTCCCCCGTGGCCACAGTCGCATCGCGCTCCCCAGCCGGAACGGCTGTCATCTGATTCTATTACTATGTCTGGAGCGGAACCGAAAATCGCCCGGCCGTTCCAGGCTTCCATGTGAACGAGCCACCAATTGAGCGCTGTTCTTGCTTCTGTTGATAGGGTCAGCTGTTGTGAGTAAGAAAGACTGCATCTTAAATGCTGAGCCTTGAGCCTCTGTAACTCTTGATAGTGCAGTGGTCCTTGAAAAATGGCCTGAATGGATGAAGAAAGGAGGCCTATCACCCTCGCTAAGTCGCGAAGCGAAGTCTCTTCTCTCTGAAGAAGCCTGCGGATCTCCTGCTTGGTAGAATGAATCTTGGACACTGGAAGGCGGAGTTGGGCTGTCTGAGTGTCTATGACGAATCCCAAGAACTTTAAGGTTTGGGATGCTTGAAGGCAAGATTTTTCCCAATTTATGAGAAATCCAAGGCTGTGCAGAAGATCTATGGCCAGTCTGGTCTGATCCTCTACCAGTGCTTGTGACTCTGCCATGAAGATAATATCGTCTAAGTATATTATCAACCTGATGCCTTGCTCTCTTAAATGGGCTACGACTGGTCTCAGCAGTTTGGAGAAAGTCCACGGAGCCGAGGAGAGACCGAACGGAAGACTTGTGAATTCCCAGTTTCGGTCTCCCCAGGAGAATCTGAGATAGCTTGCGTGATCCTGATGTATGGGTACTGCGAGGTATGCATCTTTCAGGTCTAAGCGCATGAGCCAGTCGTTGGGTCTGAGTAGGTCCCTGAGCATATGAATGCCCTCCATCTTGAAGTGGCGGTAGACGATGAACTTGTTGAGAGCTTTGAGATTTATCACAGGCCGTACTTTCTGCTTCCTGCGCACTAGGAATATGGCGCTGTAAAAACCGCCTGTACTTGGGCAGGGCTGAATTGCTTGCTTTAGCGCTAAACTTTGAATCTCCTTGTCCAAATCTATTTCGTCCTGCTTGGACATAGTAATGGGAATCGGACGAGTTACCTGAAAAGGCTCTGTAAAGAATTCTAGACGCATGCCGCACAGTGTCCCTGACCCAAGTGTCCCCGGATAAGTAATCCCATGCATGTGCAAAAAGAGCTAGCCTCCCTCCTATAGGCGCGGGCGCTGCGCTGAGCAGACTTACCTGAGGTCTGTTGTTGTGCGGGGAACCGGGCGGCTCTCCTCCAGCCGCAACCTCTTCCTCGGCCTCTCGACGGAAAGGAGGTGTCTGCACGATCTTGCCAAATTTGATGTTCCCTGGACTGTTGAGGTCTGCGGTCGAAGAAGTACCGGCCGGACGAGCGACCTTTGCCTCGACCAGCCCTGGCAAACATTTTTGACGAGAATACTCGTTTGATAGAGGCTTGAGCCTTGTCCAGAGCAGTAAAAGTGCCTACGAATTTCGCCATCTCCTTGACAAAGGAATCACCAAACAGTAGGCCCTGAGCGGAGGCTCTGGATTCGGTGTCTGCCAGTTCAACCAGTTTTGCGTCGATCTTGTGGAGGATGCCTTTCCGGCGTTCAGCCGAGATGGAACAGCTGGCACTGCCTAGGAGGCAGATAGGTCGTTGGGCCCACCCTGACAGAATGACCGGATCGATGGAGTCCCCTGTGGCTATGGCAGCCTCGGCCAAATCTATCATCTTTGCCAATGGACCTAATACGTCCAACACTCTGTCTTGGCACGATTTTCAGGCTCGATCTATGCCTTTCCTTGGGTCCTTGGCGTTCTTGCTGAGGAAAGTTATCTCCTTAGAATCCAATTCCGGTGTATGCACAATTTTGTCCGGTATTACCGGGCGTGGGCACTCAGCTCCAAGTCTCGCACGGACTTCTTTATCTATAGGCTTACAAAGTCTGTCTTTTATGTATTCCAGGGTTCTTGGCGATGGCTCCCAATCCGAAGATCTGGGATGGACAAGATCCTCTGCGGAGAACATCCCTTCTGCGGAATACTGGTCTTGACGAGATTTTTTATTGATGGGGGCTGCCACAATCCCTGTAGTAGAGAGGGTCTCGACCCTACGGATTGAACCTCTTCATCAGCAGAAAGGGGAGACAAACTATTTTTGTCGTCACCGACTTGTTCTATGCCCTGTTGGTCTTCCTCCGGGCTCGAGGGTCTTAAGTCCCTGTTTACTTCCTCGGGACAGGAGGGTCCATCTGCGGAATGGGTCTCCTTCCTATCCAAGAAGGCTTTCTTTAGCCTTGATAAGGCGTCTGAGATTACGGTAGTGGCAGACTCTGGCTGGCTCGGGGGTTGGGGGGGGGGGGTCAGTTTCTACTCAGACGAGCCGGAGTACATCCGCCTGAGAGGTGTTTTCTTTTTTGCGTTTTTTTCTTTGGCAGGGAGTCATCGTGCAGCCGCTCCTCTACGTCATCCAGCCGCTGCTGTATTGGTAGGAGCATATCCGAGATAGCTTTCTTGATGCTAGCCTCCACTGAGGAGTTTAGCACCTTCTCTAGGCTACTTGCCATTGCCACTTCATCAAAGCCGTATGCTTCATCTTCATATTGGGGCCATTCCTGGTCCTCTTGCTCAAAATATTGGGCTGCCATGTTTCAAATTGCCCTTTTCTACTCCCTGATTCACCACTTTTTATTTTTTTTTCTTCTTTTTTTTCGGGTTCTCAGACTGCTTGGCCTCTAAGCCCACAGTATGGGCATTCAATGCATATACATAATATATGTGTGGCCCCGTACACCCGTAGAGAGCTCAGTTGTCTGACAATGCCCCTTTCTTTTTCTGCTGATCTGTCTTCGTTTTTTCATTTTTTTTTTTCTTTGTTTTTTTTTAATTATTATTCCTTGAGAGAGAGAGCAGGGCGTTGTCCAGTCTGTTCCTGGCGCTCGCGGTCGCAACTTCGTTCTAAACGGAACGAAGAAATCCGTTTGCGTGCGCCGGGAACAGAGGAAGGCACCCGAGAAGGGAGGAAGCGCCCTCTAGTGTCTGCAGGAGGTTGCCGCCGCTCCGCGGACGCTGGATCCGCCGCTCCCCCAACTCGGAAATCCCAACCCGAGTCGAGGAAGCGGTCGGGCAGTGCCCGCAGGCAACCTCACTGTCGGCAACACGCGGCAGTGAAACCGCTGATAAGAAATATAGTCGGAGCAAGAATTCCGACGAAGTCCGACGCCGGCAGCAAGTAGTCGGCGTCGGATGGAAACTGTGTAAGGTGACGGTACCTACAGAATTAACCATTCAGGGAAGGGAAGAGGTCACGGCGCACCTCGCGCTAGAGTCTAAAAAGGCTCTGTAGTTCAAGGACATCAAGAAGTAAACGTCTCATACACAAATAGTAATGAAAAACAGATTGAATATAATGCACTTATCTCATGCTGTGAGCAGCAAAGAAAGAGGAAGTGCATCATATTCAAGCCTGTTTATGGGAGGAACTGTTAACTGATTGGTGGACACTGGTCACGTTATTAACACTTCACTCGACCTTTTTTCCTAGATTCTTGGAAATGTCATTTGTCTACTACTCGGAAACTTTTTTCCTACCATTCCATTGTTAAACTACATGAATATGTTTCCTGTTACATAAATAGTTTGCTGCTGAGCACTTTCTTTAAATATATAAATAAAGAAAGAAGCATAATGGAGCCTCCGGTCTTGACATAGAATTCATGGCGTGCTTTGTGTTAAGTACTTTAATAATTCTCATTTATAATGGTGAACTTTATTGCTGTTCACTGGTCGTGGCAGCATAACTTTTATTGGGGAGTGTGAGGTTGCATTTGCCATTGGACAGCCATAACGTATTGGCTTTGCCAGCAATTGTTTTGCTTTTTGTCACACTGCTGCTGGGCCCTCTGTTTTGTGTTGCTGCGAAGTTTTGCAGATTGCATTGTGAAGTTTGTCTTACAACCGTGCACGAAAGGGTGAGGGTGTTAACTACCATGCTGTTTATTTTTTCAAATAGGCAAGAAGGTATTTAATGGAGTACATTTACCTCATTATGGAGATTGTTGGCGATTTGCGTCCAATAGCTTACTTGTTTGAATCTTTGCAGTATTAAAGTGGCAGCTAAGTGACCTTCACCTAAAAGATGTCAGCTCGCTTTTTTTGTTATTTTTGGCGAAAATCCCACATCTTATGACTGGACAAGCATTGATGAAATGTCATGTGCAGGTGTTAGCTAAACTCAATTTCGTAAACTGGAACTTCTACTTGTCATAAGCATCTGCATCGAAACAGCAGCCGTGACCAATGAAGTAACACAATCTGTGTGTCTTACCATTGATGATAGGCACATTGTAAACCGATTTTACTGATGCATGCCGGCCGAGTGTACAGTGAGTATGGGATCGGCATTGATTGCTGGCAGCCTACCTGTGTTCGGGATGGTTTTATTGTAGCCTGCTGAAAACATAACAAGATTGTGGAATTGGAATCCGCGTCACAAGGGCTCTTTGGCAGTTGGCCAGAAAGCTTTCTGCGCTCCACCCCCACACCCTTTTTCTCTTGTCATTTGATTTATCCAATGGCTGTTTCCAGATGGGCAAATTGCAAGAATAAATGCATCTGGCAGAGGGCAGAGACGTCAGTCTCGCACTACGCACATCTGACTCAATGACTGAGCAGAGATGATTTGAAAGGGTAGCCGTGTGATTGTCTGTCTCCAGCACACTAAGTGACCTTAATAGCAGCTACACATTTACTACCCTTGAGGGAGGAAACAAAGGAAGGAAGGAAGGAAGGAAGGAAGGAAGGAATGAATGAATGAAGCGGACTAACGGTGAAGTAGAATACGACGATGAAGATGGCGAAGATGCTAAACTTTACAAGTAATGCCCAAGGATGCTGACCTGTTTTCTAAAGCTGCGTTATCTGGCGGAGCACATTTCCTTTGTGCTCTCATTCCCAGGCTATCTTCATGCCTTTGTCTTTGTGCCATGCCACGTACAGGAGGAAGGTACGTACGCGTTTATAATGCATGATTTCCTTGCATAATACAAAGCTGACCACAAACTCGATCGTAAATCTAAAATGGTCACTTACATTTGGTTGGTTAAATAATTAAGCCATACCTGGGAGTTGTAATGCAACCATTTAAAGCTATTATTGTAGGTATATATTTTTTTTAAAAAAATTGTAAACTTGCATCTGAATTGGTGCGCTGTACTAACCAAATATTCTTAGCACATTAACGCACCTTATTTGAATTTTAAAAGAGAAAAATAGTTGTTAACTTATGTATTTCATGTTGCATTAGGCTGTAAACTATGATCATACTTGTTGGATACTGTGGCGTTTGTTTTCATTTTCCGTGAAGATTTTTCTGCTGGACCGGTTTTTAATTTACACTTGAATTTACGTTTGATATTCAGTTTTATTTTTCTGCTGTTTTGTTTAAAACGTATCTTGTCTAAAATGGAGCCAAACATGCCCAAACGGCTTTTTGTTTTTGGTACTATCATTAGAAAGCTGGGGCAGGAAACACAATTTTCTTGTTGCACAGTTGTAGTTAATCTCAAGTCTGTCCATGATTGACTTGGATGCATGGACCATAAAATGCCCTATGAACCGCATCGGGTTTTCCGCGATAGTGCATAAGTAATAAGATCACAAACGCCTTGTAGTCTCCTCCCTCCACTCCTCTCCCCACCTCTTCTTTGCCAATACTGTACATGGTGGAGCTGCTCCTGATTTGTTTATAAAAGTCTTTTGCCCAAGTCTTTTGTTGGGCAGAAAGGAAGTGGACAGTCGCAGTTTGAGTGACTTGCTTGTGCACAAGGAGTTTAAAGACAAATGCATGAAAGTTTAAGTTGCATCCTCTACTAACGGCCTGC
Source organism: Ambystoma mexicanum (assembly GCF_040938575.1). Lineage (NCBI taxonomy): Eukaryota > Metazoa > Chordata > Amphibia > Caudata > Ambystomatidae > Ambystoma > Ambystoma mexicanum. The sequence goes on from NC_090934.1 coordinate 729,221,596, forward strand.
TTAATGAGTTTCGATATCTCCAAAAGAGTAATGGTGCATCTCAGTTTTGATCTATTACAAAAGGGTATGGGCAGTGTCTAGGGAAGCCGGCATGCGAGACAAGCATTCTGGATTTCCGCTTTAAAGCGGCCTGTGGGTCTCCCTAAAGGTCCTGTTGTCTTTGGTAAGAATTTTGAGCATTTTTGACCTTCTTGTGTTTGATACTCGGTAAGCCGTTTAGTGAAATGGTATTTATTTGAAAAATGTAGTTTTTTTAAAGCACACTTTGTCTATCAAAAGATATTCGTATGTATTGTGTGGACCCTCCCTTTGTGTGTCTATAGCATGTGTTTACTGTATATTGATTGCTAAGCTGCTCTACCACTTTGAGAGTCGGGATACTCTGAGGAAACATCATGTAAGGTCGTTGGGTTGATATATCGTGCCCTACACATAGGGCCCAAACAATTTCCTCACATTTCCACTCCTCCTGGCTGTCATGATCTCTGCTTCCAAAAGGTCAGGGTTTTCCCAACTCCCTTGGAAGCAGATCCATAACCCAGGTTCCGAGTGCCAAACAGTCCCAATTGGGACCTTTTGGACCCAGTCCTGGCGCCAGTGGCACCAGGCTCATAAATATGCCCAATCCCAGCGCTGGAAGCGCCGGGCTCATAATGCTTGGGTGGACTTACCTGCAGCAGACCATGCTGCTTACTTGCCTGCCAGTTGAGCCTCTGATCCTCTTCTGTTTGGAACTACTTTTCCTGTTGGGTGGGGCAGGAGCCACTCCCTAGATTCAGAACACTGGAACTCTTCTGGAAAGCAGGAACTCTTTTCTTACCTAGGCGTGGCTGTGGAAGGAGACACCTAAGCACTACAGGAGGCTATTTAAACCACACCCGATGGATGAATCTTGCTTTGCGTTATTCTGCATCCTCTGCAGCAGAACGTTCATCGTGTCTTCTGCATCTGATCCTGGGCCTAAGGAAAAAGGCTTACCATCCTGAATCCAGTCTTCAGCAACACCTATAAAGACAAGAAAGAACAGGTTAGCATTACGGTCTTCAGTGACAGCTCTTCACTTACCTGATCCATCGGCTGTCACCAACGCCTCGCGCTGCATTCCGGCATCTGAAAGACAAAGGCTTACCTACTCCTCGTGCGCTCCGGAGGTCTTCACACTGCATTCCGGCATCTGAAAGACAAAAGCTTACCAACTCTTCGCACGCTCCGGAGGCCTTCGGTGCTGCATCCCGCATCTGAAAGACAAAACAAGGTGTGTTTAAAGACATTGGGGAACTTTAATACTCACGTGCCATTACTCCTTTCCACATCTAACCCAGTGGGTATTCCGGCACCCTGCAGCCGCTCCGAACCTGTACCTGCAAAATAAAAAGACAGAGCGCATCGTGAAGCAGGCAACAAGCGCTTACTTACGTGCTTCCAGGCACTTCTATTCTTCACACGGGCTCCATCTTCAACTCACTTCAGCCCGTCATCCGCCATCGCCGGAACCCTGCAAAACAAGAAACATCATTACTAAAGACTTTAAAGACATTAGAATTACTCAAAACTTACCGTTCGTGCAGTAAACGACGGACAGCAGTCCTCTGAAGTCAAAAGGCCTGCTCCCCTTATCCAGTGAAGAAACTGGTTACAGCACCCTGCCCCGAGGCAGATGGAGAGCACGGCGTTCACTTACCTAAGGTGAGAGCGTTAACCTTTGGGGTTCTACAGGAGAAGAGAAAGGGAAGAAGAGAGACATTCAATAACCCAGTTCCTTAATCCCATATTTTCTATCTGCAGACATCTTACCCTTCAAGTCAGACATACAGTGCACAGAGGTCCAGCCCCAAGAGCCAGCCTTGTGTTACACATCACCTTTGCAGATACGGTATACGCCCAGTCAAGACCGGCGCCTCTACGGGAATCAGGTGAGCGTTACAGAACGCAAAGCCTACCACAAAACTCCTGTCCCGGCGCTATGGAAACCTCGGATACCGACCAGCTAGCCCAGTTACTTGGGGAACTAAGGGCAGAAGTGCATGCAGCCCGTCAGGAAACGAACGCTCTAAGAAGGGAACTGATTATTTCCAAGGAGCAAACAGATGATCTCGCTAGACAATTGCTACAGTCACAAGCCGGACAGACCCCGTTACCCGCATCTGGGGGAAATCTTCCTTCTACATCCTCTATGAATCCAGTGCAGATCAACCTACCTGGGACTGTACCTCTGGCTCCGCCCGAACGATTTTCTGGTGACCCAAAGAGGTTTGCAGTATTTATCAATCAGTGCCGGTTGCATTTCTTATGCCGGCCAGCAGCCTTTCCAACTAATCAAGCTAAAGTAGCTTTCGTGCTTTCGTACCTTAGTGGCAATGCGGCAGACTGGTCGATCCCTCTAGTAAATCAAGATGATCCGGTCCTCCATGATTTTCAAGCTTTTCAGCTCAGTATGGAAAAACTGTTCGCAAGACATTCACAGGGGCAGGCCTTGGACAATGAGCTTCTTTCGTTGCGACAAGGTAATCAAGACCTTTTGGCTTATATTGCGTCTTTCAACAGACTGATAGTGGAAACTCAATGGCCTGAGGACAAAAGGATTACGCTGTTTTATAGAGGTCTACGTGGAGAGCTCAAAGATGTGTTAGCCCAAGTAGTGAATCCCCCACAAGATTGTTCGGACTATATAGACTTAGTCGTTCAAATAGATCACAGACTGCAGAACAGGAAGGCCGATCGTTCCAAGTTTGATGCTGGAGTATTTTCCAAACCGCCAACTCCTTCCAAAGGAGTAGACCCCGGGGAACCCATGCAAATAGGGGGTCTGAAAGGTCCTCTAACACAAAAGGAGCGGGAAAGGAGAAAACAGTTGCAATTATGCCTCTATTGCGGAAACTCAGGGCACTTTCTTCGAGACTGTCCGGTGAAACCTGCCAAGAAGGCAGTAGGAGCTGCAGTTACCAAAGTTACAAACTCTGAGCAGGGAAACGACCTCGCCCGACAAGAATAGAGGTCCTCTTGCCGAGCGTGAAAACCAGTTCCGTGACCTCGCATTTCGTGATACCTATGGTCCTCATTAGCCCTGATAATCCGGATCGATTACATGCAATTGAAGCTTACGTCGACAGCGGTGCCATCGGCAATTATGTGGATCATGAAATGGTTTTGAGGATGAATCTAACTCTTTGTCCCAAGGCTGTAAAGGACGTCATTACTACGGTGGATGGTACGGAGATAGCCTCCGGGCCAGTAACGCATACCACTCAAGAGGTGACGCTAGTAAGTCAAGATGGACACCATGAGAAGATCGTGTTCGATGTGATCAAGGCCCCTCAGTTTCAGATTATACTAGGAATACCTTGGTTAGAGAAACACAATCCTCTGATCGATTGGCGAGCAAGAACGGTCCAGTTTCCAGAATGTGTCTCTACTTGTCACCCTCCACCTGGTGTTGCACTGGCAGCAATTTCTTCAGAGACTCCCCAGTTACCTCCCGAATACCTAGAATACCAAGATGTTTTCCGGAAGGATCAGGCTAACTCTCTACCTCCTCATAGGTCTTATGACTGCCAGATAGACCTGATACCTGGATCTACTCCTCCTTGTAGTAGAATGTATGCCCTCACCGAGCCTGAGAACCTTCACCTTCGACAATACCTGGATCAATACCTGGCAAATGGGTTTATTCGTCCTTCCAAGTCCCCTGCTTCTTCAGCTTTGTTCTTCGTTCCAAAAAAGGAAGGAGACCTTAGAACTTGTACAGATTATCGCTCCCTGAACCAGATCACCGTTAAGAATAGATATCCGTTACCTTTGATCCCTGAACTCCTGGACCAAGTCAGAAAAGCATGCATATATACAAAGCTGGATCTTAGAGGAGCTTACCACTTGGTACGAGTAAAAGAGGGCGATGAATGGAAGACGGCCTTCCGCACCAAGTATGGACTATTTGAATATCAGGTCATGCCCTTCGGACTTTGCAATGCCCCGGCCGCCTTTCAATATTTTATGAACGATGTCCTCAGAGAGCTCATAGATGTGTGTGTTGTTGTTTACATTGACGACATCCTCGTTTATTCTTCATTGGAATCTGAACATCGGAAACACGTGAAAATGGTCCTCGAGAGATTGCGTCAACACAAACTTTTTCGCTAAGTTGGAAAAATGTGTTTTCAACGTGACTGAAGTTGAATTCTTGGGATTCATATTATCACCTGGCGGAGTGCGTATGGATTCAAAGAAGGTCGATGCAGTTCTCAAATGGCCATCACCATCCTCCGTAAAAGGTGTGCAAAGCATGTTAGGCTTCGCTAACTTTTACCGCAGGTTTATCCCCGAATTCTCTCGAATAGTCCAGCCCATCACTGCCTTGTTAAAGAAAAACAAACGTTTTGAATGGTCTACCGAGGCGGAACAAGCTTTCCAGTATTTGAAGACTAAATTTATCTCTGCACCAATCTTAAAACACCCTCGCCCCGAACCCCCCTACATCGTGGAAACTGATGCTTCAAGCCTTGCCATGGTGGCAGTTCTATCACAAAAGGACCCGGTAACCAATCAGTTGCATCCCGTGGCATTTTGGTCCCGCAAATTCTCGCCTCCTGAAATCAATTACACGATTACTGTCAAGGAACTTCTGGCTATCAAGTCTGCCTTTAAGGCTTGGCGGCATTATCTGCTGGGGGCCCGACACACCGTTACTGTGATTACGGATCACCGAAACCTGCAATATTTGAAAACCGCAAAAGCCCAATCCTCTAGACAACTCTGTTGGGCATTATTCTTTGCCGAGTTTGACTTCATAATTACCTATCGACCTGGTACAAAGAACGGTAAAGCTGATGCCCTTTCTCGGATGGGAGTGGAAGAACACTTGATCAACCCTAAACCTGTACCAATCATTCCCAAACAAAGAATTCTGGGTGTAATCGCCACAGAATCCATAGAGGAAGTTAAGGATAAGGCCAGGCAACTTGTAACTCCAGCAGACATACAGAATTGGCATCTGCAGGGAAAGGACTTTGCAGTAAATGACAACTTATTGTATTTCCAAGAACGATTATACCTACCCAGCACAGATTTACAGAAAAAAGTAATCTCTTGTTATCACGATTCTTTAATGGAAGGACATCCCGGTATGGCCAAGACCTCAGAAAAGATCAAGCGCTACTTCTGGTGGCCGTCTTGGAAAAAAGATATCAGAGACTTTATAATGTCCTGTGGAGTATGCGCCCAAAACAAGAGTCAAAAGGAAAGACCAGCAGGCCTCTTACGCCCTATTGACATCCCACCTCGCCCTTGGCATACGCTTTCTATGGACTTCATCACCGATCTACCTCCATGCTCCGGATACAATACGATTCTAGTAATCGTGGACTTATTCTCCAAGATGGCGCATTTCATTCCGCTCAAAGGCTTGCCAACAGCAGCAACTCTGGCCCGAGAATTTCTCGAAAACATCGTCCGACTGCACGGTTTTCCTTCGGTTCTAATTTCGGATTGAGGTAGTCAATTTATTTCGCATTTTTGGCGAAGTTGCTGTCGGTCGGCTCAAATTGATGTGAGACTATCGACCAGTCACCACCCTCAGACCGACGGACAAACCGAGAGGACCAATCAAACTCTGGAACAGTATTTACGCTGCATGCTGCAACAAACTGAAAAAACTTGGAAAGACATCCTTTGGATAGCCGAATATGCCTACAATAACTCTGTCCATTCGGGATCTGGGAAAACCCCGTTTTTTCTTTTGTACGGCAGTCACCCTCGAACCTCGGAGTTGGATCCCCTCCAAGATCGTGAAACACCAGCAGTAGACTACCTGCATTCTACAATCACCCAAGCCTTTAAGGAAGCTGTTTCTCACCTTCAAAGGGCTAAAGAACAATACAAGAAAGGAGCAGATCAACATCGGAAGGAAGCCCCTCAATATCAAGTAGGGGATCAAGTCTGGTTATCCACCAAATATCTACCTCTAAAAGGGCCACGCACATTCAACCCAAGATACCTTGGTCCCTATTCCATCACTACCATAGTAAACCCAGTAGCGGTCAAGTTGGACTTGCCCCCGCACATGAAGATACATCCGGTCTTCCACGTCTCTCTATTAAAACCCGTGCAACCTCAAACCCGACTAACTAAATCTCCAAAACCTATTCTAGTTGATGGAGAACTCGAGTTTGAAGTCAAAAGCATTCTGGACTCCAAGATCTCCAAATCTAAACTATTTTACCTAATTGACTGGAAAGGCTACGGCCCCCAAGAGAGATCCTGGGAACCTGCTGAATATGTCCACGCTCCTCGCCTAATCAAAAGATTTCACCGAACACTTCCTGACAAGCCAAAACCCCCGGAGAAGCCCGGTTTGGGAGGGGCCTTGAGGGGGGGTACTGTCATGATCTCTGCTTCCAAAAGGTCAGGGTTTTCCCAACTCCCTTGGAAGCAGATCCATAACCCAGGTTCCGAGTGCCAACCAGTCCCAATTGGGACCTTTTGGACCCAATCCTGGCGCCAGTGGCACCAGGCTCATAAATATGCCCAGTCCCAGCGCTGGAAGCGCCGGGCTCATAATGCTTGGGTGGATTTACCTGCAGCAGACCATGCTGCTTGCTTGCCTGCCAGTTGAGCCTCTGATCCTCTTCTGTTTGGAACTACTTTTCCTGTTGGGTGGGGCAGGAGCCACTCCCTAGATTCAGAACACTGGAACTCTTCTGGAAAGCAGGAACTCTTTTCTTACCTAGGCGTGGCTGTGGAAGGAGACACCTAAGCACTACAGGAGGCTATTTAAACCACACCCGATGGATGAATCTTGCTTTGCGTTATTCTGCATCCTCTGCAGCAGAATGTTCATCGTGTCTTCTGCATCTGATCCTGGGCCTAAGGAAAAAGGCTTACCATCCTGAATCCAGTCTTCAGCAACACCTATAAAGACAAGAAAGAACAGGTTAGCATTACGGTCTTCAGTGACAGCTCTTCACTTACCTGATCCATCGGCTGTCACCAACGCCTCGCACTGCATTCCGGCATCTGAAAGACAAAAGCTTACCAACTCTTCGCACGCTCCGGAGGCCTTCGGCGCTGCATCCCGCATCTGAAAGACAAAACAAGGTGTGTTTAAAGACATTGGAGAACTTTAATACTCACGTGCCATTACTCCTTTCCACATCTAACCCAGTGGGTATTCCGGCACCCTGCAGCCGCTCCGAACCTGTACCTGCAAAATAAAAAGACAGTTAGAGCGCATCGTGAAGCAGGCAACAAGCGCTTACTTACGTGCTTCCAGGCGCTTCTATTCTTCACACGGGCTCCATCTTCAACTCACTTCAGCCCGTCATCCGCCATCGCCGGAACCCTGCAAAACAAGAAACATCATTACTAAAGACTTTAAAGACATTAGAATTACTCGAAACTTACCGTTCGTGCAGTAAACGACGGACAGCAGTCCTCTGAAGTCAAGAGGCCTGCTCCCCTTATCCAGTGAAGAAACTGGTTACAGCACCCTGCCCCGAGGCAGATGGAGAGCACGGCGTTCACTTACCTAAGGTGAGAGCGTTAACCTTTGGGGTTCTACAGGAGAAGAGAAAGGGAAGAAGAGAGAGACATTCAATAACCCAGTTCCTTAATCCCATATTTTCTATCTGCAGACATCTTACCCTTCAAGTCAGACATACAGTGCACAGAGGTCCAGCCCAAAGAGCCAGCCGTGTGTTACACATCACCTTTGCAGATACGGTATACGCCCAGTCAAGACCGGCGCCTCTACGGGAATCAGGTGAGCGTTACACTGGCGTTCCCCAACCCCTTCCAGAACCTCCCAGCCTCTTTTTCCACAAAGCCAGTGAGCATTCACCATACTAAAGCAAGTGTTGGCAAAGATTGGAGTATTTCCATCTTCAATCTTATCACATACCACTAGAGCAATTTCAATACTGGTTTTGCATAGTACCAGGGGTGTCCTGATATTTAAGTCGGATCAAACATTTTGTTTGGTATCTCGTATTCCAGCTGTTATTAGTAACATTTTTATTTTGATTAAAGCAAGGACTTATCTCGAGCAATGTGGAGTGCTTTACAAGGAGTTTGAGGCCAGCATCTGGGCGGGCATCTTTTAACAGTAGTACAGTGCTTTGAGTTGTGTTCTCTGCTTCCATTTGGATTAGTCCATGGTCAGGTGCTGTTGAAAAAGCCAAGTTTTGAGAGATTTGCAAAATTGGAGAATTGTGGATGCATTCTGAGCAGATACCATGATATAGTTCCTGAGGAGGCAGGTGCGTGACAGAAGGATGTTTGCAGGCCCTCTTTGCAGACTAGTTGTGATTCGAGCTGTTTGGTTTGCTCTGTAAGGAGATGTGCCACCAAATATGCAGTGCTTGTCCGTCAGGTAATGTTGGTTTGCTACTAGTGACAGCTTTGTAGAGTATACATGCAGTCTTCAACAAGTTTCCTGGCTTGGAGAGGAAGCCAATGTAGGATTGGAGAATCTTCAGTCATATTTCCGCACACCGGTACTAAGACGTGCTACAGTGTGGTGAACTGCTTTCAGGGTGGCAAAGTGGACGGCTGAGAGCCCTGTTGGGAAGGAGGGCATTGCCTCCTGCCTCCCATCTGGGCTAGACCACAAAGGACTGCACTACAGTCTGTACATCCTGTGTCGGGAGCAATTTTCAACTGTGCGACATCATGGTACTGTAGGGGAGAAGTGGTCCAAAAGACCCCCCCCTTGCCTACATCTCCACCCCGGGTGAGGGCCATGGCTCATCGGGCGTTCCCTCCTACCACCAGGGCCCAGGTGGTGGATGGCTCACCTGCTGAAAGACATTGCCCGCACGTATTAAATCTAGCTAGGACTCAGAAACCATTTTCTGTCTGCAAAAGACGGTGTGAGCTCAGCGCGCTGCAGCGCGGCCCCCACCTTCAGATAGTTCCAGTCCTCCCTGTCTCCGCAGCACCATGGTAGATCCGCTGCAAGCACGTTCCCACGAACAAGACGGGCATGATCTAGCGTAATACATTAACATTGTAACAGTTCACCTTCCGCAGTGTATCGCTGCTCCCACAATGACCCGGTCAGCAAGGCCTGGGCGATGGGAAGATCTGTAGAATGGTCATCTGCTGAAAGCAGACAGGTACCCAAATATGAATATAAGAAACCTCTTAACACATGCATCCTCTCCATACAACCATTCTTACTAAAGAAATCTGTGAAATTGTGTAATTATCGTACATGACACCAGCCGTGAAGGACCCACACCCCTGCAGGGGTGTGCAAATGTTAGAAGCATTCCCGGGGGATTATTCTTCATAAGTATCACTGAAAGCCCCACGCCCCCCGGTCCCGCACCACAACTGGACTGATGCTGCTAGAGTACACAAGAAAACGAATGTAACCATACCCATGACACATGTGAAGAGTGTGCGAGAATGCACTCGTCACACGTGTATGTCTAGGCCCCTCATGTGCCATCTCCGCCACGCACAGTGGCGGGTTACTTTCTATGTACTCCACCAACCCTAAAACTACCTCACTCATTGCAAATGTATATGCATATAACTAAATACTGTAGTTGTTAAGACATAGTGTATGAATAAGGTGCTCCGACTGGGTATAATCGAAACACATCCAGCAAAGTTTAAATGCATGTTTCAAAATGATTTGAATAAGTATTATAGAGTGTTCATGTTTGTGATGTTTTTACCTAAAATCGGCAACACACGAGGGAGATACCTTTGTGAAATGCATGCAAGGCCGTTCCCCCTCCCACCCTGCGAAGGCTGCCAAGACATGAGAGCAGAGGCCCGCGCTGCGCTACTCCGCCTCCCCCAACCAGACTGGAGCCGCTTCAAAGATTTGTAGCCCCCTCTGCAGCACCCAAGGCCACGGCCCGCCACCTGCACTATTTACAGCACAGCAGTAAACCTCTGCCTGAACACACACTTCTAACGGCGCCCCCTCGTAAACCCCACAGCCCACCGGATCATCTTAGACTTATGGCCCTGTGCAATCAGGACACCCAACACTTTGACAACACACAGCGGAACATCCATAACAACTTCTAACAAGGCAGAAAGACCTGCACCACCCGTCCCAGGCCCTGAAGCTTAGCCCCTCGACCTATAGCCCCGGTCAACAGGACACTGGTAACCATGTCCTGACGTATTACCTCCAGACCCCTCACAAGGTACATTCCTCCTGTGTTGCATTAACCTGTAGAATAACCTATTGGAAGATTTACTAAAGAAGATAATATTGCAATGACTGAATGACTGCGGTGTGCATGGCCCAGGGCAAATAAGTCAGGAAAGGACATTCATCTCTGACACTGGCCACGATGGCACAACAACACCGCCCGGATGAACCCAGCCAACCTGCCAGGCCCAGCCCAACCCGCGAGGCTGACCAGTGACGTCTTCCAGCCAAAGCCAACCACATCGCAGCAGCACCTATAGTTAGTCGTCGCCACCCAATCCCATTGAACTTGTGCCCCCTATAGTGTGTAGGTTCTTATGACGTTTTTTTTGTAAATATATACGCCTGTCTTTGCTATTGTCAGACAGAGCGCTCTCGGAGTTTTGCAGAGTTCTTTGCATGCCCTATTCTAATCGATAAACTCCCATTTAAGCTCACCCGCACTCTGTCCTGGCTTTATTCCCAATTTGGGAGAGTCCTTTATTGTCTCTCATTGCGGGGAGGATCGTGCTGGTTGGGGACGCATGCCTTCAGTACCTAGACCTATGTGGGCAGAGCAAACCGTTTTTTATTAAGTCTTCCCTGTGGGCATGCCTCAAAACCTGTATTCACCAACACCTATTAGTGAGTGATAATGGACCACTGGCGAATAAACAATACTGTGATGTCGGCGTGTGCAGAACTGAAGTGGCAAGTGACAATTTATTCCTGGATTTGCTTGCAAATGTAATTTTTACCACCTGCCACAGTGAGCTTTTCATCAACTTTGGCCTCCCCTCTGTCCATCCCCACCACCCCACTAACAACTGTTCTGGAGTCATCCCATGCACTCCAATCTTTGGTGAATTTTATATTCAGTCAGTTATTCGACATAAAATATTCAAGTGAACGCATGCAATACAAAGTAAAAAAAAAGGAATACAAATTTAACAATGCTTAAATACTAACATAAAACTGTTAAATCATTAGACATTTCTCATCCCATAAAAGTGACACATTTGGCAGTATAACATTCTCATCTAATCGGGCTACATTTAGGATCATAGCTGAGGAGAGCTCAGCTCGCAGCCTGTGACCCTATTTTTTTTTTAACTACCCAATTTCCATAACGGTGTGGTTTATCAACTTCTTTCTTATCAGCCATGATCTGTGGGTGTATCTCGCAACCGCAAAAAACTACATGTGATAAAGAACATTGCTGTTCTGGTGCTTCTTACCCCTGCTTTCCTGAGTATCTGCCTTAAATATAAATGGCTCAACTGTTTTTTTTTTTTTTCTTTTCTTCACATAGCAGCATAAAATGTGTCATTGATTCAGAAGCCTCCTCACACATCTGGCATTTATCTGTATTCGTCTCTTTCCAGGTGCACGTTAAAGCGCCCACTGGCAGGGTCCCCAATCTCACCGCCATGCATAGGGATTTTTCATACTGAGGGGATGTAAAATCTTGATATGATTTTCTGCCTGGCATCATAACTTCAAGATAGGCAGGGCCCAGTTTGAGCTTCAAGGCATCCGCAACCAAACGGGAAAGAGCAGGGCTAATGGACACTATAGTTGCCACTGGGGTTACTTCTAATTCCAGAAGTGCTCTTCGCAATGAAACTAGGTTCTTTAAAAAAATCCTTGTTCGATAGAGGAGAGATTTCCCAGGTTGGCATAGCACCACAGTTCTGCCCCATATAATGCTGCCGGAACGGCCTGCTTGTGTGTAGGTCTAGTGCTGGCGTAATTGCCCCTTGACAATGACTTGCATGGAACACCTGGGTGGAACCCCCATATTTTTCTAATGTCGAGACAGACTGTTTTACCTGGGCTACCCACCCCTCCGATTCTTGGTATCTTAACCCCAGGCCATCAAAGTTTTTGACTTGCTTTAGTTGCTTTCCAGTCACTTTTAGCTCCAAGGGTATAGATTTTGAAAATCGGGGCTTGAACACCACTACTTTTCATTTTCCAATATTTAGGTTCAGATACAACTCTTTACATTTTGACATAAATATTGCCAAGGATTTTTCCAAGCTTTGCAGGGTTGTTGCCAATAAAAATGCATCATCTGTGTAAAATAACGCCAGGTACTTGTCTGTGGGCAATTTAGGGCAATCCTGGCAATCTTTTAATAGTTTGTTTCTTGAATATAAAGATTGAACAGGAGGGCGGCCAGTGAACAACCCTGCCTCCACCCCTTTACTACTTCAAAGGCTGTGGTGTTCTCGCCTCCTAAGCCATAGCGAACTGAGGCGCTGTTTCTGGAATAGAGGAGCCTAATGATCCTAATCAAATGTGCCGGTACTTCACGTGTGGTTAATACCGTCCATAAAATTTCCCTAAATACCGAATCAAATGCTGTCCTCCGATCGAGGAAGGCAGCATATAGTTTCATTTGTTTCAATACTTTTTATGTATGGATCAGCATGAGAAGTAAAAAAACAATGATCTATGGTTCCTCTATGCCTTCTGAAGCCACCTTGTAGCTCGCTTGTTCTTGCTGTCAATCCACTCTTGTAAGTAACTTAACATGGTCGCTCCAAAATGTTTACCTGTGCTTTCAAGGAGAGATCGGACCGTGATTAGCTGGGTTATCTCCCCACCCCACCTCCCTTTTTGACTTGTACAAGGGTATTATCGTCGCCTTGTGCGAAGATACAGGGATTTCACCATCTCTTATCACCGCATTAAATACCGTGCACAAAACCGGGGACCAGATAGCCACCTCATCCTTAAGTCCGAATTGTATATACGTATAAAGTCCTTGGGAGGATATTTGACGTATACCCTGTCTGCCTACCCAGGTACCTGCCAGACTATAATCCACCTATTTCCCCTCTGTCAACAAGCAATATGGATATTTTGGATTTGTAGAGCACAACAAATGATAAGTAAAATGAATGCACAAATATTTAATCAACTGTCTAGCTATATTAAAACTTTCGCAATTCTTATGACATCTCAGTATCTGCTTAGGTGACCATATGCTTTGCCTCATATTTGGATAATTAACATTAAATCCTGAGCCCTCATCAAACCACTTAGGTTAGAAATAAACTCCTGTACTAATTGCTCCCGGTCTGATGAGGGTGGCAGCATATTGCCAGTAAATAATTCAAATTTATATTTAAAGGAACCACATTGATGCCCTGAATTCCCCCTGAACTGGACCACCTTTGGATCCACAGCTAAGGCAAATGGAGGAGAGTGGGCATCCCAGCACCTTTCCCTTCCCTCACAGGTATCTAGCCATTTGCTTACATCCTGGCTGAAGGCACTTAAGCATGTACATTCAATCCTGTCAGCATTCCTTTCAGATTAGCTTATAGAAGCCCAAGTCAACGCAATCGGATGGCTTAATCGAGCATCAGGTGGACTACAGGAACACCCACAGTGCCCCGCCATCTCGTAGACTGTAGGCCTGCTGCACCTTCTTTGTACACAGCACAAAATCCTCCTTATGGATCAACCCACACTGATGAAATTTGTTCAAGCCGGTTCCGTGTGATATCGCCGCAAAAATATCACCATATTTTTGCGCCGATATTACCCCATGGAACCTGCGAGGGACACCCCCGCAATCCCCATATATTTTCAAAGGGAGCGGGGGACACCCCCGCAACCCCCATCCATTTACCCCATAAATTATCCCCACCAAAAATATTGCTTATGGCCATTCCCGACGACCATATGTACGGCGATATTTTTGGTGGGGATAATATTACCCGATACCTTCAAGCCTTACATCCAAGACCCTTGTAAGCCACCTTGCATCCTTTTCAAGAGAGCGATTTGGTATGACCTGCAGTTCTCAATGTCTTTACATGGTTCTAGGATCACCTCGATCATCATCAATCAAGTCGTTCAATCTATTCCCAGCCTTTTAAAAGAAACAGCTAAAAGTAGCAACAAGAGTCCCTACAAAGGAGTTGGAAAGTTCTTCTACAAAGTATTCTGAAGTCCCCCCGCCCTGGATCTTTTGTTTGATGCAGCCCAACAAGTGAGCATAGAAAAGTGACCACTGTCTTCGGGCCTTAAAGAGGCAGCAGAATGGGAATGGCTACCGTATGGCATGCACCCTGGCTGTAGCATAGTTATTGAAGCCTATTCTTTGTGGTTTCTCAGTGTGATGTCCTCAGTTTAGACAGATGCCTACCACTCCTCGGTCACCTCTTGTGGCGGTCCATCAGTTTCAGATCACTTCCACCAGCATAAATTATAGACCAAGTAATTGGCTTATGCATTATCTATTATAAATATAATTTATATGTAAATTAGTGAATACAAATATTACAAGGTTACTTATCACGTGATCATAAACCTAATTCTGTTTTACAAAAAGGCACCTTCACAGAGTGGACTCTTTCAGCTTGTGGAATATGATGTTTATTAGTGTGAACTTCAAATTGGTAAAATGCTGGTACACTGTTATGTGAAAGATGGAGAATTACAGCATTGTGGAAACTTAACATGTAACTTCTATATGGCTGAATTTATCATTGAGTTTGGCATAGACCCTTATTTCTTGTTGTTGCCTTGCAAGATGTGGGAATTGTTTTTTTGGCAAAGATATATGAGCAAATCGACACACAAAAGGAACACCTCAAAAGCCTTCTAACCGGAACAAATTGTAGTTGCTATTGATTAGCCCTCTAGTGTATAAATTACTTGCTCAATGATGTGCCCAGTTTTCGAAGTGGGTAGGGCATTTTTTTCACTTTTAAAGGTACAGACTAGTTTTGGAGGGCACATAACTTTCTCATGGAAACTAAACCTATGGAACTCCTCACCTAGTTACAGATGCCAAACTGCACTTTATCCAAATATCTATTCTCAGTTTGGCTTCTAGCTGAGACCATGAACTCGCTCACACATAAACAGAATTTCAATGTACACATGCCAATTAACACATTTTTACACTACACGCATGTGTTATCACTTGTCATAAAACCACAATTTTAGTACCGTTTTTCAGTCACCCCATCTCTTCTTCCGATATTACAGAAACGCTACACTTGCCTCTCCTCGTGTTACTCAAATCACCATTGAAATCCTTGCAGTCACTCCTCCACTCTTTGAGCCTCCTACACGCTTGTCAAATATCTCTCCTGCTACTTGAACGTGTTTCACTCATTGTTCGTGAAATAGTTTGTCAACTTCACATCATATTTTTAACTTTCTCCAAGGATACTAGTTAACAAACAACAAAACACCTGTGTCAAACTGTAGAGGATTTAGTTCTGGACACTTTATCTTATTTTCTTCTACTTGGACGTGAAAGAGCTTCAGTATACACGTTTCCTTTTCTTCTTCTGTAGTCCTTGATCTTGCCCCGTCTAACTCCAAAAGGATGTGCCACTTTGTCGTTTTTAGGTCTCTTGATATAATTTTAAATGTTTTATGAAAAGCTTCAACACTACACTATATTTAGAGTGATCACTTCTCTGCACATCAAAAGCCTCCCAATTCTCGTAGCTATTCCTAACCATCCTGTTCTGCTTCTGTCTTCTAATAATCACAATTTTTAGAAAACTCTGAAGTACATGGCTTCTCTCACTAGTCCAAGCGTATCGAGCTAGCACTCATGTTTTGAATAATTGTATGCAAATTCAAACTTTAATCATCGTCCCCTTTGATTTTACAGGATTTTTTAAATACTTCTCAGTACCACGCACTGAGATTAATAAACAGTAAAATGTTTAAAGCATTCTTTTTGTTTGTTTTTCAGTTGTTCTCTTCCTGACACTGAAAGAAGACCTGGCTGCAGCAAAATGAACCTGCATGGTGCCTGTGGCGGACATGAGCGATCTAGAGACAGGCGCAGGTCCAGCGATGGATCTCGTGATTCGTCCCACGAAAGAGCAGAGAGCCAACTCACTCCATGCATTCGGAATGTTACCTCACCAACAAGACAGCTCCAAAGTGGTATGCAAGAACTGTCATATTAGTAATTCTCTTGGATGGAAAATGTATTTATTTTTGCATTTGTAAAGTGCACTAAACCCATGGGCATCAAGGCGCTGTTGCAGGTACGGTTACAAAGCAGGACATCTTGTGTTGGCAGAAGGTGTTGTGGGGGGTGCAGGGGGTGGAACTGTCAGGAAAGGTTCTAGGTGAAGAGCCAAGTTTTCAGAAGTTTACGGAAAGTCCAGTAAAAAGTTTCAGCTCTCTTGATCGGTGGTAGAGCGTTCCACAGTTTCGCTGCAGTGACTGGGAAGCTTGAGCCACCAGCTCATTTAGGCGTGGTGAGCTGGTGAGCATAGGCTTTTCTGGTTGATCTCATGGACTGGGCTTTGATCTGCTGGGAAAGGTTGTGGGGGAGTGGGGGCAGAGTTGGAGAGGCACCAGTGGGTGATCGACAAAGTTTTGAAAGTAATCTGTTCTTGTATTGGGAGCCAGTGAGCATTTCTTCTTGCAATGTTCAGGGCCGCTCTGGGCATTGTTCTGGATAACTTCTAGTTTTGAGAGTTTGTGCGTTGAAGTACCAGCGAGTAGTGCGTTGCAGTAATCCAGTCTAGAGCCAATGACGCTCTGGCAATGGTGAGGCAGCTGTTGGCAGAAAGGAAGGGCCTGCAAGTGCTGATGACGTTTGGTGGTGTGGGCTGTGGAGGAGGCAATGGCATTGACTTTACGCGTGAGGGACAGTGATGCATCCAAGTAGACTCCTAGTGGTGTTACTCTGGGAGTGACTAGGATCTAAATGCCTTCAATGGTGAAGAAGGCATATTGATGGTTTAGGTTTTTCAGCACCCACAAGGAGGATTTCAGTTTTTTCCATCGTTGGGACAAAGGTGGTGTGTGACCATCCAGGTCTGGATAATTTGGTGGACACCATTTAGGGTTTCCGAGTCTACAGGTAGTTGCAGTGAGGGGAGTTTAGGACTATCGGCTCGACCCCTGATCACAGCTTAAACACATCCCACGAAATCCCTGGGGAGGTAGCGGACATTGAGTTATCTAAAAAAAATAGCCTTTAATCTTATCCCCTACCACTTCCGGGAGGATTGCAGTCTTAAGAATATCCTTGTGGAAGGACCATTGCCAAAGTCGCAGAATAGTTCCACCGAGGCACATAGAGGGGCATGATCAGAAAGAGCAATAGTGCCCAGGGAGAACTTCTTTACCTTGCCCACCAAATTCACCGAAACCCAAATATAATCAATGTGATAATGATCTATGTACATGACAATAGAATGTGTACCCCACCTCAGAGCCCCTGCACGCTCACCATACATCAACCAACCCCATCTGGGATAACCTGGCCTTAACCACTTGTGAAGGGGCCCCCTGTGCCCAATGACCAGTCCCACTACAATCCTCTTCCGGGAACCCAGGCCAGATTGAAGTCTCCTGTCAAAATGATGTTCCCCTCCGCCATGTTATCAATTTCAGCCAATACCAACCGTAGGAACCCATCTTGCCCCGAGTTTGGTGCATACACCGCAGCTATCGCATATGTAGATGTACCAATTTTAAATTTGACAAAGGGATAGCGGCCCCGATGGTACTTTGTACCCAGTATCGGAATATTTTTAAAAAGCGATCACCCCCACAGTTTTTTCCTTGTCTTTAGCCTGACATGTGGGTATGCATGCAGGTGGAATCTGTTGGTCACATTTTTCTAATGTGTGATTCTTGGAACAAGAGACAGTCCGGTTTGTCCCTTCTCAAGCATGTACCACCTTTATGGCGTTTCGTGAGGGAGTTTAAGCCCCGAATGTTACATGTAAGGACCTTCAGTACCATTTGTGCCCACCAACTAGCCTCCACAGGTCTTTGCTTTCTTGTTGCCTCCCAATAACCTCCTTTCCCCTTGATGCACAGCCACATTGTCAACACCATGTAAAGCGATCGTTCCCCTTCACCCTTCGCCTACCCTGATCACCCCCACACCCCCAATTCACCTCCAAAATCAAAAAATGAATGCCCAACAGATCCACAGTTCTCCCACCCCACGACCCCAACGCCCACACCCCCTCATGTCAGGGGAAACCCCCATGCCCCCCTGCACCCACATTTTCCTTAAACATAATGGATAATTTAGCACACCCAGTCGGTGCCATGGCTTCACACATGTGTTCTTATCCTGTTCCTTAACTATTCCCTTCGACCCTCGGAAACCTCTGCTTTCCCTTGTTACGGACAACCATTCCCATTATTTTCCTCTGGGCATCCAGTCTCGTGGGGCTGGCGGGTTGTCTGACTCATTCGGCGACAATATGTCCTTCCCTTCATCACAGGATGTAACCCTATGTTCCCCTTCCACGTAAATGGGCAATCAATCAGTAAAGCCTTATTTCGGTCATAAAGCCATAAAAGCAATACAAAACAATTTACAATGGTACTCAATGTGTTAAACATTAATGATACTTGTTAATTATAAAAACACTACAGTTGTTGGGAACACATTATAAGGAGAGCACAGCTTGCAGTCTTAATGAGAAGAGGAACTGAATCAATCGCACCTTGCTTTAGCGGATAGAAACTACAAAATCTCAGACTATTTTCGCCCCTTACATATGTTGAGAGCTTTTGCCCTCAGTAACCAAGCTCTGTGTAAAAAGCGAGATGTTACAAATACAACTGACATTTTGCGGAATGGTTAGAAAAAACAGTGCCTCTCTTGGACTGCGAATCCCCACATTAATTAAAATTGGTCTCAAATATCTCTATCTCAACATCAAGGTCTTGTGGCAAAAGAACATAAAATGCAGTATATCTTCTTTTTTTTGTTGTTGTCCTGCACAGTGGACATAAAACAGACTCCTGGGATTTCCAGAGTGATGTAAGGCTTTCCACAGCCAGTGTTCCTAATCTAAAACTAAAGTATAAGGATTTCTCATGGGCTGCACTAATTAGATCATGTATGCTATACCAGCCTTGAGCAGTCTGTCAATGTAGTCCAGGCCCGTGGACAGTTTCAAGGTGTCACGGATTAGATTGTTTCTTACGTGATAGTTAATGGCTAAGCTTACTATGTCTCTTCCAACTGCCTAGCAGGAGGTTGGATCTGTCCAAAGATTGTGCAAATTCTACTTGAAATGGCAGTCATGTAAAGAATTGCCTATTCAAACATCTGCCACCCTCTAAACTTGGAAGGTGTGATTGCGCATGCCGAGAAGATATTAGCCCTTCCTTGCGCCACAGTCTTATCCAATATCTGACTGGATCAAACTTTGCCTTTGTCATCACAGTTGATACACCTAATTCCAGGTATATTAAAGAGGATGGCGTGCTCAGGGACAAGAGTAACCATTTTATTTAAAACCTTCTCTCGCATGATTGGAAGTTGTTTAAATGCGTGTAGCCCCATACGCAGGTGCCCGACAAGATTGTTTCTGAAATAGGTTGAGAGCAGGGGAGATTGCTCCCCTGCCATGGCTCACTAAAAAAAATTAATGGCCCCAATGTATTTTTCCATGCTTGTGTTTGATTTTGCTATTTGAGGCTACCATCTCCCGAATTGCTGCAATCTAATCCATAGGTAGTTAATGAAGTCTGCCAACTCAAGCAAAGCATTCCCAATTCTAAAGGAGAATAACCCTTTTTTGGATGAGCTAGGCCAGAAAACCATGATCTTTGATATTTTAACATTTAATTTCAATTTTAGATCTAAACATTTTAATCTCAAAGATTAATAGACCCGCTGGGTTTGTTGATAATATTGCTGCATCGTCTGTGTAGAAAAGCACAGGGCGTTTTACTGTACCCATTTTTGGGTAATCCTGGCACTCTTTTTACAAGACCCAATTATTTCTTGAATGTATATATTAAAGAGCAGGGGAGCAAAGGCACATCCCTGCCTCACTCCCCTGCTTACCTTAAATGCTTTGGCACAGGGGTGGAATATACAAAAGCGAAAATTCACCTGGTTTTGAGAAAATAGTGACGATATTATACAGATTAGCTTCGCGGGGAGCTTTACGGGCTTCAAGTATAGGCCACAAGGTAGCCCTCAACACAGAGTCAAAAGCAGTTTTAAGATCTAAAAATGCAACACAACTTAATCTTAAATAAGGTTACATATTTGTAAATTAAAAAAAACAGAGGAAACCTTGGGAGATGGTACCTATGTTTTTCCTAAAGCCTGCTTTGGGAATGCTAACTAATAGGTTAGCATTGGACCGCGACTGTAAGTGGCAGAGTATGGACTTCGTGAAGTTTTTTCCCAGCCACGCCTAGCAGAGAAATATGACGGTAGTTCAGAGGTGTGAATCTGCATCCCCTTTTTAAATAGGGGGATAATGGACGTCAAGTAGGCAGGATTTTGCCCACAGGCAGAATGGTGTTAAAAACTCTTCATGGGACCGGGACCCACAGTCGCCTCTTTATAAAATTCAACAGGAATCCAATCTTGGCCAGCCGCATTTCCATTCTTCATGGAACTTAGGGCTACACAGACCTCAAACATACTCTGGTGTACATCACGTTCTTTCACCTCATCAGTTAGAGCCTTCTTGCACTCATACACTTCTCCCGGATGCAACTTCTACAAATTTTCAAAAGGGGACGCCCACTCGTCGAGCAAAATACAACATTGATGCTCCTTGGATCCTTTCCTCATTTTACCTGCCACCATCGTCCAGAAAAGCACATTATCCCACTTTTTTAGGCCCTATACATTGCTGACCATTTTTCACACACGGCTCTTTTTAAGTTTATTTTTTAAAGCCATTAATTCCTTCTAGCCTACTCTCAAGGCTCGCAGTTCACGGTTTGCAACACTTCTTCTAGATTTAACACACAATTTTATTCTTGGCTGCATAGCAATCGCTGTCATACCGAGATGGCATGGCAATGCACCTTCCATTCGGAGCTGATGATGCCGTTACAAAGGGGACAAGGATAGTCTTTATATCAAAATTGGTCATCACAGAAAGACTGGTGCTCTGAATGGCACGGATCAATGTTAAATCATTCATTATACACTCATATATGGCACGTTCGATTAGCGATGCCCATTTTAATTGTTTACGTGCGTTAGCAGAGATCATAGTAATCTGTGAGGTTTACATGCACGGCATGGTACCCATTTATTGGCAGAATATAATGACAACAGACCAGGGGTAATGATCCCTCTCAAACCTTCCATTAATCACGAAATCAGTAAAGGGGGTGCAATTGACCACCAAAAACATAATCAATTAATGAAGACCCGCATACGATTTCCTTGTCGCTTTGTCCTTTTGAAATCGTCCATTGCAGGCAAAAAAGGTGGTCAAGTGGTGAATTTTCTTTGGGTCGTCAGCGATCACTTGTGGTACTCCACATGCCCCCTCTTGATCTTCACAGAGGTCAGCAAGATCTTTCAGTGGTTCCACTTGCATATTAAAATCACCTGCTACTATAACCAGGACAAGGACTTCGCCCCTTCAGTGTTGGTACTGATTTTCTATACTCTGGCCTGGTGGACCGATGTATAGAAGGCCAACCTATATGGTGACAGGGACAACTCTAGGGAGCTGTAGCCAAACCAGTTCAGGTAGCAGTGACAGGCAGTCTAGGCTAAATTGCACGTTTCTCTTGATGACACCTTTCCTTCCATCTCTATGGAACCCCCAAACCTTTTGCTTTTTATTTTTGATTCTGACCTGTACTTTTTGCAGTACAGTGAAGCCTTAAGCCTCACCGCACTGGCTTTTGCTCATGTTATGGGGAAACTGACCTGTCCTTTTGAGCTGTCAGTATTGGTAAACATTGTTTCCATTAGACATGTTTCTGTATTTTACTTTCGGTTACTTTTGTATCACTTGTGGTTACGTTTTATCATTGTACAGTTTAGCTTGCACTGCAGTACACTGGGGTACACTTTGTTTTGCCCTAGATTAACACTCTGAGGATTTTTGGTTACGCTAGGTGTGCTAAAAGGATAAGCTGGTGGCAGCAGTGACTCTCCCACTTTTTAGCCTTACCGCGTTTGGCTACTAACTGTGGCTAGTGTCCAAACATGGGCGTATGTTAGGCAGAATCCTGTGCAGTGCCCTTAGGGATCACTACACACAATTAAGGCAAGTTCACCCTTGGTACAAGCCTGTACTACACTGTTAAAGTGATAGCAGTAGCAGAGCGGCCAGACTTATCTCGAGAGCAAATGAGCAGTAGTAGAGATTGCACAAAGGACTACAATTACTGTGACTCAAGCAAACACTGACTCAAGGTTTTTGGTGAAAAAGTAAAAGTACATTTATTTTTAACCATCTGTTCGCAAAACACTTCACTTCTATTAAATTAAAACCACACAAAAAATACACTACACACAACCAATTCACTTTGTGCAGCACAACTCAAGGTAAGTACCTTTGATTTTGACAGACCGGTGTTATGAAACGAAGACGTTACCAGGAATACATATGCGATAACTTTTTGACAGTAATGACAGTTCGGTCTTACTAAAGATACGCGTACCCGTGGGAAGAAATGTTACCGGGGTAAAACCACACTGGGCACCTGAGTTACCTCGAGAGAGTTGGGGACAAAAATCATAGGCAATGCTTTTGTCACGGCAGACAGAATCGGAGAACACTTCCTAACCAGTAGATGATAAAAGTCAATAGACCTGCGCCAGTGTCAAGTGGAACAGGGTTCCTGTTGTCAAGGATCACACAGGCAGATAGTTCACGATTCAAGGTTGCCAGGAGTACTTGGATATTGTCAACAGAGGTAGCAAAAGTTATAAGAGGAAGGAAGACGAGGGCAAGCCTTGGATGAGGAGAAAAGGGTTCACCCTAGTTCTTCAAAGCTGGACACAGTACCATATACTTTGAAGAAGCTGGTGCCACAGAAGTTGTTCCTGGTAGTTTCCTGCAGACTCGCGGTTCCTGGAGCTTCAGTCGTGGGGACAAGGACGTCGTCTGGAGTGAGCTGCACTACCCAGGGATGAGGCCAGCAGCAGAGATGGTGAATAAAAGGTGCGCTCCTTTAAAATGGGAGAGGCTCTTCAGATGGCTATCCGGACCACTACAGCAGTGTGCCGCGATTTCGACCACGAAGAGGATCCTCTGGCTGTTGAAGATGAGCTGGTTGACCCCACCAGGCTCAAGGGAAGAAGACTCCGGACTGGATCTTCTCTGGTCGTTGAAGGGTAGATAGCTGAGGACTGCAGCAGGGCTTCACCGGGGCTCGGGATTGCAGCAGCTGTCTTCTCTGCTTCTCTTAGGTTCTGTCAGACACTCAACCTTGCGCGGAGGTAGCACGTACACCTGCCTCCCCGTTGGGTCTTGGTGCCTGGCTTGGTAATAAACTCAGGCTTCCGTAACCCGCCGGGGAAAGAGGGTTAGGGTCCGCTGGATTGGATAGGTAGGGGGAAGTTAGGGTAACCGGGAAGAAGGGATAAGGGAATGGTAGGGTAAGGGGTTATAGGGAAAGGTCCGTCTTGCTGTCCCCTTGTGGGGTTCCTGAGATCGATGGCACTCCGCCCTTACACTCACTCTTACACTCAGCAAGAACCTCAGAGACCTGTTGGGTCTCACGCTATACACAATGGTGATTGATGCACATAGTACGTTACTCTGGTAGAAGCGTTCCTATCCCGCTTCTTGAGCTGTTCACACAGACACCCCTAGAACAAGTATTACTATACACAGTAATAGAATAACTCAAGAGACACTTAGCTTCGTGTGATGCAGCTGAGAGGTATGCGGCTTGCCCCAGTTCTTGCCGTAAGACTACGGCGCGATACGAGTTCCTGCTGTACACTACAGCGGAGCGCCGCTACAAGAAAACCAAAAAACAGGTGTGAGTGTAATGTCAACAACAGTGTTTCCTCACACGGCACAATCACACATTCATTCGTTCCGAGTATAGTCAGGCCGTGTTACTTCACACAAAATAATTGGCACCGGGTGACTGTTCCGCCAAGACGGACTTTGGAATCTCTTCCAGTGCTAGGCTTCACCCCACTCCCGACGTGTGCACCCAACGCTGAATCCCAACCAGCGTGTTCCAGACGCACGCTGGAAGTATCTGTTATTCTTTGTAAGCGTTCCGTTAGCGGTCGCTTGTTCACATTAGTTTAGCCCAAGAAAGGAATGCACTTATCTGTCATGGTGCGCGGGGCCTGCAGTATTCACAGGTGGGGTTTGGCCCCGCGGGTCGCTGCCTGCAGGAGCCCTCGATCTGCACGTCTTCTCTGGTCAAACTCCTTTAGCACAAGCAGGGATCCTTGCGCTGGTCCTCGGGCGTTGTCCTGAAGTAGTTCTTTCACTCGCGAAGGCGCGAGCATGCTGGGTATTGAAGTCTTTCTTGGTCCTGATGTCGAATGCTGCATTCTGCTGCCTCCAGGCTTGCATTCAACAAATAGGGCACAACAAAGTCCTGAAATACAGATGCTTGGACCACTGCCTGTTCTTCCCTAGCCCAGGATGTTGTGCGTGGTGTGTACCAAATGCCCCAAACCTGCATTAGGCACAGTCGGAATCCTGACAGGTTCCTTGCAGTTCCAGTGGCGACTCTGACTTCCAGCCCAAGAGTCCTGCCTTTTATGCGAAAATCCCCCCTTCACACAGCCTGGCTGTCAATCACGCAGCAGGGGGGTTGTCCGGCCCGGACAACCACCTCCGCCAATCATGGCAAAGTGTGACTTGGGTTTCCTAGGATACCCTGTGCAGGGGGTGACTACACCCCTCCCTCACATTCAGCCCACCTAGACAACCAGGCGCCAAAAAGCAGGCTTCTTGGCAGAAGCCTGCCAAAAGACGGTGAACAAAGGAGGCAAACCTGGTTTGCCGCACGTAAAACACAAGAAGGACTTTAACAAAAAGAAATGGCGAATAAACCCAACCGGAGCCAAAAGAAAGAGTATTTGGTCAAGCGGTTTTATGTTCAAGGCTAATATAATATCCTAGAACAATACCACATTTATATTGTATAATCGTGGTAGAAAAGTTAGGGTAGATACCACTGCCACCAGCCAAGTCTAAATGTTAAAAGAGCAAAACAAAGCTCAGAGAGGCACAGACAAAAAGGGATAGGCGTTAACCCTTTCCAGTATTCCATGTAAAATGGGGTGTACTGGGTCTGTAGTTTTAAATGACTATGCAAAGTAATTGGCAACTTTACCTGTTTTCTGGGGGACAGTAGTCAGCCCAAGAAAATGGAGTAAGGGGGAAGTCTCAAAGACAACCCTGTGTTACTGCACGGACGGTGCTGTGTAACGCACATGAAAAGTAAGGTTCATGGAGTGGTGTCCTCCAGAGCCCACTATCACACAAACGGTAAAAACACATATGGCAAAACACATGTAAGAGTGGGAAAAAGGCTCACACTCTTACCAAGTGGAAAAATAAACTCCAGAAATCCAGCAAAGCTGCTGGGGGACTCGCTAGCTGAGGGAAATTGGCGATAGAATGAGAATTCTCCCTAACGCTGTACCACATGGTTTTTCGCTTGTCCTTTTGCCATCTTGTTATTTAGCCTTCTTCCTGGCCTGTGAGTCCAGGAAAATCCTGGTAAGGACTTCCAGTGCCAGGGAAAGCAGACGCTTTTGGCAGGCTACTAGAGTGCTGTGTGTGTTTACTGGCTGGATGTGGGCTGGGACTGTCTGAGCCGTGGTTTCAGCGTGTCGGAGTGTTGTGCGTGAGTGTTCCGCCAGTGGTCCTGATTGGACCACTGCTGGGGTGTGTGTGGGCTAGTCCTGCCGTTGGCTAGTGAGGGCAGACACACTTAGCTGGCTCTTACGATAGGAAGAGGACTCCTGCACTCATTCCTCAGATCCTGGAGAAACCTGAAGGAGCCAAAAATCCGATCCAGCTGTGATAACTGCGAAGAAACTGGAGACCTGTCGGAAGGAAGGCTGGCTACCAACTTCTGCTGCTGTCCTGGAGAAGCCCTGTCTTGCTGAAGATCTTTAGCAGTCCTGCAACCCTTGGAGTGGAGGGAACATCCATTCCCGACATCTATTCTGGCTTAAGGAAAAAGAGCTTGAGTTTAATGTGGCGTAATTAGAATTTGACAGAGTTGAAAGACAGAAAGACAGGACAGAGATAACCAGCTGGATCTTGGCAAGATTTGGGCTTCACAAGGTTCTTCCATAGGATCCGGAGATGGTTCTCTTCACATCCTAGATTTTCAAAAGATCTTTTAACTAAGTACGAAGATAAGAATGATAATTGATTGGCTTGTAACGTTTGAGTATGCCTGTGAGGTACAAGGAGTGAGTGATGCTGATAGGATGGAATGGTTGATCAGCAGACTGCCCTTTTCTGGTTGCAGTGCCATTATGGAAATGTCTAAGGCTGATCGATTAGACTTTGTGTAACCTAAGCAGACTTGTATCCTCAAGTTTGGGAGGACTCGTGCCCAATATTTGAGGAAGTTTAGAGAGTATAAAAGAAAGGAATGTATGACATATGACTTTTGTTGCAGATTCCTTGAAAAACGTTTGTGGCTGGGTAGAGGGCTATCAAGTAACCACCTTTTGAGCGAATGCTCAATTTGGTCATGCTTGAATTTAGTTTTCTCTTGTTCCCCAGAACCTAAGCAACATTTGGCTGACTCAAAGGAGGAGTTCAATCCAAAGAGGCTAACCATTGCTGCTGACTTCTGTGTGTCAGTGTTCCATAAGGACAAGCCTGCTTCAGGTAAGCAGGAGGAGGGAAAGAAACAGAAAGAGGGTAGAGGGTACTGATAAACATGTGTCCAAGAAGGCCCACAAAATGTTTATGAAAGGGAAATCGTCAATACGGTCTTGGTAGTAGGACTAACCCCCCACCCCCCAGCATGCAAGTGGTTTCTCTTAAGCCTCCCTGTGTCAAGTTCCAGTGGGACTTGTTAACACTTGTGGAGCAAGTGACCACAGGAAGGAGGACCCCAAATGTAGACCCACTTTGCCAGTCTGTCCTTCCCTCAGTATGAGGAAGTGATGGATAATTCTTCTGAGGATAGTGTTCAGGTAGTGGGTCTAAGTAGCTCTACTGTTAGGAACACTGGGCCTAGTCCTATTGAGGTAGCTTCCTTCATGGTAAACCCCCACGTTCTTGCCAGAGTTCCTGTGGGGGATACTCAGTTGGCTGGTAGGCCCACTCTCAATGTTCCTGTAGCACCTGTCACTCAAGCTGTGAAATGGTCAGGGCATCTGTCAATCTGAGGAAGTGATTCCTAGAGTGCTGGGTGAGCTTAGTCTCCAAGACTTTGGGCCTGATGGACACTCACAAGACCATCCAAACACTAGGTCTCAGAATTGGGCTGTTTTAGCCAAGCCTAAGAGAAAGCCTAGGCCTAAGGGGAAACCCATGGCTAGAGGAATCGGAAACGGAGGCAGAGGGAAAGAGAATATTCCCCCTGCCTTGCCTACCACGTATGTTGGAAGAGCCCCTATTCTACGTTTGGAAGAAGGACACGCGGAAAACCTTTAATCTTATGGGCTTCTTCAGCTGCCTAATATACAAGTAGAGGAGAGTCCCAGGAGAGAGGGGCATATGGGCCAACAGAAAAGGAAACCATCTTGGTTAGGCCTATGGAGAAAGGCCTACTTCCAAAGGGAGGATTCTCCTCCAGAGAAACAAAGGATTAAAAAGTAAGGTGGGGTTACTGCAAAGTAAGCCCACAGAGCCCACCAGCGAAAACCACGAGAGGTTGGAGGTTACTCGGGTTGTGAGGCCCTTCCTCTGTGTGTGACATTCCCCTGGTGATGCACCCTAGTATTAGGATATCACCAGTGTGTTCTAACACACATTATTGCTGGCCCATGATGGGGTTCCCAGAAGAAAACCCCTGTAGGGGTCTCGCTCTGTCACCAGGTTGATAGGGGTGAGACAGGAATTCACTTTTAAGAGTAAACTCAATGCTACCCGATACCATGGCTAATTTGATTAGCCCTTTGGCTCTGGAGATCTCAGGCAATAGGTCGCAATTGGTGATTACGAATCGCAATCCCATTTGCCCGTATGCCACCCCACAGGGACCGACTGCCAAGTCGGTCATTGACACCCTAATGGGGGGAGGGAGGGAGGGAGGGAGGGAGGGAGAGAGAGAGAGAGATATCTCTGTATGGACTCTAGAGCTCTGTATTCTGTCCCCAAGACAGAGGCACACTCTTCATCAAGAGGTGACAACTTGGTGGCTCAGCTCTGTACTGAGAAGTACAGTGACAGTTGTGATCTCTCTGCAGGGTATCACAACATATCCCTTGCAGTCTATGCTGAGGAGGAGACTGCAGTTTCTGCCTTTTCAGATCCTTACTACAGTGTATGGACTTCTGGATTGGTGGCTGCAACTGATACCTGTCAAGTGAGCTTAGCCCCTGTTCTGAATGGGAAGATGGATCTCAGCAATACATGTCTGGATGACATGGCAGATTCAACCCCCACTTGGAAGGAAGGAACTGGGTATGACTCAAGAGACTGGGTGTCAGGACCTTCGTTAGGCCACCTTGTTCAGGGAGACAACCAAGTGTCAAACTGAACAGGAGCCATTGGCCTTAAGCATGAAGTTGGTTTATGTGGCGACAAGTTGCAGTACTTCATGTACAGAACTGGGCAACCTACACTGCCCAAGTGAGGACTTTCC
This sequence comes from Ambystoma mexicanum, assembly GCF_040938575.1. Taxonomy (NCBI): domain Eukaryota; kingdom Metazoa; phylum Chordata; class Amphibia; order Caudata; family Ambystomatidae; genus Ambystoma; species Ambystoma mexicanum. The sequence continues at coordinate 729,250,256 of NC_090934.1, forward strand.
TGGCCCTCACTGGGAAACAAAGGAGCAAAGTGTCAGCCTATAGCAATATAGCTCTCCCCCCTGACTGCCCTAACTACTCATTGGGGACCTAAAGAATTCTTATGGACCATTGAGTGTGAGAAGACCTTGTTTAAGGGCACCTGATTGGAAGAGACCTTTCTTGGTGCAGACAGATATGACACTGGGCTAGTTGGGAAACATTCACAGCAGTCGTACACTGCCATAAAGCAGTTTCACCACTGCCATACCCTGTAAGCTTAATGGTCTGCTGTAAATGTTAAATAGCATCAGTTGCTTCCCTCCAGTCGGCTGTATTGTCAAAAGCTGTAAATCTGCTGATAAGCACACATGTTCAATCACTTTCTCTCCCCTTCCTCTTGGGCCCTTGGTTGCTGGCACCAAAAATGACCCAAAAGCCCTGAACAAAACGGGCCGCAAGGCCCAAGTTTCCTGAAAGAGCACTATTTGATGTGTTCTTATAAAGTCCCTCCCTCCAGGGAATGTTTATCAGCCTACTCAAACCTGCCACATCCCATGATGGTAGATTCTGACAAAAACCATGATACTCTGCGAAGCTTGTGGTCAATCAACCTCATCAAGGTTCGCTACATCCCTCCAAATGCCTGGAAGCCTAGCTTGTGTGTAATTCAAACCCTGGCTGTTGGTTTAGTACCTAAAATCGGACCAGGCACCAAACCCTGCACAACCAGTAGTCCGTTCCGCAGGGTTTAGGAGGTGCAGACGGGATAAGGAACAAGTTGAAAAACCAAAACCGCAAAACCCATTTTATATATAAGTGTAGCATTACTGCAGATTAGTTCAAACACAATCTGTGAAACCAATGTGACCAAACCCCAATTAGTTGAGCTTGAAGCTTTTGGTAGTTGCAGGTTCACAATGGCACCTGATGAAATACAGCACAAATCCGGGCTATAGTGCAACAATTTGAGTGAACTTGAGCGGTTCCGGAAGGGACTGGCTTGTGTTGGATACAGCTTCACAATTTTGATATATTTGGAATTGGTTCTCAATGATATTGTTGCTGTCAGTGCTGCGGGCCTAAGTTGCTCTTCTCGACGCTTGGCCCTTCCTGCACCCTCTCCATTGCTTACCATGGATTGGGACTCCAAAGCAGGGAGGGCGGACCACTAGTGCGCAACCATCTTGGCATGGATACCACATTGTGTATAACAATATGCACCTCGATACGCCATGTGGCTTTGCTCCGTCTGTGTGACGAATGAGTTTTTCGAAGGGATTGTGTCCTCCGACGTATTCCTTATCTTAGATAGAAATCCTTCAGCTTTGCTGGCCTCGGAAAATTTTTTCGCCAGAGGGCGCTGCGCGTCGATGATCGCCGAGTCGATGACCCTCGACGGCCTCCGTGCCGACGTCGACGTCATCCTGCCTATAAAGGCCGCGCGCAGCGTCCGTTGCTCAGTTCCGTTTTTCCGCGCTTCGTTGTGCCTCGGAACACCGTTGCTCAGTTCTCGTCAAGATAACGTATATAATAACTACTATTTACCTCGATATCGATGGCATCCTCCTCCGACCCGACGACCCCTCGGTCCGGTTTCAAAAAGTGCCGAGACTGCGGGAAGAAAATGTCGTTGACGGACCCTCACAGGGTCTGTTTGTGGTGTCTGGGAATCACGCACCAGAGTTCGGAGTGTGAGGAATGCCTTTCCATGACGGCGAAAGCCTTGAAGGAGCGTAGGGGGAAGCTCGAGAGAGGTAGGTCAACTTTAACTTCCTCGAAAGCTTCTTCGGTAGAGTCGAGACGTTCGTCTCCTCACCATAAAAAACACTCTCGATCTAGATCACGAAGTGGCTCCCACCACTCGTCGACATCGAGACACTCGAAGAAGAGACGTAGGAGATCCCCTTCGTCATCTTCGTCGAGTTCTCCTGAGAGAGTTCATTGCCCCACAAAACGCAGCTCGCAAGCTGAGTGGGAGGAATTCAGGAAAAAGATGCTAAGCGTCTTCGAGAAAGCGGCCTCGTCCCCCTCGAAGACAGCTGAGGGTGATACCCCGGGTAAAAAACCCAAAAAATCTAAACGCCGCGAGTCGCAGTACCCGGCGGAAAAGTCAACCCGAAAGCGCCTCGAGCCATCGGGAGATAAAGCATCATCGACGCCATCGTCGAAAACTCCTTCGAAACAGAGGTCGGCGCCATCGACGCCGTTGTCGAACAATCCGCAGGCATGCGTGGTTGAGGAAGTCTGGTTTTGCCTCTGACGTGCAGACCAGGCTTTTGAATATGCCCTTTGACGGTTCTACCCTCTTTGGAAAGAAGGCGGATGACAGTTTGGAGAAACTGCAAACGTCCAAGGCAGCAGCCAAGTCATTGGGAGCTGCTATCCGTCAGAATACCTTTCGTCCTTCGGGATCATCGTGGAGAGGACGGTCCTTTCGTTACTATTCCTCATATGGAAGGGGCAGGGGACGACCGGCTCAAAGAGGCCAAGGAAGATTTACCCGTGGTGGACGGGGTAGGGGAAAGAAAGCCGCACCCGCAGGAGCAGGAGCCACTTTACCTTCGGCAACTGCATCAGCCGCTTCAAAACCACTCTGAGGTCTCCCCTCACAGAACACCAGTAGGGGGCAGGTTAACTCACCATCTGACGGAATGGCAGGCTATTACGTCAGATGCTTGGGCTCTGGAGACAGTGGCCCAAGGTTACTGCCTGCCCTTCCTACATATCCCTCAGTCATCCACCGGGGAACAACCCTTTGAAGCTTCCAGATCCGCTCCTCTTGCAGGAGGTTTTAGACCTGCTAGAGAAAGGTGCCATAGAACTGGTACCTGTAGCGGAAAGGAACAAGGGTTGGTACTCCCCCTACTTCATAATACCGAAGAAGGACGGAGGACTGAGACCCATCTTAGACTTACGGGAATTGAATAAATTCCTCCGAAAGGACAAGTTCAAGATGGTGACTCTCTCTCAGATCCTTCAGGCCCTCCAGCTTCAGGACTGGTTGGTATCTCTAGACCTCCAGGACGCTTATTTCCATGTGCCGATCCATCCCAGGCACAGGAGATACCTGAGGTTCGCAATTGGCAGCTCTCATTATCAATTTCGAGTTCTGCCATTTGGGCTAACCTCCGCCCCGAGGGTCTTTACCAAGCTAATGTCGGTTGTGGCTGCAAGTCTAAGGAGGGAAGGGATTCATGTCTACCCTTACCTAGACGATTGGTTGATCAGAGCTGTATCTTCGGAACAGGCTCAGAGACAACTAGATTATGTTTGCCACTTCCTTCACAAGCTGGGCTTCTCCCTCAATTTAAAGAAGTCACAGATGATACCATCACAGAGACTCCAATTCATTGGAGCAGTCCTGGACACTTCCCTGGGAAAAGCCTTGCCACCAGAGGTGAGGGCTCGAGATATTCTGCAGATGGTCATCAGATTTCAGAATGCCCAATATCTCCCAGCCTACGACTTTCTGAGGTTGCTAGGCCTCATGGCATCCTGCATATTCCTCGTGCCGGAGGCTCGCCTGAGAATGAGATCCCTCCAGTGGGCACTGAGAACTCAGTGGTCACAGTTCTCAGGAAGGATGACAGATCTCCTTCGGATCCCGGTCAAAGTAGCCCGAGACCTTCAGTGGTGGGCCTGTCGGGAGAACATCCTGAAAGGAGAAATGTTTTGGCAACCATGGCCGGAGATAACAGTAGTCACGGATGCCTCACTCACGGGGTGGGGAGCTCACGCCAACGACTTGACCATCAGCGGTCGTTGGTCTCCATCGGAGTCCAGACTACATATCAACCTGTTGGAGCTGAGAGCCATCAGACTAGCGCTGAAGGCTTTTCTGCCGTCTGTACGGGGAAGAAACGTCCTAATAATGACGGACAATACAGTGGCCATGCACTACCTCAACAAAAGAGGAGGCGTAGGCTCACTACCACTGTGCAGAGAGGCGATGCAGCTCTGGTTTTGGGCAATTCAGGAAGGAATCTCTCTATCGGCAATTCACCTAGCCGGAGAGAAGAACTTGACAGCGGACGCTCTGAGCAGGCAGAGCACAGTCTCTCACGAGTGGGAGATAGCTCAGGAAGTCCTTCAAGAGATCTTCGCCCTTTGGGGAACCCCTCAAGTGGATCTGTTCGCCACCAGTATCAACAGGAAGTGCGACAGATTTTGCTCAAGGGAATTTCCCCCGAGAGGAGCTCTAGGAGATGCGTTCGTAGTGGACTGGGAGTTCCCACTTCTGTACGCGTTCCCTCCGGTCCCTGTCATTCCTCAAATGATCAGGAGGTTGAGAAGGTTTCGGAAGACCATGATCCTAATTGCCCCGGATTGGGCCAGGAGAACGTGGTACCCGGACCTTCTAGACATGTCCATCTGCCCTCCAATTCGACTGCCATACAGAGAGGATCTTCTCTCGCAGAAGGAAGGTCAGGTTCTCCATCCAGCCATCAAGACCCTCAACCTTCACGCTTGGTGTCTGAAAGGTTGAGGTACAAGGATTGGGACCTTCCGGATGATGTTATGGAGGTGTTGCTTTCGGCCAGAAGGCCGGCAACTAAAACTCTATACCGCTGCCGTTGGAACAAATTTTGCAGCTGGTGCAGAGAAAAGAATATTGAACCCTTTTCTTGTGGTACACCTATGGTGTTGTCATTCTTACTTTACCTGGCTAATTCAGGCCTACAGGTTGGCACAATTAAGGGCTATCTCGCAGCGCTATCAATCTTTAAGCGCACTGCAGAGGAGCCTTCATACTTCAAAATTCCATTGGTAATACAATACCTAAAAGGATTAACTAATGTTTATCCCCCGAAACCTTTTCAAGTTCCCTTATGGGATTTAAACCTAATTTTAAACTTCCTAAAGGGTGCCCCTTTTGAACCACTACACTCTTGTTCATTGAAGCTTCTCACCCTCAAAACTGTTTTGCTAATAGCATTGACATCTGCTAGAAGGGTTAGCGAGTTGCAAGCCTTATCGTGTAAACCTCCACATACAATCTTTTACAAGGACAAAGTTGTTCTTCAGGTGAAGCCTAACTTCCTCCCGAAGGTAGTCTCGGAGTTTCACATCACTCAGAAGATTATATTACCTTCTTTCTACCCTCCTCCTCATCCGGGGAAGGAGGAAGAGAGACTGCACAGGCTGGACCCTAAGCGAGCCTTGAGCTTCTATATCAGCAGATTGGCTAAGATCAGACAAGCAGACCAACTCTTTGTAGGTTATGCAGGACATAAGTTGGGCCTTCCAATAACAAAACAAACCATCTCCAGATGGATTATTTTAGCCATTCTGGAGTGCTACAAATTGGCAGGAAAGGAGCCTCCTCAAAATCTAAGGGCTCATTCTACCAGGGGTATCGCAACATCCTCAGCCCTTCAAAGAGGGGTGCCAATTCGAGATATATGTGCGGCTGCCACATGGTCGTCCGCACATACATTTACCAAATTCTATAGCCTGGATTCCTCCTCTAGTCAAGAAACTAGATTCGGCAAGGCTGTGTTACACTCTGTCCATTCTGGAAGGGTAACATAACTTTTATTACTCCCGCCTCCAGTCACAATACCACTGCTATGGGAGTCTATCTAAGATAAGGAATACGTCGGAGGACACAATCCCTTCGAAGAACTAGTTACTCTTACCTTGTAACGTTCTTTCGATGGGATGTTCCTCCGACGTATTCCTTATCGACCCTCCCATCCATCCCCGCAGTATGACTTCCTGTGGGTTTGCAGCCTATGCTCCTTCAAGGTGATTAGTCTAATCCAAAAACATTACTGGGGACTACAAAACGGAACTGAGCAACGGACGCTGCGCGCGGCCTTTATAGGCAGGATGACGTCGACGTCGGCACGGAGGCCGTCGAGGGTCATCGACTCGGCGATCATCGACGCGCAGCGCCCTCTGGCGAAAAAATTTTCCGAGGCCAGCAAAGCTGAAGGATTTCTATCTAAGATAAGGAATACGTCGGAGGAACATCCCATCGAAAGAACGTTACAAGGTAAGAGTAACTAGTTCTTCTGCTGCCGGATGGTTGTGGGATCTCATCCGGCTATCAAGGGGCCCCTGAACCAGGGTCTGCCTTGTAGCTCCATGTGCTGACTGAACGTCAATGCAACCTTGTGTGAGGCTGCTTTTCCCTTTTGAGTTCTGTTCTACTCCACACGTTTATATTGCGTTGACAGACGGGAGGGCAGCTGCTTTGGTGTGTTATGTTTTTTTTTGTTTTTTTTCCGTGGGTTTTGGTAGGGCTGTTAGACTGCTCCACATGCAAAGCCTCCGCAACTGCTTTCATCGATCAGCAGTCCTTTCCACTGCATCTTTAGGTGGTGCTCTGCCTACAGGCAACAGTGGACCTGCTGCCTTGACCAGAAGTACGCTTTCCTCAGCGGGGGCACTACGACCCGCATTGAGGTTGTTATGGAAATTGGTGGCCATCAGACCAGTTTGAGCTGGGCCTGCCCAACCCAATCGGCTATCTGCGCCTGTGCCTGGGGCAGATCCAGGTTTTAGGCGAGTCTATTGTGTCTACAACCAGAGCTAAAATCTATGATTGTTTGTGCTGCTCATCTGCTAAATTTGAGCAGAGACGGAAGAGAAGGAATAACGTATCTAATTTTGCGATAACCGCGTTAAGCTGCAAGGTGGCCGTAAACGGCGAGGATACCGTAAATGGCAAACCAAACAGAAATGTCCACTTGTACCGATCCTTGCCCTGAATCGGGATCTTCATGACCAGCCCTGTCATTCTTCTCTTGAGTAAGGTGGATTGTGCCAAGTCCCGAAAAAGCTGGACTGCGGCACCATTCATCCTTGGGGATCCAGCTGACTGTGCCGCCTTCAGCATTTCTTCCTTCTGCCCATAGGAGGTTGGGGCAGCCAACACGTCCCTTGGGCAAGCCCCTTCTGTTGTGGACCCACCCCATGTATTCTGTCCAGGCACACCTCTTCTGGGGGGACTTCTAGTAACAGATCCGGAAAAAAAATGGTGCCTCAAGTTCCTTATCCACAATCTCTTCGGGAATGTTTTGCGTGACAGCTGTAAAGGATCATCACAGTAGACTGGCGGCATGGCTTAGCGCCAAGGTCTCTACCTTGTGCGGCAAGCAGGAGCATGCCTCACCCAGGACTGGCCGGTCGGAAAACCAGTATTCAAAGGGATTGTGTCCTCCGACGTATTACTTATCTTGATAGATTTCTTCCAGCTTGCTGGCCTCGGAATCTTTTTCAGTAGAGTGCGCTACGCGTCGACGTCCCTCGAGTTGGTGTCCCTCGACAGCCTCCGTATCGGCGCCGACGTCATCATGCATATAAATAGACTCTCGCAGCGTCCGTTGCTCAGTTCAGTTTTTCCACGCTTCGTGGGCCTCGGAATTGTGTTGCTCAGTTTGTTCTTCAAGTGAATTCTACGTATTCCTTGAAGATATCATACTTTATTCGATGGCTTCCTCATCCGAACCGTCGACCCCCACGGTCCGGCTTCAAAAAGTGTTGTGATTGTGGAAAGAAAATGTCATTGACGGATCCTCACAGGATCTGTTTGTGGTGCCTGGGATCGGAGCACCATTGTTCAGAATGTAATGACTGCATGTCCATGACGGCGAAAGCCTTGAAGGGGCGTAAGGAGAAGCTAGAAAGAGGGAAGACTCTTAAAACTTCTACTCCTTCGAAAGTTTCCTTGGCAGAGTCGAAACATTCGTCTCCTCGTCGTCACAGGAAACATTCCCGTTCGAGTTCTCGAAGCGGTTCCCATCAGTCTTCGAGATCCAAACACTCGGAAAAAGAGGCGTCGTAGATCACCCTCGTCTTCTGTTTCCCCAGAAAGGGTCACCTGCCCCACGAAACGCAGCTCTCCAGCTAAGTGGGAGGAATTCCGTAAAAACATTCTTAGCGTCTTCGAGAAAGCGGCCTCGACCCCCTCGGAGACGGCTAAAGGTGATACCCTGGGTGAAAGACCTGAAAAATCGAAACGCTGCTAGTCGTTGCACCCGGCGAAAGAAACTGCCCGAGAGCGTCATGGACCCTCGAGCAAAGGCAGTAAGAACGCGTCATCAACACCGTCGTCGAAAGTCCCTTCGACTCATAAATCTGCGTCATTGACACCATTATCGAAGGGCCCGTCAACACACAGATTGACGCCGATAAAGGACAAACCTACTGCTGTCACTACTTCTCAGTCAGTAGACGTACCGAGGGCTTCGACTATGACCTCGAGAATGTCGACGACTCAGAGTAGGATTCCGATCCTCAAGTTCTTCGAGGTCTCTTCATACCTTTAAGACACCTTTTTCGGTTTCACCAAAGACTTTGACTTCCGCGTCGACAACTTCGACGTTTTCTCAACCAGTTACTACAAGCTTGGCCCCTTCTGCTCTAGAAATGGGTTTTAAGCCATTCCCAAGGTCAAATTATTTCAGAGCCTTGTCCTCTATTTATGAGGAAGGGGAGGATTCTGATGATGATAGACCTTTTGGGTTGCAGAGGACTACAACACCTGTACCAGAGGAATTTATCTCTGAAGAGAATAGGTTGAAGGACCTTCAAGAAGCCTTGCATGATGCAAGTGGTTTAGATACTTCCCCAGAAGTAGAATTTGCTAAACCAGACCCAGGGGAACATGCTGACACCCCTTACAGGATTTTAATGGCCAGAATAATAGAATTCATGGGGTGGTCTACACCTTCACCTTCTTTTCAACAAGATGATCTTACAGACATTTTAATTAAAGGCCGACAGGAAGATCTTGTGGTTCCCTTTCATACTGCATTGCAGAGGAAAATATCGGCCAACTGGGAAACTCCTGAGGTTATCCCGGCAGTTAACAAAAAACTATCTGCCAAATATAGGGTATCTGCTTCTGACCCTGAATATTTGTCCAAACATCCAACTCCAGAGAGTCTGGTTGTACAAGCAGCAACTTCATCGAACAGTAGATCTGCATACCCTACTGTTCCACAAGACGGGGATAAGAGATTTGACGCTATGTCAAAAAAGGTCTTTTCTGCGTGTAGCATGGCGCTTAAATCCATTAATGCTACTTGTAAGCTCGCAAGATTCAGCCATACACTTTGAGTGTGTGCTTCATCTGCGGCTGACTGTCTTCCGGAAGGAGAGGAAAGGGAAGCATTTCTGAACATCATTAAAAATGGTAAAGACGCAATGTGTGAATCCCTTCAAACTGGCATTGATTCTGCTGACAGTATCAGCAGGGCCATGGCGGCAAGTACTACAATCCGCAGATTTGCGTGGTTGCGAAAGTCTGTTTTTGCTCCAGATGTACAGGCCAGACTTTTGAATATGCCCTTTGACGGCTCTTCTTTATTTGGTAAGAAGGCTGATGACAGCCTAGAGGGGTTACAAACATCCAATGCAGCAGTGAAATCCCTTGGAGCTGCAATCCGTCAACCTCCCTATCGCCCCTTAGGAACCTCTTGGAGAGGTAGTGTCATGATGCCTACCTCCAAGGTGCCAGACAAGACCCAGCTACCCCAGAGGCAGACATCATGTCTTCAAGGAAAGTCACAACAGCCTCAAGTAGGGGCTCTTTGGACTCAGTCCTGGCGCCTTTGGCGCCAGGCTCATATCGGGCCACAGTCCTGGCGCCTATGGCGCCAGGCTCATAAAAGGGGACTTTGTGTTAAAGTGCTTAGTGTTAACTTACCTGATGCAGACCATGCTGCAACATCCAGGACTTCTGAGGCCTGAATGGGACTACTTTATCTTTGGAACTACTTAACCACACGGGTGTGGTCAGGGGGAGGAATACATACCTGAGAGGAAGGATACATACCTGGAACTACTTTGAAGGCTATTTAAGCCACGCCCAAGCAGCAACTCACGCTTCGCGTTGTTCTGCATCTAGCAGCTGGACGCTCACCGTTTTTGCTCCTGCATTCTGTCTTCTGCCACTCCTGCCAGCATCCTGGAACACCTGCAAAGAGAGAAGAGAAAAGGGTAAAGAAGAGTCTTTACCTGCTAAATCCGCATTCCGGAGACATCTCGCCGACGGTCCTGAAAAGGAAGACATCCATTTAAAAGCACATCGCATCGATCGCTGCAGTGCCGCATCTCACTCACCTGTACAAGGTACCACCACGTTCTACGGCGACATCTGGACTCGCAGCCACATCACCGCGCCTAGGGAGAAAAAGACAAGAATAAAGGTGAGAGGGGAAAGAAAACGAGGAAACCTTAATTTCCATTACAAAGCTTACCTGTTGGGTTATTCCAACTTCATTTCGGGTCGGTGCCGCATCCTGGCATTTCCGGACCCCGGCCCCTAAGGGGAAAAAAGACATCAGCGTTAGTGGGCGCATGAAAAGACATTACCCAAAGGCCCATTAAAGACTTACCGGATTTCTTCTGGATTGAGCTTCGTTTCGGGTCGGTGCCGCATCCAGGCATTTCCGGACCCCGGCCCCTATGGGGGAAAAAAGACATCGGCGTTAGTGAGCGCATTGATACAAGGACACAGAGAACTCTCATCAAGCTCACCAGAGTCTCATTCTTCGGTTCCACAGCTCTTCTCGGAATAGTTTCTGCACCTGAAAAAGAGACCACGAACAATTATTATTGCGGAATCATACTCATTAACAGAATCCTTACGGTACTATACCGGGAAAACAAAACTTGAACCCTCTACAATCAAAATCCCAGTGAAGTAACTGGATACAACGCGCCCCTGCATGAGAAGCAGGATGGAGAGCTCAACCTTTCAAACCCTAAGGTGAGACTTCACGTGGGGGTCGCAGGAGGGTTTCGTAGAGGGGTGAGAAGGGAGCGGGAGGCTTATACTTTCTCCCGCAGATTGTTAATACTCCCTTTTCACATACAGAAAGATATTCCTGCGAGCCAGACAAGCCAGATTCGAAGGTCCGGTCCAGTCCATCTTCCGGGTCCTGCGCTTCACCATAGAAGAAGCAACAACACTCCAAACCAGACCTGCGCCTCCGTGGGAGTCAGGTGAGCGTAACAGAACGCAAAGCCTACCCACAATTTCCCACCCGGGCGCTATGGAAACTTCCGAGACAGACCAGCTGGCTCAGCTTTTGTGGGAATTAAGGGCAGAAGTACACTCCGCCCGCCAGGAAACTAATGCTCTCAAAAGAGAATTCATCTTATCCAAGGAAAGAACTGATGACCTGGCCAAACGATTGTTGCAGGGTCAAGCAGGACAAACTCCTTTACCTAGTTCTGGGGGTAATGCCTCGTCAATGGTTTCGAATAACCCGGTACAAATCAATCTGCCTGGAAACATGCCTTTGGCCCCGCCTGAACGTTTTGCGGGGAACCCCAAGTAATATGCCGTTTTTATGAACCAATGTCGCCTACACTTTCTATGCAGACCTGGGGCCTTCCCTAATGATCAAACCAAGGTAGCCTTTGTATTATCTTATGTCAGTGGCTGTGCTGCCGATTGGTCTGTTCCGTTGGTAAGTCAGGATGACCCAATTCTCCAGGATTTTCAAAGCTTCCAGGCGAGCATGGAAAGATTATTCGCTCGACACTCTCAGGGACAGGCCCTTGACAACGAACTACTATCCTTACGACAAGGTAACCAAGATCTCTTATCTTATATTGCCACCTTTAATAGGCTGGTTGTAGAAACGGGGTGGCCCGAAAATAAAAGGATCACACTATTTCATCGAGGCCTGCGCGGAAAACTTAAGGATGTTCTAGCTCAAATAGTAAATCCACCTCAAGCCTGCGCAGAATACATAGACTTAGTGGTCCAACTTGACCACAGACTGCAAACTAGAAAAGCAGATCGGTCCAAGTTCGAAACTCGAGTGCTGATCAAAACTCACGCTAACCCCAAGACGTTTCAGAACCTATGCAGATCGGTGGTGTTAAAGGACCATTGACGCAGAAGGAACGAGAGAGAAGACGGCAAAAGCAACTGTGTCTCTATTGCAGGGCTTCTGGTCACTTTCTACGAGACTGCCCGGTAAAGCCACCTAAGAAGGTGGTTGGAGCCACGGACAACAATTTAATAGAACCTGATTCGGGAAACGGTCAAGCCCGACAAGCGTAGAGGTCCGCTTGCCGAGCTTGAAAACGGACTCTTTGACCTCGCATTTTGTCATGCCAATGGTGCTCGTGGACCCGAAACAGCCTCAGCGGTTGCATGCTATAAAAGCATACATCGACAGTGGAGCTATTGGAAACTACGTAGATCGTGAATTGGCCTCCAGGATTAATCTTCCTCTCCGTCCGAAAGTTAACAAGGATGTCATTGCTACAGTAGATGGAACTGAAATAGCCTCAGGGCCGGTAACACATTCCACTACAGAAATGACACTAGTGGGACAGGATGGACATCGGGAAGCAATTGTGTTCGATGTAATCAAGGCCCCACAATTTCAAGTAATTCTAGGAATCCCTTGGTTAGAAACACATAATCCTCGAATTGACTGGCGAGCAAAGAGAATAACCTTTCCTGATTGTGAACTGACTTGTTATCCAAGAAATCCAGATATGGGTCTGGCCACAGTAACTTCCACCACGATACAACTACCGGTTGAATACCAAGAGTTCCAAGACGTTTTTTCAAAAAGAACAGGCGAACACGTTACCTCCCCACCGGTCGTACGATTGTCAAATCGACCTGGTACCCAATGCTCAACCGCCCTGTAGTAGGATTTATGCTCTTACTGAACCTGAGAACGTTCATTTGTGTCAGTATTTAGATCAGTATCTTGTCAACGGTTTTATTCGCCCGTCAAAGTCTCCTGTTTCCTCAGCTCTGTTCTTCGTGCCGAAAAAAGAAGGCGACCTTAGAACATGTATTCACTACCGCGCCCTAAATCAAATAACGATTAAGAATAGTTATCCTCTGCTTCTGATCCCTGAACTTCTTGACCAGGTAAAAGATGCTTGTATATACACCAAGTTAGATCTCCGAGGAGCTTATCACCTGGTACGTATAAAAGAAGGTGACGAATGGAAGACTGCATTCCGCACCAAATATGGGCTCTTTGAATATCAGGTGATGCCCTTCGGATTATGCAACGCACCTGCCGCCTTTCAATACTTTATGAATGATGTTCTTCGGGAACTTATCGATGTTTGTGTCATCTTATATCGATGACATCCTGGTATACTCCTCCTCGGAATCCGAACACAGAAAACATGTCAGGGCAGTTCTTGAGAAATTGCGCCAGCACAACCTGTTTGCGAAACTCGAAAAATGCGTTTTTCATACTACAGAGGTCGAGTTTCTCGGATTCATCCTGACACCTAAAGGAGTCTGAATGGACTCACGAAAGGTGGACGCCATCCTCAAATGGCCATCTCCTAACTCTGTTAAGGGGGTTCAGAGTATGCTTGGCTTTGCCAATTTCTATCGAAGATTCATCCCGGAATTTTCTCGAGTGGTTCAACCCATAACAGCCCTCTTACGGAAGAATAAACGTTTCGAATGGACTCCTGAGGCAGAACAGGCCTTTCAAGACCTAAAGACCAAATTTACCTCCGCCCCTGTATTGAAGCATCCGCGCCCAGATCTCCCTTACATTGTTGAAACCGACGCTTCCAGTTTGGCCATGGGTGCTGTGTTGTCTCAAAGGGATCCAGAAACTAACCAGATGCACCCTGTAGCCTTTTGGTCTAGGAAATTCACGGCTCCTGAAATCAATTACGCAATCACTGACAAAGAATTACTAGCTATTAAGTCCGCCTTCAAGGCTTGGCGTCATTACCTCCTCAGCACAAGACACACCATTACGGTGATTACAGATCACAGGAATTTGCAATATCTAAAAACGGCCAAAGCCCAATCATCCCGCCAACTCCGATGGGCTTTATTCTTTGCAGAATTTGATTTCATAATCACCTACCGCCCTGGTTGCAAGAATGGCAAAGCGGACGCTTTATCCCGGATTGGAATGGATGAAACAAATTCAAACTTGGAACCAGTACCAATTATTATACCCGAACAAAGAATTTTAGCTTGACCTCTTTACAAACTATAGAGCATGTTCAAACTCGAGTTAAACAACTTTTAAAGTCCACAGCCTTGCAAGAATGGACTCAAAAGGGGTCACACTTTTCTGTTAATAACGATTTACCGTACTTCCAGGGGCGGTTATTTCTGCCCAACAGAGAACTGCAAGAATTGGTCATTGCTCACTATCATGATACATTAATGGAAGGACATGCTGGTATCGCAAAAACTGAGGAAAAGATCAAACGACAATTCTGGTGGCCATGCTGGAGAAAAGACATAAAATCCTTTGTGATGTCTTGCAGAGTTTGTGCCCAAAATAAAGGTCAAAAGAAGAGACCAGCCGGTCTCCTACAACCCTTGGATATTCCACCGACCCCTTGGCACACCTTGTCAATGGACATTACCGACCTGCCTCCTTGCTATGGATATAACACTATCTTGGTAATCGTGGATCTGTTCTCCAAGATGGCCCACTTTATCCCTTTAAAAGGGGTACCTTCAGCCTCCATCTTGGCCAAGGAATTTCTGGAAAACATAGTTCGTATGCATGGTTTTCCATCCATATTAATCTCAGACCGAGGAAGCCGATTTATCTCCCATTTTTGGAGGAAATGTTGCCAACTGGCACAAATTGATGTACGCTTATCCACTAGTCACCACCCCCAGACCGATGGTCAAACCGAGAGGACTAACCAAACCCTTGAACAATATCTTCGGTGCATGTTGCATCAATCTGAAAACAGCTGGAAAGATATTCTATGGATCGGAAAGAATGCATATAACAATTCTGTACATTCTGGAACAGGACAAACCCCCTTTTTACACCTTGTATGGTCATCATCCTAGAACCTCAGACCTAGACCCTCCTCAAAACCTGGAAACGCCTGCAGTTGATCATTTGCATTCTACTATAACCCGAGCCTTCAAAGAAGCTACAACTCCTTTGCAACAAGCCAAGAAAAAATACAAAGAAAATGCTGATCTACATCGGAGTGAAGCACCTTCGTACCAGATTGGAGACCAGGTGTGGCTGGCAACCAAGCATTTGCCCCTCAAAGGACCGCGGACTTTTAATCCCAGATACATTGGACCCTATCCCATCAAAGCTATAATTAACCCGGTGGCCTTTAAACTCGATCTACCAGCCAACATGCAAATTCATCCAGTTTTTCATGCATCACTGTTAAAACCGGTGCAGCCTGGAACCAGACTGAGCAAACCACCTGAACCAATTCAAATCGATGAGGAATTAGAATTTGAAGTTAAGGACATATTGGATTCCAAAATGTTAAAATCAAAACTCTTCTATCTAGTTGATTGGAAGGGGTACGGACCTCAGGAAAGCTCTTGGGAACCAAGTGACCATGTACACGCCCCACGATTAGTGCAAAGATTCCACCGAAAATTCCCAAGCAAGCCCAAACCCCCGGAAAGGACGACCTTGGGAGGGGCCTTGGGAGGGGGTACTGTCATGATGCCTACCTCCAAGGTGCCAGACAAGACCCAGCTACCCCAGAGGCAGACGTCATGTCTTCAAGGGAAGTCACAACAGCCTCAAGTAGGGGCTCTTTGGACTCCGTCCTGGCGCCTTTGGCGCCAGGCTCATATCGGGCCACAGTCCTGGCGCCATAGGTGCCAGGCTCATAAAAGGGGACTTTGTGTTAAAGGTGCTTAGTGTTAACTTACCTGATGCAGACCATGCTGCAACATCCAGGCCTTCTGAGGCCTGAATGGGACTACTTTATCTTTGGAACTACTTAACCACACGGGTGTGGTCAGGGGAGGAATACATACCTGAGAGGAAGGATACATACATGGAACTACTTTGAAGGCTATTTAAGCCACGCCCAAGCAGCAACTCACGCTTCGCATTGTTCTGCATCTAGCAGCTGGACGCTCACCGTGTTTGCTCCTGCATTCTGTCTTCTGCCACTCCTGCCAGCATCCTGGAACACCTGCAAAGAGAGAAGAGAAAAGGGTAAAGTAGAGTCCTTACCTGCTAAAACCGCATTCCGGAGACATCTCGCCGACGGTCCTGAAAAGGAAGACATCCATTTAAAAGCACATTGCATCGATCGCTGCAGCGCCGCATCTCACTAACCTGTACAAGGTACCACCACGTTCTACCGCGACATCCGGACTCGCAGCCACATTACCGCGCCTAGGGAGAAAAAGACAAGAATAAAGGTGAGAGGGGAAAGAAAACGAGAAAACCTTAATTTCCATTACAAAGCTTACCTGTTGGGTTATTCCAACTTCATTTCGGGTCGGTGCCGCATCCTGGCATTTCCGGACCCCGGCCCCTAAGGGGAAAAAGAGGCATCAGCTTTAGTGGGCGCATAGAAAGACGTTACCCAACGCCCATTAAAGACTTACCTGATTTCTTCTGGATTGATCTTTGTTTCGGGTCGGTGCCGCATCCAGGCATTTCCGGACCCCGGCCCCTATGGGGTAAAAAGACATCAGCGTTAGTGAGCGCATTGATACAAGGGCACAGAGAACTCATCAAGCTCACCAGAGTCTCATTCTTCGGTTCCACAGCTCTTCTCGGAATAGTTTCCGCACCTGAAAGAGACAACGAACAATTATTATTGCGCAATCCTACTCATTAACAGAATCCTTAAGGTACTATACCGGGAAAACAAAACTTGAACCCTCTACAATCAAAATCCCAGTGAAGTAACTGGATACAACGCACCCCTGCATGAGAAGCAGGATGGAGAGCTCAACCTTTCAAACCCTAAGGTGAGACTTCACGTGGGGGTCGCAGGGGGGTTTCGTAGAGGGGTGAGAAGGGAGCGGGAGGCTTATACTTTCTCCCGCAGATTGTTAATACTCCCTTTTCACATACAGAAAGATATTCCTGCGAGCCAGACAAGCCAGATTCGAAGGTCCGGTCCAGTCCATCTTCCGGGTCCTGCGCTTCACCATAGAAGAAGCAACAACACTCCAAACCAGACCTGCGCCTCCGTGCGAGTCAGGTGAGCGTAACAGGTAGGTCCTTTCGTTTTTATTCCGCATTCGGAAAAGGCAGAGGACAGCCGGCTCAGAGGCCAAAAACGATTCACCCGAGGTGGACGGGTTAAAAGTACAAAAGCCGCAGCAGGTGCCTCTTTACCCTCGGCATCTGTGTCAGCTGCCTCTAAACCACTCTGAGGACTCTCCTCACAAGACAGCAGTAGGGGACAGGTTAACTCAACATCTGACGGATGGCAGGCTATTACCGCAGATGCTTGGGCATTGGAGACAGTTGCCCAAGGTTACTGCCTGCCTTTTCAACGTACTCCTCAGTCATCCATCGGGGAACAACTCTTTGAAGTTTCCAGGTCTGCTCCTTTTGCAGGAGATTCTAGACCTGCTAGAGAAAGGTGCCATAGAACTGGTACCTGTAGCAGAGAGGAACAAGGGTTGGTATCCCCCTCTCCCCCCTACTTTCTAATGCCGAAGAAGGACGGAAGACTGAGACCTATCTTGGACTTAGGAGAATTGAAAAAGTTCCTCAGGAAGGACAAGTTCAAGATGATAACTCTCTCTCAGATCCTTCAGGCCCTCCAGCTTCAGGACTGGCTGGTATCTCTGGACCTTCAGGATGCTTATTTCAATGTGCCAATCCATCTCAAACACAGGAAATACCTGAGGTTCGCAATTGACAACTCTCAATATCAATTTCGAGTTCTGCCATTTGGGCTGACCTCTGCCCCGAGGGTCTTCACCAAGCTAATGTCGGTAGTGTCTGCAAGTCTAAGGAGGGAAGGGATCCACGTCTACCCCTACCTAGACGATTGGTTGATCAGAGCTGTATCTTCGAAACAAGCTCAGATCCAACTAGATTATGTCTGCCACTTCCTTCACAAACTGGGCTTCTCCCTCAATTTAAAGAAGTCACAGATGATACCATCACAGAGACTCCAGTTCATCGTAGCGGTCCTGGACACTTCTCTGGGGAGAGCCTCACCACCAGTGATGAGGGCTCAAGATATTCTGCAGATGGTCACCAAGTTTCAAAATGCCCAATGTCTCTGAGCCTTCGACTTTTTGAGATTGCTAGGCCTCATGGCATCCTGCATCTTCCTTGTGCCAGAGGCTCGCCTGAGAATGAGATCTCTCCAGTGGGCACTAAGAACTCAGTGGTCGCAATTCTCAGGAAGAATGACAGATCTCCTTCAGGTTCCGGACAAAGTGGCTCGAGACCTTCAGTGGTGGGCCTGTCGGGAGAACTTTTTGAAAGGAGAACTGTTTTGGCAACCATGGCCGGAGATAACCGTTGTCCCGGATGCCTCACTCACGGGGTGGGGAGCCCATGCCAACGACTTGACCATCAGCGGTCGTTGGTCTCCATCGGAGTCCAGACTACATATCAACCTGCTGGAGCTGAGAGCTATCAGACTAGCGCTGAAGGTTTTTCTGCCATCTGTACAAGGGGAAAAATGTCCTAATAATGAAGGACAACACAGTGGTCATGCACTACCTCAACAAAAGAGGAGGCGTAGGATCACTGCCACTGTGCAGAGAGGTGATGCAGCTCTGGTTTTGGGCAATTCAAGAAGGAATCTCTCAATCGGCAGTTCACTCACCTGGAGAGAAGATCTTGACAGCGGACGCTCTGAGCAGGCATAGTACAGTCTCTCGCGAATGGGAGATAGCTCGGGAAGACCTTCAAGAGATCTTTGCCCTTTGGGGAACCCCTCAAGTGGATCTGTTCGCCACCAGTATCAACAGGAAGTGCGATCAGTTTTGCTCAAGGGAATTTCCCCCGAGAGGAGCTCTAGGGAACGCGTTTGTAGTGGACAGGGAGTTTCCACTTCTGTACGCGTTTCCTCCAGTCCCTGTCATTCCTCCGATTGATCAGGAGGTTGAGAAGATTCCGGAAGACTATGATCCTAATTGCCCCAGACTGGGCCAGGAGAACATGGTACCCGGACCTTCTGGACATGTCCATCTGCCCTCTGATTCATCTTCCACACAGGGAGGATCTTCTCTCGCAGATGGGAAGTCTGGTTCTCCATCCAGACATCAGAACCCTCAACCTTCACGCTTGGCTTTTGAAAGGTTGAGATGCAAGGATTGGAACCTCCCAGATGACTTCATGGAGGTGTTGCTTTCGGCTAGAAGGCCAGCAACAAAGACTTTATACCGCTGCCGTTGGAACAAGTTTTGCAGCTGGTGTAGAGAAAAGAATATCGAACCCTTCTTATGCAGTACACCAATGGTGTTATCTTTTCTACTCTATTTGGCAAATTCAGGTCTTCAAGTTGGTACGTTCAAGGGCTACCTCGCAGCGCTATCTATCTTCAAGCGCACTGCGGAGGAGCCATCGTATTTCAAATTACCCCTAGTAATACAATTTCTGAAGGGGTTAACTAATGTCTATCCCCCAAGACCGTTCCAAGTTCCCTTGTGGGACTTAAATTTAGTCTTAAATTTCCTGATGGGCACTCCTTTTGAACCACTCCACTCTTGTTCACTAAGATTTCTCACCCTTAAAATTGTCTTATTAGTGGCTTTGACATCTGCCAGGAGGGTGAGCGAATTACAAGCTCTATCTTGTAAACCCCCTCATACAATTTTTCACGAAGACAAAGTTGTCCTACAAGTGAAGCCTAATTTCCTCCCAAAGGTAGTCTCTGAATTCCATATCACTCAGAAGATAACCTTACCTTCATTCTATCCTCCTCCCCATCCTGGGAAAGAGGAAGAGAGGCTACATAGGCTGGATCCAAGGCGAGCCTTGAGTTTTTATATCAGCAGACTTGCTGATAGGATTAGGCAAGTAGACCAACTGTTAATAGGTTATACAGGGCACAAACTAGGACTGCCAATCACAAAACAGACCATTTCCAGATGGATTTTAGCCATTCTAGAATGCTACAAATTGGCAGGGAAAGAGCCCCCCTCAAAATCGTAGGGCTCATTCAACCAGGGGTATCGCAGCCTCTTCAGCCCTCCAAAGAGGGGTACCGATTCGAGACATGTGT
This sequence comes from Ambystoma mexicanum, assembly GCF_040938575.1. NCBI lineage: Eukaryota > Metazoa > Chordata > Amphibia > Caudata > Ambystomatidae > Ambystoma > Ambystoma mexicanum. The sequence continues at coordinate 729,270,156 of NC_090934.1, forward strand.
GGCTGCCACATGGTCGTCCGCACATACCGTCCGCACATACCTTTTATAACATTCTACAATCTGGATTCCTCCTCTAGCCAAGAGACTAGATTTGGCCAAGCTGTGTTACACTCTATTCATTCTTAAAGGGGAATATGGCAATTTTACTCCCACCTCCGTTTACACACCACTGCTATGGGAGTCTATCAAGATAAGGAATTCGTCGGAGGACACAATCCCTTCGAAGAACAAGTTACTTCTTACCTTGTAACGTTCTTTTGATGGGATGTTCCTCCGATGTATTCCTTATCGCCCCTCCCATCCATCCCCTCAGTAAAACTTCCCTTGTAGTTGCAGTTTACGCCCTTTCAAGGTCAATAACCAACTCATCCACAGCTATTCTTAAGCTTCAAAACGGAACTGAGCAACGGACGCTGCGCAAGTCTCTTTACATGCATGACGGCAGCGCTGATACGGAGGCTGTCGAGGGACACCAACTCGAAGGACGTTGACGCGCAGCGCCCTCTACTGAACATTTTTTCCGAGGCTAGCAAGCTGGAAGAAATCTATCAAGATAAGAAATGCGTCGGAGGAACATCCCATCGAAAGAACGTTACAAGGTAAGAAGTAACTTGTTCTTCTAAGTCATTTAAGGGCGGTCCAGCCGTGGGTGCCCAAGACCAGGCCATGCACCGCAAGTCAGTTTCTGTTGGTGTTGCCGTGCAAGCGGGTTCTGAGATGGGCAGGGCGCATTCATCTTCACCGCCTGCCTCCATCTCCAGCCATTGTTCAAGCTCATCTTCTAAAAGGAAATGATGTAACCCGGCGAAGCTGTGGGAAAAGCCTGAGAAGACGAAGGTGCAAGAAAAGGCGACCAACCTGTCCCAGAAGGCCCAAGCAGTGCAGGTGAAGTCGTCTTCCAACGATCAAGTTGGTGGTGGCTACCCTCTCGAAGGCCAAAGGGGCTGACCCAGTCAAGGTAGCCGAGGCGGTGCCCAGAGTATCCCTACCCCCGAGGTGGGAGGCCTTTGCCGGGCCGGTGGAGAGGACACCAGAAAAGAGGCTGCCATCCCTGAACTCTGCCCCTCAGGATGCACAGGAGGCCTAAGGACAGACCATTCTCCAGGGCACAGATATCGCTTCCTCGGACGAGGAGGACCAGAGAGCCCCGGTGGCCCTGACTCAACCTCCCACGACAAGAGGGGAGTGGCACCCTACACTGCCGCATCAAGCGCCCCGTGCCTCCCCCCCCCTCCACCCCATGAGGGACCCGGGGGATGGACACAGCGTCTACGGAGGACATCGTCACATCTGGTGGTTTGCCGCAGCCAAGGGCTCCCCCAGATGAGGTGGGGTTGTTCCATGCCATTGTCGCCAGAGCGTCCAAACTCTTCCAACTGACGCCAGAAGAGACCAAGAAGGAAGGTGTCCTCCACCAACAGCGCAAGGCCAAGAGGAAGACATTGTGGCTGTGCCTCTCCTAGATGACGTTTGGGAGGAGGGCTTAGCTTTGATGAAGAATCGGGCCATGGCCCCGGCCGAGATCGATAGGCTGGAGAAAAAGTATTGGGTGCCGGAGTCCACACCCGGTGCCTACGATCCAGCCTTCACTGGACTCTTTGGTTTCGGCTGCAGCGAGGAAGAGGTCTTCTAACCCTCTGGATAGCGAGGGGAAGAAGTGAGATGCCATGGGTATAAGGTGATGCCGATTCCTGCCTGACAGGCGGGTTAAGGCGATCTCCATCCTCCAGGAGGGGGAGGTGACATCAGATAATGCCATCACAGTGGCCCTGGACATCGCAGACATTGGATTCCAACAGATGGGGAATGGTGGCTGCCTCTGTCGTCGTGGCTGGCTGAAAGTTACCAACGAGGTCCAGACAAGGGTGTTGGTGGACATGCCCTTCGCTGGGGTCAAACATTTTGGGAAGGCCATCGACGAATCGTTATAAGCCATTAAGACTGACACGGAGACGGCCTGCGCCATAGGCGGTCTTCCTTTCGTGCCTCTGGCAGGAAATCCTGCAGATCGTCAAAAGGTTTCGGCAGAGGGTCCTCTTCGTACTGTCCACCCTCTGGGTCCACGAGGCCTACAGAAGCCGTTCCAAAGCTTTCGGTGGAGGTGGCCAATGTCGTCATCCCCCAAGGTGGCACGCAGGCCCCAAAGCTAGACTGAACCTGCCAAGACGTTGGGCCTCCACCCATGCACCCCAGTAGGAGGCCAGATGACTGACTTCGTCAGCGACTGGAAGATGATCTCCACTGACCGATGAGTGCTGCACACTCGCGCCCAAGGACACACTCTAGAGTTCCAGCAAAAGTGTCAGCGGATGCCTCCAGTAGCCCAGCAGGAGCAGCACATCCCTCAGCTCCTGCAGGAAGTACGGGCCATGATAAGAAAAGGGGCGATAGATCTGATTCCAAAGTGACTCTGTGGCTCCAGAGTCTACTCCAGATACTTCTTAGTAAGGAAGAAGACCGGGGGCTGGAGGCCCATCCTAGACTAGCAGCGTCTCAACAAATGCCTCCCAAAAATTCAGGATGGTCACGTTGCAGCACGTTCTCGGCCTACTGGAGGAAGAAAACTTTGTGACGTTGCTGGATCTGGAGGCCGCATACTTCCTATGCTTCTTGTGAATGGGGACGTGGAAGTTCCTGCACTTCGTGGTACAGGGAAGGCACTACCAATTCAAGGCCCTCCCCTTCTGACTGAAGTCAGTGCCCGGGGTTTTTATGAAGAGCCTGGCACCAGTGGCGGCCCATCTATGCCGCCAAGGAAGTACATGTGTACCCGTACCTCGATGACTAGCTCATCCGGGCACAGTCAAGGGAAATGGCCGTAGACCACACACAGGCGACCGTCTGGCTGCTGACAGATCTGGGGTTCTCAGTCAACTATCCAAAGTCCTGTTTGATCCCATCGCAGAAGGCGCTGTTCCTGAGGGCCAGGATCAACGTGGTCTCCTTCCTGCCTGGCGTCTCCCTCAGAAGAGAGGGTAGCGTCCCTCCTGGGTGAGGTGCAACGGCTGTTGGCATTGAAGACTGCTGCAGTGCGGACCATCAAGTCGCTGCTCCTCGTGATGTCTTTGTGCATCTACCTAATCCGGCTCTGCAGGTTGCGGATGCAACCCCTTTAGGAGTTCCTGGATGCCCAATGGATCCAGGTGTCGGGAAGAGGCCTGTGGCTGCTGGAGGAGAGGGATCTCCACATCAATATCCTGTAGCTGCAGGCAGTGTTCTGGGCCCTCAAGTAGTTTCTTCATCCCTCAAGGGCAAAGTGGTGCAGATCTTCACGGACAACACCACCACAATGTTCTACATCAGGAAGCAGGCTTCACCCGATCCCCAGCACTCTCCAGAGAGGCGCAGGACTTGTGGCACTGGGCCGTCGCCCAAGAGATCTTCCTCATCCCTTTTCAGCTGGTGGGAGTCAAGAACCCCATCGCTGACTCACTCAGCAGGGAGCCTCGCTACTGCCACAAGTGGGAACTTCAACAGGATCAGGTGGACTGCATCTTCCTCAAGTGGGGCAGACCCCTGATCGATCTATTTGCGACAGCGACGAACTCCAAATGCCAGAAATTCGCCAGCAGGTACCACCAGCCGAGGAGCATGGGGGACACATTCTCCTTCCCTTGGGAAGGCCTGTTCCTATACGCGTTCCCTCTGTTGCTGATTCAGGATGATCCTCGATCAGACCTTTATATCAGTTTTAGGCATAAAGCAGGGACCCAGTGAATGGTGACAGTCGGTGAACAGAGGATGACAGCATGCTGGTCTTGGAAGCAAAAACCACGTAAAGCAACAGAGGTTCGATTCCCGGATCCGTGCTTAGAAACTGAACTCTGGTATTAAGCATGTTATAAAAAAACAATTGAGTAAAACGAACACAGCAAGGAGCTCTATTACGGTATGCTCTGAAGAGACGCCTTATGCTAAAAAAAATCTCTTAATGCCCATGAATTAAATCAGTGCAAAAAATTATGGATTGCAAAAGAAGCGGTTTTTGATTTCAAATATTTGTCTGTCCTGCTCTCCCTCCTTCCCACTGGGCTGAAGCAGCCTGCAAAAGCGGACCCCAAAAGATAACGGACTTTCAAATCACCTTCCACCCCCATGTCACAAACCTCCACACCCAGTTCCAGTTTTTTCCGCTGCTGGCCAGGTTGAACTCGCTGCACTCCATGACATCCTACTTTTTGTTTGGTGGGGGTGTTGCATTTAGCTGTTCACTCCCATATCTGATTTGATTGGTGTTTTCTTTGTGTTCATTACATCGTGGTACCTCACTGTGACATATGCCATGTACTATGGGATTCAAGCAGTGCATCTGATGCATGAAGCAGTTCTCTGCAGCCGATCCGCATCATACTGGTGTTTGGGGATGTATCATCTGAGTTCTTGCGTATTCTGCTCTTAAATTCACCCTTGGTTTTGCGAAGCTTCCCTCTGTCCAAGTCACAGCTGGGACTTGGTGGCAAAGATGACTAAAGACTTAGGACCAGCTAGGAAGCCGTCCTTGGTAAGAGGGAGAAAGTACCTGCAGTTGGGATACATTTTTCGGCACCCACCTTCAGTACCGAGGTGAAGACTGCAATCCCCCCTGCCCCCCCAATCCCAGGCTCTTCACAATGCCCTTTAGGGGTAAAACCCAGGGCGATTAAATCTACGAGGGTGGGAGACCATTAGTACCTCTTGGTGGGAAAATGCAAGCACCCCAATGTGAGTAAAGAATCGAATACGGTTACTTGGTACCGAAGATCCATTCAAACCTGACCAGATCATTACGGTACCGAAGAAGAGCTCTTCTGCCTCGTATGTAATGCGTACAGGCAAGATTCGTTTTGGAGGGTTATGATCCTCCAGGTTTTATTCGGTGCAGACTGAAACCATGGTCGATGCATTGATACCCAAATTGGCTACAGCAGCAAAAATTAGGAAAACAATCGGTACTGAGGAAAACAGTTTAATTACAAAAGGGACAAAGCTCGTTCTAGATTGGCACTGAATTCAGTACAGACTTCTCCCAAAAAACACTTGAAAAATAGAAAGTGTTAAAGGAAAGGGGCAAAAGAAATGCTTCAGGACCGATTGAACCAACTGAATCTGTGAATTTTGTTACCGACTCGTGGGAATTTGGTCTGGAAAGGTATTTCGCAGTACTCTGGTCAGACAGAAATTTTACTTCAGTTTTCACCTTACAGTCAGGAAAGGTCATCGGAAACTACACAAACCACACCTAAAGTAGTGTCAACAAATATATAGGTCCCTAGACCAGTGGTGTTGAATATTTATAACCCTCCGAGCAATTAAAAGCCTATGAAGTTGTCTGACCATAAATTCTTCGAAGTTCTGTGAGAACAGAAGACAAAAGTTATGTTGTCTGAGCCTTTTCTGGAGGTTTTGGCCTAATGGATAAAAGACCGGGCCTTCAGAGGACCCACTACCACCAATTCCAGTCAATGCTGATGAAGGGAGACCTGATCTTCCTAATGAAAAAAGGTGCCTATTGGCACAGACTCTGAAGGGGAATATGCTTCTATTTCTCGTTCAAAGGTATTCCTAATAAAAGGCCATGCAAGCTCTAGAGATGTTCCCGATGGATAAACCAGAGGCGTCTGGTGTATTTTGAAAATTGCCTACACAGCAAGCAAGATCTATTCTGCTAATGTAAAGATTGGTTCTGGAACAGGCGCAGAGTCTTTGGGCCAAACTTCATTCAGAGTCTGCCATTTCAAAAGATCTGGAGTCCAAGTATAACATTCCCAAAGAAGAGCCATTTTTACTGGTGGATAATCTACCAGCACAGTCCTCCGTGTGGTTTCATCTGCCTTGGTGTCTAAAGGCAAAGGGCCGTCACCCTCCTCGGCTTTGGACAAACATGCTAAAGCATGGTGGAAATTCAGAGAAGAAGATCATTTTGTCAATGCATCTTTGCAACTGAGACAGATTGATGAAGCCACCGTACTAGCAGGCTTTAACTCTTATTTAGGAACACTTGGATAGGTTTGCAGAGCTTCTCCCACAGGAGGCTGCTGATGAGTTTTCCTTCTGGATTTCAGTAGGCTGCTCTGCAATGCCTGCAAGTAGTAAAGGACTTGACAGATACCACAGCAAGAGCCATGGCTAGTGAGTTCTGCATGTGCAAAAAAATGCTTATTTATTGGCCAGAAAAGGTGTCAGATTTACCCTTTGACAGTAAAACATTGCTTCATCCGCCAACTGATGAGGTGTTAAAAAAAAAATGCAAGGCTGCCGTTAAATCTCTATAAAACAACTGTATCAAAGTCTTTTAAACTGCGCACAGCATATAATAGTCATGCAGCTTCCTCCACAGCCAGGCCATACTATTCACTGGAAAAAAGGAGGTACAGAATAGTGGTACATCTTCAACGACTACATTGGAGGATCCCAAGACGTTTATTTGACTTCCAACTGGGGATGTGCGTGCCATCAATTCTTATGCACCTAAAGGAACACCCATTCCCTGTAGCGGGAGGTATTTCAAAATTCCTACATCAGTGGGAAAGTATCACTCAAGAAGATTGGATCTTTAACATCATCCGTCTAGGCTATTCTCTGCCCCTTCCTGCACCGTTTTTACCGCCAAAGCTGCAGAAATCCTCTCCAGAGCCTAGGAGAAATTAAAAAACCTCTCTCCTTGGGAGCAATAGAATTAGTTCCAGAAGAAGAAAAGACAGTGATTCTACTCCCGAAATTGTATAATTCCAATAAAGAATAGTGGGATAAGGGCAGTCTTAAATATATCCCATCTGTACCAATTCCTTCCGTTGGAGAAGTTTCGAATGAGAACGGTTGCTCATATCTTGATTCTACAACACAACTGGATGGCATCACTAGACCTCCAAGACGCTTATTTTCACTTACCTATTGTTGGGGCGATTTATCATTATTGTGCTTCATCCCCTCTCCTGGTGAGACCCTCGGCACTTTCTGCTGGACTTCTGGACCTTTTTCTTTGAATCCTGAATGATTGGAGCCTTTTTACACTCATTCATTCTTATGGGCTCTGTCTTTTGGAATTCTATTCTTTGTAAATCTAATTGTACTATGGAGTCTGTCTGCTCCATAGCTCTTAAAGGCATCTTACTACTGCAGCACACAGCTCCTTATGGGCAGTGTTGCTGGGGACCTCTAGGGTCCTCCTTTCCTATATAAGTAAACCACCGTTTTTAAGGCTAGAGAAATACTTAGTATCTCTCCCAAAACTCTATAGTCTGAGAGATTGGCACACACCACCTTCAGTGGAGTGCCAAAGGGATACTTTGTATCCCCCTTCTCTCTGCTCATTTGACTTTTTAGCCGCATAGACAATAACCTAGTTATGGCTGGTGGCAGTGGACATGTTCTACCAACTGTTGTGTATATTTTATATTGCAGGCTTTGTCCATAGCCTTGGTAGTGCACAATAGGGGCACCCAAGTAACAACTCCGGGCCTCCCTTCTTTTTTCGCCAATGCTAGCATGGTGGGGTCTTTGTTTGCCCTTCTAAGTGTGTGTGTGTGTGTGTGTGTGTCCCCTATCCCCGCCTAGGCTCCAGTGTGTCTGGGCAGGCAGGAAGTGGGGGAGGAGTCTTCCACCCCCCCCTCTCCTTTGTCTGCCTGAATAGGACCAACTCCCACAGTGGGTCTGGCTGTCCTGATTGGATAGCCAAACACTCCTTTCTGTAAACTGCTGAGAGATTGCAGGAGGAGTGTGTGCTGGAACTATGTAAAAGGTGAGGCTTCTGGAGTGTAAATCAAGTCGACCACTGTTAGCGGAAGTAACTGAAGAATAAGACGACCAGAGACTCTTGCAGACCCTTTGCAAGATCGTGAAGCAACCACTGCTGTCCTGACCTCGTTTTCTATGCAACAGAGGAGCTCCGAAGAGGACTCCTTCCTTTTGGCTGGTGGGAACAACCAGTCCCAAGACAAATTTGAAATAAGCCATCTCCCTCGGTCCTAGGAGCTTCCAGAGCTGCGGAACTCCAATACCCGGAGACCTGCTGCCCATTTTGAGTGCATCGTCGTGGAAAGGCTTAATCCGTCCAAATCTGTGGTGTTGAGCCCGTAAGGCCACTCCAGAGATCCGATCCAATCCAAATCGCCTAGACCCCACACCAGAGTTTAGGACTGCAGGAAGCGAAGAAGATTGACCAGGCAATCTGTGTCCTTTGTTGGTGCTGCTGAAAAGGCGCCAAAACTGCAGTGTGACCCAAGAAGTTGGTGAAATTGGTGCTACAAGTTCTCCCTCGAGACTGCTGCTGAAAGACAGTCCATTGTCCTGCCTTTTGTCACCAGACCATGTAATCCAAAGGTCTGGTCCAGAGCTGCCACATTTCGGACGAGCCAACACAAACACTTTTATTTAGACCAAAGGTACTGTGGGGGGAAAAGGCATTGCTTACTGTTGGGTAAGAATTGGTGCAGTCACAGGAAGACTACACAACACCTATCTGCTTGGTATTAGGTAACCCACCTTTTGGAATAGGTCTGTACTACACAAGTTGGTAGTGCGACTGAGCAGCCAGGCTTATCTCAAGATGGGTAAATGTGAGCTGTAGAGCCGTACAGATGAAATCAGTCAATACAAGTAACCAAGTAACAGGTTTCAGTTGTACATTTTTTTTTCTTTTACACCACGTTTTAATTAAGCATTCTTTAAAAAGGCAATTGTTTGTAACATTCAAACTTTGGAATCACTTTTCAAAATCAATAAAGTTAGTGAATACTCTTTGGAAATGCTAATACATTTCTCCTACACCCTGAAGTGACTTCAATAACAAGGATAGTACTGCATTTATATATAACACCAATATACTTTTCAGACTTGAGTTTCAGAACGGAAGGGTTAAGGAAAAATAGAAGGGTTAGAACATACCTTCTTATCAAGCGAGGACAGTTGGAATCCTCCAATGAAACCTAGGTAAGCTTTTCCCAGCAGTAAGTGTTCAACAAATTACAACCTATTGAAGGACAAGCGAGGCCAAAGTCAATGGATTCAGAAAGATGCCTTTAGGGAGCCAGGACAGCCAAAGCCAATTGGACAGTGTATATGCACTTCTTAGATAAAAGCCTTTCACAAAGTCAGACAAAATCATCGTAAGAACACAAGCTGTAAAGCCTGTGCAAAAGGGAGTTGAAATCGACTCAAAATTAAGCAAGTGCAAGTTTCAAGTGAGAAAGCACAACTTGAGGCAAGAAGGTAAGTACCCCAAGCCCAAAAAATACCTCTGGTAAGAAGAAAAGTGGTCCAGCTGGGTGTTGTCTTGCTACAGCCATGCAGACCCTGGTTCCTGAGCATCAGTCGTGGGGACAAGAGGGAGGACATATGGAGGGCTCCTGCAGCAGTACTCTGGAAGGACTTTGGCAGCTATGGGCTCCATTCGATTCAGCAGCACTTTGTGGTTTCAGCACCTCGCAAACCACACTGATGCAGATAGAATATCTCTGGTTGGACTTTCCTTGCTCCCTCGGTCCTGGACTCTTCTGGAGTGTCCTTGGGAGGCTCCTGGAGCTTTTTGCTCTTATTTGTTCTGCGGCAGACCTTGTACTCGGTTATGGACACTCGACCCCTAGCATAGGGCTTCTGCAGCAGCAGAGGGGCACAGCAAGTCGGGGATTGTGCCAAAGTGGAGTTTGTCTGGGGGTTAGTTGGTACCACTAACCCAAGAGAAGTTGTTCCGTCCGGAGCTTCTAAGGCGATACAAAAAAGGTCAGCACAGCAGCAGGGCTTCACCTGTACTTTTGAGGTCCAGGAATTGCAGCAGGCTTCTCTTCACGCTTTCTGCTTCTGATGTTTTTTCTACTGGTCAACTCTACATCTAGTCCCAAAACCCTCACCTTTTTATGCAAGTTTTCCCATATATGCACAGCCTAGGCTGTCAATCGCACAGCAGGGTGGCCGTCCTTTCAGGACAGCCAGCCGGCCAATCAGGACTGATTTTGTTCAGGCACACCTAGGGACAAAGGACAGGGGAGTTTCGGGACACTCCCTCACATCCTGTCCTTCCAGACACACTGGCGCCAGGGGCAGGCTTCAGGGTTGAAGCCCGCCAAAGGTAAAACACACACAAAGGGCTCAAACCTGTCTCAAAGTACAGAGTAAAAGCCAAGAAAGACCTTGCAAACAGAAAATGGCGAATAAAGAATCCCGGGGCCTTTTTAACAAAATGGTCACCAATGGGAGCTGTACTGCAGCTGAGGGTTCAGCCTGTGGTAAATAAGCACACTGGTAGTACAAATTAAACCACTGCCACCAGCCATTTAAAGTAGTGAGCGTAACACAAAATGTTACATGAGAAATTAGGATATGGGGCTACTAAGTAAACCCCCCGCACTCCACATAAGATGTGTGTGCTGGACCTTCAAAGAGAAAAGGTAAGTAAAATCAATTTCACCTTGCTATTCTTGGGGACAGTAGTTCACCAAAGAAAAGATATTTAAACCGTATGAGAAATCTAAAGGATTTCTCAGTGACACTGCACTGAAGGTGCTGTGTCACTATACAAAAAGCAAATGCCTATGGAGTTTGTCAGACTCCAAAAACAGTGAAAACATAAAATCCAAATCGGGGAAAAACATGAATGAGAAAAAGGTCCACTCACTCGGGAGTTAAAATTAAACCACCCTATGTCCAGCAAAAGAGCTGGCGGTCTAAGGTGGGAGGATTTTAGCACAGAAATGAAAATTTTCCCTAACACTTAACCTGATTCCAAGAAGTCGCTCTAAGTGTTGGAGTGCATGAAGAGGTGTCCAGGGCAACCCCCTCTTACCTCTGATACAAGCTGCTGTTTGTGTGCCCTTCACTAGTCCGTTTTTAGGTCTTCTTTGTTAGTTGCTAACTTGCTGCTTCAATAACTTTAGACACTGGAAGAAATCCACAGGAACTCTTCATTCGCCATTTGGTAAGACTTTATGCCCTCTCCGAACTGCCTTTAGCTAGGGTTTTTGGACTTTAAAGACTTGCCAGGTGAAGAAACAGTCTCTAGAACCTTGAACTAAGCTCATGTTGCACTAACCACTTATTCTCCTCCCTTTAAGTGACTTTTCTAAATGTGTTTGCAGAGTAAATGCATTACCGTATGACCTGTTGAAAACTGCATGAGTGCGCAATTACGCAAACGCGAACAAACACAAAAGTGAGTGTCCTTTGAAGTGCATTAACAAGAAATTCTTAAGTGTTCTTCCGTAAACTTCTGAAGTATTTAAAGGGATTCTGGTGTAAATATAAATATATATCTTTTATATAAATGTGTGCTTCTTTGCTTTGCCTGCCGAACTAAGTTTCAGAGTACTTACCTACAGCTCACATCTTCCTCTTAAGATAAGCCTGAGTGCTCTGCCACACTACCGAGGTCCTGAGCTAGTACAGACTGATACTAAGAGTTGGGGGATCTGCAAACCACTGGAATAGCTTACTAAAGTCTTACTGCCAGTAGGACTGGTGGGTAAGATTTTCATAGTAATGATACATCCTCCTGACCTGGGCCAACCCCCAAACCTTTTACTTTATTGGTGGATTATTTTTCCTTATACCCGAGTGAGTGGTAATCTTTTTCTACTCACACAGAATCTTTTACTCTTTTTATGGGTGTCATTTTTGAGACTCTCCAGCGTGTCTTTTAAAAGTTATCCTCTTTGAAAACTTTTTGGCAATAAGGGCCTATTGTTGCTGGGTTGCTGTATGGGGGCCCCCCTTTTAACTTTCTCTGGCTAACCTTGTGAGAGCTACAGTTCCCAAGGGTAGAAAGTATCTTTGGATCCCTTTTTTTAATTTTTGAGACTGCACCCCCCACCTTATGTGGAGTGCTGGGGAGATGCACAGCCCCGGTAAAGGCACCCATGGGTGCTCATTTTACCAAAATGGCCTGTCTTGTTGCCATTTTAGTGTTCCTTGTCCTTGTTTGTTCCTTCCCCTGAGATCCAGGGCGGGAAATTCCTTTGTGCGATTTTTATCTACGGCTCGAGTCCTGTGGACTCCCTGTGCAGGCTCCAGAGTGTCGGTGAAGGCAGGAAGCGAGGGAGGAGTCCTGAAAGGATTGCCAACCCCACAAGTTGAATGTTACAAGGCTGTTTGATTGATTGGCTGGGTTCCTGCATAAAAGTCCAATCCTGGAAGCTGAAGCGGTAGTCGACCACTGGAACCAAAACCAAGAGGAAAATGAAGAATTTGCGGCTGAAAAGATTTCCAGCTACCGGAGAGCCTGCTGTGTAACCAGAGCCTGCTGTACCCCTTCCTTCCAATCGACATGGGGACTCTGAAACGATGACCCAGAGCCTGGTGAGTCGCACTAGACCCAAGACCTGCATTTTGAGCCATCCCACGTCGTGCTGTGACTTTGCGGGGTTGCAACACCCCAATACCCTGGGACCTCAAGCCATTGTGTGGTGCATGGTCTTCCGAATCTTGCTGAAACTTCGTGGGCATCCTGCTGAATCTCCACAGGCACTATTCCAGTCTGAAAGGTCCCCTCACCAGAGTGCTGGACCTTGCAAACAACGAGAATCCGACTTGTGATATTCTGTCTTCTGTGCTCCTGAAAATGGCACCAGAGCCGCATCCAGGCGTGAGGAAACCCTTGTCTAGAGCCTTCCCTGTGATCCTTGCTGCTAAAGTCCTTCCAGTGTCTTGCCTTCTTAATGAAGGAATTCAATGAGCCTGAAATCCTCCTGCTGCAGAATCATCTTCTGTGCTGAGTTACTTTGCTGGCTTTGGTATTTATTTACCCCAAGTCTCTTGTGATTTCTGTGTAGTTTTGTGGTGGTTTCTGTGATTGGGAGTCCTCCTGCCCAGTGCACCCAGGTCCCTGGGTGTTTTCTCTGAAGCCCCTGGACCCTCAACTAACTCTACTAAAGTACTTTCTTGTTCTAACAGTCTTCCTTAGGAGCTCTGACTTTTGCTACTCAACCTATCCTGGCCTGCCGGTTGGACACTAGGCCCTAGTGACCCCCCCCTTCTGCCACTGAGAACACTCGTGCTACAAGAATAAGGGAAATACTTCTAGGCATTGGGTCTTTTGCCTAGAAAAGAGAATGAGTAAAGTTACTTACTTTTTTATTTTATTTGCTTGTATTTATTTGTAATGCGCCATAACCTGCAGGCATCAGGGCGCAATCCACATAGACCACTTACAATAACATAAGACTGTACGAACACCATTTGCAAAAGAAGTTGGTTGGTAACTGGAACTCTGAGAGGGAATAGTTAGAAAAGTTATTACTTAGCATAGAAATGTTTTGCCATTCTGAAAAGTATATGTAACCTCTTTCTTTCCTTAAACTGTTTCGCCATTCTAACAGAGTACTCGCCTGTGATTTGGTTGTGCCTCTTCCCAAAGTTAATGCTGTTGGTTTCACTTTACTATTCCAGGGTACTAAATGGAGGGGAGCTGGGAGCTATTTAACTCCTGCTTCTAGCATAGTAGAGCCTGGCTAACTTTAAAACAACAGCTACCAGGAGCTACTTTTGGCTCCTATGGCAAACTGGTGCCTTCCAAACATGAAAATTATATTAACCTTGAGAATGTTAATAAAGAAGAATTGGAACATATCTAATACACATTTAAACATAATGGTTCATACAAAATGGACAAAAAGTTAAAGGAGCATCTCTGGTAGCTCCTGCCTACATGGTGATGCCCGACACCCAGGTTACAGCTCCAGTGAAAAAATGAAGGAGGGCGAGGCGCGCACTCCGTTTCCTGGTCAATTAAACCGGTTGCAAAAAATGTATATCTGGGTTAAATCCAAAAATGGAAAAGTATTAACTAGGGTTAAATACCATCTGCTGAAAATCCCAAAGATGAACAAGTATTAACAGGGTTAGATCCCATCAGCTGCAGTTCTGTGGTCTGTAGTTGTTCTCCTCCAAGCGCTTTCTTATCTCAATCAGGGAGGCTGTGTTTCTTGAACAGGTGTTACTGATTAAGCTCAAAGGATTCTGGTAGCTGTAGTGAAAGTTTTTTCAGTTCAGGTGACCAGGGACCGACACCCCTCCAAAAGCACAAGTCCTTCCCAAGTTTGGGGGAGGGGAGAGAACCATCTTAATGGTTTTAGCTCCTGCTCATCGAATCTCAATTTCAAACACTGCTATTCCTGTTAGGATAAATGTATGAGTGTCCACAACTGGGTCTTGATTCCTGTTACTTGCTGTTAGCCTGTCAAGAATAAGTCTGCATTAGGTTTTACGTACCTAGAATAACTGAGTCATTCATAAAGTGTAACACTGGATTTTGCTTTTCCTGGTCTGTTTTAGACTGACACAAAAGTAGTCTGACGTTTATACCTTCCTTTAAGTTGCTGATGGCTCCTGTAAAAAGTGTTTAGATTTTACTTACCTTGAGCGTAACTGTGTTATTATTTATTATCCTAAAATATATTGCCATAAAAGTGCCAGGGAGACATCTGTCCTGCTACAGTAATTAAGGAAGGCGCCAAAGACCTGGCACCCTTCATTGCCGCTGTAATCAACTCCTCGTTCAACACCAGCTCGGTCCCTAATAACCTGAAGGAGACCTGGGTCATGCCCATCCTCCAAAAAAACCAAACTTGGAACCTAACATACCGACCAATTATAGGCTGATCACAACTGTCCCCTTCCTCTTAAAATGTCTCGATAGAGTTGCCTATCTAGAAATTCAAAAACATTTGGAAGATAATCTATTAGGTCTATGCCAATCTGGCTTCAGACCGAGACACTGTACTGAAACGGCCCTTTTGGATTTAAAAATTAAAATGGATGAAGCCAAGGATAACGTTAACATGGCCATCCTACTACTACTGGACCTCTCGACTGCGTTTTGATTTGGTCTATCATCGGATCCCTACAGAACATCTGACCACAGCCGCTGCCTTTTCCACAAAATCCTCTAAATGGATCCAATCATTTCCAACTGAACAACGAGGGTCTTCGCACTGATCCAGTTCCCATCTATTGCGGTGTACCACAGGGCTCGTGCGTATCGCCGACCCTTTATAATATTTTCACAAAGCTCCTCTTTGATCGTCTTGACAATATGGGTGTCTCCCACACGAACTACGCAGATGGCACCCAGATTCTCATTACACTGACTGGCTGCTACGAAAATTACTCTAAATTGATCAATGACATTTATCTCGAAATCCAGGCGTGGATGGCGGCTCATAGCTTATGTCTCAATGATAAGACAGAGTTCTTGAGCATTGGTGCCCAAACTCGATTTAACAAACTTGACGCACAGTACACCTCCATCAACATTGACGGGAACACTATCAAAGTTGCAAAGGAGGTCAAAACGCTGGGCGTTTATCTGGACTCCACGCTCTCACTTAAGAAAAAAGTGAACGCCACTGCTTCCACAACAGCCTACACCAATAAACTGATAACGCCTGCAAATCATACCTGTCCACCAATAGCTGCATCACATTAGCTAGAGCATTAGTCCTTTCAAAGTTGGATTACTGCAATACTCTATTCCTAGGTTCATCAGAACGGACCTTAACAGAGTGCAGGTACTACAAAATAATGCACAGAGATCAGCATTAAACATACCCCGGTCGCACCATATATCATTCATTAGACTGGACGCTCACTGGCTCCTGTTGCGCGCCAGGATCTCTCTCCGCACACTAGTCGTTACTCATAAATGTCTGTCTAACTCCGCCCGGATTATATTTGCAATGCCTTTAAAATCCCAAGGTTGAAATTAAAAAGTGTTGGGGGAGCTAGCTTCTCAGTCCTGGCCGCCAAAAGCTGGAATTCTTTCTCTCTCCCCTCATTATCAGTGCTGAACCTTCCTTCTGGGCCTTCGGAGCTAAAGTAAAAAATTGGCTCTTTGACAAAAAACATTAAGACTACAAGGAACTCGCCACATGCCCACGTTGCAACCTTTGCACCTCAGCTCTTACCACTTTGTATATTTATTGTATCTCCTGCTCGTTCGACCAAACTGTAACCATTGTTGACTTCTCTACACCTTTTTATGCATCACTTCAGCTAGTCGACCTCCCTGTAACCGTTCGTCGACAAGTGCGTACTGCTTATGTATCTGTATGTATGCCTTCTGTAATCTTGTATGTTTATGTATGACTTTTGTAACCTTGTCACAAGCTACAGCGCCCAGTTACCTCAGGGTTAGGTGCGCTCTACAAATAATAAACTAAAATATTCTAGTTGGGATTCTCGATAAATGTGCCAAAATTAAACCTGGCCCCATCAGAGGATACAATTTCTTGGAGCGGTGATCGACACCACTTAAAGCAACATATTCCTTCCTCTAAACAAGGTACTGGCAAAACCAGTAATTTCTAGCTTCAAGACTCGACAAACTCTATCGGCTTGGTGGTTTCAAAGATATCTAGGCCTGATGGCGTCTTGCACCCATCAAGTCCCTTTAGCAAGACTATGAATGAGGACCATACTACTACAGTGACATCTCACCAACAGCTGGAAGTCGCCATCAGATCCGCTGAGCATAGCGATTTCCGTCCTGGATCATATTCAGGAGACTATTTGTTGGAACAAGTCAGAAAACCTATTGATTGGGTCTCCTCTCTAACCGCAAATCATGGTGATGACAAATTCCTTATAATACGGTTGTGTGCTCAACTAGTGTTAGGCAGAGTTTGTATGCAGTACCCTTTGGGACCACTACGCACAACTATGACTATAGGTGTAAGCAAACCCAACCTTTGGTAGAAGTCTACTACACAGTTTTTGGTAGCATAGCTGAGCAGCCTGCCTTATCTCAAGAGGGAATGTGAGCTGTAAGGCTGTTACACAGAGGTCTACAGTCGCAAGTATTCAAATAAACTCTTACACTCAAGGTTTCTTGGTTAAACACTTATTAATTTATTCAACAGTCAGTTATAAAACATTCACTAGAAGGAGGCAGTTAAATATCATACGTCAATACTATACTCGTTAAGTTTCTGAGGCATTTAAACTACTTTGAAGGAGGTGCAAAATGGCATTCAGAATACTTTGAAGGTGGAGCCAAAAGAATATGTTCAGGACATAAAAGAATTACAATTTCTTAGACAGTGCATATACTTTAAGTTCACCAGAAGATTCAATTCAATAGGATAGACCAAAGTCAATGGGCTAAAGTCTTGGATAGGTAAAATGGTGCTGGCAAGTAAACAGTTAAGTCTCTGTAGAAGTTCTTAGAAGTAGTTTGTAAGCAGAAGAATTATACGTTGGGTCACAAGCTGATTAGGCCTGCTAGTTGATAAAGTTTCAACCACTTTCAGCGCGAGAGGTAAGTACTCTCTCGTTTCACAGTACCTTTCAAATGAAGAAAAAGATGCAGCTGAAGACTTCTGTTCCTGCAGATCTCGCTGTTCCTGAGCCTCAGTTGTGGGGACAAGAGTGAGGACGTCGGGGAGACTCCTGCACTGCACAGGGACTGGTCGAAAAAGCTGTCACTGGGCAAATCTTCAATTCCGGTAGCTGTAGTAAAGCACACAAACTGGTGTCCCTCCACCTGGTTATTTTGGTTTCCTGCAGCACTCTGAGGAAAATACAACCAGCTCTGAGAATGGTATCCAGGTGGCTTACGGGTCG
Organism: Ambystoma mexicanum; assembly: GCF_040938575.1. Classification (NCBI taxonomy): domain Eukaryota; kingdom Metazoa; phylum Chordata; class Amphibia; order Caudata; family Ambystomatidae; genus Ambystoma; species Ambystoma mexicanum. Next base: position 729,287,682 of record NC_090934.1, read on the forward strand.
AGTTGATTGGTCCCACCAACTCAAAGGGAGAAGTTGTACTTGCAGTGCTTCTCTGTCTAGATGAACTTAGCGATTCGGACCTGCAGCACGGCTTCACCGGGCAAACCAACGGTCCAGGAGTTGCAGCAGCCGTCCTCTTCAAGCTCGTCTTCGGTTCTTTCGTTACAGTGGTCGACTCTGCCTTCCAAGCCAAGAGACTCGCCTTTTATCCACTTTCCTCCCATTCATTCCAGCCTAGCTGCCACTCACCCAGGAGGGTGGCAGTCCTTGCTGGACAGTCAGCCAGCCAATCACGCCAGAGTGCATTTGGGTCTCCTACGAGACTAGGCACAGGGAGTTTCGGCCACCCCCTCACTTCCTGCCCACCCCAGACACTCTGGCACCAGAGGTGGTCTTCAGTCCTGAATCCCGCCAAAGGCGATGAAACGAAGGGACCAAACCTGGCTTGGCGCGCAGAGCAAAACTCTAGCAGGACCTTTCCATAAAGAAAAGGCATAAACAGAAGACTGGGCCTGTTTAAACAAAGGGGGCTCAGACGCCATCTTGAAAACATAGCTCCTGCGATTTAACGCTACCGGTGTTCGCGGTCGGGAAAAATCATGTTAGTTCATTGTAAAACCACTGCCACCAGCCATTTCGATAGAAAAGGGTAGCATTTGACTGCTACATGAGTATCTAGTCAGAGGGGGATACTAGGGAACCACTCCAGCACTCTATTGTAAGATAGGGTGGGCTGGGTATAGGAATTTAAAAAGAATAGTAGTCAATTTCACTTTACTTACTGTGGGAAACAGTAGTTTATCCCAGGGTATTTAAACCTTGGGAAGGCCTGAAAAGGTTTCCCTGTGCCACTGCACGGAGGGTGCTGTGTGACATACATGAAAATATAATGCCTATGGAGTTGTCTAAAAATCCATAATTAAAGAACACAAGAGTAAAACCCACATCAAAATACATGAGTGAGTGGGAAAAAAAGGGTTGCACTCTCTCCAGGTAAAACAAAAATAGTCCTCAAAATCCAGCAAAGTTGCTGGGGGTCTCTAAGGTGAAGGGAATTGGCACATTTTTGAGAATTCTCCCTAACCACTAAGAACGCATGGTCTTTGGTCAGACCGAGAGAAAAGACACAAACCTTTTCGAGCTGGGTGGGGGTCATAAAGTCCACTTGAGGTAAGACTTTATAAAACTCTCTCTTGCCATATAGGTCCCCAACTCTTAGTATAAGTTGACGATTAACGTTCTTGAGAAAAAAAGCACCTTACTAGCATGGAATAGTAATGTTGCAGTATTATTGGACGCATAGAAGGGATGCCAACACCCTTATTCACAGAGCGTTTTCCAATGGGGTTTTGCCATCATAAAACACTTCTGTGAATCAGTCTACAAATGTATTGACTGCAATACTGTTCAGATATGATTTTCCAAAATACTATACAATGTTTACATTTTTCATATTGTAATGTGGTATAATTGGCGGAATCTGCCATTTTCCAGAAAATCCATCACAACTGTACATGGTGCTTGTGGATGACAATTAAACTTGATTTTTTAATATTTAGTTTAATAGTTTTTATATAATTTTCTTCAGATTTGCACTTTTCCAGTCAAGCTTTAATACGTTACATATTGAACTAGTTGAACAAAAACTGAACAGATAGACATTTTTTGATGAAAACGCCATGATATAATTACTAAATTAAGCTCATTGTGAACCAACTCTTGTTTCTCCTTTTTGTAGATCGAGAGAAGGAGCACAATTCATCTCGCCCAAGCAGCCCACGTCCTCAAAAAACATCCCCAAATAGCTGCAGTAGTGGTTTTGGGCCGAGTAGCAGAAACCATATCCTGTCCAGTACAGATGGGTTGTGCAAGGCTGCAAGTGAGATGGTGTTTGTGTATGAAAATGCAAAAGATGGAGCTCGGAATATAAGAACCTCCTCGGAGCGAGTGACACTGATAGTGGACAACACCAGATTCGTTGTAGACCCATCTATTTTTACTGCACAGCCAAACACAATGTTGGGCAGGTTTGTCAAATGTTTATTTCTTGATTGTGGGGTGGGAACATCAGTCCGACGGTTTCTTTTTTAAATTAATTGTTGCATCATAAATAGGGCAACACAGTCCCTTCACATGAACATTTACTTTCCTGTGCTTTGACGTTTAATGTACTTTCATACAAATCTGTTTCTTTTCGGTTTCATTACATACGTGTATTTCATACATTGTTCTTTAAAATTATTTGAAATATAGGTCCCTCATACTTGGGGAGTACAGGGGTGTTCAAATTCCATTAAGGACACAGAGGCCAGTATTATGCCTTACACTTCCTGGGTAGATTAGGTATTTGTTTCTCTGGCGTTGACACATGTATATCAAGTTACGTGATCCCTGTTCATTCCCAGAGGTGCTGGCTCTGAGTACTTTGTCCATTTTGCTTCCTTTTTTCTTGGTGCTCCCTTTTCTGGTAGAATAGTTTGACAAGCACCATCAGACCACAACCGGCCAAACCAAGACAAACGTTAGTCCCATCTGAAAGATCAATGAACGGGAATCTGACAAGCAGTGGCTTTGCTTTAGCACCTGAAATAAAACTAGAACACTGTCACCCTAAGAGGTAGGGCCTGGGGTCAAGCTTATAAAATGACAAATGACCATGAGCAATTACTGGCAACAACGACATTATTTAAACATGCTTTGAGTGGGCTAGTTCTCGCCTCCGCATCCTTAATAGAATTGGTACTCCCTGTAATCTAAAATGCTGTGAATCTACCGCAGATTTATCCGGTCGCAGTGGCAAGTGCTTGTTCAAAACTTAGCTACCACTAATGTAGCCCCTTCATCAAAAGGTTTAAAATAACATTCTTTAAACAGACTCTCCAGACTGGTCCGCTGTCTTCATGAACTCTTGAGACAAGCACCTATGACTTTGGAAGCATTGGTGCCCCAAGTGGAGTGTGCGCCCCTAATAAGTGTTGATGCAAGAGTTGCCAATGTCCGAACACACCCATCTAGCTAGGGTGAGTGCAGAAACAATCCCAAAACGTTGACACAAGGAAATGAAGAGCTGTTTGCCGTCATGAGAAAAATGTGGCCCAGTGACCTTCTTGTACTCTGAGACAACACACCACGCATGGAGTTAGATGCAGAATGTCCTTGTCTTGGTCACCTCAATGCTGTATATACTACGTCTTCTGGGGAATAGACTCTGCATCCTGCAGAGGTTGCTGCACCCTGCAGAGGTTGCTGCACCCCACTAACATCTTCTGGAGCATTCGGCCTGCAACAACTACTGACCTGACACCCCTGAGGGAATAGAATAAACTGCCGGACTGTCTTTATCTTTCTCACACTCTGATTCTTCAAGTCTGTCAGAGCATCTGCAATACAAATACACAAATGCACATTAGATTGTTCCATAAAATTGACCAAAGAACCCCCACCCACCTCCTTCTGATACAAAATGGGTAAACACCAGTATTTGGTTGCTTCTGCTAGTTGCTGAGAGGCTGACCACACTGCTGGCATGGGTTGCCTGGAGGATCATCTGAGTGGCTAAATACAGCCCATGTGGCATGGGTGTAGCTAGGTAACATCACTGCAAATGCAAGTGTCCTCATCCAGCTTGCTTTTTTGGTGTCTCTCTCCTTTTGTAGGTATATATCCTTATTGGCTTGTCACTTTTTCTTTTTGACTGAGGGGCGCTGTGCCCCTACGGTTTCTGCTCCACTTTCTGGTACTCCACGTGGTGCACCCATTTGGTATTAAGGCTTTTGCTGAGGCGGCCATTTCAAGTGTTGCCCAATATTGATTTGTCTGCAGCATCTCTGCAGTCTGCCGGCAAGCTTTGGTCCTGACAAGCTTGCACACATCGGAATTAGTCCATCAGACTTGGGGGGAAACTATATTTCCTAGCAACACCGGCGTTGCTTTTCAAGAAACGTTGGGCGCTTCAGCGTCAAGCCGGTCTGCGCTGGTCCACGCCGTCCATCGGCGAGACACTCGGTTCCTCTTGCCATCCAACCTCAGGGTAATTCAAATAAGGTATGGGCTACTCAGAAATACTGCAACTAGTGTCTCGGCCGAAACAACTGCACCACCTGACCACGGTGCAGCATTTACTAGACACCAGGAAGGAGATCCTTGTTTCTCCCGGTTTAGCCATTCCTGACACAGCACCAGAACCACTACTTTCTCTCTCAATTCACGGGGCAGACCGAAATTTGACTTTTCAACACCATAAAAGTGGCATTCAATTAGAAATTGAAACGACCACTATTCTCCCACCAGACTTGAAACTAGACAAGCAGAGAAATGTACCATCAGAAGAACTCCCTTCTGTACAATTCGCAAAGTCCTTCGAGGTCAAAATAGGCCTCTTGAACACTAGCTCCATGAATAATCCCGCTCAAAACATTCATGATTACATCATACAGGACGAATTTGATATATTATGCCTAACTGAAACATGGTTGCAGGAACCCATTGGTCCTACCATTGACATTGCGGTTCCCCAAGAATACAATATTCACTTTAAAAATAGGTAAACAGGAAAAGACGGGGGATTGGACATAATAGCCAAACAAGATCTTAACTTATTCCCCTCACCCATCCCTTGCAATGGATGTGAAACACGTTTGCTTAAAATGACACCAACTAAAAATAGCTGCATCAACTTCATTGTAATCTACAGACCACCTTCACTGACTTCATAATTCAATGACGACTTAATTCAACTACTGAATATCCTAAAAGGGCCCAATACAGGTGCGGTGTTCCTGGGTGACTCTAATGCTCACCTGACTCCCACGGAGGCGCTGGTCTAGTCTGGGTTGCTGTGGCCTCTTTGAGCGTGATGCGCAGAACTCGGAACACCGACTGAACAGGACCCTCAAATCTTGCTTGTCTGGCCCGTAGGAATATCCTTCTGCAGATGAGAAAGGGGATTAACAGTCTGCAGAATAGTGTGCTTGCTCCCCCCTTCCCCCATTCGTTCTTCTCCAACTTCCTCCGAAATCCCCGGTTGAAGCTCACCTTATGGTTTGAAAGGATGAACTCTCCATCCTGCTTCTGGTGCAGGGGCGTGTGTTAGTCCAGTTACTTCACTGGTTTTCAGAATGGCGCTGGCAAAATCCACTTGACTTTTCCGAGCGTAGTAAGTATGAAGATTACAAAAGTTCAAGTGTTGAGCCTCCTTTTCTGTTGCCTTCCTAACCTGTGATCTGTCCTTTATTTCAGGTGCAGAATGAAGGCGATGCGTTGAGGGGTTGAATTGCCGATGGTAAACTCAGGTGAGTTAGCGATGGAGGCGATCCCTCTTAATGCCTTTATATTCCTCCAGTAATGTCTTTTGTCCTTTCCCCATAGGGGCTGGGGTGCAGTACCTGCCAAAGAAGCGGCGCCGACCCGAAATGAGGAATGGTCCACCAACAGAAGACCGGTAAGTGTTATGGCGGAAAATTAGGCTTTCCTCATATGTTCCTTCTGCTCACCTTTTCTCTTCTTCTCTCCCCTAGGTGCAGAGATGTGGCGACCGGTGCAGACAGTCGCGGTGGAGCCAGAAGAACTCCCGAGGACAGGTGAGTGAAGCGCGGCGCTGCAGCGAGCAACGCAGTGCTTTTAAATGAAAGTCTTTTCTCAGGAACAGGAACGCTGGCGTGAAGGTTCCGGATGCAGGTAAGAAGTTTAATAAAATTCTTGGTTTTCACCTTTCTCTTCTCTTCTTTCCTTACAGGTGTCCCAGGATCGAGGCGGGCGTGGCTGGAGACCCGATGCAGGAGCAGACACGGTGATCGTTCAGCTGCTTGGATGCAGAACAACGCGAAGCGTGAGCTACTGTCTGGGCGTGGCTTAAATGGCCCCCAAAGTAGTTCCAGGTAAGTATCCTTCCCTGGCCACGCCCGAGTGGCAAAATAGTCCCAATGAAAAAATAGTCCCTTTCAGGTCTCAGGGAGGCCTGAATCTTGCAGCATGGTCTGCATCAGGTAAGTGCACAAAACGCCTTCCTTTATGAGCCTGCGCCTATGGCGCCAGGACTGATGTCCAACATGAGCCTGGCGCCAACGGCGCCAGGACAGAGTCCAAAGAGCCCCTATAAGGGGCTGCTGGGCTTTTACCCGGGGGCATGATGCCTGCTCCCGGGCGTGCTCGGCCTGGCCTGGCCTGGTGCGGTGCTCCGGGGGTAGGCATCATGACAGTGACCTCAATAGATGGAGAGGGAACACCAAAGACAAGGAAGCCTTATCCCTCAAGAAGGAACTAAAATCTACTCACTTCCTCGTGATAAACAGTGAACCCACCTTAAATAAAGGGAATCCACTTGATTGGATAGTCTCCAACAATCTGGAAATCGCTATGCTTGGAACAAACCCATGCATATGTTCCGACCATCATAAAATCAAACTGGTACTGACACCCAAAGAAAATGTTAGAAAATCGAACAATATACCTAACAAAGTTTGAGGAAGGAACTTAAAAAAAAAAAAAAAAAAAAAAAAAAAAATCACGCCCCTCATCCTGACACAAGGCATAGATAATATCATGAACATCACGACAGATGAGGACTCCTGTGACCAAAATTGTGACTACATTCAATAACCAATTTCAAAAGCTTCTAGATCAACACGCCCCCATCAAATGTAAACCAGACAAACTCAACCAAAATTGGTTTAATGCTGAAACCTGTAAACTTAAAGGAAATTGGAAAGAAAGTGGCAAAAAGGTCCCACAGATGACGACAAAGAGAAATGGAAAAAACTGGATATCTTATATAGGGAAACACTGATGGCAGCAAAGAAAAACTATTATAATGAACAGGCCACCGCAGCCTCTAGGTTAACTGGCAAATTGTTTCAGATTTTGAAATCGGTTGAAAAACCAGTGACCTTGTCTCACCCTTTTCAACCGTCACAGGAAGACAGTGGGAAAGTCCAAACAGCCTTCTATAACAAAAGCTCAAAAGGCTGTGAAACTATAAAAGCCTGTCGGGTGGATAGCCAGTCTTACCAAACCTTGAACACCTCTGAGCCTAACCATCCATAGAGGATGAAATTCCAATTTTGAACACCGTACTCTCCACTATCAGACAACATATTAGCCCCTAATCTAATCCTGGACAACGCAGAGACATTTGACCTTTTTCTTCACAGAATGGTAAATGCCTCGTTAAGAGACCACAAGGTCCCTACTGTAATTAAAACAGTTACTGTTACACCCTTCATTAAAAAAACCAGGCTTAGACCAACGTGACCCCGCAAACCTCTGCCTGATTACGAACTGTAACTTTCTACTAAAAATACTAGATAAAGTTGCCACCAGCCAACTCCAAGAATATGTTGACAAGAATAATCTCCTACATTACTAACAATTGGGCTTTAGAGGAGCACACGGTACGGAGACTGCTCTGCTCAACCGACAGACCAAAAGGCTCAGTATCTTGGACGAGGGAAAGGCAAGCATGCGGATATTTTTGGACCTCTCGGCAGCATTTGATTTGCTCGACCATCGGAAACGCAGGGAGGCCCTAGACAAATCGGGTAACTGCTCCCAGGAAGCTATTGTTTGGGAATCTTCTTTCCTAGAAGATAGGAGCTCCAAGGTCCACTGGGGTGACCACTTTTCCGCGCTCCTGTGGTGTACCGCTGGGGGCCAGCTTATCCCCCCCTGTTCAATCTCTACTTGCGTTGTCTATGTACCCTATTAACCAATTTAGGAGTCTTTTTCACAAATTTTATCGATGACACTCAATTAGTTATTGAACTAAGCAGCTGTCACACCACAGATAACAATAAGCTTGCTTGCATTTACAACTCCATTGAGGCCTGGATGAAGACATACTGTATGTGCCTCAATGGAAGCAAGACCGAGCTCATGATCTTTGGATCACCTCAGGCCAGGGCTAAACTTGCCCCACCCTACTCGATTTTTAAGATCAAAAACTCAAATGTCGGGGTCTTTGATAAGGTTAAGACACTAGGCGTCTATCTACAAGCATCTTTGGGAGTCGATGCTCACCAGAGACTACTCAGACGGATTAGGCCTCTATTGAGTAAACAAAACAGTACCATTCTCGCCAGAGCCACAATCTTACCTAGACTGGACTATGGGAGCTTGCTGATGATGATGGGGAGGAGGCTAACATAAAATGTATCAAACAATGCCAAGTCATCCAGAATAATGCAGTGCGGATAATTACTGGAAAATCGAGAAGGGAACACATCACGGAGGACCGAGTCATTTCACTGGTTAGCCCTGGAAGACTGCATTACCATTGTCCATCATTGCTTATTTGGCTCTGCCCCTGCATATCTAAAAAAGCAAGTCGCCTCGTACGAACCAAGCCGCGTCTTAAGGTCCAAGGCTCAAGGGCAAGTGAAAGTTATTCACTCAAAAAAAGCCATCGGACTTGGACGGGCATAACCCACTAAGCGGCTTCTAAATGGAATTGGCTACCCAAACCATCTTAGGCTAGAGTCCAACTACCTATCTTTTTGGGGAAAAAGTTGAAAACACTGCTGGTTTAAATAAACGACTGGAAAAAGCCAAGACCATTTAAAGTCATTATTCAGGATGTACATATGCCATGTTGTCCCGTCATTTTCTTGTTGTCTTTGTCTAATTGAATGCGCCCCGATGCCTGTGGGCTGCGGCGCTATAGAAATAAATAAAATTAAAAAATCTCCTAGGCTAGTCTACCTGTTGCCATCTTGTTGGGGCAGAGGTGTGTGCTGATCAGTGACTTAACCATAGGTCTATTTAAGACATAACTTCTTAAGACCTCCGCCAGCATGCAGGCCTTGTCCACTTTCAGCAACCACTCATTCTAGATCTGACATCCACAGCGGAGCAAACATTGGTGTCAACTAGCATGGCACATGAACACATTCATTTCTCAAGAGTAAATTCTGCCATTTGGGCTAACCTCCGCCCTGAGGGTTTTCACCAAGTTAATGGCGGTTGTGGCAGCAAGTCTCAGGAGTCGAGGGATTCATATCTACCCCTAACTGGATGGCTGGTTGATCAGAGCAGTTTCCCCGGAACAAGCTCGATCATCTGGACTATGTTTGCCACTTCCTTCACAAGCTGGGCTTCTCCTTCAGCTTCAAGAAGTCCCACACGATATCATCACAGAAACTCCAATTTATTGGAGCAGTCCTGAACACATCCCTGGGAAAAGCCTTGCCACCAGAGGTGAGGGCTCAAGATATTCTACAGATGTTGCAGAGATTTCAAAAGGCCCAGTATCTGCCAGCCTTTGACTTGTTGAGGTTGCTCTCCCTCATGGCATCCTGCATTTTTCTAGTGCCAGAGGCCGCCTGAGAATGAGGTCTCTCCAGTGGGCCCTAGGGACCCAACTTATTACATTTTCTGTATTTGTAAAGTGCCACAGCGATCGAGACCTGTTTCAAGAAGATGTCTTAGTTGTGTGAACAAGAGGCATTGCAAAGGTTACATGGAGCAAGTGCCTTGGAGAATACAGTCATATTCATATGATACATACAAGGGCTGTCTTAGTTGTGTGAACAGTAGGCATTGCTCTGTTACACAAAGGTCATAAGGAATACAGTTACACATATATTATACATATAAGATAGCAGGTGTTAGGAGCCTACACAAACAGTGTTTTGATTGCTTTCCTGAACGCTGTGTGAGACTCTATGCTCCTGAGTGAGGGGGGTGGAGGGGTAGAAGGTTCTAGTTGGTGGCCGCGATGACTGGGAAACTTGAACCTCTTGCCCGTGCCCTGATGCTTTTGGGTATGGCCAACCTGTTAGTGTAGGCTGTTCTTGTGGGTCTGTCTGTGTGTGGTGGGGTGAATCTATTAGCAAGGTAGAGGGGTGCTGCGTCATGGAGACATTTGTGGGTAAGTGCCAGAGTCTTAAAAATGATACGCTCCTTGATGGGGGAGCCAGTGGACAGATTTTCTAGTGACCGAGATGTGGACTCTTCTTGAGATGCCAGTGGCTCCTCTGAGGGCATTGTTTTGTACCGTCTGGAGTTTCCTGATGTTTCTCGCAGAGGTACCTGCCAGCAGTGCGTTACAATAGTCAAGTCGGGACCCAGTTATTGCTCTGGAGATGGTCACACATCTCGGGAAAGATGTCCGATCTCCTACAAATCCCGAACAGTCGCGCTGGACCTTCAGTGGTGGGCCTGTTGGGAGAACATCTTCAAAGGAGAACTGTTTTGGCAACCATGGCCGGAGATAACTGTAGTGACGGGACGCCTCACTTACAGGGTGTGTAGCCAATGTGAACGATTTGACCATCAGTGGTCGTTGGTTTCAATCGGAGTCCAAACTACACATCAACCTATTGGAGCTGAGAGCAATCGAGCTAGCACTGTAAGCTTTCCTACCATCAGTACAGGGAAAAAGAATTATGATAATGACGGACAACACAGTGGCCATGCAATACCTCAACAAAAGAGGAGGCGCAGGGTCACTACCACTGTGCAGATAGGCAATTCAGCTCTCTATCGGCAGTCCACCTAGCCGGAGAGAAGAACATGGTGGCGGACGCTCTGAGCAGGCAGACCACAGTCTCCCACGAGTGGGAGATAGCTTAGGAAGTCCTTCAAGAGATCTTCACCCTTTCGGGAACCCCTCGGGTGTATCTGCTTGCAGTGAGTCTCAACAAGAAATGTGAACAGTACTGCTCCAGGGAATTTCCCCAGAGAGGATCTCTAGGAGATGCATTTGTGGGGGACTGCAAGTTTCCACTTCTTTATGCATTTCCTCCAGTCCTGTCATTCCTCAGATAATAAGGAGGTTGAGAAGATTCCGGAAAAACATGATTGCCCCGAACTGGGCTAGGAGGACATGGTACCCAGATCTTTTAGATCTGTCCTCCGATTCGTCTTCCAGAAAGAGAGGATCTTCTCTCACAAGAGGAGGGTCAGGTTCTCCATCCGGATATCGGAACTCTTAACCTTCACGCATGGTTTCTGAAAGGTTGAGATACAAAGATTGGGACCTCCCGGATGATGTAATGGAGGTGTTGCTTTCGGCTAGAAGACCAGCAACCAAATCACTATACCGCTGCCGTTGGAACAAATTCTGCAGCTGGTGTAGAGATAAGAATATTGACCCTTTTTCATGCAACACACCAATGGTATCTTTCCTATTATACCTCTCGCCGCACTATCAATTTTCAAATGCACGGCTGAGGAACCCTCATATTTAAAGATGCCTTTAGTCATTCAATTTCTGAAAGGGTTGACTATTGTCTACCCACCAACTCCTTTTCAAGTTCCCCTGTGTCACTTAAATCTAGTCCTAAAATGTCTAATGGGCACTCCTTTTGAACCCCTCCATTCCTGCCCATTAAGATTTCTCACTCTCAAAACAGTTTTCCTAGTGGCTATAACTTCTGCCAGGAGAGTGAGCGAACTACAAGCTTTATGTTGCAAACCTCCACATACTATATTCCACAAGGATAAGGTGAAGCCTATTTTCGTCCCAAAGGTTGTCAGAATTTCATATTACGCAAGAAAATAACATTACCTTCATTTTATCCTCCCCTCCCCCCCCATCCTGGGAAAGAGGAGGAAAAACTGCAGACTTGATCCAAAGCGTGCTTTGAGTTTCTACATCAACAGACTTGCCAGACTTAGGCAAGCAGACCAGTTGTGTTTGGGGTATGCAGGGCATAAACTAGGCCTAGACATCACTAAACAAACCATCTCAAGATGGATAATTGTAACTATCCTAGAATGCTATAAATTGGCAGGGAAAGATCCCCCTGAACACCTAAGGGCTCATGCTACCAGGGGTATCAAAGCTCTCCAGAGGGGAGTTCCAATAAAAGACATATGTGCAGCTGCCACATTGTTGTCTGCACATACCTTTACCAAATTCTATAGTCTAGACTCCACCACTAGCCCAGAAACTACATTTGGGAAAGCAGTATTGCACTCTGTGCACTCTTAAACCATAAAAAATTTTACTCCCACCTCCTGTACACATTACTGCTTTGGGAGTCTATCAATGATGAGGAATACGTGGGAGGACACAATCATTTGAAGAATAGGTTACTTACCAACTGTAACGTTCTTTCGACTGGATGTTCCTCCCACATATTCCTTATCGCCCCTCCCATCCTTCCCTTGTAGTAAAACTTCCCTTGTAGTAGCACCCTATGCTCCCTCAAGGGTACTAACCATCTCATACTGGACAAACATTGCATTTCAAAACAGAACTGAGCAAAAGACGCTGCGCGCGACTATTTATACCTATGATGACGTTGACGCCGATACGGAGGCCTGCGAGGGACATCGACTCGAGCAGCGCCCTCTACTGAAAAATGTTTCTGAGGCCAGCAAGCTGGAAATAAATATCAACGATCAATAATACGTGGGAGGAACATCCAGTTGAAAGAATGTTACAGTTGATAACATGTTCATTTGTCTGAGCCTGTGTGCTCTATCGTTTCTTCATCCAACTAACGGGGATCTGTTTTTCGGCATCTTTCATCGCCGCTCAAGGGCGGAATCATCAAGTGTTTCTTCTTCCAAGTTTTACGAGGACCATCGGGCCTACACTGCACGCCGGGTCATGTAGAAGGAGAAAGACGGGGGTTCCCTTTTCAAGCTCTGCAAAAAGCTGCGGTTTGCTGAATGTTTTCATGGAGGACAAGCATTCCCAGTGCCTCTTTATTGTCTACACGCGACGCACAAGGAGGAAGATTGCGAGATCTGCCGTGGTTTTACCAAGCGCACGATGGATTGGCACAGCAGGCTGGTGGCGTGGCTCAAATCCAAGGCCCCCGCCCGTGTGGTTCACAGGGGCATGCCTCCTCTGGATCCAGCCAGAGCGGACTTCTAAGTTCTTTCAGGGCGCTCCATCCCGTGGGGCCTCCAAGACAAGGCCAAGCACTGCGAGTCCAGTTTTGCTGTGGTCGCAGCGCAAGCGGATCCAGCAACGGCCCGGGCGCGTTCATCATCTCCAGCCGCCTCATTCTCCAGCCATCGCTCCAGCTCTTCGCCAAAGAGAAAGTCAACTACCCTGGGGAAGCTACGGGAGAAACTGGAGAAGACCAAGCAGCAGGAGAAGGTGGCCGACCTACCCGTGAAGGCCAAGGTGATGCAGGCTAAATCGTCCGCATTCATCGAGCTGCTGGCCAGTGGAAAGGACCCCGGAGATCAGCTAGAGTGACTGCAGACTATGAAAATGGCAGTGGTGTGCAGTATTAGTTGTGGTATGTTTATGCTTAGTGGGATTAGAAAATCCTAATAACTGTATTTTTACGTACTTCCTGGCTAACTTGAATTATTGGTGTTATTCTGTGTGCACTCATTGTAGCCCTTCAACAGTCACACTTTTCCTGAGACTAAGCCCTGACTGCTCTTCCACTACATTGATTGGGCTTTAGCTAGCATGGGTCTTCCCTGATTTCCATAAATAGGGTGGACACCTAAAATCCTTCTAGAGGATATTTGAAATCCATCTATGTGCATGATATAATAGTTTATTTATATAGCACTTATACACAATGTGTTTCAAAGCGCTTCAAGGCAAGGGAGGGAAAAAGGGAAAATACTGTGATATTCTAACAGGCCATTAACAGTAAGGATGTGAAATTATCGTACTCAACCTGACGACATTTCAGATAGTGCAAGAGCTAAGACATAGATAAGGAAGGGAGGGGGAGAGTGGGAAGGAAATGGAAACCAACAGGAGAGTACTGTACTAGGCCTGACAACCTTTCTGGTAGAGCCGGAGAAAACAAAAGGTGAGGGAGAGGGGTGCAACAAAACAAGTGACTATCATACTAGGTCCGATGACATTTGATATGGTGCTGGAGGGGGGGGGGGACAAGCAAGGGAAGAGGGGAGGTGACGGACGAGGTTGCTATCATACTAGGTCGAGGGACAATTCCGATAGTAAGTGCATAGAAGAAGTTAAGTGGAGGAGGAGAGAACAAGAGAGTAAGCCGTCATAAAGAGTGGAGAAGCAAAAGGGGAGCGAATAAAATTGCAGAAGTCGGTAGTAACACATAATATTGTAAGACAGGATACAAGATGTAGATGGGAACAGCATGATTCGGGATGTACCCTCTGGGAACACCACACACAATTGGGACTACAGGTGTAAGCAAAAAAGAACCTTTGGTATAAGTCAGTACCACACACTTTTGGCAGCGAGCTGAGCAGCCAGGCTTATTTCAAGAGGGAATGTGAGCAGTAGAAGTTTCACAGAAGTATCACAATCGCAGTGGTTCAAGTAGACACTTACACTCAAGGTTTCTTGGTACAAAATACTTTAAACATTTATTTAAAGTCATTTAGGAAACTTTCACTAGTAGAAATCAACTCAATATTAAACACCAATATACTACAGTAACGAACTCTTAAGCTATAAAGATAGTTTGTGCTCCCCTGAAAAAGGAGCCAAATAACACTTCATTACTTTTAAATCAGACTAAAAAGCATAGGTTTGTACAAAGGGTTAGTAAACACTTCTTTTAGGTAAAGCAAATGTTCCATGTACCAGGAGGCTCAATTCGATTCAATAGGCCAGGCCAAAGTCAATAGTCTAGTGTTCTTTGATAGGATAGCATAGTTCTGGTACAAATGGAGAAGTCTTTGTAAGAGTTTTTAGAAGTAGTTCAGACGAAAAAGCAAGATCTGTTGGGTCACAAGCTGATTAGGCCTGCGAGTTGGGAAAGTTTCAGTAACTTCCACCGCAAGAGTTGGGATCTGCAGGTCTCTCTGTTCCTGAGCCTGTCGTGGGGACAAGAGGGAGGACGTCCGGGGACTCCTGCACTGCACGGGATTGTCGTCGGAGCAAACAAAATGGCGTCACTTTGGCTGAAGTAGCTGTGGCTTCCAAACACAAACTGGTGTCCTTTCCCCTGGTTAACCTTAACCAGCTCTGAGAATGGTATCCAGGCGTTTGCTGAGTTGATTGGTCCCACCAACTCAAAGGGAGAAGCCGTCCTTGAAGGAGCTTCTCTGTTGATTGGGGATCTGGCAATTAGGGGTTGCAGCAGGGCTTCACCGGGCAAACCAGTGGTCCAGTGGTTGCAGCAGCCGTCCTCTTCAGCTCGTCTTCGGTTCTTTCGTTCCAGTGCTCGATTCTGCCTTCCAGTCTTGGAGACTTGCCTTTTTAAACAGTTTTCTCCCATTCATTCCTCACCGAGCAGGGTGGCTGTCCTTGCGGGACAGTCAGCCAGCCAATCATGCCAGAGTGCATTTGGGTCTTCTAGGAGACTAATCACAGGGAGTTTCGGGCACCTCCCTCACTGCCTGCCCTCCCCAGACACTCGGACTTCATGGGTGGACGTCCTGAAGCCTGCCAAAGGCTCACAGACAAAGGGACCAAACCTGGTTTGGCGCGCAGAGTTAAACCCAAGAAGGACCTTTCCACAAAGAAACGGGGAAAAAAGATGACCAGAATTTTTACAGAGGGGTCTTGGGCGCCATATTGGACAACATGGCTGACCCGATTTTTAGCTCCCGGTGTTCGCGGTCGGGAAAAATCATGATAGTTTCCGGGCCATGCAGGTGAGTGGGTGAGCCCTCAGCCTCCTTAGGCCTCGAGTCCTCTGCCCGTTCCCCGTGTACCCCCAGCGCAGGCCGCATCCTTTCCTGCCTCCCCTTGTCCCCGCCCTCGCTCCCTCCCACCAGCCCTCATGGGCTTTTTTGACCCAGTGTGTAGCTCCCACCTCGACCTGCACGCCACTCCATCCGGGCCGTGCAGGTGAGTGGCCCTCCCCTCGGGTGACTGACTCCTGTATCGCTGACTCCCGTAGGCCAACAGTAGTATCTCCCTACCTGGCCTTTCACTTTAATTTCTGCGTCTGTGTGCTGCCCCTTCCCCCCGCCAAGTGTACTCCGCTCACCCCCCCCCCCTCGCCAACTTCACTACTCCTGCCTCCCTAACTCACCCCCTCCAGTGATTACCTGCCCACGCAGCCCAGGGACCAGGGCGGCTCCACCAGAGGCACTCCGGGAAGGGTCAGCCGGTGTCCCCCAGTGACCAGCTGTCAACCATCAACTACGAGTAAGGTAGGAGTGGCCTGGCTTAGGGGAAAGCTACAACTCTACCCAGAATTCTAGCCACTTAGCAAACCAACATTACACAGGGGTATTAGGCCTTCTACCTCTATACAGGTCTCTCAAGCTCAGCATGGGTTTGGTGTCATAATTGCATTGTGTGATATTTGGATTGCATTGATGGGCCTCTCTCCCACTATCCAGGTGTCTCAAATTGAATAGGGGTTCTATTTCCAGGCTGCATTGATAGTTGTGATTGCATTGACGGGCCTCTCTCCCACTATATAGGTCTCTCAAATTGAATAAGGGTTCTATTTCCAGGCTGCATTGATAGTTGTGATTGCAGTGACGGGCCTCTCTCCCACTATATAGGTCTCTCATATTTGATAGGGGCTTTGTCCCCAGGCTGCATTGTATGATATTCAGATTACATTGATAGGCCTCTCTCTAATCTTCTAACAGGGGTTCTAGGTTCATATTGCATTGTGTGATGCTGTGATAGCTCTGTTTCGAGGCTGCACTGTATGATATTCAGATTACATTGATGGGCCTCTCTCCCGCTATACATGTCTCTCCAATTGGACAGGGGTTCTGGGTCCATGTGGCATTGTGTGATGTTGTGAGTGTACTGATAGGCCTCTCTCCCACTATACAGGTCTCTCAAATTTAATAGGGGTTCTATTTCCAGGCTGCATTGAGTATTGTTCAGATTGAATACACGGCTCTCTCAAATCTGGTAGGGGTTCTGGTTCCTGGCTGCATTGTGTGATATTCAGACTGCATTGATAGGCCTTCTCCCACCCTACAGGTCCCTCAAATTCTATAGGGGTTCGGGGTCCATATTGCCTTGTGGTATACCAATTGCATTAAGGGCCTCTCTCCCACTGTTCAGGCCCTTAAATTCAATGTGTTCTGTCCCCAGACTACATTGTGTGACAGAATGCATTAATAGACCCCTTTCCCAATATACATCTCTCTCAAATGTAGGTAGGGTCCTGGGATCATTCTGCATTGTGTGATATTTAGACTGCACTGATAGGCCTCCCTACGACTATACAGGTCTCTCTAACTCTATAAGGGTTCTGGGTTCATATTGCATTGTGTGATATTTAGATTGCTCTGGTGGGCCTCTCTCCCACTATACAGGTTTCTCAGATTGGTAGGGGTTCTGTCTCCAAGCTGCAAAGCGATATTCAGATTGCATCGATAGACTCCTCTCCCACTGTGCAGGTCTCCAACATTAATGGGGATTGTCCCCACACTGCATTGTGTGATATTTAGATCGCATCGATCAGCCTTGTACCGCACTACGGGTGTCAATTATTAGTAAGTGTTCTACTTCCGGGCTGCATAGTACGATATTCAAATCTCATAGACCTCTAGACAAGTTTCCCAATCCTGCTAACCAACTCACCCCTGAAGCGAGTCAGAACCAACCAGCGAATCGCTGGGGAGCAACACCCCGATTGGGGACTCTCGCCTCTTCAGGCTTAAGCTCTAGCTGCTCACCCAAAATCAGTCAACTATTAGGAATCCTTCATAAACCGACACTGCCTGTCCATTGCAGTGAATCGAAAAATAGGGTAACTGACACCATTGAGAGCCACCAATAAAAACCAACTATATAACTCCCAACCACCTCACCTACCCCTTCAAGACGGCGACTGAACGAGTCGGCTACATCAGCCAGAGATAACACCCACAGACAGGACCCAGTTATTATCGGACGGCCTCCACTCCCTTACTACACCACAAGACAACTGGACCAAAGCAGAACCAACCGGACATCAACAAAGACTAAACAACTCTATCTATAATGCCCTGCAAACGACCCATTCCAAGGGAAAGAAAAAGAGAAGAAAGAACACACACTCCGGAACAGCAACAAAGAACCACAACTACAGAACGCAACCCTGCTGTCAAGAACAAGAATTGAACCATCACTGAGAGAAGAGAAGAATCCTTCTACTTAACTCCTTACCTCGCTGACAAGTGGTCACCAGTACAAACCAGCCCAACACTGGAAGCAGCAACATCAAACTACCCAGCACTAACGCGTCGAAGAACGAACACCTTACATCACCAAAGCAAGAAGATCTTCCAATCGACAACCACAACTCATGGAAGACGAACTCGATGAAAACAAGAACCCAAGACAGAACCTAGAAGAACTCTTTGAAGACACAGATATCCCAAAACCTACACCTCAACAAGAGATCTACCAGGAAGGAAACCCCAACACCGATCAAAAGACGACCTCAACAAGAAAGTCCAAACCAAACAACACCCCCAAACTCACAACACCCCCAAACTCCACCGCAATCTTATAAACGCAAGATCCATGTCAAAACATTCAACAGAGATCTTCGATCTAATCGATGACCGCAGCATTGACATCCTGTTCATCACAGAAACATGGCTGGACGACAACTACAAAATCGCACTCCAGGGCTGCCTTCCAAACAACTTCAAATGCCTCCAAATAAACAGGAAAAACAAAAGAGGAGGAATCGCAGTAGCGTTCAAAGGACACCTGAAAATAAAAACAAACAATCCGCTCAACTGCGAAACCATGGTAATACACCTAACAGCAAGCCCAAAAACCAACATCACATTCATCCTGGTGTACAGATCACCGACATATGATGCAACCTTCATCGACAACTTCATTGAAGCCATCACCAACATAGCCATCAACCACGAACACCTAATCATCCTGGGGGACTTCAACATCTGGTTTGAAGACACTCACGCCAAATCCGAAAACGCACTGATTGAACAACTCAATATCATGAAATTACGGCAGCTAGTCAAAGGGGCAATACACTCGGCAGGACACACCCTTGACCAATTTTTGCCAAAAATAAACTCATCACCACAGCACCGCCGATACAAATACTGTGGAGTGACCATCTCATTATCCCATTTGTGATCACTCTGCCTACTCAAGTCAACATCCAACCTCACAACCACCACAAAAAGAAACTGGAAACACATCAAAGAAAGCAACCTATTCAAACTGGAGTTAACCAAACCCTCAACTACAGATCTAGAGCTGGCTAACCTAGACGAGAAAGCGGAACTGCTACACAAATGGATAACAGACAAGATCGCCCAAGAAAAACCATTCACCCCATTAAAAAAAAAAAAAAAGAGCAATGGCAAAATGGATCACTCCACTATTAAGCACCATAAAAAAGGAAAACAAAAAGATGGAACAGGAATGGAGGAAAGAATACAACCCAGACAAAAAAATCATGTAGCAGAGACAAATCCGCGCATACAAGAAGGACATTCAAAAGGCGAAGAGAAGGCATTATGATGACAGAATCACCAATGCCACCAAAACTCAAAAACAAATGTTTAACATAATCAAAGAGATGAGAAACACACCAGGCTGTGACAACACCCCAACCCCCTCAGAGAAACTGTGCAAAGACCTGGCAGACCACTTAAAAATAAAAAAAATCGATGACATCCGACAAACCATACAGAACATACCAATTGACCACAATACACTACCGAGCGATCTTATCTTAGAACCTCAGCACAAACTCAAAAACCTTCCCGAAATATCAGCAGAGGCATTCGCAATGCTGGTAAAACACAGCAAGAAAGCTGGATCACCCATGGATCCCTGTCCCCCGGACATCTACAAATCTATCCTCCCTCAAGGAACGCCAGCAGAATACTATAGAAACCTTTTGAACCAATCACTAGCAACAGGAAATGTACTGAGGATCTTCAAATCAGCATTTATCAAACCACTTCTGAAAAACACAAGTGGCGACGTAGAAGACCTCCAACTACAGGCCGATCTCCAACATACCCTACCCGGCAAAACTCCTAGAAACCTACGTGTATAAATTAACCCAAGAAAACATAGAAAAGCATCACCTGCTAGACCAAGCTCATGTCGGTTTCAGACCTGCAAGAGCAATGGAAACAGCACTACTATCCATCTGGGACGACCTAAAAACTAACGCAGACTCAAACATAACCTCGGCCCTTATCCTACTCGACCTCTACGCAGCCTTCGACACAGTCATGACAAACTAACCAAAAGACTAGAAGACATAGGCATAACTGACACAGCACTACTCTGGACTAAATTATTCCTAGCGGACAGAACAGAAACAGTTTGGATCAGACCTTTCAAATCCACTCCAAAAGTTAACGACTGCGGAGTGCCACAAGGATCCTCACTATCACCTCTGTACTTCAACATCTACCAGACACCGGTTATCAGAATCTTCAAAAAATACATCATCACATGCTGCAACTACGGCGACGATACTCAAATCTACAAAATCAGACACCCAAGCCGATCATGCAACCCTTATCGAATGTCTAAAAGAAGTCTTCAACTGGATGACTGCCAACAACTTGAAAATCAACCCAGGAAAGACAGAAATCATGATCATATCCAAAGACCAGGAAAACTAAACCGCCATCCTGTGGCCAACTGAAATGGGAACCGCACCATCACCATCTAAGGTAGTACACAATCTGGGGGTCCTCATGGACAACTCCCTAACCTTAGAACCACAAATAAATGCAACTGTCAAATGTTTTTTCCTCCTCCACACAGCAAGAAGCATCCTACCTTTCCTCTCCTTCATGCACAAAACGCTCACTATCGTCGCCCTCATCATGTCAAAAGTAGACTATGCAAACAGCCTCTAACTCGGAATACCAGAATACCTCCTGAAGAAACTACAACGCATCCAAAATACAGCTGCAAGACTACTCCTCTAACTATCAAGAAGAGAACACATCACTCCTGCCCTAAAAACACTACACTGGCTCCCAATAAAACTTTGCGTCACCTTCAAAACAATGTGCATAACGCACAGGGCAATCGGCGGACAAGGAGCAGAATTCCTACAAAAGAAAATCTTCAAGCCTACTAGATTCCTCAGGTAATGCAACGAAATCCGCCTGGAACCAAAACCATACCTCAAGAAAAAATGTGGAGGCACTTAGTTCTACCACTTAGCTGCAACAACCTGGAACAACATCCCAAAAGAAATAAGAAACACCAAAGAGCACCTAAAATTTAGGAAATTACTAAAAACCTGGCTATTCAACACCACAGACTCTAACTGAAAACGTAAACCGAAAAAAAAAAAAAGATGACTATACTAAACCAGACACGGACAGCTCCCAGAACCCACTGGGAAGCTCCCACGGCACCCGGACGAGTCTCACCGGGTAGAGTGTAACACAAGCGACACCCACGGAGACGGAATCAACAAACCCTACCTAATCCCACCCAACATATGCACTCGTCCTTTAGTTTCCACCAGGTACCACAGTGGTTGGAATTGTCAGGATATGTAGGCGTAGGCAGGTGCAATGGCTGTATGAGTGGGAAGGGAAGATAGGTAGCGCTGCGAGGCAGGCGTTCTGGATGAGGGGGCTAGATGTAAAAGGGACCTTGAAGGCTGGATGGACTCAGATCATGACAGATGCATAGGGGTGCTACCGAAACCCATCTGGGAAGAATACAGAAACCCACTGCCTCAAGTCGGTATAGAGATGCCAACTAATCAACTGCACTAACAATTTCCCCCTCTGCATATATCTCTCAAACTCCAAACCAAACACAACCACAAACCTACAGCATAGCAAACCACACAAACTTCACTACATAGCAACAACAAAACAAAAACACACACAGACTTGCACAACAGTACACGACTACCGCCGCAAAACACCACAGGCCCAGCCAAAGGACCCACCGGGCTGAGGCCGCCAACAGC
The DNA here is from genome assembly GCF_040938575.1 of Ambystoma mexicanum. Classification (NCBI taxonomy): domain Eukaryota; kingdom Metazoa; phylum Chordata; class Amphibia; order Caudata; family Ambystomatidae; genus Ambystoma; species Ambystoma mexicanum. The sequence goes on from NC_090934.1 coordinate 729,309,443, forward strand.
ACATCACTGCTCTTGCCCTTTTCCAGCTCCTTCCCACTAAGCCCCCCCCCTCCCTTACCCTTTCAGAGCTGCCAGGGGACCACTTTGGTGGTGACAGTGCAAGGTACAAATGTCCTTTAACATTAACATAAAACCACTGCCACCAGCCATTTCAATAGGAAAGGGTAACATTTGACTGTTACAAGAGTGTTTAGACATGGGGGATGCTAGGCAACCCCTCCAGCACTCCATTGTAAAATGGTGTTGGCTGGGTCTATGAATTTAAAGACTAGTAAAGCCAATTTAACTTTACATTCTCTAGGAGACAGTAGTCCGTCTCAGAGAAGGCATTTAAACCTTGGGGAGTCCAAAGGACACCCCTGTGCCACTGCACTAAAGGTGCAGTGTGACACAACAATAAAAAGATGCCTCATGAGGTTTTCTAAAGCTCCATAATCAAAGAACACACAAGTAAAACGCACATCAAAATACCTGAGAGAGTGGGAAAAAGGCTCACTCACTCCAAGGGAAAAAAACAAGTCCTCAAAATCCAGCAAAGTTGCTGGGGGTCTCTAAGGTGAAGGAAAATTAGCACATTTCTGAGAATTCTCCCCAACAAACTCACTGCCCAAAGAGCATTGACAAATGTATTTATTTAGATTTGTAAAGCGCACGAACAGGTAGTTACAGGTTTGGTATATCATACAGTAACAATGAAGGTTACATCACATAGAGAGTAGAATCATGCAGCCTAAGTAGAAACAATGGGACCAGTCTGGACTCGTTTATACAAACGGCATAGTTTTTATCGCTTTCCGGAAGGCTGAATGCGACTCAATACTTCTAATGTGGGGTGATGGTGTGTTCCAGTGGTTCGCGGCCATGACTGGGAAGCTGGAGCCTCCTGCGCGAATCTTTTGTGCCTTGGGAGTAAATATTCGGTTTGTGTAAGCTGTTCTAGTGGGTCTGGCTGTGATAGGTTTGGCAAATCTTTGCGAGAGTTAGAGGGGGGCTGTGTTATGGATGCATTTGTGCGTAAGGGCGAGAGTTTTAAAGACAATCTGCTCTTTGACAGGGAGACGGTGAACCTGCTTCCTGGTCTCTGAAATATGGTCCCTTTTGGAAATGCCGGTGGCAGCCCTGAGGTCGTTATTTTGGACCGTTTGGAGTTTAATGATGTTTTTAGAGGACGTCCCTGTTTAGAGGGTGTTGCAATAATCCAGCTGAGACCCAATTATTGCTCTCGCTATAGTGAGGCAATTCTGTACTGATAGAAAAGGTCTAGCTGCGTTGAGCAGTTTAGAATGGTAGGCTGCTGCAGATGCAATGGCGTTGACCTGCCTGGTCATTGAGAGGTTGGAGTCCAAGTAGACATCCACGGTCTTGACATCTTGAGATACAGAGATTGGTATGTTGTCAATCGCGAAGGAGCTGTATTGTTTGTCCAGTTTTTTTAAGGGTTGCAGGTGATCCAATTAGTAGAAGTCTGGATTTGTCACCGTTAAGGCACAACCAGTTTTCTGCAATCTAAGTTTGGATGGTGGAGTAAATGGAGTTGAGGATTTCCATGTCGGACTCATAGTCACATGTGAGGGGGATGAGAACCTGCATGTCATCAGAATAATTGCTATATGTGATGCCCAGCGCGTACAGGATGTTGAACAGTGTCCTCGTGAACAAGTTGTAAAGGGTAGGTGAGATGCAGGAGCCCTGCGGGACTCTGTATTTGATGTTGCTCGGGTGGGCACAGGCTGAGTCTGAGAACACTTTCACAGCCCTTTCCTGGAGAAACGAGGTGATCAAGCTATGGCCTTAGGGGAAAAATTGGCAGTGGAAGAGAGATGGTGGCAAAGAGTATTAGGGTCCACCAAATCAAAAGCTGCGGCCATACCAAGGAGCAGAAGGAGGGCAGGTTTACCCGTGTCTCTGAAGTAGTCCATTCGGTTTTTGAGGTCTAAAAGTACAGTTTCTGTCCCGTGTTCAGGACGGAAGCCTGACTGCTGGAGGCCGAGAAGCTTGTTAGCCTCGATTAATTTTTGGACTAGCAGATAAGCTGCCCTGTCGAGGATTTTTAATAGAAGGGGGACTGTGGTGATAAGTCTGTAGTTACCTTGGACAGTTGGGTCAAACGCGGGTTTCTTGAGGAGAGGGCGTACCCATGCTTCCTTGAGGCCAGTTGGACATGGCCTGTTGTGAAGGAGGCATTGATAAAGGCGGTAAGGAAAGGGCCAAGGGTGGGGGGGTCACACTCTTTGATGAGTTGAGCAGCGCAGGCATCCCCTTTGCAATGCGAGGGGTGTGATAGATTTAAGGAGGGCGATGACTTCTTGTTTGTTCATCTCCTTGATTATGGCGGCTTTGTATTCTTTGGAGATAATCTTAAAAACTAGCTTGGAGTCATTAGGGTTAGCTTTCCAGTGGGAGAGCGCTGCCCTTTTCCTGGAACGTAGCTCAAGAAGCTCTTGGAATAATCAGTCATTTGAGTGCTTGGTGCGCTTAGCTTTCCTTCGGGTGAGTGGGGCAATGGCTTTGACCACTTGGATGATGAGTTTTGAAAGCACTAGCAAGAGTATCCGGGTCGCTGGAGAAAGAGGGCTGAAGGGCAGGCACCAAGAGGTAAGATGTGAGCTTTTCCTTAGTGAGCTGGCGAGAGCTCCTGGTGAGTGCTGGGGGGGGAGAGGAGTCTCTTGCTTAGGGGACCCTTTAGTGGTGTTGAGATCAAATCGAATGGAATGGTGATCAGACCAGGGAACAGGGGAAATGACTGTGAGAGGGCAGTTATGGTGGGCAACCCAGTCAAGGGTGCGTCCTTTAATGTTAGTAGCCTCTCTAATGGCCCGTATGAACCCCCGGGGAAGATTCAGCTTTATTAAGGGAGGGTGCTTGGGAGTCGTTGGGGTTGTTAAGGCCTAGGTTAAGATCTCCCAGGGGGATAGATTTGGTGGACTTTTTTGTTTTATCAGACAGGGTGTGAATGAGGCCATCTTGGAAGTCCGAGACTGGCTCTGGTGGTCGTTAGACAACATGGAGGGCAATGGTAATAACACCTAAACGTGTTCTTTGCTATAAAAATGGCACCAATATCTTTCCAAACAAAACCAACAGCGTGCTGGTCAATGCAGACAACACTACAGCAATGTTCTACGTAAGCAAGCCGTGAGGGAACACATTCTATTACGCTATCGCTCCTAGCACAGACAAAAGGGGGGTTTACATCCATGCACATAGTCTAGGAGATTGCAACTTTTATCCAGTAACCTAAGCAGCGTGCGGCTCAGAAACCACAAATGAGCACAAGCATACTTACGGTATTACTATGTACAAAAGAAGGCAGGGATTAAAGGACCTTTTTTAGCCTCCTAAGCTCTCCCCCCCACCCAAGGTAAGTGGATTGGATAGGGTAAGAAGTCAATCCTGGGAGGGGTTTGTGTATTTGAGTAGCTGTTCACACACCTACACACACCTACTGGTGAGCGAGTACAGGAGGCGGTGGAGGATGTCGGAGAGACCAGAGGAGGCAAGAGTGGAAAGAGTGCAAAGGCTCTGGAGCCCACCATCTGAGCCATTTTGGTTAACGTATCCACAGGAACCCTGAACCTGGAAGAATGGGAAAAATGTGGCTTCTTGTGTTTGGATAAACACCTGGACGTGGAACCATAGAGCAGGGCAAACCCAGTAAGACGGATAGACCACGACCAGATTGACGGAGAAGCTACCTTATCTGAAGAAGAGGGGTCTGTCACTGAAGCCAGACTGTTACACCCAAGGTTCATACATAGGGTATCCCATCTGGATCTGAAGATTGACAACCAATCCGGGTCAGACAGACCAACATGCCAATGGAAACTGCAATTGTTCCCATTGTAGGCTATCCCTGAAGACCCTAAAGTTGTCCCAAAAAACTGAGGACCATTCTGTGAGAAGATGAGTCCTGAACCCTTGAGACCAAGTCAGGAAGAGTGTGCTCCTCGACAGAAACCAGATCAGTTGGAGAACAGATCTAGCGGGGAAGATCATCACGACAGCGAGATGGCGTCTTACAAAAATCAGGAGACCCCAGCAGTTCCAAAAACACATTGAATGACAAATGCCTTGAAATGATGCCCGAAGCATGCCCAGACCTTGAGACCCGACCCTTTTTAAGACAAAGAAGAGTAAGGCCCCTCGCCAGAAGAGAGCCAAATTGCAGGCCGTCCTGTTCCAACAATGGACCGAAGACTTTGTACAGGAGGGGAATGATACAGGGGCGATTGAGTCAGGCACGACCCGAGTCCAGGGGGACACGCTCAAGAGAGACCCCTAAGGGAAAAACAAAAGGACCGAGGAAAAACTGAAACACCGCCAAAAGACTCTCCAGGGCCCAGTTGTTGCCAATGGTGACATCCTGGAGGGTGGATATTGCGTGCCGGTGAAGGTATAGGAGCAGACCACCTGGGTCTTCCTAGACTCTGGTAGTGTTTTACAACAGTTTCTCTCTGGAATTCTTACCCACGGACGGTCAGATGGAGCCGCTAAAGCTACACATTGTGTGCATGGAGACTGGGAGTCCTACATGCCAACTAAGATTCCCATTCAACTTTAGGAATCTTTATTGGAAACCAAAGGTTTTCATTAATCGCAATCTCCCAGAGTACCTATTGGGAAGAAAATTCCCTGGTTTTGGCACCTGGATGAAGGTTCTTTGCCAACTCATCCAACCAGACCAGAAGAATGTGAATACCCCAAATAAACAGTACCACAAAGTGTAATGCCTGTGGTGTACGCGAGCAGGTATCTTATCGGGGAGATTCAGGAAACTAGTAACACCTATTCAACTCGAATGGGAGCAAAGAGGTTGAGAGCTGTCAATGAGAAAGAGGCTCTTCCCGATAAGACCACCTATTTTATTAATTTATTTATTGTGCATTTGTAAGGCGCTTATACATCAAGTAATTGTGTTTTCAAAGCTCCCACAGGGCAACAGGGAGGGAACATGTGAAAAAAATAAATATAAAAATGAAAGATATAGTGCAAATGCAGAGAGAGAACGGAACCTGAAACCTTCCTCTAAGCGTAACACATGGTACGACTCCGAACCTGTGGCCTTGAAATGAAAGTGCAGGACTGTGGAACGCAAGTGGCAAACCTCTGGTTGATCCTCTGACAAACTGGTCTGCTGCCTGCACCAAAGGCAATCCATTCGTGCCTAGAAAAGCGCCTACATTCAGGCACGGTTTTCTGGTGCAGCCAACAACACGGCAGAACTTTTTCAAGATCTGCAGGGAACTAGCCAACCCGTCCGCAGTCTCCTCCTCCCCTCTTCCTTCCCAGGCCCTCTGCAATGCACTGGCCACTCACTTTGCCACCAAAACTCAAGACATCCTGAACACACTTGTTACACCCCCCCCCACCCCCCCCCACAACCCATCCAACACCACCTTGCCTCCCTTGGCCCCCTCATCCTCCTCCTTCCTCCCTCTCCCCTGTCGCACCTGAAGAAGTTACCAGAGATGTCCGCTCCATCAAGGTCTCTTCTAAACTGGTTTCCCCTTGCTCATCCAGAACCATCAAGGATAACATTTACTCTTGCCCCCGCCCCGTCGCTGATTTCTTCAACCACTTTTTTGCCACTGGATCTTTCCCCTTCTCTCTTAAGCACTCCCTTGTGCTCTCACACCTGTAAAAACCATCAGCAGACCCAACCTGTCCTGCCAACTACCACCCTTTTTCCATCACCCCCTTCCTGGGGAAGCTGCTGAAGAAGCTGGCATTGCCCCCAACTCAACTTGCACACAAAACTTGTTGGTGTTCTCCATGGCCATCAATCTGGATTCTGAGCATCCAGAGGCACAAACTGCTCTTCTGAACACCCGTGAAGAACTGCTTGCTTCTCTGGATTCCAACTCCCCAGCTGTCCCCATCCTACTCGATCTCTCCTCAGCCTTTGTATGAGGATGGAGTGGTTGGCTGTGACAAAGGCTCTATGATACTCTTGGTATCTTGGAACAGGCAATGGACTGGCTAACATCCTTATTAACTGACCGCTCGTCCCAAGTCATTCTGGGCACCTTCTCCTCTCCTACATCCTTCTCCACCTGTGGTGGCCCCCATGGTTCTATCCTCTCCCTTTGGTTCTTTAACATCGACCTTGCTGTACTTGCACGCCTCATCTCCTCCTTTTCGCCCAACTTCCAATGTTATGCAGATGACACACAACTCTTTTTTTTCAAATTTACTGTTGGCCCTCTTGCACCTTCCATCATCCCTGACTGCCTATCTGCCATCCAAGCCTGGTGCACCTCCAACGATCTCTGCCTCAACGCCTGTAAAACTGAGACCCTTCCCATCGGGTCCTCTGCTCCCTCCTTATTACCTTCACTCTTGCCTTCCTCTTTGGGCTCGCCCCCTGCTCCTTCTGACGCCAGAAACCTTGTAGTCATCTTAGACTCCCCTTTCTCATTCCTCCCTCACATTCAGGACATTGCCAAGAAGTCCCACTTTCAGCTCTTCCTTCTCAAAGGAATTCTCAATGTTCTCACTTCCCCCAGAGGCTCATTGTTACCCGAGCCCTGGTTCTCTCTAGGCTTGACTATTGCAATAACCTCCTGCTGAATCTACCTTCTACTCTGCGACTTCCCACACCCCCCACCCCTCCTCCATCTAATCCAGAATAGGGTAGCAAGACTTATTCTTGGCCTTATGCCCAGGGACCGCATCGCTCCTGCCCTAAAAAGTCGTCACTGGCTCCCGGTTGCTGCACGGATTAAATTCAAATCCCTCTGCATCATCCACAAAGCTGTCTGGGCCCAGGGACCACACTATCTTCAACTTGATCTTACTAATTCTCCAGCATGGGGTCTGGCATGGATTCACATGCTCATGAATATTCCCCGTCGTCAGGCTGGGAATCCTTGGTAAAGAAAAAACCAGTATCAGTTTCGTTTCTGATCTGTCTTTCGTAGTAATAACCAATCACTGGTCTCTGCGTCATACTGACCACAGCCAATGACTGCCCTCTACCTAAGCACCGCCTCTGGCAGCCATCTTCAGATTTTTACCGCACGTTCATGTGTTGGGATCCTCGTGCTATTGCTCTCGAGCGTTAGTGCTATTTTTCGCGCTTTTTCACAAAAAACTTCAATTCTTTCGGTCAAAAGAGCCTCAAGCTCCACCGATCCTACATCCGATCAACGGGGACCCGTGTCGGATTCGTCTGTGCCCCTCAAGGGTGAAGATTTCGTCGAGCTACACTTCGGAGGACTCCAGAAGCTTCTCAGGCCCGGTCTCGGAGATGGCCCAGGAGAAGGGAAGCTCGACGCCCGGAAAGCTGTTCAGGGTCTGCCCTGGATGCCAGCTGCAGAACGTCTTTAAGGAAGACGAACACTCTTTCTGCCTTTACTGCCTTCATGAGGACAAAACGCACGTGGAGAAGGACTGTGCGTTTTGCGGCAACATGTCGGAACGGACCATGAAGGACCGTCATCAACGTCTCGCCAACTGGCTGGAGGGTAAGAGCCCGTCTGGCGAGAAGAAGAAGAAATCCGAGCGGTCTTCTAAGACCTTTGAGGGCGCCCCGGCGACGGGGGCCCAACATAAGGCCAAGCACCGCGAGTCCGCTGGCACCGGGAGCGCCGAACGGTCGGGCTCTACGGGCGCCAGGCAGGGCGCACCCTCCCCGGCACCATCAACCACGAGCCAACGCTCTGGGTCGGGTAAGAGGAAGGCCGAGCACCCGGCGAAGCTCCTGGAGAGGCCCCGGTCGAGCTCTAAGGCAGAGGAGGAGCGTGGCAGTGCCCCCTCCCTCAAGGATAAGGCGGTGAGCGCACCTAAGGTGGTGAAGGCCTTGATCCATCCGACCAAGCCCTCTATCGAAACGGTCGCGGCGGCCCTGGCTCAGCCTGTGGAGGCTGCGCCAGTGGTGGCGACCTCAGGGCCCAGAATCTCCCTGCCTCCTCGGAGGGAGTCTTCTTTTGTGCCCATCGATAGGACCCCCGTGAAACCCTCCGTGGGGAAGAAGAAGGGGGGGCAGGGCGTCATCGTAGATTCGGCCTCAACCTCAGAAGAGGAGCTGATCGAGGTCTTAAGCCACGGCCTAGGCGTGGAACAAGGCCAGCCCGTCGGAATGGACCCGATATCGACGGGGCCCCTGCTTGCCCGTCGGATTCCCCTCTGCCAGCGCCGCGAGACAACTCGGCGGCCATTTTGTTGGCCATACAGTCCTTATGCACCGAGATAAGGACGAGGCTACCGTTACCGACGGAGGAACCTCCGGGACCTTCTGGTGTTCCCCCTACCAAGAAAAGAAGGATCCATCCTCCACCTCCTTTTCAACCGTCGCGCCCCGTCCAGCCCTCCTCCCCGTCCACCCGAGGGGATGATACGGGGACTGACACGGCAGCGACGGGTACGGACGACGAGGCATACGACGAGGATTTTCCGTCGTCGCCCCCCACCAGGGCTTCTCCGCCCGACGAGATCGGATCTTTCCACTCCATGATCTCCAGGGCTTCCGAGCTTTTCCAACTCTGCCCTGAGGAGAAGAAAACGGAAGGCTTCCTTTATCAGCGGCGCGAGGCCAAGAGGAAGACGGTCCTCGCAGTGCCTCTGTTGGACGACATTTGGGATGAGGGCCTTTCCCTCCTCAAGAACCCTTCCACTACGCCAGCTAGAAGAGACCGGTACGAGAAAAAGTACCGGGTCCCGGATACGGCCCCCCTATGCCTCCGGGCGCAGCCTACCCCGGACTCCGTCGTCTCCGCGGCAGCCAGGAAGAAAGCGGGGGGGGGGTGCGGCATCCACATAGACTTCCCCGCCGGACGGCGAGGGAAAGAAATTGGATGCTATGGGACGTAGAGTCATCTCGTCGGCAGCGACGACGATTAAAGCGGCCAACGCCTTGGCTATCGTGGCCCGCTACGACAGGGAGCTCTGGTACAAGATAGCTCCCCTGCTGGATTTTCTGCCGGACGACAAGAGGGCGGAGGCCCTTGAGATCCTCCAGGAAGGTGAAGTGGCTTCGGACCACGCCATCACCGTGGCGACGGACATCGCCGACTCTGGGTTCCGCCAGCTGGGCAACGGCGTTTGCCTTCGACGTCGTGGATGGCTCAAAGCTACGGACTTTCGGCAGGACGTCCAGACCAGAGTCCTGGACATGCCCTTCGACGGGAACAACCTGTTTGGGAAGACAGTGGACGATTCCCTTCAGGCCATCAAGGCGGATACTGAGACGGCCCGGGCCCTTGGAGTCCTGCAGCAACGACGGACGCCCTTTCGGAGCGGCGGAGGCAAGGGCGCCTCCAAAGGTTCCGGCGGCGGTTTCGCTTCCTACCGTCAAGCGGCCCGCTCGTCGTCGCAAGAGGCCTACAGAGGACGAGGCAAGTCTAGCGGACCCCGCCGTCGTCGCCAAGGAGGTCAAGGCGGCAAGGCCGCGTCCAAGCAGGATTGAACCGGCCGTGGGGTCGGGCCCCCACCGAAGCACCCCGGTGGGAGGCCGGCTGGCGGGCTTCGTCAGCGTGTGGGAGTCCATCTCCACCGACCGTTGGGTGCTGGACGCCCTGGCCCGGGGCCACGCGCTCGAGTTTCAAAGAAGGTGCCCGCGCGTCCCCCCCGTGGCCAGGAAAGAACTTCACGTCCCTCAACTTCTCCTGGAGGTAAAGGCGATGCTCAGAAAGGGCGCCATCGAACTCGTCCCAAAGAGGCTTCGGGGCTCCGGAGTCTACTCGCGATACTTCCTCGTGAAGAAGAAGACGGGAGGATGGCGCCCCATCCTGGACCTGCGACGGCTGAACAAGTTCATCAAGGCGCAGAAGTTCCGGATGGTCACCCTCCAGCACGTCCTGGGTCAACTGGAGGAAGGAGACTTCCTATCGTCGTTGGATTTGGAGGATGCCTACTTCCACATTCCCATCCTAAAGGGGCACCGAAAATTCCTCAGGTTCGTGGTCCAAGGGCGTCATTACCAGTTCAAAGCCCTTCCCTTCGGACTACGGTCGGCACCCAGGGTATTCACCAAGTGCCTCGCACCGGTGGCGGCGCAGCTGCGCCGCGAGGGGATTCACGTCTACCCCTACCTGGACGACTGGCTCATCCGCGCCAAGACGAAGGAGCTCGCCGTGGTCCACACGGCAAGGACCGTCCAACTCCTCACGGACCTGGGATTCTCCGTGAACTACGCCAAATCCCACCTGGTGCCCGCGCAAGTCGCACTGTTTCTGGGAGCGAGGCTCGACAGTGTCCCTTCTGGCCTCCCCGTCGGAGGAGAGGACCAGGACCATCTTGGGCAAGGTGCAACGGATGTTGGTGGCCGACGCGGCCAAAGTGAGATCCATCAAGTCCCTCCTCGGGATGATGTCTTCCTGCATCTACCTCATTCCCATGTGCAGGCTCCGGATGCGCCCGTTGCAAGAATTCCTGGATGCGCGCTGGATCCAGACGACGGGCAGCTTCGAGGAAAGGATCAAGCTCGACGAGAGTTTCCGACGAGCGATACGGTGGTGGGGCACCCGCGCGCATCTGACGGCGGGCATGGACTTCCAGACCCCAGCCCACCAGGAGACTGTGACCACGGATGCCTCCCTGGAAGGGTGGGGAGCGCACACCGAAAATCTGCACGCGAGGGGACTCTGGCTCCCGACGGAGAAGTCCCTGCATATCAACGTCCTGGAGCTCCGTGCAGTGTTTTGGGCCCTCAGGTCCTTCCTTCCGTCCCTCAAGGGCAAGGTGGTGAGGATCTTCACCGACAACACCACCACCATGTTTTACATCAGGAAACAGGGCGGAACCAGGTCCCCAGCGCTGTCCAAGGAGGCGCAGGACCTGTGGCATTGGGCCGTCGCCCAAGGGATTTTTCTGGTGCCGTTTCATCTGGCAGGGATAAAAAACACCATCGCCGACTCACTCAGCAGGGAGCTGCGCTCGTGCCACGAGTGGGAACTACGGCAGGATCTGGTGGATCGCCTCTTCCGACGGTGGGGCACACCCCAGATCGACCTGTTCGCGACGGCGACGAACACCAAGTGCCGGAGGTTCGCCAGCAGGTTTCCCCAGACGAGGAGCATGGGCGATGCTTTCTCGTTCCCCTGGGAGGGCCTGTTCCTCTATGCGTTCCCTCCCTTGCCTCTGCTAATCCGGCTCGTCAACCAGCTCAAGAGGTCACGGTGCAGGATGATCCTCGTCGCACCTGCGTGGCCGAGGCAGATATGGTTCCCAGACCTTCTGGACTTGTCAGCGTCCCCGCCGATCAAGCTGCCGGCGGACGCGGATCTACTCTCCAGGGAAGGAGGCGCCATCCTCCACCACGACCCGAAGTCGCTGAACTTGCAGGCCTGGCTCCTGCAGCGCTAGAGTTTGGAGGATACGACATACCGGCCGATTGCAGAGAGGTTCTTGCAAAGGCCAGGGCGTCCTCGACTCTTAAATGCTACGGACACAAATGGAAGAGGTTCCCTGTCTGGTGCCACGCACAGAAGATTAACCCTCTACGGATTACGGCTCCCCAAGTACTGCCGTACCTGCTGACGCTGGCCAAAGCTGGTTTGGCACACGCGTCCATCAAGATTCATCTTGCTGCGATCTCCCGATACACCAGAACCACGGGGCGGATGTCCTTGTGGTCTCATCGTCTGGTGAAAGAGTTCATGAAGGGACTGTTCAGATCGTTCCCGCCGGTGAAGGCTCCGGCCCCGGCGTGGGAGCTCAACGTGGTGCTGACCAAGCTCATGGGACCTCCGTTCGAGCCTCTGCACTCGGCCCCGTTGAAGTTTCTATCGTGGAAAACAGCTTTTCTTGTGGCCATCACCTCCGCACGACGAGTGGGAGAGATCCAGGCCCTTTCCTGCAAGGCCCCGTACTTGACTTTCCACGACACGAGGGTAGTGCTCAGGACGCACCCCTCCTTCATGCCCAAGGTACCGTCGGACTTCCATCTCAAAGAACCCTTGGTGTTACCTGTGTTCTTCCCGTCGCCTTCGTCGCCGGCTGAGAGGACTTTGCACTCGCTGGATGTAGCTAGAGCGCTGAAGTTCTACGTGGACCGCACGAAGGGGTTTCGGAAGACGTCACAACTCTTTGTGAACTTTGGACCTGTCAATCAGGGGAAGGCTTTCTCGAAGGCTTCCATCTCCAGATGGCTCTCCGGCTGTATCATGTACTGTCACCGGTTGGCAAACCGACCGCTGCCTGGCCGTCCGAGAGCCCATTCCACCAGAGCGATCGCAGCTACCACGGCGTTCCTATCTGGTGTGCCCCTGCTGGACATATGCAGGGCTGCTACGTGGAGGTCGACGCACACCTTCACGAAATTCTACTGCGTCGACCGGGATTCCAGGGAGGAGTCCAGGGTCGGCCAAGCAGTGCTGCGCAACCTGTTCGCCTGAGGTGAGCCTGGTGAGGAGGTAAGATGCTTAATGTTGAGTTGATGTGATGCTTAATGTTGAGCCTTTGCCACCTCCCGTGGTTGTGCATATGTGTACTGCTATGTATTCTTTATTCATGAGCATGTGAATCCATGCCAGACCCCATGCTGGAGAAGGATCAAGTTACTTACCTGTAACTGTTGTTCTCCAGCATGGGTCTGGCATGGATTCACATGCGAACCCTCCCGCCTACCCCTCTGCGGCTCTTCACTTGGTCATACTGCCACTTCACGTGCTTCCAAATCTGAAGATGGCTGCCAGAGGCGGTGCTTAGGTAGAGGGCAGTCATTGGCTGTGGTCAGTATGACGCAGAGACCAGTGATTGGTTATTACTACGAAAGACAGATCAGAAACGAAACTGATACTGGTTTTTTCTTTACCGAGGATTCCCAGCCTGACGACGGGGAATATTCATGAGCATGTGAATCCATGCCAGACCCATGCTGGAGAACAACAGTTACAGGTAAGTAACTTGTTCCATACTCTCCCTCTAGACCCCTACGTTCCTCTGGAACCAACTCTTGTGTGTAAAGTGTTTTGCTAAACCGAGAGTATTTGGTTGATTGCTTTCCTCAGCAGGTTCCTTCCTTACTATCCATACCTGTATGATGCTGAAGACTCGGTTAATGTTGGTGGCATCTTGTTCTTGGTTTTCCGGTGATTTCTGAGTAGGACTTGTGTATCATCGCGGAATTGACGTAGGGTATGTTAAGTCTGTCTAGGTGGTCGAAGAGGGGTTTGGTTTACATGTTAGAGGGTAGGGGAAAGGCAGGAACCTTGTGGGACACCGTAGGAGACGGGTAAGGGGGTTAGCTGGTTCGGGTGCTGCGAAGACCCTGGTGGATCTGCCAGATGGGAAAGATTGGATTAGATTGGATCGGATCCATAAGGTACCTTCTGGGGCGAGGTGGAAAGTTTTGGTGAGGTGTTTGCAGAGGATTTTATGCTCTACTAGGTCGAAGGTTGCAGAGAGGTCTAGTAGGAGGATTGCAAGCTCTCCATTATCTCTGGTGTGGTCAAGCTGGATCTTGAGGTCAAGGAGGGCAGATTCTGTACTATTTAGATCTAAAGCCTGATTGGCGGGTACCTAGCAGATTGGTTTTCAAGGCGTGATTGAAGTTGTGTAGGCAGTGCGGTCCAGGATTTTGAGGAGATGAGGTACTGTGGTGATAAGCCGGCAGTAAGTGGGGATGGTGGATCTAAGGTGGGTTTCTTCAGGAGGGGTGTGACCCATGCATCCTTGATGGCAGAAGGAATTGAGTTGAATTTAAATAATGCATTAAGGAAGTTGGCTTTGATAGGAGCCAAGTGTTCTGCACACATTTTGACATTAGCTGGGCATGTGTCGCCAGCACAGTTGGTTGCTTTCAGGTGCTGGATGATTGTGAGGACTTCAGGAGGGTATGGAGGGGGGGGCGGCAGAGAATTGGAACTGAGGAGGATGGGTTGCAGTCGTGGAGGTGGTGACCAGGGAGGTAGGTGGCAAGGGGTGGAAGTAGGGATATTTTGAGAATAGCTTTCTCCCTTAATTTCCTTGTTTTGGTGTCCAGGGAGGATTGGGCGAGTGTGCACCATGTTTTGTTTTAACCGAAATTGTCGGATGAGGAGGGCCGCGGTTTCGAACTCTCTAAATTTTGAAGAGCTCTTTGGTATTTGAGCTTGCGTCAGAGATTCTGGTGATGAAGATATTGGCTTTGGTAGCAGTGATAGCTGTTTTATGTGTCTGCTAAGCACTGGAAGGCTGTTTTGTTAGTGGAGGTAGGGTTCTTCCTCCAGAGATGTTCAAGAGCACGTTTCTTTTTCCAGAGACCAGTTTTGGGTGATGCTTTTTTACGGGAGGTGGTTTTGAAGGGGGCATGTTCATCAAGAGCAGTTAATAGTGCAGAGTTGTAGGAGGCTAGTAAGACTTTGGGGGTGGAATTGTCTGGGGCTGATTTGAGTAAGGCTAGGATGGTGGGAGTCAGAAGCTCGTCTGTGAGATTACAGGTGTATTTGGCAGTGATGCAAAGGAGTTGTTCGTTGATGGGAGTGTTTTTGGTGGTGGGGTAAAGGACAATAAGATCAAGGAATGATCTGCCCAAGGGAGGGGGAGAATCGAGGATACTTGGAGGGGAGTGTTGCAAGGGAGTATCCAGTCAAGTGTTATCCCTTTTTGTGGGTAGGTGAGCGGACCAGTTGACTGAAGTTCATCTCTTCAAGGGTGGCTCCAAGGGCCTCGTGGTCAGAGGGTTCTTTGTACCATAGATTGAAATCTCCTAATAGGATGAATTTTGTATTTGGTTTGAGGAGTGATGATTTTCTGGGTTGCAAGTATGGGAAGGTTGGCAGTAGAGAAGTACATTGATGGTGGACTGGGGTGAAGATTCCAGTTTGGCCAGTAGGATTTCATAACCTAGTAGTTTCTGCAGAGGGGAGGCTGTGATGGGGAGGTTGGATTTGTGTATGAAAGCAACTCCCCCTCCTAGGCTGTCTTAACGGTCAACTCTTAAGATGGAGTAACCGATGGCAATGGCGAGAGAAAGGAGGGGACCGGCTGCTTCATGTAGCAGACTAGCCCTCGGCAACATAAGTCTAAACCCATGGATCGGATGCTACCCACCACCTTCCACCACCATAAGCTTAAATGAAAGGAACGCAATACTCCGGCATGTTTTGGTGCATGAGCTAGGGGTGTGTGTCATGTTTTGCGGCAGCGTCCTGGCCGTGCAGCTTTGTTGGACAATGCTGCATGCATGCCAACATTAGTGTTTGTTGTGGTGGCAGCGAAATTGGGTTTGCCAAGCAGCGCGGATTTCAGGAATGGCGAGGGGCCGTGGGGGAGGCAGCGGAATGGCTAAACGATAGAATAAACATACTCACAGCGTACTACATGATACATACATGAATATCTTTTGGTGACCTGTCCGTAACGTTAGGATTACAGACTATATCTGGAGATAACACGGATACATTAGGCAATGTACTAGTAGCATTACATTTAGCATCGCTACACAGTCAAAGATGTCTAAGTTGTAGCAGACATTGGGAATTTCTGGCATTCATTTTTGCACAGTACTGTTATAAAAGTTAGACAGTGGTGGAACATGACTTACATCTGAAACATCGATCTTATGTAGCACATACATTAGGCAGGTATTATAGTCTATTTGGGTCTGTGCCCAATGTTCAAAGTTAGGGGTGGGCAGTACCTGTTGCGAAGCATGTCCTAACTTTGCGGTCAACGTGGCTGAAACCTGTGGAGACTGATGGAAAAGGCCTTGAGTGTAGGCCTTCAGTGGGGGTTGGCTTCACCTGCCGGCACAGGGGGTTGGCTCCTTCAAATGGGGACACCAGCCAATCATGGTGCTGCTGTCCTAAGGCAGCCTGGGAGCCTGGTGTGTACCGAGGCAATGGTGGCGGCCATCTTTGAAGTTGCTGCTGGATCTCAGAGTTCTGTAGTTGTTGCTGCTGGGCTTGCATGTCTCCCTGTTAGGAAGGGGGACCTGTCTCGCATTGAGACCGTGGAGACTGTCGGCTCACACCACTTCACAAAACAAGGTGTCCTGGTGGAAAAGTCCTGTCATTAAGGCATTCATGGAAGGGTGAAGAGGCTGTACACCCCCCCCCCCCAATGTCCAACCCTCCTGCGAGTTTGAATCTTAATGTTGTGCTCTCCAAGCTCATGGGTCCATCCTTCGAGCCTATGCACAAGTCCAGTCTAAAACATCTCACTTACAAAACTGCATTCCTAGTAGCGATCGCCTAGCTATCGCCTCTATAAGACGAGTCGGTGAGCGACGGGCTTTGTCCGTACAACACCCTTTGTTCATAAAAAAACAAGGACAAGGTTGTCCTCAGAACTTACCCCAGGTTCTCACTTAAGTTAATCTCAAAGTTCCATCGTTAATCCATGGAACTTCATACCTTCTTTCAAAATCCATTTAACTCGGCAGAAAAAAAGCCTCTATTCACTTGATGTATGGAGGGCGGTCTTCTACTATGTGAACAAAGCTAAACTTCTAAGGAAAACAGATCAACTCGGTTTCGTTAGCACCTGCAAGGGAAGGTGATCACGTCTTGAACGCCATCTCCAGATGGATAGTCAAGTGCATGCAGCTTTGCTATTCTCCAGCATGGGGTCTGGCATAGATTCACATGCTCATGAATATTCCCCGTCGTGAGGCCGGGAATCCTCTGTAAAAGAAAACAGTTTCACCTTTGTTTATAAACTGTCTTTCTCCTATAAGCCAATCGCTGAGCTCTGGGTCATACTGTCCCGAGCCAATGACTGCCCTCTCCCTAAGCAACTTCTCTGGCAGCCATCTTCTGATTTTTACCACACGTCCAAGTGTTGGGAGTCCTGGTGTTTCGCTCTTAGAGCTTTCTGCGTTTTTGGTGCTTTGTTGCTAGGAAAATCCTATTTTTGTTCGAGCCGATGTGCTTTATTGGTTCATCATCTGACAAACGGGTATCTGTTTTTCGACATCTTTCATTGCCCCTCAAGGGAAACATTGTTAGTGTTTCTTCTTAGAAGTTTCCAGAAGGCCCATACTGCATGCCGGATCATGTTGCAGGAGGACGAGGGGGGTTCCCTCTTCAAGCTCTGCAACAGCTGCGGTTTGCGGAATGTTTTCGTGGAGGACCAACATTCCCAGTGCCTTTTTATTGTCTTCACCCAACGCACAAGGAGGAAGATTGCGAGATCTGCCGTGGCTTTACCACGCGCACGATGGAGCGGCACAGCAGGCTGGCGGCGTGGCTCAAATCCATGGCCCCTGCCCCGTGTGGTTCACAGGTATGACTCTTCTGGATCCAGCCAGAGCGGGCTTCGATGTCCTTTGAGGGCGCTCCATCCGAGGGGGTCCAAGACCAGGCCAAGCACCACAGGTTTGGTTCTGTCTGGTTAGCCGCGCAAGTGAGTCCCGCAATGGCCAGGGCACGTTCCTCATCTCCAGCGGCCTCAATCTCCAGCCGTCGCTCCAGCTCTTGGTCGAAGATGAAGTCAGCTACCCTGGGGAAGCTACGGGAGAAACCAGAGAGGGCCAAGCAACAGGAAAAGATGGCAGACCTACCCGTGAAGGCCCAGATGATACAGGCTAAATCCTCTGCATCTATCGAGCTGATGGTGGCTCCCTTTTCAAGGCAAAAGGGGCTGACCCGGTCCAGGGTGGCTCTTCGTCATAGGTGGGAGGTTTCGGCCAAGCCAGTAGAAAAGACCACGGAAAGGAGGATGCCGTCCCTTAGCCAGAAGCTGACCCCTCTGGACCCAAAAAACGGGATGTTGTGGGGAGGGAAAGTGGGGGAGTGGAAGAACTCCAAGGCATGGATATTTCTTCTTCCGATGTTTAGGACGACGATGGGAACGTCAAGGAGGTACCCGCCGTAGGCGGCGACGACAACCAGGTCGACGGAGATGACGACATATGCACTGGACCCAGCGACCCTACTCCCCAGGCACCTCCCAGAGATATCTCATGATATTCTCTCGACCCACCACACACTGGTGTCTGAGATTCAGAAGAGGATACTGGCTGGCTCCGCCACCCTCTCGACCGGCGACGACCCCGTTGACACCAGGCCACCACTGCTGAAGAAAAGGAAGAGGCACCCTCCGCTCAAATCTCCGATTCCCACGCAAGGTGGCGTCGGACCACATCATTACCATGGCCCTGGACATTGCGGACATGGGATTCCACCAGGTGGCCAACACGGTTTGCCTTTGTCGTGGCTGGCTGAAGACCACCAACTTCAGGCAAGAGGTCCAAACTAGGGTCTTGGACATGCCTTTCAACTGAGACAATCTCTTTGGAAAGGCCGTTGATGAATCTCTTCAGGCCATCAAGACCGACAGACGTCCCGTGCCCTGGGCTCACTGCAACAACACTGTCCGTCCTTTCACTCCTCAGGAGGGAAAAACGGGCAGATCTTCAAAGGGTTTCTATGGTGGATCCAGCCAGTCGTCCTGTTCCACGACCCAGGAAGCCTACAGGGGTCGCTTCAAGGCCTTTGGATGTGGGCGCTGTCGTTGTCAAGGCTCCCAAGGCAGCGCGCTGCCCTCCAAGCAGGTCTGAACCAGCCTAGACGTCGGGCCCCCACCCCTGCTCCCCAGTGGGAGTCCGGCTGGCGAACTTCAGCAGCGTTTGGGAAAACATCTCCACCGTTAGATGGGTCTCGCTCAGCAGGGAGCTGCGCTCTTGCCACGAGTGGGAGCTTCGGCAGGCAGGATCAAGTGGACAACCTCTTCCTCAAGTGGGGTAGACACCAGATCTATTTGTGATGACAACGAACACCAAGTGCCAGAGGGTCGCCAGCGGGTTACCCCAGCCGGGGAGCATGGGGACGCATTCTCGTTCCCTTGGGAGGGCCTGTTCCTGTACGCGTTCCCTCTGTTGTCTCTACTACTAAGAGTCATCAGTCAACTCAGACGGTGTCAGTGCAGGATGATCCTCCTCGCACCAGCGTGGCCGAGGCAGATCTGGTACCCGGACCTTCTCAGCATGTCTGCATCCCCTCTAGTCAAGCTACCAGTGGTCGCGGATCTGCTCGCCAGGGAAGGAAGCACAATCTGGCACCATGACCCAGGATCGCTGAACCTGAAGGCCTGGCTCCTGCAGCATTGGAGTTGGGTGGTTATGAGCTGCCGGCGGACTGCAGGGAGGTCCTTACTAGGGCGTCGACTCTTGAATGCTACGGGTACAAATAAAAGCGTTTTTTGCGAATATTTTTTTTTTTTTTTTTTGGCGCAGAAGATTAACCCTCTGAGGGTCACGGTCTTCGCCCTCCCCGCCCTCCCAAAGTCCTTCCGTACTCGTTGTTGTTGGCTAAGTTGGTGCTGGCTCACGCCTCCCTCAAAGTGCATCTGGGGGGCTATCTCCCGCTATACCAGATCTCCATGATGGTGGTCTTTGGTTACATCATCTAGTGAAGGAGTTCATTAAAGGACTGTTCTGATCGTTCCCGGCGTGGGAACTCGATATGTTGCTGACTAGGCTCATAGGGGCCCCCTTCGAGCCTATGCATCATGCTCTTCTCAAGTTCCTTTCTTGGACGACTGCTTTCCTCGTGGCCATCACCTCTGCCAGGAGAGTGGGTGAGATCCAGGCCCTGTCATGTAAGCGGCCCTACTTGGCTTTCCACAAGACGAGTGATGCTGCGGACGCACCCTTCCTTCGTGCCCAAGGTTCTGACGTAACTCAATCTCAATGAATCCTTGGTGTCGACTTTGCACTCGCTGGATGGGGCTTGAGCGCTGAAGTTCTATGTGGCCCGCCCGAAGAGTTTCCGGAAGACTTCTCAGCTTTTTGTGAACTTTGGTCCTGTGAACCATGGGAAGGCCTTGTCCAAGGCATCCATCTCCAGGTGGCTCTCCGGCTGCATCACCCAGTTACCGGTTGGCTAACCGACCGCTGCCTGGCCATCGGAGCCCATTCTACCAGAGCGATCGCTGCTATGACGCGTTCCTGTCTGCTGTGCCCCTGCTGAACATCTGCAGGGCTGCTACGTGGAGGTCACAAACACCTTCACGAAATTCTACTGCGTCTACAGGGATTCCAGGGAGGAGTCCAGAGTCGGTCAAGCAGTGCTACACAGCCTGTTAACTTGAAGGTGAGCCTGTGAGGAGGTAAGAGTAATTGCTTGAGCCTTGCCACCTCCCGTGGTTGTGCATGTATCTACTGTATGTATTCTTTATTCATGTGCATGTGAATCCATGCCAGACCCCATGCTGGAGAAGGAACAAGTTACTTACCTGTAACTGTTGTTCTCCAGCATGGGTCTGGCATGGATTCACATGCTCATGAATACTGACAGTGACTGAGACTGATACTAAGAGGGGGGGGGGAATCTGAAAATCACTGGGGTAGTTTTGTGAAGTCCTTCCTTCCAGAGGACTTTGGGAAAACTCCTCTAACACCGGTCCTGTGTACAGACCCTGTCTGGAGAGGGAGGGAGCCAACACCTGACAACCTGCGGTGCCCTCGCATGCGGGCAGGCCCCCTTCCTCTCCTTGCCTGAATTCCTGACAGTGAGTATGCCGCATGAAGCACAGATCCATAGTCTCCATGCTTCAGTAGCAGCATCCTACAGGACACCAGGTGGGGAGACTGCATATGCATCCCTCTGCCAAAGGTGGCCTCACCACAGGATGCGGCAGCCGGTATGACCCCAAGAGAAGGGGACAACCAGCACAGCAGTGAAAGATCTCTGGATTGAGACTGGGAACGCAGCACCAGCAGAAGGAGCCTGATGGAGCCCACACTCTTGAAAACCACCACTAACCCACCAGGGAATGGATGCATTGAAACACCCACTAAACCACCAGGAATTATGCTAAGAAGGCCTGCAGAGAGGCCAGAGTCATAGGGGTCAGTGGTGCCTAGGGGCTATTGCATTGCCAAGGGCAGAAACCCAGTAATGCTGTGTAGGAAGAATGGGTGGGGCTTACATATCCTTTAAGCCTCCCTAGCCACTCCCCCTGGAGGTAATGTAAGTGGATTGGATAGGGCAAGTAGCCAATCCTGGGAGGGGATTTGTTATTTAAGTAGGTGTGTGAGAATGGTGTGTGTGGGATAGTTGGGTGAGGACACGAGGTGGCGGAGGACGTCTGAGACCAGAGGCAAGAGTGGAAAGAGTAGGGAGAGTAGAAAAAAAGAGTACGGATGCTATTGGAGTGTGGGGGTCTGTGGAGTGTTGGTGTTTGTGAGTAAGGAGTGTGTGGAATGGTGTTGGAGTAGAGGCAGTAGTAGTGGTATTGGAGGTTGTGATAGTTTGGGAGGAGTAGAGTAGTATTGGGAAGTGGTAGCGACAGTATTGAAATTGACAATAGTGAGTGAAAGGTAGTCTGTAGTAATTGTAATGGCCATGAAGAATAAGATTGGAGGTGTCTGGTCCCAGTTCTCACGCAGATGTAGCACGCAATCCTGCCACCCCCTAGGGGTATTTTGGCGCCTCTGCTAGTAGCTACACAGGTTTGCTGCAACACCCATGGGGAAAGAGGGATAGGATCCACGCATTGGATGTGTAAGGGTTTTAGGGTAACCGGGTAGAGGGTAAGGAAGAGTTTATGGATGGGTATGGGGGAAATTAGGAAGGTATGCTCTTTGGCTCTTGCTGTGCACATGGGTATAATGGGGTTGTACTTCCATTCACATTTGTATCGTGGCCATCTGGGACGTTTAATCCATGTTCAGCACACACTACAGACTGCAATTGGGAGGCCCGGTCTCTACTCTGTTTGGGTCAGTGGTGTTTGCTCTCATTAATCAATGATTTGTTATTAAATTATGGGTTTGCAGCATCAGTTGGTGTGGCTATGTTTTTGTTTTATGGATGAGGAGGTAATGGCCCGATTACTTGGCACCAATTTTCATTACTCGGAGTCCTAATCTTCCTTGTCGCAGTCCTCCCTCTATGTGCAGGCTCAGGTCAACATTGACATAACTGGCAGATTGGTGATGGGAGGTTCCTTTTAAATCATTATCAAAAAGGGAGAAAGGACTTTGGACAAAATTAGGTGGTCCTCCATATTTGATTTGGAAGGGTATTATGGAAGGTCTATACCACAAGACAAGCCTTGCATCATTAAGACAAGGCGGATCAGGACTCTGTAATGAAGATTACCGGTAAGTAATTGGCCATTACAAGCAACCAGAATCTTTCATTAATAACTCCTCTAAAACAGTAAATATCACTTTACTTGAATTTCTTTAATTGAACCAGCAGTGGGTCACAGTCTTCCGTGTTCATTCGGCCTGATGGCTATCCAGCTGGGGCACTAGGCAGTTGTGATCAGCTTTCCCAGTGGCTGTACATGATTAGGGACTGATCCACACGCAGCCAGGCAGACAGACTGGGTCATCGTTGGCTCTCCCTCCATCATTAGATGCTGAACCAAGATGCAGTTCAGAATTTGTTTGCTTCCCGGAAGAACCCATTGCTGGTCTTTAGCATCTTGAATGTGGAAAGCTCTCAATTCCAAGTATAGGAAAAACACCTATTTGATACATTGTTAAAACAACTAGACTTGCGCTACAGTGGCATAAAAACTTAAATGGATGGTTGGGCCGGTTATTTAGGGGGAACCAGGGTACTTGAATGTGGGAAGGTGGCTCTCATATTGTGCATTCCCAATTATATAACTTCATTGTGCAGTATCATTAGAGAGGTTTTCCCTGCCTGCAGCATGTTCCCAACATGTTGAGGAGGGATTGTTACTCTAAAATACCTGAATCGCCACCAAGGCAATGATTTATTTCTTGTACCTCCTGTAGTTGTCCAGTAATGCTTATTGGAGTACAACACGGAGCATGGAATTGTTCAGGGGCAAATGTTTGTCTTGATCAGAGTACTGGTATATGCTGGAGTATTTTCATTTAAATATATTCAAAGATTGGTCACCACATCAACCACATCCAAATACTTGTAAATGTGAAATAAATTAAATGTTTCAAAAAGCATTTTGCTCCTAGTTTAATTAAAAAAAAGTTCTAATTCTGTTTGTCCGATGGTTATATTGTACAGGATGTTTGGATCGGGCAGAGAGCACAATTTCACACGTCCTAATGAAAAGGGAGAGTTTGAAGTAGCAGAAGGGATCGGCTCTACTGTGTTCCGTGCGATTCTGGTGAGCATTTGACCACACACTGGGAAAGATTTTACTATTTCAAACTATTACCCATTCACCAGATTCTTAACTGAGCCACACTCTAGATGTTAGACTAAAATGATAATGTATTCTGGGATGGGGAACCCCCAACAATTTCCCCCTCTTTTCCCCTGTATGATTTTGAATGATGTCTGACCGCCAAGCAATTTGCAAAAGATTCTCGAACATGCATCGTACTGTTAAAGCAACACTTTGGTAACAAACCTCAAAGATGAATAGGCTTTGTAAAATTAATTTCCTTTTGCTCCTTGAGCAAGATGGGCTAGTCAACATGATCCTTAAACAGTATATGTGGTGGTCTAACCTTGTGTCCTCCAGTGGCAATAGGTGCATAATTGCTTTATTGTAGACTATGGTCTCTTTGGTTTTTAAACATGATTTACCTGTAAACTAACAGTCCATAGGAGTAAAAACACATCTTTGCATGAGTGGCTTATTTGATTAAAACAAAAAAAAAAAAAGTGTAAATGTACCTGTATTGATGAGGAATAAATAAAGGGAGTCTAGGATGATTCAAAATGATTTGTTAAACAATCTAGCCACATTTTCTTATTTAATAAAACAATTCCTTTCTCTCAGCAGAGTACATTCTACCTTTGCACATTTTATTTACACCTTTGAATTTTCCCGGTCGCAGGTGTGAGGCTAGCCCATGTTTCTTCACACGTTCGTTAGCATGAAAGTCCTAATAAGTGATTTGCGATTTGCACAGATTGCCTTAACATTTTCTTCTTTCACTTATGCTTCACCAACTTCCTTTCTGCCAGGGAGTCCCCATATTGGGTCTCACTGGCATTCAGACTCGGTGTTCCTTAGGCATCCATAAGAGACCCAGGTATGGTTCCTCCAAAAGTACCTTGTAATAGGTTGCCTGCTGCTCCTTTTGGGACTTGCTAGCTGATGGGAGCTCTTTATGTTTGACTGCGTGCTTCTGCAGCCATTTTGTGATCGGGGAACAGAAGTGTACCCTGCAGATATCGTTTTAAATGGCAGAGTTTGTTTAGAAGTCCAGTGAGACTCCACAATGAGATAGTGTTTGCTTGGTAAGCATCAAAAGTCTGAACCATATTTATCCATGGCCTTCCTGAGACTTCATGTAGTTCATGGCTGCATTGACCAGATCTGACCTGATGTAAGAGTAGGTGTCTGGTATTAATTGCTGAATCCATAGGAGTCTTTGCCCAAGAATGGCAACCATACCCGATTTAAGGGAGTCTTGCAAGGTTTGTGCAGTGTCTTCTAGTTGGCTGCAAATACATCCGGCAATCAGTCTATGTGATTGAGCTATCTGCACCATAAATTGGCCAAATGCTAGGAATCGGCCAAAAACTGCTGTACAAGAATGTTGTCCAAGGAAGACTAAGGCTTTGTTTCAGAACTCTCCAATCAAACGGAAAAGTACTCTGACCAAATGCAACTCCAATGGAGGAGAGAAGTTTGTGAAGGGGGCTCCCGTCCCTTGACTGAAAAGGCATAGTTGGGTTACTTGCCTTCAGAACTCTGGGTTCCATTGAATAGCACTTGCACATTGTTCCACTGAACCTGCACTGCCTCCTGGCCACCCCTTGCACTGGGGACTATATCTGTACCCATACATTCCCCCCCCCAACCCCATTTTATTTTTTCTGCACTTATCAGACTTACCCAGTCTACTGCCTTAAACACAGCACTTGCTGGCTGCACTACCACTGTTTATTGCCTCTAGTACCTATTTATTTTTTATTTATTATTTATATGTTCTCCTCTGCTCCGCACTTTTCACTCTCCCCCTTCCATGCACTTTCCCCCTTTCCCTTTCACTTGCGCGTTCTCAATGTCACTTGACCTAGTAAGATCATTGTTTGTTCTCCCCTGTTCCCCTCCCTTGCCTTGTCACGCTGTGAAACACTTGTGTACGAGCACAATATAAATAATCATATCACTTACAAGGCATGACATGGCGGTCTTGTCTCGTATCTGAGATCCGCCTCTTGAACTGAACTGGCCGTATGCAGTATCCAGGTGTAATTATTGCTCTGGATTTAGCAAACTGGTACCTGAACCACTGGGTCTTTGCACGATTTTGTCAACCCAGGCTTTAATCTTGGCCACCAGAGGAGCTGGACCGATCCCCCAACATTAGATGAGGTTTGTTTGTGGTGCGAGCAACACAATCCAGGATCCTTACTGCCTCCCTGGCTGGTGACTTCGTCTGCATACCGTGCACCTTCACTTCTGGGTAGAGACTGGGAAAACTCTTTTCCTCCATCCACCTTACACCTGTGTGTTATATATTTTTTTTATAGTTTTTTTATTTTGAGCAGTATTCGACCAACAATAGCTATTTGCAAGCTAAACGCAAACATGATTTGTGCTGACAGTTTGACAGCTGCTCTCTACCAATAGTAAAGCCCTACATGTTTATGGAACTATTTTCTTTAACACTTGTTGGGTCTACGTGTTGAAAAACAGCATAAGGAGCCATCTGCTCAAGATAAACTGGCTGCTCAGACCACTGAAGAGTAGGAGGATGAACCCTCACCCCTAGCTTCCGCCCTTCACAAGAAGCGCCCTAGGGAGAGCCCCAAGGACACACCCAGAGCCCTGTGTCCGCCAGAAGTCCCCGCCTGTGCCAAAGGTCACCCCTGTGGCACCACCCTCTGAGGATGCTTACTTTCATGTGCCAATATATCTCAAGCACTGAACGCACCGAAGGTTTGTGGTTGGCAGTTCTCATTATCAATTTCGAGTTCTGCCATTCGGACTAACCTCTGCCCAAGGGTTTTCACCAAGTTGATGGCGGTGGTGGCAGAGAGTCTCAGGAGAGGGGCATTCACGTCTACCCCTACCTGGACGATTGGCTGATCAGGGCACGTTCTCCTGAACAAGTCCTGTATCATCGCAGCGTGACCTGCCACTCTTCACAAACTGGGCTTTGCCCTCAATTACAAGAATTCTCACTTGATGCCATCCCAAAGATTCCAATTTATTGGAGCAGTCCAGGATACTTCCTCTGGGAAAGCCTCGCCACCCGAGGTGAGAGCTCAACACATTCTGTAGATGGGTACCTAATTCCATAGTGCCCAGCATTATCCGGCCTTCGATTTTCTGAGGTTGGACGGTCTCATGGCATACTGCATTTTCCTGGTGCCAGAGAATGAGATCCTGCCAATGGGCTCTCAGGACTCTGTGGTCCCAGTTCTCACGCAAAATATCTGACCATTTGCAAGTTCCGAACAGTTGTTCAGGACCTTCTGTGGGCTTGCAAAGACAACATTCTCAAGGGAGAATCTTTTGACAGCCATGGCCGGAGACAACGGTAGTGACGGACGCCTCACTCATGGGGTGGGGAGCCCACACCAACGAGCTGGCAATCAGTGGTCGTTTGTCTCCATCAGAGTCCAAACTACATATCAACCTTTTGGAGCTGAGGGCAATCAGACTTGCGCTGAATCCCTTCCTGCCATCTGTACAGGGAAAGAATGCCCTGATAATGGCGGACAACACAGTGGCCATGTACTACCTCAACGAGAGGTCTTTGGTCACTACCACTGTGCAGATAGGCAATGCAGCTTTGGTTCTTGGCAATTCAAGAAGGAATCTTTCTATCGGCAGTTCACCTAGCCGGAGAGCAGAACACGGCGTTGGACGCTCTGAGCCGTCTCAACGAGTGGGAACTAGCTCAGGAAGTCCTTCAAGAGATCTTCAACCTTTGGGGAATCCCTCAAGTGGATCTGTTAGCTGCCTGTGTCAACCGGAAGTGCAAACTGTTTTGCTCAAGGGGATTTCCTCCAAGAGGAGCTCTAGGGGACGCGTTTGTGGTGGACTGTGAGTTTCCACTCCTGTACGCGTTCCCTCGAGTCCCTGTCATTCCTCACGTGATCAGGAGGTTGAGAAAGTTCGGGAAACACATGATCCTCATTGCACTGGATTGGTCCAGGAGGACGTGGTACCCAGACCTTCTGGACATGTCCATCTGCCCGACAATAAGTCTTCCACAAAGAGAGGATCTTCTCTCGCAAGAGGAAGGTCGGGTTCTCCATTGTTAGGGCGAATTCTCAGAAATGTGCTAATTCCCTTCTACCTCAGAGACCCCCAGCTCTTTTTGCTAGACTTTATAGGACTTTTTTCTAACCAGAGAGAGGGAGACCTTTTCCCCACTCATGTATTTTTCTTCAATTTGAACAGTTTCTTTTAGTTTTGGAGTCTGACAAACTCCATAGGCATCATCTTTTTACGTTGTGACCACCTTCAGTGTAGTGGCACAGGGAAGTCGCTTAAATTTCCCAAAGGTGTAAATAACTTCTTTAGGTTAAACTACTGTTTCCAAGAGCAGTGAAGTGAAATTGACTTTACTTATATTTGTAACTTTCTAGGCCCAGCACACACTATCTTACAATAGGGTGCTGGAGGGGTTACTTAGTATCCCTTTTGTCTAGTTTGTCATGTAACATTTTTATTTTACCCTTTCTACAATCAATGACTGGTGACAGTGGTTTCCTTTTTCCTACCATTGTGTTTCTAACGCGGACTGCAATTGCAGCTGCAGTGAAGCACTCATGGGTGCCCATTTTGTCAAAATGGCCCGGTCTTCTTTTTTCACCATTTCTTGTTGGAAACGGTCCTTCTTGAGATTTACTCTGCACGCCAAACCCGGTTTGGTCCCTTTGTTCGTTTTGTCTTTGGCAGGGTTCACTGGTGAAGCTCGCCTCTGGCTCCAGCATGTTTTTCTGGCGGGGCAGGAAGTGAAGGAGGTGCTCAAAACTCCCTGTGCTTAATCCCCTTGGTTACAGGAATGCCCCCAAAGGTGATTGGCTGGATGGCAGTCCTTCGAGGAGAGCCACCCTGCTGTGTGAGTGGCAGCTAGACTGCAAATGAATGGGAGAAACCTGCATAAAAGGCGATGTCTTTTAGACAGAAGGCAGAGTCGACCACTGGACGAAGGAATCCAAAGAAGAACTTGGAAGAGACTCTTGCTGCAACTCCTGGGCGGTTGGTTTGCCTGGTGAAGCCCTGCTGCGGTGCTGAAGCTCTGAATTAGCCTTGACTAGACAACCCAAGGGCGACTTCTTCCCTTGGGTTGATCGGACCAATTGACCCCAAGACAAACTCATCTGGAAATCCTCTGGGAGAGAAACACCAGAATCGAGTGCATCGTTTTTAAGTCCGACCCGAGCTCCAGGAAGATCCTCCAGACTCCCTTGAAGCAGGACTAACCAAGCCGGAGCCACCTCAACCGAGTGCTGGACCCCAGAAGCGAGGAAAGCACATTAGGTATCCGGGAACCGCAGTGGTGTGTTAGGCAAAGTTTGTATGCAGTACCCTCTGGGACCACTACACACAACTGACTACAGGTATAGGAAACCCAACCTTTCGTATAAGCTTGTACTACACAGATTTGGTAGCGAGTTGAGCAGCCAGGCTCATCTCAAGAGGGGTCAATGTGAGCTGTAGTCGAGTTAGAGATTTTACAGTAATTCAAATAAACTCTTACACAAGGATTCTTGCATAAACAATTATTAATTTATCAGTCAGTTAGAATAAGCCTTCTTCAGAAGGGAGCAATATAATAGTAACACACAAATACAATACTGTACACTCTTAGTTTCTAAATCAGTAAAGACCCTTTTGGGATGGCCTACAGACACAACCTACACCCACAGGTGACTTAAATAACTAGGGTGCCGGGGACATTAATATCTTACTTTTGGCATTTAGAATACTTTTAGAAGTTGGTAAAAGCAAAGATTATTATAACAACAAGGGACCACAAATATTCGTAAGCAGGCAAATACTTTTGGATCCTCCAAGAAGAGTCATACAATTCAATAGGTTAAGCCAAAGTCAATGGGCAAGTCTTGTATAGGATGTAGCACTTATGGCAAAGTAAATGGAAAAGTCTTTGCACAAGTTCTTAGTAGTCTTTGATGAAAAGAAGAATCAAATGTAGGGCCACAAGCTGATTAGGCTTGTGAGTTGTAGAAGTTGCAAGCACTCTACAGTAAGCAGTAATTTCTCACAGACTTTTTACAGTACCGTAGAAATTAAGAAAAAGATGCAGCGGATAACCTCTGTTCCTGTGCAGCTCTGCAGATCTGACTGTTCCTGGGCCTCCGTTGTGTGGACAAGAGGGAAGACGTCAGGGGGACTCCTGCAATGCACTGGGACGTTCAAAACTCGCAACCGGCAAACTTCACTTTCAGTGGCTGTTTAGTGTTTCAGCTCCTCGCTTCTACCGCAAATAGCAACACCACGGTTCCTGGCTGTCGAGATGGACTTTCCTTGGTTCTGGAGTCCCACACTCTGTTGAGGGGACTCGGGCTCGGTCAATCCTGCTTCTTGGGTGTCCGGAGGATCTGCTTAAAGCTCTAGGCTAGCTTAAAAGCAGCGCACACAATCTGGTGTTCCTCTCCCTGGCTATCCGGTTTCCAGCAGCAACTCTGTGGAAATTCAACCAGCTCCGAGATGGATGTCCAGGTAGCTTACTTTGGAGTTGATTGGTCCCACCAACTCAAGGGGAGAAGTCGTCCTTGCAGGGGCTTCCCTGTCGATGCAAACCTGGCGTTTCGTCACTGCAGCAGGGCTTCACCGGGCAAACCACCGGTCCAGGAGTTGCAGCAGGTGTCCTCTTCAAGTTCTTCTTCTGTTCCTTTGTCCAGTGGTCGACTTGCCTTCCAAGCCAAAAGACTCGCCTTTTATTCAGTTCTCTCCCATTCATTCCAGCCTAGCTGTCAGTCACCCAGCCGGGTGGCTGCGACAGTCAGCCGGCCAGTCATCAGAATGCATTTGGGTCTAGGAGACTAAGCACAGGGAGTTTTGTGCACCTCCCTCACTTCCTGCCTAACACACATGCTCTGGAGCCACAGGCATGTTTAACTTGTGAATCACGCCAAAGGCGAAATGACCAAAGAGACAAATCTAGTCTGCCGCACAGAGCAAATCTCAAGAAGGACCCTTCCACAAAGAAATGGCGAAAAAAAACAGGGGGGCCATTTCGAAAAAGATGGCTCCCGTGGGTGCGTTACTGTAGCTGCAAACGCAGCCCGCGGTAAAGGCACACCATGGTAGTTCAAACTAAACCCCTGCCACCAGCCATTCAGTGCAAAAAGAGTAACGTAAAAAATGTTACATGAGAAACTAGACACAGGTTACTAGGTAACCCCTCCAGCACTCGAATGTAAGATCGGGTGTGCTGGGTCTAGAAAGTTACAATGGTAAGTAAAGTCAATTTCACTTCACTGCTCTTGGAAACAATAGGTTATCCAGGAGAAGGTATTTAAACCTTGGGGAAATCTGAAAGACTTACTGTGTCACTGCACTGAAGGTGCCGTGTGACACAATGTAAAAGATGATGCCTATGGAATTTGTCAGACTCCACAACCAAAAGAAACAGTGTATAAAATCACATTAAAATACACAAGAGTGGAAAATAAGGGTCGCACTCTCTCCAGGTAAAAAAAAAAAAAAAAGTCCTCACAATCCAGCAAAGTTGCTGGGGTTCTCTAAGGTGGAGGGAATTAGCACATTTCTGAGAATTCTCCCCAACATGGTGCTATTCGCGAGAAGCTGAAACCGCGAAGTGCTCCTGTTCTGAAGTTTGCCCATTGCTGCTGCCGACCTTTGATTCTTAGTGCAGGAGTCCCCAGGCATCTTCCCTCTTGCCCCCACAACTCTGGCCCAGGAACAACAGGATCTGCCATACTACAACCGGAACAGAAGCCTTCTAGTACCAATTTCTTCAGACATAAGGTACTGTAACCTAATGGGTACTTACCTCTTGTTGTGTAGCATTGCTAGCTCTCAATTGAGACTTGTCTTTTTTACAGTTGCAGAGTTGCTTGCAGCTTTGGCCATCACAAGCCTCCCAGCGTGTAGCCCAACAGTGATTCCCTTTTCAACAAAAACTCTCTATAACATTGTGCAAGACTTTTTACTTCCTGTCATGCGCCCACTCTCCTGGCACCTCTGGGACCATTGGCGTGCTAGCCGCCTTTGATTGCCCCTCCAAGTTTTGCTGCGTTCCACAAAGGTGGTGGCATAGTCATCTTGAATCGCCTAGACCACATCAACGAATGCGAGAGCCAATTATGCAACACACAAAACTATACCCTCCTAAAAGAAGATCCCGCTAAAGAACTTCAGCACCTATAGCTGGGAAGGTCTCAAAAGCTAAACATCGCGACTGGATTTCCAAACAGGAAGCAGACTTTTTGACAAATACCAAACCCACCATACCAACCTTCTACACACTGCCTAAAATACACAAAACCTTGGTCAAACCACCTGGAAGGCCCATAGTAGCGGGCATCAACTCCGTTAGACCCTCTGTCAAAATTTCCTGATCACTATCTTAAAGGCTACGTCAAAGGCATGAGATCCTACTTGAAAGACTCCAGAGATGCGATTAATCAATTTTGAGAATCTTGACTTTAATCCCAATACATCTATACCACTAGGATTAGACATTTTTCCCTCTGCACAAATATTCCCCAGCAGGCTACGCTGAATGTGGTGGAAGAGATTCTACTCCACAGACAAGATGAGGACCCTGTTCCAACATCATTCATCATGTGGTGTAGAGATGGCACTCAAACGCAACTACTTTGAATTTAATGGTAAATATTAGCAGAAGATTGAAGGCACTGCCATGGGGGCCACCATGGCACCTAGCCTGGTGAACCTCTACGTCGAACAGTCGAAAAAACACACAACCATAGCGACACCAATCCTTTCACTCAGAACATACAAAAATGGGCACGCTATATAGACGACATCCTCGTGATTTGGGAGGGATCGCTAGACAGCGCCCACAAGTTCTTTGCCTGGCTGAACACCTTGAATCCACACCTGCAATTCACTCTGTCAATAACCAAACCACCAATTTCCTGGATTTAACCATCTTTCATCAGAATGGAACACTGAAAGTTAAGCCTTATCACAAACCCACCGCTAAGAA
The DNA here is from genome assembly GCF_040938575.1 of Ambystoma mexicanum. NCBI lineage: Eukaryota > Metazoa > Chordata > Amphibia > Caudata > Ambystomatidae > Ambystoma > Ambystoma mexicanum. The sequence continues at coordinate 729,341,394 of NC_090934.1, forward strand.
TTCTCTACTTGATTACTGAAGCTATCACATCAAACACCTGAGACAACTTACCTTTCAGACAGTTTTTACGTCTGAAATGCAACAGTTTTGACAATGCCACCTATGAATCTGAAGCTGAAATACTCACTAGCAAGCTCAGACAAAGGGGATATCCCAAAAAAAAAATGGTCAAACGCATTGCTAAACGTGCCTTCAATAACAGGGAAGTACTTCTGGAGGAGAATCATGTCAAACCACGAAACAAGAGATTAGTGTGTGTCAACACTTTTACGACCAGAGCCTCAAGCTAAAAAGTATCATGAACAAACATTGGAAAATCTTTAAGACCAAAACAAAATCCCATGCTGCCTCCTATTTTTTTCCTATAAGAAAAGTATGTCCATAGGCAATGGGGTTAGCAGTAGCAAGCTGAAATCCACACTCTTGCCAATGCCCATCCTCGCTACTATATGGGGCATGACACCTCCAGCTGGCCACTATCCCTGTGGCAGTTGTGGTGTGTGCAAACTCACCACCAAATCTAAAGAAATCGACATTGGAACCGGAAGACTCTGACCATGTGAAGACTGTAACACTGCCCATGTCATTTATCTGATTAAATGCCCTCGTGGACTGCAATATGTGGGTAAAAAGTTCAGAAAAGTAAAAACATGCATCATGGAACACTGGAGCTGTCTGAAAAATAGACTGAAAACGCACCCATGTTTAAGCATTTTACCCAGATGAACCATGGCCATGAAGACTTTATATGGACAGTACTTCTTGCCCTCAAAGGGGGCAATGCACAAACATTGGAGAATAGACTGTTCAAGCAAGAGCAGGAAAGGATTTATATGCTGAATAGTGATGTTATTGGCTTGAATGATTCAGTTGAATGGCACAAAATTAGGAACTAGATCTTTTACCCAGGGACAGGTCCCCCCCCCCCCCCCCCAAACACCCCCCACCACCCAATTCTCCATTCATGGGCTTTTCATGACCTTTTCCTCAAGGGCAATGTTTGTGTTGCATGCGGTTTATCTACAGAGTATATATTTCCCCTACTTGTCTCACTAGGTCCTTCGGCTCTATTCTAGGTCATGACACCCCGTGTTCCTTGCCTTTTGGCTCCCGTAGAATCAGGATCATTCATCCAGAGTCTTCGGATGACTGTTGCCTTCAAAGTCAGTGTTGCGTATAAATCCTTTACTATTCATGCCTGTGCCAACTTTGAGCTATTCTCCTATGGGTACCTGAGCGAGACCCAGCACTACTCTATACCTTTTGCTATTGCTCCTCCTCTCCAAGATGGATCACTTTGCGGCATCATTACAACTAAGGATTTATCTTGTATGTTGTCATAGTAACATACAACCACCACTATCCAGCGTTCGGGCGAAGCTTGCTAGGCTGATCATATTGGACCCGTGAATGCCGCCTCACCCTGTGTCAGGGTCCCAGACACTCTGTACCCCGACTAAAGAAATGGAAATGCCTATACATGCTATGGGCCCATTAGATTAACCAGAGACGGTACAAGCACAGTGATCACAGCTCTCCCTTGTTCCTTTTTTTCAGCACTTTTCACTGCAGATCCAGCGGTCTGTGTCTTACAATTCTGCTGCGACCAGGGATCAAATACCCATCTCGGCGCCTTCTGAACTCTGTTTGCACATAAAGAACGACCGAGGTAACTTCATTCAAACGTCCACTAACCGTCTTTCTTTTTTTAACACGCATTGATATTCCGTCAGCCAGCTGCCGTTTTTCTTGAACATAGCCATTGTGTTTCTCTAACTACAGGCTTAACTCGCACAGCCGCTAAAGTTGACTAACTTAGCTGTGAGAACCAAGTGATTAATCCTATCCTGATCTACCACAACCTTTGCTACGCCCACCACGATTGAGGCACGATTTCCATCATTAGCGCAATTCTTTGTTTCCAAGCTGGACACAAAGCCATCAAGGTGAGTGCTTGCCTCTCCTTGGCTGTCGTGCCCATTTTCACTGCTCTGGTTAGAGTATGTCTGCACTACTTATGCAATCACAAAGAGCCAAGTCTCTGCTTTTCTTGTAGTATCTGCACCAACGGCCTATTAATGAGTCCCCTCCAACCATACTAAAGAAGTTGCTTGACCCCACAATAACCTACTAAGGTAACCTAACCTTAAGTTTTTATGTTCGAAGTTCTATTATTGAACTGCTAGAAGGTAATTTAGCTATTTTTAGCTTACCCTTTCTTTCTTTTAAACGTACTGGTTGTACGGTTTTACCCTGCCTCCATTTGGACTCACTGAATAGGATTCTGTTGTACCAGTACCCTCCTGATGAATGTTCAGTATTCAATTCTTTAGAACAGAAACATGTTGAGACCCTAACTCTCTGGATTAGAACAGACACAAAAAGTATTATACATGTTAATGAATTGACGATTGTATGCAATGACATATTGCTTTGCTGCACTAATTTTCTCTCTAACAAGAGCCATTCATTGGTTTGGACATCCCTATTAGAATTGCTTTTAATACTTTGTAATCAGCACAATAGTGCAATTGAATGTATAGTGATTAGATTTTTTTTTAGCCATTTGTTTACATTTAATAAAATATTGTTGATTTTTAGGAAGGTCTGCCATTAATTGCTACCTTAGAAAGCACAACCTGTTACCTCTAGCTCTATCTCTATGTATAAATATTGTCCATCTCCCCTCGGACCTATACAGTTAACACTCCAAGTGGCTGTTTGCATTGTGTTAACAGGGGTTCCTCTAATATTTAGAGTACTCTTGGATGTACAACAGGGGTCGGTGGATCTTCTCACTTAATATTGCCCACTTTAAACGCCTCGCAACAGAAGCTGCTTGGCCGGAACAGGTACAGTTAACTATATTTCGGCGTGGACTGGAGGAGCTCAAGGACGAGCTGGCCAGTACCCTCGTCCCTCATTTACCGACCTACTATCCACAGTCCTTCAGATTGAGTAGCGTCTGGAGGGAGGGAGGGGGGGGGGGGCGCGTGCAAAACGAGAAAAGGAAGAATCTGGTAACTCTATGGACCCAGTCTTCTCCTACAGCAGCTAGTCAACCCACAGCACCTCTAACTAGGGAGGAACCAATGCAAATGGGAACAGCCAGAGCACCAATCGCTCCTGAAGAGCAAAAACATTAGAGAGACACAGGACTCTGTATCTACTGTGGTTCCTCCAGTCACTTGTTTCGTAATTGCCCAGAGGTGCCGCCAAGGTGTTTGGGAAACTGGTGACCTCGGACCTAGGAGGGATGAGTAACCGAGGTCTTCATGGAAGTCCCTAGGTCTCCCTGGCTATTGCTCGTTCACAAGTTCCTGAGGATTCACGACTCATGGTGGTACCCCTACAACTGGTTCTAAGAAAAAAGAAGATTGACACACTTGCTCTCATTGATTGGGGTGGCTGGAAACTTTATGGACACTCTGTGGGCTAACAAGGTTGGCCTCCACCGTATATCTAAGGTGGAAGACCAGAAAGTTGAAGGGGTAGATGGTACTCAGCTTAGCTCCGCACCCATCACTCATATCGCTGAGACACTCCCTCACTGTACTGCAACATACTGAAGAGTTGTCTTTCAACATAATACAAGCAGCCCATTTCCCAGTCATTCTGGGAATATCCTGGTTGTGGAAACGCAGCCCAACTTTCGACTGGGTCAATAACATCCTTGGCTTTCATTCTCCATATTGTAAACAAAACTGCTTACTTAACGTATGTTACGAAACGGTAACTCTTCCTGTGGATCACCAACACCCGAACGGTCCACTGTCTACCTTTGGATCTCAAAGGGTTCGATGTTTTTCAGACAAAGACATCCATGATTTACCTCCACACCGACCTGAGGACTGCATCATAGATCTTGTGCCTGATGCATTGATCCCATTCGGTCGCATGTTATTGCTGTCTCTTTCCGAGAAGAAGGTGTTACGGATATATCTCAACGCTAACCTGGAGAACGGACTAATCCAACCATCCCGGTCACCTGCAGGAGCATCCTTATTCTTCGTCTACAAGAGGGATTCGACCGTACTTGGGCCATGTATCGACTACAGGGGTCTCAACAAGGTTGCCATCAGAGACAGACACCCAATGCCTGTGATCTCCTACATACGAGAAGCTGTACAGGGAGCTTCAGTTTTCTCCAAGTTTGATCTCAGAAGTGCCTATCATCTGCTCAGAGTCTGAGAAGGGGACGAGTGTAAAACAGCCTTTCCCGGACACCCTATGGTCATTTTGAATATAAGGTTATGCCTTTTGGTTTGGTCAATGCCCTGGCAATATTTCAGCATTTTATGGACTGCATGTTCTCCGATCTCCTTTTTCATTCCGTCATAATCTACTTAGATGACATCCTGGTGTTTTCATCTACTTCACAAGAACAGATCGTACATTTGAGGACAGTTCTTCAACGCTTGCAGACTAATAATCTTCTTGTCAAGGCCGAAAAATGTCTGTTTCAAGTCAGTCCCATACCTAGGCTTCATACTGTCCAGTGACTGTCATGATGGATCCCAAGAAGGTTCCAGCCATCCTCTATCTAGAAAGGTTTCTTGGGTTTGCGAATTTCTGCCACAAATTCATAGCTAAATTTTCCAACATAGTCCTAACTGTTACCAACCTGCTCAAGACGTCTAACAAACCCTTCCCGTGGACGGAAAATGCTGAGACAGCGCTTAAAAAGCTCAAAGAAAAGTTCTGCTCTGCTCCCATACTCTTGCCAACCTGATTAATCTAAGGCTTTCATAATAGCTGATGCCTCTTCCAGTGCCGTGGGAGCAGTTCTTCAGGATTACGATGGCATAGAACATCCCGGTAGCCTATCTATCAAAGACCTTAACCACCAGTCAAAACAACTATCCGGTTATCGAAAGGGAGCACCTTGCCATGAAGATTCCTGTGAGGAGTGAAGACATCTTCAAGGTGGCACTCGACCTTTCGTCATCCGAATCGATCACAAAAACCTTAAAGTACTGCCATGCATGGAATGCGTAAATTCCTGCCAGGCTCGCTGGGCACATTTTTTTTTTTTTGTTGCCCAGTATGACTTTGAGATCACATATCTGCCTTGGAGTCAGAATCTGGTAGCAGATGAACTTTCCCATCGAGGCACCTTTTGAACATTGTTCGGAAGGCAAACCTGAGAAGCTACTCCCAAGGAATAGAATCATTTTTCAAGTCTCTTCCTTCGTCCAGGAGGTCCAGGCAGCCACCGTTCATGGCCAACCTAAGCTGCCCAACAAGACTGGTATACACGTAGAAAACAAGGACGGTGTCTCTTGTTTGTTAATCAGAAGCTGTTTATTCCCCAAGAAGACCTTCGTCTGAAGGCGTTAGCATGGTGTCATGACCATAGCACTGCCTGTCATCGGGGTAACAAAGGAACAGGAGATCTTGTCAGACGTTCTTTCTTTTGGCCGGGCTTGGATTCTGATGTGGAAAAGTACACCAAAGCCTGCTCTACGTGTGCTCGGAGTAAACATTGGACTGCTAGAACAAGCACCTTTTCCCACGATACCCTGGAGTCATTTGTCCATGGACTTTATCATCGATCTCTCTCGCTCTCTCAAGGCTGCACATGTATCATGGTCACTGTAGACTCATTTATGAAACTGGCTCACTTGTCTCCTTTGTCTGGTCTTCCGTCGGCTTCTCTTATGGCCGAAGTGTTCATCCGTGATATTTTCCATCTGCACTGTCTTCCGGAGAAGATACTGTCGGACAGAGGTAGCCAGTACACCTCCAACTTTTTGAAAGCTTTGTGTTCCAGACTTGGCTTTGAAAGGGCCCTATCATCGGGTTTTCACCCCCAGACGAACAACCAGACCAAACGGGACATTGAAGTAATATTTGAGATGCTACATAAACACTCACCAAGACAACTGGGATTATTTACTCCCAACAGCCGCATTCTCCTATAACAACTAGGTACAGGGCTGTTGGTCTTGGCCCTTTTTTCTGTACCTACGGGCTACACCACCGCGGCGTTCTTCCAGTTATACATCCGCCTACCAACATTCCCTCTATCGAGGCAAAGCTTGCAGAGATTGCGGAAGCTCACAAGACCACTAAGACCAGCCTAAAGGAAGCCCAATAGTCTTACAAGACCCAAGCCGACCAAAAGCACTCCACAGACCCCTCTGAGAGTCGGGTCGAAAGTATGGTTGTCCACTAAGTATCTGCCATGGTGGGTTTGCCCTTCTAAACTATCTACATGCTTCCTGGGGCCCTTTGAGATAGTTTCTCAGATAAATCTTGTGGCCTTTCGCCTTTGGCTTCCCAAGAGTCTAGGGCACATACATTCTGTCTTTCATTCATCCATTCTACGCCCATCTGAATCCAAGGTACCTACACAAACCATACGCAGTTTTGCTGCACGGACACTTCCCAGCACTGAGGAATACAAAGTCTCGCGAATATGTGATTCTCGCTGCAGGAAGGGACGTTTGGAATACCTGGTCTCCTGGAAGGGCTACCCATCCTCAGAGGACTCCTGGGAGCCCTGGTCTTTTGTTCACTCCCTGGATCTTATCTGCAAATTTCATCAGGTCCATCCGGGCAAACCTGGTAACCCCTGGAGTAGAGTGGGGGGGGGGCATACTGTCATGCACCCTCTCTCCTGGCGCATCTGGGACTGTTGGCATGCTACCTGCCATTGATTGTCCCTCCACGTTTTGCTACGTTCTGCAAAACGCGGTCTAGTCTTTAACATGGCCGCCATTCATTTTCATTTTGCCCGGTGGTCGGCGCGTTGCCACTGTGAGTTTCTCAGTTTGGTTCATCGCTCATCTTTTCCCTCCGGCTCCGCTGAGCCCCCTATCCTTGTTCTGCCCTTGGCCGCATTCCCTCTCTCGCTTGGTTTTCTGTTTCTCTGTTCTTTCCCTGTTCTGTTCTGAACTTCCCACTTCCTTGTCCGCTGCATCCACTTGCTTTCTTGGCTTCTTTAACCCACTGCTGCTCTCTGCTCCTCTGAGGTTCCCGGTCCTCTGGCTTTGCTTATCTGTTGTGCTCCTTACTATTGTGGTGCTCTACTTAAAGCTCCGTCCTGCCCATATTCCTCTCTGCCATTTTATCAGTTTCCTCCTTTGAGATTTGTTGGACTTTCGGACACAGACATATACAGAGATCGCTTCAAAGGGAAGGATCCTGCTTATTCCTGAACCCTCCGCATTTCCAGGTTTGTGCTTCATTCAGCTTTTCCCCCTCCCCTCACTGGTTATCGCAGGACCGAGTTCACCGGTCAACCGGTCTTCCAGTCAACCACAGTGGCGTTGTCTCGCGGTAGACCATAACATATAAAGGCTACCAGAGTCGTGGGAGAAGGTAGACACAGTCAACTCCAGCAGCTCGGGTGAGGAGCAAGGGTTAAGCTTGGAATACGACAGCGAGGTTGACACTTAAGAACTCCAGCTCCCCTAGACTTTGCTCAGTGTTAAGTGTTATTTGGATACTTGTCACTGTGAAATTCTGTTACAACCCTACAGCGCACATTGACCCCTCTTGAGAAAGACTGGCTGCTCAGTCACTCTACCAACTTGTGTAGTACATACTTACATCAAAGGTTGGGTTAACTATTGCCCAGACGACAAGGCTGGTGCAGTCTCCCAGAGGGTGCTGCATACAATCTTGCCTAACATCCATCCAGAGGTCAAGACACTCAGCCTTCACGCATGGTTTCTGAAAGGCTGAGATACAAGGATTGGGACCTCCTGCATGACGTAATGGGGATTTTGCTTTCGGCCAGAAAGCCAGCAACAAAATCTTTGTGCAGTTGGAACAAGTTCAGCAATCGGGGATCAGAATGTGGATCGCTTTCTATTTGACTCACCCTGGGTGCTTTCCTTTTTGTTAAATTTGGCAAATCTGGGGCTCCAGATTGGAACAATTAAGGGTTACCTAGCAGTGCTTTCCATTTTCAAGTGCTCTTCAGAGGAGGATTCATATTTTAAGATCCCTCTGATTGTTCATTTTTTAAAAGGCCTTACTAATGTATATCCACCAGTCCCATTCAATGTCCCTGTATGGGACCTCAATATACTCATGCCCTTTGAGGCTTTTAACATAAAAACAGTTTTGCTTACTGCAATGTCGTCGGCCCGCAGGGTAAGTGAGTTGCAGGCCCTTTCCTGTCAACCTCCTCATACGGTATTCCATAAAGACAAGGTCATTCTCAAGGTAAAGCCTTCTTTTTTTAATCAAAGGTAATCTCTGACTTCCACTTATCACAAAAGATTACATTACCAACTTTCTATCCACCTCCTCATCCAGGAAAGGAGGAGGAGGGGTTGCATGGACTGGGCCCAAACGGGAGACGCAGTTTCTATATATCCAGAATAAATTTCGCCAAGATGACTGGTCCTAAATTGGGTCTTGCGGTTACTAAGCAAACAATATTCAGATGTATCATCCTGGCTATTGGCGAATGCTACAGGTTAGCGGGCAAGGACCCGCTGGAAGGCCTAAGGGCTCATTCCACAAGGGGCATGGCAACCTCTGCTGCTCTTCAAAGAGGTGTCCCAATCAATGATATTTGTTCAGCGGCCACTTGGTCGTCTATCCATACCTTTGTAAGACATTACTGCCTGGATTCATCTTCCAGTCAAGGAGGACAATTTGCAAAAGCAGTCCTTCATTCAGTCCATGATTAGATCTAAATTTAATTGGTACTCCACCTCCAAATTATTACTGCTTGGTGAGTCCATCATGAGATGAGGAATATGTGGGAGGACACAATCCATTTGAAGAACAAGTTACTTAACCCCTGGTAACATTCTTTTGATTGGATGTTCCTCCCACTTATTCCTCATTGCCCCTCCCAGCCTACCCGACAGTACAATTTACGGGTTATGTTTTCTGTGAGCCTGGTAATTCCTCTTCAGGAGGGAGAAAGCAGAACTGAAGCCAACGGGCGCTGCATGCGCTACTTATACTGATGTTGATGGTGACTGTCGAAAGGAGGCCCTCCAGGGATATCGACTCAACGATACTGTAGATAGCACCCTCTGTCGAAGAAAATTCCGAAGCAGCTGGAGAGATATTTATCATAAGATGAGGAATATGGGGGAGGAACATCCAATCAACGTCACCAGGGGGTAAGTAACTTGTTCTTCAAAACCATTTCCAACTCGACACCATGCACCCAACCTCCTGCCCACGAGATGCCATCCCCTTCAAGATCATCCTTGATCATAAACCACGCTTTATTCCTTTTTATTACTCGCTTTGTTAACTCTTCCTTCAAGCACAACATTGTCCCAGACTGCATTAAAAATGTTACTATCGCACCACTAGTTAAGAAGCCAGGCCTTAGCCCTGAAGATCCCTTTAACCTCGGACCCATCCCCAATTCTTTTTCTCCTCAGAATTGTCGATAAGATGGCTACTATACACTTCCAAGACTTCCTGGACCATTTATCCATTCTTCAGACCCTGTTAGACACCAAGCCGTCAATGGAAAAACCTTAAGGAAAATATCCCATGACATACCAAACGACTTTCCGGTAGACGGCCATAATAGTACCGAAACAGACCACATAGCCATACAAAGGACAGAAACACCCGGACGACTCATCATTGGACGAAAACCCCAAACTATAACCACCCACAACAGACTTAATCACGGCAGAAAGCAAGGGAACAGGAAACCCCATACCATTAGCACCAATCCAGAGGGTGAGAAACGGAATAAGCACCTACACTATCCAATGTCCAGCAAGATACAACGGGAAGCACAAGGCGCAATCACACAGTAACTACAACTAAACAATAACCCAAGGAAGTCACCCCATGGAAACCAAAGAACCAACTAAAGATAGTCATGACAGGAGGAAACTAACGACTGAATACACATGCTGACCTAGACAGATTCACTGGACGCCCCATCAACAGCACTCCGACCCTGAACCATTCAAAGCCTCAATCGACCAGGGCCACATTGGACAACAAGAGAATGGCTAGTACCAACCCAGTTCCAGATCCGAAGAAAAGGCTCAGACACACCTATCGCTCCATGGTAGGAGATGGTAAGCACTCCATACAATACTCATTACGATGAAGCTGGATCAGCACAGCACCAGCACAGCGAGACGGCCCATAAGTTACCTGCAACAACCCCACCAATAGGGATACAGCCTGAACGGGGCCAGAAGTATCTGACATCAAACCTGGCATCGGGATACAGACCCCACTAACCCCACCCTTGACTTTCTGTATACTTAATCCACACACAAGTGTTATTTCGAGGGGATTGGGTCCTCCGACGTATTCCATATCTCTGACATGTAATCACCACAGCTGTGCTGCTTCAGAAAATAGTCTGCGTCCTGCGTCGATGACGTCGATATGCCGGCCTCGAGGACCTCCTCCGATGGCCGACGTCACTGGATGTTATAAGTAGGACGCACGACGCCCGTAGCCTCAGTTCCGTTTTTTCTGCAAACGTGTTCGCTTCGGAGATCTCGGCGCGCCTCGACTCTTTGGAGTTTCTGTTCTTTCTCAGTTCTTCGAACCTGTTCGTATTGTGAAGAATTTCTTCGTGAAGATGTCTACCTCGTCTTCCATCCCGCGTCCAGGCTTTAAGAAGTGCGGGGACTGTGGGTCCAAGATGTCGGTGTGGACTCGCACAACGCCTGCCTCTGGTGCCTCAGGGAGGCCCATGACACGGATGACTGTGTCAACTGCCAGTCGCTCACGTCCAAAGCCTTACGGGAGCGCAAGAAGTTGTTGTCGGTAGGTAAGGTGTCCAAGCCACGGAAGTCGAGGTCTGCGGGGCTTTCGACGGATGATTCGAGGGGCGACTCCATCGTCGTCGGAAGTCCAGTGGGTCTCGGTCCAGCCCCTCCTCTGCCTCTTTGAGGCAATCCCGGAAGCGCTGTCATTGGTCGCCTTCCCCGTCCTTATCCGAGGACTCCGCCCATCGGCGGGTCGCTTACCCCACCAAGCATGCGACGCCGGAGAAATGGGCTTCCTTCGGGAAGAAAATGTTAGCGATTCTCGAATCGCAGGGCACTGGTCCGTCCGCACCTCCGAGTGGGGTCGGTCGTGATCAGTCGAGAGACACCGCTTGCACGCCTTCGGGCTCGGGTGGTCGGCACGATTCGCGGGAGAGGTCCCGCTCGGACAAGGGGAATTGTTCTCGTCATGCCCGGTCCAGGTCCCGGTCCTCGACGCGCTCAAGACCATGTGCACCTGTGGTGTCTTCAAGGAAGACGTCGACGCCGGTGGCGCCTAGGTCGTCAACTGACTCTTTCGAGGCCCCGCCTCCGAAGAAGTCGGCGCCCAGGCTGTCGAGGGACACGCTTGGGGCTCCGGCCTCGAGGCCTGTGTCAGCGCTATCAATGCTGTCAGTGCTGCGTTCGGCGTAGACGCCGATTCACTAGACGCCTTTCGAAGGCTGTTTCGATGGGGGTGCCCCGGGGCTCGGTGGAACTCCCTAGAATGGCTCTGGCCAAGGTCAAGCATGGCTTTGTTCCACATTCTGTGCCTTCTTACCGCCATCTTCAGTTTATTTCAGAGGTGGATGAGGGCTCTGATGATGGCATGGTTCCTGATGCGGTGCCAGACGAGATTCTCTCGGACCATAGCCAGATTGAGGACCTGCGGCAGTCCCTGCACGATGCCAGTGGGCTGGACACCTCTCCGGAGGTGGAGTTCTGTAGGCCTGAGCTTGGCACTCATGCCGACTCCTCGTACCGGTGCCTTACGTCTAGTGTCACCGAGTACTTGCGATGGTCTGCTCCCCCAGGGGATTTTCTTCAGGATGACCTTACGGATATCCTCGACCCGGTACTGCCGTTCCATATGGCTCTACAGAGGAGGGTGGTGGCGGCTTGGACTGCTCCAGAGAGTCTCCCGGCAGTGGGCAGGTCTTTGCTGCAAAAATACCACCCAGCCAGTAGCGACCCCTGCTACTTGACCAAGCACCCCACTCCGGAGAGTTTGGTGGTGCAGGCGGCTACGGCCTTGGCTAAGCAGGCGTCGTATCCTACCATCCCTCCTGATGGGGACGACAAGCGTTTTGACTGCTGGGCGAAGAAAGTTTTCTTCAGGGGGTATGGCGCTTCAGACGGCCAACTCTGTATGTGCCTTGTCACGTTTCACGCACACTCTGCGGAACTGTTTCCTTAGCGGCTGAAAATATTCCCAAAGGGGACGAACGGGATGGTTTCCTTGCCAGGGTTCACGATGGCAAGGATGCCATGTGTGAGGCCGTTCAGTCGGGTTTGGACATGGCAGATTGCGTCAGCCGGTCCATGGCGGCAAGCATCGTGATATGCAGGTTTGCGTGGTTGCGGAAGTCGTGGTTTGCTCCTGATGTGCAGGCCCGGCTCCTCAACATGCCCTTTGACGGGGAACATCTTTTTGGCAGCAAGGCTGACGAGAGCCTTGAGAGGTTGCAGTCCTCCAAAGCTGCAGCAAAATCGTTGGGCGCTGCAGTTCGCCAACCTCCGTCTTTTCGTTTTAGGGGACAGCAACGGAGGGGAGGTTCCTTTCGTTATTACTCATACTTTGGTAAAGCGAGAGGACCTGCCAGTCAAAGGGGCCACCGTAGGAGTGCCAGAGGTGGAAAACAAGGTACTTGCGGTGCCAAGGCCGCTCGGGCTGTTGCCTCTTTGCCCTCAGGCAACGCCACGGCCGCTTCAGCTCAGTCATGAGGCCATGTCCCATGGTTCGCCGGTTGGGGGAAGGCTGGCGCAGCATCTTGCAGAGTGGCGCGCCATTACTTCAGATGTGTGGGTTCTGGAGATCATAACCCACGGCTACTGTCTTCCTTTCCGGCAGAGGCTTCAAGACAATCCACCGGGGAATCTCTCTTTGAATAGTCCGGATCCGCTCCTTGTGCAGGAAATTCAATCCCTGCTGGAGAAAGGTGCCATAGAACTGGTGCCTGTAGCGAGAGGAGGAAGGGATGGTATTCCCCTTATTTTTTTATTTCAAAGAAAGACGGGGGATTGAGACCCATCATGGACTTGCACGGTTTGAACAAACTCCTCAGGAAGGACAAGTTCAAGATGGTTACTCTCTCTCAAGTCCTCCAGTCCCTTCAACTTCAGGACTGGTTGATGTCTCTCGACCTCAAGGACGCTTATTTTCATGTGCTGATACATCCAAAGCACAAGAAGTACCTGAGGTTTGCGGTTGGCGACTCGCACTTTCAGTTTCGGGTCCTGCTGTTCGGATTGACCTCCGCCCCCAGGGTCTTCACCAAGCTCATGGTGGTGGTGGCAGCGCACCTCGGGAAAGGGGGATTGACGTCTACCCCTACCTGGACGATTGGTTGATCAGGGCGAGCAGATCCTGGATCATCTGTCAGTCACCTGCCACTTCCTCCACAAGCTGGGCTTCTCCCTCAACTTAAAGAAGTCCCATTTGACACCAACTCAGAGGCTCCAGTACATCGGAGCTGTGCTCGACACGTCCCTGGGGCAGTGTTTTCCTCCCCAGGTGAGGGCTCTTCACATTCAGCAGATGGTGCACAAGTTTCAGCTTGCCCAGAGTCTCCCAGGGTTGGAGTTCTTGAGATTGCTCGGCCTCATGGCATCCTGCATTCTTCTGGTGCCAGAGGCCAGGTTGCGGATGAAATCTTTGCAATGGGCACTCAAGCTCCAGTGGTCTCAGTCTTCCGGCAGGTTGTCGGACCCTGTTCAGGTGCCGTCCTCGGTCGCCCAGGACCTTCTGTGGTGGGCCGTCGAAGACAATCTGATGAAGGGGGCTCCATTTTGGCTACCCTGGCCGGAGGTGACGATGGGTATGAACGCATCCCTCACGGGATGGGGAGCTCATGCCAACGAGTTGACAGTCAGCGGTCGTTGGTCTCCGTCCAAGGCTTTTCTGCCGACTGTGCGAGGGAAGAATATCCTGATGGACAACACAGTGGCCATGCACTACCTCAACAAAAGGGGAGATGGGCAGGGTCACTTCCTCTGCAGGGAGGCGATGCAGCTCTGGTTCTGGGCAATCCAGCAGGAAGTTTCGATCTAGGCAGTTCATCTGGCCGGAGACTAAAACGAGACGGCGGACGCTCTGAGCAGGCAGAGCGCGATCTCTCACGAGTGGGAGTTGGCTCAGGAGATTCTCCTGGAGATCTTCGCCCTTTGGGGGACCCCTCAAGTGGATCTCTTCGCCTCCAGTGTCAACCGGTAGTGCGAGAGGTTCTGCTCGTGGGAATTTCCTCCAAAAGGAGCCTTAGACGCGTTTGTGGTGGAGTGGTCATTCCCACTGCTGTATGCATTTCCTCCAGTCCCCGTCATCTTGCAAGTACTGCGGAGGTTACAGAGGTTCGGTTCCTGGATGATCCTCATTGCTCCGGCGTGGGCCCGGAGGACGTGGTTCCCGGACCACCTCGACTTGTCCATCTGCCCTCCACGTAGTCTTCCCTACCGAGACGATCTGCTCTCTCGGGATGGGGGGGTCAGGTTCTCCATCCAGAGGTCAGATCCCTCAACCTTCACGCTTCCTTTCTGAAAGGTTGAGGTATAAGGATTGGGACCTCCCTGAAGACGTGATGGAGGTGTTGCTCTCGGCCACACGGCCCGCAACAAAGTCCCTGTACCGTTGGCGTAGGTTCTGCGACTGGTGCAGGCTTAAGAATGTGGATCCTTTTGCATGTGACATTCCCATGGTTCTGTCTTTTTTGCTTTCTTTGGCCCACAGGGGCTTGCAAGTGGGTACCGTTAAAGGTTACCTGGCGGCGCTGTCCATATTTAAGCACTCGTCTGACTAAAATTCCTTTAATTTCTCAGTTTCTGAAAGTGCTCACTTATGTGTTCCCGCCGTCACCTTTCCAGGATTTGAACCTTGTTCTCAAGTTTCTGATGGGTGCTCCATTTGAGCCTTTGCATTCATGCCCTTTGAGACCGTTAACTCTTAAAACTGTATTTTTGTTTGCGGTCACTTCCGCTCGCAGAGTGAGTGAGTTACACACACTTTCAGTTAAGCCACCCTTCACTGTGTTTCATAAGGACAGGGTTGTCCTTCGAGTTCGTCCTTCCTTTCTTCCGAAGGTGCTGTCGGAATTTCATTTAGGCCAGAAGGTTGTTCTTCTGGCGTTTTATCCTCCTCCACATCCTGGTAAGGAAGAGGAGGCTCCATAGGCTTGATCCTAGGAGAGCGTTAAGGTTTTATATTTCACGCATGTCCCGGGTCAGAGTGAACGATCAACTCTTCATTGATTACGCTGGAAAGCGTTTGGGACAAGCTGTAACGAAACAGACTTTGTCTCGCTGGATTATTTTGGCTATCTCTAAGTGTTACTGCTTGGCAGGTAAGGACCCACTGGTAGGCTTACAGGCCCATTCTACCAGGGGTATGGCTGCCTCTACTGCCCTGCAGAGGGGTGTTCCTATTCGTAACATCAGTGATGCAGCCACCTGGGCTTCGGTACATACTTTTGTACGTCACTACTCCCTCGATTCCATCCGTGGGCAGGATCTGGCCTTTGTCAAGGCGGTCCTTTACTCCGCAATTTGATTGGGCATTCTAAATTTCTGTTTTCTAAATTCTTTTCCCACCTCCTTGCATTGATACTGCTTTGGGAGTCTGTCATAGATATGGAATACGTCGGAGGACCCAATCCCCTCGAAGAACAAGTTACTCTCTTACCTGGTAAAGTTCTTTCGATGGGATGGTCCGACGACGCATTCCATATCGCTCCCTCCCTGCTTTCCCCGCTACAGAATTTCTTATGCGATTGTAGCTTACATTTCCGCAAGGCTTTGTGTGTCAGGCTGGCAGAAGACTGGTGCCACACGTTCTGGGGAAAAAAACTACAACTGAGGCTACGGGTGTTGTGCGTCCTACTTATAACATCCAGTAACGTCGGCCTTCGGAGGTCCTCGAGGGCGGCGTATCGACGTCATCGACGCAGGGCACAGACGCCGAAGATTTTCCAAAGCAGCACAGCTCTGGTGATTACATGTCATAGATATGGAATACGTCGTCGGTCCATCCCATCGAAAGAACGTTGCCAGGTAAGAGAGTAACTTGTTCTTCTCTCCCAGCAATCCGCACACACTTTACCACAGCAAAAACACACAAACCGCACCCCAGTACACAAGGTCTCGGCGGATCCGATACTTGCACCAAAGCCCAGCACTCTGTGTATACCCAGCTGAAGCTGCCAACAGCACATCACTTCTCCCACTCTTCCATCTAACCCTACCCGCCCTCCTTCCTGTTTACAGACCCACCAGAGCGCCTGGGGACCAATTCCGTTGGTGACGGCGCACTATACAAATATCTTTAACATAACATACCAGACAATCTGGAATCTGATCCCCATCATAGCACTGAGCGTGCTCTTCTAGACCTTCAAAACAACATGCTTGACTTGGTAGACAAAAATCAATGCAGCCTGCTGATGCTCTTGGACCTGTCTGCAGCGTTTGATTTATTAGACCACACCATCCTGCTAACGACACTCCAAAGTACAACTAACTGCTCTCATCAAGCCCGGTCATGGTTCCAATCCTTCCTGTCCGGCAGAGTCTCGGCAGTGCATTGGGTCGGTTTCTGCTGTATGACAACTGTATGACTCCTTACAAACGGCCAGTGGAGTTGGCTCCTCCCCAGAGCTATTTTTTGGAAATCAGATCCTACTGAACATGCAGATCACTGCTTGCATAGCATCTTACAGATCACTAATGTCCAGGTAGTAGATTTTCTGGGATGAAGTAGACCAGCTCCTGTATTTGAACAGGAAGACCCCACAGAAGGACCCTTTCTTACCCTTGCACTTGGCACTGCAGAAGAGTATCAACAAACTGGGATGCTCCAGAATCTTATCCCACAATAAATAGAAATTTAACATAATGATTTAGACCAAGTAGCGATCCTTGCTACTTTTTCAAGTAATCCAACCCAAGAGAGTCTAGTAGTTCAGGCTGCTACTTCTACCTCCAGGCAACCAGCTTATTCAACCATACCGCCTGATAGGGATGGCAAAAGGATTGGTTTATGGTCAAAGAAAGAATTTTCTGCTAGCAGCATGGACTTAAAATCTGCTAATTCCACTTGTGCCCTGGCAAAGTTTACACACGCGCATGCCCCCGTCCCCCCTACTACCTCCCCCCTGTGGTGGGGTAAGAGACTGCTTCTTGAACCTGATAAGGCATGGCAAAGAGGCCACATGCGAGTCTCTACAATCAGGTATGGATACTGCTGACCATGTTAGCAGGGGCATGGCGGCAAGCACTGTCCTAGGCAGATTTGTGTGGTTGAGGAAGTCTGTTTTTGCACTGGATGTACAATCCAGGCTAATCCTGCCCTTTGATGGCTCCCATCTATTTGGAAATAAAGCTGATGAGAGCCTTGAAAAGCTGCATACCTCAAAGGCGGCGGCGGCTAAATCTTTAAGTGCTGCAGTTAGGCAACCACAGCCTTTTCACCCCAGCGGATCATCTTGGAGGGGTAGGTCTTTTTGCTACTATTCCTCAGTTGGAAGAGCGAGAGGGCAGGCTAGTCAAAGAGGACAGAGAAGATTCCCTCGTGGTGGACGAGGGAGAGGTGCTAAACCCGCCCCAGCAGTGGCTGCTTTAACAGCCGCTGCTTCAGCTGCCTCTAAACCTCTCTGAGGTCGTGTCTCACAACACCCTGGTGGGAGTCAGACTATCAACATTTGAAAGAATGGTAGGCTGTTACTTCAGATGCATAGGCACTGTAAACAGTAGCCCAAGGTTACTGCCTCCCCTTCATACAGAGACCTCAAGATCATCCACAGGGAAACCATTCACTAAAAGTTCTGGATCCATTTCTGTTGCAGGAAATGTTAACCCTGCTAGAGAAAGGTGCTATAGAACCAATACCTGTAATGGAGAGGAACAAAGGATGGCACTCTCCCTATTTCCTAATTCCCAAATAGGATGGAGGACTGAGACCCATCTCGGACTTCAGGTACTTTAACAAGTTCCTGTGTAAGGACGAGTTCAAGATAGTCGCACTTTCTCAGATCCTTCAGGCCCTCCAGCTCAAGGATTGGATTGTATCATTGGACCTTCAGGGTGCTTACTTTCATGTGCCAATCCCTCACAAGCACAGGAAGTACCTGAGGTTCGCTGTTGGCGTTTCTCATCAGTTTCGAGTTCTGCCATTTGGGCTAACCTCCGCCCGAGGGTTTTCACCAAGCTGATGGCAGTGGTGGCAGTGAGTCTCAGGAGAGTGGGGGGGGGGGGGATTCACGTCTATCCCTACCTGGACGATTGGCTGATCAGGGCATGTTCACCCGAACAAACCCCGGAACATCTCGGTATAACCTGCCACTCTCTCCACAGACTGGATTTCTCCCTCAATTACAAGAAGTCCAACATGATTCCATCTCGAAGACTCCAGTTTATTGGGGCAGTCCTGGATGCATCCCTGGGAAAAGCATCACGACCAGAGGTGAGGGCTCAAGACATTCTGCAGATGGTCTACAAATTTCAGAGTGCACAGCGTCTCCCAGTCTTCGACTTTGAGGTTGCTCGGCCTCATCGTATCCTGCATTTTTCTGGTGCCAGAGGCTCGCCTGTGAATGAGATCTCTACAGTGAGCTCTCAGTACTCTATGGCCTCAATTCTCAGGCTGGATGACGGATCTCCTTCAGATTCCAAGCAGGGTTGCACCGGTTCTCCTATGGTGGGCCTGCGAGGACAACATTGTGAAGGGAGAACCTTTTTCACAAGCATGGCTGAAGATAATGGTAGTAACGGATGCCTCACTCCGTGTGCGGAGGCCATACCAACGATCTGACGATCAGCGGTTGTTGGTCTCTATCGGAGTCCAAACTACATATCAACCTTTTGGAGCTGAGGGACTAGCGCTAAAGGCCTTTCTGCTCCCTGTACGGGAATTAATATCCTGATAATGATGGACAACACAGTGGCCATGTACCACCTCAACAAGAGGAGGCGTAGGGTCACTACCACTGTGCAGAGAAGCAATGCAGCTCTGGTTCTGGGCAATTCAAGAAGTAATCGCCCTCATTTCATCTAGCCGGAGAGGAGAGCACAGCGGCGGACGCTCTGAGCAGGCAGAGCACAGTCCCCCATGAGTGGGACCTAGCTCAGGAAGTCCTTCAAGAGATCTTCACCCTTTGGTGAACCCCTATCGTCTCGGGAGGATAGCTCCGTGGCAACGTGCTCGCCTTGGAAGCAAGACGACACAGAGCAACACAGGTTTGATTCCCGGGTCCGCGCTTAGAAACCTCTGGGTATTAAGCATGTTATAAATAACATATCATATGTAGATCTGTTTGCGACCAGTGTCAACTGTAAGTGAAAACTGTTTTGCTCCAGGGAATTTCCTCCAAGAGGAGCTCCAGCGGAGGCGTTCGTAGTGCACTGGAAATTTCCACTCCTGTATGAGTTGCCTCCAATTCCTGTCATTCCTCAAGTCATCTGGAGGTTGAGATGGTTCGGGAAATCCATGATCCGAATTGCCCCGGATTGGGCCAGGAGGGCGTGGTACCCAGACCTTTTGGACAGGTCCATCTGTCCTCCTATACGTCTTCCAATAATGGAGGACCTTCTCTCGCGAGGAGGGTCGGGTTCTCCATCCAGAGGTCAAGACACTCGGCCTTCACACATGGTTTCTGAGAGGCTGAGGTACAAGTATTGGGACCTCCAGGATGATGTAATGGAGATTGTGTTTCGGCCAGAAGGCAAGCAACAATATCCCTATACCGCTGCCGTTGGAACAAGTTCTGCAGCTGCTTTAGGGAAAAGGATTGGGGCTTGTTCTGCCTCCTCTGCTGACGTGATGCGATAATCGATCCTTCCACCTCAAATTGCAGTGCGAGCGGGAATGCCCATCTGTATCGAATTCTCTTGTCATTCAGCCATTTCGTGAGTGGGCGGCAGTCCCGCCTCCGGGAGAGCGTTAAGTTGAATATTTCTTGATAGACAGTTATGCGAGCATCCTTCTATTCCAGATCCTGCTTCACCCACGCCCTGGAGAGCACATCCGCTTTGTCCTTGCACCTCGAGCACTTGACCACAATGGAGCTCGGCCCAGTGCCGTATGGTTTGCCTCCTCTATGCGCCCGTTCCAACTGCACCTCCTTGCTTCCTTCCGCTTCCAACAACAGATTGACGATGCCCTGCACTTTGCGCTCTACTTGTGAGGAAGTTTCCCCATCGGCCTTTGTCGGCCCCAGAATGAAGCGATTTGTTGTCCTCTCTTTTCTAGGTCATCCATTTTTAGGCATCTCGACCAAGTCCATGTTAAGTTGGTTGTTCTCTAGGTTCTCTACCTTGCTCTCCACTGTGCCCACTCATCCAGTGAGATCTGCCAGAAATGCCTGTTGGTTGACCGAAGTACTTTAATTTCGGCCAGGATGCTACCAATATCCTCCTTGATGGAAACATTAAACACGTCCACTCCGGCCAGCAGCCGACTCTCCGGCAGACCCCTTGCCGCTCCCCTGGGCCTCTCCGTGTATGTAGCCCTCGGCTCTGCCATCTCTGGGCTGTCCTTGCTAGGTGGGCCCTCACTTCCCAGGGCACCTCCCAACGCCAGCCGTCCACTCAAGTGTTCTGTAACACTGCAGCTACCTCTTGTCCCAGCCTGCTCCACGGACCCCAGCGTCGCTGCTGCGTAACAGTGATCTTTTGGGGCCACTAGCACATCCGTTAACACTCTGTTCAGTGATATGGGACACAGCTTTCCTCTCTAGCTGGCCGTGGGTTATACGTCGGGCCTTAATGTGGGCCCAGCCTAGAGGGGAACCCTCAAAGCACCTGGGGGCAGCCTTTACTCCACTAAGATTGTGGCGGCTGTTTGTAGGCTGGCTGCCACCTAACTACCAGGAAACAGTCACTGGCCGCATTCCAGGTCCCAGGCTCAACAACCACTGTCTCGTCGCAATGGGAAGGCCACACGCCCCACAAAAGGAGGCCACTCACTGCCGGGCCCTAGGGCCGTCCCCTCCCGCTTCCTCCCAATCTGGGTGGGCTGCCCCTCCAACAAGGCGTGCTGCCCCACACTTGGGCGGGGGGTCCCTTGGTAATAGTCAGCAGTACTGAGGCACCTCCCCGGAGAGCGTGGGCACACCTTGTGGCGCCAGACCTCTGGTGCTGCGGGGGCAGAGCGGGCCCTCCGGACTTCGGGCCACCGAACTCGCACTGTCTCTGAAGTCGGCCTGGCCTCAGGCCCTATGTTCCTCCCACATCTCACCGCCGTGGTCTGGTGTCGTTCGAGAGACCGCCTCCTCAGCTACACCTGGCTCCCCCTATGACGTTGGCCGGGTGGACGTGCACTGCTCAGCTTTTTCTCTCACATCTCGCTTTGCAGCTTGCCTGGGGGTTCAGTACCCCTTCCACCACCAAATTCTGCCCGCTGTGTTTGTAGGGACTGATCCGGTCAGCTCAAATGCCTCTCATTCATGCCAGGGTGGACGCAGCCGAAGGTTAGTAAGCCCTTTTCTCTGCGCCCCCTGGTGGTCTCCACTCTTTATGCTTTAAATGCCGCATAGATGTGTTCTAATGTTAATAGATTGTCCCAGATGCACAGTTAAATTTACATAGGTGTGTTTGTTTGGCATCAGTTGACCTGGGGAGCCAAAAGTAGCTCCACGTAGCTGTTGATTTCAAACAAACCAGGCTCTTGTAGAATACAACCAGGAGAACCCTAGATGAATTCTGCATTGTGGGAAGAACATGTACGACACCTTGAGATTGTGTTGCAGGCACTTTAACATGCCCCCTTGACCATGAAGGCTACCAAGTGCCAGATTGGTCTAGGGTCCATGACCTACCTTTTGGCATCAGGTTGGTGGGGGCTAGATTCAGCTTCGACTCAGCACAGTACAGGCTGTGCAAGACTGGGCAACCCCCACAACCCATACCCAGGTGAGGGCTTTTCTATGCCTTACTAGGT
This sequence comes from Ambystoma mexicanum, assembly GCF_040938575.1. Classification (NCBI taxonomy): domain Eukaryota; kingdom Metazoa; phylum Chordata; class Amphibia; order Caudata; family Ambystomatidae; genus Ambystoma; species Ambystoma mexicanum. Next base: position 729,363,246 of record NC_090934.1, read on the forward strand.
ACTACAGAAATGTCATGGCAGACTATGGTAACCCTAGCCACCCCGCTGCCTGCCCACACAACTCCAGAGAAACCATAGAAAGTCACTTGGACTGAGGATTGTGAGAAGGCCCTTCCAAGGCCTGAAGGAATCCCTTAGTCTGGTCCCAGGTTTCAGGGCACTTGATTACCAGTGACCTTTTGAATTGTGCCGACAGATGACTCTTAACACTGGGATAGGTGGTGTCCTTTCACAGTTAGATGACAAGGGCAGGGAACATCCTATGTTTTATTGGTCAGCAGCTTAAGGACTGAGCTCAGGTGGGTGCTGGAGAAGGAATGTTTCTCTATTGTGTGTCTTTCAGAAGCTGAGACCTTACCTCTTTGGGACTTGCTTCACTGTGCAGATGAACCCTAAGCCCCAGAGCTCCAGATAAGATTTTGAGGTGGGAGTATTTTATGCATGATTTTTCAAATTAGAGAGTAAATGCAATTTCAAGAATAAAAATTGGTTTTCTCCTCTGCAAGAGAGTAAAATGTATCCAACATTCACCCAATGCATACGTAAAATCAGACCCGTAAAATCGGACCCGTAGAACAAAAGAGTTGTAGATCAAAGTTGTCTGGCTTGCCTTTAACCATTTTATTACACTTGTGGAAAATATTCTGCCATAAAACAACTTGTAAGTACGTGTTACATACACAGCTTCATTTTCAAAATTCTGGACCCTAGAAACTCTGTTAAGAACTGCTATAGATAGAGACTAATGTATTGCTTGCAGAGGGAGTGTGAGTAAGCAAGTGTTAGCATATGATTTACTTACAGGAACTTGCACACATAATCTCAGCAACAGTCACAACCTGCTAAGCTACCTTCCATGCTGTCTGCTGCAGGAAATTAATGTGGATCCCCACATTCTGTACAAAACCAAAAACATGATTCAGTTGGGAAGAAATGCAGACAAGTGCATAAGTTGCAGACTGGTCCCAAATCCCTGCTTCAACAATAAAGTGTGTGATCCTGGGCAACTCATTTTGCCACTGTGCCTTTTTAGCAAAAACAGACATGTCTGTAACAAGTGATTTATTGCCAACTAGTTACTACTCAAAAAAAATCCTGAATGACCCCTTTTCCACTGTTTGAACTATACCATTAATAGTAGTGACCATTTATATAATGCACATGACAAAGGGCCTAATTCATTGAGCGTTTTCCAATGGGGTGTTGTCATTATAAAAGGTTTCGGTGAATTAGGCCCAAAGTGTATGGCTCATGGCTTACTCCTTGCTGCTTCTTTAATATAAATTCACATGAACTCCTCGAGTATTAATAACTTGCTTGTACCTTCCCCCATCTTCTACTTCCATCATAGGTGAGCAGTCTTGATTGCCCGATAGGTTTCTTCCAAGATGGTCAAGAATCTGCATCTCTGGCATGACACGCATCACAGCCAATTTAGCCTGTAATTACTAATCACATCAGGGGGATTAACGAGTGGTGGAAGTGGAAAAAAAGGACTACTGGTACTCTGGCTGCATCCAAAAAGGGAGGAGTGGGGTGGCCAGACAGATGGGGCGGGTAGGCAAGGGGGGAGTGTGGGACGGGATCCGGATCACAAACCTTGTCTGAACTGTGAAGCAGAGATTTTAATCCACTCTGCAAATTTGGAAGGCCAACAGTAATGATGTTTTATAGAGTTTACTTACAAAAAACACAAATTGTATAATAACGCCACATGACATGTAAATCCTTACAGCTACGTGTTAAGCCAAGAGAATATCATTGTGGCTTTAATGTTGACGTCCTGAATGGTATACCAGAAGTCCCAGAATGCAAGATAATGTCAACCTGAAAGATCTAGTTAACGCCACAGTACTTTCAGTGATTTAAGACATGTAATAAAAGATGTTGCATAATAAACTCAGATATGGAGATTCTTTGCAACAAACCTCCAGCTCATTGTTATTCATGATGTTGAAAACATTTGATGAGTGACTTAAAGCAACTTTATTTTTTTTGCGTGTCTAGCAGAGATCATAGATATATAAAGTACCCATTTAATGATGTGTTAATATAAATACATAATTAAATGGGCGCTTTGGGTTGCTCACTTTAACTATCATGCATATGAAAGGCTCTGCCACTGATAAAAGAAATGTTTGCTGGTGCAGATCCAAGACACCTTTTGCACTCTAGTGCCATCTAGTGGAGGAAAGTATGCGTTTTAATTAAAATAAATAAAGCGTAAACGGTACGCAGAAGAACATTAAATGCTCCGTAATGGCCATAATTACATGCATAAAATGGCCCTATACGCAGCTTATCTGGATTAAAGTGGCTAATGAACATGACTCCTGAATTGCTCAGGTGGTCCATACGCCTTCATGGCTACAACTCCGCCAGTGAGCATAGGCATGGTGCACAACATAGCAATGCTGATGGGCTGTCAAGCATGTATAACTGACGAACAGGAAACCCATCCAGGGGTGGATTAGATCCCCCTGTCTCTAGTCTGGGGGGTGGGTGGGGGTTGGAGGGGAGAGTATTAGGAAAGATTTCTATTGACAACTTTCCCTCCATAGTTCCTATGGAAACCCCAATCTTTTTGATCTGTTTTCAAACTTGTTCTGAGTTTTTGAAGGGAAGTAACGCCTCCAGCTTCACTTGCCTTTGCACATTTGTTATGGGGAAACTGATTAGTCGTTCATACCATCAGTACTGGGAAACTTGACCCTTTTGCCTTTTGTGACTTTTAACATTGCAGACTGCATCTTACAATGCAGTGGAATGGGGATACTATTGTATCACCCTACCTTTTTAAACTTGGTTACTTTTGTATGTGCCTAAAGACAAGCTAATGGCACAGATAGGTTTTTTTTAAAACAATTTTTGCATTTAGTGTGCACATTCGCATTTCCTGCAAATGGGTGCTAAACGTGCCTAGTGCCCTAAAATGGCCACGTCACGTATTTGCTTATTATTAGTTATTTGCTTGTGCTTTCGCCATATTGTAGTTTGGCCTGCTTCCTACCTTGCCAGGCAATCCCTTATAAGGTCTTGCCCTTGCCCGGGAAAGCTGCTGCTTTCTCACTATGTGGGTGCAATTGTACTTTATAAATTCAAACACTGCACACAGTACCAATGAATGAGAAGCATCTGAGATAGGAAGATAAACCTTGCTGCTCTAAAACATACAAATGGAGGCTTAAAACCTTTCAGCAGTTCATGTAATTATATCCTCCTATTTCTCTGGAGGGCTAAAAGAGACCACCAGGGATGCACATGGCAGTGCAATAATACAGGGCGAGGCACGGGCCGACAGCTTGAGGAGCTGCCAGATGCCGTCTCTCCTCCCTCGCCATGTAGCGTAATCCACAGTCAATCCGAAATGGGGCATTCAATTAACAACAATGGTCACTTGTAAATACCGTAATAACCTAGGAAGGCTTGCTTAAGTTCACAGTCTTGCAGTTGTAGCAAGGACGGCGTGGCCAAGCTCTGCCCACAACTCTGAGTGCCCACGTAGTAATAAAGGCAACGTCTGTCCCGCCAAACTGCTGCTCCTCGCCCTTTTCTCCTCAGGGCTTTACATAGTCAGTGGTGACTGCGACATAAGACATTCATAATGCACCAGGCAGATGGTAAACAAGCTATAGTGATTTGATCAATATGCAACCTTTCAGTGGGTCTGTGTTGGCTATGACATTTTGACAAAAGAAACACAATGACATGGGCTTTCAGACCTCACATGAGTGACTTTTCTCCCTTTAATGGGATAAAGCGTTATCAAAACAAACTTTGTCGCAGCGAGGGGCCATGATGCCCATGCCATCTGGTTCCAAAATAATGCAGGTCGAGGGCCATTTTCAAAGCGATGACCTGTGACCAAGCCGCACACTCATTGCTCAAAATCTGCACTTTAACACTTCCACTAGTCACTCTTTCCTTCAAGGCGATCAACGAGTGAGCGCCATGACAGACCAATTCTGCAGCCGCCCTAGATTCCTGGAGGATCAGCTAAATATGTGCAGAGACGAGTTTCAAAATGCTACCTTGCTAAAGCTGAAAAATCCTGCCTGCGTATTCGTAAGTTAACTAAAAAGCATTGACTTAATGGTATAGTTAAAGAACTTGAAATGCAAAAAGGCAATGTTAAAAAAAAAAAAAAAAAGTACAAGCAGTTTCAGTTGGAGCAGTTTTAAATGCCATTTTGTAAGCCACACATGCTTGACACAAAATCAGTATGTTTGCAATAGGAAGAATAAATACAGTGCCAAGCAGGAAAAGGATTTACTTTGGGTAGGCAGCTTTGGGGTTTATATTTTTATAATGGATAATGTTTTCTAAACATATGACGAGGTATTTCCCTGGTTCTATCATTGAATTTACATATAATAAGCCACACTGCGAAATTCACTAATCTCTGTGGCTATTCCCTGCTGCCATACCAAAGGATAACATGTTAATGATTACTGAACACCTTTAGGCCCGTGAGTGAGAGAGTGAGAGAAGCGCATACTACCATCAGCCTCCATTGCTGTGCTATGCAGATTATCAAGATGGCAATATGTTCATCTTCACCAGTAGCCATTTGGGGAGCTAAACGTCTAAATGACCACTTAAGAAAAGCTATTAAGTTTGCTTTGTCAGTCGCAGCAGGGCTCGTCCCCTCTCCAAACGTATTTGGTGGAAGCAAGGGTTGGCATTTCAGTGGTTAGTGTGTTGGCACTGGGTGCCTGGTTTTGTTTGTGATGATGAATCTGACAATTTATGACCTTTAAGAAAATATTTGTTAAGATTAGTTGACTCCATCTGCTATACCGCGATAACCATGATAACCGTCATTTGGCAAGAAGGTTATCGTACCACCATAAAATCAATACCGCAACACCCCTACTCTCCAGCCAGAGTGGTGCTTGACTTGCATTCTGGAAAGAACCGAAGCCCACACATTGCTGCAGAGGCCGAAGGAAAGGTGGAGCCAATCTGCCACCATCCTCAACAAACGTTCCACTGCGAGCCAGTTACACAAGACACTTGGAGAGCCTGAGAGGAGGAAGGACCGGCTAGGAAAGAACCCAAGCTGGGTTGAGAAGGTGTGAGACCCAGGAGGATCCACACTGACACTATCTGAACTATGAGCAAGAAAGCAAACAGCCCAAGTCAGATTGCAGTGTTGAGAGGCCGAGGGGAGGGGGAGGATGAAGGGCGGGTAGGTGGAGAGATGAACATGATGCCAAAAGAGGCTGAGTGCCCAAAGAGCTGAGAGTATGAGCAGGAGAAAATGGGGGCTGAGAGACCTAGGACCCCACAAGGGGATAGAGAACCCGAGACCCCAGGGAGAGGCTAGAACTGAAGCGGTTCTGAAACAAGCCAACAGTGGCTGTGCCAATTGAGACCTTTTTTAAAGGACTTGTTTAAGATTTTAAGCGATCCTCAAACCCAGTCACCTAGCAAGACTTTGTTTTCCCCGGGACACGGTCTTGGGAGCTGATCCATGCTGGAACTGTAAGAAGGGCAATGGCTCTTAAACCACCACCTAACAAGGAGTTGGAAGGCTACAATGTGGCCCATAAGCAAGCCAAACTGGACGAGAAGCCCTTACCCCTTTCTTGCTTTTGTTTCTTTATAGTGGTTGGATGGAATCGGGCTAAGTTTTCCGGACAGAGTACAACATTAATTTGGAAGACCACCTGACATGCACCCTTTCAAACCCTTTTCCTTTGTTTTAATATAGGGAACACAGTGATGGGGCTAGAATTGGGAGTTTTCTGAAAAAATAAAGTTAAAAGGCAACATTGCGTTGTCAGTGTCCTGATTCTGACTTACCACACTTCATAATGATTCATATTCTTAGTCTTGCTATATGTTGGTGCTTCTTCATGAGTCTTCAGGTTTGTTACAATACTTTTTTATCAACGAAACAAATGCAGCAGCTCCTGATAGCCCTCACTTTTGCACCTCAATTGTCTCCTCGCCAATTTTGTGAGCTCCATTCTCCAGATGTTGCATGGAATACACAGAGCGAGGGCAAACACAAGGGATACCGGAACCATAGAAAAGGGAAAACCTGCATTGGGAAATGGACACAGAAGAAGAGATGGATTAATCTAAGACAGCAAATTGCACATTACAACACTACCTCCTCCACAACACCCATGCTAACAACCCCAGTAAACCTACTCTGCCACATTGGAAGAATATCTAACTGGGTGTGGCAGTTGGTGACGTGGAGAAGTGGCTCTGCTATCCTAGAAGTTCTTAAAAGGACAGCTATTTCTTTATACCCAGCTTTTAATGGCCTGCCTGTGGATACAGCTCGTTACAACCAGTTGTGGAGAAGGACAAGGAATAAGAGAACCTGAATAACTGAAGTTAGTTTTGTAAGGTATTTAACGTTTTAGTTATTCCATTGCAGCTGGTGGCAGAGAGTCTAATGGAATCTTTGAATATCTCATTTATTCATTGAAACGCCTGAAAGAGTTTGATATTTCAAAGGCATTAACATATGCCTGATCATCTGCATAATTCACTAATTTCTGACCAAGTTTATAATGCTTATATTCAGTTTTATTAAGACTGTGAATGTGTGTTGAAAGTGATCGTTCTCTAGCATGGGGTCTGGCATGGATTCACATGCTCATGAATATTCCCCGTCGTCAGGCTGGGAATCCTGGGTAAAGAAAAAAATCATTTTCGTTTCTGAAATGTCTTTCTCCTAATAACCAATCACTGGTCTCTGGGTCATACTGCCCCCAGCCAATGACTGCCCTCTACCTAAGCCCCTCCTATGGCAGCCATCTTCAGATTTTTACCGCACATTCAAGCATTGGGAGTCCTCGTGCTTATCTCTCGAGCTTTTACTGGGTATTGTGTTTTTACAAAGAGTTTACTCTTATTTTTTTTGGTCAAATCGAACCTCAAGCTCCACCGATTCATCTTCTGATTTAGCAGGGACCCGTTTGGAAATTTCTATGCTTCTCAAGGGTGAATTTTCGTCGAATTCCACTTCTTGGAGGATTCCAGAAGACCTTTAAGGCCTACCCCACGTGGACAAGGCTGAAGACAAAAGCGACTCGATGCCTGTTGGATCCAAGCTGTTTAGGCTCTGCCCAGGATGTGGACTACAGAACGTCTTCAAGGAGAATGGGCACTCCCGGTGCCTGTACTGCCTGCACTCAGACAAGTCGCACGTGGAGTAGGCCTGTGCATTTTGCAAGGACATGTCCGTCCGTACCATGAAGGACTGTCGCAAGCGTCTCGCTCTCTGGCTGGAGGCGAAGATCCCGGCAGGAGGTGAGCGCGGGCAACATACTTCTCCCAAGAAATCTGAGCGGTCTTCGAAGACCTTTGACGGCGCTCAGGTGACGGGGGCCCAACATAAGGCAAAGCACAGCGAGTCCGCGGGCACCGGGAGTGCCGTTGGTACGGACTCCTCGGCTGCCAGGCCGGGCGCCGCATCGCTGACGCCGTCGACCACGAGCCAACGCGCTGGCTCGACAAAAAAGAAATCTGAGAACTCTGGTAAGCTTCAGCAGAAGGCTCGGGCGACTCCAACGGAGAAAGCCAAGGGGAGCGAGGCGTTGACCCTCCACCTGCGGTGAAGGTCTCAGGCGCGCCTAAGGTCATGAAGGCCCAGGTTCACCAGGCTAAGGCTTCAATTGAGGAAGTGGTAGCGTCCCTGACGAGGACCACAGATGCACCAGTGGAGACGACTCCCAAGAAGATTCCCTGCATACTCAGAGGGAATCTTCTTTCCTGCCCGTCAAAAAGACCCCCGTGAAACTCCTAGCCGAGAAGAGTGGGGGGGGCACGGTAGCCCTACTGGACTCGGATACCTCATCCGAGGACGAGCTTGCGGGCATCGTTGCTGTCTTTGGCAAGAGATTCGTCGAGGTAAAGTCCTACGGGAAGGAACGCAACGAGGCAGATGTGGAAAGCGACGAGGGAACCGACGAGGACCGGCAGAACGACGAGGAACCAGAGGACACCACAGCGCTCCCGTCGCAACCGCTGCCCCCACCGACGGACAGGTCGGAGAACATCTTACTGGCCCTGCATACCCTGTGCTCAGAAATAAGAACAAGGATGCCTTTGCCTCTGGCGGCCGACCCAGCGACACCTGGACCATCAGGAAGCCCTCCATCCAAGCAGAGGACAGTCCATCCACCCCCACACTTCCATCCTTCTCCATCAACTCTACCGAGGGACGAGACGGGGACAGAGACGGCTGGGATGGACAACAACGGCGACGACGGAAAAGATCTCCCGTTGCCCCCAGCCCAGGCTTCGTCACGGCTGACGAAATTGGAACGTTCCACGCCATGATCGCTAAGGCTTCAGAGCTCTTTCAGCTGCATCCCAAAGAGCAGAAGGAGGGGTTCCTTTATCAGCAACTAGAGGCCAAGAGGAAAACTGCTCTTGGTACCACTGTTGGGCGACATCTGGGATAAAGGTCTATCCCTGCTAAAGAACCCATCCTGGGCCCCCAGCAAAGAGAGACCGATACGAAAAGAAATACCGGGTTCCAGACTCTGCACTGTTGTGCCTCAGAGCGCAGCCGTCCCCAGATTCAGTGGTTTCTGCGGCGGCCAGGAAGAAATCTGCAGGGTCGACGGCACCGGACGGAGAGGGGGGGAAGAAGCTGGACGCCATGGGAAGTCGGGTCATCTCGTCGGCGACGACCATAAAGGCGGCCAAAGCGCTAACTATCGTAGCCCTCGATAGGAGCTGTGGTTTAAAATCACCCCCCCTCCTGGACTTCCTCCCAGACAAGAGGGCGGAGGCTTCTGCCAGATGGGCAACCGCGTTTGACTTCGCCGGCGTGGTTGGCTCAGGGCCACCGAGTTCCGTCAGGACGTACAGACAAGGGTACTGGAAATGCCCTTCGACAGGAACAACTTGTTCGGGAAGACAGTGGACGAGTCACTGCAGGCCATCAAGGCAGACACTGAGATGGCCTGTGCCCTGGGCACTCTAACGGTGGTCGTTTTGGTCTGCCGGAGGCAAGTCTCAGGGTGCCGCCAAAGAATTCGGCGGCGGCTCTTCTTACCGTCAAGCGGCCTGCTCTTCGTCCCAGGAAGCTTACAGAGGCTGCAGCAAGGTTGGAAGACATCGTCGTTGCCAAGAGGCCCAAGGTGATGAGGCCTCGGCGAATCAGAACTGAACGGCCATGATGTTGGGCCCCCACCTGAGGACCCCGGTGTCGACGTTTGGAAGTCCATCTCCACTGACCGATGGATGCTGGATGCTCTGGCCAACGGACACACCCTGGAGTTCCAAAGGAAGTGTCCCCATTTTCCACCTGTGGCCATGAAGGAAAAATCACATTCCACAGCTACTCCTAGATGTACGAGCAATGTTGAGAAAGGGCGCCATAGAGCTTGTCCGCAAGAGGCTCCAGAGTGTACTCGCAGTACTTCCTTGTCCGAAAGAAGACCAGCGTTTTGCGGCCCAGCTTCGATCGCCGCCGCCTCAACAAATGCATAAAATCCCAGATGTTCCGGATGGTCGCCCTTCCGCACATACTTGGACAGCTGGAGGAGGGAGACTTCCTGTCGTCGTTGGACTTGGAGGATGCCTACTTCCACATCCCCATACACAAGGGGCATCGGAAGTTTGTGCTTCGTGGTCCAAGGGCGGTACTACCAATTCAAGTGCCTGCCACTAGTGGCAACGCAGCTGCGCCTGCAGGGGATCCATGTTTACCCCTACCTGGACGATTGGCTCATCCGAACGAAGTCAAGGGAACTCGCCATCGGGCACACAGCCAGGACCGTCCGCCTGCTCACAGAACTGGGGTTCTCGATAAACTATGCAAAGTCCTGCTTGGAGCCATTGCAGGACGCTCAGTTCCTGGGAGCGAGACTCAACACGGTGGCACGACTAGCCGCACCATGGGAGGAAAGGATAAAAGCCATCCTGGGCAAGGTACAATGACTGTTGCGGCGGGCACAGACTTCCAGACCCCAGCGCATCAAGAGACTGTGACGATGGACGCCTCCCTGGAAGGATGGGGTGCATATACAGGAAATCTGCACATAAGAGGCCTGTGGCTCCCAGAGGAGAGGTCATTGCACATCAACTCCTGGAGCTCCGAGCTGTTTTGGGTCCTCAAGTCATTCCTGCCGTCCCTCAAGGGCAAGGTGGTGCTGGTCTTCACCGACAACACCACCACAATGTTCTACATTCGGAAGCAAGGGGGCACCAGATCCTCAGCTCTCTCCAAGGAAGACTGGGACCTGTGGCACTGGGCCGTCGCCCAGAGGATATTCCTGGTACCCTTTCAACTGCAGGAGTGAAGAACAATGTCGCTGACTCACTCAGCAGGGAGCTGCGCTCTTGCCACAAGTGGTAACATCGGCAGGATCAGGTGGACGTACTGTTTCGACGATGGGGCAATCCCCAGATCGACCTGTTTGCGACAGCGACGAACACCAAGTGCCGGAGGTTCGCCAGCAGGTTTCCCCAACGGGGGAGCATGGGGGATGCGTTCTCATTCCCCTGGGACGGCCTGTTTCTCAATGAGTTCCCACTGTTGCCGTTGCTCCTGCGACTCATCAGTCAACTCGGACAGTCCCGGTGCAGGATGATCCTCATCGCACCGCGTGGCCAAGGCAGGTATGGTACCCGGACCTTCTGGACATGTCAGCGTCCCTTCCAGTCAAGCTCCCAGCGGATGCAGATCTTGCCAGGGAAGGAGGCGTGAATCTACACCACGACCCAGGGTCGCTGAACCTGCAGGCCTGGCTCCTGCATCGCTAGAGTTTGGAGGATACGAGATCCCGGCGGACTGCAAGGAGGTACTTGCCAAGGCCAGGGCGTCTTCGACACTCAAGTGCTACGGATATAAATGCAAGAGGTTCACCGTCTGGTGCTGTGCAGAGAAGATAAACCCTCTATGGATTACTGCCCCTCAAGTGCTGCCATACTTGCTGTTGCTGGCCAAGGCGGGGCTGGCGCACGCCTCTCTCAAGATCCACCTGGCGGCTATCTCCCGCTACATTAGAACTCCGGGACGATCGTCGCTGTGGTCGCATCGTCTGGTTAAGGAGTTCATGAAAGGACTTTTCTGCTCGTTCCCGCCGGTGAAGGCTCCGGCCCCGGTGTGGGAGCTCAGTATGGTGCTGACTAGGCTCATGGGTCCTCCGTTCAAGCCTCTGCATTCAGCACCTCTGAAATTCCTGTCATGGAAGACAACGTTCCTGGTGTCCACCACCTCCGCACAACGAGTGGGAGAGATCCAGACCCTCTCCCGTAAGCCTCAGTATTTGACTTTCCACGCAACAAGGGTCGTGCTCAGAACGCACCCCTCCTTCATGCCAACGTGCCATCAGACTTCCATCTCAACGAGCCCTTGGTGTTACCTGTTTTCTTCACATCGCCTTTGTCGCCTGCTGAGAGGACTTTGCACTCTCTGGATGTGGCTAGAGCGCTGAAGTTCTACGTGGACCGCACGAAGAGTTTTCAGAAGACATCACAGCTGTTTGTGAACTTTGGCTCTGTGAACCAAGGGAAGGCCCTCTCCAAGGCTTCCATTTCCAGGTGGCTCTTCGACTGCATCATGCAGTGTCACCGGTTGGCAAACCGACAGTTGCCTGGCCGTCCGAGAGCCCACTCGACCAGAGCGATTGCTGCAACTACGGCGTTCCTGTCTGGTGTGACCCTGCTGGACATCTGCAGGGCTGCTACGTGGAGGTCGACACATACCTTCACGAAATTCTACTGCGTTGACCGGGATTCCAGGAAGGAGTAAAGAGTCGGCCAATCAGTGCTGCGCAACCTGTTCGTTTGAAGGTGAGCCTGGTGAGGAGGTAAGCAATGCTTAATGTCGAGTTGTTGAAATGCTTGATGGTGAGCCTTGCCACCTCCCGTGGTTGTGCATGTGTGCGCTGTATTCTTGTATTCATGAGCATGTGAATCCATGCCAGACCCCATGCTGGAGAAGGAACAAGTTACTTACCTGTAACTGTTCTCCAGCATGGGTCTGGCATGGATTCACATGCGAAACCTCCCGCCTACCCCTCTGCGGCTCGTCTCTTGGTCCTACTGCCACTTTACGTGCTACCAAATCTGAAGATGGCTGCCCGAGGAGGGGCTTAGGTAGAGGGTAGTCATTGGCTGGGGGCAGTATGACCCAGAGACCAGTGATTGGTTATTAGGAGAAAGACAGTTCAGAAACAAAACTGATTTTTTCTGATTTTTTCTTTACCGAGGATTCCCAGCCTGACGTTGGGGAATATTCATGAGCATGTGAATCCATGCCAGACCCATGCTGGAGAACAGTTACAGGTAAGGAACTTGTTCCTTTCGTTACCGTACATTAAGTATAGTATCCTTGAAATGTTATCCTGAGCTGTGCATTAATGCAAATTGTTTATGATCTAGTTAACAGAAAATCCTTATTGTGTGCACTGTTGTTGTCCAGCTATTTTGTTGTAGATTTTAATATTTTTATGCTGATTCTGAATTTTATTAGGATTACTACAAAACTGGAATAATACGTTGTCCTGATGGAATATCTATTCCTGAACTAAGAGAAGCATGTGACTATCTTTGTATTTCATTTGAATATAGCACTATCAAATGTAGAGATCTCAGTAAGTACTATTTACATTTATTTTATTTTAACTATAGTGATTATTTTTGTATATTGTTTAACACATTCGAGCATGAAAATTGGATTTTTAAAACATGGCATCATTGTTTTTTCTGAAAGGTGGGTGGGCAAGTAATATTGAACAAACATAAGGTGTGAATCATGTTTTAAATGGGACAAGAGCGCTTATTTATATTCAAATCATTGGGGTTCGTTGGCACGGTTGTAAACTAGTAATCTGTTTTTGATACTCTTTCTTGCAGATTTTAAGCCTATGCACTAATTTGATCTAGATTTATCAAGTGATTGCAAATTCTTAAACCTCACTGGACCTTCTGGGCGAGCTCCTTAGTTTACATACTCAACCTAAAAGAAATGCACTCAGCCCATGGTGATGGGTGACTAAATATTTAGCAGTGCTTTCTGTAAAATGATGCATGCCATCATAAGTACACTTCATATTTAGTTCAATGCTTCCACCCAAAAGCCAACGGTGCACAGTGAAACCTTTATTTGCTGTTTACTGCAAGCAAAGGTGTTACGAATTAAATGTCAAATGTTTAAAAAATGACCATACTCGCCAGCAAGGTAGAGTACCATGCAAATGATATTCGCCCTTCTTAAAATCTCCTCGCTAATGCGAGTGAGCTAGTATATTTTGCAAGCTCTGGCTTAGTTTATCTAAAATGTATATGTTACCCTATCAATCAAATCATTATTCTGCTTTTGATTCTTCAAATTGAGTGTCGGCGTATACTGTTCTTTTTGGAGTTTTGTTTTTTTGTTTACATTTTTTTTTAATTGTTATATTTATTCAAATTTTTAGCAGTCAACAAATATAATAAAACATTTAACCAGTTTGAGTCCAGTGATTACAGAATTATAAACATATTTTTATTTGGCAATTAAAATGGATTAGTAGGTAGATAACTGATGACAAATGTAAAGAAAAGGTACTGTGACAGAGTTAGTAATCCGACCCTGTCCAGAAGGGAGGGGGGGGGGGGGTGTCCCCTCTCAGCCTGGCGATTGGAGGCCACCACAGTGGAAACCAGTGCAGTTTATGCCCCAGAGTGGGAAGGTGGCATTTGATATTGATATTTTATTTCTATCGTGCTCATACTCAAGTGTTTCAGAGCGTGGCAAGGCAAGGGAGGGGAACAGGGGAGAACAAAACGATCTTACTAGGTCCAGTGACATTGAGAACACGCAAGTCCATGGGAGAGGGGGAGGGGAAAAGTGCATGGAAGGGGGGAGAAGTGGAGTGTGCAGAGCAAATGGAGAAACAGATAAATAAATAATAAAGGCAACAAACAGTGGTAGTGCAGCCAGCAATTGGCAATTGCTGGGCTTAAGGCAGCAGACAGGGTAGGTCTGTTAAGTGCAGGAAGAAAAAAAGGGGGGTTTGTATGGGTACAAATACAGACCTCAGTGCAAGGGGTAGCCCGGGGGTAGTGCGGGAGGGTGGCAGGATGAGCAGGTACCTGGGCCCACAGGACAGAGGGTGTGCCAGGTGCACAGCTCCAAGAGAACAGATGAGCAGGGTAGAGGGGGAGCAAAGGCAGAAGCAAAGAGGAAGGTATTGAGGTGCCTCCGGAACCAGAGATGGTTCGCCTCAAGTTTTAGAGTGGCAGGGAGGCTGTTCCAGAGGGTGGCCCCAGCCGAAGACGGAGATCTACACCCAGCTTGTTTCTTTGAAAAACGACTGACCCTGAGGGAGTTAGAGGTAGAGGAGCGAAGAGCTTGAGAGGGGAGGGATAGCTGAAGGTATTTTGGACTCAGGCCCCAGACAGCCTTGTGGACAAAGCAGAGGGTTTTGAATTTAATCCTTGTATCCACTGGAAGCCAATGGAGAGATACGATCCCAGAGTTTGAGGCCAAGGACAAGTAAAGCAGTTCTGTTCTGGATTGGTTGCAAAGGACGGAGATTAGAGGCAGGTAGATTTAGAAAGAGGCTGTTAAAATAGAGAGAACCAGAGCTTGGGAGACCATGAGCTTCTGGGGGAAGGAGAGGAAAAGCAGAGTACCTCTAAGGAGGTGCAGTAGGAAGTTTGACTTTTTAGGGACCGCAGAGATGTGGGCAGAGAAGGAAAGTGTGGGGTCAAAGATTCCCCTGAGGTTCTTAGCCTTACAGGTGTGGGTAGGAGGAGGGCCAAGGGAGGCTGACCAGAGAGTGAGGGGAAAGGATGGTGAAGGTGTGCAGATGAGGAGGATCTCCATCTTGCTGGCATTCAGACAAAGATCATTGGCTGCACACCAATCTTGAATGGCAGTTAGGCAATCGGAGATGAGAGAGGGAGAGGAGGTGGCCGAGGGCAGTCTGAAAATGAGTTGTCATCAGCGTAGCACTGGAAATTTGGCCAGAAAATGGCAATACAGTGGGCGAGAGTTTCAAGGTATTGGTTGAAAAGCCAGGGTGAGAGGTTAGACCCCTGGGGAACACCACAGGTAGAGAGGAAGATGGATGATAGCAAGGACCCAAGTTGGACCTGGCAGGGTCGATCAGAGAGGAAAGCGGTCAGCCAGGCCAGAGCCTGATCAGTGATTCCCAGGTTATCACGGAGACGGTTGAGCAGGATGGTATGGTTGACCGTGTCAAAGGCAGAAGAGCGATTGAGGAGGATGAGGACAGAGGGAATGTTAGGGTCAAGGTTGGAGATCAGATCTTCACGAATGTTCAGGAGAGCAGTTTCCATGCTTCTGGCAGCTCTGAAGTCAGACCGGTGGTCATGGAGACAGCCAACAGAATTGGAATGAAGGTTAAGCTGAGAGATGGCCACCTTTTTCCAGGAGTTTGCCCAGAAATTGGAAATTGGATGATAGTTAGCCGGACAAGAAGGATCAGCAGTGGGTTTCATGAGAAGAGGATGCACAAGGGAGTGCTTCAGAGGGGAGGGGAAGTCTCCTGAGGCAAAGGAGTGGTTGCAAAAATCGGTAAGGGCCGAAGTGAGGGTGTCAATGTAGTCCTTGATGGTTTTAGAGGAACAGGGATGAACCTGTTTTGACGAGGCTTTGGGAGGGCTGCAGTCTCTGTTCCTGCTCAGTGTGCCTATATGATTGCTGATAGTAGCACTCTTGATCACCCCATACATATATTTGAAAATGCTGGCCAGTCTTTCTCTTAATTTTAGAAAACCGTATGTACCAGTATTCCTGGAGGATCATCCACAACAAAACATCCCATTAGAGTGTCCAGGGAGATTCCTTTTGCCAGTGCTTCCCCCAACGGCAGAGCAGATGGCAAGCCTCTACTTGCCAACATCAATTACAAGTGTCAGAAAGGACTGCTGACTGCCACTCAGATAAACAGACTAGACTGTAAATCGGCCAGGGAGTGGGACCATGAGGAATGCTGGTTTTCAAACAGAAACTTGGGACACTTTTTTCAGAGCGGACAGAAATTGATAAACCTGGGAGAGAAAAAAGCAAGGAGGAATAAGCACATGATGAGCACGTAGGTGATAAAGTCTGGATATAACATTGATTTTGTTTCTCTTTAGTAGCCAATCATGTGTTTTTGAATGGCCCCCATTTGACTAAATCGGTCTTCAGTTATGTTAAAGTTATGTTAAAGGAAGAGAGAAATTTGCTAGATGGTGATCCTGTCTGGGGGGAGGAGGGGGAGAGTCTGTCTTCATTCATAAGTATTTGATTTCCTTCTGTGCCTATTGCAATGGGGAAAACACTCTTAAAACACTCTTTCTCCAGCTTGGGGTCTGGCATCGATTCACATGCTCATGAATATTCCCCGTCGTCAGGCTGGGAATCCTCGGTAAAGAAAAAATCAGTTTGTTTCGTTTCTGAACTGTCTTTCTACTAATAACCAATCACTGGTCTCTGGGTCATACTGCCCCCAGCCAATGACTGCCATCTAACTAAGCCCCTCCTCTAGCCGCCAGTCCTCGTGCTTAGCTCTTGAGCTTTTACTGTGTTTTGCGTTTTTCAAAGAGTTTTACTCTTATTTTTTGGTCAATTCGAGCCTCAAGCTCCACTGATTCTTCTTCTGATCAACGGGGACCCGTTTCGGAATTTTTCTACGCCTCTTAAGGGCGGATTTTCATCTAAACTTCTTGGAGGATTCCGGAAGACCTTAGAGGCCTACCCCGATTCGGTCATGGCCCAGGACAAGGGAGATTCAACACCTACTGGATCCAAACTGTTCAGGAACTGCCCGGGATGTGGATTACGGAACGTCTTCAAGGAAGATGAGCACTCCCGGTGCCTCTACTGCCTTCACAATGACAAATCGCACGTGGAGAAGGACTGTGCGTTCTGTAAGAACATGTCCATCCCAACAATGAAGGATTGTCATACATTACTCACCAACTGGCTGGAGGGGAAGAGCCAAGCAGCAGGTGAGAAGAAGAAATCTGAGCGGTCTTCTAAGATCTTTGAGGGCGTTCCAGCGACGGGGGCCCAAAAAAAGGCTAAGCACCGCGAGTCCGCGGGCATGGGGGAGCGCCATTGGTTCGAGCTCCTCGGCTGCCAGGCAGAGCGCGATGTCACCGACGCCATCATCCACGAGCCAACGCTCTGGCTTGGTGAAGAGGAAGGCAAAGAACCCAGGTAAGCTTCGGGAGAAGCCCCGGTTGATCCCGATGGAGAAAGCCGAGGGGGTGGGGCGAGTCGGTGACCCTCCCCCTAAGGTGAAGGCCTCAGACGTGCCCAAGGTCGTGAAGGCCCTGAATCACTGGGCGAAGGCCTCGATTGAAGGAGTTGTGGCGGCCCTCGCGAAGCCTGCGGAGGCTACCCCAGTGGAGACTACCTCCGGCCTAGAGTTTCCCTGCCACCCAGGAGGGAAACATCTTTCCAGCCTATCGAGAAGACCCCCGTGAAACCCTGGGTTGAGAAAGGGGGGGGATACGGTAGCCCTAACTGACACGGATACCACATCCGAGGATGAGCTGGCTGGTGTGAAAAAGATCCTGGACAAGAAGTTTGAGGGGGCCAGAGCATGTGGAAGGGATCCCGACGAGGCAGACTGAGGGAGCAATGGTGGGGCCGACGAGGAACCGCAGACCGTCGAGGAAGCAGATGAACCCGCGCCCCAGCCTTCGCTCCCTCAACCGCTGCCACTAGACAATTCAAGAGCAATCTTGATAGCTTGGCAGACCCTGTGTATGGAGATAAGGACAAGGTTGCCCTTACCACCAGCGGACAATCCAGCGGCGCCTGGACTGTCAGGGAGCCCACTGAACAAGCAGAGGCCAGTCCATCCTCCACCTCCCTTCCAGCCTTCACCACACCCCCCCCCTCCCCCTCGGAGGGACGAGACTGGGACGACGGGGACAGATGACGACGGCAGTGGTAACGATGGGACGGAACTCCTGTCACCCCCCCTGCCTGGGCCTCCCCTCCCGACGAAATTGGCTCCTTTCATGCCATTATCGCCAGGGCATTGGCGCTTTTCCAGCTATGCCCCGAAGAGCAGAAGAAGGAAGGGTTCCTCTAACAATGACGTGAGGCCAAGAGGAAGACCGTCCTCTTGGTCCCCCTACTGGATGACATCTGGGACGAAGGACTGTCCCTTTTGAAGAACCCGTCCACGGCCCCTGCGAAGAGGGACCAGTACGAGAAGAAGTACCGGGTCCCGGACTCAACTCCGATGTGCCTAAGGGCACAGCCGTCCCCAGATTCGGTGGTCTCCTCAGCGGCCAAGAAAAAATCAGCAGGGGCCACGGCATCAACTTCCACTTCCCCGCCGGACGCCGAGGGGAAGAAGCTGGATGCCATGGGACGAAGGGTCATCTCGTCGGCAGCGACGACCATCAAGGCGGCCAACGCCCTCGCGATCGTGGCATGCTACGACATGGATCTCTGGCTCTCCAGCATTGGATCTTTCATGGATTCACATGCTTGGAATATTCCCCGTCGTCAGGCTGGGAACCCTCACTATCTTAATTAAAGCGTTTTCCATTGGAAAAAACTCAACACACTTGTGTCCTATCGACGTCCTTTTGGGACTCATATGCATGGCCCAATAGGACGTACGGCATAAATAGCCCCACCCCCGCGGCTCCCTTCAGATTTCAACCGTCTCCAAAGTAGTCAGGATCACCTCGTGCTTCTACACTTTGTTAGGTTGTACTTTCTTTCCCAATGTCAGGGAAAGCTTTGTTCCGCTCGTGTGCCACGTGTGGCGAGAAGAAAGTTTGAGGGGGACGGGCACATGGATTGCCTTTATTGTCTCTACCCTCATCACTCTGCGGACACCTGTGAGATCTGGAAGCGGTTCTCGCAAAAGACGTTGAAGGACCCCGTAATCGGCGTCTAATATTGTGGCTGAAAGAAGGGGCCTACCCTCCATCTGAGGTAGGGTTGGTGCACAGTCTGGCATCGAACAGAGCAAAGTCCCCTGTAGTCCCTCGCCGGTCGGTGTCGGCTGAGCCTCTGGCAAAGAAGCCGCGGCCTATGGAGAAGTCGTTCCACTTCAGGGACGAAGGATGCCCCTTCATCGTCAAAACATGGTCATTTGGACCAAGGCCGTAAGCCAGAAAAATCTTAGTCTTCATCTACTTCAAAAAAGGATGGAAAGGACCCTTTAAGGTGCTCCTCCTCAGGAGACTATCATAAGTCTTCCTCAAGTAAGGAATCTTCAAAACACCGGCCTAAAGACTCAAAGGCGGGATCGTCTAAAAAGTCTGCGCCACAACAGCCAGTACCTTCAACGGGAGTCCCGTAGTCGACCGCTTCAATACAGTCCGCACAGTCGATCCCTGCGGTGGCATCGTCGACACCAGTGGCGGCGATCGATAAGGGAGAAGTAGAAACTCCCAGGTTTTCATAGTTGACGGTGGGCCCGCCAGAGACTTGGCACAGTTCTGCCGGATACTCTATTACAGCAAGAGTCGGCGTTATCGGTGTTGTCGATAGAGGAGGGGTGGGAACCGGTGGTTCATCCATCGGATCTCAGCTTACGGGGCGTTGGCCCGTTGACGACGTCGGGGATGCAAGATGATGTTCCTCAGTCGATGTTGTCTTTGCAAGTTTTATCTACGCTGCAGTCCCTCTTAAGCCAGTTGGATGCAAGGCTGCCTCCTATGGGTGCGCCTTCGGTGAAGCCCCTCGTTGACGCGACAGGCCCCGCTCCACTTTCAATGTCAACGGCTGAGTTGCCGCTCTCCCGTCCGGTCAGTCAAGAACCTTCCCGTTCACATCCAGAAGAGGGTGAGCTACAGGACTCTTGAGTCGGATCAAGGTCCCAGGGACTCCATCTCGGACATTTCATCATCGCCGTCAAGAGACCCTACGTGGGAATCGGATGGAGAAGTGGAAGCTCCTAGAAGCCCGGAACAACAGTCACCTCCAGATGACATCGGAGCCTTTCATGCGATGATGGCAAAAGCCTGTGTTGAATTTGGTCTGACCCCAGAGGAAGAAAAGAAGGAATGCTTCTTATTTGACCATATGGGGAAGAGAAGGAAGTCTATCTTCTCGGTCCCGATTCTGGACCACGTTTGGCAGGAAGGCTTGCGTACCATGCGCCATCCATTTTCAGAGCCTGCAATCAAGGGCAGGTTAGAATAAAGGTTTAAGGCTCCAGACTCTACACCTAAGTGTTTGACTGCACAGCCCTCTCCTGAATCAGTGGTATCAGCGGTGGCTAGCAGAAAGGCTAGATCACAACACAAGTGCAAAACACCTCCAGACAGTGAAGCTAGAAGACGGGATGCTTTTGGTAAGAAAGTCTTAACAGTGGGAGCAACGACGTTCAAGGAGGCTAACTCGTTAGCTATTATGGCACGATACGACCGTGAAATGTGGCATCGCCTGGCCCTCATCTTGGAACACTTGCCCGAAGAACACCGAAAGACAGCTATGCTATTGGTGCGTGAAGGTGAGGAGGCATCAAATCATAGCATCAACATCGCTGTGGATTTGGCAGAGTCGGGATTCAAGCAAATAAATAATGGAGTGGTACTATGAAGGCAGGCCTGGTTAAAATGTACAGACTTTAGGCCGGAAGTCCATTCTAAAGTGCTGGACATGCCTCAAGGGCATGAAGGAGGATTCAGATACGGCAAGATCACTGGGGGCATTACAGAGTGGAAAAGCATTTCAGCATTTTCGCCCCTTCCGCTGAGCTTCAGGGAATTCTCGATTTGCCACATCCAGAGACCGGAATTTTAATAAATCGGCATACTCCTCCCAGGGATACAGGCGAGCTGTCCAGGCGACACGGAGAAGCTGGGATTTCCAGACTTCTAGAAGGAGAGGAGGACAGTCTTCGTCTACAAAGAGTAAGCAATCAAAATCTCAGCAGTGACAATCTTCAATGTGTCCTGGGAGGCAGAGTGTCCCATTGCATCAACGAATGGGAAAGGATTACATCAGACCATTGGGTGTTGGACACAGTGAAACTAGGCCACTCTTTGCAATTCAAGATCACGCCGTCGCCCATTCCTCCCGTGTATTCGGCGCAACCCCATCTTCACATCTTAGAGCAGGAAGTTGTGCTTATGCTGCAAAAAGGGGTTATAGTATTGGTTCCGGTAGCATAGAGAGGCATGGGGGTCTACTCAAGTTACTTTGTGGTTAAAAAAAAAAAAGGGCAAGTGGCCACCCATTTTAGACCTTCGAGCTCTCAACAACGCCTGAAGTTTAAGAGGCTTACACTTCAAGATGTCATTCGGTCAATACAACTGGGGGATTTTCTGGCGTCGTTGGACTTACAAAATGCATATTTCCACATACCCATGCGTCGGCGGCACAGAAAATTCCTGAGGTTGTGGTGGGTCGAATTCAAAGTGCTCCCATTAGGTCTAAAATCGTCTCCCAGGACGTTTACGAAATGTTTGGCCCCGTTGGCGGCATGGCTATAATGAGAAGGTCATCACGTCTACCCACCTGGACAACTGACTAATAAGGGGCTTGTCGCTGGCAGCAGCGCAGGCAAGCTTCGACGTTACCATGCAGCTGCTACAACGGTTGTGCTTCGCAGTCAACTTCGAGAAATCCTTTCTCTCTCCCTCCAAGAGCTTGGTGTTTTTGAGTGCGGAATTCCAAACCCAGTCATGGCTGGTAAAACCTTCTGTAGAGGGAGAGTTCAGAAACTCTAGCAAAAAGCGGAGGAGTGGAAAGCTGGAACCAGAGTGTCAGTCAGAGGCTACATGTCGCTTCTAGGAGCCATGGCGTCATGTGTCCCGTTAGTGGAGAACTGTCGTCTCTTCATGAGACCAATACAAACATTTCTGGTGGACCGGTGGTCTCAAAGTCGCGGATTGTTGTCCGACAAAGTGATGATCAACAGCGACCTACTGGAAGATCTTTGGTGGTGGCAACTCTCAGACAATCTGACAAAGGGGGTGCCTCTGCTAGAGCTGGAGTTTCAATCCACAATTGTGATGGATGCTTCCCAAACAGGATGGGGAGCTCATCTGGGGTCTTTACAAGTTCAAGGTCGATGGTCCCCAGGAGAAGCGAACCTTCACATCAATGTACTGGAACTAGGGGGCATGGCTAGGTGGCCATGTGAGCAGACGTGCTTGTGGTGAAGCTCCTGATGATCCGGCATTAATCCTGTAAAAAAGTGCAGATGCACGAGCCTTTGAAAGACTACAAAAGCGGGCGCTGGTGTATGAAGACACCGGGCACAGAAGTCGACAGATTGGAGCCTGCATACTGCGAGGAGTCGGCAGATATGAGGTTGCGAAGTTCCTGAGGACGGAGACCCACGGAGGCAAGATGGCGGGGGCTCTGGGCGGCTGCGAGACAAAGGAACCCACGTGTGGACCCACGAATGTACCCATTGTTTGAGCCATCGCGGAGTGGGCTGTGTGTGGAAGTGAAACCTGCTGCGTGACACAGACGAGCATATTGTGCCCCCAATAGCCGCTTTGCAGAGGAGAGGCAGCCGGCGCTAGGACCACACATGCGGCGTGGCAGGAGCTGCTGAATTTCTTCGGCCGGGGCATGGTAGTGCCCGGGCATCTCAGGGCAGGAAAGAGGAAGTAAACAGATCCTAGCCCGACAGCGACTGGCCTGTGGAGGCGGCAGCAGTGGTGCTGGACCGGAGGTAGCGCAAGTAGCACCCGGGTGGCGCTGCGCACTCGGGCACCGAATCCACACAAGAAGGTGGGCATGGGCGACGGATCCGCACGGCTCGCGGCCCTGGCATCCTGCATCTGTGGAGGACGGTGCCGCGACCCGACCCACAGATGACCGCTGAGGGCTGCGGTGGCTGCAGTCAGTTGGGGAGTGCCTATCAAACACAGCGAGACGCTGGCAGACTGGTCCCCTGCAAGGCTAGCTAAAGGGGGCAGACCAAGCACCCAGAGGGCAGGGGGAGAATCCTAAGCAAGTCACAACCCGTTAGCGCTCCCCCCGCCCGTGTCCGATTCTTGAACTGGATATTGGGACTTAAACACTCTCTCACCTGTCGGGGGGGGGGGGGGGTTAGAGGGTAGAGGGTAGAGGGGGGAGGAGAGGACAATGGCCAGCTGACAGACCTCAGGTGGGAGGCAAGCTTAGCCCGGAGAAGGGCACTGCAGTGAATATAGACACTGCCAGCACGGGGGAGACGGGCATCCCAAACAGATCAAATCACCCAGCAGGCACTGGGCAGACAGAGCAGAGGCAAGGAGCGGGATACAGGGGGAGATCGGGCGGACCTGTTAAGGCCCGCTGCGAGCCTGGATACACGGTGCCCACAGTTGATGACCCACAATGCCCGAGGCCGCTGGCAAGGTCGGAGAGAAGATCCACACTGTTACGTGGGAGGGCACAATCCATCTGGGCAGATAGGCAGTTCGAGACGCTCCTTGGGCGGTCCCTCTGTGCCCAGGGGATAACAGAGGTTTGCCCCTGAGGGGGCTGGAAACCATAAGAAGGGGGGCTCGCCTTCGAATCTCAGCTGCGGCACCATGTCCAACTGTCATGATCTCTGCTTCCAAAAGGTCATGGTTTTCCCAACTCCCTTGGAAGCAGATCCATAACCCAGGTTCCGAGTGCCAACCAGTCCCAATTGGGACCTTTTGGACCCAGTCCTGGCGCCAGTGGCACCAGGCTCATAAATATGCCCAGTCCCAGCGCTGGAAGCGCCGGGCTCATAATGCTTGGGTGGACTTACCTGCAGCAGACCATGCTGCTTACTTGCCTGCCAGTTGAGCCTCTGATCCTCTTCTGTTTGGAACTACTTTTCCTGTTGGGTGGGGCAGGAGCCACTCCCTAGATTCAGAACACTGGAACTCTTCTGGAAAGCAGGAACTCTTTTCTTACCTAGGCGTGGCTGTGGAAGGAGACACCTAAGCACTACAGGAGGCTATTTAAACCACACCCGATGGATGAATCTTGCTTTGCGTTATTCTGCATCCTCTGCAGCAGACCGCTCATCGTGTCTTCTGCATCTGATCCTGGGCCTAAGGAAAAAGGCTTACCATCCTGAATCCAGTCTTCAGCAACACCTATAAAGACAAGAAAGAACAGGTTAGCATTACGGTCTTCAGTGACAGCTCTTCACTTACCTGATCCATCGGCTGTCACCAACGCCTCGCGCTGCATTCCGGCATCTGAAAGACAAAGGCTTACCTACTCTTCATGCGCTCCGGAGGTCTTCACACTGCATTCCGGCATCTGAAAGACAAAAGCTTACCAACTCTTCGCACGCTCCGGAGGCCTTCGGCGCTGCATCCCGCATCTGAAAGACAAAACAAGGTGCGTTTAAAGACATTGGGGAACTTTAATACTCACGTGCCATTACTCCTTTCCACATCTAACCCAGTGGGTATTCCGGCACCCTGCAGCCGCTCCGAACTTGTACCTGCAAAATAAAAAGACAGTTAGAGCGCATCGTGAAGCAGGCAACAAGCGCTTACTTACGTGCTTCCAGGCGCTTCTATTCATCACACGGGCTCCATCTTCAACTCACTTCAGCCCGTCATCCGCCATCGCCGGAACCCTGCAAAACAAGAAACATCATTACTAAAGACTTTAAAGACATTAGAATTACTCGAAACTTACCGTTCGTGCAGTAAACGACGGACAGCAGTCCTCTGAAGTCAAGAGGCCTGCTCCCCTTATCCAGTGAAGAAACTGGTTACAGCACCCTGCCCCGAGGCAGATGAAGAGCTCGGCGTTCACTTACCTAAGGTGAGAGCGTTAACCTTTGGGGTTCTACAGGAGAAGAGAAAGGGAAGAAGAGAGAGACATTCAATAACCCAGTTCCTTAATCCCATATTTTCTATCTGCAGACATCTTACCCTTCGAGTCAGACATACAGTGCACAGAGGTCCAGCCCAAAGAGCCAGCCGTGTGTTACACATCACCTTTGAAGATACGGTATACGCCCAGTCAAGACCGGCGCCTCTACGGGAATCAGGTGAGCGTTACACCAACAAACCTAGACTGAAGGGCAAGCAACCTACGCTGGACGAATACGCCAAAACACGGCCCGGAAGGTGCCAGAAGCAAAGACCAGACCTCCGCCGGGAGCGCAGCCAACATGGGCACGAGCCAGGTGGTCCTTGCTGCGATCGCTGACCTGAAAGTGGCCTGGGAGACAAAGTTTGGACTAGCTATGACCGAATTGAAAGCAGCGGTGGAGCTCATGGCTGGGGCAGTGCAAGAGGAAGTGAACCTTCTTCGGCATGATGTCAGGTCACTGGCAGAGCGCACTGAGAATCTTGAGAAAGAGATGGGCCTGAACACAGCGGACTGCATCACACAAATCGGAACTTCATGCCCTAGTGCAACGCGTGGGCAATCTCGAAAGCAGGGCGGAGGAGGCGGAAGGACGTGCCCGGAGGAATAAATCCACATTGTTGGTTTGCCGGAGGGAGCGGAGGGTCCCAACCCTACGGAGTTTGTTGAATCCATGCTGTTGCAGGAGATAACCGGGGGAGTGTTATCCCAGGCGTTCGCAGTGGAAAGAGCGCATAGGGCCCTGATGAGGAAACCGCCGCCAGGAACCTCCCCAAGGCCGGTGATTGCCAAGATCCTGAACTATCGAGATGGGAAAGGATCCTGGAATACTCCCGGAAGGGTGGAACAATACAAAGGGGGACAGCAAATGTAACGGCATACCCGGATTACACCCTGATGGTACAGTGTAGCCGTTTGAACTTTGGGACTGTGAAAAGGAGACTGCGCGAGTCAGGCCATAAGTACATGTTGCTCTACCCAGCGAAGTTGAAAGTCTTCCACAGAAATAGAACCCTGTTTTTCGATTCACCGGAAGAAGCTATGGGATGGCTCGACATGCAGGGCAGCCCTCAGGAGTCGGACGTCCAGACGATGGAAGGAGAAGGAAGAGATAAGTAACCTGTGTCCAGGGCACCGAGGGGTGTCGCGCCTTAAGACAATGGGACTTGATTATTGCATAAGTTGAAACGGGGAAATATGTGGAAATGAACCGTGAGCACTGACACTTTTGATGCACGAGAGCCTCACAGAGCTAGTCCTCATACCCCCATACGTAGTATTTAGTTAGATCACCGGTAGTCCGGTGACACCCTGCTGGGTTTCTGCCCTCGGCATTTCGAGGCAGGACCAAACGCGGGGTCACCAATGAATCCTGCCAAAGACAAAACAAACAAAGGGACCAAACTTGGTTGATGCACAGTAAATCTCAAGAAGGACCTTTCCAACCAGAAATGGCGAAAAAAGAAGACCGGGCCATTTTGACAAAATGGGCAGCCATGGGTGCTTTACTCCAGCTGCATTTGCAGCCTGCGGTACAAACACGCAATGGTAGGAAACTGTAAACCCCTGCCACCAGCCATTAATTGTAGAAAGATTAACATACAAATGTTACATGAGAAACTAGACAAAGGGGATACTAAGTAACCCCTCCAGCACCCTATTGTAAGTTGGTGTGTGCTGGGTCTAGAAAGTTATAATGGTAAGTAAAGTCAGTTTCACATGACTGCTCTTGGAAACAGTAGTTTCACCAAGAGGAAGGTATTTCAACCTTTGGGAAATCTAAGACTTCCCTGTGTCACTGCACTGAGGGTGCTGTGTCTCACAATGTAAAGATGATGCCTATGGAGTTTGTCAGACTCCAAAGCCAAAAGAAACAGAGTCCAAATCACAGAGAAATACATGAGTGGGGGACAAAGGTCTCGCTCTCTCCAGGTTAGAAATTAAAAGTCCTAAAGTCCTGGAAAAAGTGCTGGGGTTTTCTAAGGTAGAAGGGGAATTGGCACATTTCTGATCATTCTCCCCAACAGGTACACTTTTTTTGTTTTGCCCTAGACTAACACTCAGAGGATTGTTGGTTACTCTAGGTATGCCTAAGGGACAAGCTGGTGCCAGCAGTTACTTTTTCCCTTTTTTTGGCGTAATTTACATTAGCCGTACCGCATGTACCGCCCAACTGTGCTAGTGTGCAAACATGGCTGTGCCACATGGTTTTTAGTTTGTCCCTTGGCCATCTTGTCTCTAACCCTTCTTCCTGCTCTGTGGGGCCAGGAAAATCCTTATATGGACTTCCAGTGCCCAGGAAAGCAGAGGCATTTGGCAGGCTACTGCAGTGTCATGTGTGTTTGCTGACTGGAAGTGGGCTGGGACTGTCTGGTCCCAATCCACAAACTGGCTTGTGTGTGTCCGAGTGGTATACGTGAGTTGTGCCACCAGTGGACCTGATTGGACATGTGTGTATCTGTCAGATCAGTCATTGGCTAGTGGAAGTTTCAGCTCTTACCTGGCTTTTTGGATAAGTGGACCCCTGCAACTACTCTGTAGAGATCCTCGAAGAAACCGAAGGAGCAGAGTATCCTGTCCAGCTTCAAGACCTGGAAGGAGCCCATGGACCAGTTGCAAGAAAGCCTGGCAACCAACATATGCTGCTGTCTTGTTGAAGATATCCAGCAGTTTGGCGAAGGAGCTACAACCCTTATAGTGGATGGAACATCCATTCTCAAGGTCAGCTCCGAGTCCTATGAACAAGAGCCTTCGGAAGTGCCCCGGATAGCCCAGTGGCTGACCAGCTCAGACTTTGGGATACCGTGCTGCAGACATCGCTGTTCGGAGCCGAGGCCTGGAACTTGGGGTATCCTCAGCTTGTGCTATCAGACTTACCTCTGCATAGGTTCGTGTTACTAGCATCAAGGGGACGTGTTAAGTGAGTTTTCCTAAAGTCCTACTGGCAGTAAGACTTTAGTAAGCTATCCCAGTGGTTTGTAGATCCCCCAACTCTTGGTATCAGTCTGTACTAGCTCAGGACCTTGGTAGAATGGCAGATCAGTCAGGCTTATCTTAAGAGGAAGATCTGAGCTGTAGGTAAGTACACTAAATCTTAGCTAGGCAGGCACAAAAAAGAAACACTTACACCTATGGTTACATAAAAAGTATATATTATATTTACACCAGAATCACCTTAAATACTTCACACGTGTATACCAGAACACTTGGGATTACTTATAATACACTTCAAAGGGCACTTTCACTTTTGTGTTTGTTTGCGCTTCCATTTGTAGCAACGTTAGTTTCCAGTTTTATTTTCATTTTACTTTTAACAACAAAACATGAAATAACAAAGAAATTCGTAGCAAAAACTATATACATAATTTCAAACACATAAATACCCCCTCTCCCCTTACAGATGCCAGGTACACATCATATAATATGAAATTGTAGCAACGTTAGGGAAAAGACAATGTTGTTTTTATCGGTTATTGCATACTCATCCGGTTTTCAACTGTTTATACAGCAATACATTTATTCTGCAAACATATAGTGAAGTCACTTAAAGGGAGGAAAATGGTTTGTTAGTGCAACATAAGCTTAGCTCAGGGTTCTAGAGACGGTTTCTTTGCCTAGCAAGTGTTTCAAGTCCAAAAACACAACCCTAGCTAAAGGCAGTTCGGAGAAGTCTTGACATTCGGCGAATTATGAAGTGTTCCTTTTGGATTTCTTACTAGAGTATTGAAGCAGCAAGTTAACTAACAAAGGGAGACTGTAAAACTGACTCGAAGGGGACACAAGACGTGGCTCGGGTCAGAGGTAAGAGGGGGGGTTACCCTGGACACCTCTATGTGCATTCCAACGCTCTGTAGCGACTTCTTGGCATCGGGGAAGCAATACCCTTTTCCCCACAGTACCTTAAGTTAGAAGAAAATGTTTGTGCTGGATGCTCTGCGATGTTGCAGCTCTGGACCCGACCTCCAGATTCCTTGGTCACATGACTGAAAGCCAGACAATGGATGGGATCTCTCAGCAGCAGTCTCGGGGGAGGACCTGTAGCACGACTTTCAGCAACTTCTTGGTTCACTCTGCAATTTTGGCACCTTTTCTGCAGCACCAACAAAGGACACAAATTGCCTGGTCAATCTTCGCTTCCTGCAGTCCCACACTCTGGTGAGGGGTCTGGATGAGTTGGATCGGATCTCTCCAGTGTCCTCAAGGATTTAGCAAAGATTTGGACGGATTCGGCCTTTCCACGACCATGCACTCGAAATGGGCAGCAGGTCTACTGGTATTAGGGTTCTGCAGCTCCTGAAGATCCTAGGACCTCAGGAAATAGCTTGTTTCAAAGTTTGTCTTGGTGCTGGTTGTTACCACAAGCCAAAGGGAAGGAGTTGTCCTCTTTGGAGCTCCTCTCACGCCTAGAAAACGGGTCAGGACAGCAGTGGTCGCTTCACGGTCTTGAAAAGGGTCTGCAGGCATCTCTGGTCGTCTTTGATTACTTCTGTTTCCAGTGGTCGACTTGCTTTTCACTCCAGAAGCCTCACCTTTTATACAGTTCCAGCACGCACTCCTCTGCAACCTGCATTTTGCAGAAAGGGGTGTTTGGCTGTCCAATCGGGACAGCCAGACCCCCTGTGGGAGCTGGACCTATTCAGGCACTCTGGCAGACCCAGGACAGGGTGGGTGGAAAACTTCTCTCCTACTTCCTGCCTGCCCAGAAACTCTGGAGCCTAGGCGGGGATACCTACGGCTTCCCGCAAAGGCAAAAACACACTGACCTCTTCCTCCCAGAATGGTAGAAGAATGGCTAACCAAGAACAACCATGCTAGTAATGGCGAAAAAAGAAGGCAAGCCTTATGTTGGTACTTGGGTGCCCCTATTGTGCACTACCGAGGCTATGGACATAACCTGCAGTATAGAAAATACACAACAGTTGGTAGAACACGTCCACTGCCACCAGCCATAACTAGGAGATTTTCTATGTAACTAAAATGTCACAGAAGCAGAGAGAAGGGGGATGCTAAGTATCCCCTTGGCACTCCACTGAAGGTGGTGTCTGCCAATCTCTGACTATAGAGGTTTGGGAGAGATACTAAGTGTCTCTCTATTCTTAAGAACTGTAGTTACTTGAGGATACAGAAAATAAATCTTAAAGGAGGACCCTAAGGGTCCCCAGCAACACTGCCATGAGGAGCTGTGTGCTGGAGTAGTAAAACACAGATGCCTTTAACAGCTATGGAGCAGGCAGACTTCATAGTACAGGTAGAATGCAAAGAATAGAGTTCCAAAAGACAGAGCCCACAAGAATGAATGAGAGGGAAAAGGAAAAATCCTCATTTAGGATTAAAGGAAAAATGTCCAGAAGTCCAGCAAATGTGCTCGGGGTCTCACCAGGAGAGGGGATGAAGCATAAAAATGATAACTCTTCCGAACAGGACCTGCTTTTTTATAAACTTGCATCAGCTTTGATAAAGACCCACGAGGTTGAAACACATGTCGGCTGACCATAACTGGGACCATGAGCCCACACCACAACTAATTTGATGAATAAAAACCTGCACTTTACACTAAACGCAAAATAGCGTGGAAAAGCAACTTTCTGAAAAACAGACTGCGAGGTATCCAGGAAAACCCCTTATTGTACAATGAAGGAGGTGTGGGCTTCACCTCAAAACTCATCCTGTGACCTTGCAATAATAATAAGGGCATCACAACAATAAACGGAGCTTAGCAAGGACGGTTTCAACCCTAGGGCCCCAGTCCATCGTACCAGTAGGCAATTGGCAGAGAAATGCAGCAAATTAGGTCAGCAAAAGGGACACTCACATCTTCCCTCTACAACATCCAACGTCCCTGGCCCTGCGGCTAAAATAATTGAAATGGGGTCTCCAGAGGCTTGCAACAAAGCAGCTGGCTTGAGAACTGGAGAGTGAGAAGCAGTAGCCTTTGAGAAAATGAGGCTGGACGTTAAGCTGATGGAGTAGTTGAAAGAATGTCTTTTCAATTGAAAAAACCTGAAATCCGAGCAGCTTGGTCCATGCCGCTTGGCCCACCAGGTATAATGCAGATATACCCATTTCTGTACCTGCCTCTCTGAAGTGTTAGTTGGTGTGCATATGGCTGAGCTGGACATCTTGTCTTTGCTTTCTCCTTTTAAGTTAACATGCAAGAGGCATAAAGAGTGATGAGGACAAGGCTGTCTGTTTACTCATTCGCCTACCTCAGAATGGATGTGATGCAATTCTTGACATGACTGAGAAAAACCAGGGTAGCTATTGTCGTTTGAAAGAGGCTTTTCTAGGGCAGTCAGGCAAGGTTAGGATTCCCTAGCTGAGAAGCTGCAGAAATCCAGAAAGCGAGAGAATGTAAGTTGGGATACCTGTCCGATTATTTCTATGAGGAAATTGAATTATTAAATTAGGTTTAACATTGTGGTTTTTTGAGGGGCTTCTCAACTTCCCATTGTGGGAACATTTTTTAGATGCTTGCCCCAGTCACTTCAGCACATCACCATCTCGAAGGCTATGGACTCCAAAAGGTTTGTGATAGCTTCTGAGATAAGGTTGCTATGTAGGGTGAAACGCAAGGGACCAATGGGCTCCCCGCAAGCAGGAGGACTTGAAAATATACGACTTTGATCATTTATAAGAGTAGTTACGCAAATCACAACCAGCGGGGAGTACTGGAAAGTGGTCTTATGTAGCGCACATCAGCCGTTTCGGCATCCTTGCGAGAAAATGGGGAGTGGGTGTAGAGAGAAAGGCAAGTGTGAATCCTGTAGTGTTTTTGCTTGCAGGCCAAAAGTCCTGAGTGTTGGTTTGATTCCAGGCACGTAGTGGCTGAGAAGCCCAGTTTGTGTGTTATTCAAAGGGGAGACCCAAAGATCATTTGTAATCCCCTCTGCATGGTCCTTGTAAGCAACTAGTGTGATGGGTCTAAAGAAGTGGGCAGTGGTGGTGTTGCTCCATTAATGCAGTGTTTGTAGGGAGCTTGCTGACGTTTTAGGGTTGATTGTATTAGTTTAGGATAGGGATGGACAATACAAGTTGGTTAAAGCGAGAAGGTTAATGGTTTAGTGAAAGAGACAATTGCTTTTAGATTGTTTGGCGGTTCAGTTTGAGTATTTGGTGGTCTGATGGTTTTTGCTGTGCCTTTTTAGTTCATAGCGC
Organism: Ambystoma mexicanum; assembly: GCF_040938575.1. Lineage (NCBI taxonomy): Eukaryota > Metazoa > Chordata > Amphibia > Caudata > Ambystomatidae > Ambystoma > Ambystoma mexicanum. Next base: position 729,395,116 of record NC_090934.1, read on the forward strand.
ATAGACCCCAGCCCAAAAGAGTCTAAATGCCTATGCTTCTTGGCTGTAGATTTAAGTCTAGTTTCATGGCATGTTCATAGGACTATACAAAAGAGTATTCCTCGGGTCACTGCTGCCAAGAGCAGGCTTCTGTTGGTTTAGGTTTTTGTGCTGTTGAATAATGCACTTCTCAGATTTTCTGAAGACCAGTTATTTTTTTTTTATGCAGGTGTCTGGCTATAGAATGTAAGCTTTCGGTTGAGAAGATCCCAGTCGCATTTTATTTTGGTTTTTGTGGATGTGTCCTTGTGCTTAAAGGCGGGGAATGCGTAAGGGTGTTAAATGGGTCCTCCATTATTTTTGAAGTAAGTGTAATGTTTTAATGGCAGTTTTTAGTTTTTTTTTTGAAGTTCTACCGCCATGTTTTGTTTTGGACACCAAAGTCTGTTCATCGGGTAATCCAGAGGCCCCATGTACAGGCTGCAGGCATGTTCTAATCTTGAGAGTACTAGTGAGATTACTGTCATGGTTCAGTTTGTAAACATCGGTAAGGCAAGACCTGCCGGATTGTTTGGAGTTAAAAGCAGCAGCTCCTTTTGATGGCTTTAATATGTGGTTATAGTGTGAGGTTGCTGACTGTTAGGACAGTTTGTCTGAAGCCCAACTGAGGGCTTAGTAAAACCATACAACTGAGACAGTTCAAAACTCCACTCTTGGTATAAGGCTGTACTGCTGAGTATTTGGTAGCGTAGACAGAGCAACCAGGCTCATCTTAGGTGGGAGAGAGGGCTGTAGGGAAGTACAAAGAACCTGCAGCATACAAAGGGTTCAACCGAAAAACTTACACTGAGGTATTAGCAAAAATAAAGGTTTATTATAAATACAATTAGGACAAGGTCAATCTTGGGGGTAAATACTTGGTCATAGTCATAAACACGTTATAAAAACGCAACACAATTCTTGAAATTACACTTACCAAAACATAAACCCGATTCAGAATACTAACAGTAATTCTAGGCAAGTCAGACCTAATCATACACATTTAAAATAGAGCACACCTATTTAGGGGGGGAGTAAAACCACACGTTACCTTTGAATTACTTACAGTAATTCAAGGCTAGTAGACAGTGTCGGCCCTACTATGATCTCATATGACAAGGCATTTATAACGTGCTGATTTGTAATTTTGTCATTTAGTTTATTTGTAAAGCGCAACCAGGCCCGAAGGCAACCGGGCGCATATTCTTAGGAACAGTTACAGTACATACAATATAATTATTTACAGTACAAGACAATATATACAGTTGCAGTATTACAAAAATAGGTGCCAGATCTTGAGTGTGGTGCTTTATACGTTCTGAATGGACAACCAAGATTTGGTTTTATTCTTGAAGGTTAAGAAAGAAGGCTCAGTTCTAGTAGGAGTGGGCAGTGAGTTCCAATGCTTTGAGGCTAGGACAGGGAAGCTCACACCACCAGCTTTTTGGAGTTTTAACCTAGGCAGGATGAGGCTGTGAATATGTGGTGTTCTAGTCGCTCGTGTGGAGTGTGAGACGAGAGACAAGGTAGGGTGGGGCTTTGTTGTCGAAGCATTTGAGTCAAGGCTAGTGTTTTAAAGGCGATTCTATGTTTTACTGGGAGCCAATGTAGATAAGCTCTGACGTTGGAAATGTGGGACCGCCTAGGGATGTTGAGGGCTGCCCTGATGGCGTTATTCTGGACTGTTTGCAGTTTGTTTAGGTTAGACTGGCTGGTCCCCAGGTAAAGGGCACTGCAGTAGTCGATTTTGGACATAATGAGTGTTCTTGCCAGGGTAATGCAATTGTGCGAGTTTAGAAAAGGTCTGAAGGCTGTGATAAGTTTGCAAGTATAGGCCGAGGCCGACCTTACTGCATTCGTTTGTCTGTTCAGAGAGAGAGCAGAGTCCAGATAAACGCCCAGCGTTTTAGGGTCTTCAGAGACCTTGATGTTGCCATCAATGTTGAAAAACTTGAAGGCTTGGTCTAATTTATTGAGGCGTTGCGTTGAGCCTAGTAATAGAAGCTCTGTCTTGTCATTGAGACATAATCTGTGTTGTGCCATCCAGGCCTGGATGACCAAGTAGACATCGTTCAAGGATTTGGTATCGGCTATGTGATCACCAGTGATGGGAATGAGTATCTGGGTGTTGTCCGCATAGTTAGTGTAGGAGAGACCCAGATAGTCAAGCGTATCGAAGATGGGTTTGGTGAACACGTAAAGAGTGGGCGATACACAAGACCCTTGAGGGATGCTGCAGTGAATTGGGGAAGGGTCAGCGGAAGCTGTGGGCGAGAAGACCCACATGGATATGTTACTTAGGAAAGCATGGATCCACGCGTTGGCAGAGCCCGAGAAGTGGGCCGTAGATTTAAGATGCTGGCAGAGAATGTGGTGGTTGAGGGGTATCCTCAGTAAGAGCAGTGGCCTTAGGGAGGTGGGGGTGTGGTAGCATGATACCAGTGTTGAGATAAAAGTGAGGCGCTTAGCAAGAATTAGATGTCGCCCAGCTAGAGTTGCATGCAAACCTAAAGTTCAGAAGGTTATTCAGCAAGGGTATGCAGCTAAACAGCTCGACTGCCTGTGTGGGCACGACGGTGAGTAGCAATCAAAGGGAGGAGACGTAGGAGCGCAGGTAGGCTACCTAGGGCTGATACAGTGTAGGCACACATGGGCTAAATAGGGCTGATACAGTGCAGGCACATGTAGGCTAGATAGAACTGATGCAGTGCAGGGACTAAATTGTATTGTTAACTGTAAGGTGCACATAGGCTAAATTGAACTGATACAGTGCAGGCACACATGGGATAAATAGAGTTGATAACATGCGGACACATAAAGGCTAAATAGGACTAGTACAATGCAGAAGCTAAATTGAGCTGATACCAAGCGGAGAACATGTGGACTAGGTCAGGTCATGAGCTGTAGAGTACATATAGTCTGGGTAATGCTGACACATTACAGGCGCACAAGTGCGATAAGACTCTGAAGCAGCAGTGGCACAGGCCTATGTCGGTAGTCCTATCCGAATAGGTGGTGGGAGGACGGGCATCAGGTAGAATGTGTTCGAAGACTTGCACACCCAGAGGCTTGGAAACGCTCTAGGGCGAGTACTGGCTAACCATGTGCTGAAGCGTAATATTACAGCAAGCAAGGTGTATACACGGGAGTAGGTGTTAAGGATTGGATGGGGCGCTAAGGTAGGCTGCAGAAAGTTAGAGGAAAGTTCTTTGCTACTTGTAGTGCTCATAATATAGTAGGTAGTGTAGTGAAGACGGCGTACTTGCATCGCTTGAGAGGGTTACCGATAGAGAGGCTGGTCGACGGCTCGTACGGCCGTGGACAGACGCAGACAAGCCCTTAGGATGCAGCCCTTGGGGGTGTCGGCCGGCTTCTGCCTTCCGGTCGTCCGTATTGGCCCAAATGCTCAGCAGGCCTAATCACAGTGCGGGTGTCGCAGGGCATGGATCGCGGCTCAATTGATGGTCGTGTCTGGCGGCCATCTTGTAATTGGCGCCAAATTCAATTTTAGGTATTGTGAAATTGCAGCCAAAAATGGGTAGGAGGCCTGATATCACAGAAGCCGCCAGCTACTGCTGTAGTAATACCTTGGGATAGGTGTATTCCTTGACAAAGGCAGCCAGCAGATCTTGACTAGGATCAGCCGATCTGTGGGAGAGGGCTCCTGCCCTCTCTTGCAGAAGTGTTTCAAGGCACAACGCGGCAAGGGTGGGGGAACAGAGGGAAGACTGAGACAACAATCCTACTAGGCCAAGTGTCATTCAGATCGCGCAAGTGCAGGGGAAGAGAAAAAGAGGGGAGTGGGTGGGGACAGTGCAGTACATGGGGGGGGGGGGGACGTAAATAGAATAAGTAAAACATGAGAAGTAGCGCCAGCTGGTGGCAAGTGCAAGGGTAAGTGCAGAGATCAGGTGTCTGCTGGTGGGGGCACTGTAGGGATACAGAAAACAGTCCCCCAACCGAGGTGGTTGCCAGGGAGGCAGTGCAGTGTGAACTGGCGGGGGAGGGGACCTGGGCCCGAGATCTGAGGGTGGCCAGGTAACCAGTACCGTTCAGCCAGGAATTCAGCGGGGGTGGAGCAGAGAAAGCAGAAGCAAAGAGGAAGGTTTTGATGTGTTCCGGGACTGGAAATGGTGCTCCTCAAGTTTCAGGAAGGCATGGAGGCTATTCCAGGGGGAGGCTCCAGCCGAGGAAAGAGATCTACCACCAACTCGTTGCTTGGAGAAGCGACTGACCCCGAGGGTGTGGGAGGCGGATGAGCGAAGAGCTCGAGAAGGAAGATATTTAGGAAGAGAGAATTGAAGGTATTGAGCCCCCAGAAGGCCTTATGGACAATGCAGAGGGTTTTGAACGTAATCCTCGCCACTGGGAGCCAATGAAGAGACTTCAGTCCTGGAGAGATACGATCCCTGGGCTTGAGGCCAAAGACAAGTCTTGCAGTCCTATTCTGGATGAGTTGTAGAGGGCGGAGAGTCGAAGTAGGCAGATTTAGAAAGAGGCTGTTGCAGTAGTCCAGCCTAGAGACAACCAGAGCTCTGGAGACAGTGAGCTTCTGGGGGAAGGAGAGGAAAGGTAGAATACCTCAGAGGAGGTGCAGCTGGTAATGTGACTTCTTAGAGACGTCAGAGATGCGAGGAGAGTGTGGAGTCGAAGATGACCCTGAGGCTTTTAGCCTCGCAGGTGGGAGCAGGAAGAGGGCCAAGAGCGGCTGGCCTGCGAGTGACCGGAAAGGAGGGAGCAGGTGTGCTGATGAGCAGACTCTCCGTCTTACTGGTATTAAGGCAGAGATCATCAGCGGCACACCACTCTTGGATAGCAGACAGTCCGAGATGAGAGACAGAGAAGAGGTGGCCGAAGGTAGCCTGAAAATGGGCTGTGTCATCCGCATAGCACTGAAAGTTGGGGCAGAGAACGGCAATGCGGTGAGCAAGAAGTGCCAGGTATTGGTTGAACAGTCGGGGAGAGAGTTTAGACCGCTGGGGGACAACACAGATGGAGATAGAGGAGAGGAAGGACCCAAGTTGGACCTGGGAGGGTTGATCAGAGAGGAAAGAAGTCGGCCACACCAGGGCCTGACCGGTGATACCCAGGTTATCACAGAGACTGTTGAGCAGGATGGCATGGTTGACTGCGTCAAAGGCAGAAGGGAGATCAAGTAAGATGAGGACACGGGGGTGTTGGAGTCAAGGATTGAGAGCAGGTCTTCATGGATGTTCAGGAGAGCGGTTTCCTTGCTTCTGGCAGCTCTGAAGCCAGACTGATGGTAATGAAGACAACCGACAGATTATTGTGAAAATTAAGCTGGTAGATGGCCAGCTTTTCCAGGAGTTTGCCCAGGAAGGGAGTGATTGAGATTGGGCGATAGTTAGCCGAGCAGGATGGTTTGGCAGAGGGTTTCTTAAGAAGAGGGTGCACAAAGGAGTGCTTCAGGGGGGATGGGAAGACTCCTGTGGTGAAAAAGTGGTTGCAGAATCGGCCAGAGCAGGAGCCAGGGAGTCAATGTGGTCCTTGATGGTTTTGGAGGAACAGGGATGAACCAGTTTTGATGAGACTTTCATAGATCGGACTTGTCTAGAAACCTCGTCTGGGAAGAACATGGGGAAGGCAGAGGAGGGAGGAGAGGTGGCCAAAGAAGGGCCAGAGGAAGAGCAGGGAGTAGAGTGGGCAGGGGTAGAGGAAGAGAGAGAGGGCAGGATATCCTGAGTTTGAGATGAAGTGAGAAGCCAGAGCCGTGCAGAGGGCCTGGGAAGGAACAGGAGAGGTAGAGACTGCAGCAGGATTGGCCGGTTCCTTGCAGATTTTAAAGAGTTTGCCTGTGTTGTTAGATGCCGCAGAGACGCAGGCTTGGATGTGAGCTCTTGGTGCGGACTGAGAGCCGGTATTGCCTTTGGAGCAGACGGCAGGCCAGTTTGTCAGAGGATGTACCAGAAGCATGCCATTTCCGCTCAGCCACACTGCACTTGGGTTTGAGGGTGACTAGGTCTGAATCGTACCAGGAATTACACTTGGCTTTGGGCTTCAAGCGGATCCTTATAACTGGGGCAAGAACATTGAGAGTATCTGATATAGCAGAGTGGAGCATGGAGAGGGTTGTGTCGGGGTGTGAGTCGGCCAAGGGGGTGGGGGGGGAGACACTCAGCAAGAAAATCACTCAGTAAACCAACCCTGTTACCAGAAAACCTTTCAGAATAGTGGAACACAAATGTGTGAAACAGAATAAACCTTTAACTACATTCAGGATAACCCTCTGGTATACCAGGTCAGGAAGGCCTAATGCTGTAATTAACAATTACAGTTGCTTTTCGGGTCAGTGCAACACAGATTAAAGCAATAACTTTATACACTATTTAGGATGGCTCAAGCAGACCAAGGTTAGCAAAGCCTACAGTACACTTAATAATAATGGCACACAGCTATTCAAGGTAGGTAAGACTCAGTGGGGGAACTTCTACATTTACTTCCTAACAGAAATAGTAAAGTGAACCCAGCGGCATTACTTTTGGGAAGAGGGGGACCCAATTCACAGGTGAGTAAAATAACATTGTATATACGTTTAAGGATGGCACGCAGCTATTCAAGGCAGGTACAAACCCAAGGCAGACTTATTCTAGACAGGCTATACAGAATGTCAGGGAAAGCAAGACCCAGTTGGTAAGCCTATACATTTATATCCTAAAATAAACAGTAAAGTGAAGCCAAAAGTGTTAGGGAGAATTCTCATAAATGTGCTAATTCCCTTCACCTTACAGACGCCCAGCAACTTTGCTGAATTTTGAGGACTTGTTTATTTTACCTTGAAACAGTGTGGGCCTTTTTTCCCACTTTCATGTGCTTTGATGCATATTTTACTCTTGTGTTCTTTGATTATGGAGTTTTAAGATAACTCCATAGGCATCTTTTCATGTGTGTTACACAGCACCCTCAGTGCAGTGACACAGGGAATGCCTTTTTAGACTTCCCAAAGGTTTAAATACCTTCTCTGGAATAAACGGTTTCCCAGAGAATGTAAAGTTAGACTTTTCTAGTCTTCTTAAATTCCTAGACCCAGCGCACACTATCTTCCTATAGAGTGCTGGAGGGGTTACCTAGTATCCCCTGTGTCTAGAAACTCGTGTAGCAGTCAAATGCTACCCTTTTCTATCGAAATGGCTGGTGGCAATGGTTTTAGAACTAAATACCATGATTTTTCCTGAGCGCGAACACCAGTAGCTAAAAATCGCAGGAGCTATGTTTTTCAAGATGGCGCCTTAAGCCCCTTTGTTTAAACGGGTCCCGGTCGTCTTTTTCCACCATTTCTTTTTCAAAAGGTCCTTCTAGTGTGGGTCTCTGCATGCCAAACCAGGTTTGGTCCCTTTGTTTCCATGCCTTTGGCGGGCTTCAGGACTGAAGACCGCCTCTGGCGTCTGAGTGTCTGGGGTGGGCAGTAAGTGAGGGAGGTGCCCGAAACGCCCTGTGCTTAGTCTCCTAGGAGACCTGTTGGGGAGAATTCTCATTCTATGGCTAATTTCCCTTACTTATAGAGCCCCCCAGGAGCTTTGCTCGATTTGAAGGGTTTGTTTTTTTCTCCCGAGACTCTTTTTCCCACTCTTAGGCATTTCTGCTATGTGTGTTCTAGGCTATTTTTGTGTGTTTAAAGTCTATGGGGTTATTCTCACCCCCATAGTAACCATCTTTATCCACATGGTTTACACAGCAGCCTCCATGCAGTGACACAGGGGTGTCGAGTGACCCCCAAACATAGACTCCATACCCTGGGACTGACTACTGTCTCCCAGGGCATGTAAAGTCCCCATTGACTTTACTAGTCAATTTTTATGAACTAAACCAGTACAACCCATCTTACTATGGAGGTACTGGGAAGGGTTAATAGTTTTTCCCTAGTGTTCATTTTCGAGAGGGTACCGTAAAGTCCCTCTCTCAAAAGTTTCTGGCTGGTGGACGTGGTTACTACCGTAAATATTCGACCGCAAATATTTCCCTACGGGATTTTCCCATTGTTGGAGGCTACCACATTTTCTTACAGCCTCTAACGTACCGCCGGTGTATTTTAATATTAACTTTACTCCGGTAGGTTTTATTTGCCAGAACTTTAATATAAATTCTTTCTCGTGTCTTTCTCTAAACTTCTAACCCAGGTCGGGGATCCTTTGTTCGTCCTTTTGGCGGGCTTCTGCCAAGAAGCCCTCCTTTCGGCGCCACTGAGTCTGGGGTGGATCCCTTTTGTGGGAGGAGGAGTAGAACCCCTGCACAGGGTTGCCTCAGCAACCCATGTCGCACTCTGTCCTGATAGGCTGGAAGGTCTCCCGCCAAGATGACCACTCCACTGTGTGAGTGACAGCTAGGCTGTATGAAAGGGGATCTTTTTGCATAAAAGCAGGGTCCTGAGGACTGGAAGAGCAAGACATCGCCACTGGAACTAAGAAGCCGAAGAGGAGAGAAGCCAAAGACATCTGCAACGACTGAACCACTGGTGAAGCCATGCTGCAGCGCCTCGCCACTTTTCTCCACACCAAGAGAAGATCTTCATCTGCAAGATCTTTCTTCTCTTGAGCTGGTGGGGCCAACCAGTTTGCCATTCGCCGTCCCGGACCTGCCTTGGTCGAATCGCCAGCACCCTGTACTCTGAGACCGGATAGCCAGACACCCGTCCACCCAGACCGCGATTTTAAAGGAGCATACCTTTTATTCGTCGAGCAGCACCGCGGCTGGTTTCATCCCTGGGTAGTGCAGTAACTCAAACCTTCCTCCACAACGAGAGCCTCTTCCTCTGCTGGATCCCCCGAACCGCAGGAACTACCGCCACCGCAGGAGCCACTTCTCAATTTTAAGGTACATTGTTCCGCCAGGCCGCCCTTTTCGAGTAGCCGTGCTAAAGGTGTTTTAAATCCTTTACCTACCTGTTGGGTTGGCCGCCCCTCTCTTTTTAACATTGTCTTTCACCTTCGGCATCTACCTTTTAGAATCGTTTATCAAAGAATTGACTGTAGCTACAAGAACATTTTGCTCCTGGGCCCTTTGCCCTGTACCACTGACTCTGACTCAGGCACAGGCCTATTGACTCTGGCTAAATTTGTTAGAACTGCCTTCGCTAGATTGCTTCTCAACTAGAACTGTGTTAGTGCACCTACTTCTTATAACCACCTTTTTCTTCCCACTTTTAAAACTTGTGAAGTGCCATTTTGCTCAGTTTTCATTTAAGTATTCTCTATACTAAAGTACTGCCTTGCCTAAACTTGTTCACAAATTTATGGGAAGTGTTGCTAGGAAGATGTTTCTATATAACATGTGCTTTCCCTCCCTTGTGCAAAATTGCTAGAGTGCCCTTTGTGTTTGGTTTTCACTGTGCCGTTTTGCTCAGTTTTCCCTCTGGTTCACTGGGTCTACAATTTAACTAGGGAGTTGTGTATACTTTTCTTGACTGATTTTAACTTGCTCAATAACTGTGATAAATATATTTAACTAGAGGTGTATAAAATTGGTATATATTCTTCGAGGGGATTGGGTCCTCCGACGTATTCCATATCTATGACAGGTAATGTCCACAGCTGTGCTGCTTCGGAAAATCTTTGGCGTCTGCGTCCTGTCGATGCGCCGTCCCCGAGGACCTCCTCCAACGGCCGACGTCACCCGATGTGATAAGTAGGACGTACGACGCCCATAGCCTCAGTTCCATTTTTTCTGCGAACGTGTTCGCTTCGTGAATCTCGGTACGCCTCGACTCGTTGGAGTTTGCTGTTTTCCATTCTCGGTTTGCTGAACCTGTTCGGTTTGTTGTGAAGACCTGTTCGTGGCGATGTCTTATTAGTCTTCAACCCCGCGTCCGGGCTTCAAGAAATGCGCGGACTGTGGGTCCAAGATGTCGGTCACGGACTCGCACGACGCCTGCCTCAGGTGCCTCGGGGAGGCCCACGATACGGACGACTGTGTCGACTGCCAGTCGCTCACGGCAAAGGCCTTGCGGGAACACAAGAAGAAGCTGTCGGTAGGCCGGGTGTCTAAGCCCCAGAAGTCTAGGTCTGCCGGGCTTTCGACGGATGACCCGACGATGACGCGGAGAGTCGCCCCTCGAAAGTCCAGTGGGTCTCCTTTCAGGAGTCGGCCTCGCCACTCCTCCGCCTCTTCGAGGCATTCCCGGAAGCGCCGGCATAGGTCGCCTTCCCCATCCTCTTCCGAGGACTCCGCCCATCGGCGGGTCACTTATCCCTCCATGCAAGCGACACCGGAGGAATGGGCTTCCTTCGGGAAGTAGATGCTAGCGATTCTAGAATCGCAGGGCTCCGGTCCATCCGCGCCTCTGAGTGGGGTCGGTCGGCACCGGTCGAGAGACACCGCTCGTACGCCTTCGGGCTGGGGTGGTCGGCACGGCTCGCGGGAGAGGTCCCGCTCGGACAAGGGTAGCCGTTCTCGCCATGCCCGTTCCAGGTCCCGGTCCTCGATGCGCTCGAGACTGCGTGATCCTGTGCCGTCTTCGAAGAAGACGTCGTCGGCGCCTAGGTCGGCGAGAGACGCGCTCGGAGCTCCGGCTTCGAGGACTGTGTCGACGGCGCCGATGCTGGCGGCGCTGCAGCTGACGTCGACGCCGATTTGCTCGACTCCTTTGCTGCCGGCGCCGACTCGTTCGGCGCCCTCGACGCCTTTCGAGGCGGTGGTGTCGGAGGGGCCCCGTGGCACGGGGTTTGCCCCTAGAAAGGCTCTGGCTAAGGTCAGGCACTGCTTTGGTCCCCAGAGGTCTTCCTCTCCCCGCCTGGATTACATTCCAGAGGGTGATGAAGGCTCTGATGGCGGCTTGGTTTCGGTTACGGTTCCAGATGACCTTATCTCGGGCCATAGCCAGTTTGATCTGTGGCAGTCGCTGCATGATGCCAGTGGACTGGACACCTCTCCGGAGGTGGAGTTTTGTAGGCCGGAGCCTGGGACTCATGCCGATTCATCATATCGGCGCCTTATGTCTCTGGTTACCGATTACTTGGGTTGGTCAGCTCCCCCAGGGGAGTTCGTTCAGGATGATCTCACGGACATCCTTGATCTAGGTCCCCCCACTGACCCGGTTTTGCCTTTTCATATGGCTCTGCAGAGAAGGGTGGTGGCGGCTTGGACTGCTCCGGAGAGTCTCCCAGCAGTGGGCAAGTCTTTGTCGCGAAAATACCATCCAGCCAGTAGCGACCCCTGCTACTTGTCTAGGCACCCCACTCCAGAGAGTTTGGTGGTGCAGGCGGCTACGGCCCCTGCAAAGCAGGCGTTGTATCCTACCATCCCCCCGGATAGGGACGACAAACGTTTTGACGGCTGGGCGAAGAAAGTGTTTTCTTCGGGGGCTATGTCGCTTCAGGCGGCCAACTCCATATGTGCCTTGTCTCGTGTCACACACACTCTGTGGAACTGTGTTGCATTAGCGGCTGAACATATTCCCGAAGGGGACGAACGGGATGGTTTCCTTGCTATGGTTCAGGATGGCAAGGATGCCATGTGTGAGGCCGTTCAGTCGGGTTTGGACTTGGCGGATTGCGTCAGCCGGTCCATGGCGTCGAGCACCGTAATGTGCAGGTTTGCGTGGTTGCGGAAGTCTGGGTTCGCTCCTGATGTGTAGTCCCGGGTCCTCAAAATGCCCTTTGACGGTGAACACCTTTTTGGCAGCAAGTCCGACGAGAGCCTTGAGAGGTTGCAGACCTCCAAAGCTGCAGCGAAGTCGTTGGGCGCTGCAGTTCGCCAACCTCGGCCCTTTTGTCCTAGGCGACAGCAATGGAGGGGAGGTTCCTTTCGCTATTACTCCTTCAGTAAAGCGAGGGGAGCTGGCAGTCAAAGAGGCCATCGTAAGGGTGCCAGAGGTGGAAACAAAGGTACTCGAGGTGCCGAGGCCGCTCGGGCAGTTGCCTCTTTGCCCTCAGGCAACGCCGCAGCCGCTACCACTCAGTCATGAGGCCAGGTCCCATGGTTCGCCGGTTGCGGGAAGGCTGGCGCAGCATCTTGTAGTGTGGCAAGCCATTACTTCGGATGTGTGGGTTCTGGAGATCATAACCCACGACTACTGTCTTCCTTTTCGGCAGAGACCTCACGACAATCCACCAGGGAACCTCTCTTTGAAGTGTCTGGATCCGCTCCTTGCGCAGGAAATTCAAGCCCTGCTGGAGAAAGGCGCCATAGAACTGGTGCCTGTAGCGGAGAAGAACAAGGGATGGTATTCCCCTTATTTTTTGATTTCAAAGAAAGACGGGGGATTGAGACCCATCATGGACTAGCGCGGTTTGAACAAACTCCTCAGGAAGGACAAGTTCAAGATGGTGACTCTTTCTCAAGTCCTCCAGGCCCTTCAACTTCAGGACTGGTTGGTGTCTCTCGACCTCAAGGATGCTTACTTCCATGTGCCGATCCATCCCAAGCACAAGAAGTACCTGAGGTTCGCGGTTGGCGACTCGCACTTTCAGTTTCGGGTCCTGCCATTCGGATTGACCTCTGCCCGAGGGTTTTCACCAAGCTCATGGTGGTGGTGGCAGCGCATCTCAGGAAAGGGGGGATTCATGTCTACCCCTACCTGGATTGGTTGATCAGGGGGAGCTCTCCCGAGCAAGTCCTGGATCATCTGTCCGTCACCTGCCACTCCCTTCACAGGCTGGGCTTCTCCCTCAATTTAAAGAAGTCCCATTTGACACCAACGCAGCGGCTCCAGTACATCGGAGCAGTGTTCGACACGTCCCTGGGGCAGTGTTTTCCTCCTCAGGTGAGGGCTCTTCACATTCAGCAGATGGTGAACAAGTTTCAATTTGCCCAGGATCTCCCAGCGTCCGAGTTCTTGAGACTGCTCGGCCTCATGGCATCCTGCATTCTTCTGGTGCCAGAGGCTCGTCTGCGGATGAGATCTTTGCAGTGGGCACTCAAGCTCCAGTGGTCTCAGTCCTTCGGCAGGCTGTCGGACCCTGTTCAGGTGCCGTCCTCGGTAGCCCGGGACCTTCTGTGGTGGCCTGTCGAGGGCAATCTGATGAAAGGGGCCCCATTTTGGCTGCCCTGGCCGGAGGTGACGATCGTGACGGACGCATCCCTCACGGGATGGGGAGCTCATGCCAACGAGTTGACAGGCAGCGGTCGTTGGTCTCCGTCGGAGTCCAGACTCCATATCAATCTGTTGGAGCTGAGGGCCGTCAGGCTAGCCCTGAAGGCTTTTCTGCCGACTGTGCGCGGAAAGAGTGTCCTGATTCTAACGTACAACACAGTGGCCATGCACTACCTCAACAAAAAGGGGGGGGGGAGGGCAGGGTCACTTCCGCTGTGCAGGGAGGCGATGCAGCTCGAGTTCTGGGCCATCCAGCAGGAAGTTTCGATCTCGGCGGTTCATCTGGCCAGAGACGACAACGAGGCGGTGGACGCTCTGAGCAGGCAGAACACGATCTCTCACGAGTGGGAGCAGGCTCAGGAGATTCTCCTGAAGATCTTTGCCCTTTGAGGGACCCCTCAAGTGGATCTCTTCGCCTCCAGTGTCAACCGGAAGTGCGAAAGGTTCTGCTCGCGGGCATTTCCTCCAAAAGGAGCTTTAGGAGACGCGTTCGTGGTGGAGTGGTCATTCCCACTGCTGTACGCGTTTCCTTCAGTCCCCGTCATCCCGCAAGTGCTGCAGAGGTTGCGGAGGTTCGGTTCCCGGATGATCCTCATTGCTCCGACGTGGGCCTGGAGGACGTGGTACCCGGACCTTCTAGACTTGTCCATCTGCCCTCCACGTCGTCTTCCCTACCGAGACGATCTGCTCTCACGGGAGGGGGGGGGATCAGGTTCTCCATCCAGAGGTCAGATCCCTCAATCTTCACGCTTGGCTTCTGAAAGGTTGAGGTATAAGGATTGGGACCTCCCTGAAGACGTGATGGAGGTGTTGCTCTCGGCCATGCGGCCGGCAACAAAGTCTCTGTACTGTTGCCGTTGGAGAAAGTTCTGCGACTGGTGCAGAGTTCAGAATGTGGATCCTTTTGAATGTGACATTCCCATGGTTCTGTCTTTTTTGCTTTCTTTGGCCCACAGGGGCTTGCAAGTGGGGACCATTAAAGGTTACCTGGCGGCGCTGTCCATATTTAAGCGCTCATCTGAAGAATGTTCCTATTTTAAGATTCCTTTAATTTCGCAGTTTTTGAAAGGGCTCACTAATGTGTTCCCTCCGTCACTTTTTTTGGTGCCAGGTTGGGATTTGAACCTTGTTAAGTTTCTTATGGGTGCTCCGTTTGAGCCTTTACATTCTTGCCCTTTGAGGCTGTTAACTCTGAAAACTGTGTTTTTGGTTGCGGTTACTTCCGCTCGCAGAGTGAGTGAGTTAGAGGCACTTTCAGTTAAGCCACCCTTCACTGTGTTTGATAAGAACAGGTTTGTCCTTAGAGTTCGTCCTTCTTTTCTTCCGAAGGTGGTTTCTGAATTTCATTTGAGCCAGAAGGTTGTTCTTCCGGCGTTCTATCGTCCTCCACGTCCTGGTAAGGAAGAGGAGAGGCTCCGTAGGCTCGATCCTAGGAGAGCGTTGAGCTTTTATATTTCGCGCATGTCCCGGGTCAGAGTGGACGATCAACTTTTCATTGGTTATGCTGGAAAGCGTTTGGGACAAGCTGTGACGAAACAGACTTTGTCTCATTGGATTATTTTAGCTATCTCCGAGTGTTACCGCTTGGCGGGTAAGGACCCTCCGGCTGGCTTGTGGGCCCTTCTACCAGGGGAGTGGCTGCGTCTACTGCCCTGCAGAGGGGAGTTCCGATTTGTCACATCTGTGATGCAGCCACCTGGGCTTCAGTACATACTTTTGTACGTCACTACTCCCTCGATTCCATCAGAGGGCAATATCTGGCCTTTGGCAAGGCAGTTCTCTATTCCGCAATTTGATTGGGCATGCTAAATTTGTTTTCTAAATTCTTTCCCACCTCCTTGCTTGGTACTGCTTTGGGAGTCTGTCATAGATATGGAATACGTCGGAGGACCCAATCCCCTCGAAGAACAAGTTACTTTCTTACCTGGTAACGTTCTTTCGATGGGATGGTCCGATGACAAATTCCATATCGCTCCCTCCCTGCCTTCCCCGCTGCAGAATTTCTTTTGCGATTGCAGCTTGCGTTCCGCAAGGCCTTGTGTGTCTGACTGGCAGAAAACTGGTGGCACACGTTCTGTGGAAAAAAACTATAACTGAGGCTATGGGCGTCGTGCGTCCTACTTATCACATCGGGTGCCGTCGGAGGAGGTCCTTGGGGACGGCACATCAACGTCATCGACGCAGACGCCAAAGATTTTCCGAAGCAGCACAACTGTGGACATTACCTGTCATAGATATGGAATAAGTCGTCGGACCATCCCATCGAAAGAACGTTACCAGGTAAGAAAGTAACTTGTTCTTTTCTTAATACAAAGCTTTGGTCAGTGTTTCCTTGTACCATAGTACTGTAGGCCTATTGTGTAAACCCTGAATACTGCTCATCTCCCTCTTGAGATAAGTCTGACTGCTCAGCCACAGCTACCAACAAAATTTTTGTGGTACAGACTGATACCAAAGGGGATTTATTGCTCATACCTGTAGTCCTAATCTTCTGTAGTGCTCCCTAAAGGAACTGCACAGGATTCTGCCTAAAACCCAAATGCACTCTGGCCTGATTGGCTGGCTGACTGTCCGCCAAGGACAGCCACTCTGCTGGGTGAGTGGCTGCTAGACTGGAATGAATGGGAGAAAACTGTTTAAAGGGCAAGTCTCTTGGACTGGAAAGTAGAGTCGACTGCTGGAACGAAAGAACCAAAGACGAGCTGGAAGAGGATGGCTCCTGCAACTCCTGGACCGTTGGTTTGCCCAGTGAAGCTCTGCTGCAGGTCCGAATTGCCAAGTTCATCTAAACAGAGAAGCCCCTTGGAGGACGACATCTTCCTTTGAGTTGGTGGGGCCAATCAACTCGTAAGCCACCTGGATACCATTCTCGAAGAAAGCTGGTTAGGATTAACCATGGGAAAGAACACCAGCTTGTGTGCTTGAAGAACAGCTACTTGAAATGAAGTGACTCCATTTAGTGAGCGTTTTCCAACGATCCCGTGTAGCGCAGGAGTCCCCCGGCATCCTACCTCTTGTCCCCACGACTGAGACTCTGGAACAGTGAGATCTGCAGGAACTGCCAGGAATCAACGTCTTCAGCTGCATCTTTTTCTTCATACTAAGGTACTGTGCCAACCCGATTGAGAGAATGCTTCTTTCACGGTGAAAGTTCGTGGAACTTTCCAAACTTGCAGGCCTAATCAGCTTGTGACCCAACATGATTCTTTTTCATACAAACTTCTTTTGAGAACTTGGCAAAGACTTTACCGTTTACTTCAAGAGCTGCTCTTTCCTATCCAAGACACTAGTCCATTGACTTTGGCCTATGCCTATTGAACTGAATCAAGTCTTCTAGTTGATCTATAACTATTTGCACTGCCTAACAAAGTATTTGCTAATTTGTGCCTTTGCCTTCCCATTCAAAGTTACTGAAATGCCCTTTGGCTCCTCTTTCAGGGGAGCTTAAATTGTTCAGAAACGTATTGCTTTTGTGTTGAAGTTTATTTGTGTATAATATTAAGTTGCCTCTGTCTGGTGAATATTTTCTAAATGATTGTGTAATACATTTATAAGTGTTTTACCAAGAAACCTTGAGTGCAGGTGTCTATTTGAACCACTGTGATTGTAAAACCTGTGTAACCTCTTGTACGGCTCACATTCCCTCTTGAGATAAGCCTGGCTGCTGAGCTCACTACCACAAAACTGTGGAGTACAGACTTCTACCAAAGGTTGTTTTTTTTCTTACACCTGTAGACCTAATTGTATGTGGTGGTCACAGAGGGTACTGCATGCAATGCTGCCTAACAGCATTACCTTTGGGTAGAGGGGAACCCAATTCACAGGTGAGTAAAATAACCTTGTATATACTTTTCAGAATGGCAAAACACATTTAAAGTATAGTAATAACTTTTGTAACTGCATAGCTCTGAGGGACAGTTACTAAACCAACTCTTAAACAAGAAATTACTTTTAAACACCCGGGCAAAAGGCCCAAACCTTAGAAGTCTTTCGCTATTGTTAGGCAGAATTCTCATTTCTGTGCAAATTCCCTTCTACCCTACAGACCCCCAGCTCTTTTGCTGGACTTTAGGACTTTACATTTTTATCCTGGAATGAGTGAGACCTTTTTCTCACTCTCATATTTTTGATCTGATTTGGACTCTGTGTTTCTTTGTTATTGAAGTGGACAAACTCCATGGGCCTCTACTTTTTTATGGTGTCACACAGCACCCTCAGTGCAGTGTCACAGAGAAGTCCCTTGGATTTCTCTTAAGATTTAAATACCTTCTCTTGGGTGAACTACTTTCCACAAGTGTATTGAAGTGAAATTGACTTTACTTAACTGTTTTTCCTATGTAGGCCCAGTACACCCCATCTTATGTGGAAGTCTTGGGAGGGCGGGTGGGGATTATTTAATAGCCCCATTTCCTACTTACTCATGTAACATTTTCTATGTTACCCTCACAACTTTAAATGGCTGGTGACAGTGGTTTAAGTTTCCTACCATTAAGCGTTTCCACTGCATGCTGAACCCTCAGCTGCAGTAGTGCACCCATGGGTCCCCGTTTTGTCAAAATGGCCCTGGTCTTCTTTTTGCGCCATTTCTTGCTTGTGAGGTCGGTCTTGGGTTTTACGCTGTGCCCAACCAGGTTTAACCCTTTTGTTTGTTTTGCCTTTGGCGGGCTTCAGTACTTAAACCCACCTCTGGCTCCAGTGTGTCTGGCAGGGCATAAAGCGAAGGAGATGCCCGAAACTCTGTCCTTAGTCTCCTTGGTTACCTAAATGCACCCAGTGCTGATTGGCTGGCTGGCTGGCTGTCATTGCAGGACAGCCACCCTGCTGTGTGAGTGACAGCTAGGCTGTGCATGAATGGGAGAAACCTGCATAAAAGGCTAGGTCTCTTGGACTGAAGGCAGTCGACTACTGGATGAAACATCCGACGAAGGAAACTGGAAGAGAAGTTTGCTGCACCCTCCTGGACCGTTGAACTGCCCGGTGAAGCCCTGCTGCAGTGCTGAAGCGCCAAATCTGAATCAACTAGAGAAGTCCTGGAACGGACGACTTCTTCCCTTGGAATCTTTGAGAAACCGGGTTGTACTCCGCCCAAGCCTTCTACGGAAGCCAGAAAGGAGAGGTATTGGCCGAAAACTTGCGCACCCTCGAGCCCATGTAAACGGCGTGATCCAGATAGGGGCCTCGATCGGATAAGAAATCGAAGGATCACTCGAGACGTGAGGAGAGATCGAGGTCATCAACGCCTTTTGAAGCCCTCAACGCCGTTGGTGCCTATGAAGCCCATCGGGTCCTTGACCCCTATTAGGCCATCGATGCCGGTGTCGACATCTAAGCCAAAATTGTCAATGCCAGCTGTGCCCCTTTTGTCAGCTTAGCCATTGGTGCCTGTTGTTCCTCTAAAAAAGGCACTGGCTAAGACAAAGTCGACGACTTTGACACAGTCGAAGCCTCTGGGTTCTACACCAGAGAAGATGTATACTCCTCTCCCGAAGATTTTTTCAAGTCTGACTTCCATCTTTGAGGAGGAAGAGCCTTTAGATGAGGAGGATGCCCCTTTTGGACTTCAGTACGGTACACCAAATGTGCCTGAGTGCCTTATTTCAGAGGAGAGTAAAATGCAAGATCTTTGTGACAATTTGCACAATGCTGGTGGCATTGACACCTCTCCTGAGTTGGAGTGCGGGTGCATGCAGACTCCTCATATAGACAACTCATGTCTACGGTTGTGGAATACTTGGGTTGGTCTCGACCTCCAATACCTTATCAGGATGATCTGACTGACATTCTGGGTAAGGGTCCGCCTACTGATCCAGTCTTGCCTTTCCATGTGGCACTTCAAAAAAGGGTGGCCAGGAATTGGGAGACTCCGGAAACCAATCTGGCAGTTGACAAGAATCTCACCCCTCCAGTAGTGACCCTGGCTACTTATCCAAACACCCCACTCCCGAGATTCCGGTGGTCCAGGCAGCTATGCTACCTCAAAACAGGCAGCGTACCCTACCATCCCTCCTGATGGGGGATAAGCGCATAGATGGATGGGCGAGAAAGGTATTTACTGCAAGGAAACATGGCGTTGAAATCTGCCAACTCTACTTGTGCCCTTGCAAAGTGTTCAGACACTCCGTGGGAGTGCATTTCTATGGCGGCAGAGCATATTCCCGAAGGCGAGGAAAAGGATGGCTTCCTGGCTATAGTTAAGGACAGCAAGGGAGCCATGTGCAAGTCCCTTCAATCTGGATTGGATTCTGCAGATGGCATCAGCAGGTCCGTGCCTACCAGCACTGTGATGCGCAGATTTGTGTGGTTGCGAAAGTCTGGTTTTGCACCTGATGTGCAGGGTAGACTTCTCAACATGCCTTTTGATAGGTCTCATCTTTTTGACAACAAGGCTGACGAGAGCCTTGAGAAGTTGCAGACCTCGAAGGCGGCAGCCAAGTCTTTAGGTGCAGCTGTTAGGCAACCTCAGCCTTTTCGTGCTAGCGGACAACCTTGGAGGGCTAGATCATTTCGCTACTACTCCTCATTTGGAAGGGCTAGTGGAATGGGCAGTCAAAGAGACAAAAGAAAATGTCCTCGTGGTGGACGAAGTGGAGGTGCCAAGCCAGCTCAAACAGCAACCTCTTTACCATCGGCTGCTGCAATAGCCGCTACAAAACCACTCTGAGGGCTTAAGTCACAACTCGCCAGTCGGGTGCAGGCTGTCTCCGCTTCTGGAAGAATGGCGAGACATTGTATACGATGCTTGGGCTCTGGAAACAATTACGGTTACTGCTTTCCTTTTCTAAAGAAGCCCCAGAACAATCCACCAGGGAAATACTCTTTGAAGATTCCATATCCACTCCTTATGGAAATATTAACCCTGCTAGAGAAAGGCGCTATAGAACCGGTGCCTGTAGCGGAGAGGAACAAGGGTTTGTATTGCCCGCATCTTTTGATTCCCAAAAAGGACAGAGGACTGAGATCCATCTTGGACTTGAGATACTTGAACAAGTTCCTCAGGAAGGGGCACATTCAAGATGGTCCCTCTTTCTCAGATCATTCAGGTCCACCAACTCAAGGAACTCGAGGATTGGTTGGTGTCATTGGACCTTCACAATGCTTATTTTCATGTGCCAATCCATCACAAGCACAGACCATACCTGAGGTTCGCAGTTGGCGTCTTGCACTTTCAGTTTCAAGTCCTGCCATTCGGGTTGACCTTCTCCCCAAGGGTTTTCACCAAACTGATGGCAGTGGTGCCAGCGAGTCTCAGGAGGGCTGGGGGGGATTCACGTCTACCCCAACCTAGACGATTGGCTGATCAGAGCGCGTTTTCCCAGACATGTCCTGGATCTTCTCAACATTACCTGCCACTTGCTTCAGACTGGGCTTCTCCCTCAATTTCAAGAAGTCCCATATGACCGCTTCCCAAAAGCTCCAATACATCAGAGCTGTGCTAGATACATCCTTGGGAAAGGGCTCAAGATATTCTTCAGATGGTGGTAACATTTCAGAGTTCCCAGAGTCTTCCGGCCTTCAAATATTTTAGGTTGCTCGGCCTAATGGCATCCTGCATTTTTCTGGTGCAGGAGGCCCGCCTGAGAATGAGATCCCTTCAATGGGCTCTAAGAACACAATGGTCATAATTCTCAGTAAGGATGTCGGACCGACTTCAGATTCCAACCAGGGTCTCACAGGATCTTCTGTGGTGGGCCTGCAAGGAGAATATTCTGAAGGGAGAACCCTTTTGGCAACCATGGCCAGAGAAGATGGTAGTGACGGACGCCTCACTCACGGGGTGGGGAGCTCACACCAACAATTTGACAATCAGCAGTAGTTTGTCTCAATCGAAGGCCAAAGTACACATCCATTTTTTTGGAGCTGAGAGCAATCGGACTAGCGCTGAAGGCTTTCCTGCCCTCGGTACGGGGAAAGAATATCCTGATAATGACTGATGACACTGTGGCCATGCACTACCTCAAAAAGAGAGGTGGTGTAGGGTCACTACCTCTGTGCAGAGAGGCAATGCAGCTCTGGTACTGGGCTATTTAAGAAGGAATCTTCTATCAGCGGTTCACCTGGCCCGAAAGGAGAACACGGCGGATGCTCCGAGCAGGCAGAGCACAGTCTCCCTACTAGCTCAGGAAGTCCTTCAGGAGATCTTTGCTCTTTGGGGAACCCCTGCAGTGGACCTGTTTGCGACTGGTGCCAACCCGAAGTGCAAGCAGTACTGCTCAAGGGAATTTCCTCCAAGAGGAGCTGTAGGAGACTTGCGCATTTCCTCCAGTCCCCGTCATTCCTCATGTAATCATGAGGTTGCAATGGTTCGGGAAACACATGATTCTAATTTCCCCGGATTGGGCCAGGAGAATGTGGGCTGCGGACCTTCTGAGCATGTCCATCTGTCCTCTGATGCGTCTTCCACAAAGAGAGGTCCTTCTCTCGCATGAGAAGGGTTGGGTTCTCCATCCAGAGGTCTAGAATCTCAACCTTCACGCTTGTTTTCTGAAAGTCTGAGATATAAGGATTGGGACCTGCCTGATGACGTAATGGAAGTTTTGCATTTGGACAGAAGGCCAGCAACAAAATCTGTGCCATTGAATAGGTTTTGCGACTAGTGCAGAGAAAAGAATGCTGATCCTTTTCAGTGTAAAACTCTGGATATTTAATCCTTTTTTGCTTTCCTTAGCACATAAAGGTCTTCAGGTTGGCACCATTAAGGGCTACTTGGCAGCGCTATCAGATCTTTAAGCGCTCGTCGGAAGAATGCTCCTATTTCAAGATCCCATTGGTGACTCAATTTCTAAAAGGGCTCACTAATGTGTTCCTTTTCAGGTTCCGGTTTGGGACCTCAACCTGGTTTTAAAATTTCTGATGTGTCCCTTTTGAACCTTTGCACACATGTCCGTTAAGGTTTTTAACCTTTAAGACGATACTATTGGTTGCTATAACATCAGCACGTAGAGTAAGCGAGTTGCAGGCACTTTCTTCCAAGCCACCCTTTACCATATTCCACAAGGACAGGGTTGTGTTACGGGTAAAACTCTTTCTTGCGTAAGGTAGTCTCTGACTTCCATTTAAGTCAGAAAAGTGTGCTACCGGCTTTCTATCCTCCACCTCATCCTGGTAAGGAAGAGGAAAGGCTCCATAGGCTGGACCCTAGGAGAGCGTTAGCTTTTACATCACAAGAATGTCAAAATTACACAATAGTTGGAAGAACACGTCCATTGCCACCAGCTATAACTAGGTGATTGTTTATGTGACTAAAAAGTCACAGGAGCAGAGAAAAAGGGTGTACGAACGATCCCTTTGGCGCTCCACTGAAGGTGGTGTGTGCCAATCTCTCAAACTATAAAGTTTTGGGAGAGATACTAAGTATCTCTCTAGCCTTAAGAACTGTAGTTTTCTTGAGGATCTAGAAAAAGTATTTCAAAGGAGGACCCTAAGGGTCCCCAGCAACACTGTCCCTAAGGAGCTGTGTGCTGCATTAGCGAAAGACAGATGCCTTTTAAGAGTTATGGAGCAGACCGGCTCCATAGTACAGGTGGAATACGAAGAATAGAGTTCCAAAAGACAGAACCCACAAGAATGAATGTATGAGTTGAAAAAGGCTCCCCATCTTCACCTGTTCCCTGATCTGCAGCTTGCCTCTCAGACATTGACTGCTGGATGACGAGCAGCAACCTCCTCCACCCTGGGAAAACCGAAATATTAATCTCTGGCAAAACCGCTTGTTCCCCAACCTATCCCTGGGCCGCCTGTCTTGGGACATGTACCCATTGCAGAAGTCAAAAACCTAGGATGCACACTTAGCTCGGCCAGGATCCTCTCCCGCCACATCAACGCAGTCTCCAGATCATGCACCTTCCATCTCTGCATTCTCAAGCAGGTTTTTCCTTTCCTCTCCTACCAACTCAAAGCTCCAACTGATTCAAAACGCTACAGCAAGGCTCCTCCCTCTCGGTCTCCCCCAGAGAATGTATCCCTGCACTCTGGGTACTTCACTGGCTGCCATCTGCCGACGGGCCTCCTTCAAAGCCATGTGCATTACCCATCAAGCTGTCCATAAGAAAGCCTGTTTTCCTCCAAAACAAACTCACTCTGGGCCATCACTCCCAAATTCTCAGATTGGGTTCGGCACACCTCCTGCTACTACCAAACCCCCCCACCCCCCCCCCCCCTCTCACCCGCCATCCCACTCCTCTTTCAAGTTCTCCACACTGAGAGGAGCCTGCTTCTCCGTCCTGAAACCCACCATCTGGAACCCCCCCACACCCCTCACTCAGGAAAGCTGTCAAAAACCTGGCTGATCCCTACTGCTTCTTGTACTCTCCCCACCCCGTGCAACCCCCCCACCCCTACAAGATCCATCCTGCAGACCCCACCCCCGTGCACTCCCTCTTGTCGGTCTTTCAGCCACCTTGCCTCGTATGTCATCTGAGCGCGGCCACCTCAAAACCCCACCCTTGAAGCCCGCCAAACCGTGTACAGAGGACTCAAGAATGTATCCAGTAAACTTACACATGTGAAGAGTCCTGACAGTGTGCTGGGTATTTGATCTCAACGGGCTTAGAGGATGGTCGATGCATCACACTTAAAAGCACCTTATGTCAAGCCATTGTATCAATTTGGAGGATGATCATCAATTACAGCTCAATCTTCAATTCCAGTCGGCATTGTATGCAACTTTAGTATAAGAGGGCTGCAACTAGACATGTAAGGTGGGAATTTTCAGAATTTAAGGACCCGGGGATGGTAAAGTATCTTTCCACTCAGAGGGTGAGTTTCCATCTATTTATTCGTTGGTTTATTCGTTTATAGCACTTGGATCGTATGTGCGACTAAGCACTGCTCTTTGCACATGGATTGAATCGAGGCATTAGCCATGGTGGTTTGTGAAGCTAACACATTTCCCCCCCCTCGCACGCTGCTCCTTTGTGACCAAGCCGAAGGCACGGTCTCCCTCACACACACCACTGCACACATATATAACAACTTCCTGATTCCCCTCCCGCCTCCCGACCTGCCTCCAAGCCCTGATTGGTCCTTAGGACCTTGTGTACTGAGCCTAGTAACGCCGTGAGATCCGAGCGCTGCTTTTTACCAAAAGAACTCAGTGAGTGTGTTTGAGCATTTTGTGAGCCTGCGTGGCCCCAATCCAGGCCATCCTCGCCCATTTTACAGGCCCAGGGCCTCAGTCCTACGCTTGCCTTCCCCTTTGCCTCGACCCTCTTCCTGATTCCCCTCCCACCTCCCGACCCGCCACCAAGCCCTGATTGGTCCTTAGGACCTTGTGTGCTGAGCCTAGTACCTTGGCTCATTCCATCGGCGCTGCGGGTGAGCTGAGGCTCGAGAAGACCCTCCTGGGCTTCTAAACGCACCATCTTGGCGCGTGGTTGGGGCCCCCCTGCCCCGGCCTGCAGCCCCGTTTCCTGGGTTCCCCTTCCCTCCCTCAGCCCGCCCCCAGCCCAACCGCTTCCCGGTTTCCCTCTGCCGGCCTCCCAACACGCACACCCCATTTGGATTGGCCCACATACCCCACATAAAGGACACCATAGGGCAGCCATCTGCCCGGCAGCCCTGCGGCGAAGGACCCCGAGGCAAAGGACGGCCCCAAGATGTGTCTGCAGGTGTCCGTAGGGGAAGCCAGCAGCTAACAGACACCAAAGAAACTGTGAGTGTGGCATGGGTGGGGAGTAGATCAATCACTCTACTCCAGAAAACCCTTGCCACTCTATCTTACCTCCCAATAACATAGAATTGTGAATACTAGCATGCCCACACTTGGACGGAATTGTGAATATTGGCCTGCGTTGCATCTTGATGGGACTTTGAATGTTGGCATGTCCACACCTCGACGGAATTGTGAATATTGGCCTGCGTTGCATCTTGATAGGACTTTGAATATTAGCATGTCCACACTCGGACAGAATTGTGAATATTAGCATGTCCACACTTAGACAGAACTGTGAATATTAGCAGAAATGTTAATGTTGGCCTGCGTTGCATCTGGATGGGACTTTGAATGTTGGCATGTCCACACTTGGACGAAATTGTGAATGTTGGCATGGCCGCACTCGGACGCAGTTGTGAATGTTGGCCTGCGTTGCATCTGGATGGGACTTTGAATGGTAGCATGTCTACACCTGGACGGAATTGTGAATATTAGCATGTCCACACTTAGACAGAATTGTGAATAATGACCTGCGCTGCATCTAGATAGGACCTTGAATGTTAGCATGTCCACACTTGGACAGAAAGGTGAATGTTGGGGCAGACTAGAGTACGCAGGGCAGACCCGAGCGCGCAGGGCGGACCGGAATGCTTGAGTGCATGGAGCGGACCGGAATGTATAGAGCTGACTGGGGTGCATGGAGTGGATAGGAGTGTATGGAACGGACTGTAGCGCATAGAATTGCGTGACGTGAATAGTATGGTCTAGAATGCAGATAACGTTTGAAAGAGCATATAACCCATCATATCACACCATCATGCTTACTCTCTCCTTTACATCACCACTCAACTAGAACATAGGGATACTATGACAGCATTCGGTATAACTGTTCTCATATCAACATCCGCTGCTCACTCCACATCATTCAGTAAACACTGCTGGTTACACCCCCCCCAGCCAGGCGTTCTCCTCAGGCCTAACGCAGCCACATCCGGTCTGGATAAATCCTGACAGAACCAACACATACTCCTGATCTCTCAATCACCACACCTACCTCTAAGAAGCAGCTTCTACACGAATACTGCACGAGCTGCACACATACCCGGTGCTCGCACGCACCTTTTGATTCCCTCTACTATACTGATCTGAACTTCGGTTCCCAAGGGCGTTCAACATACCAGCGCCTTCAGATAATACCAATGGGTATATAAGGCGCTATATAAATGCAAAATAACATAACAGGATTGAAAGGAAAAGGTTCAGAAGTCCAGCAAAAAGTGCTCTGGGACTCACTAGGAGAGGGGATGAAGCACAATAATAAATATCTCAAACAACGAGATGCACTGCAGCAGTGCCAGAGGTCCCAGGGTATTCGGAGATTGTAGGCCTGTTAGGTCGCAGCTCATCGTGGGATGGCCCAAACTTTAGCTGTTCTTGAGACTGGTTAGGCCCACCAGTCCAAGGGAGGAAGTAGTCTGGTCTGAATCTTCCCTGTCGTACAGAAGGAAGGGCTGTAGCTGCAGCGGTCATTCACTCTATGGCAGTCACTGAGGGTAGTTGCAGGCGTTCTTCCTTCTTCAGAATGTATCTTCCAGTGGTGACTCTGGCTTCTGCATCAAGACCTTTGTCTTATACAGGAGCCCAGCCAATCAGCATGCAAGCTACATTCAAACTTTGGATCGTTGCTGTCCCACAGGGACAGCCAGCGACTCAGAACAGGATCCAAGCAGACACACTGGAGGACAAAGGCCTGAGGAGTTTGTGTCCTCCTCGCCTTCCTGTCTTCCCAGACAAATTGGTGCCTTCGGGCAGGCTCGTCAATGGCAGCCTGTCAAAGACCAGAGCGAGCAGGACTTCCTCCACCCAGGTTTGCAAAAGAACGCTCAAGAAAGGAAATGCCATTGCAAGTTGGCATAAAAAGACTGGCACCATTTTAGGTCAATGGTGTCCCATGTGACCCTTAACGCAGCTGCGAATACAGCCTGCAATAAATGTGTCACAAAATCGGTAGAAAAGCATCTACTGCCGTCAGCCGCTCACTCTTGTCACTGTAACTTGAAAGTTACAGGAGAAGTGAGTAGAGGGATACAATGTATCCACTCAGCACTCCACATAAGGTGGGGTGTGCTGATCTCACAAACGAAAAGCATAGGTAGGATCAACCATATCCCCCTATCCTGGTAACATTAATAGCACAGGAAAATAACAGAAAACCAAAGAGGGAAGCTCAAGGAGCTTTCAGCAACACTGCAGAGGTGCTGTGCGCTGCAATAGTAAAATGCAGTGAGGATAATTACAAACAAGGGGAACATTCTACCTAATATTGACCCCCTTCAAAAAGTTGCATCCTTGGATAGCAGAGTAGTGTTGGAGATTGACAGGAGTCAGCAGGTACATAGCACCTGCAGCCTAGAAAAGGCTGGATAACTTGACATCATGACACCAGATGTGGACTAGGTAGCCTATTCTGCAGATTGATACTTGGATGTGTGACACCAAGACTGAAATACTAATGCTTGGAGCATGAACTGGTTTGTGGCCTTTTGACATCTGGACCAAACGATTGGGAAAATAGCCCTTAACCAAACGCACTGATGAAAAAGGAGAGTCATTCTGCATGCTGCTGATCTCTATAAACCTACAAATTGCCACAAAATACTAAAGTTCATTTTTTGACTTTTTTCCTTGTACTATTGGAAAGGACTTGTCTCGATCTCTCATCTGGGTTATGACAACAGTATTTCTCTGGGCATACCCAAGAACTGTGGGCATCCTTGCAGAGGCTTCAGAATGCCTAGGCTCATGTGCTGCTCAGACTGAGAAAATCAAATCGCATCCCGGCAGCACTTTGCTCTTTGTATTGCCTTCCAGCGTTTGTCCATGTGAATGGTTCACTTCAGTTTATGGTTCAGGAATAGGCTTTCTGGCCGATACATACCCTATCAAACAAGCTGCATTCAATTTTCTGGCCCTGCTCTTATTCAAGAAAAATAGATCAGGATGCCCTACATTCTCCTCTACAGAAGCAATAATGTGAAACTTCTTCCAACCCTATATAAACACATGGTCTTGGCATTCAGAACAAACTGAAGACATAACTATTTAGGTAGCTAACTTCTCCGGCCACCCCAGAAAAATATTTCAACTGTCCAAGCCCCTTCTCGCCACAGCAACATTGCAGGCAGTAAATGTTTTGTGAATTAACATTTAATATATTTTGTAATCAGTTTGAGCAGGCATTGTCTATCACCATTAGCAAATGTATTCTTGAGGATTCCAAGATGGCTTCCGATGGACGTGTTGGCTAGGACTTTGTGCACCCTCTTTTCTTAATTAGGCTTCCCCACAACCCTGGAGCCTCGGAATACCTGGGGGGGTGGGGGGGGAGGGGGGTGGTGGTGGTGGTGGTGGTGGTGGTGGTGGTGGTGGTTCGTGCAACATAAGGTCCGCCTAAACTAACTTGGCGGGCGGAAACGAAGTAGCCCACATGTGGAAGCAGACATGGCTTCAAACTCAGTGTAGGGCTCACTGCGAGGCCATTGGTCAAGGGAGCCTTCACCCCGCCTGCACACCAGCAAACTGAATGGGCAGATTACAGCGCCTGACCAGTGCTACAAGAGGGACTTGCAGGGATGAAGTCGGACGGGTCCCGGGAACTTCACGCAGCTGTTGTGCCCGAGAAACAGAAAGCGAACACAGCTGAAGGAAAGTTGTTTTCCGCGTATGCCGGAAACTAGAAAAGGAGGGTTTAGCCAACAAGCGCGCCCTGTGCAGGGCCGGAGAGAAAGGAAACGCCACAGCAGTTTTCCGCAAACGCAGAAAACTTGAAAGGGCTTTTGCCATGCACCGAGCCGTGTGCGGAGCGTGGAGAACCACACGAAATCGGGTAAGCTAAACCAATGCCATAGACAAAATGGTTTTCAGTGCCCACTGAAAACATGTGGGTTCTCTTCCCGTTGAGGTTGGGGAGCTGAGCAGTGGCTCATATATACAGACACTTGTAGGAAAGGTGTGAGGATGTCGTTGGAGGCCTCTACAGTGTCCAAGGTCTGCTTAAGTAGGTACAACCACATTGACTCACCGTTGGACCGGTGCTGCAAGGAGAGGCGGCTTCCCCTTTGCCCTGGAGATCAGCTAGCACAAATAGGCCAGCTATCCAGAGGTGGAGGAGAGGATGCGGTCCCACCGAGTGGGGGCCCAGTCAGCAGGCTAAACCTTTGCAATACCCTACAGCCCCTGATATTCATGAGCTTGGGGAACTGAAGCACCCCGTGGGGTGGGGAGAGATCTGCTGCATATACCCCTTGGATCGGGTTGGTGGAGGGAACTGGTAAGGACAAAAGCTCTTCACGGGTACTCCCTGGATTCCATAGGCCTGGTAGGCCACTTGCACCATAGCCATCCCATCCCCCAGACTGAGTCCAGGCTGTGGGTAGGCCAGTCCAAATTGGTGTGGGGAGAGTTGACATCCCAGGGAATAAGGGTTGGAGGCGATAGTACTGACCCTGGAAAGGAGGTGGAGGAGCCTCACTGGAACCAAGGGTACTAAGCCTGGACTCGGACACCTGAAGTTAGTGGCCCAGGCAGTGTTATTTGGATGTCAAAAGACTGCCCTAAATCTCAAACAGATCTCCAATACAGGGGACCCGCCAGGCACCGCTCCTACCATATGAGGATCAGGCAATTCCAGACCTACCAATAAAGCAGGGACGACAATGGCATCCGTCGAAGAAGGCAGCGCTCTTCAGCTTGATCTAGATTTCGATGAACAGGAGGGTTTGCGTCTGCACCAGACCTCGACCCTGAGAATAGTCGACGGCAGGGAATCGCAGAAGCACCCACCACGAGGGCCCTCTTAAAGAGAAGGGAGGAAGACCAGCGGCACGAGCACTCCAGAGTGACCTGGTCACCAATGTTGTATGGAGTACTGATGGTGTAATTGGTAAAAAAGGAGGGGTGGTTGAGGGTTGGTGAATTGACATTAGCCAAAGGAGTGTGGGCTTTTCCATAGTCTATACCTTAAGGGTGGATGGGCCCAGGGGAGTATGGGGGAGGGGTTGGAGGAGGGAATGTGGGTGTGCACAGGGAGTGGAGGGGGGGGGGGGGAGTAGTCCTGGCGGTTGGGGTCTGGCACTGAGGGTTGGGTGAGCATGTTGAGGGGGTTTGGGGAAAGGAGTGTGTAGGGGTATGTGGTGCACTGCAAGGTCATGGTGCCACAGGCTCTTAAATAGGAGGCAAGAGTTACAGGGTCACTCAAGTTCAAGTGGGTGACGCATAATGTGAGGGGCCTAAATTCCCCTCTGAAGAGGGAAAAAAACTAGAGCAGTTTACTAGGGCAGCCAAACCAGCCGTGATAGCCCTTCAAGAAACCAATCTCCTATGAAGAGATCAAGGGGTGGCTTTGACTTAAAGGCTTCTCCCAGATCTTCCATGCTTCAGGCCCAGATAAAACGGGTTGGGTGGCACTCGCAATCTAAGACTGCTGTAACCTGAGGATCACAGGCTCAAAGACAGACAGGGGGGTTGATACATCATGGTGACGGGGAGGCTGATGGGAAGGTCTCTACAGTGACACCAATTCACTCCCCATATATGGGCCAAGAAGCTTTTGCGAAGGACCTACTGGTTGCATTGGAATGGTTTGCGGAAGGCAGCATCATAATGATGAAAGACTTTAATGTGACCTAGTCACGGGAGTTGGCTGGTCACAGGAGTTGGATACGAGCTCTGGGGGAGGGGCTTCCCACAAGGTGAGATTAAAAATATTGAGGTGGGCCTGATGGGGATAGCCGATCATGCTGTGGTCACTATGGAGCTTGACGTTCACAGACATAAGTGTGGTATGTGGGGGGGTGGAGGACCCCGGGTGAACTTATAGGGACCCCGCTATAAGGGAGGAACTCGAAGACCAGATTACCTGATTTTTCTTTTATATATTTATTTATATATATATATATATATATATATATATATTTTTTTTTTTTTTTTTTTTAACCTTTACAGACCAGAGGACATAAAGGAGAGCACCTGGTGGGATGCCTTTAAAGCTACTGAGAGGGGGAGCTCATTGCCATTAAAGCAGTGAGGGATAAACTGAGAGCTCTGGAAACCCAACTGGAGGTGGAGGCCTGCAAGAAAAGGTCCTCACCTGCCCCCCCGTGGAAAGGGCATATGGCGTATAAGCACACCATAGGCCAACTTAATTTGCTTAGAACCTAGAGGGAGCAAAAGGCCTTACTCTATGTGAGGCAACGCTGCTATGCCAGAGCCAATAAGGCAGATAAGCTCTTAGCCAGGCTCTTTCGATGGGGGGGGGGGCAGCAGGCTCCAAAATCATCACTGCAGTGGATGATAGCCAGGGTACTAGGAGATCTCGTACGGGGGACATTCAAGAGTGTTTTGCACAATTCTATTCAACTCTACTCTGCCCAGGACCACTTGCAAGTGGCCTTCCTGAATACGATCCAGCTGCCAAAACTAGGAGTGGAGGCCAGTGAAGGACAGGGGGCAGAAATCACAGAAGCAGATGTTTGTGCAAATACCAAATCGTTCCCCCCCTAATAACCTGGTACTGATGGATTCACGACTGGCTTCAACAGGGCCTTAGTCAGGGTCCTCATTCCACACCTAACAGGGTTAATGTTGGGACAGTGTTTCTAAAGTCCAACTAAGGGCCTCATGAAACCATACATGACACAGTACCTAAGCTTCACTTTTAGTATAAGCCTGTACCACCTGAGAATGATGGGCGCATGGACAGAGCAGCCAGGCTTATCTTAGGTAGGAGAGAGGATTGTAGCTTGGTACAAAGAAATTGTAGCATACATATGCTCCAGAGAAACACTATGTATTGTCAAAATAAAAGGTTTATTTAAATATAGGTAGGCCAAGATACATTTAGGGGTAATAAGTACTATAACATATCATATGAACACAATTATAATAACCTACTCCATACTTATGGGATACAACCCAAAGTATAACTTTTATTAAGAATAGCAATCAGCAGTTCAAGGTGAGTCAAACCTGCAACATATTCAGAAAGCAGTCAGCTATTCATGGGGAGTAAAACCAGGTTACATACTTTTAAAATACAATCAGTAATTAATTAATTCATGGGTAATAGACACCGTCAGTCATACAGTGACACTCGGTTATGAAATCACATAATAAACCAACCTTGTAACATGTATACTCCTTGCAACATGACTTTTTAGAACTCGGCTCAGAGTTAGTAAAACTACTCATATACTTTCTGGAGGGGCCTTAAGCTACTCTGATAAGTATGAACACACACTATTTTAGATTGCGCTAAGCAGTTCAAGGAAAACAAAACCCAATTACACTTCAAGAAGGACACATTGTAATTCAAGGTAAGTAATTGACCATTTGGTACATAACTTTCTGCTACCTAATAGCTAGTTATAACCATTATACTTTTTAGAAGTGTATAATCTAGTTTCTGATGCTTGTTAATCTGCTTAGAATCACATGCTGTGCATATGGTCCGTCATCCAGTGGTAACCTATTGCATCTTGTCTTTCGTGGACCGAAAGGGGACGGCGGCATAGGCGTGTCTTTAACACTGTCCCTATCGTGACGTGTAGTGTACCCAAACTCCCTCACGTGCCGAAGTCCTTCAGATTGTTTTTTCCCGCCCAGATAACTGGTCACTCTATGGCGGAGCTCTTACATAAGAGACATTGTTTATCTTTAGGCCGACTTTCCCTTAAGTCACTTTGACGGCAAGGAAGAACTTCGGCGAAGACAGCAGGGAGTTTCTACGGCAGTGGATTTCGATGACAAAGGTCCGGTGGCTGTGGCATCCACAAGGCTGGGCCGTCTGACCAGCCACACAGTAGGGAGAGTGGGATCCCCCTCTTTGCCCTCTAGATCTGGTCATCTTTGTTTACACTCTTCGCTATGGAAAGGACTCATTTAGGTTCAGATACCCGTGGAAAGACTAGCACAGAACGTAGAATTCTTGTTTCCACTTAGATCACAACGAGAAGCGGTGTGCAGCTTGTAAGCTCCTTCGGCGCAAGACCCTTAAGGAGTGCTGTGTAAAGAGGTGAGCCGCGTATGGTATGTCGCGGGCAGAACCCTCTTCCCACCCCACCACCACACCTGCTGAAAGTGACGGGGGCACCTCCGATGACCAAACATCCGTAGCGGATGTTATAGACCTTGAGACAGACACTTCTAGGTCTGCCACGCCCATCCCCGACCCTTTAAGGCCTGACTCAAGTCTCGCTTCAGGGACAACACCCGGCGACAGGGGCGTACAAAGACTACATCACACTAAGCACACAACTCCACCACCGATTTCGATGGGTACGTCGAAAAAGGCGAAAGCACCAACAGGACCGTCGAAAATTTCGGCGGATTCCTCTGATTGTGCAGATCAGCAGCCTTCCCCGCATCCGCAGCAGCGTCTTGTGACTGGGCATTCCAAAAACAAGGGTGCTACCCCTAAATCTGGCTTACACGCTGAAGCACGGGCATTCGGCGCTCCGACAGTCCCTAAAGGCCAGCTAGGCCCAAAACCTACTACTAGGCCTCCAGGCGAAAAATCTACCGCTAGGCCCTCCAACACCGCGGTAGACAGTAAATCTACCGATAGACCTTCGGACACGTTAACTCGCGCCGAACGGCGGAGATTGAAGACAGTATCGTGAGAATTACTTAGGCGGTTGGCCTTGTACCTACCCTGTCGAAACGCATGGGGCAGGCTGCAGACAAGTCTAAAGATGTGCCATGGTGCCCCGATTCTCGCGAAACCTACAAGGACAGTCCGGAGCCTCTTTCCAACACTCTTGGAGACAAATTTCGACACCAAGGGGCGGAATAAAACATTTTTCCACCCGTAGGCCCGTCTGGTTTCTCTAATTGGACAAGGGAGAAATTTGAAGGGTGTATGGATTGTCTTGAAAAGATTATTTCTTTTTCTGAACATCCTTCCCCTAAGAGATCTCGTGGAGAACCTAGTTTTAAATCAGCTTTACGTATCCAAGAAAATCTGGACTCTCAGCCCTCGGTCCCTGTCCATCATGAGGACGTCGTCTAGATGGACACTTATCAGGACATCTACAGCGAAGAAGACCCTTCCTTCCTGCAGGACTACAATGAGGAGCAGGCGGATGCCATGGACAACTGGGAGGAAACCCATCAAGTGGAAACAGAGCCATGGACGCTCCCCACGCAAGATCAGGACACTGATGTTCTATGCCTGGATTCTCCTCCATCCTAAATTCTGTTAAAAGAAGATTGGCCCCCTCCGTGGTGTTGCCAGCTCAAGCCAGGGCTGTGAACCCAAGAGTGGAAAAGCTATTCGGCCAGCCCTTTCGGACCCTCAATATATTAAAGGCCATGCCACTCCAGACTCCCTGGTAGTGACTACCACCCAGAAACGGGCAGGAGTACCCCTTGCTACAGGGGAGGCACCCCAGATAAGGAATCCAAGAAGTTGTACGCCCTAGGTAAGCGTTTTACCTCGGCAGCTGCATACACCACACGCATAGTGAATAACACCACGCTGCTGGCGAGCTATGCAGATGCTCAATGGAACTTGGTACAGGAAGGTCTCCAGGAGGTTCCTGAATCAGTCGGGTCCAGGCTTTTCACCATTGAAGCCGAAGGTAGGCAGGTAAACCAGAATATCATCAAGAACACTCTGGACACTGCTGAGACAGCAAGCAGGTCTTTGGCCCAGGGCACTTTACTCAAGCGGCACGCTTGGCTTCGTAACTCAGGGTTCAAGCCTGAAACACAGGCTGCGCTCATCAACAAACCCATCAAAGAGACAAATCTCTTCGGGAAAGCGGTCGACGATGCCCTGAAGACGGTCAAGAAAGAGCACAAGACTCTTAAGTCATTGCAACAGATAACTCAAAAACCTTCCCCCCCAAAGGGGAGGTGGTTCTAATCGGTCCTTTCGAGTGCAGTCCCGTGCAAATCCGAACAACTATAACTCTGGACAAACATCAGGAAGCCCCGCCTGCTACCCACCGAGGGGTCAGCGAC
Source organism: Ambystoma mexicanum (assembly GCF_040938575.1). Taxonomy (NCBI): domain Eukaryota; kingdom Metazoa; phylum Chordata; class Amphibia; order Caudata; family Ambystomatidae; genus Ambystoma; species Ambystoma mexicanum. The sequence continues at coordinate 729,429,852 of NC_090934.1, forward strand.
ACGGCAGAGGCCCCAATCCCAGAAGAGCCACAGCCTCTGGTCAGAAATGACCATCAGATCCAGGTCCCCTCCCATGTCACCCCGGTCGGGGGGCGTTTAACATCTTTCCTCAAGGCATGGGAGGGGATAACCTCAGACCAGTGGGTTATAAAGACAGTCGCCCACGGGTACTGCGTGGAATTCGCCCGACCACCACAGTTCAGACCACCACGCTCACAGCGCCTCTCACCGGACCATCTGCAGATCCTGAATCAAGAGGTGGAAGCGCTGCTGGGAAAGGACGCCATAGAAGCCGTCCCTATTCTTCAGGTAAACAAGGGTATTTATTCAGTGTACTTCCTTGTACCCAAAAAGGACCTCACCATGCGCCCTGTTCTAGACCTGCGCCCAGCGAACACATTTATAAAACCTACAAAGTTTCGTATGGTACCGCTACAGGAGGTGATCCCACTGTTGAACCAGAGGGACCACATGGCAACATTGGACATGAAAGATGCATACTTTCATATTTCAGTGTTGCCAGCGCACAGGAAATAACTAAGGTTCATGATGGTGGACAGGCATTACCAATTCAAAGTGCTCCCCTTCGGCATCGCCTCGGCGCCAAGGGTGTTTACAAAGGTCCTGGCAGTAGCGGCAGCACACCTGCGCACACTGTGCGTCCTGGTTTACCCTTAACTCGACGACTGGCTCCTAACGGGGGACTCTTACGACACATGCTTTTTGAACACCAAGAAGACCGTAGACCTTCTGTTCAGTCTGGGATTCTCCATCAAGGAGAAAAAATCCAGTCTAGTCCCCAGTCAAGTAAAACAATTTCTGGGGGCTCTTATCCGAACAAAGGACGGCCTGGTCTTCCCCTCCGAGAGGGTTCAGAACATGCTTTTTCAGATCCCTCAATATGTAGCCAGTCGGGAGGTGACGGTACGCAAAGCTATGAGTTTGCTAGGGATGAATGCGTCATGCATATACTTGGTTGCCCCCGCGCGGCTGCACTTGCGTCCCATGCAAAAGTGGCTTAACAGCCAGTGGTGTCGAGCCAGCGGACAATGGGAAGATCTGGTAGTTGTCCCGCCAGCCCTTGTTCTCTCTCTGCAGTGGTGGTCAAGGGAGAACCTCTTGAAGGGGAAAACCTTCACCACCCCTGCAGTGGAAGCCACTCTCACGACAGACTCCTCTCTCACAGGGTTCGGGGGGGGGGGGGGGGGCCCTCCCCCTCACCTGCTTCAGCAGACAGCGCATGGATTGTGGTTCCCACAAGTAGCATCCAACCCTATAAATCTACTTGAGCCATTGAAAGCCTTTCAAACACAACTACAAGGGAAGACAGTGCTGGTTCTAACAGACAGCACCACAGCCATGTATTACCTGAACAAACAGGGGGGCACACTCTCCAGGGCTATCCAAGCCTTCCCAGAACATTTGGATGTGGGCTCTCAAACACAAGATGTTCCTACTGTCCGAACACGTTCCAGGAGAACTCAATCTTCTCGCCGACGTGCTCAGCAGAGATTTCCCGCTGCCCATAGAATACGAATGGCGTCTGCACGAAGACACCATGTGAAACGTCTTCACAGAATGGGGCTTCCCAGAGATGGACCTTTTTTCGCTACTCGGGAGAATGCCCAATGCCAAGACTACGCCTCCAGGTACCCCCAGAACCGCTCCAAGGGGAACAGTCTCTGGATAACCTGGTCAGGGAAATTTGTTTACACTTTTCCTCCGACTCCCCTAATCAACAAGATGGTGCACCAGGAACCAGTCACCATGATATTGGGAGACCCCATGTGGGCCCGCCAACCCTGGTTCGCTCATCTAATGGAAATGTCCCTCTCAACTACCCTGCCCGTACAACATGTTGTCTCAGGACAGGGGGGGGAGACCCCACACCCATGCCCACAAACTCTGAATTTAGCGGCCTGGCTCCTGAGGTCTTAGAGTTTGAACACCTTCAACTGCCTCAGAGATGCATGGATATTCTCAGGGAAGCTAGAAAACCTAACACCCGCTATTGCTATGCCAGAAAATGGAAACGGTTTGTCATCTGGTGTAATACCAAGGGCGTCAATCCCATCGATTGCTCACCCACACACATTGTGCTGTACCTAACCCATTTGTTAGACACAGGGTTCGTCTTCAATTCCCTAAAAGTTCATCTGGCTGCTCTTTCAGCATACACCACATCGCAACAAAAGGTGTTGTGGTGGAAAATACCGGTGATTAAAGCTTTTATGGAAGGGGTTAAGAGGATGTATCCTCCCTTTTCTCACCAAGCTCCTGGATGGGATCTAAATGTTGTTTTAACCAGACTCCTGGGATCTCCCTTTGAGCCAATGCATAAAGCAAGTCTAAAAGATATTACTTGCAAGACGGCCTTCCTAGTGGCTATCACTTCTATTATTTGTATTTATTTTGTTTATATAGCACTTTACTCCAAAACGCTGAACATTTTAATAACTTGATACATATAACAATATAACGGTAGAAGCAAATTACAATTATGAATCAGTCCAACAAAACAGTAAGAAGAGCAATTAAACTGAAGGGAATAGGGAGAGTAGTGCAGTAGGACTGTGAGGGAGGGAGGGAGGGAGGGGAAGGAGAAGGAGGAGGGAAAATGGAAAGGGGTAGAGTGGGGTGGTGGGGGAGGGAGGGAAGATGATCAAGGGGAAAAAAGATAAAGGAAGGAGGGGAAGCAAGAAGGTGGAAGGGGTTTCAAGGCGGGGAATGGAGAAGGAGAGATTTAAGGGAAGTGCGGAATGAGGAGAAGGTAGGAATAGAGCGGATTTAGAGGTAAGGAGTTCCAGTGCAGGGGGGCTTGGAGCTGGAAGGAGCGGAAACGGGAGGGGGCACAAGGGGACGGAGGAACAGTGAGAAGGAAGTGGTCAGCAGAATGAAGGGACCGGGAGGGAGTATAGAAAGAGGAGGGTGGAGAGATGAGGGGGAGCAAGACCATGGAGAGATTTAAAGGCTAGGCAGAGAAAGTGAAATTTAACTTGGGAGTGAAATGGAAGCCAGCCAAGGGAGGAAAGGGAAGCAGAGATGGAGTCACGGGAGGTAAGGAGACAGAGGGTACGGACGGCAGAATGGTAGATGGATTTGAGGGGGGGAGATGAGAAGTAGGTAGTCCAAGGAGTAGGGAGGAGCAGTAGAAGAGGCAAGAGAAGATAAGGGAGGATACTAAAAGTTTAGTAGCATGGAAAGTGAGAGAGGGGCGGACTTTGCAAATATTGAAGAGGTGGTAGCGACAGGCACGAGAAGTGAGAGAGATATGGTGGGAGAAAGAGAGAGAGAGGAGTCAAAGTGAATGCCTAGGTTGCGAGCATGGGCAGAGATAGGGAGATTAGTAGGAGGATAGTGAATGAAAGGTCGAGGAGAGGGGGGAAGAGAGTTGGAGGGGAAGAATACGACTTCAGTCTTGTCAGTGTTGAGGGAGAGAAAGCAGGAAGACATCCAGTTCTTTATGGCAGTAAGACAGGAAGAGAGTTTCAGGTGGAGGTCGGTAGAGAAGGAAAGGAAGAGCTGAGTATCGTCAGCATAGAAATGGTGCGAAATGCCGAACGAGGAGATAACCGGGGCAAGGAGGGAGTTGTAGAGTGAGAAAAGGAAAGGGCAAAGCACCGAACCTTGGGGTACGCCGTACTCCAGAGGCTGGGTTGGAGAGGACCGGCCACCCCAAGAAACAGTAAAAGAACGGGGGGAGAGGTAAGAGGATAGCCAGTTAAGAACAGAACCTTTGAATCCAAAGGAGGAAACAGTGTTGAGAAGAAGGGGGTGATGGACAGTGTCGAAGGCAGCAGAGAGGCCAAGAAGAACAAGGACAGAGGATTGCTTAGTGTAGAGCGGAGAGGAGGGAGTTAAGGATGTAGGTAAGGGCAGTTTCAGCAGAGTGTTTAGGACGGAAGCCAGATTGAGAGGGGGTAGGAGAGAGAGATTGGTGACAAAGGATGAGAGCTGAGTAGGCGAGGCGCTTGAGAAGCTTAGAGAGGAATGGGAGAAGAGAGAGAAAGTTAGAGGTGAGAAGGGGATCAGCAGAAGGTTTCTTCAAAATTGGGATGATAGTGGCGTGCTTATTAGAAGGGTTAGTGAACTACAGGCCCTTTCGGTTCTAGACCCCTTTGTGACAGTCCACAGGAATAAGGTATAAGGGATAAGGTAGTTCTGCGCACTCACCCCAGATTTGTGCCTAAATTCATGTCGAAGTTCCTTGTTTACCAATCGTTTGAACTACTTATCTTTTTCCAGAACCCCACTAGCATGGCCGAATGAAGCTTACATACTCTAGATGTGCGCAGGGCAGTCATGTTCCACCTGGGGAATAACTAAACTACTGAGGAAAACAAAACAATTTTTCGTTTCAGTGGCAGCTGGTAGAGAAGGGGAATCCTGTCTCTAAATCGGCTATCTCAAGGTGGATTGTCAAATGCATCACACTGTTACGCTCTTGCTATGGGAGAACTGCCCTTCAAGCCTAGAGCACACTTCTAGGGGCACTGGGGCTTCCATAGCATTCATTGCAAAGGTTCCCCTAGAGTCCATTTGCAAAGCGGCAAGCTGGAGTTCTGTGAACACCTTTAAAAAAAAACACAATTACCTAGACACTAATTCTAGGTCTGATTCTCAGGTGGGACAAGCAGTACTAAGACATCTTTTCTCTACTTTTCCTTCTCACAACCCACCTCCAACTCCGGGTACTGCTTGCTAGTCTATGCACAGCATGCGATTCTAAGCAGATTAACAAGCATCAGAAGACATGCATTAATCACTGTAATAGCATTTCTGATGATTGTATCTACTTAGATTCACATGCGCCCTGCCCTCCCTACCTCCCTGCTGTGGGTGGAAGGAACATAGACGTCTTACTACTTTCTCTCTTCATGTACTCACTCCCAATAGTCTTGGGCTCCCTCATGGCAGAAAAAATACAATCCGAGGGACCTCAGCGCGTGAGGGATTTTGGGTACACTATACGTCACGATAGAGATATTGTTACAGACACGCCTATGCTGACGTCCCCTTTCGGGCCCCGAAAGACAAGATGCAATACTCTGCGGTTACCGCTGGATGTCGTACCTTATGCACAGCATGTGAATCTAAGCGGATACAATCATCAGAAATGCTATTATGATGAGTAATGCATGTCTTCTAAGGTAAGTAAGAACTTCATGAAACTATTTTTGGAGAGCACCAAAGCAATCCAAGGAAGCACAGCCCAGTGTTACACTTTAAGACACACCTGGGCCTCATTAAGAGTGTGCTCTTAAGCCTACTGGCACTGTTACTGGACCGGCGCGACGGCAGCCACTGGCAGACTTTCCGGGAAGCACCAGCACTGTTATCAACGGTGCCGGGGCTTCCGTCATCCCCATTCCCATTGAGTCCTATAGTACTCGATGGGAATGGGGATTAACATTTTTTCCAGCGCCTGACTTCCAGGAACACCAGGGTCATAATTTCCCAGTGTTTCCGTGGAACCAGGCGCTGGAAAAATGCACAAGTCCGGCAGCACCCTGCCAGTTTTACCGGCACGGCTACCGCCTGACTCGTAGTGAGGCCCCAATGTATTACAAGGTAGGTAAACCCTATTGGTAAGCTTTTACACTCATTCAGTTAAGCAATGATAAAACAGTACCAATATAACATTTTAGAAGGGGAGCAAACACCATTCAAAGTAAGTAAAGGTAACTTGCATACTTTTTAAAGGAGCAACCCGAAACCTATGGCTTTTGTAACACTTTGTAACTTATTCCATTGCAGGGACAGTTGTAAACTTGTTATACTTTAAAGACAGATTCCTATCTCCTAGTCATTCCCCACTCTATAGCGTGAGTTTTCTCAAGGGCAGAGGAGGGACCCTAGTGGTCTAGGAGGCAGCTGTATGCAGGTCAGGATAGGTTTCAGTAGAATCTTCAACAATTGAGTATTAGCTTTAGAGTTAGTGTGTTCAGAGACTTCGCAGAAGGCTTCCTATATGTGTTCCAGCATTAGGCATGGGCATATGGTATGGGCAAACTCCCAACCACACAAATCACCCACTCGGCCTCACAGGATTCACACAAGACTTAAGGTAAGTATTACCCAAGCCAACACAGTATCTTGGGAGAAAAGAGTAGGAATTGTTTACCTTCAGGCAAGGTGGAAGACAAAAGGCTGCAGAGTTTTGGACTCCTCCCTCGCTTCCTGCCTTCTCAGACACTCAGGAGCCTCAGGTGGATAATGACAAGGATTCCCACCAAAGACAAAACTTCAAACTGAGGTCATTCACGCCTAGAATGGCAGGGGAAGACCTCAGAAACAAGCATACAAGAAATGGTGAAAAATGGGAGCCCACCAGAAAAGGTCACCCATAGAAAGAGTAAAAGACTAGGTGCGAGGGGGGAAAAGATTCCCCTTTAACTAGGCACAAGGCAAAATAATGTTCACATCCAAGCAAAAAGTCCTGGAGTTGACACAGGTCTGGAAGAATATTCACATTTATGAAGATCTGACCGAACAGTTATGCAACCAATTCCATAGAACCGGCCTAATAACAGCGTCCATGTAGGAGGCAAAGATTATACTTATCCATAAACCCAATAAAGACCCCACCAATTGTGGCTCAGATCAGCTGATGGCCTTAAGCAAAATAGACGTAAAAATGTACACTAAAATTCTGGCCAACAGATTAGAAGCCTTTCTTCCCACCTTGATCCACCCAGACCAATCCGGGTTTATCCAAGGCCGCCAAACCGTTGATAATATACATAGTCGCCCACTTAGTAGAAAAAACACATAAAACACATAAAAAAATCAACCTCTGCCATCTTCATATACATTGATGCAGAAATAGCTTTTTTCCCCGGGTTCAATGGTCCATCATGCTTAAGGTAATGGAAAGGATGGGTCTGGGGCGGGATTCATTAGGATGGTTTGGGCCAACTACAAATCCCTTTGGCCAGGCTCCTCATAAATAGATCCCTGTCCAGGGATTTTCATTTGAGTAAGGGCACCAAACGTGAGTGTCCCCTCTCTCCCGCTATACGCAATCTACCTGGAACCTTTACAGCAGACCCTATATGAATCTGGTGAGGCTCACAGATTCCCTTTAGGGGAACCAAACATAAGGGGGCAGCCTTTGCTGGTGATATGCTACTCCTGCTTACCGATCCTACCCAGTGACGTCCCCGGGAGGATCGGTTGAATGACTTCGGGATAGTCTCTGGACGCAAGATTATTTGGGAAGATCTGAGATGCTTAACCTGCTTTGAAGCAGTCCAACATTTATCTGAAGCCCCAAGGGGATTAGGTATCTGGGGGTAAATATTCCTCCAACCTTGGTAGGCAGGTAAAAAGCAAATCTCCCCCCAATGCGGTCATCCATCAAGGCCGAGCTTCATAAATGGAGTGCCGTTAGGGTATCCTGGTTGGGTAGATTGGCCGCCATTAGAATTGTCACTCTTCCCCAGTTCCTCTAACTATTCCAGTCTCTCCCGGTAGCCGTACCCAAGTTCTTTTTTGTGGACCTACAAAAGCTCACCAGTAACTTTATTTGGACAGGCAAGAGGCCCAGAATCGGCCGCAATCTTTAACGAGAACCAAGTAAGTAGGGAGGGATGGCTCTGCCGAATTGTCAATTCTATGGTAACTCCGGGAAGCTATGCGTGGGTATTGACCGGGCTGTCGCCCAACTTGAATTGATGGACGTCCTCTGGTACACCTTCAGCCGGGCCTACTCACCATATGTATCTGAGCTCCATCACAAAACTTGTGGTGGATACCTAGGACAAACTAGCTAAAAAACATGGCATCACTTCTTTTCCCTCCCCCCTCACGCCGATATTCCTTAATCCGGGTTTCTCACCGGGCATAGAGTTGGGGGCATTCCACAGGTGGCAAACAGTGGGTGGAGGGGATGCCAAAGACTGCAAGTACCAGAGGCAATCTATACGTTCCTTTGTAGAATGCAAACTGAGCTTTGGTATAGAAGGGGAGAGGCTGAGATATTTTCATATTGGGCATTGGGTAACATGCCCGGAAGTTCAAGTAGCAGCACTCCTTTCTCTTACACCATTTGGAAAGTACATCCCCACTCAGGACAGGTCCCGGGGCCTGATCTCGGGCCTGTATAAGATACCGCATGACGCTCGCCCTCGGAAGAAGTGGCCATACATGGAGCGTGGTACAAAATAATTTACAGATGGCACTATACTGCGCCAGGCTTAAAAAGATATTCCAGGAATCCGCTCTGGTTTTCTGGAGAGGGTGTGGGTGAGTGGATCTTTGGTGCCATGTTTGGTGGGGATGCCTTAGACTAGAGCCCAGGAAGCACCGGTCCAGGTGTTTGGGGGAGACTCGATGAATCCCCCGGAGGAAGTATAGTTTGGTCTTAACGGAAGGGGGTGGGCAGGGGGCGATGGGAATTCCCGGGAGGTGTGACAAAGCTCTCAATGAAAAGTTTGTATAGTTCCCACACTTGCTGTAATGCTACTAATAGCACAAAGATGGAAGGGAGCGGATGTGCTGACCCTCCAAGACAGGATCTGGAAGGTTTGGGACTTCGTGGCCCTTGAATGGGCTATGTGTGCTGTAAATAATGAGGCCCTTGCTTTGCCAACGAATGGACAGAGATCTGCACGTTTCTTAGGGAGGACCTTGGAGTGAAATGTCGTCTGCAGCGTCTGAAACCCCTCGAACTGATTTGAACCATTTCCCTGAAGTGGTGTTACCCCGATTATGCAGTGTTTGTTGATCGCGTCAGGCGAAGGAGGGGCTGGGGTGAATTTGTTGTTTGGAGTTTGGTGTACATGTCCGTGTTCTTGATGTCTATTTTATGCTCCTTGCAACTGAATTTAATAAATAACAAAAATGCATTATTTTGGTGTGGGGTGATGTGCACAGATGGCTGCTATGTTGTCCATTTTAAATGTTCTATTTTTACTGAAGCTACGGTTATGTTTAACTGTTTATACTGCTTGCAAATAAGGTATATAAGAAAATATATTACAAGTGAGAAACTAAACTCTTTTCACAAGCTAGTAAAATTAATTTAATAAACTCTTTGATGCAGTGCTTACTACAGTTCCTTAATGGGATCTGTGAAATGTCCCTCCTCGGTCTATCCACACAGCAAAAAGACATTTGAGGAGGAGGGAGGCCTCTACTGCTAAATCATGTTTCAGAGTGCTAGAATTGGCATTCATGTAAGCAGGTTGGCAAAGCGAATAAGCGATTTGCTTTGCATGTGTTACGTCCATACGTCCATGTATTGCACACCATATTGGCATTTCAAAAGGCTTTTCCGGAAGTACTCAACCACATACATTGTAGGAAATACTTGATGTAATTTATACATGCTCAGGGTTACATTTTAAATCTTAATCTTAACTGCTGGTCGTGTGCGTGTTACCATTTTTTAGCCACACCTTTTATCAGTTTCGTTTTCTGTCAATTTCTTCGAAAACTACTTTTATATGTAATAAATCGATTTGTTTTTTGTAGGTGCTCTAATGCATGAGTTATCAAATGATGGTGCTCGTAAGCAGTTCGAGTTTTACCTGGAAGAAATGATTCTTCCTCTCATGGTAGCCAGTGCCCAGAGTGGCGAAAGGGAATGCCATATTGTTGTGCTTACAGATGACGATGTAGTTGATTGGGATGAAGAATATCCTCCACAGATGGGAGAGGAGTATTCCCAAAGTAAGTAATTTCAACTTTCATTTTATGAAGAAGCATAAACATGATCGAGTTGAGAATGTGTGTTTTAACTGGCTTTTTCCAGTTGATTTACCTTTTGCTATCTTTTCTTTTCTACAATGGATCATGCTGCTATTATCTAAAATTTCACACAAAATCATAAGCGCATCCTTGCACCCTCAAGATGTTGTGTTCTTGTGGGAACAGATAATTTTAAATAAACAAAAATTAAGCTGTGCATGCGTTCATGTAAGCTCTGTTTGATCTACATGAGCACCACAGCCTGGGTTCCTTTTTTTTCTTGTCCATTCCAGAAGAACTCAAAACTGCTGCAGATGAAGCAGATGTTACTCATCCTTGGAATGTTCACTTTCTCCAGCATGGGGTCTGGCATGGATTCACATGCTCATGAATATTCCCCGTCGTCAGGCTGGGAATCCTCGGTAAAGAAAAAACCAGTATCAGTTTCGTTTCTGATCTGTCTTTCGTAGTAGTAACCAATCACTGGTCTCTGCGTCATACTGACCACAGCCAATGACTGCCCTCTACCTAAGCCCCGCCTCTGGCAGCCATCTTCAGATTTTTACCGCACGTTCATGTGTTGGGATCCTCGTGCTATTGCTCTCGAGCGTTAGTGCTATTTTTTTCGCGCTTTTTACAAAAAACTTCGATTCTTTCGGTCAAAAGAGCCTCAAGCTCCACCGATTCTACATCCGATCAACGGGGACCCGTGTCGGATTCATCTGTGCCCCTCAAGGGTGAAGATTTCGTCGAGCTACACTTCGGAGGACTCCAAAAGCTTCTCAGGCCCGGTCTCGGAGATGGCCCAGGAGAAGGGAAGCTCGACGCCCGGAAAGCTGTTCAGGGTCTGCCCTGGATGCCAGCTGCAGAACGTCTTCAAGGAGGACGAACACTCTTTCTGCCTTTACTGCCTTCATGGGGACAAGACGCACGTGGAGAAGGACTGTGCGTTTTGCGGCAACATGTCGGAACGGACCATGAAGGACCGCCATCAACGTCTCGCCAACTGGCTGGAGGGTAAGAGCCCGTCTGGCGAGAAGAAGAAGAAATCCGAGCGGTCTTCTAAGACCTTTGAGGGCGCCCCGGCGACGGGGGCCCAACATAAGGCCAAGCACCGCGAGTCCGCTGGCACCGGGAGCGCCGAACGGTCGGGCTCTACGGGCGCCAGGCAGGGCGCACCCTCCCCGGCACCATCAACCACGAGCCAACGCTCTGGGTCGGGTAAGAGGAAGGCCGAGCACCCGGCGAAGCTCCTGGAGAGGCCCCGGTCGAGCTCTAAGGCAGAGGAGGAGCGTGGCAGTGCCCCCTCCCTCAAGGATAAGGCGGTGAGCGCACCTAAGGTGGTGAAGGCCTTGATCCATCCGACCAAGCCCTCTATCGAAACGGTCGCGGCGGCCCTGGCTCAGCCTGTGGTGGCTGCACCAGTGGTGGCGACCTCAGGGCCCAGAATCTCCCTGCCTCCTCGGAGGGAGTCTTCCTTTGTGCCCATCGATAGGACCCCCGTGAAACCCCCCGTGGGGAAGAAGGGGGGGCAGGGCGTCGTCGTAGAGTCGGCCTCAACCTCAGAAGAGGAGCTGATCGAGGTCTTAAGCCACGGCCTAGGCGTGGAAGAAGGCCAGCCCGTCGGAATGGACCCCGACGCAGGTGACGACGACGACATCGTCGAGGATACCGACGGGGCCCCTGCTCGCCCGTCGGATTCCCCTCTGCCAGCGCCGCAAGACAACTCGGCGGCCATTTTGTTGGCCATACAGTCCTTATGCTCCGAGATAAGGACGAGGCTACCGTTACCGACGGAGGAACCTCTCCCGTCGGGGGATCCAGAACCGGGACCTTCTGGTGTTCCCCCTACCAAGAAAAGAAGGATCCATCCACCACCTCCTTTTCAACCGTCGCGCCCCTTCCAGCCCTCCTCCCCGTCCACCCGAGGGGATGATACGGGGACTGACACAGCAGCGACGGGTACGGACGACGAGGCATACGACGAGGATTTTCCGTCGTCGCCTCCCACCAGGGCCTCTCCGCCCGACGAGATCGGATCTTTCCACTCCATGATCTCCAGGGCTTCCGAGCTTTTCCAACTCTGCCCTGAGGAGAAGAAAAAGGAAGGCTTCCTTTATCAGCGGCGCGAGGCCAAGAGGAAGACGGTCCTCGCAGTGCCTCTGTTGGACGACATTTGGGATGAGGGCCTTTCCCTCCTCAAGAACCCTTCCACGACGCCAGCTAGAAGAGACCGGTACGAGAAAAAGTACCGGGTCCCGGACACGGCCCCCCTATGCCTCCGGGCGCACCCTACCCCGGACTCCGTCGTCTCCGCGGCAGCCAGGAAGAAAGCGGGGGGGGGTGCGGCCTCCACATCGACTTCCCCGCCGGACGGCGAGGGAAAGAAATTGGATACTATGGGGCGTAGAGTCATCTCGTCGGCAGCGACGACGATTAAAGCGGCCAACGCCTTGGCTATCGTGGCCCGCTACGACAGGGAGCTCTGGTACAAGATGGCTCCCCTGCTGGATTTTCTGCCGGACGACAAGAGGGCGGAGGCCCTTGAGATCCTGCAGGAAGGTGAGGTGGCCTCGGACCACGCCATCACCGTGGCGACGGACATCGCCGACACTGGGTTCCGCCAGCTGGGCAACGGCGTTTGCCTTCGACGTCGTGGATGGCTCAAAGCTACGGACTTCCGGCAGGACGTCCAGACCAGAGTCCTGGACATGCCCTTCGACGGGAACAACCTGTTTGGGAAGACAGTGGACGATTCCCTTCAGGCCATCAAGGCGGATACGGAGACGGCCCGGGCCCTTGGAGTCCTGCAACGACGGACGCCCTTTCGGAGCGGCGGAGGCAAGGGCGCCTCCAAAGGTTCCGGCGGCGGTTTTGCTTCCTACCGTCAAGCGGCCCGCTCGTCGTCGCAAGAGGCCTACAGAGGACGAGGCAAGTCTAGCGGACCCCGCCGTCGTCGCCAAGGAGGTCAGGGCGGCAAGGCCGCGTCCAAGCAGGATTGAACCGGCCGTGGGGTCGGGCCCCCACCGAAGCACCCCGGTGGGAGGCCGGCTGGCGGGCTTCGTCAGCGTGTGGGAGTCCATCTCCACCGACCGTTGGGTGCTGGACGCCCTGGCCCGGGGCCACGCGCTCGAGTTTCAAAGAAGATGCCCGCGCGTCCCCCCCGTGGCCAGGAAAGAACTTCACGTCCCTCAACTTCTCCTGGAGGTAAAGGCGATGCTCAGAAAGGGCGCCATCGAACTCGTCCCAAAGAGGCTTCGGGGCTCCGGAGTCTACTCGAGATACTTCCTCGTGAAGAAGAAGACGGGAGGATGGCGCCCCATCCTAGACCTGCGACGTCTGAACAAGTTCATCAAGGCGCAGAAGTTCCGGATGGTCACCCTCCAGCACGTCCTGGGTCAGCTGGAGGAAGGAGACTTCCTATCGTCGTTGGATTTGGAGGATGCCTACTTCCACATTCCCATCCTAAAGGGGCACCGCAAATTCCTCAGATTCGTGGTCCAAGGGCGTCATTACCAGTTCAAAGCCCTTCCCTTCGGACTACGGTCGGCACCCAGGGTATTCACCAAGTGCCTGGCACCGGTGGCGGCGCAGCTGCGCCGCGAGGGGATTCACGTCTACCCCTACCTGGACGACTGGCTCATCCGCGCCAAGACGAGGGAGCTCGCCGTGGTCCACACGGCAAGGACCGTCCAACTCCTCACGGACCTGGGATTCTCCGTGAACTACGCCAAATCCCACCTGGTGCCCGCGCAAGTCGCACTGTTTCTGGGAGCGAGGCTCGACAGTGTCCCTTCTGGCCTCCCCGTCGGAGGAGAGGACCAGGACCATCTTGGGCAAGGTGCAACGGATGTTGGTGGCCGACGCGGCCAAAGTGAGGTCCATCAAGTCACTCCTCGGGATGATGTCTTCCTGCATCTACCTCATTCCCATGTGCAGGCTCCGGATGCGCCCGTTGCAAGAATTCCTGGATGCGCGCTGGATCCAGACGACGGGCAGCTTCGAGGAAAGGATCAAGCTCGACGAGAGTTTCCGACGAGCGATACGGTGGTGGGGCACCCGCGCGCATCTGACGGCGGGCATGGACTTGCAGACCCCAGCCCACCAGGAGACTGTGACCACGGATGCCTCCCTGGAAGGGTGGGGAGCGCACACCGAAAATCTGCACGCAAGGGGACTCTGGCTCCCGACGGAGAAGTCCCTACATATCAACGTCCTGGAGCTCCGTGCAGTGTTTTGGGCCCTCAGGTCCTTCCTTCCGTCCCTCAAGGGCAAGGTGGTGAGGATCTTCACCGACAACACCACCACCATGTTTTACATCAGGAAACAGGGCGGAACCAGGTCCCCGGCGCTGTCCAAGGAGGCGCAGGACCTGTGGCATTGGGCCGTCGCCCAAGGGATTTTTCTGGTGCCGTTTCATCTGGCAGGGATAAAAAACACCATCGCCGACTCACTCAGCAGGGAGCTGCGCTCGTGCCACGAGTGGGAGCTACGGCAGGATCTGGTGGATCGCCTCTTCCGACGGTGGGGCACACCCCAGATCGACCTGTTCGCGACGGCGACGAACACCAAGTGCCGGAGGTTCGCCAGCAGGTTTCCCCAGACGAGGAGCATGGGCGATGCTTTCTCGTTCCCCTGGGAGGGCCTGTTCCTCTACGCGTTCCCTCCCTTGCCTCTGCTAATCCGGCTCATCAACCAGCTCAAGAGGTCACGGTGCAGGATGATCCTCATCGCACCTGCGTGGCCGAGGCAGATATGGTTCCCGGACCTTCTGGACTTGTCAGCGTCCCCGCCGATCAAGCTGCCGGCGGACGCGGATCTACTCTCCAGGGAAGGAGGCGCTATCCTCCACCACGACCCGAAGTCGCTGAACTTGCAGGCCTGGCTCCTGCAGCGCTAGAGTTTGGGGGATACGACATACCGGCCGATTGCAGAGAGGTTCTTGCAAAGGCCAGGGCGTCCTCGACTCTTAAATGCTACGGACACAAGTGGAAGAGGTTCTCTGTCTGGTGCCACGCACAGAAGATTAACCCTCTACGGATTACGGCTCCCCAAGTACTGCCGTACCTGCTGACGCTGGCCAAAGCTGGTCTGGCACACGCGTCCATCAAGATTCATCTTGCTGCGATCTCCCGATACACCAGAACCACGGGCCGGACGTCCTTGTGGTCTCATCGTCTGGTGAAAGAGTTCATGAAGGGACTGTTCAGATCGTTCCCGCCGGTGAAGGCTCCGGCCCCGGCGTGGGAGCTCAACGTGGTGCTGACCAAGCTCATGGGACCTCCGTTCGAGCCTCTGCACTCGGCCCCGTTGAAGTTTCTATCGTGGAAAACAGCTTTTCTTGTGGCCATCACCTCCGCACGACGAGTGGGAGAGATCCAGGCCCTTTCCTGCAAGGCCCCGTACTTGACTTTCCACGACACGAGGGTAGTGCTCAGGACGCACCCCTCCTTCATGCCCAAGGTACCGTCGGACTTCCATCTCAACGAACCCTTGGTGTTACCTGTGTTTTTCCCGTCGCCTTCGTCGCCGGCTGAGAGGACTTTGCACTCGCTGGATGTAGCTAGAGCGCTGAAGTTCTACGTGGACCGCACGAAGGGTTTTCGGAAGACGTCACAACTCTTTGTGAACTTTGGACCTGTCAATCAGGGGAAGGCTCTCTCGAAGGCTTCCATCTCCAGATGGCTCTCCGGCTGTATCATGTGCTGTCACCGGTTGGCAAACCGACCGCTGCCTGGCCGTCCGAGAGCCCATTCCACCAGAGCGATCGCAGCTACCACGGCGTTCCTATCTGGTGTGCCCCTGCTGGACATATGCAGGGCTGCTACGTGGAGGTCGACGCACACCTTCACGAAATTCTACTGCGTCGACCGGGATTCCAGGG
Source organism: Ambystoma mexicanum (assembly GCF_040938575.1). Classification (NCBI taxonomy): domain Eukaryota; kingdom Metazoa; phylum Chordata; class Amphibia; order Caudata; family Ambystomatidae; genus Ambystoma; species Ambystoma mexicanum. The sequence continues at coordinate 729,445,429 of NC_090934.1, forward strand.
AGGAGTCCAGGGTCGGCCAAGCAGTGCTGCGCAACCTGTTCGCCTGAGGTGAGCCTGGTGAGGAGGTAAGATGCTTAATGTTGAGTTTATGTGATGCTTAATGTTGAGCCTTTGCCACCTCCCGTGGTTGTGCATGTGTGTACTGCTATGTATTCTTTATTCATGAGCATGTGAATCCATGCCAGACCCCATGCTGGAGAAGGAACAAGTTACTTACCTGTAACTGTTGTTCTCCAGCATGGGTCTGGCATGGATTCACATGCGAACCCTCCCGCCTACCCCTCTGCGGCTCTTCACTTGGTCATACTGCCACTTCACGTGCTTCCAAATCTGAAGATGGCTGCCAGAGGCGGGGCTTAGGTAGAGGGCAGTCATTGGCTGTGGTCAGTATGACGCAGAGACCAGTGATTGGTTACTACTACGAAAGACAGATCAGAAACGAAACTGATACTGGTTTTTTCTTTACCGAGGATTCCCAGCCTGACGACGGGGAATATTCATGAGCATGTGAATCCATGCCAGACCCATGCTGGAGAACAACAGTTACAGGTAAGTAACTTGTTCCATCTGTAGTGCAGGAGAATGTGTTGTCAAATATTTTTCGCATTCCACCATCGTGTAGTTAGTTCCTTAAGGATGTGAAGATGCTAAAACCTCTGAATCAAGATTTAAACATGGTTGAACTTGTTAATATGCATGCTCTTCTTTTTTTTATTTTTGTTTATGGTTCAATTACAAAATGTAGAACCTTTACAAAAAAAACACACGTCTTAAAACGGTAAAATATTTACAATGACATTCATTATTTACAAATAAAAGAAAGTTATCACAACACACCTTGAATATCTCCTAGTTGTTAAAGCTAAGAAGCTCTTTTTCAATATGCTTAGACAGGCTAACCAATTCGAAAATCAAGGGTTTATGCATACTTTGCATCATGCGGGCCCATAAAAGTTCCAAACAGTCCTTAAAATCGAGGTTTACAAATTTCATCAGACGGTTAGTTTGCATTGATTTAAAGTGAGGGCATTCAAGAATAAGATGTTTCATTGTTTCCAAGGGCTCATTGCATGAAGGGAAAACGACATTTAAATTGTTTAGGTTCATCTTTGTTACTCCAGATGGCAGTTCTTTCCCTAGTGTAATATAGGTTCATTTTATACCATATGTAAGCTTTTCTGGTATGATTACATGGAAATAGAACATGGTCAAATCTGGGTATACGTCGTTTGATGAATGCTCCATATTCCCTATACAATTTATAAGTAGATATTCTTTCTATTGTCAACCTCCAGTCTTGTTCAAAGAGCTTCTTTTTGGCATAACCTGGACGCCGATGGACATCTTCGATTGAAATGCATAAAGTGTTCAGTAGATATTCCATTTTAGATTGATATTGAGAGGAGGCCAAATTAGTGGAATCCAGCATTTTTTGCAGATCTTCATGAGTTTTTTGGAGGTAAATTGATTTTTTCATAGCAACATAATTGTCGCCATTTCCAGCGTCCAGATAATGCCACAAGGCCAAACTCGTGACAAATCACTGCGTTTGGAAGAGACATTGGTAGATGCATAGCACTTTTTATCAATGATCCCTGGATACAATCTAAGGTTGCACTCATGTCACACAAACAGATGTCAAGAGAATATAAGATGATGCTTTCTATTTTTAATGTCAAAAAATTAATCATTGGTGTTAATGAGAATTTACAGAATTTTGAGTAAATAATTTTTAGTTGCGACAGTAATGCTCTTCTTTTTCATTGTACTTGTACCCTTGATGTTTGCTTTTCCATCACCCCGAGACTAAAATAACATACTTTTTCAAATTTGAGGGCTTCTGAAAAGACTGCTGCCCAGTACTTTTGAAATCCCAAAAACCTGCAGAATGTTGGCTAGCCTTTTGAACTTCTAGTTTTTGGAGTCACTGCCACTTAGTGCATAGTATTGAAAACAAACATATGAAGGTAAACTGTTGTGAAGTCAAATAACACTTCCCTATTTTGTCCTTAATCGAGCATACTGAGCTTTACCCCAGACTGTCTCTTTATAGAGAGACATTGTATGCTTTCTTTTCACTCTGTGCTCACCGGACCCTCTTCAGTAAAGCAAAGACCCATTGTTTAAACATTTCGTGTTATGCAAGAGTCCTGCCCAGGCCCTGCCTTTCAGATATCTGATGGGAAATTCCTAATTTAGTTCTATCCTATTTCCAGATTGTGAAAAACACCATGTTCCCAGAAAATATCTTACCCTCCCACAATACCATAGCAGTCAATCCACAAGTGCTAAGAGGTCACCAACAGAGGAGAGGTGCACTGTACAAGTCCACTTTACCTTACACACCTGCTTCGGTGAAGCTTCTTGGGGCAGAGCTCCAGACAGCACGTTTATTCTGATCCATTGCCACCAAACAAATCATTTGGTGACTGAATTCATTTTATTTTTGCATTATATTTGTGTTACACTTTAAACCGTTCACACTATCCTAAAAATGCATACAGATAGCATTATTTATACAAACAAATATATACGAATAATAAATAGTACATCAAATACCCTACAAATTACTAATGTTTAAATGTTGCCCATGCACATAGTGCCTCCTGTGCCAGTCATCAATTTAAAAAGAACTTATTTTTGTCTGTAAAATATCCAAATGATCTATCGAATATTAATTTATATCAATCGAGAGCAGTCTTATCCATGTGCATTATTACAGAACGAGAACTTCACTGACAAATGTGAACGCTGATGTTTTTTCTCCAGCAATTGGCCCCATTCTTACTGAAGCAATTGATAAAGATAATTTAGAACAACCCAGACAGCGTAACCAGAAATGATCCATGCGCAGGAAGTCCTTGGAATGTACTATTTCCCCCCCAAATAGAGTTCATACAAGTGAGTAAAGGATACACATGACATCAAAACATGTCTGTTAGTCACGAGCTCATTGTTCTCCTTACAGAACCGGCAGTATTGTTTAAAGGGGTCCATGCTATGCTTGCTACCACACAGTTAGTGTAGGGAGCCGGTTTCATCTCGTGAGTAGCAGCATCCTTCTGTAACAAGCTGAGGGGAGTTTTACGTAACCTCAGGGGTATTTACTAAATTTAAAATTCAGCCTCACAAAAGTACTTAGACTTTTCAATCGGGGCACATGCTTGTGGTAACAAACCCCATCTCATTCTTTGCTTCTTGTAGTAAACACATGCATAAACTGGGGGAATCCATACTGCCACCCTATTCCCTGGAAGTATTTTTTTGTTTCTTTATATAGCTTTTGTGTCCTATTGCTATTTCTTTGCATGGGATCGCCCAACAAGCTTAGTACATGTCAAAGTGGCTGCGCCATAGCTTTGATGCCAGTTAGGTCTATTTGTACGAGTATGCTAGTGTGAAATGTTGAGCCCAACCCTGCTCGTATAGCTTTAATGGAAGTGCTCTAGGAAAGTCCCAGAATCCACCTCCAAATGTCTGCTTCGATTTTTCTTAACCAGGTATCCTGTTCATACTACCCTCCAAGCCGTGCATGTCTTTCGACACAAAAAGATGCTTATCGGCAAGTAAAATGCCTTTGAGACTGTACCCAGCTGTTTTGTGGCAATTTGTTTATTCATGGTCATAATGAGTTGGGCCTTTCTTTGTTTGTTCTCAATTAGTTAAAAATTGCCTTACTTCGATGAGATGGCCTAACTCAGATACATGTAACTAGGCCAAGAGGTGTGCAAATCGACTGGTGAGAGCAATTTGAAGCGCCAAAGCTCATAAACTGGATTTTCATCAAATGTATCTGCAGGTCGTTATTAGCATACTCACACATTAGAGTAGCACTTCTCTTTAAGCCTATGAAGGTTTAATCAAAGATTGACAGTCCATGTAGGTGAGCCAGATGCACTGTGTCCTAGTTTAGGTGGAAAATTAGCCACCTCCATAAGCTGTGCATGCAGTTCAGTGAGGTATAGATTGAACAGCATGGGCGCAAGTACGCAGCTATGGGTCCTTTTTCTTTCTTCGTGAACTGGCCAATGCTATTCAATATAACCTGAACCGTAGTGTTTGACTGAAACTGTATAATATAGGTCAGCAAACCTTCAGCTGTATCCGATTTCCTCAGTTTGCCCCACAAGGTGTCTCTGTTGATGGTGTCGAATGCGGCCCTGAAGTCCATGAATAGTGTGTAAAGGGGAGGCTTTTAGGGGGCTTCTGGCCTCCTTCACAAAAGTATTTAGAGTTAATATGTTATGTGAAGTGGATGAACCTACCTGGAAGCCAGTCTGGTACATAACACATCCCCCTTATCAGCGCAGATTTTAATTTTTTAGAATGATCGATGTAAAGATTTTGCAAGGTATGTCTCAAAGTCTATAGTTTGCAGGGTCATTACGTGATGAACTCTTTTTGAAGACCGGGATCAAAGCTTTTTTCCAGTAATGGGGCATGCAGTTGTTTTCCATCATCCCAGTAAAAAGTAATTCTAGCCGAGTAGCCCAGAAATCTATTTTATTTTCTGGGCAATATTTGACAGGCCATCTAGGCCTAGTGTGTTTTATTTTTTTTCTGTGTTTTAAAAAAAAGTCTTCAGTATCCTCTCGAATACTTTGTCAAAATTCAAGTGATACGACTCAGCCTATCCTAGCATTCCTTGAGGTGAGTTCATATTTTGATCTGATATTTATCCAGTCGGTCTCATTGATCGAGTTTGTGACTAGATATGATTGCCCCCCCAGACCCTCGCCACACTCTCCGGCCTTGTTGAATAACTGCCAGAATTGTTTAGTCTCCTAATCTCAATATCTCGTACATGCCCTGCCTTTGTGCGTTATTTACAGCAAACCAATGTCACTTTACCCAGTTATATTTATTTTTTCTATGGAGTTTTCCCTAGACTCCCCTGGAATTTACTTGTCCAAGTTGACTTCTCAGGGGCTTCTTAGCTTTACAAATGTCCCCGTCAAATATGCTGACATATTTCTTACTCCCATTGTGCATTTGTGAGTCTAGTAATCCAGGCCACTACAGCTTTGGGTGACGTGTGTGACCTAGCTAACGGTTGTATATTACCTCCAGCTGATATCCCGAGATGTACCAGCACAAAGATCACATTCAGACCTGAGTGTTGCCCCTACTATTCACATCCACAGTTTACATTTCTGGTGTTTTTACCAATTGCACATCAATAGTTAAAGTTACTAATGTGTGATCACTAAATCGTTAAAATCGGTGTGTTATGATGGAACGCAAGTTAAAAATGGTGTATTAGAAGAAAAAATCAAGTGACTTTGGAGGTGGTGGACTGTAGGGTATACTTACCAGTTTTGTCTTTGTCACCATTTACACAGCCATTAAGCAGAACCAGATCCCAGTCCTGGACAAATGCTAACCATGTTTTGCCTTGTTGGTTAGTTGCTGCCTGTATCATGGTGCTCTGGGTCGGCTTATGCTTACCGGCACAGGCTCCTTGGTTATATATACAATATGTGTTTAGATCACCACCAACTGCAACGCAGCAGTCGAAATTGTGATTTGTTGACTAGGAGCAAAAAACGACTCCTGGGTATCGGGCATCACCTGTTAGGTAGGCAGGAGCTACCTCTGGGGAACCCCCATAGCGCGCAGCAAATGTAGCATGAGCGCAAGATGCAAACTTTAACTTGTTCATTTGCATATTATACAATATGCTTTAAAGGGCACTTTGGGTATGTCCTTTATTCTCCTATAAACCCATTCCCCAAGCTACACAGATAATATCACATATCTTTATGCATATTACACCACTTACCTGAGGAGGCAAGTGTTGCTCCTGGTAGCTGTTGGTGTCAAACTAACCAGGCTCCCCTTGGCTATAACCAGGAGCTAAATAGCTCCCAGCTCCTGTCAATTTCGAACCCTGCAACAATAGCATGATAAATATTATACCCTTGGTCTCCGAACCACCTGCTGGCTGAAGTTATGATCAATGATGTCAAATTTTACAGCAATGAGATATGCACATCAATCTCAATGGAGGGAAGGCAATACCTGCTCTCAATAGGAGGTCACCAAATGACCGTCCATAGTCTTTCTTGGCTAGTTTGATCTACTTTTGTACCAGTCCATGTTTATAGGGGTAGTTAGCCAGCTCTCCTGTATGAAGAAGATATTTGCTTCCAGCAGTAGCTTAAGACCTACAGGGCAGTTAGTTATGTTGTTGACCTTGAATGTTCCATATTATTATCTTGACCTGTCAATGCCTTGAGCGGTTAAAACGGGAAGAAACCTCGAGAACCAGGCCCACTATTTGTCCTGGTCTTGTTTTACCATACATCCAGAGTATGTCTTCACCGCTGATACGGCTTGCTGCCCTTCCCTAGTTATTTTTATGTCCAGGTCTTTGGATTGCTTATGGTAATGGTCTACTTGGGGCGCTTTGGTCAAAGTCTACATGCAGCGCTTTAGCCATTGTCAGCCCAGCTTCAGTAAGCTAGGTATGTGTTCCTTTGTCATGGTTACTGTAAAGACTGGAGGGGGGTGCCTGCACTTCTGGCCCCTATATGGTAGGGCAAAGGCACAAGACACCCCAGCCAAGGCTGTCAATTTGGTAGAATGGGCGAGCAGCCAGGCTTAAGCTTTCAGGAGGTGATGCAGGCTGGTTCTTAAGTATAGTGAATCCCTGAAGCCCCCACAAAGGAATGTCCACACACTACGTTGGGGGATAACACTGCTTCTTTATATAAAAAGGAGATTCAGGAATATATATACAATTAAATAAAACACTTTGTACATATTTTCCATTCTTTGATAAAATATTTCCATGTACACTCTGTGGTGCCACACACTCCTTAAATTCAGTAATGGATGCACTAACTGCAGACAGTTTTAAATGGGCATGTGAATTCTTAAGTCAGCATAGAAAAGGGAAGAAAGGCAGGTTAATTGTGAACTTTGGTAGAAGGCTTTCTTTAGACTAGCTATACAATTCGGTGTGAAGATTCAACACCCACCCACCCGCCCCCACCTGGGCAAACCTGTAAGGGAAAAGTTAGCAAGTAACTTACAGTCGAGTCCAATAATGTTCAATAACCTTCTGCTTTCTTTTAAAAGGTTCTACCACCTCAAAGTACCAGAGAGGCCACAGGCTAACAGGACCCAAGACTAATCTGGGACCCCTGGACGACGCCTGAGGCTAGATGATGCTCTTCTTCGTCACAGTGCTTTTTGTTGCCTTGGCAGGCGAAGTGGCAGAGTTTCTCGGTTTCACTCGACAATGCCCTCCAAGGATGGACCCCCCCCCTTGGAAGAAGGGGCCACTGGGATGCTGAGTCTGAGCAAAATGGAAACCAAGTCTTCCTGAAGTGCAGCAGTATTACTCTTCGCGGTGCTATCCCTTGGTCGACAATTTCTCCGACTGTAGAAGTCCTGTAAAGAGGAAACTTGCTGTGGGCTTCTTAAAGGCTTGATGGATGAGAGTAAGATGAGCAAGACCCCTGAGACCCTTCGATGACTTCTGGCGGCGACTGGTGCATAGGTGCTCTTGGTGTCTGGTTTCGGAATATTGCGATTTTCTGGCTTTCAGTTCTTTAGTGCTGCAGCCACAACACAGACATTTGGATGGCTTCTGCCTACCTGGACTTGACCAGAAATACACAAGAACCAGAAATACACAAGAACCAGAACTAGTAGACAGAGTTAAGGATGACGAAGTGCACAAGCAATTTTTAACTTGGTTTAAATTCCCAAGATTTTTTGTTTATTTTATTCCAGCAAAAATGCTATATCTAAAAGCATATTAAACATTACTTACAACACTATGGCCCATTCGTTTTACCATTCATTCACATTCATACAATTCTCGTCGGTCATTCATTCCACAATTCATTTTTTAGAAATATGTTTTATAAAAAAAAGTTTACATCTGCTATATCTCCATGTGGTTATAATTTGTTATAAACTGTCCCCACACATTTGGGGTATCACAACAGTCTGTGTTCTCTTATTCACACAGCTCCACGTTGACACGTGTTTCAGTTGCTCTCTGCGAGCATCACCATTAATACTCTCTCTGTACGGCAACCTTCTTCAGGACAAAACAACCCATTTTTCAAGCACAAATATTGGCATGGGCCACACCATCTATAAAAATACATAAAACACTGAATGAGTATAGTGCAGTATGGTCAATCCTTTTCAAATGATTTGATTGCATGTTAATATGATATGCTATAGAATATCATCCCACTCACCTCCTATCCAATGGAGTCAGGAGGGGCAGGATGTAGCATTCAGTTTCAATACATCATAATTGGAATCTCAGGATGTAGTATTCAATTTCAATGCATCATGGTTGGAATCTGGAGGATGAGTGTCCTCTGATCTAAAGAGTTAAGGCATGTATCTCTTACCATCTGTTATAGCCAATTCATTTGATCATAAAAGCCAAGTGGTTTATATATTTTAGCACATCACGGTTGTTACCCATAGATGTAAAGAGGGCTCTGTCACTCACTCAAAAAATGGAGACAGCCGTGGTTTGCAATGTTGATTTATATTTACTGGAGCAAGTGGTTTATAATGCCCAGGCTTCCCTTCTTTCCACAGACTTGCTTTCGGTTCATAGGCACGTGAGTCTGTAAAGATATACACAAAGAGCTTAATTAGTTGTATAAGCTCGTTCAGACCAGCTTCACGTTTACACACTGTCCCTTTAAATTTATTTCAAAAAGGACTGGTGCTCCCAATAATCAGGGTAAGAGGTGAGCACAAGCATCTAGTAAATGATTCTCACACGCGCTAAGAGCGCATGGATCTCTAATATTTCGATCACGGAGCAGTCTGTGTAATTGATTGGGGAACATCACAATGTAGTTGTCCCCATCATTACTCATGTTCGATTATTGGAGAGTTAATTCCTCTCAATCTTAGTTTGTGACTAGGGCACACGCCCTCTCATATTAAGAACCGCATAATTACCACTCTTACATTATTTTAACTAATCATGTCCAGCGGCTGTTGCATCCATTCCAGCTTACCTGACTCTCGCCGTCCGGGGGATTTGTCTACCGGGTGCACCACAGCGTTCAAAATGCAGCCGGCAAGTACGCGCTAAACAAAAAACCGCATATCATATTAACATGCAATCAAATAATTTGAAAAGGATTGACGATAGTGCACTATACTCATTCAGTGTTTTATGTATTTTTATAGATGGTGTGGCCCATGCCAATATTTGTGCTTGAAAAATGGGTTGTTTTGTCCTGAAGAAGGTTGCCGTACAGAGAGTATTAATGGTGATGCTCGCAGAGAGCAACTGAAACAGGTGTCGATGTGGATCTGTGTGAATAAGAGAACACAGACTGTTGTGATAACCCAAATGTGTGGGGACAGTTTATAACGAATTATAACCACATGGAGATATAGCAGATGTCAACTGTTTTTTATAAACCATTTTTCTAAAAAATGAATTGTGGAATGAATGACCGATGAGAATTGTATGAATGTGAATGAATGGTAAAACAAATGGGCCATAGTGTTGCAAGTAATGTTTAATATGCTTTTAGATATAGCATTTTTGCTGGAATAAAATAAACAAAAAATCTTGGGAATTTAAACCAAGTAAAAAATTGCTTGTGCACTTCGTCATCCTTAACTCTGTCTACTAGTTCTGGTTCTTGTTTATTTCTGATTGATTGACCTGTAGAACTAGGGACGTTAAAACAGGTACCCCTTTTATTTTGCATTACCTGGACTTGACTACTGGAGTGTACCTCAGACCCTCACCAAGGCTGGACCCACAGGACATCCTTGTTAGCTTCTGGTGGCGGGAAACACACCGACAGACCGTCCTCTGCACTCAGCAAGAAACTCTGGACTCTCTCCGGTGGGAAAAAGTGTCAGTGGTGAAGGCAAGGATGTCCTTTGAAATGGTCTTGGGCAGTTTGGTACTTTCGCAACTCCGGGTGTCTAGCAGTACTATTATCATGATCCTAGTGAGAATACAAGGCACAGGCATAAGGACACAAGTTACACTCTCCTATGTTAGTGTAGGAAGAGACTGGACATGCAGGGTGGCTGGCTGGCCCATGCGTTTATTAAGAGCTGCTTTGACCCACACCAAAGTGGCCGTCAAGTTAGAACCTGCTGTGGAACTCCATATGGACCCTGGCCGACCCAAAGGCCTGCCATCACTGGTGGTCTAGTGTTACAGGGTCCGGCCCGCAGCTATAAAACCACACCCCGGACCACACTCTGTGCTTGGTGTTTCTTCTGCCACTTGCAAGAGCGGTGTAATGCTTACTGCTCCTGTTTCCGCGTGCACAGAGACTGTAACTTACCGGTGCATGCCCAAACTTATCTGCATCCATACCTACTTGAAGACTTCATAGTCCAAGCTCCGTAACAGCCTCAGTCTTGATACTTACTTGGAATCATCACTGATCGAGATCCGCAGCAATCGCATCTCCTGAAACAGAAACTACAGTAAGAGCCTGAAGTTTAATGACCATGTCCACCCGAATTCCCCATTAAGAACGTACTTGCCAGAATAAGCGGTCCGCCGGCTGGCATTCTACTGTGTTGCCACTCCACTCATCTTTTGCGCAGCAGACCAATCCAGAACAGCATTTCACGTGATCCGCACCTGTGGAAAGGAAGAGAGAAAGAGACTTGTTAACGTGCACCGCGCCACCAGAAAAGAACAAACAATACAAAACAAGTAGCGCTCTGCTCCGCAAGCTTCTAGTAATACAAAGCAATGCTATGCAAAGACTTACCTCTACACCCTCAGCAGCCTGTGCGTCACAGCTGGCCTGGACCACAACTCACAATGAAGCAACTGGAGTCGAATGCTTACCTGGCACCTTTAGCCCTCTTTCTTTCCAACTCGGTGAGCACAAACGCCTGCGCGCCCACCAGCATACCTAAGGGAGACATGAGGGGGAGGTGGGGGGGAAAGGCGGGAGACACATACTGAATATTTGTACTTGCTTGCCTCTAGGTCTCCATCCATAGCCCCTTGCACACCTTACCAGAGGCTCAGAGGTCTTCCGGGCCCCTCCCAACCACACCGGTCACTGCTTCGGAACAGTCCGAACCAGACACTCCTGCAGGCCACCAAAGGTAAGCGGCACAACTATGCCAGGGTACATCCTCTTCTGGGCGGTAGACTGCAACAGCTTCCGGATTAGTGATGGCTGCGAAATGTACGATCGATTTAAGGTTGTTTGATTTATAGCAGAAAAAAAGATCACATATGGTAAACGAGGAGGCGTTTATCAAAGGCTGCACAGCATGTCAGATGACAGACCTGTTACTTGTAGCTTTCCCATCCATGTTTTGTTGAAATGAGAAATCAACCCGATGGTTTGGAAAACTATCGCTTTCCAGTAGAATCTCTTCTACCTTGTTACTTTCACTGGAAGATGCCATTGCTCTAGATGAATCTGCTTCAGTCTCCTTAATCTGGAACATCTCTAGTTTTTATGACCCAGTTTTTTGGATCCTTGGCTTTTTTTTTCCAACTGTCTTTTTGCCCCTTTTCTTGCATTTCTTGAATTATTAGTTGCACCAATGAGCGCTTCAGGGTCCTCCATAATCCTAGAAATATGTGCAGTTTTTCGGTGTAAATGTTCCCTTTGGTTAAACCTTAGTGATTTTTGTATATTAACCCTTTCAGTCTCCTTAGTTACTTGCAAGAGAGGTACATGTAGCCAATGTTGGCATTGTCCACCTCCGTTATGGATGTGACCAATGTTTCCCTGCCTACTTTTGTGGGTTGAGCGGTGGGCTTAGGAATGGAGTTCAGCTTATTAAGGTCATGGCCAGATGACAGATCTTTCATTGCTCAGGATATTGTAGGAGTACCATCGCAAGAAGCAAGATTATGGGGCTCCTCAATTTGCCGCAAAATATTTGACTGCTCGCTAAATTTTAAAGATTTTGTTAAACTGTTTGAGCAGTATTTTGATTTTGAATTGTACTTTATCAGAGCTGGTAATCGTAAGCAACATGATGGTGGTAGGTGAGTCGGAATCCAGCTCCCCTGCTAGTTCATTGAAGAGCTCGGGAGTGGCAATGTGGCTAGCGTTCACATACAGCATGCCTGCTTCTTTAATCTCTCCTGCATTTTTTAGTCCTTGAGTTGACCAATTAATGTATGCTCGATTGTGAGGCTGTATTAATAACCATGTTTTGTGAGGAGTACAAAAGTTGAATAATAAGTTATTGTCTGAGTGAGGTTTTATAGGCAATAGAAACGTTCAAAGCAGTTGGTGAAGTATGGATGCTTATTTCTACGAGTGACCTAGGCTCTGGAGAAGCAGACTGAGCCTTGGAGAGGTGGTGATTTTACTGTCCATTTTTAACCACTTTTGAGTTTCCTACACCCGCTTCCATTAAAATCGGTTCTATTCCCCCCAGTTACCTCAGATACACAGCTGTTTACGTTACCGATAACCGCAGCCTTACCTCTCTCAGCGCTGCGCAGGTTGTAAGTGGCTTTGCTCTATTTGTTACTGGCATGTCACAGGTAGTTTATGTTGTCTGGTGAAGAGCAGTCTCTCCTGCGGCAACCGTGTTAACTGCATTTGTCCGATGCACTCCTCAAGTGCACTCTGAACAGCGCCTTCTCCAGTCGAAATAATCTCTACCTAGGCAGCAACCAAGATAGTGAAAAGACTGTCAGCACAATGACCATACAAGCCAGTAGAGGGGCAGCTCTGGTTAACTGCACTCGTTTGGTGCACTCCGACTGGATTTAATTCCCGAGCCATTGGCAAGTGCCTTCTGAACCACTTCATTCCTTTCATATTTTATTTGACCCGTTTTAAAAAGTGAATAGGAGCATACAGCTCTGGTAAGTCAACTGGCTCCTTGCATCTTAATTTGTAAGATGCCATTTCAAAATGAGGCAGCTTACAATAAAGGACAGGTGGACAAATTAGAACTGAGTAGCATGGCACAACTGTTTTATTTTAATGGTATTGGTTTGTCCCTTTTGCCTGTTTAAGAGAGATTTGGGGTTGCTGCCTTTAAATGAGACTTGCCTCAACTGGGTACAAATTATTTGATTAATAGTTCAAAGCATTACCAGAAGACTGCTAATGGGGCTACTCACTTGAATTTGGAGAGATTTTGATTGATTTATGATACTGCTGGGGTGACATTTGTTGTATACTAAACTTGTAATTTAAGCACATTTTGAATATTAAATTCATCCCAATTTGTACTTAAGTACCTGTCGTGCTGTCCTCATCCCAGCTATTCTTGAACAAACCTCCTGGTAAAAATACTATTAAGCAATGTGGATGTTGATCAGCTGCCGCCTGAGGGCCTGCCGATTAATCTCACACTCTCAGCGCTCGGCAGGCTGAATTCTTTTGTAGTCCATTCAGTTTGCTCTGGATGCATTGACATGATGGTTTATTTATATAGTGCCTATACAGTGTTTCAAAGGGCTTCAAGGCAAGGGAGGGAAAATGGGGAAAAATACAATGACATTCTTACAGGCCATGAACAATGAGAATGTGAAATTAACTATCCTAATCGTCCTGGCGACATTTCAGATCGTGCAAGAGCTAAGACACAAATCAGGGAGGGTGGAGGGTGGTGAATGGGAAGGAAATGGGAACAGACAGGCGACTACCGTACTAGGCCTGACGACATTTCTGGTAGTGCTGGAGGGGGTGGGGCAGGAAAACAAATGGGGGGAGTGGAGGAGACAAACAAGGTTGCTATCATACTAGGTCTGAAGACTATTCTGATAGAGTAATTGCATAGAGAAAAGTAAGGGGAGGGGGGAAGAAGGGAGAAAGAGAAGAGAGTGAGAACAGTTACAGAAGTCAATAATAAACTCCTGCAAAGGTTAGCTATAGAGGGGTAGTAGGAGACGTCTGACACAGGCAGCCAGAGGAGGGGGCACACGGAACATCAAGGGAAGCAAGAGGTTGGGAGGGGGGCATACAGAACATCACGGGCAGTAAGGGGCTTAGAGGGGGCACAAGGAACTTCACAGGCAGCAAGGGAGTGGGGGGAACAAGGAACATCACAGGCAATGTTACGGTAGTGGACAGGGAGCAGACAGGGGCCTTACCTCGCGGGCATTGGAGGCAGGCCGGCCTTTGCCTGCTGGGTCGCTTGATTGGTGTAAAAGAAACAGGCAAGCACCAATGCCTATTTTAGTTGCTTTAGCGTTGTATTTGTCAAATCACTAAATTGTATAATTATTGCCAGTTAATTTCATTGCTTCTGTAACAACACTAAGATTTAAATATGTAACATTCTACCCAGTGCTCCAGATAAGATTTTGAAGAGGGAGTATTTCACTCCCTATTTATTAAGTTAGGAGTAAAGTTATTTTTTAGGGAGTAAAAATGGAAGTCCAATTCCCAATGGGAGTATTTTATAAGCAAGTAAAAGTTTACCTGGAAAACGGAAATGTTTATGCAATATTATTCCTTTGTACCCATTAAAAGATACAGGTTTACTTCTTCCAATCAGGCAGTAATATTAGTTTCTTCCTGTGGTACTACGTGCACTACTGGTCCAAACATGTCTATGGAGCTGTGTGGGTGGAAGCGGGGGCACAAGGTCCTATGTCTGTTTCCTATTTTTTGTTGGGTGTATTTTTACTGCCTATTTTTATTTTTTGGGAGTAGTTGCCTATTTTAAGGGAGTAAAAGTGGCTGATGCACCCCTTATCTGTATGGTTGATTCTTTGAATCTTTAGTTGTGCAATTTCTTGCCTGAAGCTAGTAACTTCCAAAACCATTTCAGCATCCTGTCAAAGTAAAGCATGCCATCAAGTTACATGGAAGATGATGTTTTTTCCAATCCTGGTCACTTTCCTACAGAAGACGTTGGCTAAAGTATTTCAACAACCTTTTGCTTTCTTGATTCAAACCATATTTTGAATATCAACAACTATGTTGCATGCCACTTCTGATGGTCAAAAGCCCCAAAATGTGTTTGATTAGGATGTGCCATGGAACATTCTTCCAGTCTGCACAACATTGGAGTGCCTGCTGATTGCTTTTCATAGCATTGCTAACCATTCACGCTTTTGTAAGTAACTTGCAGATTTGATTGTTCACATTCACATGCTCATCTGCAGTCAGTGCTAAGGAGACCATGTATTGATGTTATAACGCTTTGGTACAGACAGTTTTTCTGAATTCCAAATAATGCCTTAGTAAAACCATTCAATGGAGGAGGTACAAGAATCAACTCTCAGTATAAGGCTGTACCTTCTGAGTTCAGGGTAGCCTAGACGGAGCAGCCAGGCTTATCTTAGGAGGGAGAGGGGGCTGTAGAGTCATTACAAATGGAATTGTAATACAAATGGTCCAAAGAAACACTGAAACACTATGTATTGTTAAATGAAATGGTTTATTTAAATACAAGTAGGCCCAGATAAATCTCGGGGAAAATAATTACCATCACATTATATATAACCACAATTATAAATAACACAACACTATGCTTGAAGGTGAACAGACCAAAACATATGACCTTATTTGGAACACCTAACAGGAGTTCTAGGGAAGTCAAAACCAATAGCCATACTGAGAAATCAGATCTTAAGGTTTCAGTTAAATTTGTGGCCAACAAATCAAATACTGTTGAGAAGAGGTCTAATAAAAGCAGAAGTTGCACATTGCCGATTTTGTAAACTTGTTGAGATGGAAGCGACTCTTAAACACTTACTGATTGCATGTGTTGGTCTAAAAACACAAAGAGAAATGATTATCCGTAAACTTACTCAATCACATTATTTCTGATGTTTGTTAATCTGCTTAGAATCACATGCTGTGCATAGGTCCGACATCCAGTGGTCACTGCGGAGTATTGCATTTTGTTTTTCGTAGTCGAAAAGGGGACGTCGACAAGGCGTGTCTGAAACACTATCCCTATAGTGACGTGCGTTGTACCCACAATCCCTCACGCGTCGAGGTCCCTCAGATTGTTTTTTTCCGCCCAGCTACTGGTCGCCTTTACGCGGAGCTCCTCGAGAGACATTGCAGATTTCATCTCCTCGACCTTTGGTCATTTTCTTATTAATATATAACACATAGATCCCTCCCTCGACGCAGTTGTGAAGCTCTTTCTCCGCTGAGCAAGATCTTCGACGGAGGGGACGAGCGGAGGAGATCCTTCGGCGTTGCCGAACACGTGGCCTGGCCTCGCAGGCCAAATACAGTAGGGAGAGTGGGGTCGTGGGACATCTCTGTTTCCTTTCTGAGAATGCCTTTCCCTTTCCCTTGGGGTCGTTATCACGATTTACTGCCTCAGCTATGGAGAGGACACCCTTTAGGTTTTGCCCGCGTTGAAAGGGCAAGTTCACTTGAAAGGACAAGCATTCACGGTGTAACCGCTGCTTGCCCCTCGATCACAAGGAGGAGGGTTGCACGGCTTGTCGGCTTCTTAAGCCAAAGACTCTAAAAGACCGTAGGGTCAAGAGGTGGGCGGCCTACGCTATGTCGAAGGATGATTCCTCACCCGCCGCTGCTACCACCGACAGTGACGAGGAACGTGATAACACGACCTCCGCTACGGAAGTCGTAGACCCCTCTAAAGAGCGCTCGCGCTCTTCGTCGTCTGTCCCCGGCCCCGACGAGCTCGGCTCACGCCCTGCTTATGGAGATGAACACCCCGGCGACACTGACGCACACGATACCACCCATAAGCACACAACCCACGGCTCTTCTTCGATGAAGACGAAGAAAGCATCAGCGCCCAAAGAGACGCAGGTTCCACCGGCGGCCTCCTCGGACCATTCAGGTTCGAAGCCCCTCTCGCAGCCGCGACTGGGCTTTCGGCAAATAAGGGCGCCGCCCCCAAACCATCGGCCGGCGCGCACCAGCAGAGAGCGCACGCCGCCGTAGAACGATCGACACCCGTAACGTCGAAACCACAGCCCTCCTCTGACAAACTAGTCGCAGAGAGCTTGGCGAGGATCATTGTAGCCGACGCCCAGAAGCGTACGCCGAAAGACACGTCGAGCGCTACGCAAAGGTCGAAAGACACGCCGAAAAGGCCCGAAGAAAGACGGGGACTACCCCCTTCAGTCGGGGGGACCCCCAGCACACCAGAAGGCTTTTCTGAAGGCGACGAGACACTTTCCTCGACGTTATGGGAGAGGTCAAGCCGTTTTCAGGCGGAAGACACTAATTTTCCCCCGCTAGACCGCTCAGGAGTACCCCATGAGATCATGGAAAGGCTCCATCTCTGCATGGAGAGGATGGAGAAGTTTATGAAGACCCAGAACCCTCCCACTCCCAAGAGAACAAGAGAAGGGCCTCAGGAGGACCCCAGGGCTAAATATCCGAGACTATTCAACCCCTCCCAGCAGGACACAGCCTCAGATTTCCATAATGTGTATGACCTCACTGGTGAGGAGCAATACTTGGAGGAGGAGGATGAATTTGTGGACGATGAAGAGGGACGGAACCAGGAGGAAGGTCTGGAAGACAGCCCAGACATGGTAGGAGAAGGCTTCGGAGAAAATCCAGAAGAAGGGCCTTCACATCCCTGGTAATCCCCATCAGTATATTCGGACACTGATGTCCTGAACCTAAATCCTCCTGACAATTCACCTGTTAGGAACACGTCTCCCATAGATGATCAGCCCACATTCAATGCCCTGTTGCGCAGAGCAGCAGCACATTTCGAACTGGACACTGGGGAGATCTCTCCTGAAATAGACTTTGTGGAAAGAATAATTAAGGAGAAACCCCCGGTCAGCCAGACCATTCCCCTCCTCGCTTCAGTGAAGAGAAGAATCATCCCTTCAGAGGAGTTAATCCAAGAATTGAAAAACTTTTCACTCCTTCACCCTCAGACCCGCTGTACATCAGGGGACATTCTATTCCTGACTCCCTTGTAGTAACTAATACAAGGAAGAGGGCAGGGGTGCCGCTGTCCACCAGCGAGGCACCACCTGACAAGGAGGGAAAGAGATTATATGCCCTTGGAAAGAGAGTCACATCCTCGGCTGCCTTTTCTGCAAGAATTGCGAACAACAATTCCTTGCTAGCTAGCTACGCGGACGCGCAGTGGGCCAAACTGCGCAAAGACGCCGAAGAAGCGCCGGAACCGCTACGGACACGCCTGCTATCAACTATTGGCGAAGGAACCCAGGTCAACCAGAGCATTGTGAAGAACTCTCTGGATGCTGCAGAGACAGCGGGACGTTCCCTGGTTCAGGGAATACTCCTAAAACGCCATGTATGGCTGCGTAACTCAGGGTTCAAACCGGAGACACAGGCGCCTTTAATAAATAAACCTATTGAAGACTCAAACCTCTTCGGGAAAGCGGTGGATGAGGCTCTGGAGATGGCTAAAAAAGAGTTTGATACTATCAAAACTCTTGACCAGATCTCTAAACCCACTACCAGACGCGGCTATGGCAACAAACGCTTTTTTCGTGGCTAACGCCAACAACAGAATCAGCAGCAACAGTACCCTGCCACCAATTACCAGACCAATAGTGGGCAGTACAGCCAAAGAGGCCAGCGCCGTGGCAAAGGGAGAGGTCGGGGGTCCACCCCCAGAGGCTCCCAAGCCCCCAACAACACCAAGTGACGCAAAGATTTGCGTCCCCTCCCATGCAACACTGGTCGGGGGCCGGCTAACATCCTTTCTTCCAGCATGGGAGGGAATAAAGTCAGACCGCTGGGTACTTTCCACCGTAGCCCACGGATACTGCATCGAATTCAACGGTTCCCCAACATACAGACCCCCGAGGGGACGACGCATGACACCAGAACACCTTGCCATCCTTCTCCAAGAAGTAGAACAACTGCTGGAAAAAGGAGCCATAGAGGTTGTGCCTCTATCTCAGGTAACGGAAGGTATTTATTCAGTGTACTTCCTTGTACCCAAAAAGGATTTAACCATGCGCCCTGTATTAGATCTGCGCCCAGCGAACAAGTTTGTCAAACCCCAGAAGTTTCGTATGGTGACCTTACAGGAAGTGATCAACCTGCTATCACAAGGAGATTACATGACAACACTAGACATGAAAGATGCATACTTTCATATTTTAATGTTGCCAGCGCACAGAAAATACCTCAGGTTCATGATAGAGGGCAAACACTACCAGTTCAGAGTGCTACCCTTCGGCATAGCATCTGCACCAAGGGTATTCACGCAGGTACTGGCAGTGGCAGCGGCCCACCTGCGCAGGTTGTCAATTCCAGTTTACCCTTACCTCGACGACTGGCTCATAACAGGGGATTCTTACGAAACATGCTTCTCCAATACCCAAAAGACTGTAGATCTTTTGTTCCAGCTGGGCTTCTCCATCAACGAAAAGAAGTCCAGCCTAGACCCCAGCCAGATCAAACAATTCCTAGGGGCTCTAATTCAAACAAAGGACGGCCTCGTCTTCCCCTCCAACGAGAGGGTCCAAAACATGCTGTTTCAGATCCCTCAATATGTGGCCGGTCGAGAGGTGACGGTACGCAAAGCAATGCGCTTGCTAGGAATGATGGCGTCGTGTATTTATTTGGTACCTCACGCGTGCCTGCGCATGCGCCCAATGCAAGAGTGGCTCAACAGCCAGTGGTGGTGTCAGGCCAGCGGACTATGGGACGATCTAGTGGTGGTCTCGCAGGCCTTGGTTCTCTCGCTACGGTGGTGGACAAAAGAAAACCTGGTAAGAGGGAAACCCTTTGCCACACCCGCGGCGGAAGCCACTCTAACCACAGACTCATCCCTCACAGGATGGGGGGGGCTCACCTATCCCATCAGACTGCTCACGGAGTGTGGACTCCGAGCGTAGCATCCAGCACATAAATCTACTGGAGCTACTAGCTGTGTTCAAGGCGCTAAAAGCCTTCCAGGAACACCTACAAGGCAAAACAGTGATGGTCCTTACAGACAGCACCACAGCCATGTACTACATCAACAAGCATGGGGGCACCCACTCTCCAGGACTGTCCAAACTGGCCCAAAATATATGAAAGTGGGCTCTCAAACAAAACATGTTCCTACTGTCACAACATGTACCAAGGGGAACTCAATCTGCTGGCAGACAAACTCAGCAGAGATTTCCCCCTGCCCGAAGAGTACGAATGGCGATTGCACGAAGACATCGTCTTCGACGTCTTCACGCAATGGGGATTCCCAGAAATAGACCTGTTCGCAACCCTGGAGAACTCACAATGCCAAAGTTACGCCTCCAGGTACCCCCAGAACCAATCCAAGGGGAACGGTCTGTCGATTCAATGGTCGGGGAAATTTGTTTACGCTTTTCCCCCCCCGACTCCCCTTCTCAACAAGGTGGTGCACAAGATGCACCAGGAACAAGTGACCATGATACTGGTGGCCCCAATGTGGGCCCGACAGCCATGGTTCCCTCACTTGATGGAGATGTCTCTATCTCCCCCAGTGAAACTCCCCTGCCCGTACAACATGCTGTCACAAGACAGGGGCAGGACTCTGCATCCATGCCCCCAGAACATGAACTTAGCAGCCTGGCTCCTGAGATCATAGAATTTGGACATCTACAGCTCCCGCAGAGACGCATGGACATCCTCAGGGAAGCCAGAAAACCTAACACTCGCCACTGCTATTCTAGCAAGTGGAACAGATTTGTCATCTGGTGCAGAGGAAAGAGCATCAACC
The DNA here is from genome assembly GCF_040938575.1 of Ambystoma mexicanum. NCBI lineage: Eukaryota > Metazoa > Chordata > Amphibia > Caudata > Ambystomatidae > Ambystoma > Ambystoma mexicanum. The sequence goes on from NC_090934.1 coordinate 729,466,030, forward strand.
CGATTGACTGCTCTCCCACACATATTGTTCTATACCTGACCCATTTATTGGATTCAGGTCTAGTGTTCAATTCCATTAAAGTCCACCTAGCAGCACTTTCTGCATACACCACTTCCCAACTCAGTGTCGTGGTGGAAGATCCCTGTTATAAAGGCCTTCATGGAGGGAGTAAAGAGAATACACCCCTGATAGCTGACCCAGCTCCCGGATGGGACCTTAACGTGGTACTTACCAGACTCATGGGCTCACCATTTGAACCCATGCACAAAGCATCTCTTAAAGACCTCACTCTTAAGACTGCTTTTCTAATAGCTATCACCTCCATCAGGAGAGTAAGTGAACTACAGGCTCTTTCTGTTCTAGACCCCTTCGTTACAGTTCACAGAGATAAGGTGGTTCTACGCACGCACCCAAGGTTTGCACCGAAATTCATGTCGAAATTCCACGTAAACCAGTCTATAGAACTACCAACGTTCTTTCAAAATCCTTCCAACTTGGGAGAAAAAAGTCTGCACACACTAGATGTGCGCAGAGCGGTCATGTTCTACATGGAAAGAACCAGACCACTGAGGAAGACTAATCAGTTCTTCGTCTCGGTGGCAGCAGGAAGAGAAGGGGATGCAGTTTCAAAGTCCACTATCTCTAGATGGATTGTTCAATGCATCACTCTCTGCTATACTCTTGCTAAGAGAGAACTGCCCTTTAAGCCAAGAGCACACTCTACTCGAGGAACGGGGGCGTCCATAGCATTCATTGCAAATGTTCCCCTTGAGTCCATCTGCAAAGCGGCTACCTGGAGTTCTGTGCACACCTTTACAAAACACTACTGTCTAGATGCACACTCGAGATCTGACTCCCAGGTGGGACTGGCAGTATTAAGACATCTTTTCTCTACTGTTCCTTCTCATAACCCACCGCCAACTCCGGGTACTGCTCGCTAGTCTATGCACAGCATGTGATTCTAAGCAGATTAACAAACATCAGAAGACAATGCATTACTTACCGTAAAAGCATTTCTGATGGTTGTATCTGCTTAGATTCACATGCTCCCACCCTTCCTCCCCGCTCGGATGGAAGGAACATAGACTTCCTTTTATATCTCTCTCTCTTTTCTGTACTCACTCACGTCTGGAAGGCTCCCTCAGGGCAGAAAAATACAAACAGAGGGACCTCGACGCGTGAGGGATTGTGGGTACAACGCATGTCACTATAGGGATAGTGTTTCAGACACGCCTTGTCGACGTCCCCTTTTCGACTACGAAAAACAAAATGCAATACTCCGCAGTGACCACTGGATGTCGGAATTATGCACAGCATGTGAATCTAAGCAGATGCAACCATCAGAAATGCTTTTACGGTAAGTAATGCATTGTCATATCTCGTTCTGCCGATGAGTTATGGTATGAATTGTTTGCCACACCTAAAATCTCAATAAGAATAGCTACTATGCAGTTTTTAAAATCAATACTGCTCCCAGCTGAATCTATAATTAGTCCTTAATGCTGAAACATCGTGTTATAATAATGCAAACTCGGCTAAAACTGAATTTTACGGTGTGTGGCTTTTGAATTATGAACTGATTAATTATTACTATTGTGAATGTAACTATTGATGAGCATATCTTAGATGTCTTTCTTCCCTTTTTTTTCCTTTAGTTGTAAATAACTGAAATTGATGTGATGTGCACTTAAGTATTATGGAAATTTGTGATGTGAATGTACATCATGATGATTGAGAATGGAAACCATGTATTTTAATGAACCAATTTTCTAGAAAAGTTTTTGTTTTGAAAGGTTTAATTACTTTGACCAACCAAAATAAATATTAAAAAAAATAGTTAATTTCAGTAATACAAGGTAGTAGACCTTATCAGTTGTACCGTGACACTCAGCAGGAAATTAGTAATATCAACTGCTGGGCAATATACTTTTCTGACCTAGTGAAACACAGATTCTAGGGCAGTTGGACATTGGGGTGTAATATTCAATTACAGTTGCTTTTCAGTTCACAGACTAAGGGAAGCAATAACTTTAACTTACTTTAGGATAACAGTTATGCTCAAGGTAAGTAAAACCTATACACTTTTTACAGGGGCTATCAGCAACTTAAAGGCAGTTATAAACCTCAGACTGTTTTTGTGTCTCTCTACAACAGACCAGGGAAGGCAAAACCCAGTGTTAAACTTTATGAATGACTCAGTTATTCTAGGTAGGTAAAGCCTAATGCAGACATATTCTGGACAGGCTAACAGCAAGTCAGGGGAAGCAAGACCCAGTTGGGGACACTCATACATTTATCTTAACAGGAATAGTGAAGTGAAACCAACAGAATTACTTTTGGGAAGAGGCACAACCAAATCACAGGTGAGTAATATAACCTTGTATCTACTTTCTATTAGAATGGTGAAACAGTTTCTAAGGAAAGCAAGATGTTACATATATCTTTCCGAATGGCAAAACATTTCTAAGGTAAGTAAAACAATCTACTTTTCAGAATGGCAGAACATTTTTAATGTAAGTAATAATTTTTGTAACTGTTCACTCTGTTAGTTACCAACCAACTTCTTTTGCAAGTAAGTAACTTTTAAACACGTATTCTCTTTTCTAGGCAAAAGGCCCAATCCTTAGAAGTCTTTCCCTTATTCTTGGAGCATGAGTGTTCTCAGTGGCAGAAGGGGGTGGGGGGGGGGTCGCTAGGGTCTAGTGTCCAACAGGCAGGTCCAGATAGGTTAAGTAGCAGAATAGTTCCTAAGGAAATCTGTTAAAGCAAGTGTACTTTACTTTAGAGTTAGTTGGGAGTCCACAGGCTTCACAGAAGACACCCTAGGAGGATTCCAGCTGGGGCCTAGATGCACTGGACCAGAGGACTCCCAATCACAGAAAACACCTCAAAACTACCCAGGAATCACAAGAGACTTGAGGCAAATAAACACCCAAGCCAGCACATTACCTCAGCACTGAAGAGTTTGCAGCAGGATGACAGCAGGATGTGCAGCTAAAAACCTGGTCGTTGAATTCCTTCATGCAGAAGACAGACACTGGAAGGATTTTTGCAGCAATTATCTCTGGGAAGGCTCTAGGCAAGGTTTTCCTCACGGCTGGATGTGGCTCTGTGGATTTTGCACCTTTTCAGGAGCACAGAAGAAGACTGAATATCGGCGGTGGGATTCTCGCCGTTTGCATCTGGAGAGAGGTCCCAGGGTATTGGGTATTGCAGCCCCACAAGGTCACAGCACAGTGTGGGATGGCTCAAAATGCAGGTCTTCTCGAGTCAAGTGGGTCTCACCAGGCTCGGGGTCGGGGTCATCATTTTCGGAGTCCCCAGGTTGATTGGAAGGAAGGGCTACAGCAGGCACTGGTTACACAGCAGGCTCTCTGGTCTCTGTAAATCGTTTTAGCCACAAATTCTTCATCTTCTCTTAGGTTTTGGTTCCAGTGGTTGACTACCTCTTCAGCTTCCAGGATCAAACTTTTATGCAGGAACCCAGCCAATTAAACAGTCTTGCAACATTCAAACTTTTGGGGGGGGTGGGATGGCAGGACAGCTATTCTCCCAGTTTGAACTGGAATCTCGCACTCAGGCTGGAAGAACAAGGGATGCAGAGTTTTGGACCCCTCCCTCACTTCCTGTTTTCAGACACTCTGGAGTCTGGGCAGGAAGTTCACAGGACTCCCGCCAAAGATGAAAATCACACAAAGGAAGTAACAAGAAAGGACCTGGAACTCTAAAATGGTGAAAAAACAAGACCGGGCCATTTTGGTAAAATGAGCACCAATGATTTACCAGGGCTGTGCAAACAGCACACAGTAAAGGTGCACCAAATTAATAAAAAGGTTCACTACCACCAGCCGTTAAAAGTTTGTCCTTGTAACATAAATGTTACATTTAAAATGAGTGAGGGGATACTTGGCATCTTCCCCAGCTCTCCACATATGGTGGAGGGTGCTGGTGTCACCTAATAAAATGTAAAAGGGATCCAAAGATTTTTCTACCATTGGGAACTGTAGTTCTCACAAGGTTAGCCAGGGAAAGTAAAAGGGGAGCCCCTTGGGCAACCCAGCAACAATAGGCACTTATTGCCAAAACGTTGTCGGAGGGTAACTTTTAAAAGACACTATGGAGAGTCTTAAAAATGACACCCATAAAAAAGTAAAAGGTTCCCACTCAGAGGTTTATGGAAAAATAATCCACCAGTAAAGCAAAGTTCTGGGGTTGACCGAGGTCAGGAAGATTTATCATTACTATGAAAATCTTACCTAACACGCTTCACAAAAACAAATAACGTGACCGTTTGCAAAAGATTAATCTATCCAAGAAAATTGGATTTTAGACTTAAATTCAGGTATTTAATTCTCATAGCACTCATAGAAATTGATACAACTGGTTGTACAGGCTCCATGGGAAAAGAAAATGGAATTATGAATCTATTCTGTGTTATAATCTATATTGCTCTTTCTCCAGTTCTGTATAAATAAATATGCAATGATGTTGCATCAACAAAAACAATACGATTTTCAGAGGGGTTGGTGGTAAAATAGGTAGAAGCAGACCAGAAAGGAACGACATTGGAGTAAGACCTTGGATACTTTTAAAAACCATGCAAAGGAAATGGATAAAAGACTAGGCTCAAAGTGGACTGGATAGAAGTATGAGGGGGTGGGAAGACGAACAGCTGAATTATAGACTGAGCGAAGAGTGGCAAGGTCAAGGGGGAAGTCCGTTTAACAGCATAACAATACTCAAGTTGGGTGACACAAATGGGAAGTCTGGTAGTATTAAAAGAAAGAAAGGGGTGAGCTTTGTGGATCGAATGAAACTAGAAGCGCCGGGTGCAGCATTGGTGGAAATGTGGAGACAGAAAGGGATACTGAGATTAAGGACAGATGTAGAGAAGGAAATAGCAGGGGGAGTTAAGGCGAAACCGAAAGGTAGCAGGTAAGAACACTACTTCTGTTTCGTCGGGGTTGAGGTAGAGAAAGTGAGATTTCATCCATGATTGGATAGCAGAAAGACTGTGTGGTATTGGGTGAGGGGGCGTTTGAGGGGGTGTCGGAGTTGAAGGACAATAAAGGAAAGAAACATCGGTTAGTCCTTTGCATAGAAGTGGCATGAAAGATGAAAAAAGGTGATGAGAAGGGTATGATATGGCATTTATAACGCGCCTGTACACAAGTGTTTCAAAGAATAAAATACATTTTTAAAAAAAGGTAAAAGTGCGGCCAGTTAGTGGCAAATGCAAGAGTAAGTGCAGGCATCAGGTGTCGAGAATTGGTAGGGACTGTAGGGATACAGAAACAGCCCCCAAGTGCAGGGGTTGCCCAGGAGGCAGTGCAGGAGTGCAGCTGGCGGGGGCCTGAGATCAGAGGGTAGTCGGGTGACCAGTGCAGTTTCACTCAGGTGTTCAGAAGGGGAGAGAAAGCAGAAGCAAAGAGGAAGGTCTTGAAGTGCTTCCGGAACCAGAGATGGTTTCCTCAAGTTTCTGGGAGGCTGTTCTAGAAGGAGGCCCCAGCCAAAGAAAGACATCTATCACCAACTTGTTGCTTGGAGAAGCGGCTTACCCTGAGAGAGTGTATAGAGAGAGCAGTGGATATGGCCTAGAACAGAGCACTGGGGAATGCTGAATTGGAGAGGACGGGTTACAGGAAATATTGGCAGCCCAGAAGAAGGGAAAGGAAGGAGAGAAATAGGATGGAAATTGGCAGTAAGAGTAGGGACCAGTGAGTTTTTATTTGTATAAAGAGTAGAAAGAATGAGAGCGTGCTTGAAAAAAAGAGATGTGGAAAGGATGCGATTGTGGAGGTGGAACAGAGGTGACGTGGGTGCGGAGCAAGAGTGGGCAGGATTGGAGAAATGGCATTTAGAGCTGACCGCAAGATGAGTGAAGAGAAGAGTGAATGGCACACTTAACATTAGCAAGGGTTTCTTCTAACATGTTAGATGGCCGAAGATGGCAGACGAAAGAGCCAAGGTTGGGGAGGTTTCCAGGATGGGGTAAAATGTCAAGTAGGAAAGAAGTCCAGGGTAGCAAGAAGTCCAGACTGGAGTGGGGAGAAATCATTAGGCAAAGGGTGGGATGTAAGAAGAGATGAACATAGGCTTATCAAAGAGGTGTAGATCATGGCATGGGAACGTAGAGGGGAAAATGAGAGCTGGTGATAGTCAAGGGAATATGCCAGAACAGCAGAAACTGCAGTATCAGAAGGAACGTATTAAAATATAAGATCAAGGAAAGGGCCATGAGGAGGAAAATGAAATTCAGTAAGATGATGAGAGTCGAGGAGAGGGAGAAAAGGGGAGATAGAATGAGTGGTCTTGCAATGAATATTATAGTAACTTAGAAGAAAGAGGGCATTGAGAGGCAGATGAAAGTAAAGTAGAGAGTCGAAGTCCTCTCAAAGTGGAGAGAAGGCCAGAGGTCTGTAGACAATAAGAAAAGCGAGAGGGTATCGGGTAATATTTTTGCCAG